>NC_134234.1:177250202-178540917 GCF_965152275.1 Natator depressus
CCATGTACATTGGTCAAACTGGACAGTCTCTACGTAAAAGAATAAATGGACACAAATCAGATGTTAAGAATTATAACATTCATAAACCAGTCGGAGAACACTTCAATCTCTCTGGTCACGCAATCACAGACATGAGGGTCGCTATCTTAAAGCAAAAAAACTTCAAATCCAGACTCCAGCGAGAAACTGCTGAATTGGAATTCATTTGCAAATTGGATACTATTAATTTGGGCTTGAATAGAGACTGGGAGTGGCTAAGTCATTATGCAAGGTAGCCTAACCCGCCCCCCAAGACGTTCTGGTTAAACTTGGATTATTGCTGTGCACATTGTAAGATGAGCTATTGCCAGCAGGAGAGTGAGTTTGTGTGTGTGGTTTTTGGAGGGTGTGTGTGTGTGGGGGGGGGGGGGGGGGTGGCAGTGGTGAGAAAACCTGGATTAGTGCTGGAAATGACCCACCTTGATTATCATGCGCATTATAAAGAGAGGTTTCAAAGAGGGATGGGCTATTACCAGCAGGAGAGTGAGTTTGTATGTGTGTCTGTGGGGGGGGGCGGGGGGAAGGGTGAGAAAATCTGGATTTGTGCTGGAAATGGCCCTCCCTTGATGATCACTTTAGATAAGCTGTTACGAGCAGGACAGTGGGGTGGGAGGAAGTTTTGTTTCATGGTCTCTGTGTGTATATAATGTCTTCTGCAGTTTCCACAATATGCTATGCATCCGATGAAGTGAGCTGTAGCTCACGAAAGCTCATGCTCAAATAAACTGGTTAGTCTCTAAGGTGCCACAAGTACTCCTTTTCTTTTTTATTTTAGCTGCGTGAACCAGGGTAATGTTTAAAAGGATTATTATTTACTCAGACTGGAACAGATAGGACTTTGGAGTGATTTATGTTTGACAAATTAACCTATATGCTTGTATACTTATGTGTATAACTTACTCAATAGACAGGAATAAGTTGCATGAGATTTACTACAGAATATCAAAATATCTCAAAAAATTACGCTAGGGTATTTCCTTGGTACAAGGTGATATTATTAGGGCTGTCAACTAATTGCAGTTAACTCAAAATAAATTAACTTCATTAAAAATTAATTGTGATTAATCGCAATTTTGATCGCACAGTTAAACAAGAATACTAATTGAAGTTTATTATAAATATACTTGGATGTTTTTCTACATTTTCAAATATATCGATTTCGATTACAACACAGAATACAAAGTGTACAGTGCTCACTTTATATTATTATTTTGATTACAAATATTTGCATGGTAAAAAAGATAAACAAAAGAAATAGTATTTTTCAATTTACCTCATACAAGTATTGTAGTGCAATCATTTTATGGTGAAAGTGCAACTTACAAATGTAGAATTTTTTTTTTACATAATTGCACTCAAAAATAAAATAATGTAAAACTTTAGAGCCTGCAAGTCCACTAAGTTCTACTTCTTTTTCAGCCAATCGCTAAGAGAAACAAGTTTGTATACATTTACAGGAGATAATGCTGCCTGCTTCTTATTTACAATGTCAGAATAGGTTTCAGAGTAACAGCCGTGTTAGTCTGTATTTGCAAAAAGAAAAGGAGTACTTGTGGCACCTTAGAGACTAACCAATTTATTTGAGCATAAGCTTTCATGAGCTACAGCTCACTTCATCGGATGTAGCTCACGAAACCTTATGCTCAAATAAATTGGTTAGTCTCTAATGTGAGAATAGGCACTGTTGTAGCCAGCGTTGCAAGGTATTATGTGCCAGATATGCTAAACATTTGTATGCCCCTTCATGCTTTGACCACCATTCCAGAGGACATTCTTCCATGCTGATGATGGGTTTTGCTCGATAATGATCCAAAGCAGTGCTGACTGATGCATGTTCATTTTCATCATCTGAGTTAGATGCCACCAACAGAAGGCTGATTTTCTTTTTTGGTGGTTCAGGTTCTGTAGGTTTGCATTGCAGTGTTGCTCTTTTAAGACTTCTGACAGCATGTTCCACAGCTCATCCCTCTCAGATTTTGGAAGGTACCTCAGATTCTTACACCTTGGTTCAAGTGCTGTAGCTATATTTTGAAATCTCACATTAATACCTTTTTTGTGTTTTGTCATATCTGCAGTGAAACTGTTCTTAAATTGAACAACATGTGCTAGGTCATCATCCGAGACTGTCAAAACCCCAAATATATGGCAGAATGCAGGTAAAACCACAGAGCAGGAGATGTACAACTCTCTCCTAAGGAGTTCAGTAACAAATTTAATTAACACTTTTTTTTAAAAATGGTCATCAATATGGAACTATGTCTCTGGAATGGTGACCAAAGCATGAAGGGGCATACAAATGTTCAGCATATCTGGCACGTAAATACCTTTCAATGCCAACTACAAAAGTACCATGTGAACGACTGTTCTCACTTTCAGGTGACAAGTAAATACGAAGCAAGCAGCATTATCTCCCATCAATGTAAACAAACTTGTTTGTCTTCACGATTAGCCAAACAAGAAGCAGGACTGAGTGGACTTGTAGGCTCTAAAGTTTTACATTGTTTTGTTTTTGAGTGCAGTTATGTAAAAAAAAAAAAATCTACATTTGTAAGTTGCATTTTCACCATAAAGAGATTGCACTACAGTACTTGTATGAGGTGAACTGAAAAATACTATTTCTTTTATTTTTTTACCGTGCAAATATTTGTAATCAAAATAATAATATAAAGTGAGCACTGTACACTTTGTATTCTGTGTTGTAATTGAAAACAATGCATTTGAAAATGTAAAAACATCCAGAAATAGTTAAATAAATGGTATTCTATTATTAACAGTACAATTAAAACTGTGATTAAATCATGATTTTTATAATCTTGCTATTAATTGAGATTATTTTAATCGGTTGACAGCCCTAGATACTATGACGTTTCACAGTTATCTAGTAAGACCTTTCACACTAAACATGCCTCCGCTGTATACTAAATTTTAGCGTGCCCAATATCATTAACTTGTTTATTTTAGAATTGGATGTATTTTGCCATGAACTTGCTTTCAGTCCAGATTCTGCCATCCTTACTTATACTGAGTCCACAAATGGACACACTGATTTCAATGGGATTGTTCATGAAATAAGATCTGTTCAACATGAGTGACAGTGTATATAGACTTTAAACTCTATTTAAAAAAAAACAGTATATGAAGATTTCTTACTAGAACCCCGTGGTGGATGCGGAAGAGGGCAAGTTATTCCAGCTCTAACTTGTGTTCCAATGGTTCTCTGCAGATGTACCTTCATTTTAATACTATTTGTATTGCTTAATATTGTTTTGGGCTAATTCTTTTGACTTATGGTCATATCACACCGTTTTGTGAAGTTTTTCCAACACAATCATAGAAGACCTGGAGCTCTGAAGACCCACCCTTTTTTTGGAAAATGAGAGTGTACCAGCAGATCTTCAATTAACTATGGGAACTGCTGCCAGCCCCTTAAACACATAAGTGAAGCCAGATATCAAAGATCTGAAGGGCAGATCTGCTGGTATCATATGGTTCTTAGGCACATAATAAAACTAATGAAATTTTTAGCTGAGATAAGATTTAAATATCACCAACTACACATATGCAGTATTTTTTCTTCAGGTTGTTCCCCCGCCCCGCCACAATACCAAAAGCAATTTGACTGTGCTACAAACTAATACTATTCCAGATTTTTCTTTTAATTTAAAATATTTGCAGAGTTATAAAATCACAATAAAACTTCAGAAATTTTGAACTTCAAAGAGAATGGTTCTACAAAAGATATATCTGACTTCCATACTATTGAACCAGATGTAAATTATAAATCATTGAAGCAAATCCTAATTTGCTTCACTTTAAAAGTGGTATACCAGTATTTTTAAAGGAACTGGCTCCATAGCTGGTGTAAATCACTGTAGCTTCATCCAAATCAGTGAAGTATCTTGTCCAAGGTTACAAAAATCTTACTTCCTGGGAGGCTCAATCCCATTGAAGTTTTATCATTGACTTTAGGAGGAGATAGAACAAACTTTTGAAGAGTATGTGTAATCAATTCAAAAGAATCCTAAACCAACAGTGAAAAAACAAAGAAAACAAAACAAAACACCCCAAACAAAACCCTCCACACACCCCTAGTTCTGGCCCAAAGTTACGTCTCTGAAAATTTATGCAGCTACTATAGAAATACTGACTAACCCTGCAGCGTTGATTAAAAAAATTATATAATGTTACCAAAATATATTTAGTCCCTTCCAGCAGAGTAAAAAAAACATACTTTGAAACATTTTCTTAAAAAAAAAAGCCAACTATTTTTACCCTCTTTTAATATGCATAACAAACATATTAAAGTAATATCTAATCACTTTGAAGATATCTTATATTATTAGCATACCAAACACATGTTCTTATGTAATTTATAATGTAATGTTTAACAATTTTGTATTTGTTGAACATAAAATGAATTAATGTTCTCTGTCTAGAATCATTAAAATGTGCATAATTATATCAAAATTACAGTATATTATTCAAATATGCTGAAAGTATTTTATTTTGCTTTAATTAGAATATCTTACTATACTTATTGTGCCTATTTAAGGAAAAGGACTAAAAAGTTACAGCTGACATTTTCTAGAAGAAGCTTCAAGGCATCTTGTTAAATGTGAACAAGATCAAAAAACAAGTTTAATACAGAAAGAGGAGAATGCATTGTTTGTTTATTTTCTCTAAAACAAGAAAGTTAAATTGTAGTTATTGAAGAGTACAATACACATATTATAGCAGCAAAATACAGTCTTACATGATAATAAAATGTCAGTAACTGTATACTGATGGATGCCTAGTAGCATATAGTATATTTTTGGAGTTGGAGTTCTGTTTTATTAGAAATTAAATTCATTCTAAGTCATTACAAATTTGACTAAATGGGGAAAAAAAGGCTCCCAAAACAATGGTTTTGGTATAGATCCGTATATAAATACATGCTGTTTTTAAATTCCTTAGCAACAAAGTGGAGGATTTATATAAACAAATTTGACTCTACAAATGTTTCTTGTTGGAGAATAGTAGTTTTAGAAGTAGACTTCAGAATGACTGGCAAACATCAATGCTGTCACAACGTTCAGAGTCGGACTTTATATCTAGTGAAATCTGAAATAACTTTAGAAACACCACTACATTCTAATATGGCAGAATGTAAGTGACACAGTGCTGGCGTTCAATGTAATTTTTAGCATAAATCAGATACCATAGTGATTGGTGCAGTTGATATGTATAAAACAGATTAGATACATAGGAGAGGTGATGCATCCTAAACTATTATATCCTGAAATCCAGTCAGTGCAAATTAAGCATGACTCATCAAGTCATTTTTATTAGATTTATATACCACCAAATCCATAAGACTTCAAAACTATCGGTATATTATCTACTTAATTATTATTCAATATAAAGGGATAAAATTAATAGGGTTCTACAGAAATTAATCTAAAACCAACCGCATTTTTATCAAGAATAGTAAACCGTGCATGGGTTCCTTGAACCACTCTAGAATTCTATAGCAATGATATAGCAATTCTATAGCAATCTAGAGAATGGATTATATAAATCTATGTAAATTATTTACTATATTTTATACAATTTTGCCATAGCAATAACAGGGAAGGTACAAATGTCCTGGCAGATGACCCACGTATACAACATCATAATAATATGAAGTAAAATCTACCAAAAAGCAAATTTCACAAACTATATATATATATATATATATATAGATATAGATATAGATATAGATATAGACATACACACACACACACACACACACACTCACTCACTTTCAGAAACAAAGAAAAAAACAACAAAAGATGTGAAAAGGAGTTTGCAAGAGACAGTCCAATTTTGAATAAAACCAATTGTACATCTCTTCAGGGGAACACCATTTATTGTCATGGAAACACTGAAAGAGCCAATCAACTAAATGCAACCCAGTACTTTGTCTCTAAGAGAAGATGCAAAATCCAGCAAGAACTAAAACTGAAGTACAAAAATGTATATGAGACCAACCTAATCAGAAAGATTACTCTTACCAGCATGAAGCTAATGCCACTGTTCTTCACACAGAAGTCTAAATATTTCAAGAGCTAGTAACTGGATCCACAAATAGCCTTCATGAGAATAACTCCTATGCTCCAATCCTGCACTATGCTGGTCTAATGAAGGGTTTAAATGAGTACTTTTAAGACTTTGTGATTGACTCTGGTTTTTGGTTCTTAAATCGCCGTCCGGGAGGAATTTTTAAATATCTAAAAACGTCCGGGATTTTGCCATTATTATTTTTCCCCAAAGAAGCATTGATCATTCAAGAAAGAAAATGAATTCTGATCACTTGAGAGAGTGTCCGCTTTTTCCCCCACCTCCCAGCGCTTGCACCGCGAAACAGTTGTTTCGCCCAGCTGGGAGGGAGGGGGAGGAGGGGGAACACAGCGCACTCAGGGGAGGAGGCGGGGCCAGGGCAGGGATTTGGGGAAGGGGTACAATGGGGCAGGGAAGGGGTGGAGTTGGGGCAGGGCCGGGGGTGCGAGCAAATACCCTTCCCCCCGTGGAGTGTCCTCATTTTTGAATGTTCAAATATGGTAACCCTAGTAAAGGGCTGAGCTCCAGCAGCACTTCGCAGGTAGCATTCAATGGCTCACAAGATCAGATTCGAAAGAAATACAAAGCAAACATATTCACTGTTCTTAAGTAAACACCATATGATTACATGACTTTCATCCATATTATGCCTCACAAAGTTGGATATGATATGCTCAAAGATGAACTCACCCTTCCAATATCAAATGAATGCATATTTTAGACTCAAATCCATCAATTAAGAAGTAAACGAACTATAGACACTTCCCAATTCCAGCATCTTCTGATAAAGTGTATTCCCTAACAGCCTTTAATAAATGAAAAGCCATGCGCTCATCTGTAATTGGCAGGCTAAAATGTGGAATTTAGAAAATGAAAGATGCCAAAATGTCATTGAATGGGAGAAAGGAACCAACACATCTAGGATAGATGTGCCCAACTCCCTTTGACCATGAATAGGACAACAAGGACGTATACTCCCCTATGCCTTGGAAAATTTCCTGCATAATGAGCAAAGAGCAAGATTTTCAAAAATAGCTGCATAAAGATAGGCACCTAGGAGCACCTCAAATCTTACTGATTCTTTCTGCATAACATCCTTAAGCCTTTCCTGTCCATCCGTACAGCTGAAAACTTTTGTCCAAGTTCTCATCCTTTTGCATCTCAATTACAGCCCCTCATACTTCCCTCTGGCTTTGCCAAATTCTATCTTGCCCCAGTCATGTCCATTCAGAATGCTGCTGCAAAGATCATTCTCTTAGCCTGTTGCTTTGAATCCCTTTACAGGCTCCTCCTTCTCTATCCTATTAAACAAAAGCTGCACGTCTCCACTGCCTAACCACATTCTACCTATCATTTCTCATTCACTATCAAGACATTAACTCCATCCTCCATTCACCCGATGATGCTAACCTCCATCACCCTCTTGTAAAATTTTCCAACAAGCACCTTCATGCTTTCCCCATACTGCCTCTCATGCTTGGGAGAACTACCCTTAAACATGCTCCCTTGTTATCCTCCTTCAAACTCTCCTTTCCTGGGATGCCTAAAAATATAGACAATGGCTAGGCTGCTGGTGTTATGCACCAGCCAATTTTGTTATGCATTGACCAATACTGTCTCCTTATTTCCCTATATTCCCCAATCTGTCTATATTGAACTCTTTTTCTTGTCTTATATTTAGACTATGCTCTTTGGGGCGGGGAGCATCTTTTTGCTCTGTTCCTGTACAGCACCACAATGGATTCCTAGTCCATAACTAGGGCTCAGAGGCACAATGGTAATAGTAATAAAAAGCCTACGTGATTTAGGCACACCAGTCTCATTGAAAGTTAACTGGATTTGGGTCCAAACTCCCTCATGTGCCTTTGAAAAATCTTTAATGCAAGAGGAGTTAAAATAATTAATTCACAACACTTGTCCTTTTTTCCAGAGAATCATATGAAATAGAAACATGAGGGGACAAAAATCTATAAAAGACTTGAAATAATAAAGAATATCATTCAGCTATTTCTACTCTATTGGTGAAAGCCAATTAATACTTGTGTAAAAGGACTTGAAAGAAGGGATCTTCCGCATCCCTGGAGAGAAAGCTTCTAACATGCTGAATTATGAAGAACTAACATATACCTTATTCTCCAGTATCTGATGGGAGATGGAGGACCATCAGAAGCACATTACTAAGTATGTAAACATTACCCCTATGTAAAAAGTGAGCTTAAAAATGTTTTTGCATTTAGTTCACAACATTTTATGACAGTTTTCTGGCACCTTGTGGAGGACGCTTTTTACGTATGTGGGTGTTGTGAGAATTGGAGGACTTCAAAAGCAAGGGATAATTTCTAACACAAAGGCCAAAAGTTTAATACCGAAATAATAGGAATTCAAATTAAGGAAAAAATGTTATAAAAATAGCCTTATGCAATACATAGTAGCTACAGTGATGACTGAGTCACTGTACATCTTGAATGATGGATCCAAACATCAAAATGGCTACCCAGCTATGATCTCTCTCTACACGGGATTAAAGATGCCAGTGGGGAAGAATCCACACAGTTTTTGCCAGTGAGTCACTCTGTTCAAGCTACTCAATGGTATCATACAATTCTAGAAGGTATATATCCCTCTCCACCTACTGCCCTAAAGCGCAGTGAATAAATTTAACAGCTGAATCAATTAAATCTTTGCAAAGCGTATGTTTACCCCCCAAAGTTGCAAACAATATGCTAGGACTTGTGGAAACCTGAACATGCTAGATTGACTTGAACAGAATAGAAAACGCCCTGGTAAATCATCATAACTACAACATACATTCAGCAATTACATGCCAAATCAATCTACCAAGGACAAGGAATGGCCATTCAACCTGCCTCCAAGTGCATAGGTGAGTTAGAGAGAAATTATTGAAGCTGGAGGGGACTCTGAATGGCACTTTGTTCCTCCCAGCTCAGTGCCCTTTCTGCTGGCAAAGAAAAGGTTCCCTTAAAGCCAGAGGTGTGACCAATGACACATTCCAGCATAAAGCCAAGCCATGATTGACTGGAAGGGGCAAGGAGTCCAAGACATTCATTCAGGGAAATTCCTTGCAAACCCAGCCTAGCTGGCCCACATTTCCTGAAAGTCTGTGGAGAAGGCGGATGCAGAGGACTAAGGAGAACTGCTGAGCTGAAATATTCATAAATTAGCCCCATTCTACCAGCCTTACTGAAGTTGACTCATACCCTACTTCTTAAGTAGTACTATTGACATGAATAGGATTATGCAAGGAATAGAGTTTGATGCATTGAAAATAAATTTCAGAATACAACCCTAAATATTTACTCAGAATTTTAAAGCTGTAAACTACTCTATAATAATTACTATTCTTCTTCTTGGGTGAAAGGTGCTATGTAAAGTGCACAGCAGGACTACGAGGAAGATATTGTCTGGATAACTATAAAACACATTATATACTACACATTAAAAAGTGAGATCTTCAACAACTGACACAGACTTTGATTTACAGCTATAAACCCATGAAAAGCAAAAATAAAATAATATGGAAATTTAGACTCCAGGCATACAGCTGCAATTTATTCAACCTGCCTGTCAACTGTCAGGCTATTTCAAGCACACTGGAATATGTTCCAATATGGATAAAAAGATGTGTCACACAGAGGTGAAGAAAAAATAGAAAGGTGTATTGAAATATGAAGTCAGAATCTATAATCCCTATGTAGTAATGGCCGAGAAAGAGAGCTATGCACAAAATATTTTTTACTTGATTTTTCAGCTAGTATTTTAACTTTAATATAATTGAGCCCAAATCACTTTAATAAATCTCCAACTTTGTATCCATTTGTTTTCTTCTGCTCACAGAATATCTTGTGTCTTTGCCTGAGGATTTTGCTCACTCACTGCTTAGTTGATTTTTGGGTAGACTATTGGAAAAATTTATTCAACAAATTTTGTCCTGTTTTGTTTGTGAATTATCCATGGTGACGGATAATTTTGTGTGTGTGTGATTATTGAACTCCTTCATTGTAACCAAATCTTTGCTTATTCATTATTCTTGGTGTTTGGCACACATTGTTTCTGTCCCCTGATTGACTGACAAATTGTTGCAAATAGGAGAGGGAAAATTTCAAAAGATTTCAAGATGGCTGTGCAAACACTTCTGGCACAAAGCTACAAAATACATGTTTACACAAGGATTCCTGAGATTTTCACTTTCTGCAATCATTCTTAGAATTACAGAATGATAGGACTGGAAGGGACCTCAAGAGATCATTTAGTCCAGTCCCCTGTACTCATGGCAGGACTAAGTATTATCTAGACCAGGGATCGGCAACCTTCGGCCCGGTCTGCCAGTAGGCTTACTCTGGTGGGCCGCGTGCCAGTTTGTTTATCTGCCACGTCCGCAGGTTTGTCCTATCGCAGCTCCCACTGGCCATGGTTCACCGCTCCAGGCCAATGGGGGCAGTGGGAAGCGGCATGGGCCAGGAGATATGCTGGCCGCCGCTTCCCTCAGCCCCCATTGGCCTGGAGCAGTGAATCGCGGCCAGTGTGAGCTGCAATTGGCCCAACCTGCACACACGGCAGGTAAACAAACCAGTCTGGCCTGCCAGGGGGCTTACCCTGGGGGGCTGCATGCCAAAGGTTGCCGATCCCTGATCTAGACCATCCCTAACAGGTGTTTGTCTAACCTTCTCTTAAAAATCTCCAATGATAGAGATTCCACAACCTCCCTAGGCAATTTATTCAAGTGCTTAACCACCTTGGACATTAGGAAAAAACTTCCTGTCAGCCTAAACCTCCCTTGCTGCAATTTAAGCCCATTGCTTCTTGTCCTATCCTCAGAGGTTAAGAACAGCGATTTTTCTCCCTCCTCCTTGTTACAACCTTTTATGGACTTGAAAACCGTTATCAAGTCCCACCTCAGTCTTTTCTTTTCCAGACTAAACAAACCCATTTTTTTTCCAATTTTCCCTATAGGTCATGTTTTCTATACCTTCAATCATTTTTGTTGCTCTTCTCTGGACTTTCCCATATTTGTCCACATCTTTCCTGAAATGTGGTGCCCAGTTTCTTGTGAACAAACGAATCACTTGAAGCAGGCCTAGAAATGTAAAATCACCAGCAGGGTCTACACAGGGAAGTTAAAGCAGAACACATTAGAGAGCTCTACTTGTCACACCTCTGTAGTCCGGATTGTGGAACCGTGTAGACAAGCTCCCAGTGGCTGCGGTTTGCCATTCTCGGCCAACGGGAGCTGCGGGAAGCAGTGGGCTGCAGGGACATGCTGGTCGCCGCTTCCCGCAGCTCCCATTGGCCAGGAACGGTGAACCGCAGCCACAAGGAGCTCTGGGGAGGCCATGCCTGCTAACGGTCAATGTAAACAAAATGTCTTGTGGCCCGTGGATTACCCTAATGGGCCGTGTGCCAAAGGTTGCCGACCCCTGCCTTAGATCAACAGTCCATGTTTCAAATATTCCCCTGGTAATTGTTTGTGCATATTAGAAAATTACAACCCTTTCTTGTTAATACAGAGCTTGTCACCAGTATTCATGCCTTTGTCATTTCACGATCAGCTTGCTATGAGGTTAAACCTTGAGACCAAATGAAAAGTATGCTAGTGTACAATACCATGGCCAGCTGATTAAACCAAGTTTAATGCCTGGTGTGCATTACCCCAGTGCTCTACGAAGTCCAGTGGTGGCCAATGAATCTGCTGGTAAAATTCAAGATGTTGATTTTAATTTACAAAGCCTAAATAGTTTGGGACATGGTAAACTGAGAAACTGGCTTTTCCCTCATGATGTATCACCCAAGATACCTCATCATAAAGAAAAAGGGGCCTTCTGCTAGGATGTTCTCTGTGGAAAAACTCAGCTTTAGCAACTAAGCTTAGAATTGTTAACCTTTCAGGTTCATGGCAAGACCAGTCTTCTCGACCCAAAGGATACAGGCTGAGAATTGGGGAAGTTTTGTTGTTTGGTACAGGTTGTATTTTTGCATTTGCATTTTACATTTGTAAGAATGGTCTGTCACATTTGAAATTTTACTGTGCAATTAATTATTAAATTGTCAGGACATCCAAAACTTGAGATGAGCATCTATGTATATTTTTGTAAGCATAAAAAACCCCTCAAAACAAAATAATCATCTTTCCTTGCCCTTTCCTCAATTCGGCAACTTGGGTAACAATTATTGTGCTATGAAGGAAAGCAAATGTTATTAGGAATTGAAGAACATTCATAGAGAACACGTTCCTTTAGCTGATTTTTTTTCCATATGGTTTTCAGATCTTACCTTGAAGAACATGATTAAATACAATTAGACAAGACTAAAAAAAAAAAGTGTGAAAAGTGGTGTTCCTTCAAACTACTTTAGTAGAATAAATGTGACCTGCAATTATACTCTCAGATTTAGCAATAATTTCAAAGAACCGGGTAATGTGCAACACTTAACATCAGTCTGTCCTTTTCAGGGTAGCGTAATTCATTACAGACTAGATGACTAAGTTGCTCTTCAATTTCCTTTAAAAACTTTTATGAGACTCAAAGTGAGATCAATATGCCCAATTTTTTAAAGTAAAATTACAAAGTTGCAAAATGCATCAGAGCTGCCCAAATGATTTGCTAATTTGGATTCATTTTAAAGCCGATGTTAAAGTATTACTTTTCTGATAAGAGGATTTTGTTTTAGGTTTCACTAAAATCTCCCTCCCTCACAGCATCACAGATCCCTGAGCTGTCACAGCCTGGGAACAGTTTATGCAAGTGCACAAGTCTACAGCACACAGAAGTGACTTTTCAGTTCATTATCATCATTGCTACTCACTAAGGGGAACACAGAACACCAAGGTAATGGGGGAAAAGATAGTAGGTTGTCTGGGAGCCACAATAGGCCAGATTTTCAAGTATGATCTCCTCAAAGATGGGTTGGTCATTCCCTTCTGACTAGAGCTCTGTGGGAACGGGGTGTTTCATTTCAGAGAGTATTTCACATGTTAAAAATGTCTTCCATTCCAGAATGGAAAGAAAACAACAAAAAAAAAATTTCCGGGGATCTAATATTTAGAACAAGAATTGCATTGACCAAATTGTTCTGTTTTGACAAAACCAAAATGTTTTGCTCCAATTTCAACTTTTTATGTTTATAGTGACCAAGGCCACCACTGTATTCACACCCTACACATAATTGTAATAATCTTTATATGAAGTATGCTTTGTGAGGCATCATTTTAAAACAACACACTGATAATTAATATTCTTATGTAATATATGTACAACTATGTATTAAAAATTATGAACATAAGGTGAAATTATGGCTAAAATGTGTTTGCTAGACCAGTGGTTCTCAAACTAGGGCCTCCACTTGTTCAGGGAAAGCCCCTGGTGGGCCGGGCCGGTTTGTTTACCTGCCATGTCCGCAGGTTCAGCCGATCGCGGCTCCCACTGGCCACGGTTCACCGCTCCAGGCCAATGGGGGCTGCAGAAAGGGCAGCCAGCACATCCCTCAGCCCACGCCACTTCTGGCAGCCCCCATTGGCCTGGAGTGGCAAACTGCAGCCAGTGGGAGCTGCAATTGGCCGAACCTGTCAACGCGGCAGGTAAACAAACTGGCCCAGCCCACCAGGGGCTTTCCCTGAACAAGCGGAGGCCCTAGTTTGAGAACCACTGTGCTAGACAACTCTAGTGAAGGGGTACACTGGTTTCTCAAAGACAAAGAACAAGCTGATGCTTCTAAATAGAAGTCATCAAAGTTGATAGGCAACAAATGGGGGCAGGAACAGTTTGATCTGCATTTTAGCAAACAACAACATGGAACCTCTTTTATCATGAGACTCCATGTCACAGATGGAAGGAACTTTATCTAGCGGTAACCCTTAGGGAAATGCATTTCAAAGGGTGAATGGACTATGAAAAGTGAGGGACAAAAACACCCCAATCTCTCTCTCTCTCCATTACCAAAGAAAACAAAGGAACAAGGCTGTTGTCTTTGGGGGGAGCTCCTGACCTGAGGATTAGATCAGCTATGTTGCTGAGAACCTGAGGTAAGGATTTTACCTTAAATCAAGTCTAGCTTGTTAAGTTTTAGCTATTAGAAAATGTTTTATCTTTATTTCTCTTGTAACCATTTCTGACTTGAATACCTTATGCTGTACTCACTTAAAAGCTCTCTCTTTATAGTTAAATAAACTCATTTTATTTTAAATCTAAATCAATCCAGTGCTGTGTTTAAACTGAACTGTTTGGTAAAACTCCAGTTAAAGTATGAAACTCTTGCATGTTGACCTTTTACATGGGCAACAGACCTCTGATATCTGAATTGCCCAGAACAGGACTGGACAGGGCAGAACACATATTTTGGGTAAAACTGGGACTGGGAGTGTGTTGGGGTCACCCTGCAAGTAGTAACCAAGGCTGCTGGAAGCCAGAGTGTGGCTAGAGCATCACTGACAGGCTGCTGGGATCAGAGCTGTGGGACTATGGCTACAGCCATACAGACACTCAGGATGTGACCTGCATGATGTTAGGCTGTTTGTGAGTGGCCCTGGTTGGGAGCTCCAAGACAAAAGCACCATGAGGCACCCAAGGTTGTGGGGCAAGTGGTAACAACCCCACATTGCGCCGAATTGGATTGCACCCTGGAATATGCTAATTGTATATTATAGTATAAATAAGAAAATTGAAAAAGTCATTTCATAACAGAAAACTGAAATGTTCTGTTCTGAAAAGGTTGAAATGCACTGTTTCAATCTCAGGGATTAAGTAGATCTGCATCAACTGTGGTTGATCTTGATCTATGGAAAACCCAAACAGATATATATTTTAAGATGAACGTCTTGATGTTGTACAAAAATGCTATTATTTCCCTCAAATGTTAACTCATTAAAAAAATTGCATTGACTTTGGAGGTTCACATTTGTGTTGGAGACACACTATTTGATTTGCAATATTATTTGGAATCTCCCACATATGCCTGAACACCATACAGCACCCTAAGGGGAAGACTAAGGCCCCAATCCTGCAAATTTTTAGACAGGTATATGACTTTACTCATGTGAACAGTCCCACTGAAGACAACAGGGCCACTCATGTGAGGAAAGTAATGCATGTGCATTTAAAGGCTTGGTTCTCAGACCTCAATTCAGGAAAGTACATAAGCATATGAGCAATCCCATTCGCTACACATGTACTTGAAGCTAGGCACATATATGAATACCATTCTGAAAACGATAAGGCTATATCATGCAAACTCTTAGTCACGTAGTCTTTAGTGTCATGAGGAGTCCAACTGATGGGTCCATTTATGTAAGTAAGCAATATATTGAATGGAACAAAGAGGTAACGAGGAGTTCGCCCAAACAAAGCCTGTCTGGCTTACACTGGCATTTGTTGGCTTCAATATTTGCTTGGTGTCTGTCTGGCTTTCCCGAATGGACCAATAAACTGTTTGTGAAGTGAGCTTTCTATGTAAGATACTTACCCTCTGAGTCTTCATATCACGTAAACAGGCCAGAATGGTATAAAATGGCCCTAAAAGCCCAAATTGCACCCATGGAAGGTCTCCCACTGTTGCAGGCACAGGAGAAACTGCCATAAGGCTGACTTCTGCTCTGAGGACCTGTTGCAAGCCCTGGCACACAAGATGTGCTAGAAGAAGTGCTGCATCTAAGGGAAGACCCTAAGAGTCTGCTGCAATTTAAAAAGGATGCCTAAATTACGCCAGAAGGCTTTCCAGCCCCCAGAGCTGACCACGACTTGAGGCCACAAAGTGATTTAAAGCTAGCTTAGTCTCGCTCTCCACTATCTCCCTAGGCTGCAAGTTCTTTATTGTGCCTCTTAGGGTAAGTCTACACTGGTATTAAAATTATGTGGCTGGCCCATGCCAGCTGACTTGGACTCGTGGCGCTTGGGCTAAGGGCCTGTTTAATTGCGATGTAGATATTCGGACTTGGGCTGGAGTTTGGGCTCTAGGATTGGAGGGTCTCAGAGCTTGGGTTGCAGCCTGAGCCCAAACATCTACACCACAATTAAACAGCCCCTTAGCCCAAGCCAGCTGGCACAGGCCAGCTGCAGCTATCTAATTGCAGTGTAGACATACCCTTTGAAGGACAGCACAGAACCTGACCCTCTGACTCCAGGGCTAAAGTCTTGATTCTATTGAAGTCAATGGTAAATCTCCCATTGACTTCAATAAGGACAGGCCTAGGTCTCATGGAACCAAGGGGATCCGTGAGCCTGTCACATTTTTGTTAAAATGTCGTTTAAAAGGAAACATTTTACGGACATTCACTATCTGTTTCGACTCCTGTTATCATTAGACTAGTCTAGAGGTGGCACTAGCTCATTGCCAGATTTCTAACTTTCCTTACTAAGGTGAATCATTAGATATTTAATACTCTGGAATTATGCTTTTAGTTAAAAACAGATAAACCACGATATTATACTATTACTGTATAGAGAGAATGTGTAAGATATGTTAAATACGAATTAAAAATATTGAAGATGTGGAGATAAAAATTGTTTTCGATGAAAAAGTAAAGATTCAAAATGGCCCTAACAATGTGTAAAAGCTCATTAGAAGGCAATACTGTAAGTCATTTGGTAGTTATTCTCCAAAATTTTTATCTCCTTCTATTAAAGATGATGGAAAAACTGTCACTTGACTTCAGTGGGGCAGGATCATGCCTTCAATGAGTAAGAGTTTCTGGATCTGATTCTCATTTACATGAAGACTTCTTGTTTGCACACACAAGTTGTACCACTACTATACCATTACATTCAAGTGGTACTACCCTTTAGTGAGGATGCACTTATAGCAGGATAAAGATATTTTATACTTTTAGTTATACATATTCACATACAGGAAGGGAAATAAGCTATACTAGAATAAGGCAGCTTTATAGCTGTACAATTGTGTTCACACTTGTGATTGTACCAGTATTAGTATTTTGTTTAAAAAAAAAATCAATCCCCTAATTTAAATAGTTATCTTAAATCTGCACATAGAACAGGCTAAAAGTTCCTTTACAACATTCTGGCCGTGTAAAAGAGCCTAAAAGTGGGTGTAAATCATTTACATTGACACAGCGATGTAAAGCAGGCTCTGTGTAAATAAGAATTGAACCCTCAGATTTAATTCAGTTACTATGGTACACTATTTCTTGAAAGATTAAATTGTGCATTGTGGGTAAAGTACTATAGGACTATCTGCTGTAAATTAATTTTCATAAAATTCCTTTTTGTAAGATCAGTGAAAATTAATTCATAGCAATAATTTCCAACAACAGATAAACAACAGCATTTAATTGCAGAAGTTGGCTAGGAATGTGCAAATAATCAAATGTGACTGTGGTCAGTCTCTATCAATGCCAAAGCTTCAATAAACATTAAAATAAATAGTTCCACTGAATATGCCTCTTCTTAAAGTGGTAGAGCTTTTATTTTGAGAACCGGGAAAACCTAATTTTACAGTTCTACGATTAACAGCTTTGAACTTCATTAACAAGCTTGAGCAATATTTGCAAATGAAAAGTCGGCTTTTACGTGCAGAGTGACTCACCAGAACATAAAGATAAAATACAAGAATACATATTCTGTGCTGTAGGCCCTCCTTCTATCTTCAAACAATAAAACTCCTGATTTTATAGTAATGTTGGTGTATTGCTGAAGCACTAAAAAAATGATGATCCATCTATATACAGCACACTCATTTTTCTTACGGGGGTAATAATTGAAACATACTTGTAGTTAAAATTCTTCCGTTGCTGTTTGCAGTGTTGTTGTAGCTGTGTTGGTCCCAGGATACTGGAGAGACACGGTGGGTGAGGTAATATCTTTTTTTGGACCAACTTCTGTTGGTGAGAGAGACAAGCTTTCCAGCTCTGTGTAAGCTCGAAAGCGTCTCTCTCTCACCAACAAAAGTTGGTCCAATAAAAGATATTACCTCACCCACCGTGTCTCTTTACTACTTACAAGACTTTTTGTCTTCCAAGTGCTTTGTGAATGTTAAGTGCTCAATCCTATAAGGTGCTAGTTGATGCTTTTAGCAGAGTTGAGGATGCTCAACACCTTATAGGAGACACTCAGCATCCTTCAGGATTGGGCCCTAACCAATTATTCCTCCACACCCCTATGAGTAGGGTAATTCATAATCCAATAGGACTTCCCTTGTAATTTATCATTAATTATTGTCCCTCATTATAGTGTTTAATAACCACCTCATTTAACTTGTGAAATGAGCTCTATTGATTCCTTTATCTTTGTAATTGAAAGGGACAGTCCCATTCGGTTTCATTATATTTTATTTGCCCTGTAATATATCAAACAGGATTTACTGTTTAAATATTGAAAAACTCCACTACACAACACAAATAAACTGAAGGGCTTTATAGATAAAAATATGTTAAGGTCAGTGAAATAATACTGCTCGATTAAGCAATCCAAAGCATCTTGGAGATAGGTAGTGCCTAATGAGATAAAGCATGGTTTCCCTATGAAAAGGTAAAAGAGAAAATGACTCCTATTTAAATCCAACTGTAAGACTGAGAAATATGACAATACATTTTGCAAGCCAGTATACATTTCAAGTAAAAGTATTTTCATAGCTGCTGTATTAGTAGCAAAGCCAGACATTTGTGTCACGCTCTGCTATAAGTCCCAGAGAAAGGGATGGTATGTTGGTACTCAGTCTTATTATTTTTGTATTAGGAAGAGAATCTGATTTCTAAGTAAGCTCACTGGGTACACATCAATCTATTCCATACATAAAAATCAGTCTTCCCTATTAAGTTCTAAAATTGCCAAAGGGCGTTTAAAAATGGAAAGTAAAACATATTGACAAGTACAAATTTAACCTTTTTTATTCTTTAATTTTAGAGATGCTAGGAGTTTCCCTTAAGTAGGAATACAAACAGATGCTCAGGATGGTGTGTAAGAATGTGATTATGTATGTTTTAATATCCATAGGGTTAACCCACAGTTACTGTAAATTAAAATAGTTTTTTTTAAAATCAGTGTCAATTACTTATCTTATGACAAAGTGGTTTGATATATAAACAGTATGATAACAAAACAGGAATAGATGGCCAGTGGCCAGATCCTACAGAATCTCATTCACTTGAGTATCCATCTAGTCATACATGTAGTCCCACTGATTTCAATGTTATTAATGTGTAAAAGGACCACACGTGTGAGGAAGGATTTACAGGATAGAATCCTTGGTGTGGATTAGACTCCTCCTGGCACATCTTTAGGAGTGAAATCATACCACCGACATTATGCTAAAGATGTTACCTACTTCCCTGAGAGTAGTGTTCAATTTCATTCTCTCCTTTCATTCACAGACCCAAGACAGGCTGTCTTAAAAGAAAAATAATCTGTCTTTAAGTTACAGAGAGAGAAAAAAATAATAAAAATTGAGCACAAGTGTGCCTTAAACTGAAATAGCTAAAAATGTCACTAGGCTGGATAAAAATTTAAATTACAGCATATGCTAGTATTACCTATGCCCTGGCAAAGAAACTGTTTCCCTCCTCTGACTCACAGCTCAAAGAATATCTTCGTTCATTGTCCCAGAAAAGTGTGCCACAGCAAAGCCTGTTTTTAACTAGAATACTTTTATGAAGTCTGCTCTGGTTTAAAAGCCTCAAACGGAAGGATTAAAATGAAGTTAACAACTGCATTACATCATACCTCTGATCTTGCAAATCTAAAGCCTAGGTGAGAATTTCCTACTTGAATATCAATTTGGTCTAACATGTTTTCTCACCACCCATAAATGTACATAGCTGTCAGGCTATTGTCTCTGTAAGTACCACTTTCCTCTGACATATCTTCAAGATGGACCTGTATCAAAATGCTAACTGAGCTGTTTTCCGAGAGTACTGAGTACACAATTCATGCTTAAGAGTCAATTAACTTTTCCTTTCTATGCTTAACAGCTCCCAACTTCATTATCAAGCTTGAGCAATATTTGCAAAGGAAGAATGGGACTTCACATGCAGCATGACTCAGAAATATATCAAGATAAAATCAAAGAATGCCTTCTCCATGCTGTAGGCCCCATTGCCATGCACTAGCAATAAATCCATTGTGACAGGGTCGGGCTAGATGGCTATAGGAGAGTAATAGAAGGCAGATATATTAGCCCCAGGCTAAGTAGGTCCCTTTTCCCTGGGTAAGGTAACAGGGAAGGTTCCAGAACAATCAGGAACCTTCTGGAGACGATTAAGACAGGCTGATTAGAACACCTGCAGCCAATCAAGAAGCTGCTAGAATCAATTAAGGCAGGCTAATCAGGGCACCTGGGTTTTAAAAAGGAGCTCACTTCAGTTTGTGGTGTGTGTGTGTGTGTGTGTAAGGAGCTGGGAGCAAGAGGCACTAGGAGCTGAGAGTGAGAATGCGGACTGTTGGAGGACTGAGGTGTACAAGCATTATCAGACACCAGGAGAAAGGTCCTATGGTGAGGATAAAGAAGGTGTTGGGAGGAGGCCATGGGGAAGTAGCCCAGGGAGTTGTAGCTGTCGCACAGCTGTTCCAGGAAGTACTCTAGACAGCTGCATTCCACAGGGCCCTGGGCTGGAACCCGGAGTAGAGGGTGGGCCCGGGTTCCCCCCAAATCCTCCCAACTCCTGGTCAGACACAGGAGGAGTCGACCGGGACTGTGAATTCAGAAAAACGGCCAAGCTGAGGGCTGCCGTGAAGCTCCAAGGCGAGCAAATCTGCCAATAAGCACAAGACCCACCAAGGTAGAGCAGGAACTTTGTCACACCATATAGAATAGTATTACAAAACAGCAGCACATCCCCCTAAAAGCAACCACCTGTTAGCATGAAAATATTACCAAGTAGATCTCTGCAACACAGTTGCCAACTTTCACATGGTAAATGAGCACCCCAACTTTCACAATTAGCCAAAAATCAAGCTAATCCCATTTCAAAAGAAGCCAATCCCTAAGAACTCCAACAATCTATGTGACTAGATCCCCCCCCACCCCCGCCTGACTCTCTCCCCACCTTGCTCCTGCTTGTCCATTGCCCCTGCTGGCCCACCTTTGCCCCTGCTTGCTGGGAACCGATTAAAAAAAAAAAAGAAAAAGGCAGCAACAAGGCTACAAGACAAACAAGCAACAAGCTTCAACCCAAAAACTAGCCAGCAAGCAACTCACAAGCCAATTAAGCCAAAAATAAGCCCAATTTCTGCGTTATTGTTTTTTTTTTCCCCTTACATGGGTTTGGCATGTCTGCTACCCAAACCTTAAATTCTGAAAAATAAAAATAAAAATGCACACACACACACACCCCGCTTTTTCCACATCTTTATTTAAAAAGATAAGGTAGTAGTCTGGCTATTTCAGGAGAGTGAATTCCAAAATTGAGACGTCCTTCTGGAGAACACCATGCCAGAATCTTCCTCCTCCTCTTATACACCAAGCAAGGTGATTTAAATTTTGGCAATAGGACATGGAAACTGTGAGGAGAGGGGACATTTTTCATGTAAGCAAGTTCTAGGTTTTATAGTCAAAAACAAACAAACAATCTCCACCTGCAAGTCCATAAAACTTCAATAAAAAAAACTGAACACATAATGGCGAGAGGGAGCAGAGGAGAGATAATAAGGACACAAAAAAGGGGATTTTAAAAAAAGATAGGGATTAATGGGAGGTGAAAAGAGAGACTAAGGATCTGGATAACTGGATTGGAGGACTGAGGAAAGGAATGAATTGGAGGATTGGAGGACTGAGGAAAGGAATGAATAATTGAACGTGTTTTTTTTCTTTTGCTGCATCTTCCTTTCACTGTGATATTTGCCATGGGAGTACCCACAAATGTGTCAGTCTGGCTCGCATAACTTTCACAATGTTTACTGTGACCCGGGTTGCTCCAGGGATCAAGACAAACTATTACTGACACCATGGTGAGGGTAGCAAAACAAAAAGGGGTTTATCTTGTTGCTCAGGAAAGGCATCACCTGCCATGGTTTTACCCCACAGCAATAAGCAAGGTAATAGTAGCAAACTGAAGTCTCACATCAGACTTATCTTTCTTCAGGGAGGCTCTGGCAGACAGCAGTCTCTCAATCTGCCCTAGCCAGGACTCTCTCACAGAGAGAGATGGAAGTCTGCTTTCCTTCCTTGTGAGCCCCTATGTGAGCTGGGCTCTCCCCTTTCAAGCCTGACACCTATTGCGGTGTGCCAGGGTAGAGCCGATTGCTGTTTCATGTTAGTAGTTTTGTTTTCCATTTTGTTCCCTACCTTTAAAAACTACTGAGACAGAAAAATTCTGAGAGAACTATCATGAAAGCGGAGATGTAATTGCAATCTGATTTAGACCATGCTTCGTGCTTATGCCAGGGTTTGCTCTTTTGTGGGGGGTTTTTCATGTCCCAGTGTGTTGTGTGTAAGTTTTCTGGTGAGAAAAAGTAGATTTTGAAAGTAGAATGGCATACACTAAGAAATATTACCACCTATATCCACTATGTCGTATTCCTTACATAATATAATCAAAATAGTGTTTAGTGTGTTTCTGCAGAAATACTGTCAAAATATCAGGATATCCTAATGACCATTCCATCTTCTCAAAGGTAGGAAGGTGGAGTGCCCTGCAACAGCCTTATATATAACAGTAATCTGCTACCCAAGGACCTCTTGATGCCAACTGGTAGAGGCATATGGATACATAGGGGTACAGGAATACCCTTGGTTCACCAAAAGAGTGTTATGTAAAGTCTTTAATGAAAGCCTGGTCATCATAATCATTAAGAGATGTATGTACAGAAAATGTGTAAGGACTTATGTATATATGCTGAAAATTATACTCTCTAAACTTTGTAGTTAACGGTAGGTCACTCAAAGGTAGTATGCCTTGAGACAAACTTCTCCAGACAGGAGATGAGACACACTTATCTCTCTAATGTACCACTGTGTATTGTGGGTCTCACAACAGAAGTCTATTAGCATGCCAAGTCAAATGCTAACAAAGAGCTTGCAAAGACTTCAAAAAGAAATTAACAGGAAGAGGTAAACCATTAGCATGCAAAGGGGAAGCCTGTGTTCAGGTGAAGATCAAAGGTCTGGTCTAGTATATCTGGAGGTACAGTGAGAAACCCTGGTTTTCATTGTGCAAAGACAAGCTGCCATTATGAAATGGGAATCTCAGTTATCTTGGTCGAAAACACTGGGGAAAGGACTTGGGATGAGCTAGCCTGTAGCAGACAGGAGAATGTCCTGTGAGAAAGCATGTGATTTTATTTCATATGTAACCATTTGTTTCCAATATTCTTTCTTACTATCATTTGTATCTCTGTACTTAGATATAAATACGAGAAGAAATTTTATTATCAAAGTGCTGTGTGTTAAGCAGAGCAGTGATCCTGAGTTAAATCTAGTAACTGGTGTGTACTATTCCTTTGTGAGTAGCAAATCTGAGAGCTCAATGGAACGGGCTGGGAATGCCAGAGGGCTGCTTGGAGGACTCCGGGGTTGCTCTGTGCCTATCAATGACTTCTACAGAGAAAGCGAGGCCTGCTGAGGCCTAGAGGTAGTGCTAGTATTGTCCGAGACTGGTGGAGTCAGAGACTGATCCACAGCAGGAACAGACAAGACTCCCTCACAAGAAGCATAGTTGGTAACAAAGTGCCTCACCTCCCAGGAAGCATTACAGTAAACCATTTTACTAAAAGACGTCTCTACAGCATGTGGTTATTCGGTCTGTTTTTCTCCATTGCAATGATAACCTGGACATCACATGGCAAATAAACTAATTCCAGAGACACTACTCATTTGTGTCTATTTTATAATCTAATGGGAAAATTCCAGTACAAAGAATTAAAGGTCCAATTCCAATTAAGGTATTAAGTTGAAGCTGAATGATGCTTTATATATTTCATCCTGAAAATGCACAGTAAATTAACAGCTTATTATTTATATTCTATTGTTTGATTTAATTTCTATCCTTGTTAATACTTTTTAATTATAAAAGAAATATAAAGGACAATCTTATATTTTGTCGTTCCTACTATACCACCAATTGCTGCTATGGTTTCTACCAACGCTCTATCATTCTTGATAAGCACAAGCAAAATTCCAGCAGTGAATATGGAATTAGTCCTTGGGCCTTTTGAAACCACTCTGTTTCTTCTTCGCATGGTTATGTTCAGAACGTTATAACCTATCCCATCCAAATGCTTACTTTCTTCCTGAACTTCTTTTAAAATAATAAAATTGCAGTGTGAATTTAAATTACAGATGGACCCTACCTGAATGATTAGGACCCAAAGTATGTGCTTTTTTGGATCCAACAATGCAGGAGGAGAGATTTCAAGCCATCAGTAATCTATATTATACACTGTAACAACTAAACCATCAACAATGACAGCTAATTTACTGCTACTTTTGATGGAGCTAAGCCAATTTACACCAGCTGATGATCTGGGTCAGTTTTCCATAAAGACTTCAATTCTGTGAAGTTAGTGAGTTGTATGAATGTATTTCTTACAGGAATACTTAGAGATTCAAACCAAGATTTTTGAACTAGGCACTGCAAAAACACATAGAAGAGACAGTCCCTGCCACAAAGACTGGAAGAGGAAACAGCAGCAGAGAGGGGAAGTGACTTGTTCAAGGACACACAGTATGTCAGTCAGTGGCAGAGGCAGGAATGGAACTCAGAACACTTGACTCCCAGTGAAGCACCCAATCCACTAGACCACAGGAACAGGAGGTGCTCTATTATTTTATTTGAAAAATATGTACAAATTCAACATTTCTAAAGCGTTATACTATTCAGAGGCATGCTAGTTCTTCTGAGCTACTCTACTGTATGTCAGTTATATAGCATATTCTTCAAGGTAAACCTCAGGAATGTACAATGTATTTATTTTCTTCAAATTAGCTACCCTCAGCAGTTCAACATGTAAATCAGGATTACTCCCCAACCAAATCAACAGAGACTGCCCTTGAATATTCTAAATCAATATTACTAACAGGATTTTTTCACTGTAGACTAGCTAAATTTGTATGTATTCTTAGCTGCTGTTTCCTTCCTACTGATTATAGTCAAGGATGCAGCAACCTTTGCTGCTTGGGTGAACTCTTTCAGCTATCTTACTGCAATTTACAGTACACAATGGGATAATCCTTTGTTCAATATGCTGAGGCAATTGTTTCTCTGACCAGAGGTTTCCAGAAAAGCTCAAAGAACATTAACAGTTAGCACGCATTAATTTGTTCTTATTTTGAATCTCATTTTAATACATGTATCTGAACAAATGGCTTTGAATACTGCTTACTCTGTGTGTCGTCAAGTTTTGTTTTTTGGGTTTTTTTAGGTCAAAATACACCCTATTTTTGACATTTCTTAAAACAAATAATTTTCTTACATCCAGACATATTTTCAGTGTTGGCATTTTAATATAAGATTGTTGTCAGTTTCATTCAGATATAGAAATGTACATTCTGCATCATGCAATGTGCAATATATTTAATAATCTAAAAACTGAAGAAAAGTAAAATTGCTACTTTCATCTTTGCATTAAGTCACCAAAGGGCAGAGTAAAATTTGTGTGGGTGCCCTAGCTGTATTTGGTTTGAGGATAATTCATATTCACCAGCATGCTCTGTTTGTTTCATGCCACTCTAGGGAAGCCCAAGTATTCTAGCCTTTTTAACTGGGTTTACACCTACTTTGTATCACTAGAACAGCACATAGAACTGGAGTATATACTTTAGATTCCCCTTACTTCCTGCACTCCAAAATTATATTTATCTTTGGTACTCTTAAGGATCCCTATTATCATATTATCTAAGCACCTCAAAACCGTAATGCCTTTGTCCTCACAACAATCCTGTGAGAAAGGAAACTGGCATAACTCCTTAACCACTGAGCCATTCCTCCTTTCTAGTCTCTGATCCCCCCCTTTCTCTTGCATCTCCCTTCATTTCCCACCGTACACATCCCAAATCCACCCTCCCTCCTGAGTATGCACATTCACGCACACCAGTTCCCTCTCTCACGTCAGACACTCTCTCCTCCACATATTCACACTATTTTCCCCCTCCAGTCATCCCTATGGAGTACATGTAGCAAAATAATAGGTAGCTTTTGAAAAGCAATATTTATGATTAATGGTAATTTTTACCATTCACTTTTATAACTGAAAGTTTATCTGCCAGCAGACGATGGTGAGTAAAAATCTTGAGGAGTTATCGGTTTCAAAATGGCTGCCATCTTCCATTTTTCTCAATGGAATTGAAGCCATACCAGCCACTGCCTCCCATTGTTTCAACCGAGAGTGAAGACAGCAGCAATCTTTGTTAAGATCAGCATGAGGCCTCAGTTCTCTTGAGAACAATGGAACCTAAACACCCATTTCAAAATGGCCATCTAGCTCTGGGCAATATATTATTTCAGTGGTATTGAGAACAATCGGAGATGGCAACTGTTTTGAAATAAGGCATTTCCACATGGAATTCTCCAGAGCAGCAGCCCCGGCTGAAGAACACACTTTCAGTTAGGAAGAACAACAAGGGGAAATTACCGTTAATCCTAATAAAATGTCTTCAAATGTAGGCTGTGTACAAGATTTCGTGGAATTTAAAAGAAGTTTGCAATGTCTGTTTCATTTTGTTATGAAGGCAAAAACAGTCTGAATGCCAAAAAACGTACGGGCGCCATTTTGTAATTAATTTTAACTCTAATTAATCAAATCAACTTACTTTGTAAATGCTCTGAAAATCAATTATGTGTTCAAAAAATGCTGTAATTTTGAGAAGTAGGCACTTTATTTTTTTCATTTCATAGCCATGTAGTTAAATCCCTGCTTTAAGTAAAAAACTCAACACAAACTTAACTATGGAATTGCATTTGATGCTTCCATAGTACACACAAATACTCACACATAGAGCAGAAAAATATTAATCGCAACATAACAAAAACATCAAGCCTATCTTCCTATTCAAGTTAAAAATACACACACGCTTAGGCCTGACTCAGGAGACAAGAGTTTTAAGAGTAACGGATCATGGCACAGAGACAGCCACAATGCTTGAGATAAAAAGATTCAAAGGCAAGGGACACCAATACATATAGGGAGCAGCTTTCAGGGAATTGGGGAGGAAGCACTTACTTTCTGCTTTAGGGATTCTGGGACCCATGGGATTTGATAACACTCAGAAACTTGGAGGAACTTGGATGACATTCAGCACCTCTTAAGATCAAGTCTCCTGAGGGCAGGGGCATAAACAACTTTTTTTTAAATTTGAGAGTGAGCGGATGGCTAGAATTAATAAATAAAATAGCCGTTGAATGTACTTCAATGAGTAGTTTTGTACCATAACTAAAATTTGTCCTCTTTATTTAAAGTGAGATAAATGAGCTTCTGTTCCAATCTCACTGTTTCATTTACTTATTAATGTAATTCTTAAATGTTTAGGAAGGCAAAAGCCACGCCAGGACCCCAATTGTCTACACCCATGCAGAGAAATAACATTAGTTGCCAATAATCATCTGATCTTACTCTCACTGACGTTAATGTACTCAGCAAACCTCTTTTCAAGTGAAGCAGAATTGGATCCAAAAAGTCAAATATAACAAAGTTAGCATGCACGGGCATCTGAAACACAGCAATTAATTCCTATCGTGGGTATAAGGACATTTTGTGCTATCTCGGGTTATACTGTGTAGTAACTGGGTAAATATTGACTTTTTAATGATGACCACTGCCAGTAAGAGACAGACTGGAGGAAGATCAGGAGAAGGAATGAGAACTCCTGATATGATACCCTGCAGAGCTATGGATAGAGAGGTTTAATTTTGGTTTCAGATTTTTTCTTACTGGGTGCTGAGGCCAAAAGTCAATAAATGTCAATGTGGGGTGGAGGCAGAGGGAGCAGGGAAGGAGGGGCAGTAAGGTAAGAGAAGGAGGAAAAAGGATATCTTGTTTCCTAAGTATTGATTACAAACATCAAGGAACATACATGGCCTAAATTATAGCAAAATTGTTCAGTACACGTATGCAAAATATCAAGGAAGTCAGACTTCTCCCCATAAAAACATGAATATGTTGCAAAACCTCATATTTATTTGTAATTTTTTCAATATTCTACCCTAAGAACCTCAAAGTTACAATGTTAATGTACATACATTTTACAAATTCTAAAGGTCATGGCTCAAATCTCAGAATGTTCTATTTTTATGATCATGCTGCATAACATTATTTATCCTGTTTCACTGCAACATTAACTTATAAATTTTTTTATAGAAATACTTCAAAGTTAGATTGGATGCAATGGCCTAATATTGCACCAACCAAAAAACAGTGGTAAAGGGATGCATTATTTCACAAAGAGCTGCAAAAAATGTTCACATGGCAGTTTGTATGCAAACTAGCAAACTTCCAATTTTTTTGCCTGAATGGTCCTGTGGAATATGTTTCCAACTTCTGCTAAATTTTTAAATATTAATTTTACACCTATCTTGTAGGGCTGTCAATCAATCACAGTTAACTCAAGTGATTAACTCAAAAAAATTAATTCGATTAAAAAAATTAATTGCGATTAATTGCAGTTTTAACTGCACTGTTAAATAATAATAGAATACCAACTTAAATTTATTATAAATATTTTTGGATTGTTTTCATACATTTTCAAATACACCTCTACCATATAACACGACCTGATATAACATGAATTCGGATATAACGCGGTAATTAAAAGTATACAGAGCAATACCCATGTTCACTACCATATAAAACCGGATTGGTTTCTGTTAACACTTATCAATGTGCAAGGTATAGATAACAGTACAAATTAATATAGAAGAATGCTAAATACAAAATCAATGAACTTCATCCAAGTCTGTGGAAGAGAGAAAGGTTTTTAATCAGACAGTTATGGTCAAATGCCTGGTACGTGTTGCCCTCTAGTGGAATATTTTCAAAAGTACAACTTTTTATCTGGTTGATTTTAAATTCTCAGTGACATTCTAATGCATGGAATGTAATGATTTATTAAATTTACCATTTAAACAGTTTCTCAGAGAAACAATTAAATGCTTTCTAGAACAGACAAGAATTGAAAAACAATCCTCATTAATTAAATTTAGAGCTGCTTCAGAGTACAATTTTTTAAAAAAATGTATGAATTATGAAAAATATGTAAACATTCAAAATATTACAATCAACTTCTGTTTAATATGAAGGGGTGATTATTCACTTGAGAAAACAGAGTGAGAGGGGTTAGGTATGTTATTTTCTTTTTCCTCCTTTTTTTTGGATTTTTGCCACAGCTAAAAATAATATTTAGGCTGACTCCACAAAAATGATTACCTTAAAATTCATGTTTCCATACACCTAAAATGACTTAAGTGTATTTTAATTTTTAGCATCTTGGAAAAATATAAATTGGAAGTTTAAAATGAGAAACAAAACAAGCAACATTTGTACAAATGCACAAACAGAAGATTGTTCATAGGTTTCCATATTGGTTTATTTTAGTGTAGTAAAAACATCTTAATTTCTGCTGAGTGGTAACTAATTTAGATCTCAGTTTCATCAAAATGAAAGGGTGCTCATTTTAATACTTTGTTAATATCGAATTTCATTTCATCCAGCAGAAGTGACTCTGCAGTTGAGTTAGGTTTGATTTTCAGCCTGACTTCCGCCTTGTCTCTCATATGTCTATCAATCCCTTAATTCTCTTGGTTTTAAAACTACCATATTTAAAAAAAAACATAAAGGGAAGGTGCTTACCAAATTTCATTAAAAAAATCTATATTCAAATGTTCAAGTTGCAAAGTCAAGTGCTCAAAAGTTAGAAAATGACAGAATTAAAGTTATATATGTAACCTTAATAAACCCCCTTATGCATATGCATTATGACAGCGTTTCTAAAACTGGGGTCCATGAGGTTACTCCAGGGGTTCCGCGGGCCTTCTGATCAACTCCTCCCTCTGCTTCCTAGCGCAGCACGGGTCCCGGGCTAAGGCAGGCTCCCTACCTGCCCTGGTTCCACGCTGCTCCCAGAAGCGGTCACCAGGCCCCTGAGGCCCCTAGGAACATGGGCGGACAGGGAGGCTCCGTGTGCCTCCTCCGCCCAAGTACCAGCTCCACAGCTCCCATTGGCCAGGAACCGCAACCAACAGGAGCTGCGGGCGTGGAGCCTCCAGGAGCAAGAGCAGCGCGCAGAGCCTCACTGGCCGCCCATGAGCCTAGGGGCTGCAGGGACCTGACAGCCGCTTCTTGGGAGCCACAATAGGCAATGCCAGGACCCCAAACCCCAAACCCCCTCCTGCACTCCAAACCCCTCATCCCTGGCCCCACCTCAGAACCCACCCCACCACTGCACCCCAACCCCCTACCCAGCCCGGAACCCCCTTCTGCACCCGAAGCCCCTCATCCCTGGCCCCACCCCAGAGTTCCCACCTCAACACCCTGCCCAGCCTGGAGCCCCCTCCGGCACTTCAAACCCCTCATCCCAGCCCCACCCCAGAGCCCACACCCCCAATCGGAGCCATCACCCTCCTCCTGCACCCCAACTGCCTGCTCCTGCCCCAGCCCTGAGCCACCTCCCAGACTCTACGCCCGCACACCCACCCATACACCAAACCACTGCCCCAGCCCTGAGCCGAAAAACTTTAAATCAAAATGGAGGTCCTCTGGTTGCTAAAGAAATGCTGCATTATGACACAGTTTTCAATTACATGACTCCATGCTATTTTTTCCATAGTATCCCTGCATCTTTCAATTCACAGGGCAGACAATGCTCAATATGAATGGGTAGCTGTTCAATATCTCTTATTTTTATTGCTCAATGCATGACCCCATGCATTTTTTACTGTACATGATCAAACCTTGCTCATAGACTTTGAGGCCAGAAGCGACCATCATGATCACGTAGTCTGACCTCCTGCACATTGCAGGCCACAGAATTTTACCCAACCACTACTGTAATAGACCCCTAACCTCTGGCTGAGTTACTGAAGTCCTCAAATCATGATTTAAAGATTTCAAGTTACAGAGAATCCACCTTTACACTAGTCTAAACCTGCGAGTGACCCATGCCCCATGCTGCAGAGGAAGACAAAAAGAAATCCTGGATCTCTGCCAATCTGACTATCAAGGTTCCTCCCCCACTCTGAACTCTAGGGTACAGATGTGGGGACCTGCATGAAAACCTCCTAAGCTTACTTTTACCAGCTTAGGTTAAAACTTCCCCAAGGTACAAATTAATTTTATCCTTTGTCCTTGGAATATCCACTGCCACCACCAAACTAACTGGGTTTACTGGGAAACATAGTTTGGACACGTCTTTCCCCCCAAAATCCTCCCAACCCTTGCACCCCACTTCCTGGGAAAAGTTTGGTAAAAATCCTCACCAATTTGCATAGGTGACCGCAGACCCAAACCCTTGGATCTGAGAACAATGAAAAAGCATTCAGTTTTCTTACAAGAAGACTTTTAATAGAAATAGAAGTAAATAGAAGTAAAGGAATCACCTCTGTAAAATCAGGATGGTAGATACCTTACAGGGTAATTAGACTCAAAACATAGAGAATCCCTCTAGGCAAAACCTTAAGTTACAAAAAAGAAACACAGACAGAAATAGTCATTCTATTCAGCACAGTTCTTTTCCCAGCCATTTAAAGAAATCATAATCTAACACATACCTAGCTAGATTACTTACTAAAAGTTCTAAGACTCCATTCCTGTTCTATCCCCGGCAAAAGCAGCGTACCGACAGACACAGACCCTTTGTTTCTCTCCCTCCTCCCAGCTTTTGAAAGTATCTTGTCTCCTCATTGGTCATTTTGGTCAGGTGCCAGCGAGGTTACCTTTAGCTTCTTAACCCTTTACAGGTGAGAGGAGTTTTCCCTCTGGCCAGGAGGGATTTTAAAGGGGTTTACCCTTCCCTTTATATTTATGACGCTGACCTAGGGGAAAATTTCTACCTGACCTCAAATATGGTGGTCAGCTCGACCCTGAGCATTTTGGCAAGACCCATCAGTCCCCAGGGAAATAATTCTCTGTAGTAACTCGGAGCCCTCCCCATCTAATGTCCCATCACGAGCTACTGGAGATATTTGCTGCTAGCAATCATAGATCAGCTACATGCTATAGTATACAGTCTCATCATACCACCTCCTCCATAAACTTATCAAGCTCAGTCTCAAAGCCAGTTAGGATTTTGGCCCCCACAGCTCCCTTTTGAAGGCTGTTCCAGAATTTCATTCCTCTTATGGTTAGAAACTGTCATATAATTTCAAGCCTAAACTTGTTGATAGCTAGTTTATATCAACTTGCTCATGTCCTCATTGGCACTTAACTTAAATAACTCCTCTCCTTCCGTTGTATTTATCCCTCTGATGTATTTATATGGAGCAATCATATCTCCCCTCAGCCTTCGGTTGGTTAGCCTAAACAAGCCAGGCTCCTTGAGTCTCCTCTCACAAGGTAGCTTTTCTATTCCTCTGATCTGAATACAGAACTAATAATTCCTTTAAGGGCCTTTCTACGGTGCTGTCATCATAATATCCTAGTTCATTACAAACACTAATTTATCATCACACTACCACTTTGAGGTTAGGTGAGATTGCCATCTCTATTTTACACATCAGGAACGTAAACACACAGATTGAAGTCAGAAGTGCCAACTAATTTTGGGTCTCTGATCTGAGACACCCAGGCCCTGATTTTTTCCAAGAGCACTTAGCACCCTAAAATACATTTTAAGTTCTGAGCAGAGCTCTCATTGAGCTCAGCTGCACCCAGGAGCACTCAGCGATTCCTTAAATCTGGCATCAGGTGTGTCAAGTTGGGTACCAAGAGAAATGGAGAACACACAGTGACCACCTGTGAAACTCTGGGTTAAGAGATTTGTGTCACTTCACAAAGGAGTTGTTTGGTATAGGCAAGTATTGATTTCAATTCGATAAGATGGCATTCAACTGCCTTCATCATGAGACCACCCTTTCTCTTCTTGAAGTCCCCTATCTCATTCACTACACACCTTCTCCCTTTTGAAACAAACGAGGCTGCCACCACCAACAGTGGTAGGGGGAAGAGGAAAATAGAGTATTGCGATGACTGGGGTGCGTGTTGATTTCCTGTAATCATGTAACTAAGTTCTGCATCATAACACATATGCACAAGGAGGCCAAATAAAAGTTGCACGGACAAACTAATCTCTGGCATTTCCTAACTTTTAAGTTCTTGAATTTATAACCTTAAAGTTGTTTCAACAGTTATTTGGGTGTAATTTCCTACAGTGTTTTTTTTCCCAAAATTTAAGCTTAAAGAAATTAAATTTAATGATGTGCAACCCTATTGAGCCCCAACATGGGTCCATCGGCACAGCTGGAATCTTTAGATCCACAGAACAGTCCTCTACCTCTTGAGCTAACTGAGTAACAGGTAACAGTAGCAGGTTGTTATCTTCTATGATCCCTTGACACTAGAAGGTGACTGAGACATGCACTTTGGCAATCAGTTTCACAGCTATTTCCTAGATGCAAAAGAATGTTGAGACTCTGACCTGCTGGGTTCAATTCCCAGTTCTGCAAGGTAACATTCTCTAGTGGTTACAGACCATTCTACCCCATCCCACCAAGGCTCTCCCTGACCCCTCCTGCTCCTACCCTCCATATCGTGCCTGTTTTCACTGCTCAGCTCCTGCTATTGTCCCCATCCCCCACCTCCTGCCCCTCTGCCTCACCCCATTGTTCCAATCCTCCCCCATCTTCTGCCCCACTCCCTGCCTTCTAAACCCCCTCCACATCCAACCTGCTATCCCCACATCCATAAACTCATGTTGATTTGCATTAATTACATTAGCATTCTTTAGTTCGTTATTAATTGACTCCCATTATCAGCTGTTCCATTATCTGGCTAGGGATCGATGTAAGGCAGATAGGGCTACAATTACCCAGGTCATGCCATTTACCCTTTTAAAAATTGGTACATTCACTTTCTTCTAGTATTCCGGAACTTCCTCATTACTTCAAAACTTATTGAAAATCAACATTAATGGTCCAGAAAGCTCCTCAGCCAGCTCTTTTAAAACTTTTGGAATCAAGTTATCTGGACCTATGACTTTAAAAATGTCCAACTTTACTAGCTTCTGTTTAACATCCTCTAGAGGTACTAGTGGGTTGGAAAGATTATCACCATATGATGAGACTTCACCATCTGTTTTTTCCAGATACAGAAGAAAAATATTTATTGAAGACCTCTTCCTTTTCTGCATTATTATTGATAATTCTGCCATACATTTAGCAATGGACCAGTGCCATTGTCAGAATTCTTTTTGTTCTTAATATTTAAAAATACACCTCCTTATTGTCCTTAACTCTGCTAGCAACAGACTTTTCTTTGTGTCCCTGGGCTTCCCTTAATTTTTTTTCTACAATCCTTAATTTCTGATTTGTGTTCATTACTATGGACTTACACTTTCTTCCATTTGTGTGTATATGTATTTACAGCTGCCTTCACGTCCTTTCTAAATCAGGTTGGTTTTTTAACTAGCACAACCTTCCCCTTCCTCAATTGTGGCATATAGTAAGGTGTTAAATGATTCCCAATAATCATTTTTGATTAAATTCTTCCTCCCAGCTGGTCTGGCTCATAATTGTTTTCAGCTTTGTCAAACTGCCTTAATAAAGCACTAAGTATCTATGTCACTGCTCTGGACTTTATTCTATTTGCACATTATAAATGTGATCACTTGTATCTAAGCTACCATTAACTTTTAGTTCTGTGATCAGTTCCTCTTTATCCGTTAGGACAAATTTTAATACGGAGGGCTTGTCTACTTTACCCACTGGATAGACGGGCAGCAATCGATCCAGCAGGGGTCGATTTATCGCATCTAATCTAGACGCGATATATCGACTGCCGAGTGTTCTCCCATCGACTCTGGTACTCCACCAGGGCAAGAGGTGCAGGTGAAGTTGACAGGAGAGCATCAGTCATTGACTTACCGCAGTGAAGACACCACGGTAAGTAGATCTAAGTACGTTGACTTCAGCTACGTTATTCACTAGTGTAAGACCAGGCCAGAGTTTCCCCATGTTGGCTGCAACACTTTCTGAGTTAGGAACATGTGTGAACTGAGATTTTTCAGAGAGTTTGTAAACTGCTGAATCATTGAACTGACATTTTATTTAAAATAATAAATACAATAATAAATAAATAATAATAATAAAGCCTTAGAGGCCTAGAAGGAAAATTTCAACCCAAACAGCCCAACTTTGACAAAGATATTAAGAACTGAAAACAGGGTCTTAAAATGGAAACTGTTGGGAAATCTTAACTATAAGCATTGCTTCCTGTGCCTCCTATAATATATAATCCTTCCGGTTGTACATTATTCTTCCATCAAATCCATAATGTATGTACGCACATACAATTAGCATCACCTCCAATTCTCTAGATTTTCACTTCAAAGTCCTAGCCTATCTACCATGGAATGGCCCTAATTACCATTTATATACTTTTCTAACATGTCTCTACAGGTTGACTCTGGGCCATTTAGCCTACAGGATGCTTAACCCTTCTGGCCATGCATCACACTTTGTAGAAGATTTGTTGCAATTATATAACAGTGGTAGCAACAATGACTTGCATGGTCATATTTTAATCAGATAACGTCACTCCCCCAATGTGAGATTGGTTTAGAAGGGAGTAAATAGAGCTCCTGGATACACCTCAAGGACCTCCCTATATTTATATGAGCTGTGTTTATATTGAATTCTTTGTAAGAATTCTTTGCTCTGGCCCAAGTTAAAACTTAGTCCATACTCTGCGAAGCACTTCAGTGATTTCAGGGTTTGGTCTATGTGTTAACTTAACATAGACAATGTTTTTCAGAGAGCACTTACTTTGATATCTAGTCATGAAGGCTATGAGGTGTTGTACCTCAGTTTCCCTCCTTGCACAGGAGTCCAAGCTTGTAACGGTTTTTCTGTTGTGGAAAGTTTCAGGATTGTGCATAGGCATTAGCTATAAAACCTCAACATTATTAGGCTTTCTAATGCAAAGTGTGTTCTTCCTGAACCAAACAGCATAATAATATTATTATGGGTATATAATTATATGGGTTTCTATTACATAGTTTGTTTCCATGTACCATTTCCAGCATGTTTCAGGATTTTTCCCATAAGTCATACAAGTTGTGCATTTTTACAGTTTTTGGCATCAGCCATGAAGTAGTTAAAAGAGTTAACGTTAGCAATAATATTAACATCAATTCTATCACAAATGTACAATCACAATTATTTTTGTCATGCCAAGCCTTTTGTTTAGATTGACCATTTTGTAGGTCAGTTTGTTCAATACCCCTTTTGAACCTTTGTAGTTCTTTCTTTATCTTAGGGTTTTCCTTAACATAGACTTTTAGTTTAACCACATCCTTAGGGTTTTGGTATTTTAGATATGAGTGAGGCAAGTCTGTAAGGGCACTTTGCCTTTCAAAGGTTAACTTGCCTTTCTTCTTTCCCTTTCTCAGAGGGTTGAAATCTGAGATTTCTGGCATACCATAATTTATGGTCTGGCTGGCTATGTTCTTATTGCCAGCAGCTGTGGGCAACTTTGATCCTCCCTTGTCAGCTAAGAGCTCTATAAGTGCTCTTTTATATCATTTACAACAGATATCCATATAATCTCAGGGAATGTCGCAGGATGGGTATACCCCATCACCCCTTAGGGGCGTTATGGCCCTGCAGTCAAGTCCAAATAAATCAGTCTTCTTTTCATAGCAGTATGAATCTAATGGTCAGAGTCAGAGGGGCTGTCCTTAGATTCAGGGCAGCACGGCCTAGTGACCTACATCTATGAGGTGGGCTTGTAACTCAGGGCAGTGTGGCACAGTAGCCAGTCAGTGGGACTGTCCTGACATTCAATCCAAGCAGCCAGAATCAATAGGACTTCCCTTCTGCATAAGGCAACATGGCTTTGTGGTCGGAGTCAGTAGGACTGCCCTTCAAAGCAGCTTGTTATGGCCTAGCGGACAGAATCAACGGGGCTGCCCTTCAGTGTAGGGCAGTGTGGTCTGGTGGCCAGACATGGGGTGCCCCCCAGGGGTAGGGGGACATGGGCCCTCCCTACTCCATTCCTACTCCCTACTCCTCTCTACTCTACTCATCGCAGCCCATAGTCCTACCAGCGGTGAGCCTATCCACCACTGGGTCAGCGGGGATCTTTCCGAAACCCACTGACTCTGTTCCTAGTACCACAACCAGATCCATATCTTGTTCCCCTGGGCTACTTTCTACCCGGTCTTCCTGCTCCATTGTCCACAGGTTCTCTGGGGTAGTAGGCAGGCAAAGTTCCTAGCAAGTCCTTTCCCTCATGAGTTTCTGCGGACAGTAGGGAGTCGCCTGAGTCTTGGCATGCCTGGCCTCTGCGGTCTGGGATTCAACAGCTCCCAGTCAGGAGCCTGGAATGCATGTCCTCTCTCCTCAGGGCAGACTGAGCTGAGCTGCTCCCTTTTATACTGTGGTTCCAGCTGGAGCATGCCCAGCCGAGGAGACGAGGCCTGTCCTCCTCAGTCCATAGTATAGGGTTAACCCCTTCCAATCCAGTGCAGGGCTCCCATCACAGGGAGCAAAGCCTCAACTCATGGAGAGGGTGAGCTACACAATACAATTCCTTTAGCTGAGAAGCACTGCAAATGTGTACAGCTTGCAATAACCCCAACCAGCTAATTACCATCATCCGCACAACAGGGTTCCAGGACACTTTAGTTGATTGTAATAGAGCAGCAGCCTGGACTGCTAATGGAGCTTTGCAACACTGAGTGCTCTTTGGGTGGAGGAATTCTGACAAGGTTTTCATTCAAAAATAGAAATCTCCTCCCTGGGAACATAAAGGGTGAAATCTTCATCCCAAGGAAGTCAATGGCAAAACTCCCATTGACTTCAGTGGGTCCAGGATTTCACCCAAATCTTTTATGGGCTAATCCAAAAGGGAAAGAAAAAGAAAAGAATTGCTCAAAGAGACCATTTACAATAAACTCTTACACTCTCCAACCCCTCTTCAGTATTTTATAAACTCCTTCAGCATAATAGACCTTAATATTAAATTTGCCCAAAGATATCTCTGGATTTCTTTTGGTTGTTGTGTGCTCTGCTTCTTTTCCAATAAGGCTAACAAATATATTCCTTCTCTGTGATCTCTGTCTGCATGTTTTTGCCTCTGTTGACTGGTGTGGAGAAGGGGAAAGCACAGAAAACAATATGTAAATACTAATACACCTTTTGGAATCCCTTTCTTTACTGTTTTTAATAAGAGGCACAAAAAGAATAGAAGGCAGCTAGATGTGGCTATGAGTTCCCCATCATGAAGGAACTCTCTGCTGGCATACAGCTAGAGTACCCAGTTCCTGTTCCAATATCCCACTCAGCCCTGGTTATGCTCAGTTGGCATAGTGTCTCTTCGGGAGAGGGCCAGCTAGCGTAAGTTTGAGCAGTCCATCAGAGCTCTGTCTCCTTCCTTACACCTTCACCAATCAGAGAAAAACTAAGCACTGCTTTCGGACTTTTCCAAGCTACAATACAGAGTATCAACAGAACACTGATAGACAGTTTATGTAACACATTGCAAAACACAGTGCACATGCACAAAAAGAGTATTTTTTAAAAATACTAGGACTCTGAAACATCACAGACCAACAAAAAGAAAACCTGTCTCTCCCCCTGCAAGATTTCAAGTTTCTACCATCTACCTTGGCATGGAGGAACTGTTAAAAGTAGCACATTTATCTTTTAGGATATGGGAAATATTTATTTTCACTCTCTCTGATCTTGAGAATGGTTGAGCCATTTTGGCTTAAATTTCCTAAAAAATTTGCTCCCAGAGCTTTGAGAACAAAGCTGTCAGAAAGGCATTAAATGGAAAGAAGTATAAGCAACCAAAAAATTACATCTTCAAATGGAAACCCTTTTGTGACCTTAGTGCTGCACTTCACGCTTCATCTAAAATAAAAACAAGTTTAGGACCGGATCCAGTAAGGTGCTGAATGGAGTGCTTCCCACAAGGTACTGAACACTTTCAATTCCAGTTACTCAGCACCTTATAAGATCAGGCCTACAGTACAAGATTTTAATCTAAAACACTGTCTAATGGGGGGGGGGGAAGGTGCTTTCTTCCACTGAGTTAGGTTAACATGAACCCTTTTCAGCACAGGTGAAGACATAGTTTAATGCCTTTACAATCCTATTAGCTGGTCATGTGGTAGCCTAGGTGGGACTGTAGGCTACAACATGATCTAATAACACAATGAAAAAGGCATTAAACTGTGCCTCTGTGGTTAAGGAGGGTTAAGCTAACTCACTTCAGCTATCTCAACTGGGAAGGGTAGGAGGGGGAAGGAGGAGAAAGTACCTTTTCCCTCATGTAGACAGAATCTAAATGTTTCAAGAGAGGTTCCTTAGGAAAAAATATACTATGCCTGAATGCAGTAAGGAGAAAAACAGATCTCCGCATTATAAACAACCAGTTATTAAAAAAAACCTCTGAATAAAAGAAATAGAAGATTATTTGTATCAGATACAATGAATCAACTCTAACCTGACCTTCACATAGAATATTTAATGTCTAGCAGCAGAATTAGAGTTGAACATCAAAATCTCATTTCTGATTACTGATCTGTGAAATTCTGGTAGACAGTGGAAGAGCTTCATGGAAGATAACAAATAACCTGAAAAGAAATATCAGCAAACAAACCAAACATGGAATTAAATGAGGCATAAGATACAATTTTTATCTTTTCTGACTGTTCAATGGATCTGCACATCTAATATTTCAGAGAAAGTTATTAACAATTTGGAAGCATTGCTCTTGTAAAGGCTAGTATATTCTGTCTTTGTTCACTTTTTAGAGAAAGCATGAGCTCTTATAAGAAAACAATTTATGACAAGGGATTTCTTTTGTTATGACTAAAATTATCTTTGCGTTTTCAAGGTTTTCTGATTTGAAAGGCGCTATGTTCCATTAAATGTATGAAAAGAAAGCTTTTGCAAAGTCTAAGAGCAATACAAATGTTTTTACAACTAACAGAAAAGACCAATGATAACAGATTTTTTTTAAACAAATGAACTGTATTTGAAACCCAAACACTGCAGTGCCAAGAAACTGGGGACCAGATCGTCAGCTGGTCCCCAGTTTCTTGGCACTGCAGTGTTTGGGTTTCATTTCTGTTGAAGTCAGTTGAGTTGCACTCGTAGATAACAACAGAGGACTAGGCTTTGAAAACATGATAAAACTGAATTCATTGATTTTTATTGTCCATGCTCGGAAAAATATAAACAAAAAGTATAGTAGAGGCAAGTGAACTTGATTTTAAAAATGTATTCCCTCTCAGTAACCCCAGGCATTTTTAGTACCATAGGCAAAGAAACGCATTTGCTTACACCTTTTATTTTTTGTGTGTCCCTTTAAATGAATATTTTACGAATAAGTCTGCAACTGATTGGAAATGCCTTTTAACCAGCCAAAATAGGCCCTGATCCTGCAAAGACATGAACATGTGCTTAAGCATATACATCTCAGATAGACCCACTGACCTCAACAGGACTACACACAGCAGGTAAAGGAAAGCACATGCATAAGTCTTTGTAGGATCCAGGTCTTGTTATATTTGCAACACATAACTAAAATAGCACAAAAAATTGAGGGAAAGGTTATTTAAGTTTTGTATCAGTAGTTTCATTATATTAACTACCCAACCAGGCATATGAAAGCCCTTTAATTACCAGTTACTAATGTGGTTCCCAATCAGTACTTGTTGGTATCTACCACCCTTTTTGCTGGCTGAGTGTCTCTTATCTTCCACCTTCTTATCTCTTTTGAAGACACGCCCTAGCAAATTTGCCATTGCCTCTCCTTTTTTCCCCCTCTCCCCAACATCCGTTTTCCCCTTCCCATCTTTATAATTTTTTCTTTTCTTGGTGTGTTTTATTTCTGTTCATTTTTTATTCTTGGTTCCCCCCATCCCTTTCCTGTTCCATCACTGATCAGAAGACTGCTTATTACTGAAGGTGGGAATCCGTTGGCAGCCACCTATTGATGGCCACATTGGTTAGGGCTGTGTGTGTGTAATAACCCTCTGAAAGGAGGATTTGAACATGGGACACTCAGTACCTAGTGTAGACTTCTACTATTTGAGCTAAAAGAGTAACTCCATTTGCCGGTAGTGCTTATCTTTTTGGTGAGCCAGACAATAGAGGGAGATACAACACGCACTTTGCTGGTGCATTATACATACTTCATAAACTTATAGACTTTAAAGTCAAATGACCAGAGTACCATGGCAGAAAAATAAGCTATTGCTCCAGAGTCTGTGGTCTTGTATATAAAGACCTGTGATGAATGCCAGCATTGCTAGGGGCCACCATAGGCACAAAGAAGGAAGAGGGCTTTCAAAAAGCCAAAATATCTATCTCTTTATTCACAGTCACAGGAACATACTGGAATTGCAGGGTAGGAGGATCCATAAAATGCTAAGCAAAAAATAAAGTACACACCAAATGCTACAGCTTTTAGTTCTGCCTCTCCCAGACGTCCGCTGAGTACCCACCAAACCAAAGACTCAGCAGTGTGCAAACTACACCTTCTCTATCTTGAACTACATTCACACAATGCCAAAAATATACATTTAACAAATGTCCCCTACTCTGTGTCTTGGACAAGACTGAGGAACAACATGAATGAATATTCTCCTGTTAATATATAATTTCCATAGCATCAGAGAGGTAGCTGTGTTAGTCTGTATCCACAAAAACAATGAGGAGTCTGATGGCTCCTTAAAGACAAACAGATTTATTTGGGCATGAGCCAAAAAAAACCCCCACTTCTTCAGATGCATGGAGTGAAAATTAGAGATACAGGCATAAATAATTTCCATAGCATTATCGGTTATCCTATTTTAAAAGTTTTAGTCATTCAGTCATGGTGCACAAATAATGCCATGTGACCTTAGATGATCAAACACAATAGAAACAATAAATATTAAACAGTCAAAGTAAACACTGGAAGAACAACAGTGAATACTTATGGATAACAAATACATTTAAAGAACTGGTTCTTGAACAATTAGCCAACCAAAGGAGGTCTAAACTCATAACAAAACTGCTTGTAATCACTAGTTCTACTACTTCTGCTAATAGAAAAGGAGTACTTGTGGCACCTTAGAGACTAACCAATTTATTTGAGCATAAGCTTTTGTGAGCTACAGCTCACTTCATCGGATGCAGTGAGCTGTAGCTCACAGAAGCTTATGCTCAAATAAATTGGTTAGTCTCTAAGGTGCCACAAGTACTCCTTTTCTTTTTTGCAAATACAGACTAACACGGCTGCTACTCTGAAACCTGTACTTCTGCTAATGACTTTTACCAATCTCACAGAGGAACAGAGGATTAATTAGCTATATTTAAGGCTTTTTGTAAATGTGAAGAACTATATTTGCATAATAATTTATTTTAGTGCCCCATATCTATATTAGATGTAGTACTTGTTTCTGTGTATTCTATGTAGTTTTCCTACCATATTATTTTATTTTGAAATGTAAGATTTTAAGTTTTCTCCCAAACAGGTACATACATTTGAATGATCAGCTGTTGGTGTAGTTGAAATTTGATACTTGAAACACTAGATGGCAGAGTAAGGCAGTAATTACAGTTTTATAAAGATCTCTACAAATCCAAAACAAAATGATTGTGTATTTATATACTGTAAACATTAAAAAGGTAACTAATAACTCTCTGCACTGTATTTTTACAGAAAAAATATCAATATGTAATGATAGCGGATATAAAAATCATCTGCGTATGCTATAACAATTATCATTTTTTTATATATATATATATATAATATGCACTTTAAAAAATAAAATATTTGAGCAAAACTCTTCTGCCTTATTCATTCTGTACAACTCTTACTCACAATGGTGATTTCTGTTCCATATTCTGCACACAAACCCTGAGTAGAAATCCCAGCTCTGTCAACAAGAATTATTGCACAATGTGAACCAATGAACCACAGGGCCAAATCATATTAACTTCAAAGGGAGTTACTATTGAGTCAATAGTGAGTAAAAACTGAATGTGGACTTCAGGATTTGGCCTGCAATACACATGGAGGGAGGTTTTGTCTCCTAATTGTACCAAGGTAACTAACGGCAAAATACAGGTAAACTATACTGACACACAAATGCTACATATTCAAAAATAAGAGGGCACAGGGAAAAAAAACCCAAGAAACCTAGTCATTGTCCTGAAATTGTGTATCATTCTTTACAAAAGCAACACTGATTTCAAAGAAAGTTAATAGGTTAGATGAACACCTATTTGACAGCCCAGTATCAGACATAATAAAATGCAGCTAACGAAACACACCTAAACACAATAATGAAAGCAGGGCCTGCTCTAGGCGCATCACCACCCAAGGTAATTGTAATTGCTACTTTCAGGTTCATGTTTACAGCATATATGGCTGCATTATGCAGGAGTAGGTGCCTTGTACAATGTTTGCTACTGTGAATGGAAGCTTGGAAAACAGCATTCATTGGCAACTAGGGAATACAGATAATATGCCCAAACTTGACCCATGTTGTACATTGATTTTGGGTAGCTGATAAAGAAACAACCACCACCATAAACATATTATGTATCACTAGTAAAATGGTATCCATTGCAGCTGAGAGGAGTAATACAGTCTCATCGGCTGGAACTTCTGCAGAAGTTTGCACCTGAGATAGGATGTGACATGACCATATTTCTATTTAGATTTATATTTAAGCAACTTCAGTTTTTCTGGTTTTGACAGAACTCCGTATATGTCTGTCTCACCGGACTCATTGCAGGTCTCATAGAGAAGCAGACATCCAGGTTCGGGTTGGAGCGTGGGCTCTGGGACCGAGCCCGGATGTCTACATTGCAATTTTATAGCCCACAGCCCAAGTGAGTTGACATGGGCCAGCCACGGGTGCTTTTCAGATTTAATAATTTTATTAAGATGATAAAATAAAAAAAAATGGTACAGAGTTTAAGTGTAGAAGTTTCTGGTTATCAGGGAATAAGGTACAGATTATCAAGGGGTGCAAAGTTCAGTTTAGGATACAATACTGAACTTGTATATACAAGTCTGCAATATCTTGCAATACAGAGTCTGCAATATCTCCGACTGGGGGTAAAAGGTTAACTATTGCACTGTAGACATACCCTGAAAGCACTCAGTTCATACCAGACCTGCTCCTGGGGCTGCAGGAACCCTAAGGCTTCCCTGTAGTAACAAGGCTGATTCAAAATCCTACATTTCAAAATCACAGGGTCTGGCTCACAGAACACATCTTCAATTCATAATTAAATACATATTTTCTTCTTACCACAGTCTTCCTTGAGGAACTCCGTTTCAAATCTCAAGGTGCATAGATGGTTCCTGGGCTACAGGCTGGAGATCACTGCTTTAGCTAGATTAAATTGTTTTGTTTTAAAATCCTTATGGGTAAAAGCATGAGTTTAAACTATAGCAATAGTTTGTTATCTCTTAGAGTAGATGTAAACATGCTAACTTTGATTAAGCTAGGTCGCTAAACATACAAGTGTAGCCACGGAGGTGCAGGTGGCAATACAGGGTAGTTAGCCAAGTAAGTGCCTGTGATCCTGGGTGGGTCCAGGGTGGCAGTTACACCCTCCTGCCATTTGCACTGCCACAGCTACACTTCTATTTGTAGCTTGTTAGCGCAATCAAAGATCGAGCAAGTATTTGTATCTGAGCTGGAAATTACACTTCCAGCTTGAAGTGCATACAATCTTTTAGGGTATGTCTTCACTGCAGAGTTAGCCCAGGCTTTTAACTCCGGTGTTGCTCTTGGCCCTCTCCCGGCCACACATAAAAACCTCTCATCTAAGTTACGTGCTACTTTCAACTCAGGGTAGTTATCTCGATTGGGGTGTGGGTTAGAACTTTTATTCAATTTGGTATCCTACACACTTTGCAGGAGGCGAGCTAAATCACTCAAGTACTGATAGTCCTCCAGTGGCTTCCCACAATTCCCCCTTTGTGTCCAGAAGGATGGACAAGTCTCCCATAATTCCCTAGGAAAGAATCAGATTAGTTTAGCCCACTGCAGTGCTAAGAACCAGGGGATATGCCAATAGAAGTCCCAAACCACACATGGGTGATTCCAATACCAGTGAGGACACATGAATTTAGGATTAGGTTGTTCAAACCTAGGTGCTCAGACCTGGGCCAGGCCAACCCAGATGCTTAGACCAGTTACTAATCTCCCAGGCTAACTCTACAGTGAAGATGTACCCTTAGTAGTTTGTGTGTATAGAAACTGTTCAGGAAGTTTGCAAACACTAACACAATGGTATTTACTCATCCCTAATCACAAATATGTAAAATAGCGATTGCTGCAAATATAGAGGGACTGATTCGCCTCTCTTTTACACTAGTGTTAATTGGAGGTATCTCCACTGAAGTCACTAAAATTATACTGGCGTAAAACTGGTGTAAGGAAGAGGAAAATATGGCTCAGGACCTCAAAATCAGGGCTTATCAGGTAGGTGAAGAAGGAATTGCATTTAGAATATTTTGTTAAATTTTCCATCAAGCACCTTCCTTTTTCCCCATGTCTCCCTGTGGCGATGCCTCCCATAAGGCTTTATGGAAATATGCTTATGAATATATATGACATAACTGGAATATGTTCTATGTTACATATGCCATGTAAAATACCTATGTAAAGGTTATGATCTACTGAATCTATTAATCCTATTTGTATGCATGTATCATTTTTGTATTTGAAGTTATGAATATTGGCCGTGTGCTGGCTTGATTTCTAAATAACTTTAGTAGAGCATTTGGTCAGTTCCTGGAGAAAGGAATTCGCAAAGTTAAGTGCCCAATCAAAAAGCACTTTAGTAACAATGCATCTTGGAATGCTCCAATCCACGTAAGAAGACTTCCTGGAGACATTCAAGATACCATGTGGACAATGGCTTCTGCCTGTAAAAACTGTGAGTCATGCATGGACATGTGAATTGCCAGGGTGACTCCAGAACTTCATCTTGGAGCTGGACTTTGCATAGGAGAGAGGACGGGGTCTCCACCCACAAGAGAAAGTCTATTTAAGACCGTGGGAGACTCCATCATCTGGTCTTCAGCTGGCTAAGGAGATAGCCTCTCCACTCCCAAGGATACCTGAAAGAAACTGGAACAAAGGACAGTAACTACAGGGGGTGTGAGTGCTTGCTGGATCCAGACTAGAAGGATGCTAGTCTGTAAAAGAGAGCTTACTGGAACTGGAGAGGTTTTTATCTGTATTCAGTTTGATTAGACACAGACTTGCATGTTTTATTTTATTTTGCATGGTAATTCACTTTGTTCTGTCTGTTACTACTTGGAACCACTTAAATCCTACTTTCTGTAATTAACCCAGAGTATGTATTAATACTTGGGGCGGCGGGGGGGGGGGGGGAGGACAGCTGTGCATATCTCTCTATCAGTGTTATAAAGGGCGAACAATTTATGAGTTTACCCTGTATAAGCTTTATAAAGGGTAAAATGGATTTATTAGGGTTTGGACCCCATTGGGAGTTGGGCATCTGAGTGTTAAAGACAGGCACACTTCTGTAAGCTGCTTTCAATTAAGCCTACAGCTGTTAGGGGATGTGGTTCAGACCGGAGTCTGGGCTCAGAGCAGGCTAGCGGGTCTGGCTCAAACCATGCACGGCACTGAAGTCCTAAGGTGCCAGGGCAGGAAAGCAGGAGCAAAAGTAGTCTTGGCACATCAGGTGGCAGCCCCCATGGGGTTTTTCTGATCTAACCCGTCACACTCCCCTTATGCATAGAAAGCAGCAGCTGATTCACATGGCTGTGATGTAGCAATGGTATCATGTAGAATGGACTTCGATCTTGAACGGTCCCTGGCAAATCTTCTTTCTAATCCAAGAATCAGCATGGGAGGATGTAGGTTTCTCAAATTCCTCAAAAAAAGCATCTTCCATCCTCATTTGTGATTGGCCTCATGCTCTACTTTCTTCCACCTCAACTCTATAAACCTTCTGTAAAATATTATTTTGCACTTTGGACACAACCCCACACTTGCACTCATCTAGTTCTCAACTGGTGCAAGACTGCAGCTTGCCAGGATCATGTATGTATCTCCTTTCTTGTGATACAATCAAAGCAATGGACATGAAGAATATTCCATAACTTTAGACAATAAAAACTGTTTAGTTTCCTCTCCTCAGCTGTTTTTAATAATCATATAACAGAATTGTCATCACTATTGGATTGAACACTCGTATCTTATTTGTCACAGACATCCCACCACCCAAACAGAGGCCTTTGAAGATACTGAAATGCCACTGATGCACGACAAATCAGATATGTGACTTTGGATATAGAACTTCCTGCTGCCAACCAATAACCCAGATAGATAAAACTTCACCCATTTGATGTCATTGCCATTTACATGCAATGTCAGCAGGTCATTCATATCCATTTTATAGGAAACATCCATAGTTTGGGTTTATTACTACTGATCTTAAGTCCAACAGATTCTGCAGTTTTACGCAAATCATCTACTATTAGTTGTAGCTGATCAGTAGTCTCTCCAAGTAAGGTAACAGCATCCACATACTGAAGATCCTGTAAAGATGAATCATTAAATTTCACACCTCCTATTTTGGCCTGAATCCGCATTTGTCATCCAATAGTCTGTTAGAACCCATCCCAGGTGTTCTCCTGATTTTAACCAAAACCAGTCTGTAATAGAACCATTGACTCTCACACAACTAAATGTACTGCAGTATAGTTCCTCCATCAGCATGGGCGGCAAATGGAGCATCCTCTTGGGGAGACTAGCCCCTGCCCTGCCTCTTCCAGTCGAGGCTATGCCCCTTCTCACCGCTCTCAGTCTCCTCCCCATGGCCCTTGCTGGGGTAGGGGCAGAGACCTTGGCCCCAGCTGGGCTTGAGCTCTTAGCCTCTGCCAGGACCACGGCAGAGCTCTGAGCCCTGGCTGTAGCTCCAAGCCTGGAACTCTTCCCCCTTTATGCCCCTTACGCCCGTGGCCCTGCCCCAGTCCTCCCCTTCTCCCATGGCACTGGTCGCTCCTTCCCCACCCCCCGCTGCAGCTCAGAAAAGCTTTGTGCAAGAGCTCTTCAAGCCCCCGGACTGTGCTGGGGGGAGATTTTTTCAGGGGCCCCAAATCCACCACCGCATCCTCCTGGCAGTGCAGTGTTTGGGGAGGCTTAGCCTCTCCCAGCCTCCATTACATGCAACCCATGTCCATCAGCATCCCATACTGGCACAGCAGTATGCATGGAAATATCTCCCTATAAACATTTGCAAAGCCACTTCATTGTCCTACTTCAAATCCCTCTTTTACTTTATTGTGTGTTGTACAAAAGTAGGGGGAGTTTTAGACAGCTGGTGTGCTGTGAACACTGGTTGTCCTGTTGATTACAGCTGTCTCAGTTACCTTGTGCTTTTCTTGCCCATGTGTTGTATCCACCTGTTTCTCTCATGATACTAGATAGTAACTCCTTCAGAACAAGAGCAGCCTTTTTTTTGTTATAAATTTGTGCAGCGCCTAGCACAACAGCACTTGGACTTCTATGTACCATTTTGATGTAGAATAAAATACATTTCAAAACAAAAAGTTTTTTTGAGACAAAGAAAAAAAACAAACACAAATTGTCTCATTCCAATACGGACAAAATGGTCTGTTTTGACCCTATTGCAATGATGATTTTTTTCAATTTGTTACAAATAAAATTTCATCAAAACTGACACCCAGGATTTCATTTTTGACAAATCAGCATTTTCTATGGAAACAGGTTCTGTTGTAAAATTCTGGACTCACTTTTACTACCAATGTGTTGTTTTAAAAGTGAAATGTATTTGGTAAGGCAAAAACCTCCAAATATATTCTCTTACTGATTTTGAATCTTACACAAACTAAGACCCCTAGAAATGGCATTTTGATGGAGGGGTAATGGGAAAGAAGGGGACACAACACCAAAGCAGAAGAGTCTAGAAATATTGGGATGATTCTCTACTGCCCTATTTCTTGCATAGTCTTTGCAAAGCGAGTAGGAGTTCCTCATTTGGTAGCATTTTACATACACTTTTGCACTCAGTTTGCAGAGGTGCAAAGCTCATCAAGCCTATACAGGGACAATGCTATCTTTTATGTCTGGAAACTGCTTAGTACTCTGGGCACTGCTGGAAACAAATAAATTGTAATAATAATTACTAATACATACAAGCTACAGTGTATTTTCTTGTGTGAACTGCTAAAAAAATTGATAGTAAAAAGAAATAACAGGAACACAATTTTATGTGGGTGATTTATTTTAAAGGAAAATTTTCTTCCAGATAATTTTCAATATAACGTTTTTCTCAAGCTAGCCAGCTAGTTCAGGCAAAATCACTCATCCTTGCCACATCCTTTGTGCATTTTTACAGCATTTAGCATCTGCTCCTGAAAACACTAACCACTAAGCATAGTACTCACTACTGGGAGCACTCTTACTATACCTAGTAGTAAATATTTGCAGGACTGCAAACTCCTCAACACTGGGACCTTGAGGCAGATCCTCAGCTGGTTCAAGTGGTCATGGGCTATGACAATTTACATCAGCTGAGTTTCTACCCCCTTTTATTTTATTTGTCTGTCAGGGGCTATTCCATTTTATGGTGCTATAGAAATAATAAATAATGATAAACTTTTAGAAATATAAACAGATTCAGTGAAGAGGGAGAGGTTAAAACTGCATGGACAATAAGAGCTAAATTCAGCTTCATGGGGGTAAGGTGAGCGAACAGGATTACAGACATGAAAGAGGAGAACAGGGTTTAACCCAAAATGTACACCCAAGATTAGGGTTAAAAAAAGAACAACAAAAATGAGTAGGGGGGATTAAACAGTTTTCATATGAGGAGAGATTAAAAAGGGACTGTTCGGCTTGGAAAAGAGATGAGTAAGCAGGGGATATGTTAGAGGTCTATAAAATAATGAATGGTGTGGAGAAAGTTAATAAGGAAGTGTTATTTACCCCTTCACATAACACAAGAACCAAGGGTCACCCAATGAAATTAATAGACAGCTGGTTTAAAACAAACAAAAGGAAGTGCTTCTTCACACGACTAACAGTCAACCTGTGGAACTCATTCCCAGGGAATGTTTTGAAGGACAAAAAGTATAACTGAGTTCAGAAAAGAATTAGATAAGTTCATGGAGAATAGGTTCATCAATGGCTATGAACCAAGATGATCAGGGATGCAACCCCATGCTCTGGGTGTCCTAAGCCTGTAATGGTCAGAAGCTGGCATTAGCTGCTCCCGGAAGAAAGGATACTGTGATGGACGATTGGTCTGACCCAATATGGCCATTCTTATGTAGGGTATATACATATATAGTCCACTCAGTCCAGAAATAGAACCCAATGTCCCTTTTTAAAATAAATCATAATTGTGGGTCAGGTTCTGCCACTCTAACTCATATTGTACAGTACCATACACCATAACTAGTCCCCTGAAAATCAATGACACTTCTAAGAGATTAAGGTATTATACAAATTGGCAGAATTGGTCCTTGTATGAATTAGTTTGTATTCTTTTAATTCTGTATGTCTGTGTACACACACACACACACACACACACACACACACACACACACACACAACTAGTTAAACTAAAATTCACTCAATAGATCTACAGTGATGCTGTTTGTAGTTTCTGACAAATAGCAGAGCAATTTTTTCATTTTATTTACCTACAGAAGTTCCACTGTTCTGTTTTGAAAGGAAATCTCTTTTCACCTGTAGGTATAGAAATTGCCTCTGGCCTTCAGCTCTGTTGGAAAATTTCAGAAATAGTGCCTATAAATAAATGTAATAAGAATCCAAATCCCTTAGAAAACCTTTTCTATTACTCTTAGACAGGAAAACACAAAAGGCCAGATTCCACCAGCTAGTCTTACTCATGATGGTCAATAGCTTATTCCGTAAGTAGCACCACTGGTTTCAGTGGGACTACTCACAGAATAAAGCACGACTAAGAGCGAGTGAGGCTGGGAGGATCTGACCCAGGGTGATTATCTTTTTGTAATGAAGAAACTTCCAATTTCATATAAAGGGCTAGACTGTTGCAAGGCGGGGGGAGATGAGGTTGCCACAAGCTCTTCCTCCCAATCCCCTTTAGAATTCTACACAAAGTCTACCACAGTCTTATTCCCTGTATGCCTGGCAAGCAAGGATCAGAAGGGACTAGTGTCGGCAGCAGTGGCAAACCACACAAAGCAGTGAGGCAGGACAGAAGAAAGTGCTCATAACATCCTTCCCAAGCATGCCAAATGCTCCTGTTCTTCTGTTTGCTTCCCAGAGCTTCTAAACACATCCTCTCCGAGCCAGCCAAATTTTCACTGGTGTCGTCTACTCTGTCACCTCCCCCCCACCTCCACATTCTCCCCATATATATGGGGAAAAACTACAGTAAAATCTTTTGTGTGGATGAATATTTGCTATATATGGCTTTTCAGCAAAAATAAATTTAAAAATCTGTGTCCTTATAACTTCAGCAAAATCCACTTTGCTAAGATGTAATTAAAATATTATTCTGGAGAGGGAAATGCATGAGCCACTGCCTACTAACACTCAATATAAAACCAGAATTACTTCAAGATTTTTATGGGCTACTGCAAATACATACAAGATCATAGATATGCCATGGGTTATTTTGAACTCTCACATCAGGCTGTCTAAAATATGACACACTGTAGGCTGAATTAGTTTCCCATAATGAAATTCTAAGCTCTGTGTAACACTGCTGCTGGATATATCTCTGTTTATACACAGTGGGATCTATTTTCTACTCAATGCACAGGGGAGTTAAACATACAACTCCCATTAATGGTAATGGGAATTGTGAGAGCAAAACCCTCTGTGCACCCAGGGTAGAAGATATCCTAAAATCTGTTTTGTCTGGCATAGTTACTTGTATTTTAACAGCTGACTGACTATGCTGAGAAAACAAGGAAGTATGTCTAAGAACTCAACATGTGAGTCTGGACCAATCCTATGTCCATAAACTGAGGCCGGCTTACTATACAGGTCTGAAAAAGGAGGTTACTGACCTGAAGCAACCAGCCATGCTGTTTCCTAGTCTGTGGACTGCCAGCTACCTCAGATGAATTATTATGAAGTAGTAATTATGTTAGTCTTACCAGTCCATGGTAAGAGGGACCAGAAGCTAAAGTATGGGGGAAGGAAGTGGCTGGGACAGGAAGGATCTGTGAACAGCCTCAAAAGTAGTACAGTATCTGGGGTGATGCTTGTGGACAATTCTAAAACTTGTACGTACCTTGATTCGAATTCAGAATTTGATTTCACACAGATCGAGAGAAAACAAATTGTTCATCACAATTCAGCATGATTCTGCAAGATGATGTTGTATAGTAGTATCTAGAGGCTCCAAAAGAAATACATGAGCCCCATTGTGCTAGATGCTGATTATACACATAAGAGGAAGTAGTTATGAACTGAAGAGCTTGCAATCCAAGCTCTGGATTCTGGTCTCCACGCTCTCACTGAGTAACGCCTTGCTACATTAGCAGAACCATTCAAGTTAATGGGAGGTTCTCATGGAATATGGGACATAAGTTAAGGGTAGCAGAATCTAGCCCTAAGCATACAAGAACAAAAGGTGGGAGAAAAAAAAAAACAGCATTAGCTCGGTTTTACAGATGGGAAACTGAGGCTTTGAGGATTTAATAAATTTTCCCCAGTTCTCATAAGGGAAACTTATGAGTTGATAACAGAGCTGATAATTGCACCCAGATCTCCCTAGTTCCAGTCCAGTGCCTTAACTGCAAGACTACCTTTACAGTTCTCCTCCAAGAGTTCACAGGCTTCCCTTTCCAAAATAGCTCAGAGTTCAGCAGTCTCCCAAAAATAAAATGACCCAAAAATCAATATTCTCTCTCTTTTGCAGGCCCATCTTAATGTGATAACTGTTTCATAACAGGTCCTAACAAATTCTGTCCTTGCTGGGCTACCTCTATTTACTCTCCCTCCTTATCTAAAGGAATGAACCAATATTCTGGAGAGCTGTGTCACCATCAACTTAAAGGCGGAGAATATTTTACATCCACCTCTCCAGGAGAGATTGTAGCCTCCAGAAAGGTAATCAGTGTTTGGGTTATAACAATGGCCTGTCAGCTGACACCTCTTATAAAAAAAAGCATTTGACAGTAAAGGCTTGAGTCTCTTAACTATGTTGGTGTAAATCAGGAGAATCCACTACAGTCAAAGGAGTTACACAGGCATAAAGCAAATGTTAATAAGAGGAGAATCAGGTCCTAATAGTTTCAGACACTACACTATCACTCTTGTAATCTGTAGTAGACATTTAACGGCCACTAGAGCAGAACAGCACAGTACTTTTAAATGTATTTTTATAAAAGGACATTAAAGCCACCTGTTCTAATCCAGCTCATGTGGCAAAAATTCTTTACCATCTTAATATCTTTCAGAACCTATGTGAGCAAATGACTATCTCACATCACAACAACTAGTACTAGCATGTTTGCTGGCAATGTCAGCATGACTAAGGCTTTGACTAAACCCCAGGTCCCGATTTCATTTCGGCCATAGTCTTCAGCCTAGTGTAGACAGATAGAGCCATAAATTCCATGTTGGAGGAGCTTAACCCCGGTTTCAAGCAGAGGTAAGCCCTGCCTCTGCAGCTTTTCTTTTCTATACTAGAGGTTTGTACTGGTGCAGGTACAAACTAATGGCTGTAATCAGAGCTAACTCTAAGCATAGACAAATCTTGAGAACTAATAAAGAGGCTCAACTATTCACTATTCCTTAGAGGTGGCCTCCTCCAAACTATACACCAAGTATACAGTAAAGTATCAGAGTTTGCCTTGCTATTGCCTGGGCTGTAGCATGGATAGAGGATTTCAGCCTCCAGGGCTAACATAACCCCTTTCTCAAATATTAAAGTTCACTTTAAAAATCAGTTGCAGGGCCCTGCAGCTGTACATATCATAGAATATCAGGGTTGGAAGAAACCTCAGGAGGTCATCTAGTCCAACCCCCTGCTCAAAGCAGGACCAACACCAACATATCCCAGTCACTAGTCATTCTGACTCCTCATATGTACAGCACAGTTACAATAATTCTCTCAGAATCTGCCATTTCATATTGGGAAGCAGATTATTCACCAAGCAAGGAACCATTATCATAAAATAGCTTTACAGCCCCAGCTTGAAGAACAAAATACTAAAAATGAATGATCACATTTAAAAAAGTATAAGTTTCACAGAATACGAATGGAATTTTGATCCCATCATTAGCCACTAGGAAGCAGTATAGCCTTGTTTTTAATAGTTACTATACAATAAATATTCAGGTCAGACTTCAGAATATTCAAGAAGTGGACTTCAAGGCAAAAGGAAACAAAAAAGGAAAAAAAGCAATTTCTGTCAGATGATTGTGTAAACAATCTGTGACAGTGAATGCCCCTGCAGGACGGTAAAACTAGAGGGGCTAGATACACTTTCCAAACTATCTGAGGGAAAGGCTTCGTATCAGAAATGTTTTCCTCTCTCATAGGGAAATATACTACTGTAAACTTTCATTCATCCTTGCAGCACTCTAATGACCATACAGACAACAGACACTGAGGCCTATTTCTGCACTGCCTTGAACCATGCTTCATTATTTATCTGTGTGCCAAATTAGTGCAGAGTGGTTAGTGTTTTATATGTGCTTTAATTACACAAGGTTCAAGGCAATGGAGAATCAAGCCCAGGGATTCTAAGTTTACCTACTGTGACAAAGTTCCTTCTCTACCTTGGTGGGTCTTGCGCTTATTGGCGGATTTCCTCGCCTTGGAACTTCACGACAGCCCTCAGTTTGGCCGTTTTCGTGAACCCACAGTCCAGGTCAACTACTCTTGTGTCTGACCAGGAGTTGGGAGGTTTGGGGGGAACCCGGGCCCACTCTCTACTCCGGGTTCCAGCCCAGGGCCCTGTGGAATGCAGCTGTCTAGAGTGCCTCCTGGAACAGCTGTGCGACAGCTACAACTCCCTGGGCTACTTCCCCATGGCCTCGTCCCAACACCTTCTTTATCCTCACCATAGGACCTTCTTCCTCGTGTCTGATAATGCTTGTACTCCTCAGTCCTCCAACAGAATGCATTCTCACTCTCAGCTCCTAGTGCCTCTTGCTCCCAGCTCCTTACATGCACACCACAAAAACTGAAGTGAGCTCCTTTTTAAACCCAGGTGCCCTGATTAGCCTGCCTTACTTGATTCTAGCAGCTTCTTGATTGGCTGCAGGTGTTCTAATCAGCTTGTCTGTCTTAATGGTCTCCAGAAGGTTCCTGGAACCATTGTTCTGGAACCTTCCCTGTTACCTTACCCAAGGAAAAGTGACCTACTTAACCTGGGGCTAATATATCTGCCTTCTATTACTCTCCTATAGCCATCCGGCCCGACCCTATCACACTACTCATAGACCTTAAGGTCACAAGAGACTACTAAGATCATCTAGTCTGACCTCCTGCATATTGTAGGCCACATAACCTCTCCCATCCACTCCTGTAATAGACCCCTAAGCTCTGGCTGAGTTATTGAAGTCCTCAAATCAGGATTTAAAGACTTAAAGTTACAGAGAATCCACCATTTACACTAGTTTAAACATGTAAGTGACACGTGCCCTACACTACAGAGGAGGGAGAAAACCTCCCAGGGTCTCTGCCAATCTGACACAGGAGAAAATTCCTTCCTGACCCCAAATAGGTGATCAGTTAGACCCTGAGTACGTGGGCGAGACCCACCAGCCAGACACCTGGGTAAGAATTTTCTTTAGCAACTCAGAACTCTTGCTATTTAGTGTCCCATCACTAGCCATTGGGGATATTTTCTGCTGGCAGTCAGAGTGGCTACACACCATTGTAGGCAGTCCTATCCTCCCCTCCATAACTTATATAGTTCAGTTTTGAAGTCAACTAGATTTTTTGCCTCCACTGCTCTCCTTGGAAGACCTACTTGCTTTTTCAGTGTGGTACAGAAGTGGGAGTTAGAAGAACTAGTTCTATTCTCAACTCTGCCAATAACTTTGGACTAGATTCTTCACCACTAGTAATTTGTGTAGCCATTTACACCTGTACAAAGTAGTGGAAACCACTGACATTCTGATTAGGTAGCACTTTACAGTCATTTTACAAAGGTGTAAATGACAAAAAATGCAAAGCTGTGAAGAATCAAGCCCCTTGTGTGACCGTGGACAAGTCATCTAACAACTATTCTTCTTTTTTCCAGTCTGTAAAGCAGCATACCAGCTAAGTTGAAGAAATGCTAGAATACAATATTACAGCTTGGGCTCTTAAGTACATGATTAAATCCATTGGCTTCAAGTGTACTTAAGTGCTTTGTTGACTCTGGGTCTTTAAGTGGCCATACAACATTACAATGATTCTGCAGCCTACTGTTACTTCATTCGTCGTATAACTCCTCTCTCTCCTTCTGGCTGAAGAAGTAAAAGCTATCTCCCTCCGCATTTTTTTCCCATCTCTCTTTCTGGTTATTGTTCCCCCTCAGCCTATTCTTAGATGTTTTATTTAACTGGACTTCCTGATTTGTTCTTCTGGGTTTACATTTTAAGAAGATTGCATTTTGTTATGTTTTAGCTCATTGAATTTCTGTAGTATTCATGCCCAGAACAATTTGGTGATGGTGGTGAGGCACTCATGTAATTCAATTTTTTTTTTAATTATTTGATGTCTCTTTTGCTATTGTTGCTGTTTTTTTCATGAATGAGATAGATAAACCACTTAATTATGCAGTATCTTCATGAATTCAAAGCTGCTCATACAACAACATTCTAAAAGTGAAAGAGATAAAATCCAGCTATTCATGTATGTCTACACGTATCTAATTAATTCACATAACAAAACTCCTCTAACAAACATAAGCAGGTTTCTGGATCTCTTACCATATGTGGGCCTGTCCTCTAGTACAAAGGCCTCAGTACTGACCCTAATCCTCCGTAGCTATATTAAGTTCAATGGGACAATTCACACAGATTAAGAGTCTGGATTCATGAGGTATATGGATCATAGATTCACACAACTACATGGAAGGAAATAAGAGATTGTACCTGTCAAGGTTCCTCCCCCACTCTGAACTCCAGGCTACAGATGTGGGGACCTGCATGAAAACCTCCTAAGCTTACTTTTACCAGCTTAGGTTAAAACTTCCCCAAGGTACAAATTAATTTTATCCTTTGTCCTTGGAATATCCACTGCCACCACCAAACTCTAACTGGGTTTACTGGGAAACGCAGTTTGGACACGTCTTTCCCCCCCAAAAATCCTCCCAACCCTTGCACCCCACTTCCTGGGAAAGGTTTGGTAAAAATCCTCACCAATTTGCATAGGTGACTGCAGACCCAAACCCTTGGATCTGAGAACAATGAAAAAGCATTCAGTTTTCTTACAAGAAGACTTTTAATAGAAATAGAAGTAAATAGAAGTAAAGGAATCACCCCTGTAAAATCAGGATGGTAGATACCTTACAGGGTAATTAGATTCAAAACATAGAGAATCCCTCTAGGCAAAACCTTAAGTTACAAAAAAAGACACAAAGACAGAAATAGTCATTCTGTTCAGCACAATTCTTTTCTCAGCCATTTAAAGAAAACATAATCTAACACATACCTAGCTAGATTACTTACTAAAGTTCTAAGACTCCATTCCTGGTCTATCCCCAGCAAAAGCAGCATATAGACAGACACAGACCCTTTGTTTCTCTCCCTCCTCCCAGCTTTTGAAAGTATCTTGTCTCCTCATTGGTCATTTTGGTCAGGTGCCAGTGAAGTTACCTTTAGCTTCTTAACCCTTTATAGGTGAGAGGATTTTTCCTCTGGCCAGGAGGGATTTTTAAGGGGTTTACCCTTCCCTTTATATTTATGACAGTACCCTATTTGTGACTTCAAAAACAGACAACAGAATCAACCCACCTGCAAATCCTTGAGCTTTCCTGTTATTCTCCTTGATCCATTTCAACATTCTAATCAGTAAAATGGAATACTTCAGCACCTATTGACAGTGTCCTCATAAAGACTTTATTTGCTCAGTACAAGCAAATACTTGCCAATGACAAAAATACATGCAAGAACATAGATGGCAGTACTGAGACACAATAAATATATAGTCTTGGGAGATAAACTGCATAAGATCTTGAGTTTTCCTCAGAAGAGCCAACCCCATAATGCATTTGAAGTTCTATTTCTCTTTAATCTATGATAATAGTTATCTGTGTTAACTATTAGATTATTTTAATTAATGTTAACTACTTAAAAGCTGCTTCCACATAAGGAATGATCTTTATTATAATTTGTTTGGTTCTGACTACTGCACCAATATCTTCAGAAGTACATAAGTGCCTACTTAGGAGCTTAAGACCCATTTTCAAAAGAGACGTAGACCCAGATTTTTAAAGGTATTGAAGTGTTGCTCCACTCAGGACCCTAAGTGAATTAGGTTTTGCAATGTTAAGTTTGATTAGAGCTTGTCTACAGAATGGGAAAATGGGCACTATGGGTGTGTGATTTCTAATGTGCTGTGCATTAATTAGTTTGTGTCTACTCTGCTGGTGCACATTAAAAGTTTCCTCGTGCCATTTAATGCAGTTACAATCTATGTTAACATACTTACAACATTAACATACTAACAATACTATGTTAAAGCACACTAGGGATCTTTTAGCACACACCAGAAAGGTCTACATGGACCAATTAATGCGCAGCACATTAGTGCGCATCAGAACTCACACCTCCATAGTGCCCATTACCCCACTGTAGACAAGTCCTTAGGCACCTAAAGGTCTAAAGGTCAGATCCTCCAAGGTATTTAGGCCCCTAAATACCTTCTAAATACCTTGGAGAATGTGGTCCTGAGACCTTTAAAAGCCTAAGTCTCACTGAACATCAGAGGGACTTAAACTCCCCAGTCTCTTGGACACTTCTGAAAATTTTACCTCAGATTTCTTCTGTATATTTTTGTTTTATTATTATTTTGTCAAACATACTGTAAAATATACAAATGGAATATACAAAGGAAATGGATTGTGGGATAAAAAAAATCCATACGCAGAAAACTCTCTCAGAATATGTGTACATAACTATGGGGAAACTAATAGTTACAATTTCTTCGAAAGTGCATGTCATTATAAGAAAAAGAAAGAAATCTTGGACTGCAGATTCATACTAATTAATGAACACTTTGTTAAAGTGTGTGAAACTAAAAATAAGAATGAAGAGAACAAGAGGGAAATGAAGACTGAGGCAGAAAGGAAGAGAATTGAAAGAATAGAATGCGGCATAGCGGGATGGGGATAAGAACCCTCAAATGTATGCGATGTAACTCTACACTGAGATGTGAGCTCAGAAGTGCTATTATAATATGATAATATTTTGCAGATTCTTCAAGTACTGGTAAATTGATCAAAAATCCCTTGAAGTAAATGGGATTCTTTCCATTGACTTTAATAGGCTTTGGATCATGCCCTGGGAGAACATGTCTAGGCTGCTTCTGCATTTCCCCCTACCCCATTATCAGGGTAAATGTTAAATATGATTTCCATTCCTCAGTTTTGGAGGGTTATAGATATTTCCAGTGTCTCAGTAGAACTGTTTTGTTTAAATAAATGTGGACCCATTTTTTTTAAAAGATAGGAAGAAATGGGCATCCTCATAAAAGCCCAGGAGACAAAGCTTAACAGAAGGAGTAATGGGGTAGTTTAGTGCTTCAGAAATAGAGGCGGATAGTTATCCACAAGTGACAGGAGAGCTGGAAATGACATTTTCTATAATGAGGTGCGCAAGTGGCTGCATCTGCAGCAAGAATGGAGTGGGGGCAGATACCTCATATCTGTATTAGCCATATAGGGTAAAGAAACATATGCTCTCTTATCTCCTACCCATAGGACCTTATTCTTTTCCTTCAGTGGCAGAGCATGTCATAATCTTTTGAGATTTGACTAAGGACAAAAGGCACAAAGCGTAGACTCTCACCATATCCTTCTTGCAAATCAAATCTCTTAGCAGTAAGATTATTTATTATTATACTACCATTTAACACATACCACACCCACCATTCGCAAAGCACTTCACAAACAATAATTAATTCTCAACACTCTATAAGGTAAGTAGGTATTTTTATAATCTTCATTTATAGATGGGGAGACATGAGGCAGAAATGTGAAATTACTTGCCAAAAGCCATAGTGGAAATTATGTCCAAACTGGATATATGACTGTCCCTAGCGTCCACCTTCACCTGAGACCCTTAGATCAGTGACACTCAACCTTTCCAGACTACTGTATCCCTTTCAGGAGTCTGATTTGTCTTGTATACCCCCAAGTTTCACCTCACTTAAAAACTACTTGCTTACAAAATCAGACAAAAAATACAAAATTGTCACAACACACTATTACTGAAAAATTCCTTACTTTCTCATTTTTATTATCTAATTATAAAAAATCAATTGGAACATAAATATTGTATTTACATTTCAGTGTGTAGTATATAGAGCAATATAAGCAAGTTGTCTATATGAAATTTTCGTTTGTACTGACTTCACTAGTGCTTTTTATGTAGCTTGTTTTAAAACTAGGCAAATATCTAGATGAGTTGATGTACTCCCTGGAAGACTTCTACATACCCCCAGGAGTACATGTACCCTGGTTGAGAATCACTGCCTTAGATGATGCCTTTCCCTCTGCATACATTTGATTCCTGCTTGAGGAAATACATCATAATAATAGAATGCTTTAATTTCTATCACTTTTGTTGCTTTCCAGTTTTTTAGATTACCTTGCAGTATTAGAGTCATTTTATGAATAACTGTTTGACTCTCTATGGAATGAGATTCCCACGTTTTTATATTAAAGCTTAAAATATTTCTAAGTAAAAGTATTACTGTCATGCAAAGAAGCCTAGATAATATTTTATCATTTACATCTTTGACAAAACTGCACTATACTGCTTATAATCATGTTAAGGACTTGTATTCTAACTTCTAAAACTACTGGCTTCCTTCAGAAAAATAGGATAGTACATGTATTTTACTGGATACGATTTTAAGGACATATTATTCGTAGTTTCTAATTTAATTTTCTGTACTTCTGAAGACTGCTGACTGAGCCCTTGGCAAAACACCTTATTGGTATTTATTTATTATAGTCTTGGTTTAAAATGTCACCAGAACTCCCATAACACATAAAGAGGTCAGTATATGCATTGCCTGAGAGATGCTACATGACCTATCTGACAGACGGGTCAGTCCAAGAAGTTAGATTAGGATGGGTTGGGTACATGATGCATAATTCTTAATATTTTCCATTAATAAAATGATGCTGCTAGAGAAAATATTCTTGAGCCCACATATACTGAACCACTGGTTTGGTGAACCTGAAGGACTGTGTAAGTAAGTAAAGGTGGAAGGGAATGCTAGGTAATAAAAATAGGACAAACAATAAAGAGGCCAAACATGAAATAAGGCTAACTTGAGGGTGAAATCCTGGCTGGTATGAAGTCAATGGCAAAACTCCATGAGGGTCAGGACTTCAGGTTAACACATTACCAGACTTAAGTTCCTTTCTGAAATGTATAGAGCGCTTGATAACATTTTCTGGCTATACCGAAAGAAGGACAGGAGACATTTGACATGGGTTTAATCAGGCCACAACTTTATTACATAGATGTCTGGGACTACCCAGCAGATAAAAGTATACAGTGCAGGTAAGCCCACATTTATTCCATAATTACCCGGGGGGCTTTTACCAGCTCCCCCTCTTTTTCCATCCAGGTCCATCCAGCAAATCCATAGCTGGGACCATACCATCCACCCCCCTCATAGGAGGGCTAAGGTGAGCTATAAGAATGGTGGGTTGGCGCCCTGCCATACATATCACAGGAATCCACAAGCCCTACCCCCCCCCCCCATTCGATTCTTTAACAAACTCCTCTTTTTAAGTCCTTTTCCAAGCCATTTTTCCGGTCACTGTATTCCTTTCCTATGGAGTACCTGCACTGAACATCCGCCTTACACTTAAATAATGAGTTCCGACATACAACCTACTGCCCTTCACGCCATGCATGAACAAAGCCCTTCCTGAACCTATTGTGGGGAAGGCACCCAAGCCAATCTGGATGTAAGGGAAAAAATTCCTTCCCGGCCCCGCTAAAAAGGCGACAGCTAGCATAATGCCCACAGCAGGTCTCGACCAAACCTGGTATTTGAACACAAAGGGGAGGAAGGGTGGGTCCTACAAGGCTTCAAGTGCAGGGCTGCCTCTTTTAAACCCTGCATTCTTAGGGGATGAGTCAGTGACCATGCTGACCCCTTGTGCAGCAGTTTTCATCTCTCCCCCTGCCCCAGCCACAAAGCACTGTTCCCTTCATTCGGCCAGTCAGTCAAATTACACCCCTCCCCCCACACTTAAAGGTGTAGGGCGGTCATTTTGGTGGGATTTATGTTATAAATAGAGTTTTAAAGCTTTTACTTTATTTATATATATATAATTACAATAAAATACAAACTGTTAAAGGTATAAACTCTTTAAATGTTTTTGTGCTATTCCCCAGTAGTTCTATAGCCCTATGGCAATACTGCAATCTCTTATCAGAATAACCTTTTAAAAATGTTTAAAACAATTAACAATAGAAAATACCACTTTGCCTCGTGTACTGTAGCATATGGTTGAAATTATACAGCTACAGAATACAATATGTTTGGGCGTACTTTGTAACCTGCTTGATTCAAGTAGTCTAATTTATGTTTCCAGTGTTCCTGCTTCCTTGACTGCTTGTCAACACTCAGACATGATGATATACAAACTACTTCAACATAATCCTTTATTTTGAATCCTTTATCAGGGGATTTAAAAAAATCTCTGAAGGTGAAATGTATTTGGGGCCTGATGCAAAGCCCACTGAGATTGGCAGAAGGACTCTCTGACTTCAGTGGGCTTTGGATCAGGCATTTTTGTATTTTATACTAATTTTAAGAAAGTATATGATTATTTGATTGACCATCTATCATGTGTTTTTTTTAAAGTACATTTTTAGCCAATCAATCATAATACTTCTATTGCAGTTACAGAAATTACAATTGTCCATATAGATTACACAAATATACAAGAAGACTGTTCTATTGATTACAATGGGAGTTGGAGCAAGTCCAAATTGCTTAGGAAATTTCAGAATTAAAGATAGATAGCGAGAGAGAGTTTAGTGTGCAATTTTAAAGATTCATTATCTTTACTATTTTTGAATTTTGTCTTGTATAACACCACAAACTATAATGGATGCCTCTAAAGTGATGGCATTTATCACTGTCATGCAGTGTTTGTGGTATATTTTTCTATACTCAGAGTAAGAAAACTAAAAATGCAATCAATTTAATTTTTCTTAGTTGTAGGTTATCAGATCTTTAGAGTGCACATTGTGTGGGACCATTTCACAAACTAGTCATTTTCTAATTCAAAACTCTTGAAACTGAAATGTTATCCAAAGAATTTCAGCCATATCCTTCACTTCCCCAGTCAAATTGACTATTTCCTTCACCCTTCCCAATTCATTTCCAAACAGAGTTCAAAACTTCCTCTTTTGGTTCTGAAGGACCTGCTCCAGCTTTTCTCTTTGGCCAAATCCAAGTTCCAATTAAGTCAATGGCAAACCTCTCATGTATTTCAGATGGAGCAAGATTTTGACACTTGCCGCTATCCATACTTTTCCCTGTTCATTATACTCATACTTGACTTGTTTTGTAGATCTCATTAAACCTTAAAAATCAAGCCAAGTCCAATGACTACCTAGCGTACTGTAACTGAACTACATGGCAAGCAATTTATTAATATACCATTAACTGATTCTGAAGCACACAGTAACTTTCTCAGTTTAGCAGTACTGAAGCTGAAGCATTCACTGTAGAGGAACTGGACCACCCCCTGCCAAATCCCTAGATGTTTAAAACAAAAAAGTCTAATAGTTTAGGGTGCTTATGTACCATATTAAACAAATGTAGTTTTGGAGCAAATTTTTTATAAACATTCTACAAACTATTTACTCCCAACCTAGTGCTGTTGTTCATACAAATAGCTGATGATTTTCAATCTATTAATTACACAGCAGGACTAGAGAGGACATTCTTTTGAACCCTCCGTACTAAGCACCAGAGGCATTAGTTATCACCATTAGCTTTACTAGAATGTAAAGTTTGTCAGGTTAGAAATAAGTTTCTTAACACCAGACTATTTTAATGGAACAGGTTCCTTGTTCCAGCTAGCCAATACTAGCAACAAAAAAAGTCTATCCCCCCTCACTCTGTAATCAAATTTGAGCATGAGACATTTTTGCCTGGGGTAATTATTAATCATTATTATTATTTTATCTGAAAGTTTTATTAGCGCTTGAAAAAATAACTAGAAAATGCTATGTGGGGCACGATGCTGCACTGACTCCCATGGGACAAGCTAGATGACCATGTTTTTTCCATCTTTAATTTCACTTATTCTGCAAAAACAGGGGCTCATAATAGAAATGTTTTCTCAACCAGAACGATACAGTTGCACTAGTTATGCTGTAATTTATTTTTACAGGGCCTCCGTTAAATAATTACAATGATCATTATCTAATGCTTGGGACTATTCTTCGAGTTGTAATTTCAAGGGAATTAACTTGTACAGAAACAGTAGCTTCACGAGGCTCTCAGTGAAGGCTGTGATTATTCAGGACTCACAATAAATACATTTTTCCCAAAACATTTTTCAATGACATACACCTATTAGCTGCTGCACACTAATCACAATAGCAGTAACTATGCCAGTTTGCATATGCAATTACACATTATCCCTAGTTAGGAGGTATATCCAGTGCAGTAGAACACGATTGATGTCTATAAGACAAGCCAACAATGACTGAATTTTCCAGGGTACCAACACAGGAGACTAATGTATTAGCTACAGAGCAACATGTGCAGAGTTGAGCATATTTGGAAGCCCTTTGTTCATTATGAGCATAACTCAGAATTGTTGGAGAACTATTTTTTATAGAACATTTTAATCACACAACCATTTTAGAAACAAAATTTAGCTGTAGTCTCTGGTTGGTGCAAAAATATATGGCACACCTTTCCCAGGCTAAAAAGATCTCTCTTTTTATTTTATTTCTCAAATATCCCATCAGTTTACAAAGAAACTGACTTTCATGAAGAAACTCTGACATCAAATATAAGGAATAATTTCCATTTTATGCAAAGATATAATTCATCTGACAACATATTAGTATTTTTTGTAAAAAAATGTTTTGGATTAACATATTTATGAGTTCATGGACATTGTCAACAAAACCTTGAAAGACCAAACCAAAGCAGTGGCTGTGCTATTAGCAGGCAAGTGAACAGATGCAGCACAAGAAGCTGAAATTAAACTTTCCACCCTCTACTTCCTTCCTCTTTACTCCCTTTGACTCTCAATAGGAGAGTAAAAAGCTATCAAGCTGCCCCCTTTTGCCCACTTGCCCTCATCAAAGGCAAAACAGATCTCCTCCTTAAGTTACCCTTCTCAGCAGAGGTAGTGACCAGCTGCTTCTACAGACATACTGCCCTCTAGGTGTGGTGGGGTGAGCAGTCACTGGGTGTGTGGAACTACAAAGTATGTATGCCTACCATTTAAACAAATCCGTCCTGTTCTTCAAATGTATTTCAGCCTGGATTTGGTTTGAGAGATGGGTAGCATCATAATAACCATCCTGAAGATTTCTGAATTCACCCTAGGAAAAGGCACCCTCCCTCCCGCCATACCTGATAAAGACAAATTTAATGTGCCCAACTGTGCATTCCTAAAACAGCAAAACTCTCATTGCTTCAAACAAAAATGGGACCTCACTGGATGTTTTACCTGCCTAAATACTGTATTCTCAGATTAGGAAAGGTCATACTGGTTCAGACTCATGGGCCATGTAGTTCAGCTCTGAAAGATTCCAGTGCAAGGAGCTTCACAGAAATTCCACAGTAGGCAGATGTAGAGTAAACAGTCCCCCATGAAAGTCTCATCCTAATCCCTAAATAGCGAGAGAGAATTTTAACCTGAAAGGGTAAGAGTTTATATACCTTCCAAAACTTTTTAAAAGCATAAACTACTATACCTCGACATTCTTGTTATCTATACAATATCCAATCCCTTTCTAAATCTTGCTAAATTCTTGTCCTCAACAAAATCCTCTGGCAATGAGCTCCACAGTCTAAATACATGCTGTTGGAAAAGCATTTCCTTTCCATCAGTTCTGAATTTCCTTTCTTTCAATTCAGTTGCATATCTCTTGCCTTCATGTGTTCTGAATAGAGCTTACTGGAATTTTTCCAGATAAAAGAGTTTTCTGTGATAAAATGCTTATCTGGCTATACTGCAATGGATCGTAGGAACCAATCATTTTGTTATTTTTTGACAAAAATATCAAAGCACTTTATTTCAACAAAGTCAAAGCACTTTGCTTCAGCTTTATTGTTTTAACTTTCATATACTTGTAATTAAAATAGAATTCAAAATGATGCACTTAAGACCATTTTGATCTTTTCTAAACATTTTTTTTCAGAAGTTCTTCTAATGGCAATTTTTGTAATTGACTTTTTATTCAGATTCAGGATGAAAGGAAATTTTGATGTCAGAACTCCCCATGGAATGTAAATTCCAAGCTTTGACCATTTCTAGTTATGAGACAGGGAGAACAGAAGCTTACAATCTACTTTTTCTATATAATTCATTACTTCACAGACTTCTATCATGACACCTCTGATTTGTCTCCTTTCGATGATCAAACTCAATTTTTTCAAAAACTTCCTTTGTCTGAGAGTCTGTCAATGTCCCTAAGTAGTCTCATTGCTCTTCTCTGAATACTCTATTTCTGCAATATCCTTGTTGAGATGAGATGAGCAGTACAGCAGACAGTGTTCCATGTTAGGGTTAATCTTTTATTGACATAATGGAGTTATAATATTTTCAATATTATTCTCCACTACATTCCTTATGCATCCTAATATCTTGTTTATGGGTTTGACCACAGCTGCACACTGAGCAGAGGTCTTCACTGAGCTGCCTATAGTCAAGTCCAAGCCCTTTTCCTGAATTGATACAGTTCATTTAGAATTCTGTGAAGTGTGCGAGCAGTTTAAATTTCAGCGTGCATTACTTTGCATTTATCAACACTGACTTATCTGCCTCGTGCTGCCCATTCACACAGCCTAATCAAGTACCTCTGAAGTTCCTCACAATCTTTTCTGGACTTAAAATTTTATAGATGACACAAAATTAGTTGTCATCCCCACTATTCATTCCCCTGTTTAGATTGCTAATACATATATTCAACAACGCTGGGACTAGTATAGAACCTTGAAGCATTGAAATGACCATTTATCCCTACTTTTAATACTCTTCAATACAAAATGCAATTGTTAATCCAGTTGAAATTTAGGGAAAGGGTGAAAAATGTTAAATCCTTCTTCTGTGTATATTAACAAATCAACTTTTTAAAAATAGTGTCGATTCCAGTTGGAATCTGTTTAAAAAGACATCATCTCAGAGTTCATTGAACATGTGAAGATTTAGTAACTAAACTTAATTCCTATAGCATTACAACAAGTATGAAACAATATTTCTGAAACCAGCAGAAGTCTATGGTCCTACAATTTGTAGCTAAAGCCTGCCATAATCAGCAAGCAGAACATTTGACACATTCCATTTGCTATTTTCTTTTTTTAATCTCTTGTCACTCTGTGATTCATCACACTAAAAGCTTTGATCCCTAGTGCTGAACAGACATGAATTTCCTAAATGACTAAATCTTATGTGCAAATGTTTCCTTTTAGAGCTGTATGTAGATGCAATGTTAAATTTTATTTTTGTAATCTATTTAATCAGAAACAAGGGAATTAGCCAGCTGTTTGGAACCCATGTTAAGATGTAATTAAGCATCTGATTGAATTTCTGTGCATATCAAACAGCAAAGGCTAGTATTTGCACACAAGACAGATTGCTTTCATTAGAATAAAAATCTCCTTAACAGATGACAATAGGGAGGGATTACTCCAAAGATTTGGCTCTGAGATATCCCTCCACAAGAAAGCACACATCAGAATGGCAAAAGATCTTGCTTTGTGTGTCAATCATACCAACAGATTCCTTACTGAGTGACACTTAAGATTTCCCTTACATCTGTACTGCATACCACTGCAATACGCCAAGGAATTGCCTGTCTTGCAAGCATCACAAAAAAGATTTCACAAATTATCAATTACTCCAGTGTGGAAATAGGCTTCATTGCCAGCTGTGCTTTTGGGTTTTTTTTAAACTTGTTAGTGAGAGGACTATTTCTAAATATTGATGATATTTGCGTACGTCTAGGATGTGTAGACAGGTTTATCATATTTTTTAAGCTAAAGACAAATTTTGTTCTTTCTACAAGAGATTGCTTGGTGATAAATATTAAGAAAGAGACATAATATATTCCAAATTTTTAGTAGTAATTGCCAGACCAATGCAATACAGACCAAAATCCAAATGTAAATGACTTTATATAAAAAGTACAATTTTCAGGCTCTAGATTGAAATGAAAAACAAAATAAAGACATCTTATTCTTTATTTGATTAATTTTATGCCTGGGGAAGTAGGATCAGCACTTTACTAATTTTAATCAATTGTGATTTAAGAAGAATTGGGTCTGGGAATCTATATTCCTTTAGCCCTCCGTAAGAACAAAGAGCCATATGCTACCTTCTGTTTCTGAAAGCAGGAGGTAAGGCAAATCAGCTGATATGAGGTGAGACACAACAAAGATGAAGTGCCAGTTCTTTAGCATACTCTCACCAACTCCATGGTGCATCTTGGGGACAGGGCTGAAAGCAAGTGGGCTGAGCTAGGATAAGCCAGGGAGCTGTCCATTTCCTGTGGCTTTGTCCCACTGCCTCAAGCCTGAGGGAATTCTGAGTGTTAATTAATTCGGAGTGTTATTAATTCCGAAGGTGCAGAGGGAGCGGGGGGGAGTGTGTATATACACACGCACGCGCCCCTGCTCCCTCTGCACCTATGGACCCTCATTACATCCCACAGGAGACATGTAGGACAACTCATGCAAGTACAGTTTCACATCACTCATGCAGCCATAGGGTCAACAGGAAGAGCTAAGAAACAGCATCTCTACTTGAATGGCACAGGGCTTTACAGAGTCCCTGCGTTCAGGGCCTGAACATCCTGCAAAGGGGCAAACCCTGCTCCCAACACAAGGAACACTCAGACTATTCCTGTTTCTATCTTGAAAAGCCTGCCTGAAAGTAATTTCCAGGCTGCAAGATTTCCCATGCTGCATCAGACCAAACTATTCTGACATTCTGTAGTGGCCAGGGCCTAATGGTTCAGAGAGATGGAAAAAAGATCTTCTATGCACCAAATCAACTGAGTGATGCAACTGTATTTCTTATGATGATTCTTGGCAAAAATTGGGGATTGGTCCTGCTTTGAGCAGGGGGTTGGACTAGATGACCTCCTGAGGTCCCTTCCAACCCTGATATTCTATGATTCTATGACTGCTGATTTACAGGTATCAGCTAATATCACAAGATTTCTGGTTTGGCACTGAGATGGAGTAGAACCCAGATTCAAAAGTTGTAATGGGTCACTCAACATTTTGGTTATTTGCTGTAGTTCCAGCTCACTGAGGTTACTGAAATTCTTTTTTTTTTTTTTGGTGAGTCAAACAACTTTTGATAAATTGCAGAAGGAATATTGTAGGAGCGGTTAGATAAAATATAAATAAATAAACTATAGCAAAGTAAATCTCTTGATATGGGTATCATTTTCATAACTCAGAGGAAATTGTGATTTCACTTGCAGAACAGCTGAAAGAGCCCCCAAAGAAAATTCTTATAGCAATCCATTTTGACGGCCCTTATAGCATGTACATACATGCCATCGTGTTGGATTTAGCCCATAATATGACTCTGGTTACAGAGAATTCATGGATTAACTTCTTGTTAACATGTTTTATGTGTCTCCCAGGAAAAAAATAACCCTTTTGATTTATTACCCATTTTCTCCTTTTGAGTCGCTTTTGCCTGAGCTACAGAATTCTTTTTACTGAAGGATTTGGAGACTAGCTTTGTAGAAACTAGGAAATTATGATTGAATAGTCTTCTATATGGTAAAATGAATCCCAAACCAATTGCAATTGTTATTCTGTTGTGATGAGATAGCTGCCTGACTAACACCACATTGGAATTTTATCCCTCTATTTTCTCTCTTCTTGAGAAGAACAGTTCAAGAAATTGGTCTTTTACCCAAAGCAATCTGCACAGAAAATCAAAGTTACATTTCAGCATCCACTTTGTGCCATTGGAATGCAAACACATCGTCATAAGTTAAATGGACTGTGGTAGATGCAAATACCATCTACCTTGCTTTTCAGCATCTACCCATTACTTTAAATCAGCAATTACCATCATGCTGTTATCACAGTAAGAACAATGCATTAAGTTAAGGCTGAGATGGAACTTTCAAAACACCAACTCTTGTTTTCAGTTGCTTCTAAGTTTGGTGGGTACACTCCTTTCAGGCAGAAATCTGACACACTTGCAGAGAATCTGAGTGAGATTTGAGTGGGAGAAGCATCAAATATGATAAAACTGGGTTCAAAATTTACAGGAATGCCTTTGCATGTTCCTGCCCAACTCCTTCCCTAGACCTGATTTCGGCTATATTTCAATCTACATCTTCTACAGAGTACCCCACGATCCTCACATCCAAAACTGATTCTATTACCCACTCTCACCAGACTTTCCACAACAACACTTCCGCCTCTGGGCCTGATATTTCTCTTACTGAGGTGAGCATAAGTTGTGAGAAAAGCCACTGAAATAAATGATGTCACATTAGTGTGAATCAGAGGAGATTCAGGCTCAGCATTTTCAACTCTTGTAATTTTATCACTAGTCAAAAAATAGTCTTTTCTTTAAAGCCTCAGTTTCTGCAGTAAGGTGATTACATGAGAATGTCAGCTTTTTTTTTTTTTTTTTAAATACATCTAACCCTCTTGATTGTAAAGAAAAGCTTGAAAATATGAACTCCAAATGCTCAAAATGAGAAGGCAAATAAAAAGAATCTAAATCTTCTTAAAAACTCTCATGATTTTGTTGAGCCTGTCTCATGGGTTTTTTAATGCTTGGGGTTGACCATACTGCAGGCTCCTATAATTTATCTTCATGTTTTCTGCTTCCTCTGTTCCAAGTTATTCAATATTCATAGAAGGACGAGTTCTTTGGCATAACTATGTCAAGTTACATGAAAATCCTCTACACCTTCAATTATCAGACTTCAAGAGCAATTCTTTGCACTATTACTTGCAGCATAAGGCTTGTAACTTCTCTACATGGCCTTCATAGATCGTACAAAGGCTTTTGACCTGGTCAGCAGAAGCAGACTTTTGCAGTGCTAGAGACAATTCATTGCTCCCAGTCCTCCTCAGTTTAATTCGATCCTTCCATGTTGACAAAAAGAATACATTCCCATATGATGGTGATCAATTTGATAGTTTTGAAATCCACAGTAGTGTCAAACAGGGATGTGTTTTGTCACCAATACTCTTCAGAATATTCTCTCTGCTGCTTCATCAGGCTTTCTCAGATAGTACTGAGAATGTATAACTCCACACAAGATCAGATGGAAAACTCTACAAGATTGACTTTACTTTTTGATCTGAAGTATGCAAAGACCTGTTGATAAGACAACTTCTTTTCACTGATAACACAATGCGTATTGCACACAGTAAAAAAGGACCTCCAGCAACTTTACAATAGCTTTGCACTAGTCGGTGATGAATTTGGACTAACCATCAGTCTAAATAAGATGATTATGGCACAAGGCGTGTTGACTGCATCAGAAGATTTAACAGCTAGCACCATGCTAGAAGTTGTGCTATCTCTTGACAATGAGCTCACATCAGAAAGGCAGCCACCACATGCAGCCACCTGATCAAGTGCATGTCAGATAACAGGAAACTGACACTGAACACCAAGATAGCGGTCTATAAGATGTGCATTTTGAGCAAGCCGCTGTATGGAGATGAAACCTGAATCACCTACACCAGTCGGCACGAGAGAATGCTAAACACCTTTCACACATGCTGTCTTCACCATTATATAACAAGTGGGAAACCAAAGTTCCTGACACAAAAATACTTGAGAAAGTGAAGTTACCAAGTCTAATCACTATTCTCAAAAACAGACATCTCCATTGGCTTGGTGATCTGCACTGTATGGATGATGGACACATTCCAAAGTATCTCCTGTTCTGAGAAATTATGGCTGCTGCAAGGGCACTGAGCTGACCTAGACTCAGGTTCAAGAATGTTTGTAAGAGGGACCTGAAAACTTTCAACCCTGACCCCACAAGCTGAGAAGATGTGGCTAGCAACAGGCTATACTCGGGCACCGTGCTGTACTAGGGAGTCTGTCTGAAGGGAGGTGGCTGAGAGCGAAGAGAGCAAAGTGCCGCAGGACTCAAGCACAACTAGTGCTCTGACTTCGTCTTCTGGCCCTGCCCTTTGCATCTGCATTATCTGTGGCAAGGACTCTCAAGAACTGGATTTTTCAGCTACTCGTGATGCTGCAGCATGACACATAGTAAGTGAACTGCTGTGGCATTTACACCATTGTCTTTTGAAATAGACAGTTGCCACTCCATTCACACTGTTGTGCAATTTATCAATTAATCTACTTAACATACCTTATAATTTTGCTATTAAAACAATGATACATAGACACCCAGAAGCAAGGAGTATTGTTTCTAGGACACACTACTGCTTAACCAAACATAGTCCAGACCTGAAGAGAATATTTGTCTGTATTCCCTCATTGCCATGCCGCTGCCTCCTCCTCCTATGTGGGATTGTCAATTAGCTATCTTAATTATCAAAGTTACTAGAATTACTGCTTCTTACTAATTTCCTGCTTCAGGTGTGTTAGAAAACCTGCTCCCATGAAATGGCACCACATGCATTTCAGACAGACTTAACCTAGGGGTGCAGCCATATATAATACATTAGTTGCCCTGGCAACACTATGCTTAATGCATGCTTTTTATCTAGCCTCTCTTCTGTCTTTGTAAGTATGAACTAAAAAAAGGACAAGGATGCCCCACACCTGTTTTCTCAGTCTAGCAGAAACTGGCAAAGCCCCACAAGAAAAAAAAAAAAGGTAGATTTTTTTCCCCCAAAGGAGAGAGTACAAACATAATTTGCAGAAAGACAATCTGTTATACAAACTCCCTCATTTAGTTTTCAGTTTAATGATACCACCACAGTTACAGCCTCCTTTAGTTGGATAAGACCTTAAAAGTGAATGAACTCTGTGTCTCCATGTGTGGGTGGATGGACATTAAAATAGCCCATAGCCTTTGTCTTGAGTGGGAGTCTCCATAATGTCCTTGACTAGAAATTTCACCCCCCTCCACAAGCTATGTGTTGGTTGCAATATAGAATCGTTGAAATGTAGAACTGGGAGGACCATACCCCACACTGAGGCAGGATTAAGTATACCTAGACCATTCCAGAAAGATGTTTGTCTAACTTGTTCTTAGAAACCTTCAATTTCTGGTATTCCACAAAGTCACTAAGTAACCTATTCCAGTGCTTAACTCTCTCTCTATAGTTAGAAAACTTTCCCCCAATACCTAACCTAAGTCTCCCTAGATGCAGACTAAACTGATTACTTCATGTCCTACCCTTGGTGGACATGGAGAACAATTGATCACCATCCTCTTTATAATAACCTTTTGCATATTTGAAGACTTATGTCTTCCCTTAGCCTTCTTGTCTCCAGGCTAAACATGCCCCGTTTTTCAACTTTTCCTCCATAGCTCAGGTTTTCTAAACCTCTTAGCACTTTTGTTGTTCTGCTCTGAACTATCTCCAGTTTTTTCACATCTTTCTTATGTGGTGATGAAAACTGGGCTCAGTACTCCACTGCTGAGGTTTCCTCAGTGCCAAGTAGAGCAGAACAATTACCTCCTGTGTCTTACGTATGACACTCCTGTTAGTATATCCCAGAATGAAATTTGCCTTCCTTGTGACAGTTTCATATTGTTGACTCATACTCAGCATGAGCCAACAGAAACTTTCAGCCAGAATGGTTCAATCATTTCCAAGCACAAAACTAGGGAAAGACCTCTGGCAATAATTTTCTTCCTAAATTTGGTCAAGTTATAAACTTTTGAAAAAAATCTCAGTTTGCACATGCTCAGGAGACAATTTTTAGATTATAGCAGCTAAATTCACAGAAAAAATCATCAACACTGGGAATGCTCTAGCATGGTGCTTAGAAGAACTTTCACTGCAATTGCAGTGCTGGGTCCAGAACCAAGAGCATGATGCCTGTATCTCTTGTGCTCTCAGTGACCTGCCCTCCCCTCCTAGGACAAATGTTGTGGAGAAGGAAACTTCCTGTCTGAAATGAAGAAGGAACAAGAGCTGTACCTATGGGGGAAAGGAGGTGGATTGGGGGAAGGGGTGAAAACTAAGACTGGAGGCTGGCAGGGAGGAGAAGAGGGTTGGAATTGGGGTGGAGAGGAGATTGGTCCTGAGAGCTGGGGAGGAACACAGATTGGATGAGGAATCTGGAGAGGAACATTGGGACTGGAAGCCAGTAGAACAGGAAATGTGGGTGGTTGGGAGACTGAAGGCCAGGGTGTGGGAGAGAGAGATAGATAGGATCTGGAATGGGTGGAACAGAGACTGACTGGGCAAGGAGACTTGGGACAATGATCTTCTGGAAGGCAGCGGGTGGGGGGCCAGAAGGGGAACCTGCAAGAGGACTGACACTGGCTAGGTGAGGAGAATAGAACTGGGACAAGCAGCCAGGGTTGGGGAAGAGAAAACTGAGACAGGTCTAGATTGGAAGGAAGATGACAGGAGTCACGCTTGGGGGGAATGGGCAGAAGAGTCTGTGTCCACTAGAGCAGTGGTTCTCAACCTTTCCAGGCTACTGTACCCCTTTCAGGAGTGTGATCTGTCTTGTGTATCTCAAGTTGCACCTCACTTAAAAACTACTTGCTTACAAAATCAGACATAAAAATGCAAAATAGTGTCACAGCACACTATTACTGAAAAATTCCTTACTTTCTCATTTGTCTGTATGAAATTTCAGTTTGTACAGACTTTGTTAGTGCTTTTTATGTAGCCTGTTGTAAAATTAGGCAAATATTTAAATGAGTTGATGTAACCCCTGGAAGACCTCTACGTGCCCCCCAGGGATATGTGTATGCCTGGTTGAGAACCACTAGACTAGTACACTCCCCTCCAGAGCCTGGAATGGAATGCAAGATTGCTGAGCCTCATCTTTCTTCTGCTGTCAACAATGATCTGTCAACCCCACTGGAAAACTGTGCAACCTTAATTTTTCCCCTTGTGTGTGTACATTATGATGCAGTTTTTAATTATATGATCACATACTGTTTTTTCACTTGACCCCTGCCTCATTCATTGGCAGAATGGAATTGCTCTAGGGGTGAATCTGAATTGTGTAATTAAGGACGCTGTTGTCTGTAGCAATGTAAGGACGCGGTTGTCCATCTTTTGCAGAAGTTGGAAGCGTGCAGGGAATGAGCCAGGGGACTGCAGGAAGAGAAAAAAAATCATGGTTAAGGCAGTTGAATACTCTCCTGGGAAACTGGTTTCTATCACTGCCTTTCTCACAGACTTCCTATGTGATTCTAGTCAAGTCACTTAAACCAAAACTTTTCACAGGCTGTCACTAACTGTGTTCTTTGTTTTAGAGATGCCTAACTTGAAACTCAGGGATCTGATTTGTAGCCATGGCTGAAGTCAAGGACAGCTGTGCTTTGAACATATTAAGTTCCACATAATGCCAAGTACTCTGAAAAAATCAGATCCTACGTGTCTTAAATGGGACAACCAAATTTAGATGACACTTTTGTCCTTAAAATTTTCTATAAAATTGGAAGAATAATACCTCTTCATTTCACAGGGTTGTTGTGAAAATAAATTCATTAATATTTGAGAAGCACTCAGCTAGCACAGAGATGAACACCATAGAAAAGCGCAGGAAGAAATTAATAATTCTGTTGGCAAAGCAGGGTTTGAATAGTGTGCAGTAAATAAGGCATAGGGCCACCCATTCAAAAACTAGGGGAAAGCAGAATAGTGAATTGATGCACATTATAGAAGCACTCTCCATCTTATGCTCTGAATGCATTTCTTTTATGGTGTGTGTGTGCACGTGCGCATGCGCAATTTATCACTGTGGGATGATTTGGAAATCTGTCCACACAGCCTATAAATTCTGGTTGATATTGTGCAGTTATTACAAAGTGTTACTAACAAAACTGCTGTATCAGAACTGCTTCTTTGTGGCTGCATCCTTGGAAAACCAGTTTTATCATAACTCTCTGAAGGAAAAAGAGAGCAGTGGAAAGTTACCCAAACAACAGAGTAAAGGAAGCCAAGTGTTGGAAGTGGGGTTTAAACAAAGAGCTGCACAGGAGCAGAAAGCAGATGGGGGCAGGAAGAAGAAAGGAGTTAGAATGGTCAAGAGCAAAAGAAATAAGCTGGGCTAGGGGGAAAAAGGCTCCGTGTTTCAGCCCACAAGCCAGGCACTGAAACATGTCTCTGACCTCAACCCAAAGAATGTACTGGAGTGGTGAGGAAACTGAGGCAGGGAAATGCATGTAGGTTTTATTATTGTCTATAGTCTGTACTCTCTTCTGCTTTATATGAATAAATAAAGGAGCAAATATGTTTGACTTTAGTGCCAAAAAGCGTGTGTGTTTGTTAAAAGTTTCACAACTAGTGTGTGCCTCTGGAGAGCATTAAATTGTAAACCAGAAGGCTCCAACCTTTGGGGTGGAGTTCTGGGAGGAAGTATGTTTAAGTATGGGAGAGCATGAAGGGTCACCAGTGTGCTCAGAGGTTAGGCAGCTGGACAGCGGTTTCTAGCTCTCCCAGGGGAATGCCAGATAGAAAGTCTTCACTCAGACAGTGTGCCTAGGACTCCAAAACTGGATCAGTGGCAGGACTCCCTCCAGGCCCCAGATACTTAAAACTGCCAGGAATCCAGGGACTCAAAAGCTTGGGTTTCCCTCTCCTCAGTCCAGTGGTTGGTCAATAATGGGGCACCTGACTTGCTCTGTGACACGTGGTTCTTCAGTTTTTCCCAGGGTTCTACATTTGATCACACTGACGTCATCTCCATATGTACCCAGAGGGCAGGTGGGAGGGGAGACGGGACATATGATGGCATGGTTTGACACATAGGTTTATGAGCATGAATTTAGGATTGTCACATTAGTCACAGGTAGCTAATTCAATGAGTTGTGCAGATAATTCCATAGAAGTGTGAGTAAACCTTTCTGCCAACCCATCATGTATTCTGTATAGAATGAATATAGAATAATAAAAATATTTGAGAAGCATTTTAGAGGTTTTTACTGGTACTATTCTAAGTATCGCCCCAACTGAATTTAATCTGTCTATGACTTGGAAATCAACATGAATACAATTGCACAGGCCTTGGAAGAAAAAAATATAAGTATATATCTTATATATATAGAAAAGGTTTTAAAGACCATGTTATCGTCACAATTTTAAATAATTTTAAATTTTTATTTTAACATCTTCCAGGGCTGAAGTGAGTCCTGTGTGTCCTGCAGAAAATTGGGAATTATAAAATTCTAAACTGCTGAGTACCTTCCATCATTATTTTTTTTAAAAGACTTTCCTTCATTTCCCTCCAAACATGTATTTACATATAATACTGTCCCAAGACCCAGCAGGGCAATATTTAATCTTGTACCAATGACAAGTATAAAGACCCACCATATCATGACTCTTCAGAGCCACTGCTGTAACTACTGCTTCTCTCTCTTTCACAGTCTTACGCAGCTGCCTCCATTCCTCTTTAACAACAGCTCTAATAGTAGCACACCTAATCCGCTGTCACTTCCCCTCTACCCACCATGCCACCTCTGGCCAAACTTTCCTCTCCTGCCTTTTTGTTTCCGATTGGAGAGTATTTTCAAAATGAAAATATAAAAAGAAAATGCCTAGACAATACTAGAATGAAGCAGAAAAATAAGGGTCTTTGATTATAATTCCATGAAAGAGCATCTTATTTTAGATCTGTGAAAACATTTTGGGGCCAGGTCTAGCTCATATAAATAGGTGTAGCTCCACTGAAGTCCATGGAACAATACTGATCTGGCGCTTTGCTTAATATATTAACAGAGATAATAGGCAATATAGACACTGACACTCAAAACTATGGGTTTTTTGGCACTTTTCAGCCTTACACCCAACAACCACTGCTGTCTTCCATCTGCACAATCCTCTGGCAGTAAACGGGACATATAATGCCTTCAAGTTGATTTATGAGGTACACTGAAACACTCTATTACTACTGGTTGACCATGTACCTTTAAATTCATAAGATGAAGGGAGGATAGAAGATACAAACAGAAAGCAGCACTGTAAAATATTTTATCTTTGCTATGAAAGAGAGGATACCAGTGTCATAGAAAAGTTGCTGATATGTTTAGACTGTCACCAAATTGATTTACGATTAAAGTGAGTGAACAGCTCAGCAGAAAAAGCCTGAACTTAATCCATGCAAAGGCATTAGTATTATTTGAACAGAAACAACCTCATTTTTATTACCTGGGTTCAGATTTGAAGAGACGAGCCATTCGCCCAGGCATATTTATAATTCAGGTGAAGTAAAAGAAACACCAAAAATGTTTCCTCTTTATGGGCATTTTATATATGACTGACAGAACAACTCAGTATGGGTCAAATTCTAGCTGTTTTTGAGTTCAGCCCCCAAATGTATGCAAATAAAAACCATGAAGAGAGCATTTTTGTGCGCATATTTTAGTCAGCTGAAAGTGACTATTTTACAAAGCCCTGTACAGTTGCCCACTCAGATTTCCCATGTCAGGAACCCAAGTAACCTGAATGAGCAGTTTGTAGAAGCTGAGAGGAGAACAGGGGAAAGATATTAAATTGTTGGCCCCGTGCCCTCTGAACTCTAAGCTTCACTTCAGAACACCCTTCAGTGGCTCATTACATGGACATTTGTGTCCCACCTTCTCCCTCCTGGCCTGGGACATATGTAAACACACAGCCTGAAGCTAGGATTTGGATCTACATCTGTATTTATTCAGCTGAAGAACCTGAAAAATGCAAGACCTGGTAAGTATTTTTAAAGAGCGCTGGAAGAGATATGTTAAGAGCATATGAGGAATTTCTCAAACACATTGGTAGTGACACTAGGACTATTAGAAAAATGTTTAACTGCACTTATTTACAACTGATTTAACCTATAAAAGTGTGACCATACAAGAATTTGGGCCAGGATTAGGTGTGATGGTTAGAGAAAGGAGCAGGACCAATGAGAGTTGAGGAAGTTAATGAGATTGCAAATACTTAAACAGAAAAAAGGTTGACAACAACTAAATTACTAACACAATTTCAAAGTAAGTTCTGCACATTTCAGTAATATTATCAATAATGTTTTCTATAAAAAAATAAAAAATAGAAAATAGGCCACCTCAAACACTTTGAGATGGAAACAAATTTCAAAATGTCAATTCTTCTCATTAAAATACGTTTTCATTTTCCAGCCAGACTCTGGGCTTAATCCTATATTAATTGCAGTTAATAGCAAAGCTCCTACTGACGTTAATAGTGCTAGATCAAAGCTTGTATACCTAAATCCCGGATCAGAGTGTTCATAATATTCAGTCTCTTAAGAAGAAATTGCTGATTACACTGAACTGTGTTCAATTTTCTGATGCAATTATTTGTTTGCAGGTAGCAGCCACAGACCTTGATCAGGATTAGAACCCTCTTTTTAGGTGTTGTACAAATAGATATACAAAGAGTTTACAAACTAACTGGAAACTAGAGGCAAGTGATTATAACAAATAAGAGGAAATGGATGAAAATGATACATGACCGCATGGTTACAAAAATTAGTGCACACCTTGGAAAGTCCAGATAACTTTTTCTTTACCCTTTTGTACATAAACAACATCAGGTTACTAACTGCTGCTTAGCCTAGCCATCACTGGTTGATTGATTTTTCCTTCATGTCACAACAGATCTTGATGCAAACTAAAGTCTTCAGTAAAAGTCAATAGGACATAATCTACTGTAGTTTAGAAAAATATTTCAGAAAGACAGGTTTCAATAGACAAGTTTCATTCATAAGTATTTCTCTATCTTTACAACACAGACAGTATCCAAAGGTTTCACTGAAACAAGTAAGCGCTACACTACTCCCTATAACTAGGTACTATACAAACATATGCATATTTATAATATAATCTTCTGATTTGATTCTATAATTAACAGACATACATAAAGATAACACATCTAAGCATATCAAATGAATTCAAATAACCAAGAGAAGTTAAATTAACATGCAGAAATTATGCAGGAATATCTGAATGCATTTAAAATGTTATTAATGAAGTATGAAAGATAATTATGTTAGGACACTAATGGCACTAAACAAAGATAATTATGCATAAAAGAACAAAATGCTTGAAAAATTTAAATGAATGAAAGAATGATTAAAGATAACAATCAAACCCAATGATAATCTATGGCCTCAATCCAGCAAATCACTTAAGCATATGTGTAGTCTCATTGAAGTCAATAGGATTACTCATGTGCCTAAAGTTAAGCATATGCTTAAGTACTTTGCTAGACTGGGGCAATGAATCATAGGCAACTAAACACAATAGATTTATCTTGAGATGAATTATATACATAGCTAATAATTAGAGGATCATTGAATGGCAAAAGAAAGGGTACGCAAACCCACTAGCAAAATACTAGATACTTAGGTATTAAGGGTTTCCATAATTGATTCTCCTACTATAGTTTTCACTTTTGTTTTTGCAGCAGCTCTAAAATAACTGCAGACATAAACCTGATAGTGTTAAGTGCACCTGTCTTATTAATTCGGGGGAGGGGAGGGAGGAATGTAAATTGTTTTGGAGTACATAGCAAAAATAGCAGATGTTGGTGCAGCATACTGTAAATGGTAGCTTCAAAAACAACAACAAAATGGATTATCTTTAAGCAGTTCTATCACACTGTGCTATAATATCAATCTATTCCCATCTGTTATGTTCTGATGGAGAATTTGTGGGATGCGATACTGCTATTTAGTTCACAATGTCCAAAAAAGTTCCATTTTGCTCATATTTTAAATACACTCTGAAGTGGTTGGCCACATTTCCCCTTTAGTTGTCTTTAATGTATTTACCAACAATGTACCTTTACAGCTAAATTATCCCTAACAGTTCTCTAATGGAAAATAATTCAATTTGCAAGCGATTACTCTCTTTATTAAATCAGCCTAACTATACAGATTACACTCAACAGCCATTCTTGCACAGTAGGAAAAAATAACTTTAAATGATCACATTTCCATATTTATTCTTAATGAGAAATTCATGTAAATATGCACCACAGCCCTGATCATTATGTGCATTCTACAAGAACAGCAGATTTAGATTTTGCGATGTCCCAGTTTAGAATTACTTGTACTGTACATATTTTTAAATAGTGTCACAATTTCAGAATAAAAATTAATTGCAAAATTGGGTTGTGAATTTAAAGTGTCCTTCTCCACTTTCTGATTGGGAATTGCTCAATCACCACTCTTGTATATGTGGATATGAGAGTAGTGATTGAAAAACTGCCAAGAAAAAGAGAATGCTCACCTATCTACCCACTGACCCACCATGAGATCTTGGTAACAAAGGAAACTGTCCAAAATCTGCTTATGGGCCAGATCGCCGGTATATTACAGTGGAAATGCTTAAAAATGTATTTCAGTTTCTAGAGCTATTACTGTATCTAGCAGTAGTCATCATTTTAAACACAGGGAATCTGAAACCTTTCATAAGTGTACAAACAGAATTAACTTTAAGTGCAACCATTACATCAGCAGTCATCTTCTGCTCTAACTTTTCAAAGCACCATGGACTTCCAAAATAGCTCTCAAGTTTTTGTTTTTAAGGTAGCATGTCTCTAGCATAGAGAAAATAGTATTTTCATGTTTTGTATAATTCTATACATACAAAGCTCCAATACGGAGTAATATAAAACAAGAGTGATTAATCTGCACACAATAAAAAAGGAACAAATGTCTATCACCATACACATCAAACTCAGACAGACGACCAGTGAAGACGAACTAGCTCTGTAACCAATTATGAAAAAGATAAAATATGTATTCAGTACCTTAATATGTTCAGGTTCTTGTTCAGTCTCTGGAAACCAGAAATTATTCAGCACATTCACCTTCACACACCTTCTTCAAAGTGCTTTCACCTTACTACAGGCCTACAGAGTTGCTGTAGGGAGCAGATGGATCATCATCTTCCTTATTTAGGGCTCAGAACAAAACACATTATTTCCTGGCTGTAACAGACTTCAAACTGCCTCCTAACAATTTGCTTCTTTTCTCAGCCTACCTCCCCATTCTATAACTTCCCACCCCAAAATATACAGAGAAGCATCCTGTGGCACTAGTGGGGCCATTCCACATACTAGCTCAGCCTTTATCACTTCCATAATGTGAGATTTTGAAGTCTCACAAGGAAGATTACTATTCTGGCGCTTTCCAGGTAGACACTTCAGCAATTAACATCTTTATAGATGTATCCCCCTGTCAGTGTGAAAAGTCCGCAGTGGAGTAATCTACTTATTTCCAACAAAAGTCTCCATAAGGAGGAAAAGCTGCATGCACTATTTAGATCCAGTTATTTGTGAGGGAAACTTTCATCAACCTATTAAGTTTTTAAAGGAATATGGACCTTATGAAATGTGATCCATTTCTCAATTATCGTTTTTGTTAATCAACTGCTTTGTGTGCCTCATCTAAAGATGATTGATAGACCTGAGGATAGAAGTCTTCTCTTTATTCATAAGCTATAGACAGCATGGGCAGGAGCAATTTAAGCATCCGTGAACTGTATGATCAATGTACCTCCACTACAACCCTGAAGGATTTAACATCAGAGATGGGAGTGGAAGGTGGCAGTGAATGGAATTCCTCCCCCAAACTTTGGTGAAGTTCAGATCCAGATTTAATTTGTGGACCAATCTCTTATGAAAGAATAGATTTTTTTTTCTAGGATCAATGAAACCTGTTGTCTCTCTAGGGAGACTGGCCACAAGGTTGTTTGTTGTTGCTGTTGTTTAGTTAAAACCCATTGTAGTTTTAATTTTTGTAATTTATCCATACATATGAGGTGGACTGGATGGGGAGCTTTGAATGAGACATTTTGCCCATTTCTAGTGGTGATCAAGTTTGAAGTTACTATTCCTATGATATAATTCCAGAATGGTTTATGTAACCAGAAAGTGTCATTTTTACCTCCGAATAAAACAATTTCTGATGTCCAGTTTTATTTGTAATCGACAGCCGTTATAACACTGGCTGCCATGTTTGTCTATACAGCTAATATTTAATTGATTACTCTGCAAAGCTCTCTGGGATATTCCAGGGATGAATGGCACTATATCAGACTTCCATTATACAGTATGGTATCATCTTGTACTGTACAGTATGTTCGATCTATACCACAGCAACCAAGCAGCTTATGGAAAAATACTTAGAACCAACATATTAAATTAAATATGCTGTTGCCACTCTCAACCTCAGTAACAAAACATTCTTAATCTTTATATAATCCCTTTAGCTCTGAACGCACCAGTCATGGTAGAGCAGGTTTTTGAAAAAAGCACAGCACAAAGGGCTGTTTTTATAATTTTAGCTGATTTTCATAATGTTCTATTCATAGCATTCACTGTAGATTTCAATACTTATTTCTAAAGAAATGTCAGAAAAATATTTACAATGAATAAACTTCTCAAATAAAATCCAGCAGTCCTGTTATTTGGACTAGTACCTTTAACTGAGTTTGGTTGTTAGTATTGTCATTAATTGATTTAATTAGTACATAAACAAAGCATATTCCAATGAAATGGTTATTTCATATAAACAAAGGCAAATATAGCCTTAGAAAATGGTTAGCTACTGTAACTCAGATATAAACTCTGCTGGTTCAGCAGGTGTGAAATTCCATTTTAAGTACATGCTACTGTAATTTCACAGTTGAATCATAGAATTGCCAGAGAGTCCCCATTGAGTAAATTTCACATTTGCATGCATTCAAGGTCATTACTGAAGGTGATCAAAATGGGACTCGACACCTCCATTTATTTATTGTCAGGCAGTGGGTTTGAAATTTCCACTGGCTGTAATCATGCTGATTCCTCGGCCAAGTCAAGGTTATTGCAATCTTGTCTTGACTTGTCAAAGAAGAAATTCTACTCCTAACACACCATCTTTCAATAATTCTCATCTTTCATCAGATTTCAAGCTTAGTAATTCTGACACAGATACTGAATTTATACTGAGCAAACAGCATGTATACAGCTTCATCAATTCAGATTATTTCCTCTCATCAGATTAAAATAGCTGTTCTCTTTCCATTACGGAGTTCATAAGCACCTTATTCAATGATGTACGTTCAATATCATAAAAAACAACAAAATAAGAGTGTTAAATAAGTAGTTGAGTTTCTACATCCAGCTAGAAAAGGCAAAATATATAACAGAGCTATTATAAGGTGTTGTTTTGAATGGTGGTTATACCTTATTCTGAACAGTAAGGAAGAAAAGTGTTAAAACACTCAGGTAGCACTTTTCAAAATCCCATCCTTGAAATCCATTTACAGACATACACTTATGTTCAACAACAATAGGAGAAAAAACATTTTAATCTATTCTTAGATCATGTAACAAAACAGTAAATTCAACTCTATATTTGACGAAACAGGTATCAAAATATGAAAACTTAACTGAGGATCTCAAAGATGATTATGTATTATGTCCATTTTATAGATGGGGAAACATATAAACAGAGAAATTACAATGCTTGCCAAAGGTCACGTAGTGAACCAGTGACGAAGTAAGAGACAAAACTCATGTCTTCTGGCTGCAATGTTCTTACTCTAACCACTAGACAATACTCTCTTCCAGACATTGATCCATCTCCAGAAATGGAATAAGAACAGCCATACTGGGTCAGACCAAAGGTCCATCTAACTCAGTATCCTGTCTTCCGACAGTGGCTAATGCCAGGGGCTTCAGAAGGAATGAACAGAACAGGTAATCATCAAGTGATCCAGCCACTGTCACCCATTCTCAGCTTCTGGCAACAGAGGCTAGGGATACCTCCAAGCACTGTTTTGCATTCCTGTTCATCCTGGCTAATAGCCATTGATGGACCTATCCTCCATGAACTTATCTAGTTCTTTTTTGAACCCTGTAATAGTCTTGGCCTTCACATCATCCTCTGGCAAAGAGTTCCACAGGTTGACTGTGCATTGTGTGAAAAAATACTTCCTTTTGTTTTAAACCTGCTGCCTAATAATTTCATTTGGTGACTCCTAGTCCTTGTGTTATGAGAAGTAACATTTGCTTATTTACTTTCTTAACACGAGTCTGATTTTATAGACCTCTATCCTATCCCCACCTTTAGTCATCTCTTTTCCAAGCTGAAAAGTCCCAGTTTTATTAATCTCTCTTCATATGGAAGCTGTTCCATACTCCTACTCATTTTTGTTGCCCTTTCTGTACCTTTTCCAATTTCAATATCTCTCTTTTTGAGATGGGGTGACCAGATCTTCACACAGTATTCAAGAAGTTGGATTTATATAGAGGAAATATATTTTCTGTCTTATTATATATCCCTTTCCTAATGATACACAACATTGTTAGTTTTTTTGATTGCTGCTGCACATTGAGTGGGTGTTTCAGAGAACTATCCACAATGACTCCAGGATTTCTTTGTTGAGTGGTAACAGCTAATTTAGACTCCATCATTTTATATCTATAGTTGGGATTTATGTTTTCCAATGTGCATTACTTTGCATTTATCAACATTGAAATTCATGTGCCATTTTGTTGCCCAGTCACCCAGTTTTGAGAGATCCTTTTGTAGCTCTTCGCAATCTGCCTGGGAGTTAACTATCTTGAGCTCTTTTCCTAGGTCCTGATCCACCATCACAGAAGTCAATGAGTTTTTCCATTAACTTCAAGGGGAACAGGGTTTGGGCATGTTGTAATAACAGGGCCTACAAATTTACCCTAATTGTGTGCTCAACTGTGCAAAAGTGGATAAAAGATCACAAAATGTTCCAATTACATGTAACAATAAATGTGATGTAAAAAGGTGCAAAAGGGAGACAGACTGAATTAGTCCAAACAAAATGACCTACTTTACAGAAGAGGATTTGCAGCACAGAGATATTATATGACTTTGCCCAGTGTCACACCAGGAAACAAGCACAGGTCTTTTCAGTCTACTGCCTTAATCACAACCACTACTCTTACTTCCTATGGGAATTCTGGTCCACACATCAAGAAGAGAATGTGTCTTTTAAAATAAAAACTAGTAAGAGGAAATTTGGTTACTCTTTACCACATGAATTCTTTTTTATAAAAAAATATGTTTTTGTTAGCATTAGAAATGAATAATATGAACCATTTTCACTTAATATTCTTTTGCATAAAAATGAAGACAAAACAAGAACAAAACAAACAAACAAATTAACAAAACAAACCTCCTGACCCTCCTGGAGTCCATTCTAACTACAGTTGCAAAGATCACTTTGCTTGCCTATTATTCTGACCATTGTCACACCACTTCTTCTGCATGGCCCTAGGACTCAGATATTTTGCAGAGGAGGGAATCAGCTCCAGGGTGCAGATCACCACCTACTTAGCCTCTTTTCACTTCCCCTTCATGGGTCTATGATGGCATTCTCATGATGCGCATGTGGGTCAATATTACCACTCTACTAGGGTGGTACACAAACGGTGACAGAGACTACTATTCATGTTTCTTTCAGATTTTGGGGTCCACAATGAATATAAGAATAGATCTTCTGTAGTGAGGAACCAAAATGCTCAGGCTCTAAAGCCTTCCAGCGAAAAGCTACTTGTCCAAGGGCAGCCTAGGTCAGAAGTCACTGAAACCCATGAAAAATATAACTGCAACACTTACTCTTTGAGAACTATGGGCCAGATTTTTAAAGGTATAAAGAAACAGATGGGTGTGACACTGTATCCTATATTCTTCACAGTAATACTATGATATAATTATGACATAATCATAATGTATTTTATGCAAGATAAGTCATGTGAGATGTCATTGGAAAGGATATGATTTAATGAATGTGATCATCCTATTTGTAGGCATGTATCACTTTTGTACCTGAAGTTAGGAATATTTACTATATATCTGTATTATAAATGTGTTTACACCTCGGAAATGCGCACTAGGCAAAAGGCTCTCAGTCTAGCTGGCTGGCTCGCTGGCAAGGGCCTATTCAAGTTAATGAGCCATTTGGAAAAAACAGTAGGCTTTAGAAGAAGCTTAACTCCCACAAGGGGCAGAGGAGGGGCAGGCTTCCTGAGGGCGCTATAAACAGCCTCCGACTCATGGCTGCTGTGACACTACAGGAACATGTGACCAGGTCACCTGGTGCTGGACTCCATCTTGGGATATCAGTGTTATTCCACTGACTGGCATAGGAACCAAGCTTTGAAACAAAGGGTTCCCACCCTATGCAAAGCTATTAATGGCAGGGGAGTGACATCATCATGGTTCTTCCCTGACTCCCCAGGCAAAGAGACACTTGGAAACCCCTGAGGAACAAAGACTGAACTGGGGGAAGTGCTGGACCCAGGCTAAAGGGATTTTTAGCCTGTGAATGGAACACCTGGGGTTTCTAAGCTGCAAGCCAGTACAGCTTTCCCCTTAAGCATCTGCAGCAGATCCAATCTCTTTAGTATATTAAACTTAGATTGCGTGTTTTGTTTATTTGCTAGATAGTAAACAAATCAAAGCAGATTATCACTTATAATCTAAAATCTAAAAATCTTTTTAGTTAACACATTTGTTTTTGCTTTCTCTAAAACTAGTGTATGTGGGACCTATAACTCGGGGCAGAAAGCTGTTGTATCTGTCCTCTCTACCTTGGGGGAGGGAATGAATTTCATGAGTTTACGCTGTACAGTTCCCTGTGCAGCACAAGACGGTATAATTCTGGGTTTACACTCTGGGGGAGGGGAGATATGCCTGAGTAGCTAGGAAGTTCCTTTGCTGGAGCCCTCCCATGCAGAGCTGATCACAGTGTCTGCATGTAACTGCAGCTGGGTGTGTTCTTATCTATATGTGTGCTGGTGAAAGTGCAGGCCTGTCACAGCAGTACAGTGTAAAGGGAGCCCAGACTGGTAGGTCAGGGGGCTCACTGGTACCCCAGTTCCAAGTGGCACCCGGGAGAGAACCCATCACGATAGGCACTTAGGTGCTTTTGAAAAATCCCATGTTTAGGCACCTAAATACCTTTACAAATCTGGCTCTACCTAATTTAGGGCTAGATTCTGACTTTCAGCTACCACCTTGAGTGTAGGCAGCAGCCACCCATACCTAGGGAAGCTCTGGGAAGGACTGTACCTCAGCACAATTCTTACCTTGAGCTCTAGGGAGTACAGGGACACTACACAGCCCATTGAGAGATGGCAGAATGCTCCACAATTTGTGGTCAGACAGCCCTCTGAGACAGTGCTGTGGGGTGGCACAGAAGGAAGGAACATGGTATTGTCTTTTTTTCTGCGCCACCCCACTACTTGGGGCAATTTGCAAGCAGAACATAGGGCCTGAGATTCCTCTGGCCGATGCATTGGGTGTGCAAGTGGAATGGAGACAGGAAAGCTCCTTGCACTATTTCTCGTATGCCTGGGTTGCATGTGCACACGCATACACACAAAGATAACCCTGCTGACATGAAAAATATAGTTTTTACTTATTCCTTATGTCCATGATTTGATACATCTAGGGCCTTGTCTTATCACTGATGTTGCACCAGTATAACTTGAAGTTTTTTAAAACTTAATTGACTTAAGTTAAACTGGAATACTCCTGGTTTGAACCAAAATAAGAATACCCACACATATGTTTGTACTAGTTTGACTAAGCTGATTATTTTTTTAAATCACAACTTAAGTTAAACTGGTGCAACTTTTTCAGGTAGACAAACCCTAGGAGTTTCTGCTTACAGAAGTGTAACAGCTATTCTGTAAACTGGAACTCCTGTTACTTCTATGGAGAATGATCCACTGCAGGTCACTGACTGTTATTCAGCTGTAGTTGTATTATACGTGTTGAGTGCCTATCACAATGGGGCTCTGTTCTGAGTCTCTAGGTACTACCACACTATTATTATTTATTTATAGGCACCACAATATAGCAGGTTTTGTATCAGACTTACTATATCCAGACCTTGCCTCAGTGTCATTTTCAATTGATGGTGAATTAATAGTCATTTTTAAGATGCATAAAATACAATGACCAAGTAACAACACAATTCATTGGTTTCATAATTAGGTAGAGCTGTCCAGAAAATATAATTTCTATCCTGCGGGAAATACTGACATTTTTAAAATATCTTCATCCTGAATCAGGACAATAAGAGAACCTCAAAATATTTCACAGAATTCTGAAATATTTTGATTTGTTAACATTGAAAGTGTTTTGTTTCAAGATTATTGAAATATATAAAATTAGAAAAGTAAAAAAAAATTACTACAATGAAAAAATCAAAATGAATTGATTCAAAACTTTCCCATCAAATTTAATCAAAAAGTACTTGATCCCTCAAAACATTTAAATTTCTGTTGAACAGACTTTGACGGGAAACTCTTCTGTCATTTGACCAACTTGAGTATAAAGAAAACAAAAATATATTTTTTAAAGGATCAAACACTGATTTTCAGTGTTGTTTTCTCTAGGCGGTATTATGGAACCATTTAACTTCAAAGGACTGTATTGCTTTTCCTATGTAACATTTTTCCAGGGTTATACAAATGGTGACAGCATGACAAATGACACAGACATAAAGGTCTGTTAAATTTCATCTTTGATAAGCAATCTTGGGCTTTAGCATTTTGCATCTATAAAGTTTAATAGATTTGTGAGTGCTTCATTCAAGTGTCCAATCAATGGTTGATTCGCTGTCATTGTGTAATAATGAATTTGAATAGGGAATGCGGTCAGAAATTTATGGGACTTTTATTAATATGAACACAGAGCTAATGCTTTTCAGTATCAGCTTGAAATAAAAAACTTGCATGATAATTACAAAATAGTCTATTATTTAAGAAAACAATTTGCTCTTAAAAACTTTAAAATGTGTTCTGATGGTTAACATCATTATTTAGAAATTATACATCTTTAATTCTTTTATGATTATGTATGTCTAAATGGCGTAAATTAGTTTCTTGATAAAGATCAGGTGTGTTTAAAATTAAATCCCCCTCTGAAAATTTAACAAACAATCATAAAACCATTCATAGAGTTTTCCAAGCATTCAAGGCCCCTCTACCTGCAGTATACTTCCATATCATTATTACATTTAATAATATATCCATTTAAATAGATGAAGCCCAAGATTTTCAGAAGTGACTAGTGATTGGGTGCACAACTTGAGACACATTTACAGGGGGCCTGCTTTTTAGAAAGCACTGAGCATCCACCCACCAAAATATCTATGCCTGTGATGGGTCTTGCGTTAAGCACGCTAAAACCAAGGAATTCAAAATCACTAGTTAATTGTGAGTACCTTGGGTGAAATCTTTATTCAGCTGATATGTTATGATTATATTTTAAATACTTTGTTTTTAATAAGTTTCACTTTAAAATTACCCAATATTAGGAGCAAAATTTACAAAAGTAAGGCTCCTAAATCCTTGTTTAGGCACCTATATAAGTAGCCAAATCTTTAAAAGTGCTGAGCATCTATAGCCCTCACTGACTTCAATGGACCTTTTTGTTAGGGCCTCACTAGACATCCTTCCAATAAACAAACAACATGCTATTGAGATAATTTCATTGCTGTCAGGAGTTCGTGCATGGTACAAAGTAACTACAGTTGAGAATGGAGTGTTTTCCTCTAAGAAGGAGCCATAAAAAATAAGGCTAAATATGACGAGTCACATCCTCAGCTGGTGTAAAATCTGCATAGATCCATTTGTATCAATGAAGCTAGGTGGATTTACAACAGCTTTGGACCTGGACCAAAAAAAATTTAAAAAGAGGGTTTCAAAAAAGAGAGTTAAAAAAAACATACATTGGTAGATTTGACCTACTGTCCTTTTTGAAATAGGTTGTTCACAACTATAAATTAACTTTCCAAGTCCTTATAACCCATTTTCTCAGACTATAACTGATTTGTATTCCTTCCTCACTGATTTTATGAGTGCTCTCTCCATCTTTCAGGTAGGTGAGAAATAAATCCAAGACACGCTGACATTTAATGATTTGGTGTTCAAATACATTTCTTCTTAATGTAAAATTTTAAGTTGGACGCTGACATCTTACCTGTTGCAATGAGGTCTCTATTTTATTATTTATTTTAGTCCTGAGTTACAAGCTTCACTTTTGGAAGCTGAAGCACAATATGTAGAAATCTGTCAAGGACAAAATGTTAGCAAAACTTTAAAATATACAGATTTATAGGGCTACTAAGGTACAAAAGCTTTTGCATGTCTTTCTTACTCCAGGAAGCTTAACTCCTCATTTAGAGTATAGAAAAATAAATTCTATCTGTCATAGATGTCAAGTGAGCAAATTGCACCTTTAAGAGCTGATTTACAGAATTCTATATTGGTTAATGCTGGCTTCTCTAAAAATGTATAGTGCAACTATTCACCTCCATGAACTTACCGCTTTATACCTATTCTGAAACTACTGTTGGATCTTAAAAATTCCTCAGTTTAGTATTTATCTATGCAACAGGAGCAACAAAGAGATAGTAAGACAGGTTCGGTCATAAAGAGCTTCCAGTCTATGGCCCCAATCTTGAAATTGGATCTGTGTAGCCAGACCCTTGCACCCAATTTGAGCTTCACTGATGCCACAGGCCCTCTGTGGGGCTATATGGGTTCTTATACTGACTTGAATGCAAGATTAGGGTTGAAATAGCCAATATAAAGAGTGCACGTACAATATAATACACAAGGAAAGTGAATGTCTGTGCAAGGTATTTATATGGCCCCCATTATTGTAGTATTTGAGCATGCCACACATGTTTTAATGTGTTTATCCTTACAACACCCATGTGAAATAGGGGAGTGCTATTATCCGCTTTTCACAGATGAGGAACTGAAGCTGGGAGAGACTAAGTGACTTGCCCAGGGTCACACAGGAACTCTGTGATGGAGTAAGGACTTGAAGGCAAAGCCCTAACCACCGGATGATCTTTTCTACCATAGCCATGGTTGGTTATACAGCTACTGGCTGTTTGTGTGAAATTTGTTACATAATTTACATTCGTTCCAAAACATTTTACGTACGTATGCATTTTTCATTCGTGCGTGCTTGATGTGCTTTTTTATTTTTGGAGGGGAGGAGGATGACACCAGGAAATGTACAACAAAGGATTCTAATTAGAATTTTTTTTTATTATGAACAAATACAAGGTTAACTCCTTAAACAAACTGGTAGCAGTTATGATAACCATTTAAAAACATTGCATATCTTCGTTGATGGGAAAAAGTAGAATTCAGTGGAAAATTTACTTGTTCATGCTTGATAGCCATTGGCTATTAATTAGTTCCACTGAAAATGTGAGAAATGACAAATAAGGGCCTGATCCAAAGTCCACTGAAATTAATGGAAAAACTCCCACTGTCTTCAGTCTGCTGAAACACGTAAGACACAACATTATTATATTAACTACCTTTCACTTGTCAAATTCAATATGTAGCAGTATTCATCATTTATATCCTGGAGGCTAAAATTTGTCTGAAGAAAGTGTCAATGATCTTATATAGACATTATTTTCTGATTATTATTTATTAAGAAATGGTAAAAATATTTAGCAAGATCTTTATTCAGATCTATTCTGGAGCAATTATACGAGAAGCTTAGTTTACTTAAAGTCTAAATAGGTATTATTTAATTTTCTGTGATTACTTTAGATGGATGTTAGGTTAAATTCCATCTGATTTACTTAACAAGAGTAAACTAATTCAGAAAGTGAAACTGAATTCAGAAAGTCAAAGCAAGTTTTCATAGATTCATCAGAGCTTACATATTTAAAAATCTGAAGTAAAAATGCTCTCATTCTCCAAGAATGAACAATATATTCCCCTTAATACCTATCTGTTGCTCTTTGGAAAAAAAAAAAAGACAACTCTTCTATTCAGGTTCTTATACTGGGATCATCACTGCTATATCTGAGCTCCTTCCAATAGTCCATTAAGCAACGCAACGAACATCAGCCATGTGTTGTTTGTTCTCTCATCTCCTTCCCAGAGGGAGAAGAGCATGCAGTGGAGTTATGTTTTGATAGGACGTTGTTGTTGTTGTTCTGCTTTTGTTTTTTGAGGCAAGAGGGGTTCTTCTACACATCTTTAACTTTGAATTCACACAAAACTTCTATCCCAAAGTGCAAGGACCCTTTTTTTTGGTCTCCTGGAACAACATAACTTACTGAGTCCCATACAAAACCCAGTTTTCCAATATGAGCTCTTCAGAATGATGTCAATGCTACAAAAGGACACAAATCAGACATTTACAAATTCCTAAATGCTGTTTTTACAAGATTAAGTACACATTAGACCATTCAAGTGCAGCTATGGTCACCCTATTTCCCAAAGTAAAAAATGGGACACGGTGCAGTGCTGGCCTGAGCTGCCTGGCGTTGCCACTTGCCTAAGCCCACTGCATGGGGCTGGCCACCCAAGCAACCTGGCATTGCTCAAGGGCTGACCACCCGAGCCTGCCACCCTGCACCTCACATCGACACTCACCCCATGAAATTCCTCCATGCCTAAGGGGAGTACACCCCACTTTTTTGGCACAACTGGGCATTTGTTCCATTTGCTCTTGCCTGCTGATGATCAGTTTAGCCTTCAGTTTAGCACTGTGACTTTTGGGCCAAATTTTGGTCTTACTCGGGTCACAAAAGTCAATACGAGTCTTGCCAATTGCACAAGTATTTTGCTTATAAATATCTTGAATACGCATATACATGAAACTAGTGGAAAATATTGAAAAATGAAGGAATTGGCAAGTGTAAAATTCAGATCCATTGTAAACCAACGAAACGCTGCTACAGTAGGATATACACAATGCTATATAATACCATAGTAGCCACTAAATTCTGAAAAACAGCTACTCAGCTACAACAAAGTATGGGAGGTGGGGGGGGAAGGGGAGAAGAGAAAGGTGACTCCTGGAGTTGCTAGGTTATGTTTTGCAGCTGAGCAAAAACCGTATGCCTGTATGATTAGGATTAATGTCCTGTAGGTGAAACGTGCCCTTACTTTTTATCTCTCTGGCATCAGCAGCTCTACACATGTGGCTCATTCAGATAAAGACATCAATTCAACTTATCACTTTTTTATTTTCCAGCTCATTTTAACAGGTTTGGTGTAACAGAAATAAACTAATATTTATATATCATCCTATTGGTTTTAATTAACAATTAAAAAAACTTTTAGCCTGCTGCCTTGTTAATCTTTTAATTCTTACAGTAAATATAGGCTTCTCTATAATCAAATAAGTGAAGATACCTATCTGTATATAGATAATCTATAAAAAAATTGAAATGATTATATAGCTTCCTGTGACAAAGCGTCAAGATTTCATATGTGAGTCACTGTAAAAAATATCCAACTAACATTTTTATGTTTATAATAGTTTTTCCTCTCTCTCTTTATATAAACATGCATATACACACACACACACACACACAAGCATACATGGTATAAACTGCTGTAAAGTGTGTAGCCCTCTGAGGTGGAGTGATGGGAGTGCATTCATTTCTTATTTATTTTTAATAACTTGAAAGTTCCTAGCCCTAAAAAGAATGGTATAAGTGGAGACATTTCCAATTTTTTAAGTTTGGTATATGCTGGGATTGGGTCAGATAATTAGAGACATACAGAATAATAAATGTATCATCTTTCAAATTCTATTCTTAAATGCTTTGTATTAACATTACCACCTCCCACTAAAGATCTTTTAAATTACTGGGATTTACTAAGTACAACATCTCAGTACCACTTTTATAAAACCATAAGAAATAAAATAAATAGTTCAAATAATGATTTAGGAGCCTAACATAAACCCTATGATTTCCCAATTTTCAAATGTACTGAGCACCTCACAACTCCCGCCAATGGGAGTTGTACTGAAAACAAACAAACAAACAAACAAACAAACAAAAACAGGTACTTTTTTTTGGTGCCTTACTAGCAATATAAATCCTAACTTCAATACAAATATTTTCAAGAATGCGTGATAATTCTGAGCCTCTGGTAATTCAATTTAAGATCTGAAAAAAAGGAAAAGAACAAGTAACAGGTGATCTGCCAGCTCTCTGAAGACTAGCAGCAAGTGCTTAATAGACCAGCAGTTTCAGAATCATTGTTATAAACTTTCTTCTATGACTCAGAACTTGGCAGATGCTAGTTTCAAATATTTTATATAATTTAACACCAGAAATAACTATTCTTGATATTAGCATAAAACCAATTTGTTTTTATTTTAATAACAGACATTTCTCTTAAATTGAGAAATATAGCAGAGTTTTTCCCTCCCCCATTTGTGGCAGAAGATTTAATCTATCCTACCCACAGTTTTGGTTTGCCTTGCTTGTCTATTCCCCCCCCCCCCCCCAAGAGGAGGAAATCCTCAACATGTACATATGAAATTCCAGGGAGGCGTGAAGGTACGTTAACACAACACAATGAAAAGCAAAATTATCTACAATTAGCATTAGACTAGTTCCATGTGAGTAGAACTATGAATCTTGTTTACACTGCTGACATAAACATGTAAATAAACCTAACCCAGAGAAGGCAAATGCACATGTTCCAGTGGAAGCTTGGCTCTGTAAACTTTTACAGAAGAAACAACACATTTCAGGTACATCAGTTGAATACATAAAATGAAATTGCATTGTCAGAATTAATGAGCCAAAGAATGATTGAGACCAGCTGTAACCTGCTGTTATGTCAAGAATTTGGGGTATTTATTCAATAGGAAACTAAGTGTTGTGTCAACACAGATCGTATTTCTTTTCCACCAAATGCCTTGCCAGATTCTTAAAAGGAGTTATACTCAGTGTCAATCACTCCTTCTATTACTCCATCTGTATTTCCTTTTAAAGTAAGCTAACTGCAGCTGCAATATATAGATGTTTATGACAACCTACGTGAATATTTTGAATAATTTCACTATGGAATGCATTGTGTATGCAAATACGTACATACACTACAACAGACATTCATAAAATGATGATTGCAATATTTCTGTTAAAAAATGACTGCCCCCTCCTTTGGTTTTATTTTGACAGTTGTGAGACTTTCTACTTCTGCCCAATCACAACAGGCTAAATTGTCACAGACCTCACCTGGCTGCATGGGGAAGTAAGTGGCGTCCCCCCACTTTACTCCCCAGCTCAGGCAGTGATTCTGGCAACAGAGATGGGAAATTCAGGGGCTGCTCAAGCAGTGCCTCCCAGATAAAAACAAATGAGTGGGGAGAGCAAAGAGGATTCATCATTTATTCACCCTCTCCTGCCCCCCAACTCAGTAGCCAGTGTAACTAGCTAGGGGCACAGCAGTAATTCAACTGCTCCATGAGAAAGTATGAAGTAATCTACTTCCTCCCCAGTTCTGTAGAGCAAGGAAAGAGCTTCTGGGGTTACAGCTATGCACTTCCTCCTATGATGGGCAGATTGTAACTTTATAATCTAGCCCATAAACTCCATTTTTTTTTCTGGGACTGACACAAAGCTCACTGAAGTCAGTGGAATGATTCCCCCTGACTTAAACGGGCATTGGGTTCAGACTACATATGAGAATCTGGTTGAGTAAAGCATGGAGCTTCCTTAAAATGAAGATACTTATGGCCTGAAGTAAAAAAAAAAATCCATATTATCTTGCCTTTGGGCACCAATTGTTAGTTTTACACAATCTAATATATATCTTGAAACTAGAAAATCTAATACCATTTGAGCCCTAATAAACCTTTGTGGTATTTAGTATTAATGTCTGTTTTTGTCTCTACATGAGTAGTTATTGAATAATTGAATAATAGTTATTATTGGAGGATTTCTGGGTTTTCTGCATTGTCATTTACTTTATTGTGATTATCTATTATACTCTTGTTTGCTACCACCAAAGATTAAATTGAAAAAGCACATTATGCTAAATTATATACTATGATCTTTCATAAAAATAAAGAATAGTGCAGCATCTGTTTTGTTCCTGGTAGTATTGAAATTCTTGGTTACTCTTCTTTTGAATGTCAAAAAATAGCATATCTGTTGCCCACTCTGCAGATGCTAGCAACCCAAGTCCCAATTACATAGGTGTGAGCAGATTCAGGCAAAACAGGAACCAAACCTGAACTTTTTGAATCGTTGGGGAAGGAAGTGTGGTTACTTAACCAGTCTCATATTCTAATCAACCCCCACTACTATTCGCTTCTTTTTTCTGCGACATGGAAGATCAGCTGTCATTGTGGCCTCCCCACTGGGGCCCTTTTATTATAGTAAAGGACCCTGCTAAAATCAGTGCCTCATTGTGGTAGGCACCCATAAGAAACAGTCCCAGCCATAAAGAACTTTCAGTCTAAACCTGAAATCCTGCAAATGTTTACGCATGTACTTAACTTCAGTACCACAAGTTGTCCCCTTGACTTCAAGGAGTCTATTCATTGTAACAAGATTAAGCATATGCATAAGTGTTTCCAAGACTGGGGTCTATATAGACAAAACAGACAAATCCACTAGTTCACTGGCTTATGTGGTCTGTGTATAGCTGTTTGCAGGCGCTAATCAATAGTTTGCTACTGTAACCATAACTTGTGCCATTCCCCCCTCTTCCATTTTTAAATTTAATATTTACCTGTAAATAATAATAATTCAAATAAAACTGCTTTCAATTTAAACTAAACAGAAACAAAACAAAACAAAAAAGACAGTAATGAAGCCCACATTAACAACATATAATTAGAAATGATAAACCTTAAAATAAAGCAAATATACAAGATATAGAAAATGATCAGATATAGAAAATTCTGTATCCAGATGATAATATATATTTTAAATAAGTTATTATTGTTTTACAAATATTTTAAATCTGTTATTTCATAGCTTTAGTGAAGGTGTCCTTCACATTGAGGGAAAGGTGAGAAATGACTTGTACTTTCCAGGATTATTCAATTTTTTTTTTTAAAATGTGCACAATGCCCCTTGAAGGCCCCTCTACGACACTGTTCAGGGACAAAAAACAAAAACAAAAAACCACACAACACCAACAGACTCCTTCATGAAGAAACCTTCTGCCCAAGATGTTACCTATTCCTACCTCTACCATCCCTGAGGTCAGATTCTACTTTCTCTCTATGATGCATCCATTGGCAGCCTTCTTTTGTTGAGGCAGTTATAATCCAAGCCAGGTGGTGTTGAATCAAGTCATAATTTTTGATCATTTTACAAAAATAAAAATAAAATAATGAAAAATGTGTCTAGCTGATTATTTCAGAAAGCAATGGTTTGTATTAAACATCAGCAATATTGAAAATATTACCTATAACAGGGCAGGAAAATTTCCCCCCACCTAATACAACAGATTAATACTGTCTGATGCTGCTTGTCAATTCAATCCACTATAACATAGGAGGTGATTTGTAGTTTTAGTATTACTGTAAACAATGTAGCAATAACTCATAGATTTGGATAGTTCACACCAGGGTTAGCATTTGACATTTCACCACCTCTCAGATAAGGCTAAGATTGTGTGTTGAATTTAATTATTTCAATTGCAGTTCCCTACCTCACACCCATTACAAAAAACACCCAGCACTATAAATATTAGTTATTCATGTTGTAACAGGTCCTGTGATGTTCATATTCTCTATTCCCCAAGGCACATTGTGGATGTAAACACTACATCCCGATGTTTCATATATAGCCATCCTTAACCACTCCTGCACACCAAACTCCAAATATTTGAGAATACAGTTTTTTAATTTATTAACTGGACAGCACCTGCCAGCAGATTTTCCCAGAGTACCAGTAAACAGTCATGCTGATTTTCTGTCACATCAATAGTAGAAAGTTATTCAGACCATGGAATAAACACTAATAATTTAGAGCTGTCAATTATATCTTGATGATTTATCATAGGATTCATGCAGAACTAAATACCATATATACAGATAAGGTTCATTTTCACAGTCCCTCCAGAATGTTCCATGACTACAGTGGCCCCTATCCTGACCGGGACCTTTAAACAGTAAGGGCCAGATTTTCAATGATATTTAGGCACCTATCATGGCAGATAGGCACCTACTGGGACTTTCAAAATGCCTAAGCAGGGTGCCGAATCCCAACCGATATTAAGCATTTAGGCTTAACTGTTTTTTAAAATCCCAGTCTGAATTTGTAGGTGCCTAAATACCTTTGAAAATCTGACTCTAAAGTAAATAACAAACAAACAAACAATAAGCAAACATTTTAGCTTACAGGTTGTTTGCTCACCGTTTTTTTCAGCTATTATTTATGTCACCTAAATTACACAGTATTGTTTATGCCCATTGATTGGATCATTAAAACTTCATAAATGGGAGCAGAGCACTTTTAGTACAAATAGTGGATAGATGTGTGAACATAGGTATTCGATGAAGAGGAAACTTTCCCTAAATCTGCATGAAAACAAAATCTGTTTGCATGAAAAGTCACAGGAAAGAGAACAAAAAGCAACATAAATAAGACTGAACACAGCTATTTGGAATTATAATTAATTAGTGATAAAAATAGATGCATTTTGAAGGAGAATAATATCAAAAATAACCACATTCAGGTCTACAATAAAATATAGTGCTGTTGAAAAAGCAGCAACAGAAATTTCCTTTACTGTCAACAGCCACAGACTGGGGCTTGTGAGCAACCAACAAACGCATCTCTCACTCAAAATATCCTTGAAAGCATGAAAAGAAAGGAAAGGATGAAAAGAATTCCCTCCCCCACCCCCACACACAGTATGTGAGAGTGGCCACACTAGGTAGACTAAAGGATGTAGTATTGCACCAATTAATTTCACAGCATGAACAAAAGAAAGTGATTCATGGTAACTGAGTAGTAAGCCGCTATACCCTCAGTTCATTCTGATGTACAAATACTATATACTGTGATAATCCCGTATATCAAAATGTAGTTGTTATCCACAGATATTATGCTTGTTACCTATTTTTTAATCAAAAATGCCTGGATTAGCTACTAATATATCATGAGCCTTTTGGTAAATTATATTCTTGTTCTGAAAAGACCATGTGTGACTACTGGCCATATTTTGATAGACTAGTATTTTTTACATCATAAAATATGTATCATCAATAGAAATGTTCAACTGATTCATAAACGTCATATGGGACGTTTATCTGCCTACATGCACCAGGATAGTAATAATAGGATGTAATTATCCAGTTTACACTCTTTGATCCAGATTGTAGCTTTAAACCAAGTCTCATTTGTGTGGATTAAGCATGGTTCATGATGCAATGGGAGACCCAGAATTCCTTGAGAGACTTATGATGGTATGCATATTAGAGCAGCAGCTCCAAAACCTTTTGGAAAAGTGTATTTATGTTCTCTCCCTTCAGTGGCTCAGCTCAGCTTGAGCCCGCCTTCCCATCCCCAATCACAATATATTACCTTGTAGGGAGTGTGAGAACTGAGATTATGACTGGTTCCAGCACATCTTGAACTCCACTTTCCCCCTATATGTATGCTCCTGAAGGGTGTCAATTGTGCAGTTTGCAAACCGCAATTGTAGGGCATACGTCAATCACACAGTAATGTACATTACTGCCACCACAATAATGTTTCTTATTTATACTGACACTTACATGTACTGAAATACTTACTTGAAGTAGTTTAGATTTGATTCTGTCACTGGGAGGTGTAAATTGATAGAGAAAGGAAGATTTTGTGACAAGAACACTTAATTGGGATTCAGAATGTCTGGATTCAGCTCCTGACTCGGCCACAGGCATTCACTCTGAGCAAGCCACTTAATCTCTCTGTGCCTCAGTTCCTCTAGTGTAAAAATGGGGATAATAAATAATGCTTTCCCCTATTATTTATTATTGTCTGTTTGAACTGTAAGCTCATCAGCTCAGGGAGTCTCTTTTACTTTATGTTTGTATCGTGCAAACATGTACAATGGGGCCCTGATCTCAGCTCGGGCTTCTAGGTACCAACATACAGTACAAAGAAATAATTAATTACAATGTGGTAGCTGGACCTGGAAGGGTGAGGGAGAGGAACTCCTAACAAATGAGAGAAGACAATGATACCCAGATAACTTAAATCAGATTGAAGGTCCTCCCATCTCAGGAGGCACTTAGCACCTTGAAGACATCACACCGTAAATTAGTTCCATAATGACTGTGTATTCTGTACTAAAAGCAAGTGATGAGTTGGGGACTGGAAAAACAACTTGCCTTTTTTGTTGGCCACATAATCAGAAGTCCTTTATGCATTGTAATGTCTAGCACTGAGGTCCTTCCTTAATGTACAAAAAAGAATTATTGTTTAAGTTCTCTTTTTGCCTAACTTGAAAATACTCTTACCAGAAAATATTACAGGTTGGATATTTTTGAAGGTGTTTACTAATAATAAAATTGCCTTTTATTACTAATTTGTTCTATTGATTAAATCACCTGTACTCAAATCTCAGTTAAAGTTTGCTTTGATTTTTAAAGACGGACAGTTTAACATCATATATAAACTTAAAGAGCCAGATTCTCAGTTGGTGTATAGTGATGTAGTTTAATTGAAGTCAGTGGAACTGAATCAATTTACTACATCTGAGAATCTGTCACGAAACACGCATTATTGTAACCATGTCGTCTCTAGTGAATATATGAGTTAGATGCAGATTGGGATATGGGAAATTTAACTGGTAAGTAAGTTTTGTTAAAATATCTTGCTAAGATTCTAGTTTTCAATTTCAATCCAGTTTTTTTCCTTGCAATTGCAGATCAGTCACTTAGCCATTTAGTGTCAGTAGCTGAGTCATATAAAGTGATATGAAAAAGGTCTATACCACCTTTTTCTTTGAGTTGGATCAGAATCTCTCTCTTAAATTTAGCACTTCCTCCTGCTCATCTGAACTTAAAAATATTCTGTTTCAAGGCAAAAAAATATAGTGGGGAATTTTAACAGATAAAACCTAAAACGGGTACCTCTGCCTAGGGAAAAAAATCTTCCCATTATAATCAAATCTACTAAACTAGACCACATGGTTCCATATCAACATATGCTCTACTTTTCTTAAAAATCAATTACATTAATGACACTTTCTTCAGAAGGTTCATCCCATTGCTTGTGGTCTGAACTTCCAAAGATCTGAAACACTATTCCACTAACTGAAAACTAGGAAGGTTTTCTTTAGTCCCATGAAGGCTCTTTTTAATATTACCAAAGAAGTCTGGTTTTCTGTGAAAACCCGAGAACCTGTCAAATTCCAAGAAGAGTTGGAGATTATTCAAAATGGAGACAGCTGACCAGCAAATATTAAAGTACAATTAAAAATTAAGACTGCTGTCTTCTTAATAGTCCCATACAGTTATCATTCCAGCAAATGGTTAAATGATTATTATGAGGAGCAGTACAGGACATGCCTGTCTGGTTCTCCTTTGAAGTCTAAAGCATTCTGATTTTATATCAAATATTCAGAGGCTTATTATATGGTCTATTCAGTAATCACGGCAGCAATGTCAAATTCCGTATTAAATGCAGGTCAAAGTGTATACAAGCTGGGTTGGCCCAGATCAGAGGTACTGGGAACATTGGCAAAATAAATTTTCAGTCCAATGCCAAATCTCATACTAGCAGAGACCTCTAACACAAGCAGCTCTTCATTTGAATTTCAGGTACATGAAGAAATTCAGTGACTGGGCTTTAAACAGGGCAATCTTCTGAAACATCAGGCAAGAACTGGACCCTGTAAGATTATGTCTGTTAGTCTTTTCCATATACTACCAGTTTGAGCAGTTCTTCAGTGTGGGGCTAGATTCAGAGATGTCAATGAAGCACGCACTCCCAGAGTCCTGGATGAACTAATAGAAATTTTACTCTTTCTCCTCTCACAATGATGGTATATACAGTGGCTCCGGTAAAAAATAAGGTGCCCATCATCATACTGGTAACTGCAACACGAACAATATAGACATGGAAAGTGGCACGTCTTTAACCACTAATTCTGCCCATCTCAACAAATGCACCAGGCAACCAATGATATACCTGAGTCACATCAATGATATTTTCATCCTCTGGACAGGCAACAAACTGCCTCATAGCTTTCTACCACATCCACCACAACTTCAACAAACCACCTGTCCATTAAACTCTCTCTGGAACATTCCTACATGAGCATCAACTTCCTGGACACCATGATCAGCTTCAATAATGGAACCCTACACAGGCAATCCATACACAAGAAATCCACAGATCACCATACCTATCTTCATAGACCAGTAACCACCCCATATAGAAATAAAACACCCTCTGTCTGCACGCTCCTACCTGTCACCTACAACCCCACACTGGAACCCATCTGAGGTATCCCCTGCCCTTCAAACATGCCCCCCACCCCGCGATCCTCATCATCAGAAGCAAGCTCCCCATAGATCAGTACACACCAACTCAAATCGGCACCAGACCCTGCCAGAACTGAAGATGCAAAACCTGCAAACATATCACCATTGCTACAGTGATCAACACCACCCACAACATGCCTTGCAAGGTCCTACACATATCTATTACAACTTGTGGTGTACCGCATCCAGTGCACTAAATGCCCAATAACAATTATATGAGTGAAATCAATCACCACACTCTTGAATGAACTAACACAGGAAAATGATAAAAGACAAAAACACCCTGTCACCTGTGGGTGAACAATTTTTACCAAGTGATCACTTGATATCTGACATAATATTCCTCATTCTCAAAGGAAACCTGCACAACACTTTCAAAAGATGAGGCAGGGAGTTTAAATTCATAACTTTGTTAGACATTAAAAATCAGGTCTTAATAAAGACACTGGATGTATGGCTTTTATAACAATCTGTAATCCACTGACCCCTTTTTGTCCATGACTAAAAGGGGTGTTAATGGGCCACTTCACTTTGAATGGTCCCTTGCAATACATGCTAACTCTTTATGCTATCTGTTCAATCTTGTATTTAGCTGTGACACTCTTATTACCTTTTCTAGACCAGAAGAGGAGCTCTGCGTAGCTTGAAAGCTTGTCTCTCTCACCAACAGAAGTTGGTCCAGTAAAAGATATTACTTCACCCACCATTTGCATCTCAACACACACAGGGCAGTTTACCGTCTCTCTTGGTGGAGGGATCCATGCAACTTGCAGTACTTGCTAGTGCAAGTAAGTTAGAGTAAGTAAGTTGTCACCTGTGGTGTGTAGGTTCATTAAGGAAATAAAATGGTCCCAAAGAGTCACTCAGGTGGTTTTCAGTTACCTACAGTAGGATATTAACAGGGTCTTAACAGTTTTAAGAAGATGGAAAGATTGTACAGACGTGTCTCTAAAAGACATGCAGCTAAGCGCATACCTTTATTATGATTGGTGTCTTTCAGGAATTGTTTGAATATCAAGATACTCAATGAAATGGCTTATTCCTGCTGGGAAGATGCTTCTGTTTATATGAAAAGTTCAAACTGAGGGTATGTATACATTTAAAACACAACAGCAGCACAGCTGAAGCACTTCAGTGTAGACACTCACTACAGAAATTGGAAGAGTTCTCCTGTCACTGTAGTTAATCCACCTCCCCAAGAAGCAGCAGCTAAGTCAACAGAAGAATTCTTCTGTCGACATAGTACTGTCTACACCAGGGAATAGGTCAGCATATCTACAGTTCTCAGGGATGTAGATTTTTCACACCCCTGAGGACACACAGCACAGAGAGATTCACCACTGACTAGCCACATCTTGAACCCATCTCTTCCTTGGTGTTCTTGATTCTATTCCAACATTGCAAACTATTCTTTCAATAGATCAATTTCCCCTACCTTTCCCCTCTGTGGTGCTGTATTCAAGGGGGCTTCCCCTCTTTTATTGCCCTATGTGCTCACTGGGAGGCAGATGTTAGGGAGTGACCTCATTTTCCCCAGTGATATTTTTATGCGTTACAACTCTCAATTAAATTCTCTATCCCCAGACCTTTAAGTTAAAAAACATAAATGCAGTGCAAGTAAATATTACAGGGGTCCACATCAACCTGCACATTGGTATCTAAGAGTGGGTTTCCTTCCCTGAAGTTTTCCATTGAGTTTCAGATTCTATTATGAATCTAGGGCCTGGAATGTTATTTAGGTAAAGATCCCAGCGTCTCCACCCAGGCCTCTCCTCCTGCTGCTCCATATCACAAAACCTCATCAAACCATCTTACAGGTCAGCCCTGCCAGTCTGAGGAAAGCTCTACTGGTAGAAACAGAGCCAAACAGCTGATGGACCATTCATGGCAAAGGCGAGCACCATCTCAACAGTCAGCCACGCAACTATAAAGCAGGTTTCACAAGCATACCCCTTCCCCTATGCCCAAAAGATACATCCACATTTGAGGATTCTGAAGGCTAGCGTGATGCTGTATGGAATATGGGTGAACATTTATATTATAGATACCAATATTATAGAATCACCATGAGTCTTACAAGATATGCTATTTAAGGTATCAGTAGAAAGTTATGATTTTCTAAATATAATAATATTTATATGTATGTATCATCTTTGTATTGTGAATTATAAATGTGGGGTATATTTGTATATCAAACTTGTGCTGTGTTTCTGGGTGACACCCCCTTACAGATTGGCATCAGCACTATTCAGGCTGCTTAATGGCCCATCAAGGGCAATCAGCTTTTACAATGAACCCAATGAAAGAAGCCAGGGACATGTCCATGGACAGGGGACTCCAAGACCTTTTCCATGCCCATGTGCTGTGAGCTTGTGTTTGGGACAAAGGATGTACAAGCCACATGGCAAAGGATATAAAAAGGCAGCTTCATCTTCTCAATTTTGTCTTCAATCCTGTTCCTCACCTCTGGAGTAACTTCTCTACAAACTGAAGCTTTGAACAAAGGACTGATAGACCCATCTAAGCTTTGGATGTGCTCCAAAGGGACTTTACAAGCCAGCAAACTCACAAATGCTGCTAAGAACCTAATATATGGATTTTGAAATCATATGTATGTATCTGATTGCTTTGACCATTTAACAACTCTCTTCTCTTTCTCTTCTTTTATAATAAAAACTTTAGTTTTAGGTACTAAAGAATTGGCTGGCAGCATGGTATTTTGGGTAAGGGCCAAACTATATTGATCTGGTAATGTGGCTGGCCCTTTGGGAATCAGAAGAACTTTTAAATAACTTCTCATTTTACTGTACCTATGTGCTGATTGGGAGCCAGAGAGTAGAATGCAATAAAGGGGGCTGTGGGATTTCTTTTCTCCAGCTTCTTGACAACCAGTGTGAGAAATCAGAAGCACATTGTGTGACTGGTTGGTGAATCTAACTACAGCGTTAACGACCAGTTTGGGGAAAACCTGCTCTCCTTTTTGGAGCCTGCCCTGATCTTGGCATTCTCAGTGTGCACTACCCAAGGCACGTCAAGTCATAGCTAGTTAAACATTGTTTGGGTTGTGGTAGATAAAGTTATTTTAGCTGCTCTGTGCTTGTAACCTTCTGCCCCTTCATCCTTTTCTCAGTTTACCATCATTGGACTTCCATTAGGTGTTTTTTTAATGCTTGGTTTCATCTTATATCATAATGAATAATTTTCAGAGTAGCAGACGTGTTAGTCTGTATCCACAAAAAGAAACGGAGGACTTGTGGCACCTTACGAACTAACAAATTTATTTGAGCATAAGCTTTCATGAGCTACAGCTCACTTCATCGGATGCATTCAGTGGAAAATACAGTTGGGAGATTTATATACACAGAGAACATGAAACAATGGGTATTACCATACACACTGTAACGAGAGTGATCAGGTAAGGTGAGCTATTACCAGCAGGAGAGCGATGGGGGGAAAATCCTTTTGTAGTGATAATCGAGGTGAGCCATTTCCAGCAGTTGACAAGGTGGTCTAAGGAACAGCGGGGGATTGGGGAGGAATAAACATGGGGAAATAGCTTTACTTTGTGTAATGACACAGCCACCCCCAGTCTTTATTCAAGCCTAAGTTTATTGTATCCCGTTTGCAAATTAATTCCAAGCAGCAGTCCCTCGTTGGAGTCTGTTTTTGAAGTTTTTTTGTTGAAGAATTGCAACTTTTAGGTCTGTAATCGAGTGACCAAAGAGACTGAAGTGTTCTCCGACTGGTTTTTGAATGTTATAATTCTTGACGTCTGATTTGTGTCCATTTATTCTTTTACGTAGAGACTGTCCAGTTTGACCAATGTACATGGCAGAGGGGCATTGCTGACACATGATGGCATATATCACATTGGTAGATGTGCAGGTGAACGAGCCTCTGATAGTGTGGCTGATGTTATTAGGCCCTGTGATGGTGTCCCCTGAATAAATATGTGGGCACAGGTGGCAACAGGCTTTGTTGCAAGGATAGGTTCCTGGGTTAGTGGTTCTGTTGTGTGGTGTGTGGTTTCTGGTGAGTATTTGCTTCAGGTTGGGGGGCCGTCTGAAAGCAAGGACTGGCCTGTCTCCCAAGATCTGTGAGAATGATGGGTCGTCCTTCATGATAGGTTGTAGATCCTTGATGATGCGTTGGAGAGGTTTTAGTTGGGGGCTGAAGGTGATGGCTAGTGGCGTTCTGTTATTTTCTTTGTTGGGCCTGTGCTGTAGTAGGTGACTTCTGGGTACTCTTCTGGCTCTGTCAATCTGTTTCTTCACTTCAGCAGGTGGGTATTGTAGATGTAAGAATGCTTAATAGAGATCTTGTAGGTGTTTGTCTCTGTCTGAGGGGTTGGAGCAAATGCTGTTGTATTGTAGAGCTTGGCTGTAGACAATGGATCATGTGGTGTGGTCTGGATGAAAGCTGGAGGCATGTAGGTAGGCATAGCGGTCAGTAGGTTTCCAGTATAGGGTGGTGTTTATGTGACCATCGCTTATTAGCACTGTAATGTCCAGGAAGTGGATCTCTTGTGTGGACTGGTCCAGGCTGAGGTTGATGGTGGGATGGAAATTGTTGAAAATCATGGTGGAATTCCTCAAGGGCTTCTTTTCCATGGGTCCAGATGATCAAGATGTCATCAACGTAGTGCAAGTAGAGTAAGGGCATTAGGGGACGAGAGCTAAGGAAGCGTTGTTCTAAGACAGCCATAAAAATGTTGGCATACTGCGGGGCCATGTGGGTACCCATAGCAGTGCCGCTGATTTGAAGGTATACATTGTCCCCAAATGTGAAATAGTTATGGGTGAGGACAAAGACACAAAGTTCTGCCACCAGGTTTGCCGTGACAGTATCAGGGATACTGTTCCTGACGGCTTGTAGTCCATCTTTGTGTGGAATGTTGGTGTAGAGGGCTTCTACATCCATAGTGGCCAGGATGGTGTTTTCAGGAAGATCACCGATGGAGTGTAGTTTCCTCAGGAAATCAGTGGCGTCTCGAAGATAGCTAGGAGTGTCGGGCCTGAGGAGGGAGTCTACATAGCCAGAAAATCCTGCTGTCAGGGTGCCAATGCCTGAGATGATGGGGCGTCCACGATTTCCAGGTTTATGGATCTTGGGTAACAGATAAAATACCCCTGGTCGGGGTTCAAAAACAGACTCCAGACTGCTGAATTGGAATTAATTTGCAAACTGAACACCATTAAATTAGGCTTGAATAAAGACTGGGTGTGGATGGGTCATTACACAAAGTAAAACTATTTTCCCATGTTTATTCCCCTTCATCCCCCCGCTGTTCCTCAGACCTTCTTGTCAACTGCTGGAAATGGCCCACCTTGATTATCACTACAAAAGGTTTTTTCCCCCACCGCTCTCCTGCTGGTAATAGCTCACCTTACCTGATCACTCTCGTTACAGTGTGTATGGTAACACCCATTGTTTCATGTTCTCTGTGTATATAAATCTCCCCACTGTATTTTCCACTGAATGCATCTGATGAAGTGAGCTGAAGCTCACGAAAGCTTATACTCAAATAAATTTGTTCGTCTCTAAGGTGCCACAAGTCCTCTTTTTCTTTTTGCATAATGAATAATGTATCCTAAAGATGGAAAAGCATCTAAGAGGTATGATCCTCTCACAGAGGATTTCTCAACATTGCCCAAAGAGGCAGACTAGAACCTCTGGGCCAAATTCTGATATCCTTTCTCAGGTGTACCTCACTAAGGGAATAGTCTTCTACAGATTCTGGCCCTGAAATTAGATTGAAGGTTGAAATATAAGCACAGGAGTAAAATCTAAAAGCCAAGTCAGTTTATATGCAAAATAAACAAAAGGTACTACTTGTGTTTGATTTATTATAAAATGGTATTCTTCTATAGAGTTGATGATGTTGGCAATTTTGTAAGTGTTTCAAAAACCTTCCTTTCAAGTTAGTGTGATTCATCAAATTATTTCGTACTTTGTGCTTTTTAATACTGGGTCTGCATCATAATCATAATACTGCATCATAATCTCCTTTCCTCTGTTCCTTTTGTCAGGAGCTATTTCTGTGTAGTTAAATAAAAGGGCATTGTATAGTGCATCCATGGTGAATTCTGTGGTCTGCCCATTTTGAGGTTTTGTTTTTTTGTATTTTTCAGATACGGCATAATCTATACAATGAGCGGCTCAAAGAATATAAAACACATAAACCCACAAAAATGGAATAAGTAAGTAGCATCATTGCACTTGAAGGAATATCCATAAATTAAAGTAGCAACAAAATGCCCTTTGCAGATGCAGGTAATACAAAAACCAATTATTTTAAAATAGGATGGATAATGCTTTTCAAATAATCTTGGAAAATGTCCTACCATCACCACTAATCGTATGAATGCAAAGTTGAACATAGGATGCTGTTTCATTACCAACACAAATACAATGTAATACACAAACAACATATTCCAGAAATATTTATGGTATTACTGTTGTACAGGAATCAATGAGATACTTCATCGAAGGGTGAAGTGTGAGCTGTAGCTCACGAAAGCTTATGCTCAAATAAATTGGTTAGTCTCTAAGGTGCCACAAATACTCCTTTTCTTTTTGCGAATACAGACTAACACGGCTGTTACTCTGAAACTTCACCCTTATGCCTACTCTGCTATGGATGAACACTAAGCTCCAACATGCTATTTATTAGAGCTCTGCAGAGTAAAGGTAATTCTATTTCACAACGATTTTGATATTTCAAAATTTGGCTTCAGCTCAGTAGGGAACAAATCCCCAAATTTTCAAAAGTCTCTAAAAAAAGGAATGGAGCCGCTGCTCCAAGGCACTCTACCTAGCAGACTGCCCCAGAGCCACAGACCCTGAAAGCCTGGGTAGTCAAGCTGACAGGGTACGAGGCAGGTTTCCATTGGACCCCCCCATCCTGGTTTCCGTCAGAGACAACATCTCAACAAAAAGAAAAGGAGTACTTGTGGCACCTTAGAGACTAACAAATTTATTTGAGCATAAGCTTTCATGAGCTACAGCTCACTTCATCGGATGCATTCGGTGGAAAATACAGTGGGGAGATTTTATATACGCAGAGAACATGAAATAATGGGTGTTACCATACACACTGTAATGAGAGTGATCAGGTAAGGTGAGCTATTGCCAGCAGGAGAGAAAAAAACCTTTTGTAGTGATAATCAAGGTGGGCAATTTCCAGCAGTTGACAAAAACGTGCGAGGAACAGTGGGGGGGGGGGGAAGATGTGCGTGAAATAAACATGGGGAAATAGTTCTACTTTTTGTAATGACACATCCACTCCCAGTCTTTATTCAAGCCTAATTTAATGGTGTTCCGTTTGCAAATTAATTCCAATTCAGCGGTCTCTCGTTGGAGTCTGTTTTTGAAGTTTTTTTTTGTTGAAGAATGGCGACTTTTAGGTCTGTAATCGAGTGACCAGAGAGATTGAAGTGTTCTCCGACTAGTTTTTGAATGTTATAATTCTTGACGTCTGATTTGTGTCCATTTATTCTTTTACATATCTATTCAGGGGACACCATCATAGGGCCTAATCACATCAGCCACACTATCAGAGGCTCATTCACCTGCACATCCACCAATGTGATATATGCCATCATGTGCCAGCAATGCGCCTCTGCCATGTACATTGGTCAAACTGGACAGTCTCTACGTAAAAGAATAAATGGACCACAAATCAGATGTCAAGAACAGACTCCAAGACTGGTCCTCCTTTTCTTTTTGTGGATAGAGACTAACACGGCTGCTATTCTAAAACATCTCAACAAGATTTCAACGAGTTGGCAAATTCCTGTAAAGAAATGTTTAGTTGGATTATCAAAGCTTTGAGATCTGGTAAACACACTCTAGACAGCTCACTTGCAAAAATTTACAGATTCACAGTCTGATCCAATATGCATTAAAGGCAGCGGGAAAAGCAACAACCATCTACTTCAATGGATTTTGGAGCAGACCCTTACCATGGCATGAAAACTGAAGTGTAGAAGCTATTGGAGTTTGTGAATCCAAAACTGAAGTTAGCTCCTTTAAAGTGATATTTGACTTTCTTGGATATTTACTTGTAACCCTCCTTTAGTTCCCCATCCCAGTGTGAGGTTGTTAAAGATGGGTAGGTCTGCCTTGTGGCTTTTCTCACAACTTTGGGGGACTGGACCTGAAGTTCTTCCCTTTGCTCTGCATTGTGTGCCAGTGTGTATTCACCTCAGCCCAGACCCGCTCAGACCAACAATCAGTAACAAAGTCATATTCAGTAAGGAAACAGAACAGGATTACAGTCAAGCGGCAACCTCTCTGCTTGCCTCATGCTCCCATCTTCACTGCTAAAAATTTCCCATTGAGAGGGAAGAAAGTATTTCTTTGCATGACCAAGGAAGTTCTCCCAACATGCAGCAGTCTGCAGTCCACAATTTGTAGTTCCCGCGACTGCTGCTGAAGCACACTGGACCTTGGGCTACTACACATTTACATATTAATATCTCCCTAAGCTTATCAATTAATCAACTTGCTTGTTTGTTTTAAAACAAAGAATAATCCTTTGGCAGTATGGCAATTTTTCCATAAACATTCACAGGTCTAGTTATCAGCCCCTAGGGCAAAGAATCGTTAGTTTGTTTTTATAATTCAACATGTAACCCAGTAGAATTACAGTGAGGTCATGTATCATCTTGTTTCTCATTGAATTGGCATCTAGCACTGCATGGTACCATTGTAAACATGAAACACATTGGTTTTAATATTAGCCATTTATCAGGTTTGGAACTTAATATGTCCCTCATGTCTGTAGTAAATGTGTTATGAGCATAGTACATAATTTAGCCTGAACTGTAACAAATATGCTTCTCCTAAACAGTGTTTAGTGAAGTAGCCACACAAACACCTCAGACTTACATTCTCTATGTCCTCACTTGCCTGGGTGTACAGTAGTTGCTTGAGTTAATGTGCATTACCTTTCTGATGTACAATATGAAAAAAATAATGATTTGTAAGACAGTCATTCTACTGAGCTGAGTGACAGCTGAATTGTACTGTGTGATGCTCCAATCTGTCTCATAGGCAAGCAGGAGGTTAAATCATGTCTCCAACATACATCACCATTCAGAGCTGAATTCTTTAGTAAGGCTCTTTTGCCTAGTTTTTTTCATAGCAAAACAAATGTTTGATTCCTTGGCTCCATCTCTCTTTTCTGTCTCCCTAGTGCTAGGATTCTCATTCTGCTACAGAATCACTCCAGCAGGCCTCTGCTCTAAATTTCATGCTTGACACCTTGTTACAGGCACTGTTTTCTCCTAGCTACAAACTCCCAGCTTCCATCTCTGCTACAGTCCTTTCCCCCTTTTAATGGGATTTCCTGTTTTCCTCCAGACTTTTCATTAACACCCCTGTGCTACCTCCTTACTGCTTCTTTACCATGCTACTATTGACCAAACCTCCCAGTGCTTGTGTTACACAAGAACATAAAAATGGACATACTGAGTCACATCAATGATCATCTAGCCCAGCATCCTGTCTTTTGCCAGTGGCCGGTGCCAGATGCTTCAGAGGGAATGAACAGAACAGAGCAATTATCAAGTGATCCACTCCCTGTCAACCAGTCCCAGTTTATGGCAGTCAGATGCTAGGGACACCAAGAGCATACGGTTATATCCCTAAACATCTTAGCTAACAGCCATTGATGAATTAATCCTCCATGAAATTATCTAATTAGTTTTTGAACCCACTTATATTTTTGGCCTTCACTACATCCCTTGACAATGAGTTCCACAGGTTGACTATACATTCTGTAAAGTATTTCTTTATGTTTGTTTCAAACCTGTTGTCTATTAATATCATGCGTTATGTGAAGCAGCCTTGTGTTATGTGAAGTAACACTTGCCTGTTGACTCTCCCCCGCCACCATCATCATGATTTTATAGATCTCATCATATCATATCCCCATTGGTTGTCTCTTTTCCAAAATGAGCAATCACAGTCTTTTTAATCTCTCCTCATATGGAAGCTGTTCCAGACCCCAAATCATTTTTGTTGCCCTTCACTGCACTTTCTCCAATAATAATATATCTTTTTTGAGATAGGCCGACCAGAACTGCATGCAGAATTCAAGGTGTGGCATTATATAGTGGCATTGTGATATTTTATATCCTTTTCCTAATTGTTCCTAACATTGTCAGCCTTTTTTTTTTTTTAAACACTCTTGCCTCACACTGAATGGATATTTTTATAGAACTATCCACAATGACTCCAAGATCTCGTTCTTGAGTGGTAACACAAAATGATGGGGTCTAAATTAGCTATTTTAGTTGGGATTATGTTTTCAAATGTGCATTACTTTGTACTTATCAACATTGAATTTAATTTGCCATTTTGTTATCCAGTCACCCAGTTTTGTGAGATCTCTTTGTAACTGTTCAGTCTGCTTTGGACTAAACTATCTTGAGTAATTTTGTATCATCTGCCAACTTTGCTCCCTCACTGTTTACCCCTTTTTCCAGATAATTTATGAATAAGATGAACACCATTGGTCCCATTCAGGTCATTGGGGAACCCCACTATTTTCCTCTCCACTACGAAAATTGATCATTTACTCTTACCCTTTGTTTCCTGTCTTTTAACCAGTTACTAATCCACAAGAGGACTGTTCCTTTTATCCCATGACTGCTTACTTTGTTGTGGGCCCTGGTCAAATGTTCTCTCAAAGTGCAAGTACACTATATCCACTGGATCACCCTTGTCCATGCTTGTTGACTCCCTCAAAGAGTCAGAACAGATGGATGAGGCATGATTTCCTTTTTCAAAAGCCATCTTGACTCTTCCCCACCATCTCATGTCCATCTATGTGTCTGATAATTTTGTTCTTTACTATAGTTTCAACCAAATTTGACTAGTACTGAAGTTAGGCTAGCAAGCCTGTAATTGTCAGGGTCACCTCTAGAGTCTTTTAAAAAATTATACTTGTTTCATATTCCCTTTCTCATCTCTACTTCCATTACCACTTGGCCCAGGCCCTGATATAGCTTGTATGAACCCGCTTGTCCATCAAGGAGATTCGCCTTTCAGCAGGTTTTCAACCTGACCCTGTAGTTTGTAATTGTGAAAGCACTTTAAAGAGACATGCCGCCTTAACATTTGGCATTTCCTGCCATTCCTGATTTGAAGTGGCTTTTAAGTTTCCTACAGCATAAAGAGTAGTCCATGCACTTTCTTATATGTTCTTTAATAAGTTCCTTTCCCAGATTTACTTTCTTAGGAAAGAGAAAAACAGTTACAGGTATCAGCAAAAAGCGTACCTAATTCTCACAAGTGGAGAGTCAGGTCTTGTTCTGAAGAAAAACTAGGGTTGCAACCCTACAGGATTGTCCTGGAGTCTCCAAGAATTAAAAATTAATCTTTAATTAAAGATTATGTCATGTGATGAAACCTCCAGGAATGTGTCTAACCACAACTGGCAACCCTAAGAAAAACTGGCACATTTACATCTATAATTTTCAAGTGGATGATAAATACCGTGAACATATTCCTACATGTGCTAAGCTCAATGCCTGTTGATTGCTCCAAACACCTTTTGCCATGTGGCACAGAGATGCCGAGATTAACTCTGTTTTCATCATCTGAGAGTTACCATTACATTGTATTTTGGTTCTTCACAACCTCTCAAACAAAGCCTCAGGAACTGGGATGTGTGTAGGGAAATAAGTACATGAGATGTGATTGACCACATGCTCCTAAGAGAAGGTGACGGGGTTGCTATACAGCCACTTCATCGTCCAGCATATTTCCCCTTACCATGTGTATTAGTGTTTTTTTTCCCCACCACTGGATCTTTGTAAAGATTCACCAAATGAATGAAGCTCGTGCCTACAGTCGCTCTGCTCTCACTCACCCATGCAACCCATCACGAGGCTTAAATAGTACATTTTATGCTTATGCGTTGCATTTAATAACAAAGCAGCAGAGCCAGTGTTCATATATGCCTATTATACTAAAAGCAGAAGGATAGAGAGAAGGGCTATTGGGTGGTTTTGAAATTGGCAAATCATCCACACTGACATTGAACCATCTTTTCCCGTTCAGTACTAGCAAAGCCTTTCTGATAACTGGCTATCTTCCTTCTCTTATTCAAATGAGATTTTGAAATTTGACATATCAATTGTGCAGGCTGGCTCCCAGAATCATTAACAAATTCAGATTTGTTATCCTTGGATATGGAAGGTCATTGCTACAGTGAACTACTACACTGAGTTACAACCCTGGCCTGGAACAGATAATATGTGAACCATACCAGGGCAATGGCTGTTCCACCTATAAATTAAAAAGGCTTTTAATAACACAGAAATAAAATAATTCATACAGAGGCTTGTTTCATAAAGAGTATCACAGAGCAATAATATGTATATATTCTTGCAATGTCTGCAATGTTAGGTGATAATGACTGTATAATTCAGTGTGATTTTAAAAAATGAAGCAGCAATAAAATATTGATCAACATGTTGAACCATTATTCAGAAGATGAGATCAATTTATGACTAGCAATAACTTGTAAAGGATTGTGACCTTCCTTGGGTACGTAATAATTCTAGGGATAAGCCACTGTCTATTTGTATGTTTCCTGATGGAATGAAATGTTTATCAAAATCAACTATTGAAAGGTAATAGATTTATGAGCTCCAATTCACTTTCATGAGCCACTCAAAAGGAATATCACTACAAAAGTGGGTTTTGTAAAGGACTGTAGACCTCCGATAATCCATCTGAGAAATCAACCTGGGATGATGGGGAATTTTGAGAATATGTCAATGTTTTAGAGATTGCTTGCAGAGGAAAAAAATAAAAAAGAAGGTGCATGATAAAGTGATATAAGAGAACCTGCTATGTGAATGCACTGTCAACAAATAAAATTATACAAGAGAATCCTCTCACTTGCCCAAAATGTGGACATAATCTGATTTTTTAAATTTATAAATATCATGTCGCTGCATTTTCATGTTTTTGAAATTAGAAGGATGTCATTTCTGTTATGGGAATGTGAGACATCACACAGTAGAATAATATTTCCTGTGTGTTCTGTCTCAGTTGCAATTTAAATTGAATCAATTATGCAGTGTTTTAAATTAGGTGTGCAGCTTCTAATTACTATATCCAAATATATATATATATATATATATATATATATATATATATATATATATATATTTTTCTCAGCTCTCTTTGGAGTTCTTCCCTGGAGCACCAATCTTGATATGACCACAGCAAGTATACATAAGCCTCACACACACACACACACACTTTCTTCAAAACATCAGAATTGCATTTTTTTTTCAATGAACGCAATAGAATTAAAATGCCATTCTAAAACAAAAGAATGAATTTTTGCTTGTTTTAAAGAAAACCAAAAATAACTACACTTTTGTAGAACAAAAAGCAGTTTAAGAGGAAAAGTTATTTCCTAGTGCTGCAGCACTCTGTTCTCCCGCTTTCTAACATAGAAGCTACACAAGGGAGAGAGAGAGAGAGAGAGAGACCAGAGTAGCTGGAGGGAAGGGAGAGCTGGGACTGGCTGGACAAGGGGCGGTTGGGAAGCAGTGGGAGTGCTGAACAGGGGAAAGGCGGGGAAGGAGCAATATACGGAAAGGAGATGTAGTATGGGGAAACTTGGACTGCTTGGGGAAAAAAAGACAGAGAGAAGGGCACAGAGAAATCTTGAAGATGGGAAAGGTAGCTTGTACTGGACATGCTCAGTAGCTGTCTCTCAAGCTGTTCAGTTTCCATTCAGAAAAAAAGCAGTCTTTCAGATTCCTCACATTCACAATCTGAGAGCTGAGCCCACGGGAACTCAAGCGGGAAAGGTTATAAATAGTGGAGTTGTAGACAGCCTTGTGGACTCAGCAGCTGATCCACACAAGACTAAGAGATGATGCATCTACTGTGAAGGCTATCCCCCAATACCTGCACAGTTTTAAATAAAGCCTACAGATTTCTGAACTTGCTAGAAATTGAGCAGACTTAGCTATTGGCTTGGGGTCTCCAACTGCTTCTGCCTGAAAGGATCTTTGAACTGTTTGCTGATCTTTGGAGATTTCTGTAGCAGAACTAAGAGGCTGCCATTCTCCACAAGTGACACATCCATACATGGTAGAGACTAAGGCCATATCTACACCTCGGTAGACACCAAGGCCATGTCTATATCACCCCTTATATTGGCAAAAATATGTGAAAAAACCCACCCACCTGAACAACATATGCCAGCAAAAATTAAGTGGCTGTGTGCACGGCACTATGTTGAAGGAAAAGCTACACGAGTGATCTTACAGTGGCCTAGCTGCATAGGTACAGCTGTGCAGCTATAAGCTCACTAGTGTAGACATGGACTAAGAAATTGCCTCTAGGAGAAGATCAGAAGGAAATATATTTGTGTGTGCACTAAAGTATGAAAATGCATATGCTCTGTTGACACATTGTGCTAAAATATATGTAACAGCAACAAAGTGGGGACATTTGTAAAAAGAACACCAGGAGATTTACCATGTAACGGTTTTGTTGAAAAAACTATTCAAAGTATTCCTAATACTGTTTGAAAATGTTTGTGTATGTATTAAATGTTTGTTCACTAGGAAATTGTATGCTAGTCTCACACTCTCTCTCCCTCTGAGCCTCACTGGCAGCTGTTATTAACAACACTTACATTCAGGGGTTTGCAGATCATAGCTCTAAGGTTTAACTTTGTAATACTTTTTTTCCCTTGAAACAAAACTTTGGCCTCTGGTTCTACAGAGAGGTAAGGTAAGATGCAGGAAAGAAAGGAATGCTACATAATATTACCAAACTCTTACCAGAGTATCTGAACTTCCTCATGGACCATTAATACATTCATCTGCACAACTCTGCTGTGGGATAAGGTAGTATTATCCCCATATTGCAAGTGGGGGTCCCTGATTCACAGAGAGATCAAAGCCAAAATGGTTCAAAACAGTTACTAATTTTGGGTGTCCAATTTGAGACATGGAGCTCTTGATTTTTCAGAGTACTTAGCACTTTTATAAACAGTAGTTTGAAGCACATCTCCAACTGACCGTGGTTGCCATTGTGAGCACTCAGCACTTCTGAAAATCTGGGCTCAGGGTCAAATTAGGCATCCCAGAAAAATGAGGCACTCACAGTTAGTTTCCACCTGCCAAAATTTTGCTTAAAGTCTCTTACCCAGTATCACATAGGAACTTTGTGGCAGAGGCAGAAAGAGAGTCCAGTTTTGCAGAGTATCATTCAACTGCCTGAGCCATGAGACCATCCTGTCTTTTCCTGCAACCCCTTGCCTTATTCATTACACATTGTGATGGTAAACCAAGTGCCAGCTCTGGCCAAGGCTGTGGTGTTAGCTAAGAACGGAAACTCACAGCTGGAAACCAAACCAGCTCACCCATATGCTCGTTTTGTTCAAAATAGCTATTAGTCTTCTAAGACTGTATTTAGTGTTTAGACTCTATGAAATGCCTGTAGGTTGCTGCACGCATTAATCTCACTTGTAATGTCTGTATCTCATGCTATAAAGAAATATGCAAGTTTTGCTTTATAACTTTGAAAATGTTTGCTCTGAACTTGTGAACCCAGGGAGAGGAATTGTCCCCGCAACCCACTATTAAGGAAGGACAATTAAGAAACATCACAGTACAAAGGATTGGTGAGCGCTACCTGCAATGGAGCTTGTCTCATGGTCTGGAAGGTCAAACTTAAAAGATAAAAACAAGGTCACAAGAAAATTTGTCATCTCTTTGTTGTCTGAACTCTCAGAGGGCCAGAGACACTAAAGTAAGGCAGAGATCCCCAGGGGTTACCTCTGACTCCACCCTGAAAGAAATTTTGAATGGACAGACTACCACCTCTCTGACATCTTTAGGAATCAGGGATGGTAACTCATTTGTGTCGGTATGTTTGCTTGCTTTAACCTGTGTATTATTCATTTATTTTTCCTAGCTGTTAAAGCTTTAGAAAGTTTATTACAGAATTGGCTACAGGCATTGTATTTGGTGTAAGAACTAGGGTACCAACTGATCTGGGCTAAGTGACTCGTCTCTTGAGACTGGAAATAACCTGAATATTTTGTGATTTTTGGTGTGACCATTTAACACTAAGTCCAGCTTGCCTGGGTGGCAAGATAGACCGGAGTGCCCAAGGGGACTGTCTGTGACTCTATGGTAAGACTGTTCTAGTGATCCATGAGTTTGCATTTGTTACTGAGTTGGTGAAATCTAATTACAGAACATCTCACCAGTTTGGGGTGTCTGCCCTGTTTTTGGTTCACGACTGTGAGCGTCTCTCTAGGCAGCATGATACACATCTTCCAGCTGCTGCAACAAATGAGGCAATGGCCCTATAGACAATCTCATTCACTATAGAACCCTGATTCATGCCCAGAGCACCATCTGCCTGTGCACTGGAGCTGAGGCAGTGAGGAAAAAATAGAACATGATCATGCAATTAAAGACCATCATCACAAAGTATTTGTACAAAAGGGGTGAATTTAAGTGGCACAGAGCATCCTCATAGCTGGTATTTCCTAACTTTTGAATGCCTGCCTTCACAAACAAGGTTTTTATAATTTATGTGCAATCTAAATTTTTTTTTAAAAACTGAAGACAACTATATTGATTCATACAGAATTAGAACCAGGGTGAGATGCATAGCAGAGTCAGTCCTCTACCACTTGAGCTAATGGCATAACTGACAGCAGTTGCAGGTTTGTCATTCTCTAAGAGGCCAGTCACTCAAGAAAAATGATATTTTCATGCACTTTCACAGCAGAGGAATTGGCGAGACTCAAAACTGGGTTAAAACTCCAGTTTTTGAGGGACTTATACTCTTGTGATTACAGACCCCTCTGCCCATCCTCTTCAGTCTGTCCTTCTCCTATCCCCATATCTCCACACCACCCTGGCTTCCCAGCTCAGTGGCAGTCCTTTCATGTCCCCCGCTCTGCATTCCAGCTCCTCATCTTAATCCCCGCCCTGCTCAGCTCTTTGCCGCAGTCTGCCCATCTCTTTGACGCAGAATTCCTGCTCCTTCAGGCCCAGTGCCTCACCAACCTGCATTTGAATCAGAGAGCTTTCACCACCATCTCCTCTTCACTGCCAGGACACCAGCAGCAGGAGCAATGAGGACACAGAAGAGAGTCTCCCTATTCTCAGTACCTGTGCCTGGCCTCTGGCACCCAAAAGAAGGGTTGCAAGGAAAGTCCTATTCAGTTCTTGAAAGTTTGGGCTGTAGCATACTCAAATACAGACTGAATCTTTGGAGAATTTAGTGCTAAATCCTGACAAATTTCTACCAAACGTATGCAAAATGAGGTTCTAGGGTTCATAACTTGGCCAAAGTGTGGGCAGATTTTCACAGGGGTAGCAACAGTGATAACATCAAATTTCAAGTCCCTATTCACATGGACACATTAGAGTTCACGAAAACAATTTAAATAATTTGTTATCATGGGTAAAGCAACATATCCTCCCTAAACCTCATTCTGAGAAATGGCTGAACCATTTTGTTTCAAGTTTTCCTAAAAATTGAGCCTGAGGTAAACACCCTGCATAGTTAATTTCATCCCAAACAGTCTGGCAAATGATATGAGCAACTGAAAAATAGGGTTTTAATGGGAAATGTTGGGAAAGTTTAATTATAGGCATTGCTACCTGCATAATCATTGCTTAAAGGTTGAGGTAAAAAGGCAGAGTGATCAAAGAAATTCATTATACTACTGAAAGTGTCTAAAGCTGAAAAGGACACAAAAGATGTTAAGAACTCAAGTAATTAGAATGGCACACAGACTACTGCTGAAGAGGTTACTTTTATACATATACGTGAAGCTTGCTGGAGATGAAGGAAGAGCTAATTAAACATTACAGCAAACAGGCAAAAACTAACCACCATACAGCAATGAGGGAATCTGCAGCGAGAAGGCTACAACTCTTTTGTGGAGTATGAGTGAGAAATGATGGACCAAGTACATCAGGCAACTAATTATGTTAAATTGAATAAATCTACATGAAATGTCAAAGGGAAAAAGTGTAAGTTTATTAAGAATTACCGTATATGAAAAGTCAGATCACTCAACTCTTTAAACTGACAGGAGTCAATTCATTACTAAGTTCTAATGGTGCCTATGAGTGTACTGTGGCCTCCTGATTAAATAAGACATTTGCTACCTGGGCACTATAACGCTAAGACATTGAGTATGATTTGTCACATAGATTAAGCACCTGAGCTCATATCATTATCAATCAGAAACAGATTTTTATATAATGGACCTAGAATGGAGCAGTTAATACACATCACATATTCCAGCCATTTGTTAAAGAAAATGTGTGGGGAGGAAAGGTATCTTAACATCAATGAAAGGACAAATTCAACAGGTGCATGCACTGTTTGTGCACTTCTTAAAAAAAAACAAAAACAAAACAAGTTATTGCGTCTGCAGGATAGACTTTAAGATTGTTGTTTCCACTGCCAAGACTGTCACCTTATCCAAATTAAATGCTGACCAACAGATTTCACTTATTTCTTGCAAGAAACTGTAACAGATTGAAATATTTAACCTTTCTATTATTAAAGAAACTCCAATCAAACCAGAGCTGAATCCCAGACCGGAGACTGAATACTTTAAGTTGTGATTGATCTCAGACCATCCTTTTTTCTCACTGAGATTAATTACGTTGAAATACTAAATGATCCACACTTTCCTGCTAAGATGCACACAATTTCTTCTTTATATTTTTGTTTTTAGTCCTTTCAGTTTTATTTATTAAATAGCTTCAGTTTTCTTTAGAAAGTCTTTATACAGTAGCTCACAGAACACAGGGAAGAACAACAAGTACTGAAGTATTTGCAGCACAAGAGATGGAAGCTAATTTTATCACATTTCTTTGTAATTCACTACAGAGGAATGAGAAGTCAATCTTCCAAAGAGAAGCAATTCCACCAATTCAAGACAGCAAAGATACTGTGAAAATTGCTTCAGTGCTTGAAAGAAGATGGATGAAGATTAATGTTCATGCTGTATATGTAAAAAGGCCTTTTGAAGTAACTAAATATTAATCAAGTTACAAGTACTTTCCATAGAAACCAAAATCTAGCAAATTGGGCGGTTACAGTAAGAGAGCCTTCTGGAAACTACTATAAGGTATAGTTTAGTGTCCTCAATTTCTCTACCGAAGACTGGGGGGTGACGGGGGTGGGGAGAAAACCTCAAGTCCAAGAGCGAGCATTTTTTTTTTTTTTTTTTTTTTTTTTTACACTCTGATGGCCATTTTTTCCCCTCTTTGTTAAGGAGTTCTGTGAGAAATCAAGAGTTAAAAGGTAGACCCACTCTCAGTTTTCTCTTGACTTATCTTCCTACTTAAATTCTAGCATGAAAAAATGCTAATTGTCTGGAGGAGGAGATGATTGGTCTAAGTGCAGAAGAAACATATTTAGAACTGGAAAGACCACTTTTCTTTCTCCCAGCAGAGGCATAGAGATAATGCAGAGCCTATTTTACTGATTGCATTATACAGTTTCATCAAGAAAAACCTCCACTTTTGAATTTTCTTTAAATTTGACACAGAATTTCTGACTTGCCACACAAGAAACCTAAGAGAACCAGTAAGCCTTTCCTTGGGAATTTTATTCCAGCTTTCCCCATAACAGAGATCCTGGATAAGAATCACACAGTTGATAATTCTAAGTGAGGAATCAGAGTTTGCACAATTCTAGACATGATAAAAATCAATCATTTTGTAATTTCCCCCCTCCCTCCTTTAGAAAAAATAATCAAAATTTGGAACAGCTCTAGTAAGCTGAAATAAAATTCTATAGCTCAAATGGAAAAGCAAAAGGTTTACAATATAACAGTGAAGACTGATAAAAGCCTGCTAAAGAGAGCAAGAATTTTATGAGATGATCAGCATCCTGTAATCTAAAAAGCACAGCGAGAGGTAAATGTAACTCAGACTATATGAGGATTAACTGATGATCTGAATCCTAACTACCTCATTCAAAACAAATGCTAATGTGAAAGACACCATACATAAAACCTCTCCCTCTTCAGTAACCAGAGATCTGATTAAAGTAAGCAGACAAAACCAAATGTTGCCTTAGATTAGATCTAATGACGTTCTTATTAAGTTTAAAAATAGGTGATTTTTGGTGCAGAAATTTGCACCCAGGAAAACAAACCATTTATAGCAAAACATATCACAAATACTTTGAGTTCATTAATTGGTCAGAACCCAGCTACATCAGTGACCATTCACAACTCAAGACAACTCCGGACTCCTTGGAGATGATGATGCAGCTAACAAAACTCACACTAAAATGCTTGAGAGGTCAATAAGAGCTGATAGGTGCTCCGCACTTTTGAAAATCAGCCATTTATTTAGGTGACTAAGGTCCCACTTCAGCAAGGAACATAAGCACCCGATTAACTTTAAGCATGTAAGCTGTCCCAGTGATTTCAGTAGAACCACTCACATGTACTTAAAATTAGGCATGTGCTTATATGCCTTCATGAGGGATTTAGAAGCCTAAGTTTTAGGATCCTAATTATTAAAGTATTGACGATGTATACTAACACACACATGGAAATCTAAGAATATATGTTCCAAACTCGTCGTATGTATAAACGAGATCACCATTTTTAGCCCTATATATGTAAACAAACTATACAGTTCAAAATGGAAGTGCAGTACATTAGGAACTGTTTAATATTACTGGGAATCTCTCTATAGGGTATATTGTGGATGAAGAAAATCCTAATTTCTTAAAACTAAAACTGATTACTTTTCGGGGGGGGGGGGGGGGAGACAGAATCCCAGAGACATAGTGAAAGGCTAACCAGATGTGTTTTGCAATGTTCCTTGGAGGATCTTTCATCTTCATCACCTGTAACAACGTTAATGAGATCCCATACAAGTGCTCAAGTGATAGGCACAGTGTAAGAGCCTGTATCACTAGGTTAGAAGGCACTTTAAATCTAAACCTGTTTTGGGGCTCATAAAATTTCCAAAGCTTTTCCTTTGAGGCTGAAGACTCACTCAGCCCAAAGTTCCCCATGAAGCTTGAGAAAAAGTAGGGCAACCATTAAGTATAATGCACACACACACACACACACAAATCTAAGTTAAAAACTGTATCTTACTTTTGTTCATTTGCATGTGATATAAATAGAGCAAAAACATATAAACAAACATAAATCCAATAGACTCAAAAGGATACTATTTATATAGTATATATATTTTCTTAAATTAAACATAAAATTTGTGTATGAAAACATCAGAACTAAGATCTGTTTGAAACCTGTTAAACATTCTAGTAACAAAAATCTCAGACACCCAAATTTACAGTATCAATAATAAATTAGCATGTGCCCTTGCATATTAATATCCCAATCCTGACCTTTTGAGAAGCTGTAAATGTAAGTCTGTGGTGGTGCAGCTACCCCACACAGGCAGAAGGGTTAAAGCAGCCTTAGAGAGGCTGCTGAGAACCCAGCCAATTAGAAGAGGACTTATTGAGCCAGCCAATAGGGAAAAGGCTTAGTTGAGCAGCCAATCAGGGCCAGGCTGGCCCGTGTAAGAAGGGATGCTAAGCAGAACAGAGGTAGTCTCTCCCTGGAGACCAAGGGAGAAGGACTGGCTGCCCTGTAAGAGGGTTGCGAGAGACAGCACCATGGACAGAGCAGTGCTGAGCAGGGTCAGGGAGCAAGAGGGAACTCCAGACTGACCATTTTCAGACTGAAGCCTTGATACAAGGGTGGAGAAGGTGCTAGGGCTACAGGGAAGTGGCCCAGGGAAACAGATGGGGGAGTAGGAGGAGGGTCAGTATGTGGCTGCTAGCTATAGGGTCCCTGGGCTGGTCATTGGAGTAGCAGGTGGGCCTGGGTCCTTTTGCCCCCCCACTCACCACTGAGGGGAGTCCAGTGCATGGACTGTAGTTTGCCACTGAGGTGAGTGGTGGGACCGAGGACTGTAGGGTCCCCATGAAGGGGGTTGGGAGAACTGAGTGGGGCACAACCAGAGGGCTGTGTCCAGAAGAGGACACTGTGGTCCGGGGAGCAACATGGGTCCTAGAGGTGGAGGCGAGAGCGATGACTGGCAAGACACCACTAGAACACACTGCTGAAATGAGAGCTAATTCCCAGGATGGCCATCAGGAGTCCCACCCCATTACAAAGACTTTCTTGTAAGTGATAAAGTTTGTTCATTTGAGTTTCTGAAATTTATCTCTAACATCAAGTGCAAAAACAAAAAAAATAGTTTTTTGGCCTTAACTTATTCATCCTTCCAAATAAATGTTAGTTTCTATAGAAAAATCTGCACATTTGAGCTGTAACTCTCTATGGAGAGAGACTGCAAGACAATTACTAAAATGGGGAACAGCAGAGAAACACTTATTAGTTTTAAGTGATGCACAACTTCAAATGTCAAAATTGTGTCCACGTTATTTGTAAATGTTTTATTGTGCACACCCACAGCATTTATCCCAATCTTTTCATTTACCACACAAAATGAGCATGACCTCAATAAAAAAGAAAAGCAATATTATAAATCTCATTACTCATTTTTTAGGTGAAAATCAGTCAAATTACCTCCATATCAATTCTGCAATGCCAACAAGCTTACTAAAGTAGGATTTAGTTTACACAATTATGTAAGATTATACCAGGGTACTGCTAAATATTTAGGGCCAGAATCTGCTACTCCCATTAAATAGTTTCAAGTAGTCCCATTGATTTGATTGGGACTGCTCAGGAGGTGAGGGACTACACCACAGGAGTAAAGATGTCAGGATCTGGCCCACAGCGGACAAAACAAAGACAAATCTAGTTCATTTCAGAAGTATGTTAGGAGGATTCCTATCAGATTCTTTTTGAACATTAATTGTCATTGGTACTGCCTATTTGGAGTGTTTTTATTTTTAATCTATAGCAATTAAACCAACCCCCCGTACCCTTTCAAGTACAAGACCAGTTTTGAAGAATTGTTAAATCATTTTATTTAAGCCTCTGTTCTGTGCACTTAAAATAAAGAATGTAAGGTAGGGGCATGCAGGATCTGGCAAAGAAGCACCTGGAGTAAGATGTCTATAAGATCCCTTCCTAATAAAGTAGAGAAATGAAAAGTGACAAAACAAAAGCAACACCACGTTTCTTGTAGACAAAAGAGATGTGTGTTTTCAAGAGCTCTACCTGGAGTCACTATTATAGCAGCTGTACCACCTAACCTCTATCAGTTACAATCTAGAACAGTGCCACTTTCTATTAACTAAGCAATAGAGGAACTAAAATTACTTACACTAGTGTATGTGAGTCACTCAGCTTGCTCCAATGCATTCTGATTACTTAATTAGGTAGATAGTGTAGCACATGTGGTTTTCTAGTCAAGTTCATCACAAAGGCCAGATCATCAAAGCAGAATAGTTGTGTGCTCTACAGCTAGATTAAAAATACAGATTTCTTCATTAAGTGTCTTGAAGCTGACTGTGCCTCCTGGTTTGTCACCATCTATTCAGACAATTAAATAAAGCCTCGTGCTGGAAAACCAAAGCTAATAAAAGAACCGTAAATTGAAGTACAGCTGGCAATCTTTTTATTTATTAAGTCCTCAGTGTACACTGTGACAATCTCTAGAAGGCAAGGCACTTGCTGGGATTTTTTCTTTAATATTTGTCCTCTTTCAAGGGATGACATTTCACCGATAGGATTTCCAAACCTTTGTCATCCGCACAAAAAGGCAAAGAATAAACAAAGGTCACCTCTTAAAGCTAAGAAACATGAAACAATCAACAAACTTTGAAAAATTGTTCGTGTCAATCAAAAAAAAAAAAAAAAGAGTATGAGTAGCAAAACTACTCCTGAAAAAATGATCTTGCATGTGTCAGATAAAGTTCCAGTTTAAATATGTTATTCCAAAGCAGCAATTAGAGCTACATATTTCTACCTCTGTCAACAGGGCTGACTAGAAAGAGAGAGATCAATAGGTAGAATATTGAGTTCGAGTCAGTGAGAAAAAAAATCCCAGTTCATCCAACAAAATCTACTATGCAGATGTTTAGAATTTGGTGAATTTTAGCTAACCACTGCATAATATACAAGACATTTATTACATAGCTTATATTTTCTAATGGTATGAAATCATCATCTCTTCTGCTCTTGACCACAAAGCCAGCATCACATGAATGATGCAGAACAACATATGTTTACTTGATGGCACAGATTGCCTTGCATTATGGAAAAATATAACATTCATAATTTAAACATGGTGACTAAACAACAGTTCAAATAAATGCAAAATATTTAAAGGTATTTTGTTAAAAATGCTAACAGTCATAACCTGACTATCTTGCAACTAAGAAGGAAAAACCCTTTCATGAGAATATTTCTGCAGTCAAGTCACCATTCACCTACATGCACATATGAAGTACCTACAGCAATTAAAACAACTTCCTTTGTCAATCCCCTACCCTTGCTCCACCTCAATTATTCAAACTTCTAAAAAAAAAAAAAGTTTGTTTTCAGATAAAATTCTCCCTCATAGGTCAAAGCCGGAATATGACTATATTTAGCAATTTGAAAATAATTTATCGGACAACTCTGAGCTGTTTAAGGGGGGGAAGGGGGAGGAACCCCACACTTTGCTATTCTATTGTAATCTGGGATGAAATCCTGGCCCCACTAAAATCAAAGGCAAAACTCCTATTGACTTCAATAGGGGCAGGATTTCTCTGACAATTGAATGCTGAATGGTAGAATCTTCAAATTTGACTTGCTTTGTAGGTGTTATAGAACCTTGATAAGCTAGCTAAGTTTGAAGAAAATCAGATCAGTACTTTTAAAAAGTTAGGATACTTGGTACATTAAACTCCTACCACTTTATAAAACAACTTGTAAAGAAGTTTGTTAAAAATGCTTTAGATTGGGATTATGAAGATGTACCTCACTCAAAAGAGTAAAATTCATGGAAAAACAAAATTGAATACTTTCCAGGTGGAACTTGCCAACAGTACAGCCATATTAAGGTGGCCCTTCTGGAGGTGCTGCTTCTTTCTCCATATTTAAAAGGACCAGCTAGCAGGAAACCATGAGGTGAAAGGATCCTAAGAAAGGGTAATTCCCTACTGGGGAAAAGGAGGATGGACCATCAACTTTCTGAAAGCCAAGGATCTCACTGACAGACACAGTGAGGTTTTCTGAGATGGGCCTTGGTATCCCATGTATTTGAGCTAGTTATATCGTAGTAAAATAAGACGACATTATGTTGGTAAAATAAAATCCACATCCATTATAGACATTAGGGTCTCCTGCTCTTAAGGTTTATTATCCAAATTGTCACAGGGATGCATTTTCTAACACTCATAATGATGATTCTCTATTCCACCACCTAGCTTGCTCAACATGTAAGCATCACATGATAAAGAGCTCCATCTCAAGGAATTCATAAAAGCATAAGAGGAGGCCTCAGTTAAGGTATCTTCACTTGGATGCTTCAGCTCCTTACTACAGATTGGAGAGAGTCACCAGGACAAGAAGTGTACACAGATACAGAGGTAAAACTATGGTTCAGGCCAAGGGGTGGCCATTTCATTTTTAACCTTCCCTCTCAAAATAAACTCTTACCTTGAGCTATTTCATGCTCAAATCTCAGCACTGAGGTAATTTGGAAAGTTTGATAAAAATCTGTTCAGTCATTTTAGAGCCAAGCAAGTGTGAAGTAAGTGTCATTCTTTAGGAAACAATTTACAATGTCAATTTCTATAAAAGAGGTGGATAGAGATCTTATGTCATGGATACATTTTTCAAGATAACCTAGAACACTTATGTGGCTCACACTCACCCCAGTGGGACACATTTCACAGTCTGGCTTCTCCAGAACAAAAGCTATTGTCCAGCCGAAATAATGGACTGGTGTGTGTATTTACACATTATAAAGAAAATTCCAAAGGAACAACTACCTTTTTGAGGGCAATGAAAATCAGAATTACAATTTAAAATAAAAGTGTTTCAATTTGCTTAGTTATCGTAAGTGTCTGGAGACTTCAACAAAAACTACTCAACGTGCCCTTGGCTTTATTTCCTCCCATTTCTTCTATTGAGGGGGTAGAGGCAAGGGGATTCTCTCTCTCCCTCCTGCCCTCATTAAAAGCTACAGGGAATTCAACTACAAAAATCCACCGGTCATAGGAGCCATTAGAAGCAAGTAGCAATCCACAAAGTCTTGTGTCTCTATGCTGGATGCAGGTAGGAAAGAATGTCATCGGGAACAGTAGTGGTCTGTGCAGCCCCCACAGAGCTTAAACCCCACACAGCAGAAGCGTTTTGCAGCATCTGAAGGAAAGAAGGAGCATGCCAAGGACCAGGAGCATGCCAAGGAGCATCCCTCCTTCCACAACTCCCTGTGGTAAGGGCCAGATGCAAAACCCAATGAAGTCAATTGGAGTGTTTCCATTGACTTAACGGATTTTGGATCAGGCCCTAAATCTGCAGCTTTTTGATCCCCTCTGGACAAAAACTGATAATAATTTAAGGCTAAATGTTACTAATAGCCTACTACAATATGAGGGTTTTTTTTGTCCTTTTTAGATCATTTCAGTGTTTTGTTGTAGCTGTCTTGCTAATGTAATATCTGGTAACTTTAAAACATTTCAGTGACTTAAGTAAAACAAAATGTAAAGGAGAACAAACACACACATCATAAAATTAGTAAATATCTAGTTTTCCTAGATCAATGCACTTACAAATGAACAGGTAAAGTTATCCAATTTTTAAACAAATACAGCACTTAAGAGAAAAAAAAAATCACATCTTTGTCATATAATTTTCAAGCCTATGCTCAGTGAAGAGGTGGCATGGCAGAGATCCTATACGCCTCAGGAGACAACCAGAGTGGAATTGAGAGTATATTTTGTGTGTGAATTAGAGGTAAGATGTAATGACACAGGATGAAAGGCTCAGCAGTGATTTTAATAAAGGCAGGAGACAGTACTTCCCTGTGGACTCTATATGCAAAAGGAGTGGGACTCAACTAGAATATGTGAAAAGATTCAACAAAAAGCAGGAATACATGTTTCAAAGTTGTGAGATTTCTATTAAAATTCATCTGCATTTTATTGAAGTAGAGAATTCTAACTTGGAGACTAACGTTTCTGTGAGTTTATCACATGCCCTTACAACAAAAAATATCTAGAACAATTTCCTCTCTTGTGATATACAGTACTACAGGATAAAGAACTGAAGGGCTCAATTAAAAAAGTTATTTCCTTTAAAAATAGTTGTACATATTATAAGGCAATTAAAACGGTGTGGTTAGCATTTGTCTAAAAGTAATTTCATTGCTCCTGTTATTTTGAAAGTGTAGTTTGATTTTTATTTCGATATAATGAATAACCCACTTGATTTTGTAATCTCCAGGGTAATGGCAGTTTTAATCGCTATCCTTTATTATGTGCTTTTTAGCAATCCTCAAAAAAGAGCAGTTATCTATGGTTCTAATACTGTTGAAATATGAAGCAGAGTTCCAGAGAAGAATTATTGCTTTTATTCCCCCCCTTTTTTAAATGGCAGGGTAAGTTTGTGATTTTCTACCGATCTCTTTCTTCAAATCATTTAAAAAAAAATCTAAGTAAAAGATCTGAAGCAAAGCAAAATGAATGGGATGAACTACTGGAAGAAAAATCTTGCTTTTTTTTTTTTTTTGGATCCTCTGCGATAATTGCAGATCTGGCCTGCTGCCAGTGAGGCTGAACACACTATGATGTCTGGCCAAGTAAAGTAATCTCTTGGTTCAGATCTGAAGTCTGATGAAAATTACAAATCAGTGACAAAATCAAAATGCCACCTGTGATTTTATGCTAAAACTAATTTGATGGAAAGAGCAACACAATGCAAACAGCCTCTTTAACAGAGTCTAAACTCTGACTAGATTGAAACCAATGTTAATAGATAGAGATTGGTATTGTGAAAATAAGTTGGGCTCTGCAGATGTTCTTTTTAAAACTGGCAGTCTGTGTCTGACAGGTAAATTGCTCTGAAATGATGTTTGAAATCTGAGGTCAAACTTTTTAAGACAAGAATTTTAAACTAATATACTTTTGCTGGAATCTTTATTCACTTGCTAGACTATGCAATATGTACTAAACAAAAGTAATCTACATTTCTTCATTTCCTCTCCATACACCATATGCACTATAGGTCAAGAAACTTATAAAGAGGGATTTTTTTTCCCCGTACTGTCTTTTTTTTTTCTCCCACTGAGGGGTCTACATTGGAGTAGGTTGCTATAGAAATAGCTGTCCAACTGCAACAATCTCAGCAATAATCCAGAATTGAATCATTGACCTCTTAAGCTGAAAATGTAAGAAATAATCATGATACATTGCAAGAACTCTGATTAGCTTAAAAGGAGCCAATGTGGTTATTCAGCTCATTCACTTGTCATTAGTATCTAGAAACAGATTATCTAACAAGGAGTTTGCCTATGTAACCGTGTATGGCATAAAAATGAACAAAGGGAAATATTGCAGTTTTGTTGTACTATTATAAATGTTTTTCATAAGGTTAGGAATTTCTTGAGAGATGTTCCCATTTTTAATTTCATTGACTTTGAATCTGGTCCTGCGTGCATTGTGCAGGCACCATAATATCACATGCCTAATATAGTAATATTAGCAATCATATTCAGGATAGAACTGTCAGAACCAGTGTAATTTAGACGTTTATCAGTAAAATAAAATTTAAAAAAGCATCACTATCACTTTGTGAACTACTGTTGGTGCCATTACTATTTATAGTAAAGTTCAATACCATATGTTTATTTAATTTTATTTATAATGTTGCACATTGAAGAAAAAGAGTATACCAGTAAGAACAGCTTCTAACAATGCAGATGGTCTGAATCTCATTTGCTAGATTTTGCTTCATATTCATTGTCCCATCCAAAATTCAAGGCTTATGTGGAGTATTTAATCAAGTATGACAGCACAGGATTTACTGAGCTCTCACAAAATAACAAACTGTATTTTTGTAACTGTGCTAAAGAGTATTGTAGAACCTCAGAGTTACAAACTGATCAGTCAACCACACACCTCATTTGGAATTGGAAGTACCCAATCAGGCAGTAGCAGAGACAAAAACAAATAAATAAATAAAAGCAAATGCAGTACAGTACTGTGTTTAAATGTAAACTACTAAAAAATAAAAGGGAAAGTTGTTGAAATATTTGACAAGAGAAAGAAAATGGTTGTGTGCTTGTTTCATTTAAATTAAGATGGTTAAAAGCAGCATTTTTCTTTTGCATAGTAGTTTCAAAGCTGTATTAAGTCAATATTCAGTTGTAAACTTTTAAAGAACAACCATAATGTTTTGTTAGGAATTACGAACAAACTCCATTCCCAAGGATGCTTAACTGTTTATATATTCTCTTTAGAAGACTTATGCAGCTATCAGAAGAAAGTGTTTCTAATGTCACTGAAAACAATGGTAACTAGATGGAGTGCAAGCACAGTGCATTTTGGCAATTAACTTATAGTATATATTTGTATTTCAGCTATTTCATATTTTCAGTATTTTGCTATTTCCTTTCTTCAGTGATGTTTTCTATGGATTTAGTATTCTCTTTGATCTTCAAGTTCACTTTTGCATTTTGTATTTTTTTTCTTTCCCCACCGCCCCAGCAATGTTAACAAAGGAATCCTTTACCAAGCCTCCTTAACCTTCTAGTAACTATATCTTAAAGCCACTCCTTACATATTTCCTTTCATATTCAAAGAGCAATTCCATGCCAGGTAGACCCTAGAGTTCTCACTAAACTCTGAACTTTAGAAACATACGCATGCACAGAGAAGCATTCACACCAACATAAAATAAACTCTGAAGAACACAGATGCATATAGGTATTCGGAGTAAATTAAAATAAGTAAGTACCTACCTGGAATAAGCTGACCCAGTAACTGGTGGGACCTGGACAGGCTGAGTACAGCTACAATGACAAAAAAAGGATAATGTTTCCATTTCATGATGTTTCCTTCCTTGCATTACACCAGCTCAGCAGCATTTAATTGTTATCTGCAACAAAAGTGGAAAGAGGGTAGACTAAGATGACAGTTTATAGTCATTGGCAATTTGGAAGAGCTTTAAAACACTTTTAGCCTAGTACATCTCTGTCAAATTCACGGATTTCAATATAGGTCTTTATTCAAGCACTTTTGATTCTTTGTAATAAGTAGTTGGTTGTAAAATATGAACAAACCTGAATCCCCATACTACAGCAGACCAGGCACCAACAGTGGCAGATGCATTGAAGGAAGGCATGAGAAACCCCATAATAGACAATGTATGATTATTTAATGCGGTTGGCTGGCTGAGCTAACATGTAAACTGTATATGAGAACTTAAGCACATACTTAAAAATCTTTCTGAATTGAGGTTTAAAACAATCCCTGCTCAGGAAAGCACTTAAAACACATGCTTAACTTTAAGCATATACTTAAATCCCTAGAGTAACACATACTGCTTTTCTTAGGTACGGTTTGTTGAATAAGGGCTGTAGGGATCAATCTTGCCAAGGTACTGAGCACTCTGACTGGATTCAGCAAACCATTTCATTATGAAAAGGCAAAACTCCCATTGGCTTCTATGGTGCAGGATCCACTCCTGGTGGAATTTTGCGCTAAAAAAAAGTTAAGAATTCTGCACACAGTACTTTAGGTATTTCTGCATAATTTGTCCATATAACACAATATAATCACACCAGTTTCAAATTATTTTGGTAATTTATTATTTCAAAATATCTGTCAGCAAGTATGTCTAACAATAGACAACAAAAAAGATTCCCCCAAGAGTAGAGAGTGAAAGAAACCCCTACGACAACTCAGTTCCTGTTTCTCTGTTATGCTTTTATTAGGTGCCTCAGTCTGGATGTGTCATATGTGCCAGCTGGGCAAATCATGCAGGGAAAATTTGGCCACTCTGGTCTTTTAGTAGATTCTTGGGTTTTTTGCCCTGTCCCCATAGGATTACTATATTTCAGGTTCTCAGAGAGGACACTACTGCAGGTAGGGTGAGAGGGAAGGGGACCTGGATGGAGGGGTACAGTTAGGGGGTGTAGAGGGAGTATTTAGGAGTGCTGGAGGGGCACGTGTGTGTGTACTGGGAAGAGGTATTTGGTGGGTGCTGAAGGCCCCTCCCTGGTCTAGACACCTGAAACCCCTCCTCCCCCAGAGCCCAGCTGCAGGCTCCGCTCCACATAGCTTCATTACTATCCTGCCGGGATATGCGGTACTTCCTCATCCTTTGCAAGAGCCTATGATCCTATTATTAACGTGTATGCCTATTCCTTTTCTGAATCTTGCTAAACTCTTGGTCTCAGTGTCTTGTGGCAATGAGATATCCAGGTTCCTTGATAAAAAGCAATGCTTTCTTACATTTTGGTAAATAGAAAAGCACAAATGATCTTCTCTGTATTGTCCATTCTTTTACATAGTTCAACAAGTCCTCTTCTTTGGCATACCACAGAAGCCCTAATCTTTTAAATCTTTTTTCATAATGAATTCTTTCCTTGTCTCTAATCTTTTTGATGCTGTTCTCAGGACCTTTTCAGTTTTACAATAGCAAATACACAAAGGAAACAAAGATATTTTAAAAAAAAATCAGATTTGTAATAACACAATTGGCCTTGAGTGTGAATATCGCACCGAAGCACTGGTTAAAGAAAAAGCTAATACACCCCAAAGTAACTTTAGAGGAATCCCATTATTTGCATAGAAAAAGATCACTATATTAAAAAAGCCATACACGCGCCATTTAGGCACACAAGAGGGAGGAAATTCCTCAGTGCACAATTCTTTCTTGTTTGGTTGATAAATATTCTGTACCAAGTAAGTTTCAGAATAAGAAGGGAGGTTGCATGTTTATAACTTTAGGCAACACTGGTTCAAAAGTACACTTGCTTGCATGGGAGTGCCAAGATTTTCTTATTACCACCCTGTTGGCAGGTGTTAGCTGTTTTTAGGATTCTGTCTCATTGTGTTTGATGAGGCTCCATCCTCAACAAAATGGAGCTAGGAGCTTCCTTCTACGGAGGTATTAGGGGTTAGAACAAAAGGTCTTCCCAGGGGAATTCTCCAAATGACCACATTTATGGAGAATTCTTGGGCTAAAAAGTTTTATGTTATTTACCAGGAGAGCCCAAAACTGTAGGAATGGGGTAGTTTGCACTAAATAAACCAAGACTTGTTCTCCACTACCTTGCAATTAACACCTGAGCAAAATTAATGAAAAATGCTACCAAATCAGAATGAGCATTCAGGGTGCAAAGCAGTGTAGAATCACATCCATTCTGTGTAGATTCTGAGCAGGGTGGGAACTCCATTCACTTACAGTGCCAATGGTAAGCTACCTGATAATGCTGTTCTACCTCTCCCATTGAAACATTTTTTTATGTTCAAAGCCTGAGATTAACTGAAAAGGAACCAAATAAGTGCAAAACTTGAGTTCTGAATTAGTTGGATCAACTACACTGTAAATTCAATCCAGTATCTGAAAGTCTAACTCTCTTCTCTCTGGTTTGTACATCTTCACCAGGAATAAAAGATGCTAAAACTAAAATTTTAACAACTTTATTGATGTATTAGCCAGAAAAGAATCCAGCTCACTTTCCTATAGTTCACTTGGGTCTACAGCGTTAAGCGTGTTGAGCTTTGTTCCTCCAAAATTCTGGGGCTCATGGGGAATTAGTCCAGTACTGGCATAAGTTACAGCAGCCCAAAAGGCACCCACAACCCCCTAAAGGGTCATTCTATATGTCAGGAATAGCCAGAGGTGGCCCAGCCATACCCTTTTCCTGAGCTATGCTCCCTGTGCTGAGGAGCAATACGAGAGTAGTGCAGAGATTTTGTTAATCTATTCCACCCGGTATACCACTTATTCAAGGGTAATTCCCAGATAACCTGTTAAATCACTTACACATATCCACAAATGGATGAAAATATATTCCCATTGACTATCAACATGTAAAGATAGACAAAGCAAGAAAAATACTGCTTAAGAACGTAGAGAAAAAGTTCAGTGATTTAGACTTTTGAATTAGGTTTGTTACAAATGGACTCATGAATGAACAGTAAAAACAGTCATGACTTGTTGACTTAAGGATCTTTTCCTTGTCATCACATGTCAAAATGTACAATTTGTGTTTTCACCATTTATAAAGCTTTAACATTTTGAATCTCAACTCTGTCATTAAATAGTTTTCTGAGTCTCTTCCCCCCCCCCCAATAATTTCTTGCAACTGTGAAAATGTAAATAATTTAAAATCTAAGAAAATGCTTAAAGTAAACATTGATATCATCTGTCAAAATTATAAAAACAGGTGACTACATCCCATATTCATCATAGTAATGTTATATGATACGATTGTGGCATAATTTTGATGCATTATGTACACGATGGGTCATGTAAGGTGTCATTGGACAAGTTATGATTTACTGACTATGAATATCCTGCGTGTATACATGTATCATTTTTGTATCTGATATTATAAATATTGACTATGGATCTGTATTTCAAATGAGCTTACTCTGGAAAACACCCACAGCCAGCCTTTCAGGCACAACAATGAAGAAGCCAGACAGTGCTAATGGTTTATCAACAAAGATAATGGGCTGTAAACATTTCAGCTAGCCTGTAAGTAATGGCTGCTATGAGTCTGCAAAGACATGTGACTAGACCACATGGCTCTGAGCTCCATTTGGGTACCAATATTTTTCCACAAACTGGGAATCAGGTTTGAAACAAAGGGTTCCTGCCATATGGAAAAGCTATATAAGACAGGAAGTGACATCATCTGTTGTTCATCACTCCCCCACAACTCAAAACCTGCGAGAAGCTCCAAAAGGAAAAGGACTTGGAACACGGGTGGGGAGCCCAATCTGCAAAGCAAATGCAGCTTGTGCCTTGAGAATCTGTAAGCTTGATTGTATCATCAGTCAGGGTGAGAAATTGCCAATTCATAGCCAGTCTTTCTAGTATTTTAGGCTTAGTTTGCAGTTTTGTTTATTTACTAGGTAATCTGCTTTGATCTGTCTGCTATCACTTATAGTCACTTAAGAGCTATCTTTCTGTAGTTGTTAAACTTGTTGCTTTATCTAAGCTAGTGTACGTTTGAGTGAAGTGTCTGGGGAAAAATCTCAATTTGGTTAACACAAGTGTATTGTGCATATCCTTCCCATCCTATTGTGCATATCCTTCACATCAAGGGGAGGACGAACTTTATGAACTTACATTGTACAGATCCCTGTGCAGTGCAAGACTGTACAATTTTGGGTTTATACCCAGCAAGGCTACAGGGTGGAGGAGCTGGGAAATTAGAGGTTGTCTCCTTCCTCTCTTGGAGTAAGGCACTCAGGTAGCTCAGTTTGGGTGTGTGGTGCCACCTGCTGTCATGTTGGGTGACCACAGGGTCTGAAGAGGCTGGGGGGTCACCAATAGAGCAGTGTCAGGAAAGGCCAGCCCAGCTGGGCGATTAAAGGGACACACCGGTTCCCACAGCTCCCAAACTGCACCCGAGAGGTGAAAACCCGTCACAAAACAGGAAAAAACAAATTCTGTGAAGCCTGTTTGTAGGGAGCAGATCCGTTGAGTAAAAATGTACACATTTTAGCTCCACTTTTTTTTTTTTTGTTAACGTTAACTACAAGTTCAAGGCTGTTCACAACCCCATCCCCTTCTTAAAATTATCTCAAGGGAAGCAGTGGAGGCAAAAGACCTATCTGGCTTTAAGATTAAACTCGATAAGCTTATGGAGGAGATGGTATGATGGGACAACATGATTTTGGTAATTAATTGATCTTTAAATATTCATGGTAAATAAGCCCAATGACCTGTGATGGGATGTTAAATGGGGTGGGATCTAAGTTACTACAGAAAATTCTTTCCTGGGTATCTGGCTGGTGAATCTTGCCCATATGCTCAGGGTTTAGCTGATCGCCACATTTGGGGTCGGGAAGGAATTTTCCTCCAGGGCAGATTGGAAGAGGCCCTGCAGGTTTTTCACCTTCCTCTGTAGCATGGGGCACGGGTCACTTGCTGGAGGATTCTCTGCTCCTTGAAGTCTTTAAACCACGATTTGAGGACTTCAATAGCTCAGACATAGGTGAGAGGTTTCTCGCAGGAGTGGGTGAGTGAGATTCTGTGGCCTGCGTTGTGCAGGAGGCCAGACTAGATGATCATAATGGTCCCTTCTGACGTTTAGTATCTTGAATCTCGCTCTGTCTACAATCCTAGTCAATCTTAAGCTTGTGTTCTCACTCCATAGCATTTTTCTCTACATCTCACTCACCCTTTTGTGCCCCTTTTCACACCAAGCCCTTTAGCAGGAACTTTTACTTCCTGATCACCAATAACACTTCATCATCTCTTTCAAATCCCTTCTTAAAAATGAGGTTTTTTTTTTCCAAGTGTCCCACGTTGACCAAATCAATTCTTTGTTTGAATCTTTTATTTCATATAGTGTATTATTTCTGAGATAAGGGCTGTGCCCTTTGTGACCAGGGGTGCCATGTTTTAGGCATTTTGCAAGTTGTAAAAAATGTCCACATTTGCTTAATCCTTGTCAATCATTGCCTTTAGTAGGAGCAGGATGGTGCCCAAATGTAAAAATGTACCAGTGGAGCTGAAGTAGACAGGAATATCATGCTCAACCAGTAAGTGGGGCTTGTGATCTCTTAATTATGTTAGTTCACTTCTGACTTTTCTAACAATATTGTCAATTCTGGTAGTTACATGCATTTTTTAATCTCAGATTTTTCACTCAAAAAAAAAAAAGCTATACAAACACAAGCCAACAATCATTACACAGGAAAAAAAGTGACCTTTCTGTAAGTCACTTTTTCAATCTGCAGAGCCATTATTTTCCATTACTAGCCTCAATCCAATGAATATATATTTAATGAATAGTCAAAGCCTGAAAAATAGCCAGTCCAGCTCTGGGAATATTCACTATAATCTTATCTGACGATATTACCAAAAAAATGGAAAAGGTTTTTTTTTTTTAAATATGAATATTTCCAGTTTGCCTCCCTCTTTCTTACATTTGCTCTACCTGCGCTGCTGCTACCATGACAGCCAGCAGCGACAGCAATCCTGTTCCTCCCTTTCTCTCCTGCCCTTCCCCCACTTATGGCAGAAGTGCTCGCTATGGTCCTGCTATCACAACCACAGGCACTACTCATCATCCTCTCTCTTCTGAGCTGAACACAAAAACATTCCTCCACTTCCCCCCCCCACCTTCTCCATCACTGCCATGACAACTAGTCACGGGACTACGCCTACTCCTCAGTCCCTCTCCCACCTGGCTGTACTACCTCCAGCAGAGACCAATTGGTAACGAACAAGTACAAATGTGAAGCCAGCCTCAACTGCATAATGACAGGGACAAGCTACCTGCTTCCCAGTAAACAAGGGTTAATTCCAGCGCAACATCCCCTTTTGTCTTGCACAAGTTATCAGGGAAAGGGTGATGAGGCTGCTTGGGGGAAGAAAGGGGTACACTACTTGCCAAGTAGTGCCCCAAACCAAGTCTCATAGGACTGTGATGAGCCCCAGGCTGGGGAGTTTTCATGTTTACTTACTGATAGCAGCTGCTTAAAGATAGCGCTTACATTTATCCACCTTTGTGAAGTGCTCTGGTAGAGAAATAAATGATGCAGGAAGGGGATTGATCCCCACTGGCTATACTATGTCATCAGAATGATTGAACAGCAAGCAAACATTAAAAAGTAAGCCTAATGGTCCCCTCTTCTTTATACCAGTTAAACTTCATTGTCTTCCGTGAAATTACTGCTAATTTACACCAGTAAGAGTGAGAAGTTAGGCCCCATGTGTCATCCAAAGGGCATGATGAAGATAAACACTACTTTGTCTACTGCATTATAATCATTAAAGAATCAATGGCAAATTAAACTGCACAAACCCAGAGGGGGAAGAAGCAGTGCAGTAAATGCAGAGGAAAAAAAAAAAAAAGATTTGAACCTCAAGTGTAGTGCTATTTATCCATATGGCTAATGCAGCAAGCAGCTGCAGAGGTAAAGACATCAAGACAAAAAAAACAAAAATCAATGCTGATTTTACCTGAGTTACTTTTTTCCTTTCTTTATTTTTTAAGATATTATTGTAGTCTGCCTCAGAGCTAGCAACCAGCCTTTCAAGAGAATAAAATGTATACTTTTACAGCATGCTGAATAGAGAGAGGGCTTCAAAAGATAAGGAAATTAAGGGACTCATAAGATTCATAAGATGATGTAACCTCTTTTCATAAGAGCTGTGAACTTTGGCAAATAAGCTGCTGCATAATACCATCAACCTTATCTACAGAGATAAGAGCCAGTTTTGACATGCTGCCTATTTTAGCTCCAAGACCCAGATGGTATAAATTGGCATAATTCCATTGAAGCCAATGGAGCTACACCAATTTCCACCAGCAGAGTAACTGGCCCATGGAGTAGCAATTCATGTGTACTCCCCCATGGTGGGGGGGCAGGGGAAGGGAGAACTATTAAGCCTTCTAATATCCAGTGAAACTTACTAGACTGTCAATCATTTCATTTCAGCATTTGATGAAAATTAGTGGGACTCAGGGTATCAGGTAATCTCAGTTTAAACTAACGTTATTTCTGGACTTGTTCTTCCTGTACAGTACCATCTTGAAAGTTATACAGCACAAAATGAATCACCATACTGTACTACTTTAAAACATAATTCTTGCCTTGGATAGGCTTGATTTATTTTAAAGTTCTAGAGACATAGAAGAAAACATCTCTGTGCGTTGACTCAGTTCTCTCTCTTCGAGGGGCAGGTATGATACATGGTTAATATCATTTTGAAAAAGAAATGCAACTAGATCCTCAGCTGATATAAACTGGTAGTTTCATTGATATGAAGGCAGCTACACTGATTTTACATCAGCTGAGGATCTGGTCCAGGATTTCTTGGGGGATATTTTCAGCATGCAATTCTTGGAAGCAGACACATGGCACCTATTAAAGTTCACTTCATTGCCCCTTCAAATTGCACTGAAAATATTTTCCTATTTTATGACTGAATAAGAATTCCTATAGCAGCACTCCACTTGGAATCTAAGATTATATGGATTTATGTTTCACTTTGGAAACCAGTTAAATGCTCTTGTAGTAGAAGTTAGCAATGAAAATAATAGAGGGGAAAAAATTCTTATGGAACTCCATTTTTATTTTTAGAAATCTCTTCCCATTGTTTTGATGTGGTGACCACACTGTTTATAAATTAATTATAGCTTTCGTGGCTTCACTAGATCAAGTGGGTTGCTTCTCTATTTGGAATATTTGTTCACTTAGCAGCGGCCCAGAAACCTCCGTTAATGAGTCACTTAGGGTAGGTCTACAATCCAATCGCAGAATGGGACTTACCCTAGCCAGCTTTAATCTAGGTAGCTCAAGCTACCAGAGTAGTGAAGCCACGACAGCACAGGCTTCAATAAGGGATAGTCACCCAAATAATTATCCAGGTTTCTGGACAGGCTCATGCAGCCTGTATCACTGTTACTTCACTGCTCCAGTAACAGCTAGATAGACTGAACACATATTGTATACAGAATTCAAAGAAAGAAGAGAGACTGCTGTAATAATCTGATTATTGAGCAGCATTTGCAGATGGAATAGTCCTAAATTATGCCATGCAGTATTGTAGATTGCCTGATCTCATCATAGGTGCTGGTGAATTAATGCTGATAAAATTAGGTATAACATTTGAGAGTTTAACATGCAAAAAATGTTCACAGAAGATTATAGTATTGCATTAAATTAGAAGGCAGCTTTTGTTGGCTATTTGAACATAAGATACCCAAAAGAGGCAACAGACACTTTGCAAGAGTCACTATAAGTGAATCAATTGGACAAAACCCTACTCAAGTACAGATGATGAGTGGGGAAGCATTGTCAGAATCTATAATTTGTTCTATATTAATTCTTGTTGAAATATTTCTTACATGGGAAAACATGGGGAAAGTGGAGGGAAGATATGAAGGTCTTTTATGGTCTCTTTAGAAGGCGAGCAAGAGGTCAACCAGGAGAGGTCCTAAGCAGAAGTTCTACAGTGCAGCAGAGAGGGGAGGGTGCGGAGGAGGGGTTTTAGGAACACTTCTATTTCCTTTAGTCCTATCAAGTTCAACTGGAGAATAAAATTACGCTTCCTGTGATTCTTTATCAGAGTAGGAAGATAGTCCTCTGCTCCATCCCTCCCACTTCTGGCTCTGACCCAAAATTCTATGGAACACTGAACTTTTAGGAATAGAGGAGATGGACTTCCATACAGCCCTAGGGAGGAAGTGGTCATGATTCCATAAAGGTGGCCTTTGCCCCATTTCACACTCAGCAGGAGAGTTCCTCAGGAAAAGATTACCCCCTTCAGTTGCATAAACAGAGGAGGCAGTTGAGATACCAGTGTTCTGACACAAAGGCACCAATCAGTTTTATAACTAAATCTGGAATGGCACTGATTCTATGGAGAAGTGATAAAAGTGCCTATATTTATTATAAGCAGAGCTGGTAGTACCAGCTCTGGATAAGGTTTCCTGACATTTTCCATTACAAGATCCTATTTTCAGTTCCTTATCACTTTGCCAAACTTTAACACATGGTAGCTAGACTATAGTAAAGTAACTTTGAAATTCTCTGACACTAAACCAAAATGTGCAATGCTGTTAAGCATCAAGTACTACACTTGACTGCTCCATGCTTGAAAGAAAGCAACAAGTTTTCGTCACCACCAGTGTTATTTCTTCCATTCTTTTCAAAACTCAAGACTCGTCTACACTATAAAATTAAGTTGATTTTATCTAATTTGACCTCGAGCCTCCGAATTAAGTCAATTGTGTGTGGCCACATCATGCTCATTGTCTCGATGGAGTGCATCCTCGCTAGCAGTGCATCATGGGTCGCTATCCCAAAGTGCAACTTGCCGCAATGTGTTTTGTAAATTTGTGCAGTGCCTCATGGGACAAAAACATTGTCACGGGGGAGAATGGGAACATTGCATCGGCATCCAACCCAGTGGTTTTAGCGCCTTAAAACCACCGCGTGTATGCCATAACCCCAGAAGCATGGAGCCTGCTCAGTTGTGCACTCTTGCTGTGAGGATCTCACACACCTTGCACCTTCTCCTGCAGTATTTCCAGAGCCAAAAGTAGGGTCTGCCGAGTGGAACATAGCGATTTCATGCAGGCAGCCCTGCTGCAAGCCATTCAAAAACAAACAAAAAAAAACAATTCACAGTTGCTGCTGGCAGTCAGAGAGCAGCTGCACTCTGTTGAGCGCCGTTTCTGGTGAAATAAGCACTGACCTGCCAATTGATGCAGTCCCACCAGTATAGGATGACTAGCAGTGGCTGCAGAACTTTCAAATGCTTTCCCCTGCCCTGCAGTTCAGCAACACAAAAATGAGAGCTGCTCTGACCATGGAGAAGCAAGTGGCACTCGCTATTTGGATGCCTGCAACACCAGACAGTTACCAGTCAGTGGGGAATCAATTTGGAATAGGTAAATCAATCATGGGAGCTGCTGTGCTCCAAGCGTGCACGGCCATTAATCGACTTCTGCTATGAAGGGTAGTGACTCTGGGAAATGCACAGGACATAGCGGATGGTTATGCCACAATGAGGTTTCCTAGTGGGGCAACAGATAGCACCCATATCCCCATCTTGGCACCAGACCACCTTGCCAAATAGCCAACCACATAAACCAAAACGGATACTTTTCAATGGTATTGTAAGCCCTGGTGGATTACAGGGAGTTTCATCAACATAGCATGGTCGGGAAAGGTTCATGACTCAGGTCTGTTCAAAAAGCTGTAATCCACAACTTTCTTTCCAGACTGCAAAACAAACATTGATGACATTGAGATGCCTATAGTTATCCTGGGGGACTCAGCCTACCTCTTGCTCCTATGGCTCATGAAGCCACACACCAGCCGTCTGGACACCAGCAGTAAGGAATGGTTCAACTATAGGCTCAGCAAGTGCTGAATGGTGGTTGAATGTGCCTTTGGTCATTTGAAAGGGCGCTGCAGAAGTTTACTAACAAGTTTGGACCTTAGTGAAGAGAACATCCCATGGTTATAGCTTCCTGCTGTGTGCTCCATAATATTTGTGGAAAAAAAAGGGGCAGTCAGTTTTGAGCAGCCAGACACCAGGGCAATAAGAAGAGCACAGCAAGGGGCGCTGTGTATCTGTGGGCCTTTGAAAAGCTGTTTCAATAATGAGGCACAGTAATGTGAGCTGCTTGTCTGCATTGTGCTTTCCGAAACCTTCACCTGCCTTGTATCATGGTCCCTGTAAAGCCAACCCCCCACCCAAGCCCACTGCATCTACTCAAAGAACATTTACTTCTCAAATCTATTTACTTTATTTAACAAACATAGGTAAAGAAGGAGAACAGAAAAAAGGTAACCTTGGGGAAAAGGGGTTGTAAAGTTGGAACGGGAGAAACATTTTCAGCTGTGTAACATAACACCGCATTCCAGACCATCAAAGTTCTGAATGGGCATCTTCTGTTCCTTGTACCCTCCCGCTGAGTTAAGTGAAAGGGATAATGGACTTTTTGCCCATGCCTCAGGGAACGCTTTAGGGAGGGTGATTCTGCACCAGGTGATGCTGGCTGGCTGTCCACCAGGGTCTGCAGAGGGACTCTACTCTTCTGCTTCTGTTCCTGCAGTTCAACCAGATGCTCAACATGTCTGCTTAATCCCTCATAATCCAAAGCATATCATCCTGCGCCATACACTCTTGCCCATTGGAAGCTTTCCTGCTCTCCATGTCCATGTCTAACTTCTTGGACAGTGAAATCCTCCATGCTCGCAGCTCTGTGTCAGCTGTTCCAGAGGCATTCCTTATCTCCGTGAACATGTCCTCCCGCATTCTCTTTCTCCTACTAATCAGTGAAAATCTGCTTTCAGATGTTGGTGACATGCTGAAGGACAAATTTCCAGATCTCGGTCACGGGAAAAAATAAAGGAGACATTGTACATTAATAAAATGTTTCCATAGCAAGGCTGTTTTCATAAAGAAAACAGATCATACTAGGTGCAAGCCATAACATAATCAGAATCCATAACTGTTCACTGTGCCATTTTGCTGCTCCAGGCATGGTGAGTATGCCCTCCTGGTGACCACACTTTTAATGATGTTTATGGCGGGCTCATGTCGGGAGCAGAATCGAACAATGGCCCTTCTCCATAGCACCACAGGAAGCAGTTTACGAGAGGGGTGGAGGGGGGAGTTTTCACTCCTAAATTGTGGAATCTCTCATGTGGGGCCCTAGTCCCCTATCAGCCACTTTTAAGTACTTGCCGACCCATGTTGAGCACAGTAAAGGCAGATTAGCAGCTGCGTGGTTTGGTGATCCAGATGTGTGGCTGGGGGGGGGGTCTACATGCCATTTTAAAGAGCACTTTTAATGAAAAACTTCCCCCATTTCCCCTAGGTGATTCTATGTGGTATCAGTCTCCTGAGGGTAACAGAAGCGGAAAGGAAGGAGATGCGGCAAGCATCTGAGTTGAGACCTGGTCCTTATGCTGCTATGCTGTGTACCACAATGATGCCAACAGAATTAATTGAGGAGTTGCGTGGGAAAGCGTGCTACCATGGTGGAAGAAATATGACTGCCCTGCCCAGAAACCTTCTGCAAAGGGCCTCCAGGAAAGTTTCCTAAAGATATCCATGGAGGATTCCCAGGCTATCCCAGTCCTCATAAACAGTCTTTCTCCAGAGGCCACCCTCTGCGTAGCTTGAGTGGCCTCTTGTAAGCAGAAGACCACAGCACCTCACTTTTTCCTCACAGTAAACATGCAATACCACTGAATGTGTATGCCCGCTAAAGTTTAACTGGACTTTCATTGTAATTGTATACTCACCAGAGGTGCCTTCCCCAGCATCACAGTTGGCCACCGTGATGTTCTGCAACCCACAGGGCTCCAGGGTTAAAAATACTTCGTGGCTCTTGGGGAGAATGGATCCACTGCTCGCTTGTCTCCCATTCTCCTTCTCCTCCTCATCCACCATATCATCATCCTTGTTGTCCATGTTGCTTGCGGGGGTACTGGTAGGGTCACTCCCGAGAATTGTATGCAGCTTGTTTGTAGAACTGGCATGTGTGGGGTTCAGCACCAGAATGACTGTTCACCTCCCTTGCCTTCTTGGCAAAGTTTTTATTTTCACACAGCACTGCTGTGTCTCCCTCATGTAGCCCTTCTCCCCCATTCCACAAACGATCTTTGCATAGATGTCAGCATTTCTTCTGCTAGATTAGAGCTCTACCTGCCCAGACTTTTCTCCCCACATAGCGATGACATCCACCACCTCCTGTGCAGACCAGGCTGGAGCGTGTTTGGGGCGTGTAGTCTCCACGATCTGCTGTGCTCAAGCTGGCATGCTCCCAGTGCTGATCAAAATAGGAAATCAAAAATTCCTGGGGCTTTAGCAGCAGAGGGGCACAGGGAGGAGCCTGTGTACCTGGCTGCAGTGCAGCACAGTTAAGAATGATCTCCAGAGCAGTCACAGATGAGCATTGTGGGACACCACCTGATGGTCAATTAAGTCAAATTACAGAATGCTGCATCTGCACTACCTCGCAGTCAACCCATGAAAATCGAATTAAGCACTGTGCCCAAGGGTGCAAGTAACTTAAGGGACTTACCAGTACTCAGGGTGGCCGGGGTCCTGAGCAAGGTGTGTCGGGGGTGGCTTAACCAGAAGGGGCAGGGATGGGGCCAGACTCCCCCAGCCAGCCCGCCCTTCAGCACAGCCTGGCAGCGATTTAAAGGGCCTGGGGCTCCCGGCCACTGCCTCCGCTACCCTGGGCCTTCAGCGGGGATTTAAAGGGCCCAGGGCACCGCCTGCTGGAGGGGTAATGGCGGCCGGGAGCCCCAGGCTCTTTACATCGTTGCCGCCGGTATGGTTGGCTGTGTACTGGCTCTTACCGGTACACCGTACCATACCAGACCGCCTTAATTTCACTTCTGGCTATGCCTCTGGTAGAGGCGCATTATAGAAGTGAACATTAGAGGCGATTTAGGTCAGTGTAAAGGACCCAGTAGTGTGGACACATACATTAACAGGTCAACTTAAGGTGGCTTCCTTCGATCTAACTTTAGTATAGACCAAGACTCAAAAGAATTAGCAGAACAAACTGAAGAAAAGTAAGGCTCCCTTCAGTATGGAATTATTGCATAATGCAATTAGAAGGGGATAATAAACAGTATCTTAATCCTGCCACACCAAAGGATTCTTTCCTCTCATTTAATTTGCAATGAGATTTGTGTAAGTAGTAAGAACCTTCTTTTTTCAAGTGGATAAGGTGTTTTGAGAATGAAGTATCATCTGTTTAAGTAACATAGTTTGAATCCTGCTGATAGCTATGTTTTTGAAGAACATGCCCCTCACTACAAATATGTAGTTTCATTTCAACATAAACCACTGAAAACCTGGAGTCTAATCCTGCTCCGATTTAAGTTAGTTATCAACTCCCATTAACTGCAATGACACTTGGATCAGACATTTAGTTTTTGATGAACAGCTCTTATGTACTGGGCTAGATATATATTGTTATGAGCTGGGTAAAACCTTGCAAGTGTCTCTAGCTGAGGATTCAAAACGGACACCCAAAATCACCAGTCACTTCTGAAAATCTTAGCTAAGATTCTTGGAAAGAAAACATATTTTTGATATTTCCTTACATAGAAAGTTAAAACTGGGACAAAAACCCATCACCTATTTACTATTAATTCATGAATAATCCCCCTTAGAGAGACCAAAATATTAAATTTACATTGCAGGAATTATTCTTAAGAACTCCTGTCACTGTTAGAAAGCTATTAGCTTGTGGATACTGGACAAAGTAAAGTGCTTATGGTTAAAAGTACTTCCAAATACAGAGCCAGATGGATAAAGAAACAACATCTTATCACTGCAGAACTAAAGAGAAGAAAGTCCAGTCACCGAAAGGTTAAAAAAAAAATCACTTTGACTGCATTTTGACTCCTGTTATATAGGATATAAAAAGGCGAGGGTTTTTCAAAGGCATTTAGCTTTAAACAGTCACAGCACCTTTGAATGTCCTCAGCAGGACCAGAAAGGGGGGATTCAATTTTCAAAGATAATTGTGTCAGATAACTGTCTCAGCCCTTTTCAGAAACAATCTGATAAATACCTAATTACCAGCCAAGTGATTTCAGAGCCACACAGCTGGGCTTGAGAGAAGGCTACAGGGAATGACAAGGTCCCCTAAAGCCATCAATAGTTAAGCCAGTAGGATTGTGAATTACTTCATTTATTCAGCTGACGTAGTGCATGGAACGTCTGGAGAAAACAAAATATGAATAAAAGGTTGAAATTTCAAACAACAATGTTTGTTTGCAAACAAGACTGATTAATACAAACAATTACTTTCCAAAGTCTACAGTATGAAATACTTTGAAAGTATACTACAGTTTTCAAAACTGGACCAAGTGTACATGGCTTCATTCTAATTCAGTTACTACTTTACTTCTGTGCACCTTGAATAATATCCATTTCCAGTTATAACTTTCCCCTCAGAAAGTTTTATAATCAACATCACAGCCTAGTTGTACACTTAAAACTTAATTCTAGATTTAGAGTTACCACCATTCCCAGGGAAGTCCCCAATTTTAAGTATAATGAATATTGCAGGTACCAGCTGATTGGGGAATACCACTGGAAGCAGTAATACTTTTTTTTTTCCCCCCAAAGTGTACTCACAGTCCATGAATCAAGAAATTATTGGAAAATCTCATGGGGAAAGTGTGTTTGTAAAGCAGTCACTTCTCAAATAAAAACCCATATTATCCAAAAGTTAAATTACAATCTTTTATTCAAAATATACTTTTTATATAGTATCTTTGGTGCTGAAAAATCCATCCAGACACAAACTGTGGGTCAATCCTGTAATCTTGCTGCACCCAAAATTCCCATTGATTTTAATGGCTCTTTTGTGCATGGAGGATTGACAGAAGTGAGCCAATAATACACATATTGAATGGGGGCAGAAAGGGCATAACAACTCTGCATTCTTAATGTAGTGTAAGTGTCAGAGAGGAAACAGTAAAGTTAATGGTAAGGTTCCAACAATATTAAACTGAACAAGTTACATAACTTCCGTAAAACATGTGAGATCTTTAACAGAACAAACAAATATATTAAGCAACATTCCTAATGCTATTTTCAATGGACACAGGCTGACTCAAGTGCTCCCGTTGAAGTCATATGGAAATTTTACCATTGACTTCATTTGGCAGTGGAGTTAGGTCAGTGTTGAGTGTTTTTGAAAATAATCACCCTTATCCAAAAGCAAGGATACAAAACACTACGTGTGTGATATAGCTGAGTCAACGTTGCTAATGTAAACCTGGCGCATTTATGCTGTGTGAGCCAGTTGCCATCTTTCGTGGAAGAGGGTACAGGGGAAAGTCTGTTAAATTCTATGAGGAAAATTTTCCTTGAGCTCCATGCTTGGAGGCCACATCACCTCCAAATTATGTGGACCCACAGGGCTGGGAAGCCTTTTCTGAGCTCTGTCAGGGACTGGCCTTGTAGATGCTTCTTGACAAAGCTGATTGCATCATCTGCCTTTGCTCAGCAGTATAGTTTCAGCAGAAGCTGTACTGCCATTGGTTGGCTCACCTATGAGCTATGGAGTCGTATGTGCTGAGGTAATTCTGAGGGAAGTAATACAACGTTAAGCACTATTACCTCACCTTAAGATTTCAAACAAAATTCTAAGAGAAGAGCAAGGGGTGGTGCTGAGAAAATGTGCCCTCTCCAATACAAGTCTAACTTGCATGGACTAAACCCTAAATGGCTACATTTAGATTCCACAGAGTCTATGGAGTTTAGGTTGGTTTTTACCACTTTAACAATTATTTCACAAGGGTTTGGGATTAAATTAAACCTTTTGTTCTATATCACTATAATAAACTGGGTATTAAACCAAAAGAAGGTCATCTTGAAGAAAATCTATCCCTCATGGAAATGTTGCCAATAGTGACAGTATTTGTAATAAGTGAACTTCCTCCAAAATAAGAATAAGTCCTAGAATAAGACCTGTTGTGAATTTCTTCTTTGGATAAAGTAGCATTGTGGTAACATGGAAAAATCAGCTATCCTTGTCTATTAGTTTCTGTTCAGCTTCCAACCTATCAGTTAGAGATGAGCAAGCTTTGGATACAACACTGGGTCCTTGCCAAGTAGGCCCTTTCCCACAGGGGAACAGATTGTTGGTGCTGTAGAATGGTCTGGCAAATGTGAGAGAGACTCATTGCCTCCTTAGCCAGTAACTGGCAATAGGTATCTTCTTGAGACAGCATTGCAAGCCATTGCTTGTATGGATTCATAAGACTTTGTGCATAAGAATGAGAGAGGTATCCAGAGCAAGACTTCTTAAATATGGATATTAAATGTTTGACCTTTGAAAAGGTCCTCTCTCCAGGCCAGAATTCCTTTGGCAAAGCATGTCAATACTACTGATGCCTTGAAAAGGAGGCTGCCATATCTTTGAAATATCACTCCAAAAAGAACTTCAATTTACTGACACTAAGGATGGGAAGGGCCAATGAACACATCCTCCTGTAAAGGACAACTTTCCCTTGGGTGCAGTCTCCATCATATTAAGCCTGGTAGCAGCTTTGCCTGTGTCACTTGAGATGGAGGGGTACTGTTCCTGCTTAGCACTCCCCACATTTTCAAGCTGGAGGGCATGACACTCCATGAAGGTAGCCACTGCAGCAGCATCCTAAGGAGATGTGTGTGTGACCCCGCAAGTGGAGCTATCCTGTAGTGATACATTTGGGCAGATAGTTAGAAACAGTGAGGAGGGAGACAAAAAGTTCATTGAAGAATAAAGTGTTAAAGCAAAATGAAGGTCTCACAGGCCTTTCCTGGGGAAAGACTTAGCCCTGAGGAGGAGAGGAAAGGTTTATTTTCTGCCCTCAATAAGCAGGGAGATTCAAAAACCTATTTCTTTGTACTTGCAAACATGGCCCCACCACCAGTGACCACACTCAACCACAACAATGTATATTAATCTCCAAAAAGAGAAAGCAGTTCTCCTCCTGACAGAGTTGCCTGTAAAGGGTAAACTAACAATAAGTACTCCACACATTATTTATTCTTTTCCCCGTCCCTAGTAGAGTCCTGTTAAAACCTTAACTCCTTGGGGAAAAGGAAGGGAGAGGGCTGAAGAGAATTCCAGCTTTCATAATGAGACTGGAAGAGTGGCATAATCCCTTTGAAAGTCAGATTGATCTGATAAAAAGTCACTGTGGTTGTTAATAGCAACCCTTTCATCTGCTTTCTTTGCCTAGACTCTTGCATTTATTCATAGTCCTGAGCAGGGAGCACTGTGGAGCCATGCCATTGCAAGGGGTGTCTGGGGAAGGATTGTGCTGTATGGAAACCCTGGCTTCCCCACACCTTAGAGGAAGCAGCCCTTGTGCTCCCCAAGTAAAGGGAATTCTGTTGTCTCTGACCCTTTCCAAGAGCAAATATTTTTTGTTGGACAAATATTTTAACTGCAGCCTTCCCCAGACAGAGTATCCAAAAAGAAAAAAAAAAGCAAGTCTCATGGAATTTTACATAAAAAAAAATGCTTATCACCTCTGAATCAATCCTATTCTCTCTCTACATCATGGGAGAAGAAAGCAGTTTACTTAACCTACATGGTTAAAAAAAACTACAAGTAAATTAGACATCTCTGATAAGTTACTTCCTCCATTGTGGTCATTTGCATGGCACTATAGCAAGTATGAAAGTATATTCCTTGTAAGACAAAATTTGGGCTAAGATCCTGGTAAGAATGCAAGATTTTGAAACCTCTTTTTATTCTGATAATCATTGTTCTGTAAAGTGTCAGATAACTTCTTTAAAAAAAAAAAATCTTACCAAGGACAGGAGAGGTCAGATTTCTGCATCCTCAAGAGGTAAAATAATACACAACTACTTTTTAAAAACAAACCAACCCACACACACTCTCTCTCACACACACTCACTCTTTCTATCTTGATTTCTCTCTTAGAGAAGAAATCCCTTGCAGCACGGTTTTCATCTTCTCAGCCAATCTGAAGCATAAACTAATGCCTGAAGTTGCCTGTTAGAGAGCTAACACTAAAGAACTCTAGTTTATTGATAACATTTGGAGCTTTCCACTTGAAAATTTGTCTCCTAACAATTTCCCTAGGTTCCTGATTTTTTTACCATCTCTCTAAAAACAGAGAGAAGCTTCATTTAAAATCGAGGCATTTTATCAGTATTTTCAACAAACTGAATGGAAGGAGGCCAAATAGGTAGGGACAATTAGCATGCACAGATTTCATGTCCCACAGAGTACTTTTCCATTGGATATGTAACCTGAGTTAAATACTTATGAAAACCTGAAACTAACATTTTCTATATAGGAACAACCAAAAAAAAAAAAAAAAACAAACACACAAAAAACCCACAACCACTCACATTAGCAACTCTTCAGACAGCCTAACAAACACTACAGCCTATTCACATTTTCCTGTTACCTTTAGGAAACATGCTTAAAAGAAGAAAAAATCAGATTTTTTTTTCTGTCAAAAGTAAATTTTACATTAAAATGAAGACTCACTGGGCAGCATTTGGACAGCTCTAATTCCAGTGCTGATTCTCACCCCTATTTACATCTGTCAGATGCATAGTCACATGCTCACAAGTCCGCCATTCCCTAGAAATATACTGGACATTAATGAAACAGATTTTTTTTAAGTTATGCATGCACCTGTCATAACTGGGAGGCCTTTCTTAATGAAGGAACTGCTGTAGAACCAGTCAATTGTGCATGTGCACATAAACCCCACACCCAGGCAGCATACTGAAGCACTGAATTCGAGTCACAGAAGCAAGAATCTAAACAGGTCAACTAGCTAAACTCAGACCTTACACCCTCAAGGACTAAAGCTTAAGCTATTCCAGCTCTGTCAAACTCAAGAAAGTTGAATTTTCCGATGTTAACTAACAAACCATCTTAAAAACAATCAAAGTGAAATCTTTAGTTACTGTTGTAAGATGTCAGGCCTGGCCTACAGTAGGAAACTCGGTTGGTGTAACGGTCACTCCGAAGTGTAAAAAATCCACACCTTTGAGCGATGCAGTTAAACCAACCTAACCCACCCCAGTCAACTCTAGCTACCACCTCTCAGGGAGGTGGATTACCTATGCCAATGGGAGAACCCTTCCCATTGGCATAGGTAGCATCTTCACTGAAGTGCTACAGCCATGCAGCTGCACCACTGCCACATTTTAAGAGTAGACAAGCTTTTAACCTATTGGTAGTCATTTTCCTTATCAACTATGGTTACTTGTCTCAAGTCAGAATACCTTCCAATTAATCTACTTTCAAGGCTGCTTTGAGAAGTTAAAATGGACTGAGAGAACTTCAGCCAAACCTGCATATTGCCCAAATTGACTAAGATATTCAGAACTATACTGACATTCTTTCCAACCAAAATCCTGAAAACAGCAGCTTTCCAATCAACAATTTGGCTAGGGTATCACTATTTTACTGTCCTTTTAAGTGACCCAGTTTTCTTCAAGAACTTTATTAATACTGCCTTGTGATTCAAATGGAAAAATCATCTCCTACATGTCATTTTCTAACTGGGAGGCACATCAGCAACTGACCTTTTGTACTTGTGTCCTCCTCAAATATTAAGTAAAATAAGCTGACACATTTCGGTTTGATTTCTTTGTGGTTTACCATGAACAACAAACTTGCATGAAATAGTAGATACTATTAAGGATGATGGATGGAGAATTTAACAGAATCAGTGGGCCTCATAGCAGCAGCATCGGTGATCCCTCGAGGTCAAGGATTATCTCTTTCACAGGTTTTATTTTTCATGGGTCCTTTGGTGACTGAGGAGTCCTATCTTTGAGCCACAGGCTTGTTGGCAAACATTGCAGGTGGTGTTGGAAGATAGGGTTGGGCTACGATTGCTGCATGACAGTGGTCTTTCCTTTCTTTTATGGCATTTTTTCTGTGAGCAAGGTAAGGCAAATTTTCCTCAAAAGTGGATGTTCCCTCTCTGACAAGTCTTTGCCAGTTATCCCTGTCCTGGGCTGCTGTCTCCCAGTGTGTGATGTCAATGCCACAACTCTTGCTGTTTAACTTGTGGGTATCTTTAAAGCATTTCCTTTTGGCCTCCCTGTTTCCTTTCTCCTTTGGTGAGTTGGTTGTAAAGCAGTTGTTCTGATAAGCGTATATCAGACACACGCACACAGTGTTCACTCCATCTCAGCTGGTGCAGGATAATCAGGGCTTCAACACTGAAGATGTTGGCCTCTGTGTGGACACTAATGTTAGTGCAACAGTCCTCCCTTTTTATGTTGAGGATCTTCCAAAGAAAGTGCTGGTGCTCCAGGTTTTTCAGGTATTTTCTATTGGTCACCCAAATCTCAAAGCCGTATGGAGAGTTGGGATTACCACTGCTTTCTAAAATGAAAGTCTAATATGTGTTCTGATGATGTGATTGTTGAACATCTTACGAGACAGTCTGCCAAAGGTAAGGCTGGCGCAGTTAATTCTGTGCAGAATCTCTACATCAATATCTGCCCTCTGAGAGAAATGGCTGCCAAGATAGGCAAAGTATTCTACATTTTCCAGTTCTTTGCTGGGTTTGATGATTGACCGGGGACTAGCTGGTAGAGAACTTTTGTTTTGCTGACGTTCAGAGTTAGCCCTAGGCTTTTGTAAGCTTCAGAGAAACAATTAAGGGCTATCTGAAGATCCTCCTTTGAGTCTGCAACTACAGCACAATCATCTGCATACTGGAGTTCAGATGTTGTTGCCGCCGATATTACTTTAGTTCTGGCATGGAGATAAAAAAGGCTGAAGAGGTTGCTGTCTGTCCAATATTGAATGCCAATGCCTTGTGGTAGATGGTCTTGGGTTAATGCTTTCATAGCTGCTAAGAAGATGGAGAAAAAAAAAAAAAAAGAGTGGGTGCCAGTACACAGCCCTGTTTTACACCAGTTCAGATGACAAAGAGCTCAGAGGTAGAGCCACTGCCCAGGATGGAGGCAGTCATCTCGTCGCAGAGGTGTCTTACAGTGGTGATCACTTTGCTTGGGCAGCCAAACATTGACATGATTTTCCACAGAGCCTCACAGTTGACAAGAGTCGAAGGCTTTGATCAGATCGATAATGGCCATATATAGTTCCTGGTATTGTTCTTGACATTTTTGCTGGATCTGCCTGGCCGCAAAAATCATGTTGGTTGGGCCTCGTGATGGTCTGAAGCCACACTGGCACTCTGGAAATACTTCCTCTGCAAGAGGGAGCAGGCGATTCAGTAAAATTCTAGCAAGAATCTTCCCAACAATGGAGAGGAGGGCAATGCCTCGATACTTGCCACAGTTGGCCCTGTCTCCCTTTTTGAAAATGATGATGTTAGCATTATGTAGTCAGCAGGAATTTCTTCAGTGCACCAGATTTTGAGGAGCAGCAAATGAAGCTTGTTAGTCAGTGTTTCTCCCCCCACTTTCAGTACTTCAGATGGTTTGCCATTGGGACCTGGTGCTTTATTGTTCAATTGTTTATATTGAATATCCATATTATGGACGAGGAGTGATAAGGGTGACACAATAAAGGTTGCATTATGTTTTGCACTTAAAGTGGGATTTCCAACATGTGTTTTTGTATGCCCCAAATTTTCAGCACATAACCTAAATTTGCATTTTCTGAGAATTTTAAATAATTATTTTGAGTTCTAATAAATTAAAATTAACCTTTAAAATGTTTAAAACTTGTGTCTGGTGATTTTTCAGGGAATATAGCCTTGCTTATGATGATTTTATGTACTCCTGTAATTCAACAGTGAATGTGATTGTCCAACATAGTATGTATACTTCCCCCCTCCTCTTCTTACCCCCCACAGTAGAGGAATAGAACTTTTTCCCATAGTTTATTTCCATATGCCATACAGTAAAAAGTTTGCTGCCTCTGAAATTGGGGACATATGGAATGGGTAGCTATAACAGAGGCATTTGTATGGCACTGGAGATCAAAGGAAGGGATAATTTATCAAAAATAAGGATTTTGTAAATTGTTTAGGTAACTCAGGCCTGAAACATTTTAGAAACACCTGAATGTTTTATACAGTAGCTGTTGCTTGGACAGACACAGGAGCTCCCTGAAATTGTTCATCCAGTTCAGGAATAAAGCTGTAGCCAGCTCACTAATTTCATGAAGAATGGCATCTTCAAAAAGCAGATATTATCATAAATGCCAGGGTCCACATGAAATTGCCACCTACCTCAGGAACAGATCCCACTCCTCCTCAGAGGGCTACTACTTTGTCAGAGAGCTCTTCTTAATCCATTAGTATTTCTTGTCATAACTGAATCCTTATGTATAACAGTTAGTTGACGGAGAACATGAAAAAGTTTTATATCTGAAAAGTGTCAAACTGTTTATTTCAGAACACTTTAGAGAAGTACCATCTTGCCTATTGGCACACACTCTGGTAATAGGCCTTAGTTTTGGATGGAGGGCATAATGCGATGGAGGGAAACAGGTTTTCCTGCTGCAGCACCAGTTATGTAGAACTGTAGACAAAGATCTTCATCAGAGAAGTAGCTAATTTCACTAAGAAAGATCTTAAGTTAAAGTTCTTCATGAGCTATGTATTTCACAAAGATCTTGTTTTCATGAAAGTAGCCACCATTGTGTTGGAGACCCTTTCTTAATCCAGAATAACTAGGATATGAACCAACAAAAAAACCCAGAAACAAAACATTACATTTTGTGTCAGTTACATTTGGTCTATTTTGGTAATGTGGTCCACATTACCAGAGTATCTGAGCACCTCACAGTCTAATGTATGTATCTTCCCAAGACCCTGTGGAGGTAGAGAAGTACTGTCATCCCCATTTTACAAATAGGGAAATGAGACAGAGAGAATAGGCAATTTGCCCGAGGTTTACACAGGAAATTTGGTGAGGCAGAGACTTGAATCCAAATCTCTCAAGTCCTAAGCTAAACCTTCGCTAACCACCTTATCATCTACAACACAGAAACTGGTCTATGCACATAGCTAAATTTTTAATTTCCTTAGTTTGTGTTAAGGCACTTAACAGTACATATTCTTCCAGCATCCCATTCCTCAAATGAGAGATTTTCTGGAACTGAGTATAGCTGATACTAAGAATGGATGTCTCATCGTGTGGCCATGGTGGTGGATGCTAGAAGGCTGACAGGCCTAGTGGGTCAGATTTCAGGTGGTATGTAGTCTGTGGTGTATGGTGACTGTTCTAGTTGTGAGGTTTGTGCCTCTGGGTGGAAGAATAGAGCATGTATTGTTTCATTTCTGAGGTTTTGGCTTAGGTATGTTATATACAGATTACTTTGTGTCACTTGAAGTTGTGTTTCCATGAATTAATTTATAGATATACTTACACCATGGGCACTTTAAAATGCATACACACAAAACATTATTGCCGAATTTGTCACCTGTAAACAAGTTCGGAAAAGTGTTTTCCGGTCCTTCCTCTTCAGTAACATAAAACTGGAATATTCAGTACTACAAAATTCAGTTAGAGCATTTATGTTTTAATAAGTGTTTTTCATTTAGCTATTTCTATCTGTGGCTAGCTGAATAGTTAAAAAGTAGGTTTGGGGGTTGTTTTTTAAACACATTGGAGTTTTAGATTGCTTCATAAGTAGCATTATCTTTTTCTTTGAACCTTTTTTTCTTTCAATTGAAGCAACTGTACCTATAGAATTAGCTAAAATAATGTACCATTAGTCATTTTTTTCTTTTGTTCTATCAAAGTCAGATGAAGTGGCTATCAGAAAAGATCAGTGTTTTGAGATAACAGTATCTCATACCATGATTTTTCTGAACAGGAGAAGTGTAGGTGAAATTGGCAAATGGAAAAGAGCAAATAGCTAAAGTTAGAGGCTCTTCTGATAATAGCAGTCAGGGAGGAGGAGTCCTCTATAGTATGCTGCTGACATCTTATTTTTGCAGCGCCCCAACAGATGCAGACCAGGAGAGGGGAGGGAGCAGGTTGCTGCATGTTTCAGGTGAGAACAAATCTTTTTTCAACACAGTGGGTCAAATTTCTGCCTTCAGGTATGATCACTGAGCCCAGATTGAATTTTTCTCTGTACAGTTAGTGTAAAAAAACATTTCTGGTTAAGCATAAAATACACCCACAAAGCAGTTGCTCATTGACAATTTGCAGATATACTTCAGGTCAAGGTGGTTAGATTAGACTAGAATAAAAAAAAATCTAAACTGAATTTATGATAAGAAAAGCCAAACCTACTGATGGACAATGTGGACACTGATATTCCCAGTTTCCCAGATGGGTGGATACCCCCTTTTAAATATTCAGAATCCAATTTTCAAATGCTGATATTACAAGTCTTCCCTTTTACCAATTAGCTGCAGTAATCTAAAGTAGCACCACTCTCATTTTCATATAATGTAAGCCAAATATATCTCATTCTTTTAATGGTTTATTTTTATACTGGGCAAGGTTTTCTGTTTTAGTTTTTTGCTAACAGGGGAATACATTACACAAAAATATAGGTCCTGTATGAACATCTGTAGTAGAAAGCTACATTGTATTGCAAGTATGGCATTAAAAAAATCAAAATAAAATATTAAAAAGGGGAGATGTAACAAAGACTTAGAAGTGACAAAACAATTTAACTGCTGTTTCATTTAACACAATGTGTCAGTATAACAGTCTAAAAAACACTAAATTTTATGCATCAAAAACAGAGAAGCAGACTATCTGATCTGCCAGGCAAACTACAGAAAATTTGTTTTAATGAATCACTGTCTCTATTCAAACATAAATCAATCATGTTGATACAGTAAGAAAAGACACTTCTTGCACATGAAGAGAGTGACTTAGTGCAGCAGATATCTCTCAAGGCAATAAAAGTGGAGCAAGCCCCTCTCTGAAATAGCTAGTTCCTTGTACTAATCTTTGCATTTCCATTTCTTTTTGCTGATTTAATAAGTCCAACATGTTTAATAAGACATTTCTTCTATATTGCTTAAGTTACAGTGATTAATCACAGATCTCTCTTCACTCCTGACTCCCCTCACCCACCTTTAAACAAAAACAAAAAAAAACCAAACACATCTCAGCCTGTCTCAGACATCTCCTAGCTGGCAAGCCATCAACTTAATAGGCCAAAACTGAACTCTATGTTTCCACCAAAACCTTCCACTACCAGCAGCTTCCCTGTCACTCAAGCCCATGACCTAGGGGTCATCTTTGTCTCCTCTCTTTCTAGCTCTGCATATCCAAGACATACAAATCTCATGCCCCACCCCCATACTTTTAAGATATTTCCTCTCCTTTCTGCCTACACAATCAATACCCTCATTTAAGCTCATCTTTCATTTCATTACTGTCATTTCATTCTCTGTAGCCTCATTCACATCACATTACCCCCTTTCAACTCATTCAAAATGCAGCTTTTACTTTCATCTTCCTTATGTTCAGACCACATAGGCTCCAAAGTCAAAAGCACCTAAGACTCAGGCTCTTAAATGACAAAGGGCCAGATAAGCCCCTAGTGGGATTTTCAAGAGTGCCTGGACACCTACCTGCCATTGATTTCAATGGGAGTTAGGCATCTAGGCACTTCTGAAAATCCCACTAGACACCTATCTGCAACTTTAGGTACCTAAATAACCTTCAAAAATCTGACCCTAAATCGCATTTGCAAAAGGACCTAAACGCTAAGGCCCAGATTTTTAAAAGCTATTTAAGTGTTGCTGCATTCAACACTGCAATGACTAGCTGATTCAGAAGCCCAAACTCTTTTCAAATGTGATTTGGGTACTTAGGAGACTAAATCCCTTTGACTGTTAATGGTATTTGGGTTCCTAAATGACTAAAGCCTCTTGAAAATGAGATTTAGGTATAGGGTAGTTGATATTGTATTTATAATAAAATAATAATAATAAATAAATGTATATGTGTACATAAGAATTGCATGTATCCAATTATAGCCCAATTCTCTTAGATTGTAAGGAATTTGGGTTAGGAACTATGCATGTATAGTGTCTAGCATCTTTGAACTCTGATTCTGATTGGACCTATTGAGTGCTTCTGCAATATAAATATTGAAACAGTAAACTATTCCATTATCTTTCTGAAGAAGCTAAATTCTTAGATATATAGCACCAAACTTTCAAAGTGAGCTATTTAAAGGTCATGTTATACCTTTGTTTCTACCTGGATTCCTAATTTATTTTTCACCCTATCATTTTTTTGAATGAAGTGTTAGTTTATTTTTTACAATCATTTTGTCACTGACTACTGGAGAGCATAAGATTTTGTATCATCCTAGAGAAGATAGGTATATTGTGTATTCATCCAACATTAGGTAGAAGTAACTCACATCAAGAATCTGGATTGTTCCAAGATGGCCGATAGGCTACCAATTGAGACTTGTAGTCAACACAAGGTACAAAATTAAGATCAAAGGCCAACTGGTCAAAAAAAAGAGGGCCAAACAGAAATTTAGGACATAAGAGTGAGGAGACTCTACCACTCTGTGGCCTTTGGGATTAACTAGGAGGGTGCTACATTTCTAAAAGGTTGTTTAAGATGCTAATTTTCTCTCATTTCTTTAAAGGGGAGTGTTTTGATTACACCTCTGTTTAGTTTTCTTATGTAACAAACTAGAAGAGTTTCCACTAAATTTAGAAGATTTATACTACACTGAAAGTACGTTTCATGAATTTGCGATTTTCTCAAGAACATGTAATCAGATATAATATGACAGGTCTTTTAAAGATCTAAATTTGCAGTAAGACTCCATTTTAGAATAATATGATCCAGATCCTCAGCTAGTATAAATCAGTGTAGCTCCCCTGACTTCATACAAATCTTATTACAACCCAGTGTGAAAAATCTACAGGGAAAAAAAAAGAAAAGAAAAGGAACACGGAAAACAATAGGTGAAAACATTTCAGAGAAGCAAGTTCAACCATCAGATTCTCCCAAGACACTTTATATAATGTAGTGTCTCAAAAGAAAGTGCACGTGTCATTTATATTAATCATATATATTATATTCATTCTGCAATTTATATATATTGGTTACCTTCCCTGAAAATCAAGCACTGTTTAATCACAATCTTTAAATCCTATTGAATAAATCCTGTTTTGGAGAATGTTGTTTCTATGTTTTCCTTAAACATGACAGCAAGAACTGTCATAATAGTTACCACTTTAAAAGGACCCTATGTTAGAAAAAAATCTAAATCCGCACCATAAAAATCTTGGAATTTTCCTTAGAGTGTGCACTAAAAACTTTTCCCCTCAATTCATTAGCTTTCATTCAACTTTGATTGCTGCTATAAAATGCTATTTCATTTTTATGATATCATGATCAGTTTTTTAGCTTACCATAAAGGAAGTGAACATAAATCATTTGTATTATTCTACCATGATCCTTGCTCAGAAGGGAATGCTGAAGCAATTTTATTAAATCATGCATTACCTACTGCATACGATTAAACAAAAACAAAAAACTCAGAATTCAGAGCTTTACTTATAATAATAATATGCAATTGTCTTATTTGGTATGTGCATTAAGTATACTGTATAAGAAAAAACATAGCAATGCGGACAAGAACAGTTCACACAAGGTAAATTTAAAGGCTAAAATACCAATACCTCACTCCACCTTGTGTCTCTAGTATCATGGGACCACCATGGCTAGAACAACACTGCACATAAGAAATTTGTGGCAGAAATTATTTCCTCATTGAAAATGTGCTGAAATTTGTCTATGTATGCTTTTCCTGTGTGATTAAAAAAAAAAAGAATGGGAAAACAATTGTGCTAGCTAACAATCACAGTTGAGCTGGGTACAGGTTGTAAAAATGAATGCATGGTCTGGTAAAAACTGGTAATTTTTCTCCAAAACCTCTTACTGTAAATCTGATCAAAATGGTGGCCACAACAGGTCTAAAGAGCATTCCATCATAGAGAACAAACAGGCGCACAACTACCATCATAGTGAAGGAACTACGGACATGATTTATGAGCTGCTGTGATGACACATAGGGGATAACCCCCCTACTCAGACAACTGAGGATTCCCCTAAAGGGGAGATGTCTCTAGATGGCATACAGCCAGCGCAACTCTACAACAAACCTTGGCACAAGAGAGGGGAGGCAGGGCCTGAGTGCAGCTGCACTTCAGCAATACTCAGCTGGCTCAGTCGCTCCCTGGGAATTGTGACCAGAAGATGTAACCAGCATCCCAAAACACCTGGGGATTGAGGAAATCCATAGAATGATGCACAGTCACTTTTGCCTCCCCAGGCCTGCACAAAGTTTGGCTCCATTGCCTGGAAAGCTCCATTTCTGCTAAAAAGTAGTATCAACGTGTCACTAGACAAGACTGAGCAATCAGAGATTGAAGGTACTCTTCCTAGAGGTTGCCTCCCTCCAACCCATCAATTTTAGATGCCAATTTGTGACCAGTAAATATCTTTATATCCCATCCTAGGGAGGGGGGGAAGAGGGGAATCACAGAAAAAAAAGGTACCCATCCTTCTTTCATCAAGACACGATTTAAGCATGAAGAAATGTTCTTGCACTTTCATGGGAAGGTGTCATTTTGTACTGAGGAGAATGCTATTTTTAGTCACTCCTGACCAGCATCACAGATGAAGTCTCTCATGAGAGCACTCCGTTACACTAAGCTTTACAGCATCATAGAGTTTAAGACCAGAATGCATCACCAGATCATCTAGTTTTACCCTCTATATATTACAAGCCACCACCACAGCATCCAGTGTCCCATCTCCACCTGCACACTAAACCCAAACACCAAAACATTACAGTCCACAGGAGACTAGACTATTATGTGTAGGGCCCTACCAAATTCACAGTCCATTTTGGTCAATTTCACAGTCATAGCATTTTAAAAATTATAAATTTCATCTGACATTTCACAGTACTGTAATTGTAGGGGTCCTGACCCAAAAAGGATTTGTGTGGGGGAGAGCGTGCAAGGTTATTGTAGAGGGGGTTGCAGTACTGCTACCCTTACTTCTGCGCTGCTGCTGGAGGCAGCGCTGCCTTCAGAGCTGGGCAGCTGGAGAGTGGCGGCTGCTGGCCGGGAGCCCAGCTCTGCAGGCAGAGCCACCACCACCACCAGCAGCACAAAAGCAAGGATGGCCTGGTATGGTATTGCCATCCTTACTTCTGCGCTGCTGCCTGCAGAGCTGGGTCCTCAGTCAGCAGCAGCCACTGTCTGGCCACCCAGCTCTGAAGGCAGTGCAGACGTAAGGGTGGCAAATACCTCAACCCCCCTAAAATGACCTTGCAAACACCCCTCCCCCCCAACTCCCTTTTGGGTCAGTGTCAGGGAGAAACACTGGCCTCCCCTGTGAAATCTGGTATTTTGTGTGCTTTTAACCTATACTATACAGATTTCACAGGGGAAGACCAGATTTCACAGTCCGTGATGCGTTTTTCATGGCCATGAATTTTGTAGGGCCCTAATTACGTGCCACAAGCAGAGCTAGGAGGGACCAAGATGCACCAATGTCGAGGCCCCTGTAAGGGCAGGGAATTGATTACATTAGATATATCCAGATAATCCTGGCAAGTAACCTGTACCCACATGCTGCAGAGGAAGGCAAAACAAACAAAACAAACAAAAACAAACAAACAAAACAAACAAAACAAACACCACCAGTCTGACCTTGAGGACATTCCTTCTTGATCCCACACTTAGATCTTTGGCAAGTGAGCAAGGACCAGCCAGCCAAGCACCTAAAAGGGAGGGAACGTTTGGTACCACCTCAGTCCACTGACCTATCCAATCCAGTGTCCCATCTCAAGCCATGATGCTTCAGAGGAACAAAATGAAAAAAAAAACCCAGATATATAGGGACAGGGTAAAGGAATCCTTTCCTGCAAGTGACCAACTACAGTCCTGATGCAAGAGATTTAGGAGAAACTAAAAAGGGACATGTGGGGCTGCCAAGTCCTCCCCCTTAACATTGCAAGTAACCCAGTCAGACAGTCCCTCTCAAATTTGTTCAGCTCTCTCTCAAAACTAATTTAAGTTAGTTGCCCCGTAACACCTACATTTCCTTCTGCATTCTGGTGCATGTGACAAGAGGTTTCAGGGGATTTTTCCTCCCACTGTGATCACTTCTGCCTTTGCCCAATTTTCGCTACTCTTCCCTCCCAGATTTGTATTCATTTTCATGGAAGTTTGACAGCTGTTAGGATTTTTTTTTAAAATAATTGTCATTCATAATCTATTTGGTTCTCAATTACAGGGAAAATGGACATCAATCACTGGAGTCATGCTATCAAGAGCAGGATTCAGAAAGGAATTCTGAAGTTATATTTTGAAATTACATTATTTTATACAGTAAAAGTATAATGAGGCAATGCCGTGGAAGTGCCACTCTCCAAAAAGAGTACATTTTCATTATTAGGAAGAACCAGTCTGAATGAAAAGTCATGAAGCTATACTGTTTACTTCACAAAAACAAGAGATGAGCTTTTCAAAATGTGTTCGGGGTAATTAGACAGATTCCAAATTTTTTCCACTGCAGTTCTCTCCCGAGTGTACACCCCCACATTTTTCTGTATCCTGCCTGCTCCCATCACACCAAGAATATTACATCAGAAAAATCAGTAGTAATATAATAATTTAATTTAAACACTCCTGTCAATAAGTGTTTTCTTACATTTTCCTTTTCTTTCCCTTCATTGTCACCTTCCTCTCCCACTTTCATCTTATTTTCACTCTCGTCACCTCCCATCTAAATATTGTTTTCCCTCTCACACCTTTTCTCCTCTCATACCCACATTCATTCCCTTGTGATCCAGGCTACCTCACTTTCTTTTCTGATGTCTCTTAGAATTCATTCTCCCATCAGTTTCCCTTTCCCTAGCCATCTCCATCTTTTTCTCATTCCTTCCAAATTTCCTATGTCTTTCATCTTTTCTTTGTCCTTCCACTTCCAAACTTCCTTGCAGGATATATTCCATCACTCAAATGACAATCTTGCACAAGTGACAGTTCTGGTTCTACTTGTGGTCATGCTCATTGTACTCTAACCAGAGAGATGTGTAATACAGAGAAATCTATGGTTACTTGCCCAAGAGTTACAGCAGCAGGAGAAAAGCAGCAAGCCAATAAATAAATATCAAGACCATCAGAATTAATGTTTTCAAAGAAACAATGCAACACGTTTTAGGATTTAAGAGTTCTGAAATGTTGTGTGTAAGTATAAAAATAACCATGTTAAACATGTTTCTGCAGACTACACCTAAAAGATAGGAGATGACACAAACATAAGCAAGCGAAAAAAAAGTTATTTACCAAGATCCAAGCAAAGTATAGTAAATAAATAAATTCATAATTTTCCACATAAAGGTTACATGAAAGATCACTTTTAGTGCATATATTTTTAAGAGTGATAAAGGAGGTCCTCCCTCATTCCAGTTTTCCTATTCTTTTGTTAATATTTATTAAGTGCAGTAAGTCACACTGTACAAGCTATACTATAGCTTGAAAGCAATAAGCCAGTTTGGTGCCTCTATGGCTCTTATATCAAAAAAACACTGATTTCCACAAGACTTGTCTACTCCAAAATCTTAAAATTTTGATGACACTTCCTGACATTAGAGCCTTTTAATATGCTTCGTTCTCCATTTAGTCAACAGTTTTCAGTACAGGTTGTGTGTGTACAGAATATGAAGTGGTGCTCATGGAAACTCTCACAAACTTCATTATAAGTAGACTGTTTTCATTTACAACCCTCATGCCACCTCAGGTGAAGGCATCATGATCTGATACTTCCATCTATATGCAGCATTTTTGTCACCTAATCCAACTCAAGACAGATCAAATAGATTTTCCAGTACTTGATGGGTTATTTTGTGACTATAAGTGGTTCCACTCAGCCCTGAAGCTCTCCTTGGTATCAGGGTAAGGCATTGCAGGGGTTTGACCCTGTGATGACCTGTTTCTGTCCATGATAGCCCTCTGGCTAAGTCACAATCCAGTCCAGATAACAGAAGTCAAACAAAAGTTCACACAAACCCCAGTGTCTTCTACCTTGCTCAAGCTCCTCTTTAGATCATCCTCCAGGCTCAGTTTCCAGCCACTTCCAAGTACCTATAAGTCTCTCTGATTCTGGGATAGAGCCCTGACTCCCCAGTTCCTTCTCTGGAGTCTCCCTCACAGTCTCAGACCCTACTTCAGGACCTTCCACAGAAGCCCAGCTTGCTCCCTGTGGTACCTACTTCAAACTGAGTTTTCTTAGCCCTTTCATGAGGCTCAAGTGTTACATATTATCACGTGACCCTAATGAGTCCAGCTGCTTCTGGCTAAGATGCCATTAATTATGGCACAGGTGGAGCTAGTTGAACAGGCTTGGCACATGCAAGGCTTCCTGGCCCAGATCCAAAAGAGTCCACCAACAAGATTATGTCTGATCTCTCACATGTAATTAATCACCATAATGAATATACACAATGGCTTGAATTAAGGCACCTTTAAAACAGGCATTTCCTAACTTATGGGTGCCTGAATTTTCAACCTTAACATTCTTTTAACATAGCTTTTTAAATGGTATTTGGTTCCACTTGAATCATCAGCAAGGTTGGGATCTTTAGGTCATCAGCATAGTGCTCTGCTACTTGAGCTAACTAGTAAGAGTAGAAGGCTGTTATCTATATGGATCTGCCTCTACAGCAGGATGGAGACGTGGCAAAGTGCATGTCTCCATCCGTTTGCCATTTACTAGACTCAAAGGAATGTTAAGACTTAGGAATAATGGGTTAAATTCCAGGCTCTCTAGGGGAGCGTGCTCTAGTGGTTACAGTCTCTTTCCCATCACCCACAACCTTTCCCGGCCTTAACCCCCACTCTTAGCTCTGTCCCATTCATCTTCCTTCTCAACTCCTACCCATCTCACCTGCTGGCCCTGTTCTTGCCCTTGTACCCAGCTCCTGCTCTCCTCCCTCTACATCTATCCTCCTCCCTGTGACTCGGGCCTTCCTCCCACTCTGTACTCCCATGCTTCCCCATCCTTGTCTCCTGCTGTTGTCCCCCCTTCTTGCTACTTCTCCCCTTGCTCTTGTTCATATTTTTTGAAGCAGGCCCATATTCCTCTAATGGTTGCAGGCCCATATTCCTCTAATGGTTATTCAGAGGATAAACCCTAACATTAATATATTAGGTGTGAATACTTACATGTTCCTACATGTTCCTTCACAATATTTTGGATATGCATTTCTGTTTCAAATATTACTGATCATGCTAAAATACGGAGGCAGAAATCCAAACAACTGTCACATACAAGACATAAAAGTGATTAAGTTACTGAATAAAGTGAAAGGATTAAAACTAGAGGGAGAAATGTTTGCCATCTCCAGACCAGTCAAAGCAACATAATTAAGTGCATTTATACTCCGACCTTCAAAGAGACGCTGTGGAAACAAAGTTATGATAATGCAAGAAACATCTGAGGTTCAGACCTAGACCATAATGGCCAATTAGATGTTTGCATATTTAACAGTCTGGAAGGGGGAGGAGGAAATAGCCTTTCTTCTACCACCTAGAAAGAGAAAACGAATCTCTGCAGTTGGGGCTATGGATGCCTGGGGATTGGGGCTTTGGAAAGAGTCAACCATATAAAAGAAATGGGAAAGCATAGTTCAGAGACACATTACAGAAGAATGGTGCCTCCGAGAAAGAACTTCCTACAGCAAAGCTACCAGGTAATATTCTGTTTCTGGAATACTTAATTTAATATGCGATGCCAAGATTTTCAGTGTATGAACATTATCTCCCAGGATATTTTGTAATGTGGCAAAATGTTTATCATCTTTATTTCCTGTTGCATGTATGCATGCATGCCAGTCCTTGTATTGCTCTGTGTTAAAGGCTATTTTAATGGAATACATGTGACTGACATTTATATTTTTTTCAGACTTCTCCAAGTTTTTCCAGGGATACACACTTGCTGACACTCATTCAAGAGATAACATGGTGCATAAGTTGCATCCACAATCTTTTTTCTGGTCTGAACACCCTGAATCCAAAAAGGAGTTTTGACTGTGTGTTCAATTTTAGGGTGTTTCAGAATATCTGTGTGTTCAGACTGGACAACGTGAGCACAAAAGGTAACAGGACAAAGTTATATGTAACAGTTATCTTCTGGGGAATACTTGAATTTTACATCACTTGATTTGGGCAAAAGCTAAGTCACATATGACCTCAATACTCAGTTATGAAAGAAAGATTCAGTGTCAAGTGAGGTCAACGACTGAGTCTACTACTGCTCTGGCAGAGACTGGCATCATGCTTGAAGTGCCAGCAGCAGAATGTACAGGTGTTGAACCCTTTCCTGCAACAGTTGAAGTTCAAGCTTCAGTCTCTCTGGACTATGTGCATATTTTTAAAAGGTGTGTGGGTTAAAAAAAAAGCTATACTCATCAAGTAATTTTAGAAAAGTCAGAGAGAGCCACCTTCTCAGTATCAACCAAAAAATATTCTACTCCTACGGTTGGCAGGGACAAGACTGACCAATTTAGAAGTAACCTCTTCTCTTTGCCAGGAGTGAAAACTTTTGTTTTTCTCTCAAGTGCATATGAATTTCTCCCTTGCCCTACAGATCAAACAGAATAGACTAATCACCTCTAAAATCTGGGATAGCTGTATGGCTATGAACTGGAGGAGAAGGAAAAGTGAGGCAAATATACAACTCACTTAGATAAAGATCTGTAGAAAGAAACATAAGTTAATATATAGATTTTATTGCTACAACTTTGGAAGATGTAATGACTAACAAGCAGTGAAGCGACATGTTATCACTGTTTGGTTTGATCTGCATAAGGTTGTTTTCTCACAGGTCTTATTTGTTTGATATTTAAGTCTCTCCATATATGACTTGAAACCACAAAAATCCCATACATTTCTGGAAAGGACTAAAAACCCTCTCATAGCATCAAGTTGTGGAAATCAGGCAAGACTGAAAGGTACATACTTATTCTTGATGTGTCCTCCCAGCATTGCTAGTCTATATGCAGAGAGCAAAGGAAGCTTTGTGAGGCCAGTACTTTCCCGTCGCCTCCACCATGCAGATACAGGGTGTGTGTGATGTTATCTGATTAAAATATGACCATATAGATCATTGTTTCAACCACTGTTATATATTTGCCACAAATCTTGTACAAAATGTGGCATGTGAGACATCTATAGAAAGGTTATGACTTGCTGAACATGATTATGTTATTTGTATGCATGTATCATTTTGTATTTGAAGTTATGAGTATTGGCTCTATACCTGGATTTCAAATGTTTGCTCCTGGGGTAATGCCCACAAAGTTTATAGCCTGCACATCTTGAAGGGACTATTCAAATTAAGTGGCTCATCAAGGGACACTTAACTCATAATGGACCACGGGAGATGCCTATCTACAGATAATGGACTTTCTGCATAATTTTGCAGAGTCATGGCAGCACCATGGCAACACCCATCTTTACCTGTAATTTTCCACTAGCTGTGCTGAGGGCTTTGTTTGAAACAATGGGTTTCCCTCCACATAGCAGAAGCTATGAAAGGCCCTGGAAAACCCTCCATTTTGCCTCTTTTCTGCTCCAGCCTCTTTCCTGCTCAAACCTCTGAACTATAGACTTATACTAATGGGAGCATTCTAACCAAGGGACTGAGGTTCTTCCAATGATTTTGAAGCAATCAGAGACTTATTAAGCCAGCAGCATGTTCCATCACTGTTACAAGCCTGAACCAATAATTTATTATATACAATAATTGCATCCTTTAACCAATTTCTCACTTTTTTTCCCCTCCTTTCTTTTTATGAATAAACCTTTAGATTTTAAGATACTAAAGGATTGGCATAAGCGTGATTTTTGGGTAAGATCCGAGTGGTATATTGACCTGTGTGTGTGGCTGGTCCTTTGGGATCAGAAGAACCTTTTATTTGAGGAGATTGAGATGGGTGGTTCTTTAAAACCAAAGTCTAGTATTTTGGGGGTGATACAAGGACTGGAATGCCTAAAGAAACTGCTTTTATGACTTCTTGTTAGCCAGCATGGTGAAACAGAAGTTTACTTTTGATGCTGATCTGGTAGATCTTATGGAAGAATAACCACCAGTTTTTTGTTGTGTTTGCCCTGTTTCTCAGCAGTTTGTCCTAAATTCGGTATTCTCAGTTGTGACCCACAAAGACACGGTTACGGGGGAGACGAGGAGAGGGCAGAGCCTTGGCTCCACCTACTTTAAGTTTCCAATGAGCACAGCTGAATTTGCCCAGAAGGAGGTGAAATTGCTACTGGTTTCGGACAGTAGCAGATTATTTCCCCTTTGTTCCAGGGAAGAACTAGGAAAGGAATTGTGGCTGTCAAAATTCCCTCTTTGAACTGTTACAGGGACAGCACAGCTATATAGCACCAGGGCTCACTCCAGATTAAAAACACAATCTTGTTCTTAGGTTCAGACTAAAGTTTCCAGGAACACAGACCAAGTGAAAGGTTATGGTTGAGCTTTAAATGGAGAGAAGTGAAATTATACAGTGGCATATACATGTAAGAGAAATAAGGACACTTAGAATAGCTTCTAATGAAAAACAAAGAAAACAAACAAACATACTAGAGTTGCCAAATATCCCATTTTGGACATGCTTCATCTAACATGCTATTATTTGTAGAAAGAAAGAAAGTAATCTTGCCCCCCATACAGTTTCAATTTATTCATCCTCAGCTTTTCACCTGACCAAATAAAGTCAACAAATGCTGGCTTTAGCTTTTCAAGATCTGAGGTCTGAAACAGAAACAAAAGCAAAAAGCTCCCTACCTCAACAGGTAACGTCTGTATACTACACAATATTTAAAATAAGGGGATCATTTTCTACCTAGGAGAAAAGCAGAAGAATTTCCTCTACTCTTCATGCCTTCTATACTATGGCACAGATCCTTAACTTGTGTAAATAGGCATCACTGGAGCCAATTAGGCCGTTTTACACCACTATGCTGATTTACAGCAGCTGAGGATCAACCCCTATGTTTAATTCTCACGTGAGAAGTTTCGCATTACCACCATATTTTGATGGGGGAAATCATAGCTTGTAGGATTCATACAAGGTTTATGCGGTTGGCAACATTCAGGGCACACCCAGAGTGTTGTGCTGGAGTAGTGCACACACTGCTCCATCCAAGGGCATCAACCTTGGAATCTCGCCAAGATGACATGAACCGTGGGAAGCCTCTCAGGACTGGGCTCAAGGCCCGAGAGCAAGGAATGCGGTAGATAGAAATTGGTAAATAAGAATGTTAAACAAAGCCAGTGTATTCCGTTTATCTGTTGGAGAATGTAATGCGCGGGGAGAGAGAGAGAATAAAGGGGAAGGTGGAAAGCTGACAGGAAGAAGCCCGTTAGCAGAGACCAGCCTGCTTGCTTGCTAAAAGCTGTGTTCTGTCTTGTCATTGAACCGCCACAATAGCTGGAATGGGAAATTAAATGTTTATTTTTTTTAAAAATATAAAACACGTACAAACGTTGTGGTTACAAATTTGTTTATCACATTTGTAGCAATGGTGGTTCTCTTAGCTAAGGCTACCATATATGGATTTGCCTTAGCTGTTTGCATTATCTTATTCTGGGGCAAGGTTTATAGATCAGTCCCATATGTATATGAGTTAATGTCACTAACTCTTGGGAAACCAGTGAGGGTGAGAGAAGATTGTTTCATGTTTGCTCATGAAAGAATGAGAATACTAATAACTTGAAACTGAAGGTATGAAGCGGACAGGCACAGCATCCACAAAAGGTCTTAGGCACTAGAAAACTATTGCCAGATTAACTGCAGCAACACTGCACGCCTCCTCACTTGTCATTTTTCTCAAAAATAAACACAATCAAAGAAAGATTAATCATTTTTAATGTAACATCAGGGACATCTTGCTTTACAGTGCTACTCTTTAGCTGTACGGTCAATAGGTCACACACATTTGGAAAGGCGTCTTTCTCCATTTGAAATAGCTCCATCTAATGCTCATTCATCATGTCTTTAAAAGTGGTTTAAACATTATCTTCCTTGCTACTCTTACTTCTCTCATTTTAATTTATATATATTTCACACACACACACACACACACACACACAGTATATAGAATATTTAATATTATATACTTTGCATGATAGATATAAAAGTTACCTTATCCTGTGTCTTCCTCAATCTGTATGCCTGCTGGTATCTAGTCATTTGCATATATCTGTTACCTATAGTACATTCAATATCCTGGTACTAGGGGAGTTTTCCATTAAATGCATGCAATACTGATAGATAATTTTTATGGCTTCCTCCACCTTAAGTCATTCAGAATGGGCTCACTGCTTCTTTCCATCACCTTAGCATGAATATTGAAGCAATGTGTCAATACCTGAGCTTCAAATCAGATTTTAAGGAGCAAAGAATCTAATTAAGTCAACTAGTGAAAAAGTTTAAATCAGAGAGCTATAAACTCTTTATATATATTATAAAAAATGTAATGCAGAAAGACATTTTGGGATGCATACCTGTCCAAAGTATCACCTTGGTTCTATTACATTAAACTTATAGGTTTCAGAGTAGCAGCCGTGTTAGTCTGTATTCGCAAAAAGAAAAGGAGTACTTGTGGCACCTTAACGACTAACCAATTTATTTGAGCATAAGCTTTCGTGAGCTACAGCTCACTTCATCGGATGCATAAAGTGGAAAATGCAGTGAGGATGTTTTATACACACAGACCATGAAAAAATGGGTGTTTATCACTTCAAAAGGTTTTCTCTCCCCCAACCCCACTCTCCTGCTGGTAATAGCTTATCTAAAACTTATAGTTCTTTTAAAAAGATTTGATATGAATGCTAAAAAGGAACACAAAATTCCTTTTAGAAAGGTTCTATTTTTTTTTTTTTTTAGCATGAAAGCCACAACATCCATTTTTGCCCCTTTTTTTAGATCCACACAACCCTACAGGCTCACCCCATTCCAAATGCAAAACCCCTTTCAAGGTTTACTTCCAAGTTGTACATTATAAAGTATTAATTTGACTTTGCATGTATGTGTGCGAACCCAGACTCCTGCTTCATTCATGTATCATGGTTGGAGTTCCAAAAAGTGGGTATGAATATGAAAATCCTCAAATTACTGTATTTTTTCCAAAACTTTCACTAAAATGCTTTAGAAAATATTTTACGTGCCTCTTTGCCAACGAGCCCTGGAACTCAAGGGCCCTTCCACAGGCACCAATAACCAGAGGTGCCATTTTTCATTTCCTTTTAGCATAACTACTATTCTGTTATATTGACTTTGCTACTCTTACCCAAACATTTGTGACTTGTTAGTTACATTACTGCTGTGCAAAGAGCTACCCTTGCAAGCCGCTAAGAAACTTCATTTAGTACAGAATACAGAAGCTTGCTTGCTTTGGACTAGATTATGAGTTGGTGAGCACTTACATGAACAGTCCCACTGAAGCGTACATAAGATCTTCAACCACATTAGAAGAAGCTTGTAATGTTAGTCCTTTGTGAGTTGGGCCATAGGGAACATATTACAGTAGTGCAACAAATAAAAGTTGTATTGACTTGTATTTGTTTCCGGGTTTAGTATATATTGATCTTTAAAAGCACAGGCTATGTTCATGTTCCTAACTACCTGCCAAGTAAACCCTTTCTCCATGAATTGCTGTGAAAGTGGAGAATAGCTGACGAGCTCCTGTACTCCCTAGGTTTGAATGTGAGGGATCTCGTGGCAAGGTATTTTCTATACATTTTTGGTGGAAGGTTCTCAAATGGGTAATTCACTTCCTTTGATCCAAATAAAAACCGAGTCTGTTGAGCTTCATGGCAAGGTCTAAAGCCCATTTGTATATGCAGGCCTTTGCCAGACTGGTAGAGTATATAGTCATTATAGAATCCTAGAATATTAGGGTTGGAAGAGACCTCAGGAGGTCATCTAGTCCAACCCCCTGCTCAAAAGCAGGACCAACCCCAACTAAATCATCCCAGCCAGGGTTTTGTGAAGCTGGGCCTTAAAAACCTTTAAGGATGGAGATTCCGCCACCTCCCTGTGTAACCCATTCCAGTGCTTCACCACTCTCCTAGTGAAATAGTTTTTTCCTAATATCCAACCTAGACCTCCCCCAATTGCAACTTGAGACCATTGCTTCTTGTTCTGTCATATGCCACCACTGAGAAGAGCTGAGCTCCATCCTCTTTGGAACCCTCCTTCAGGTAGCTGAAGGAGGCTATCAAATCCCCCCTCACTCTTTTCTGCAGACTAAATAAGCCCAGTTTCCTCAGCCTCCCCTCATAAGTCATGTGCCCAGCCCCCTAACCATTTTTGTTGCCCTCCACTGGACTCTCTCCAATTTGTCCACATCATTTCTGTAGTGGGAGCCCCAAAACTGAATGCAATACTCCAGATGTGGAGTATAGGGCGGAGTATTTATTTTGGTTTACCAATGCTGAATCGTGTCTGTTGTTCATAGAACACATTTATATATATATAAATTTTTTTTTTAAAAAGGCCAAAATTTTCAAATGTGGGTCCCTAAATTTAGCCTTTTGATCCCTTGTGTAGGCACCTAAATAACTGTCCTCATTTTCAGAGGTGAAGAAGAGTCACTAGAGGGGCACTTAAAGCGTAACTTCCTAATAGTTTCACCATAGCTAACTGAATGCAGAAGGGGCTATCCACCCATTAGTACTTGGGCCAACTAAACCAGAATCATTAACTTCAGAGCAGATTCTGCCCTCCCTTCTCCCTACTCTTTGGGGCTGTAAAGGAGCTACAAAGAGGCAATACAAAATCTCTCACACCCTCCCCACAATCCCTCAGCAGATATACTATAGCAATTACACTAAACAAAAAATCCACACCCAAGGTCTTAGATATTCAATGGATGCCAAATACAGGTTATATTAAGAAATGTCTATTCCAATTTAAAATACAAACGAACAAAACCCCACAACCTTTGAATATTTTTCAAACCAGTGTTCATTTTTAACAATCTTTAGAGCCCCATTGATCTGGTTTCCCTATATATCATTAGAGCTTATACATGAATATCTTGCATTCATATTTTATTCTATTCCAACCCTGTGCTACTTATTTTAAGAGCAGCTACATGGCCTCATTATCCTTAAATTTGTAGCTATATTAAGTTTAAGACTTATGAGGTTATGTTGCAATGGGAAAGTGTGTGTGTTTACATTGGGAAAAAACAAACAAGAATTTCGACTCATTACCAGGGAAGATTAAAAATGTATTCATTAGTTACACTAACCAAATCAGAAAGCAAATAAAGAATTCTCATGGTTGCAGTCAATTTTTACTGTCATGAAAAAAGTCACTTGCAAAGTTTTGCAAATCAGAAAACCAGAGTTAATTTCTAGTAAAAGTATTCATTTAGAATTTAAAACTATTCTTCATTTTAACTTTCTCAAAGTACTAACATTTTAATGTCTTCACCTGCTTTGGTCTCAGGACTACACGCTGCATAATATTCTCAGAAAAATTATCCAGTGTCTATCAAAACAGTCTTTATATGATTATGTATAAATTGTGTAACATTAAGAGTGTATGACTAAAGCAGGTTGCCTAATTGTACACTTTTTAAAACAATGTTACAAGGAATAAATTATATAAATAGCTAGCCTGTTGCTGAAAATTTGTGAGAAGGGGAGGTATATTTAGTGGAAACTGATATTCTAAGTTATGATAGCATTAAAGAGTTTTATAACTATAAGAAGATTGCTAGACCTTGGTGTTCCTTTGAGGGATGTGGAACAGAGAAAAACAAGAAACACAGCTTTTATTTGTCATGGTCCAGTTATCACTAAAATTAGCTGATGTACTTGTGAGCAACTGTACTTTGCAAGTAAAAAGCCTGAAAGTTTATCCTTTATTAATCATTTTGTTTACCAACCTGAACTCAGAAAACAGGCTGACTTGCAATAAAAGAAATTCTGCAACATTTGATGTGCACCTGGTATGTGAAATGATCTCTTACTTCAAGTCCTGAATCCTGTACTTGCTCTAGAATTCAAATAAAATTGTACAGTAATTCACGAACTGGCTATGAACTGCATTCTCAACACTTTTAGAATGCGCAACCTAGTTACTCACATTATTTAAGATATTTCTCCAAGGTGCTGAATAGCATAATGCTATCATTTTGATTATATTTGCAACTTCCAATTCTCCAAACTCAGACAAGTGCTCTACTAAAACTAATTAAACATCAAAATATGAGGGCAGATTGTGGTTGTTTTGAACTTTTTCTTTACCTTCTTCTAAAAGAAAGTTGAACATTAGTGTAAGTATGGTCAATTCCAGAAAAAAAACCTTGGTCACAATTAGCTAAAAAGAGACAAGAGATTAAGCAATACTTTCTTTAGATCCACAGAGGTCAACATAACATTGAAGACTATACCAACATTAACCTATCAGATTGCATATGCAAATGTGTGTATTATAATGGTCTTCTGCTGAGTTCAATAAGAGACATCATTTACTTCTGATGACCCAGCCAGAATCAGCAGCAAAAAGGTAAAATCTCTTTTTTGGGTGAATAGGACGACAACAGCCCTCCTTCCCTCCCCCCATAACACTATCAAAATACAAACAACCAGTTATGCTGTCCAAATTATGTAATGTATATTTGCAGTGTATTTTGGTGAACTTCAAGTGAAGGCAAAGGTCATTTACTAGAGCACAGATGCAAAAAAAGCAAGACCTTTAATAAAATGTTTTAAGACTAAGTTTACTCTGCATTGCCAGTTTTATTTACCTCTAATTCTTGTACTGTATTTTGCTATGTAATCTAAATACTCACAGGATAAAACAAAGAACAGATTTAGAAAAGCATACTATTTTTACTATATTATGCCAAGACTTTCAGCAAGTGTATTATGGAGCTGAAGTGTACTGTAAAAGTTCACACTTTAACATGGTTGTGATTCATGAAATGTGGTTAATGAAAACATACTGTAGCTAAAAAAAAAAATAAAAGTCATCAAATTTCGTTAATGCTCACCCCCCATTTGCATATTCTGCTAACTTATTAGTTGTAATTTTAACTCTAACGAAGTAAGTTTTTATTTTCAGCTGAGGGAAATAAAATCAGTTGTTAACTACTGTTAAATGACCAGCTTTCCACCACCTGGCTTCTAATTACATACAAATAGCAGCTGCTACAATGTGCTCTACCATTTTAGACAGAATGTGCTCTTTCCCTTTAAAGTATTGCTGTAAGATGCATCATTTAGGTTTTATACATATCAAAGCTCTTCAAAATAATCCTTACTAAATTTAGCAACTGGGCTGGGAATGTATTAACCTGAAGGAGTATTTTAGGAAATGCTCTAAAAGGCAAAATAGACTCACTGATGAAAATGGAGCGCTCTTCAGAGAAAAGGACAATCTTAGAGGTGCTGAGCATTCACAACTCCAGCTAAAGTCAGTTGGAGGTACAGCTGCTCAGCACCTCTGAAAACAGGAGCTTATGGACTTCAGATAATCAAGAAAAATAGTTGTTAAAAAAAAGGTTTGCGACAAATTCGACATTTTAAAATAAAATGCAACTATAAGAGGTAACCATAGTTCTAGCTTGATTTGGGAGATGGAATAGACTATTGATAACATAATTGAGACTTCATCTTTAGATTTTATAATTTAAACAGAAGCAGAGCACTTTTAACATCACATTTTGGAGTTCAGTTTTCCCAAACGAAATATTTTACCTTCTATGGATGACCTTTCAGACACTGTATGCCTTACCTTAAAATACATCGCTCAAAATAAACACAGTAATATCAACTGTCTCAATGACAAGTTCACTGCTGGAAACTATGGGCTTTTCTATATAGGTTCTTGCATCACTTATCACCATAGTATCTGAGCTCCTTCCAGTAGTGCATTAAACAACATGACTACACATCTGTCACATGTCGTTGTTGTTTACTATCTTGTCTTCTCCCCAGGAGGAGAAAGGTGTGCTGTGGAGTGCATGTTTTGGGATTTTTTTTTTTAAATATACCTGTTGCTGTGTGTTTATGTCAGAGAAGAAGAGGTCAAAGAAATGTACCCTACACTTGCAGCACAAGATGGTGAGGTCTGTGATGGTCTTCAGTTATTCAGGAAGTTCATTCCACAGTCCTGGACCACCTCCCGAGAAAGTTCAGTCTCCCACACAGACAAGCTTTACTCTTACCGTGAAGAGTAATTAGACTCCTCTGGCATTTATTGACCATGGGTTTCACCTTAGAACTTTCGGACACTTTTTAGCTATCCTAGCACAGGCCACAGAACACTTTAAAAATCAAAATAAAAAAAACTGATACTGAACTTTATTGCGAATTCTGTGGGAAGCCAGTGTAGAGAGCAGAGGACAGATTTGATGTGCTTGCAGTAGCCTGTACTGCTGAAGAGAGATGTGCTGCAGTGTTTGGTACTAGTTGGACTTTCTAAGTGCTGACAGTTCCATGCCCAGGTGCTTTGCTATAATCCAGCCAAGAGGTGACAAAGGCATGAGTAACTGAGACCAAGTCTTCATCCACCAGGATGGGACTGTCTCCTACTCAACTAGATGGTAGAAAGTGATAATCATGGATACTGCTATGTGAGAGCTCAGAGTCAGCAGGTAATCCAGAGTAATCCTAGACTACAGACTGAATTGACCAATTTTGCATGCATACATTCAACCAAAAGGAGACTCTCACAATGACTGAAATCTCTTCATAATATATCCTCTGCCCACCTACATATATCAGATTTGTCTTGTATGGGTTCAGCTTCAGCCAGCTGCTATTCACCTATAAGCTGATCTCACCCAATCACTGGGCCATTTTATTGGTAGTGTGTGGTTATCTGTGGTGAAGGATAGGTAAAGCTATAACATCTAAATATTGTGGGCACTTGAGTCCATATTATCTGACCAGTTTATCTTGTGGTTGCATATAAATGTTGAAAAGGACTGGACACAGAATTGATCCTTGTGGAAATCCACAAGTGAGGGGTCTAGTGGTGGAGTTGAAGTTTAATTTGGTGTTTCCTTCCAGGAAGTACTCACACTCTTTAGTGCATTACCCTGGACCCCTGCCACTTCTGCCCTCTCACCTGGGAGAATCTCTTGGCAACAGTACTGACAGCTGTAGAGAGGTTCAAAAGGATGAGAATGCAAGTCTCCCTTCTAGCCATTGATAGATCATCTACCAGTGACACTAAGGTAGTTGTAGTTCCATGTCCTGGCCTGAATCAAGTCTGCGCCACATCTAGAACGTTAGCTTCAATTAGATGAGCTTGTAGTTGGCCTTTGGCTAGCTTCTCTATGAGCCCTCTCAGGAAGAGAGGGTTGCTCAACTTACACTAAATGGAGGGTCTTTGAGATGTGTGGGCCCTATCTGTTTTCCACTGTGGGTAGGCATGCACTCAGTGTCTGCAGTTGGAGAATTCTTGGAAGCAGTGCCTGTTGGTCCGTAGGAGCCCTCTGTCTCCTTGTGCCTCCAACCAAGGAGATAAAGGGCAAAGCAGACCAACCACCTCTGCAGCTCCTTCTCTGCTTCAGCTGATTCTTGGATTTGCAGTAGAGGATACAGAGTGGAATACAGGTAGGGCCCATACATCTCAGAGACCCTCCAGTTACTATACAAGTTACATAACTTTCTCTTCAAGTGCTGGTCCCCAGGTATAATCCATGGTGGGTGACTGACCAGCACTACTCAAGAAGTAGGAGGGAAAGAGGATGGAGGCAAAAAAGAGCCATTTGAAGAACTGCTGTCCCCAAAGGAGGCATCAGTGGAGGACTTCTGTACTAAAGCATAATGCCTTGGAAATGTGTAGATGGAACTCTACATGGCCATTTTGCCTGTGCCAAGTACAGGTGGTATTCCAAGCAATGCAATTGATATCACTTGCAATCTTTCAGAATGAGCCTGCACCCCATGCAGGGGAGGAAGATTAGACAGCTGATTGCTTGGAACCTGTCAATCGTCAAATAAGCCCTGGTTTTGACTGAATTTAGGGATGCTCCAATGAAGTCTGCATTGGAGCAAGGACAGATTTTTCCAAGTTGACATTGACTCCCTAGGGAAGGCAGGAGTTGAACCACTGATGAGGAGGTAGCAAGGCTGAATGAGAGCACTCTGTATTGGATATGGTCAGGAGCCACCATGAATAAGAGAAAGTCTGTGAGCTGGGTGAATGACCATGTGAAAGTATGTGTCCTTCATACTGAGAACTGTAAATCATTTGCCATTTTCCAGGGCTGGGATTATAGATGCCTGTGTGACTGTACAAAATTTCAATCTGTGAGGAAAAAAAGAAAATTTATTTAATGGCATGTCCTCCATAGCGTTCTGGACCCCACAGAGAAACACCAAAGAGCGAAGTCCTGATTCATAGTGCATCAAAGGCACTAGTCATTGCCCTACATATGTCTGCCGCATCTACTGCTGATTGAAAAGCAGTGCTGGCAACCAACTTGCCTTCCTCAATGAGAGCCTGAAATTGAGCTCTATCTTGCTGGGGAACCTTGTCTAAGTCCATGAGTTTGGAATAGTCCAGATAGTCTTATTTAGCCAACAGTGCTTAAAGGTTAGTCGAAGTGAAGACTTTTCTTTCTAATAAAACCTTTAATCAATCAATCAGAGTAGATCTAGTGTTATATCTAGATCTCACTGTGGCATCATGGACAAGCAGAGAGTTAGGAGCAGGATGAAAAAAGAAAAATTCTGCTCCTCTGGATGAATCTCACTCAATCTTCCTCCTCCTTGGGTTCAGGAGGAAGCTCTGGCTGTCCTCTTGCAGAGGAGGGGTGGACAGACTACCTAGAGCAGGGGTGGCCAACCTGAGCCGGAGAAGGAGCCAGAATTTACCAATGTACATTGCCAAAGAGCCTCAGTAATACATCAGCAGCCCTCCCATCAGCTCCCCCACCCAGTGTCTCCCGCCCACCAGCAGCCCCACCAATCAGTGCTGCCTCCTCCTCCCCATGCCTCCCGCAATCAGCTGTTTCTCCTGCACAGGAGGGGAGGAGGGAGGAGCGAGGGTATGGCAGGTTCAGAGGAAGGAGCAGGGGCCTTGGGGAAAGAGGTGGAGTGGGGGCAGGGCCTGGGGCAGAGCATGGGGTTGAGCAGTGAGCCTCCCTAAGCACATTGGAAAGTTGGCATCTGTAGCTCCAGCCCTGGAGTCAGTACCTATACAAGGAGCCACATATTAACCTCTGAAGAGCCACATGTGGCTTCAGAGCCACAGGTTGGCCACCCCTGACCGAGAGGATCATGTGGATTCTCAAAGGTAGGATAGATCCCATGGTCCTCGGTAAGATGGGTCAAAGGATGGTTGTGGAGGTCTCCATGACATGGGGTACCAATGGTTCTGAGACAGGTGCCGAGGTGGAAGTTGGGTCCAGACTGGGGTGAGGTCATCTGTCTGAGAAGGCACACCTAGGAGGAGGAGGAGGAGGAGGAGAACACTGGTTCTGTCTCAGACAGAAAGTGCTTATTCTGGATCCACTGGTGATACGGACAGTTCTGCTGGAGGGAAACCTGAGTGGACAATGGAATGGGAGGGAGACTTCTCCCATTAGCTGCATCTCCTTCTTACCTTCTGTCAGTGCTGTCAATTTCTGAAGTTCAGGCTTAGTTGGTGCCAGAGTCACTATTGCTGCCTTAATGAATCCTGGTATCTACAGAGTCCTAGATGTGTGGGCTGTTTTGTCATGGCCCTGAGACTTAGGGTGTTCTAACTTGTAGCCTGAGTGGAAAGACTTGCTCAACTTAGGCAGCAGTTTATTCTTATTTCTTTGAAGGGTATTTAGAGGATGATTTGCTCCTGTGTTTGAGGATGCACTCTGCCTCCTGAGAAGACCCTGATAGGGGAAATCTGTGGGAGTAGATTCCTTCACTCCTAAATTGTATCTCATGGCAGGAGGTGCATTTCTTGCTGATTCAGGCAGATGTTGGGGGGCGGGGGTGGTTCCCCTGGCTTGGATCCAATTGCAGACTCATAACCTTAAGAAGCACTTGATGGAAAAGGCTAAGTTCTGCTCCTCTCAGGTATGACTGGAGAATGAGAAGCAGATACTGCACCTTGTCATGATGTGAGCTTCCCCGAGGCTGTACAGGCAGTATTGATGGTTGTCACTGAAAGAGAAAGAGTGTGGACAAGCAAAGATTTTGAAGCCCAGAGTCCAGTACCTGTAACAGGGTTCTGGAGGTATCGGGGAGGGGGGAAGAGAAGTGGTAAATGCCATGGGATGGGCAAATTAACTATAAGAAAAACTTAGCTAAAAACTACTGAGTAAAATTCTAAAGTATTTACAATATATACACATATATATAATTTACAAAATAAATCAAGCTGATTCTTCATTCTCTGGACACTGGAGGTTCCAACCCAGGCCATGCAGAAGAAAGGAAGGAAGGAACTGGACAGGTGGTCAGCTCACTCTGCCCTTTATCTCCTTGGCTGAAGGCAGGAGGAGAGAGAGAGAGCACGCGCGCAAGCACAGATGCACAGACCAGTGGACACAGCTTTCAAGAATTCTCTGATTCTGGGTGCATGCATACCTGCAGTGGAATACATATGGGACCAGCACTCAAAGAAAAAATGGCAGTTTGACACTGGGCAGTAGTTGGCTAGAACTGAAGTATCCAGGGTAGGTTTCTTCAGTGTCAATTGGACTATTGCATGTTTGAAGGAAGAAGGGAAGATTCATTCTCTGAATGAGGCATTGGATATTTCAGTCAGGAGTGGCACCAGTTGTTCATGACTCTTTCATAAGCCAAAGGGCATAGGTCATCTTGTCCATAAACAAAAGTTGGATTACTTTATACTGTACCTTCATAGTTAGAGTGATACAACTCCCTAGTATGGGCACTGTTGTACCAGTATAATAGTGCTTATACCAAAAAGCTTATTCCCATAAGGGAAGAGCTATAAACTATACCAGTATAAGGCACCTTTATATCTGTATAATTTCATCCACACAGGGGGTTTTACCAGTAAAGCTATTTTGGTGAACAAAAAATCCCTAATAAAAATAGTTATACTGGTAAAAAGTTTGTGGTATTGAAAATTGTGATCACTTTAAGTGGTCATGAGTTTTCTTGATCCTGCTTGCAGGCACGTAGATCTGTAGGGAAATGTGCAATCAGAGTCAGTCTGCAGCTAGCCAGCTTACACAGTAAGGTTTAGTGAGTTGTACCTCTGTTTAAGGTAGTAGCCTGCTTTGGTTTCTGTTTTTAGGTTCTTGTTTGTGTTATCGTTCTGAATTCTAAGAAAAAGTAGTGTTTTGTTGCAACCTTCCAGCAAGAGTTATGTTTTATTTAACGTCTGTTTGTATTTTGGGAACCACCACAAACAGTGTGTAGACCAGGCATTAATGAGCGGCATTCACATTTGCCTGTAGTGAGTTTGTCCCTAAATGTTCAAATGCTTACACTATGTTTTATGTCAAATGTGAAGTCCATTTATATTAAATTCTTTCAGTTTATATTTTTCCTTGAGCTTTAGGTCTTTTATACAGATATTCATAGCAATGCATATTGTGTAGAAGTTCAATATCAACATTAGAGCCGATTTAAAAAAAAGTTTTACTTGAAATTTTTCAAAGTCAAAATGGCTTAAAAACCCCAAAAGGCTTCAAGAAAACCTGAGTTTCAGTTTGCAAAATTTCATTTTCTTTTTTAAAAAAAAAAAAATTAAAACACTGAAATTACTTTTTACCAAAAATTGGTGTTTGATTAACGCAAAAAGCTTCAGTGTGCATTTCAATAGCATTTTGGATAGAGTTTTTGCTAAAAATACTACATGGTACATGAATATTTTGAAAAAAAAAGAAAGAAAAATTAGGTTCATTTTGAACCTTGCAAAATGGAAAAAGCTTCAAAATTTATGTGTAATAGTGAAAAAAATATTTAAAAAAAACTTACAGCTAGTTCTAGTCACTAATACTACAAGGTATGACCCTGAGCAGATCAGAAGTGACTACATGGCTCTGGGATGGAGGATGAAGAAGTTGGGGACACAGGTGGTGTTCTCCTCCTTCCAGTCAAGGGTAGGTCCCCATGCAGAGACAGACATACTGAATGCATGGCTGTGTGAATGGTATTGCCAGGGCAGTTTCGGATTCCTCAACCATGGAATGCAGTTCTGGGAAGGACTATTGAGCAGAAATGGGGTCCACCTCTCAAGGAAGGGGAACAGTATCTTCAGATAGAGACTTGCTAACCTTGGCAGGTGGACTTTAAAATTAGGTTTGATAGGGGCAGGAGACAAAAGCCTGCACCAAAGTCCAGAACAGAGAGACCTGGATGAAGGTCAGAATCAAGGGGTAAAATAGGCACCCATGGGTCGGACAAAGGAGAGACAAGAGGGAATATAGCAGGAAAAACTAACCAACATCTTAGATATCTGTATGCTAATGCATTTTAAGCACTAAACTCATTTTCAAAAGAGAAATGTGGGGAGAAAAGAAAAAAGTAAGAAAAATGTGACTACTCAAATATTTTTTTCTGTTCCTCTTTCACGCTTAAAATGAAGTCTCATTGCCTCAGCAGCACCAGATGAATCAGAATTGACTTGCTTGCTTAGAAGCAGGAGATGCGATGTCTCTCAGCTTTAGTAAGGCTTCTGATACAGTCCCACATAAGCCTCTTAAACAAGCCAGGGATATATAGCCTAGACTTACCTACTATATGGTGAGCAAACAACTGGTTGGAAAAGCATACTCAGAGTCATTATCAATGGTTCACAGACAAGCTGGCGAGGCATAACAAGTGGTTTCCCTCAGGGATCTGTCCTGGGTCCAATTCTATTCAATATCTTCATAAATTATATGAAAAATGGCACACTTCTAGGAAGGAGTATTGCAGAAAATTATCTGCATGAGTCAACAATGGAATACTCTTGTAAAAATAGTAATCATCCTGGGATGTAATAGGAGTGTTATTAGTTTCTTCCACTCTACCCAGCAATGATGAGATCTCAGCTGAAGTACTGAGTCCAGTTCTGGTCACAGCATTTTGGGAAAGATGGGGACAAACTGGAGAAAGTCCAGAGGAGAGCAACAAAATTGATTAAAAAAGGTCTAGGAAAGAGGACCTACAAGGGAAGATTGAAAAAAACCTGGGTTTGTGTAGTGTGGAGAAGAGAGAGACATAACAGTGTTCAAGTACATAAAAGGTTGTTATAAAGAGGAGGAGGATAAATTCGATCCTCCTTAACTACTGAGGACAGGACAAGTAGTAATGGGTTTAAATTGCAGCAAGGGAGATTTAGGTTGGACATTAGGAAAAGCTTCCTAACTGTGAGGGTGGTTAAGCACTAGAACAAATTACCTCAGGAGTTTGTGGAATCAGTCATTGGAGGTTTTAAGAAAAGGTTGGATGAACACCTGTCAAGGAGATCTAGATCAATGGTGGGCAACCTGTGGGAAGCGGCTCCCATTGGGCAGGAACGGCGAACCACGGCCACTGAAAGCTGCGGGCAGCTGTGCTGCATACGGTCAATGTAAACAAACTGTCTGATGGCCTGCCAACGGATTACCCTGACAGGCTGCTTGCACGCCACAGGTTGCCCACCACTGGTCTAGATACTAAGTTCTTCCTCAGTGCAGGGGACTGGACTAGCTGACTTATTGAGGTCACTTCTAGTCTTATGTTTCTATGACTCCAATCAGGAACCAAATGGTAGAATGCTGGCCCACTATTATTTACAAGTGTGGCCCACTTATTTCCATGTAGGCTAACATTTGGCTGAATGCAGTTGTCTGCTAGGGGAGCGGTGTGTGTGTGTGTGTGTGTGTGTGTGTGTGTGTGTGTGTGTGTGTGTGTGTGTGTGTGTGTGTGTGTGTGTGTGTGTGTGTGTGTGTGTATATAGAGGGGAGGAGAGTGGAATCAAAACAATGTTACCGCACACTGAACACCTTGCATTCTTGTTCAATTCCATCTCCCCCTCCCCAAATCTTCTGGAATCCTAGTCCTGAAAACTCTATCCCTCGCAGTGAGTTCTGAAACATTCTGCAAGTCTGGTTAGGATTCTAAAGATCTCCACAGAATCACAAAATCAACTCTTTATCCCATGTATGATGTTATGCTTCTAAGATGAATTACAATATTAGCTTACAACTTTAGATTTCAATGATAAAAAGTTGTCATAAGTATGTTTTGTTAGTATTTAGTGTGCTTTGTTAATTTTAATTTTTTTTTGTTAATACAAGTTCCATACCTTCTGCATTTTACTTAAACCCTTCCAATGAGTAGGTAGCGGTATGTATTGTTATGGCACATCAAGTAAGCCATAATTGACAAAGGAAACTGACACCCCAGTATTGTGATTTCAAAGAGACCAGCTTTCTGCAGCCAAAATACATTAAACTAAACAAGTATGTGTGATTTCAAAGGACTTTATTTTGCTGAACTTCAAACAAGTTACTCAAAATGGCATCTTTCATTCAAGGTTTTACTTAGGAATTCAGTTTTCCTATTAGACTAGATTCCCACTTTTCCATGTGAAGGATGTGGTTAACAGGACAGACAAAACCCCCTTGCTACTAGAGCTCCCTTGTCTGGTGGAGCCCAATCCCAATGCCTATTGAGATCAGTGGGAACATTTTTCATTTACCTTTTTAAAAAATATATATATATATTACGGTCAAAACTCTCCTCTAACCCTATCATCAGTATTCATATCCTTCAATCCAACTACTGACTTCACTGGGAAGTCAAAGCCCAAAAAGAATAAGTATTGCACCAACATCTCCATACTGCCTTCCAAATATGCCTCAGTTTTGAGTTGCATGGACTATATCTAGGAATGGGAAAGTATATCTGTATCAAAATGCATTCACACTAACTACTAAATGGAGACTGCAAAAAAGGTACACAGAAATTAGTACAAGTTATGATGTATGTGGGATGTGGACACCTGGACCTAGGAAGCTAAATTGTGACCATGAATTCATTTTGAATGGATTATAGAACAGCTGTCAGATGGTAATAAATTTCAGTAACTGCTGACCTAGGCTGGATTTGAACTGATGACCTAGAAGTGAAATGTTCTCTTATTAACATTCCCCTCCATGAGACCCTGGGTCCCTGCTGATCTTTCCCACTTTATTTCATTGTGCAAGTCAACAAACGTGTTCTGTTGATTATGCAGTATGCTAGTTTTTTTTCTGGTGACTCATTTTTACATATGCACAAACAATGAAGGATCTATTGTTAGCAGTGCAGAGATGGTTAATTGCAGCATAGCAACTGTTACCGAAGGAGGTAGAAGCAAATTTGTTGTGCTTTGTTGCTAAGTCACATAGGAAGCTATAGATCATGTGAAAACTAGGACTTGTGGTGTAGACAATATATGCCAGAATGGTACATCTTTTACATTGTGGCCTCTGCCAGAGCAAACTAACAAAAAACACAGAGCCTGATTCACTGTTGCATTACTCTAATTTTATGCTGGTAGAAATGCATTGAGTTCAGTGGAGCTACATAGAAGTAAAGCTAGACCACCACAATGGGGAGTCAGGTTCACAATCTATTACTACTTTCATACTCCTGTAACATCCTTAAGGAATTGTTCCATCAAGAAGCTCAAACAAACTCCTATGCCGCTATACTGAAACTCTATTGAAACTATGAATGGAATAGCTCCACAGTGTTTCACAGTGGTGTGAAAGAGGATCAACAAATATACTCCTGTCTGCAACATAGCTAGATTAGATGTGCCAGGGACTATACCTTCAGGGAAAATTATACAAAAGAGGACAGGATGCGACATTACACCTTCTGTCTATTTCTCAAGCTGGCAAGGAATGGCTGAAACAGACTTGTGAAGCCAGGATGCGGAGGGAGAAAGATCTAAATAAACTGGGCATTGGGTCTCAATGCATCAGTCTGAATAGGGGATATTCTGCCTTTGCATATTAAGCATTCAATGGCACACGGATCAGAGCTAGTTAACCAATTCACCCTCCCTCAAATTAAAACATCTATGAAAGTGGGATGGGGAGGAAAGGAAACTGAATTTAAATAGTTTAACCCATTTAACAGATCCAGCATGTCCAATTCCATGGAAGTGAGAGGCAAAATAGCAGCTGGCAGCCAGAGGCAGAATAGTTACAACCCACACCATTATAAGCTGCTAGCTAACAGCTGAAAGCCTTCACCCCCCCCCCCCCAAAACATCTACCAGTACAGATGGAATCAACAACTCTCCTGTACTCTAGTATTTTAATAACCAGAACTTTTAAAATGGATTAAAATAGAAAGACATTTAAAAAAATTAAAATTTTGAGGCCTGATTTGCAAAGGTGCTGAGCACCCACAGCTCCTCATAACTAAAGTGGGGGTCATGGCTGCTCGGCACCTTCTGCAAATCAATCTCAATCATTTTAACGTCTATATGGAACTAAGTGCTGTAAACAGAGGTGTGTTCCCACAGAGTGAAGGTACTAGATCATAAAGTATTTGCATGTTTAACTGAAATGGGAGTTGTGGGGCTTAGGTTTCCTCTATGAGACAGGCATCTGAATTCTCTCTCGCACTTAATGTAACCAGTATCAAGACCACTTCAAGTAATGCAGTTCAGAATATATACAAACATTTCTCTGGTGGCTTGTCTTCTGCTCCTGCCTCAACACATTTGCAGCACTAATTATCTGATTTAGTCACACAGCTTGTCCCATGTTACTGTATATGCATAGATTTATATTTTACACACACACACACACACACACACTTAAAATTAGAATATAGCCCCTGGATTATATCTCTAAAGTCTAATCTAAAACTGATAGTTCCAATATTCATGAAGAAGCAAAATTTTATTTCTTAGCCCCTTATAGCAATCTTGGGAAAAAGAAACCCAAACGCCACAAGTTTAAAGCAATCTTTATAAAATTGTAAATTGTGTGTGTGTACGTACGTACACACACAATTTATATATATTACCATCACTATCCTATTATCATAGTAAGTATATGAATAAAAACGAATGCTTCACTTCATTTGTGTCAACATCTACAGAAAATATGACAGGGTGCAAGACTCCAGGGATTAATTTGACATTACTGAACAACCTCTTACCTTAGGATATGCCTTTTAGCTGTCCTGCTGCAGACAGTACATAAAGAAAGATCTACTGTTGGTTTCTGAAAGTCTCAGAAACTGATCTCTGCTACTCATAGCAGATGCCTTAATGGGAATGCAGATAACATGGTCTTAAAACAGTCAAAAGACCAGATAATAATTTTCTTAATGATAGCTCTCTGAAGGGGCCCTTAGGATGACCATCACATCAGCGATAAACGCCTTGTGAAATGTCTGAGACTTTAATATAAAATTAAAATGTTAACTGTTCATTTTAAAAGCAATAAAATATGAGAAAAGTTATCTTTGAAGCTAAAACCAAATACTGAAACGTATCCTAAAAATCAGATATGGGTGTTTGAGTTCTACTTCATTATACATCTGATCTACAAAACTCATTACTTTGCATAGCTAGAATAATAAACTGCAGGTGGTAAGAATATTAACCCAATTTTTAACCAGTTATTATGACAGAGATACAGACACTCTGCTTAAAAAGGAGGTATTTAGGATTGATGTGAAGCACTGGGTTTTGAAAGATCCTAAGTGAGGTATATTGTACCCAAGCAATGATGGTTCAAATGTGTCTTACCATTTTAAAACTATCAGTTTTGAGATAACAGTATACTGAATCTTAGAATTCTTTGGCCTTCGCTTGACAGCCATATTCCGTTGGCTTTACGGATGTTGAATAGTACCTTATACCATGACAAATCTGAATGAAGTCCATGGGGCTAACGTGGAGTAGGTCAGACTAAATTAGAGTGCATGTGTCAGAATCTGGCTTTGAAAATACTTTTTAATCAAATTCTGTATAAAAATGACAAAACAGATTGAGCTCTAGGTAATTATATTTTTCCTGACTCAGGCTGATTAAATTGTACATAAAACAGCTAATTTATTATTATGCAGATTTGAATGTAGAAATGCTGAGAATATCCACAGTCTCATTATATCCTAGTGGAAAAAAAAATCTTGATCCCTACAGTGTTAACCTGTTCACTTCCACAGAACACATCTGGTGTTAACATTCCAATAAGAAGTTCAGCAGCTGGAAAGCATCTTTGCTCCATTTTATGTCAGCCCCAAAGATACAGCAGAAAGACTTGGAGTTGTCATTTCACTTTCTTACAAAATGAGATAGAAATAATTCATTTCAAGCTACCATATTACAGCTGTGCTTTTACACACTGTTCCATGGCTGATCTTTAATAGATTTTTAAGCTGAATGTCAATTGAGGCAGAATTTGGAACGGGATGAAAAATGGATTGGGAATGTTATATGATCTACAGGGTAATTTTTCAAGAACATATTAAGCCTGACCTTAAACTAGTGTAAGTCAGTATAGCTCCACCAAGGTTGCCAGCTGAGGATCTGGCCCATTGATTTTAAGGTGACAGCTCCCACTATTATTCTTGATCAATCAATCAATCATGATTGCATAGATAATTGCCTTATTTTGATACCCATGCCTGAACCTCCATTGTCCATTTTCTGTTTGTTGTAGGGATACATATGAATTATTTCTTCCAAAGTGTTGTTTTCTAAGATCTGAGATCGAATATCTTGCTGAGATTGAAGATAAGAGGATTCTTACTTTCATGTCTTTTTATCCCAGGTTTATTGTACTTTTTTAGTTATATGGAAAAGTTGTTTCATTTGAAATTTCCTCCTCTTTCTCCCGGTCCTCACTTCACTTCGTGGTACTTTGCGGGTATCTAGCTACGAGACTATTTAAAAGCAAAACAATCAGAGCTAAACAGGAGAGAAAGAGGGGAAAGTAGTAAGAATAAAGAGAACAGCAAATGTTGGTCAGGAACAAATTCAAAGATGGTGTAAAATGGTGGAACCCCGACAGCTAGAATGAAGAGGAAACAATTTATACCAAGTCTTCCTCAGGACTTTGGCACCTGTGGGCACAACCATGAGCTGTCCTAGATGTCTAAGTAGGAGATTAGGGTGGCATGAAGGTGCCTTTTAATACCCTGAATGGACTATCCACATTACATAAAGGGAAGAACCGCTACCGCTGGGCTGCTACTCCTCCTCTTGCACAGGGAAGTGAAGCTCCATCCTGCAACATGCTTGCCTGTGCTACAAAACTGGTGTGGAGGGGGAAAATAAGCTGAAGCAGGAAGAAGGCAGGTATAGTTTATTTCCTCCTGTGGTCAGTCCTGTTATGCCTCTAGGGCAGTGCAACTCCACAATGCCTCTTACTGAAGGGAAATTGTACAGTGTCAGGCTAACCTTAGGAGAGGTGGAAGACAAATAGGCACAGCAAAGGAAAAAGAAGGAAGAAAACACATCAAAAACTAAAGGAAGGAAGGAAGATTGATGGAGAACAACAGTGACATAATATAGGAAAACCAGCCATGGTAAGCAGACCCCATTTACTCTGCAAGAAGCTTGATTTAAAAGCTTTGGCAGGGAACTGGATTCTGCAGCAGTCCAGCGCAGCAGTTTCAAAATTATGCTTCAGTTGCTGAAAAAAAATAAGTGTGCAAAAGAGGATTTCACTATATTAATATGAAGCTGAGTAATATAATCAGTACAATATTCCTTGTGGATATTATTAATTGTAATTAATTTTACACTGCCCCTAATTTTTAGTGTTGTGTTACAGGATGTTGTACTGAAAATGAATAGCTACATCACTGCATTTGTTAGAGGGAAGCATGAGTTTTTGGCAGCTGTGCAGGGAACAGTTGGGACTATTGGCACCTGGGAATATGTGGAAAATAGTATAGCATTGTGGCCTATTTTTCAGAAACGCTGAGGACATTAACAGGCAGTGCGAGTGAATGGGAACTGTGGGAGTTTAGCACTTTTGGAAATCAAGCTACTTTTTATTAAGGTGACTAATTACGGATTTAGGAGTCTCATTTTGGTCACCCTTGTTTGAAATTTTTGGCCTCTTGTTAAGATGAAATATTAAATCCTGTACAATTCCACAACAAGGATGGATTTTTAGCAAATTCCATGGGCATGGAATTGTACTTTATATAGGGCCAGAAAAGAGCACAAATGTTTGAAAGAAGCAAAAATATTACTTCATTTATTTACGGATGTTTGTTATCCACTGAAATATTTGAAGTTGGTTGAAAATGTTCCATTGATAAGTTTGGAACAGAAAACACCTATTTTGTCTGAACACATTTCCGGTTGCCTTAAAACAGAAAAAACTTTCAAGTTGAGATTTTTCTGCTTCCCTTCTCCTCCCTCACTCCTTCTGCCCCCTGCCCCCAAATCAATAGCAAATGAGGTGATTGCCACACCAGGAGGTGTTCAATTACCATCAATCAGCAGGGGAATTGTAATCATGGGATTTACAATTCAATGACAATTGAGCAAGCACCACACAATGGAGACTGCTCAACTCTATGAGTCAGTTGCACAAGAGGACACCATGGGATTGCCCAATCCAGTGACTCAGCAAAGCCCACCAGGGGGTGTCTGGGCAAGTGTCTTCTAGGCACATGGACTGAGGATATAAAATAGGGAATACTGGCATCATGCTTTTGCCTTTCTTCTCCCAGTAGATGAGGTAATCCATCCCATAGCCAAAGACTTTTTCATGGATTGCCTCACTTACTCTGGCATTCTGAATTACCTTAAAGATATGACAAAATTTATACTGATGCTAGGACCCTCCAATGCCATTAAAATTGCTGAGTCAGCATTCTTTGCATGACACTACTTCTTGTGGCTGACAGAGCAAAGAGCACCTTAATCTACATGTGCCAAGACAAATGAAGTTAATTTCAATCCTTGGAAAACAGATATTGTAGTTAGGTGTAATAGGTCACTAAATACTTTGGGCCATATCTGCACTCAAAGCCTGATCCTGAAAACACTTGCTTAGGCATGCAACTTACAGAAGTCAATGGCAGTTTGGCAAAGTGCATACTGAAAGATCAGACCCTCAACCCTTGCTTAGGGAATTTTGTCTGAATAGGAACAGACCGAAGACTGCAATGTTTTTCCGGAATTAATCAATTAACCTGGCATTTTGAAAGAGGATTCTATATTAAAAGAAATGCATATGGAAAAACATCCTGTACTCCTCCCATACTCTCAGAAGAATTTAGGGGAAAGAAATCCTTTTGTGGATTGGGGCCTTCCTGTCTAAGTTTGAGACTAAGTGCATATATACACTAAGAAAATGCCTTAAAACATATTTGCTGACATCCCCAGATTTGACCCTGCCACTTCATTATGATGGACTACTAAATTTGAGTAGTGTTGTGACCCTGCACACTGGGTCTTTGGAGCATGGATACTGGGTCTCCCACCTCCCTTAGGTTAGTGCTCAAGCCACCAAGCAAGTGTCACTCGGTCTCTCTCACCCAATGATTCTAAATCACTGAACACTGTTATTTCATCACAAATGTGAGCGGACATATTTCCGAATAGATTTACACTGAAATTTACAAAGGAGGCATGAATTAAAAACATTTAGTTAGTTTGGTACAAGGCTTTGTACACAGCAGCCCTCAATTTGCTGACTCAAGGAATACAAACGCTGAACCAGTTTGTTCAAAAAAAAAAAAATGTAGCGTGATATTGAGTGGCATGGCACATTGCTTTTGTACTCCAAGTGGATCCCAGGAATTAAAATGTGATTCATGACTTTATAAAGGAATGGGGTGTGAAGTATTCAATGTCCACAAGACATTTCTTAAGGCTGTGCTTAGATCTTCTACAATAAATTTAAGGTTTCGGAGTAACAGCCGTGTTAGTCTGTATTCACAAAAAGAAAAGGAGTACTTGTGGCACCTTAGAGACTAACCAATTTATTGGAGCATAAGCTTTCGTGAGCTACAGCATCCGATGAAGTGAGCTATAGTTCACGAAAGCTTATGCTCAAATAAATTGGTTAGTCTCTAAGGTGCCAATAAATTTAAGTTACACCTCCTGCAGCAACTGGACCTAGTGGGGGAATGGTCTGTTTTTGTTAAGCAGCCCCCATGCTGCCTTTTATATAAGAGGAAGTGACGAACTCAGAGGTGAAAGTAAGCCGGTACACCCCGGTATGGTGTACCGGTAAGAGCCGGTGCGTCGTACCAGGATCGGCTTTCCGAGAGGGCAATTTAAAGCCCTGGCGGAGCCCTGCTGCCAAAGCCATGGGGTAGCAGCGGTGGGGCTCAGGCGGGGATTTAAAGGGCCCCGAAGCTCCAGCCACCACTACTGCCCCTTTAAATACCGGCCTGAGCCCTGCTGCCCAAGCCCCGAGGTAGCCACGGTGGGGATTTAAAGGGCCCCGGAGCTCCAGCCCCTGCTACCCTCCCGGGGCCCTTTAAATCCCTGCCGGACCCTGCTGCCCGAGCCCTGGGGTAGCGGCGGTGGGGCTCTGGAATTTAAAGGGTGGGGCGGTAGTGGCGGCTGGAGCCCCAAGCCCTTTAAATCCCCACCTGAGCCTTGCTGCCCGAGCCCTGGGGTAGGGGTCGGGGGGCTCTGGTGGGGATTTAAAGAGCCCCAGAGCTCAAGCCACCGCTACTGCCCTGGCCCTTTAAATCCCTGCTGCCAAAGCCATGGGGTAGCAGCGGTGGGGCTCCAGCGGGCATTCAAAGGGCTGGGGTGGTAGCGGCAGCTGGAGCCCCAGGGCCCTTTAAATCCCTGATGGAGCCCAGCCACCGCTACCCCAGGGCTCGGGCAGCAGGGCTCAGGCGGGGATTTAAAGGGCTTGGGGCTCCGGCAGCTGCTACCACAGCGGAGCCCCAGGCCCTTTAAAGCTCTGCCAGAGCCCAGAGCCCTGGGGTAGCGGTGGCAGCCGGGAGCCCCCAGGGCTCCTCAGTGATTTAAAGGGCCCGGGGCTCTGCTGTGGTAGCCGCAGCTGGAGCCCTGGGCCCATTAAATCACCCCCGAGCCCTGGGGCTCCCAGCAGCCTCTGCAGCTGGTAGCTTGGGGGTGATTTAAAGGGCCCCGCCACTACCACAGCTGGAGCCCTGGCCCTTTAAATCAAGATTTAAAGGGCCTGGGGATATAAGGCCCTGCCTCTTCCGGTTGAGGCCACACCCCCTGCTCAGGACTCCAGCATACCAGTAAGTCCTCTAACTTACTTTCAGCCCTGGATGAACCACTTTAAAATGCTACAGTTGATCGTGAAACTATGTTGAACCCAAGGTTGCCAACAGAGATATGGCTAGCTTCCACTCTTTCACACACTACTGCAGACTAAAAATCACTGCCCTCTTTCACAGCTGTTCCTTCACTCTTCCCAGCAGCAGGAGCAGGCCCTAGAACAAATGGCTAGATGAAATAGAACCAGTCAGGAATTTTCCAACTAAATGTTTTTCCCATCAGACAATGTGGTTTTCAGAAAATTTATATATTTTCCTGTAGGAAAGTGCTGATTTTGCTGAATTTCTTCAGATTTCTAGTTTACATTTTGGAATGTAAACTAGAAGTATTTTATTTCAGGTAGGTCACCCCAAATTGAAACATTTGATTGTGGAGCACTTTGAAATGAATCTGCATTCTCCTGAACTGCCATGTTGCCCCATGCGAGTTATAGTTTGAGTACCTCAAATCCACCTATGGGCAGAGCTCTCTTCCTGGTCTACAGTTTGCATGATACACCACATAGTATTCTCCTTGGCTGCGCCACCAGGATGCACAATGGGAGTCTCAGGGACATGAAGAATCATGAACCAAAGTGCAACAAACCTTTAGACATTTACAAATGAAAGTGTGCCAGAATTTTTCATTCCATGAAAGATTTCTGTATTTTGACTTTTGCTCCTGATTAGGTCATTGAAAATCAGAATTAGGAAATACTAGTTTTCATATCAGCTCTAGAATGGACCTAAATGAAAGTGGCCTTATCTCTGGAGGAAATAGGAAAGAAGTCTGAAGAGGGAAGAGTGAAAAAGCACAGCACCTGAATCTTTGTCTTGGGGAAAATAAGTTAGTCCTAACTTTGCTTGCAGTCTTTGTTTCAGCATGGTTTCCACAGTGAACTGTGTTCAAAATATTAACTTCAAGTGTGAAATCAAGAATCAACTGTTTCACATTGTGAATGAAACTTGGATGGCACTGAAAACTGCAAAATTTAAGTTTAAAGTTAAAAATCTGCCTTCAAAAGCTTCAACAGAAGAAATCTCACTGACTGTTAGACAGCTCTCTCTGCACTTAGAGCCCTCCATGTGATGGGGAGTGTTTCTGTGTAATTTCTTGGAATATGGTACATAAAAAGTTCACCATCCTGCCTTACTGTATGATTTCAAAACCCATTATCAGCTCTATTAAATGGGTCTTTACAAGCCATTTATGTAAAAGCTGGAACAGCAATACAGAGCCTGATACCTTGGGATCTGTATGTGAATTTTATTCTTTGAATAAAAATCATTTCACAGACTGAAGTTTCAGATACTTCTAGTGTAACTGTGTTACCCAGAAACTTGGGGAAAAAAAAGCAACCACCACAAAAGTTCCACTGACAATTAGTATATTTCACACTGAATAACTCAGATACCACATGCTGATCTTATAAAAATATATTTGTGTAGAATCAATTAAGGACTACTCACAGGGATGAAGTTGGCAGAATTTTTATGATAACGCTTTAATTGTCTCACTCATTGAAAGTGGTCTTTAAAGTTACTGTGAAATAACCTTGAATACCATTACTCACACTTACTGCAATGATTTATGTTTTTTGGAACTTCTCTGAACTAGAACAGGTTTGACTTTAGTTTTGAAAATTGTCATAGTGAGCAGCAAAAAACGTCAAATCGTTTCTCACGATTAATCTCTCAGAAGTGTAGTCATGCCCAGCTTCTTAAGCAGGAGCACTAGTTTAAATTTCCTGCAAAAGTGTTTAGACCTGGCATAGTCAAGCAGAACTTCCTTGGCTTCCATGGAGTTACAGCTGCTTCCACCAGTACTCTTTCATTTAAGGAAATGCCCATTTACAAAGACTTGGGACTAAATTCAGACCAAACATAAGGGAGTATATAACTCCACTGATCTCTCAGAAGTTGCACATGTTTACTAGTATCAGGGGGTAGCTGTGTTTTGTGTGTCCACAAAAACAACAAGGAGTCCAGTGGCACCTTAAAGATTAACATTTATTTGAGCATAAGCTTTTGTGGGTAAAAACCCCATTTCTTCAGATGCATCATGCTTACTAGGGCTTGCAATTAATCGCATTTAACAAATGCGATTAACTCAAATTAATTGGGATTAAACAATTACTCATGATTAATTGCAGTTTTAATTGCACTGTTAAGCAATAGAATAACCAAATGAAATGTATTAAATATTTTTGGATGTTTTTCTACATTTTCAAAATGTATTGATTTTAATTATAACACAGAATATGAACATTGCTCACTTTATATTTTTTGATCACCAATATTTGCACTGTAAAAAATACAAATGCTGTAGTGCAGAGGTTCTCAAACGGTGATCCGTGAACTCCATTAAGGTGGTCTGCAGATAGTTCCTTCTAAGGTGCATGCCTGGGCAGCTGCACACAAGAGAATGAAGGGCCACCCACCTAATTAGTGGAGCCATGCAGGCATGGCTCCACTAATTAGGTGCCTGGACCCTGGAGAAGTCGCACATGTAAGGTGAGGTGGTGGCCTGGGGGGGGGGGGAGAAGGCGTGAGAGAATAGGGGTAGATGGGAGGGGACAGTGGGGTGAGAAGTTGGGGGGGGTTGGATTTTGGATGTACAGGGCTGCAGTGGCCAGAGAAAGAGGTGACTTCCCCCAGTTCCAGGGCTGCCCCTGCTGGTGAGAGACCCTCCCTCCTTCCAAGCCCCAGCTTGGGGGCCGCTGTGATGGGGGAGAGAGAGGGCACATTCATTGCATTAGAAAGGTAAAACTACTGATTTGAAAATGAGTGGTGTGCTTTTATTTGTAGCACAAAAAAAAAAGGTTTTTGTTGTTTTTTTTAAATATATAGCACTTTTATCCAAAGTGCTTTACAATAGTTAGCTAATGGTATAAACAACATTTGGAAAGATCATCAAGTGGTCTTCCAAGACCCTCAGCAATTTTCAAGTGGTCCACGGAAAAAAAAAAGTTTGAGAACCACTGCTGTAGTGCAATCTCTATCATGAAAGTGCAACTTACAAATGTAGATTTTTGTTACATAACTGCACTCAAAACCAAAACAATGTAAAACTTTAAAGCCAACAAGTCCACTCAGTCCTGCTTCTTGTTCAGCTAATTGCAAAGACAAACAAGTTTGTTTACATTTATGGGATCTAATGCTGCTTGTTTATTATTTACAATGTCACCTGAAAGTGGGAACAGGCATTCGCACTTTTGTAGCCAGCACTGCAAGGTATGCTAAACATTTGTATACCCCTTCATGCTCTGGCCACCATTCCAGAGGACATGTTTCCATGCTGATCACGCTTGTTAAAAAAAAAAAAAGTTAATTAAATTTTGACTGAACTCTTTGGGGGAGAACTGTATGCCTCCTGCATAAACAAGGAGTGGGCAGCATTATCTCCTGCAAATGTAAACAAGCTTGTTTGAGCAATTGGCTGAACAAGAAGTAGGAGTGAATGGACTTGTAGGCTCTAAAGTTTTACATTCAAAAACAATGAAGGGTTTTTTTAAAAAACAATTCTACATTTGTAAATTCAATTTTCATGATAAAGAGATGCACTACATTACTTGCAATGGGGGAAAATGAAAAATAGTTTGTTTGTTTTTTTACAGTGCAAATATTTGTAACGCAAAATAAATATAAACTGAGCGCTGTCCACTTTGTATTCTGTGTTGTAATTGAAATCAATATATTTGAAAATGTAGAAAAGATCCAAAAATATTTAAATAAATGGTATTCTATTATTGTTTAAAAGCATGATCACAATTAAAAAAAATTAATTGTATGACAGCCCTGTTGCTTACACTAGGTCTGAATTTGGCCCAATAAGCTTTGGCCTTAATATGCATGGTATCTGTTTTTACATAATGAAACCTTTCATTCAAAATCAGATTTGATTCGGTTGCCAGGCAGGGAAGCTACTTCGGGATATACCTCTGATTACATTACAAGTTACCATTTATACCAGCTTCTAATCAGCATGAAAGATTATTTTGTCAAAATATGTACTGCTAATACTTGAGCATATTTATTAGAGTTTAGTAGGGATTACAATACCAAACAGCTATGCCATGGCAGAGGCTCTGTAAACACTGCTTGTGTGTGCCCCGCACCTTTACTAAAGCTTTCCAAGAGATCCTAATAGCTCCCAGTAGGCATTGCTACAACAGACTTTTTGCACATCTTGTAAAAAGTGATGTTGCTATGCAATAACACCACAGTTACTGAATAAAAGTGCAAAACAGTGCATTATAGCTGCTTGCAGCTGTGGGAAGCATTAAGTGTCTTTACAGAGCTGTCACTTACAGCCCTGTGGGAGATCAGAAGCAAATCACGGGTCCCAGAAAATAATACAGTGCATTAGCAAGCACTTGACAGCAAACTGAAGGAGTTATATAGAATTAGTTATACCACATAAAGTGGTACTTGTCAGAGAATGACTGAACAAAAACCTAAAACCTTGAACTATATTAAAACCAACCATCTCTGTTCTAATGTCTCCAAAACTTCAAGGTACTGCTTGTATGACAGTGTGACAGGGAACAATTACCTCTATTTTAAGAGTGCTATTATAGGTAATGTAACTTTTGCTTTGACTTGCTTTACAGGATTTGGGCCAAATTCTTCTCTCAGATATGTATGGGCAAATCCCACTGACTTCATTGGGGTTAAGAATGCACATCTGACATTAGAACTCAGCCAATATGAGCCCATGAGACAGAAACAATTTATAAATTTGTTACCCATTGCACTATATGTTTCCCCCGACCCCCCTCAACCTAGGAAGAAGTGAAAGACAGGATTTAAACACTGGGAGATGCAGTGATTTAGACAACATCCTAGTCTCCCCAATACTGTCTACATCTTGAGTCAGTCATTACATCTACATGCCAATTCATGCACATTCTTAACAGCAGGTTTACATAAATCAAGGAACACAAATTCAATTATTCTGTGTTTGTCTTTCAGAATTTTTTTAAACGATCACACTCTTGCTCACATCCAGCATTCCAGTAGCAGAAAGGCACTAGACCAGTGGTTCCCAAACCCCTGGGGGTTCACAGAATGTTACAGGGAGTTCGCCAGAAAAATTTCACTAATGGTGGCCAGAGGACCCCGGGCATTGGAAGCAGCAGGTGGGACCTGGTTGCAGGGCTGGAAGCCCGAGCCCTGCCCCAATCAGTGGGGGAGCCAGCTGCCTAAACCCCAGCACTCTGCACGGGCTGGCAGCCCGAGCTCCAGGGAGAGTGAGGCCGGGCAGTTGGAGCTGGCAGCCCAAGCCCCAGCAGTCAGCAGGACCTGCAGCCCAAGCTCAGTTGCCCAGGGTGGTTAACGGGGTCCAGCAGCAGGAGCCCCACAGAGTGCAGAGGAAATTTAAACTTAAATCCCTGGAAATATTCATTTTTAGGAGGGACTTCACAAGATTTCACAATTTAGTGAAAGGGGTTCGCGGGCTGTTAAAGTTTGGGAACCACTGAACTAGACAGAGGAAGTTCTTATGGTTTTGACAAACACTGAACTAAGTCTATCTTTATTTTGTTTATGAATGTAACTGACAGTTCTGGCATCTCATCATAGAATATCAGGGTTGAAAGGGACCTCAGGAGGTTATCTAGTCCAACCCCCTGCTCCAAGCAGGATCAATCCCCAATCTCTCTTCATATTTGTTTTACACTGTCAGAATAGTAATTTAGCTCCTTATGCATTGGTATAATTCTTTTACTGAACAAAATACTCGATTGAAATGTTATATACTGGCGTGATTTACATTGTGATCTTATTAGTGCAGACAATGTGTGGTCCAGTCCTGGGAATGAGTAATTCCTGAGGTCTAATCCTAGTCCTAAAACAGACTACGTTTGTTGCCTTGTCCAAACATTTCATGTTTCCAGAGAAGAGCCTTAGCTTGTATAAATCAGCCTACCTTCACTGACTTCAGTAGAGCAATGCAGATTTATTCTGAGGCTTAAATCTTCTGTGTCTCAGTTTCAATGGCAATAATGCCACTCCCTACAATTCCTCATGGGGATGTTGGGAGGATTAGTCTATGAACACTTGGTGGGGGGGGGGGGGTGGAGAGCCATTACACATTGTGATGCATGATCACATACTCTAAGCCATCTACCTGTTAAAGTTATTATTATTATTAAATCATTATTTGTATTACAGGTTTCAGAGTAACAGCCGTGTTAGTCTGTATTCACAAAAAGAAAAGGAGTACTTGTGGCACCTTAGAGACTAACCAATTTATTTGAGCATAAGCTTTCGTGAGCTACAGCTCACTATGCATCCGATGCATAGTGAGCTGTAGCTCACGAAAGCTTATGCTCAAATAAATTGGTTAGTCTCTAAGGTGCCACAAGTACTCCTTTTCTTTTTGTATTAGTGTCCGCTAGAATCCCCACACATGGGGCAGGGTCTCATTTTTCAAGCATTGAATTACCCCCCCCCCCAAAAAAAAAAACCCAAACAACAACAACAAAAAAACCAAGTCTCTGCTCCCGAAGATATGGCTGTTTCTCCTCAGGTTTTTTTTTTAATCCTGTTTAAAAATATTGTAACATTTAATCTTATTTTGGGGCTGCATTCCAGAGATTACCAGGAAAATTTTACAGCAATTCTTTATTTGCTTTGGTTTCTACCCAAAGCCTCTAGCTGGAAAGGGAGCAATGTGGATTATTCTAAAAATTGCTGTATAAGTGGATAGATTTGCTCTAACGATAAATGGTGTCCACACTATGGACACGATCTTCAGCTGGTGAAAATGGATGTAGCCCTAATGAAATGTAACCTGGGCTACAACTCGATCACCTGAATCAAGGCATGAGCAGTTGACCTTATTCCTTGCATACATGCAGACTAAGTTTAGGTTAGCATGTTAGATAATCTCAACCCACTTTACTTTAAGGCATAGCCTACAAGAAAGTATTCATAGCAAAGATAATGTGTGAACAAGCCAAAAATGAAAAGCCAAAATGAACAAGCCATGCAGTTTACTAAGTGGAGGGGTGAGCTGTTATTTTGTATCACCTCAAAAGCAGAGGTTGTGACTGCCTTGTCCAGATATTAAAATGCATTATAGTACTTTTCATAAGACTTCAACTTAACCCTAATGTTCTTTCCCAAGATGTCTCTTCAGCCCATGACTATCCTGCATGCTGTACACTGGCTGATTGCTACGTACATCCAGCCTCTTTGAAACGTAATTTGTAAAGTGCTCTGAAATCAAAGGAACTACATAAATAATAAACCATGTGTTATATTTATAGTGGACAGAATTGAAAATTCAGGAGAAGAGACGTGGTTTTATAGTATGATGTGCAGTAGTCTACATATTATACTCCTAGGGGGAATTATGTGCCAAAAATTTAAAAATTCTGCACACATTTTAGAATTCTGGAAATTTTGACAAAACATTATATCATGCCAGTTTCAATTATTTAAGTAATCTATTTCAAAATAAATGTCAGCATGTCTGTAACAATACAGATACACACAAAAATCCCCCAGGAGAAACCCCTATAACAACCCAGTTCCTGCTTCTCTGCCCCCACCCCCACCCAAGCCCAGTCAGGGTGCCAGACATTCTCCTCCCCCCACCCCCGCCATCCTTCCCTGAGGCCAGCTGCAGGTCCCACCCAACCCAGACACTACCCTCCTAGACCCCAGGGATCCAGAGGGAAAAACAGCCTGATGGTGGGTCCCAGGCTTGCATGGAGTTTCCTGCACGCTGCTGCCTCCTTCCTTCAGGGAGTGCTGGCAACTGCAGCTGCTGGGAAACCTCCAGTTCCCTTCCTCCCCCTCCCCGCCCACCTTGTCTTCTATTTACAAGCTGGGGTCGGCTGCATCCAGGGGCTCCCAATGGCAGCCAACATTTCTTCAGCCCACTTCTGTGGGGAAAAAAGGAAATTCTGTGCACACAACATTAATTTCTGCAAAATTCTGCATTGCACAGTGACAATTCCTCCAGGAATAATATTACTGATTACTATAAGAGTGTGTGTGTATATATATATATATATATAAATAAAACTGCATGGATACTATAGGTCTGATTCACTGTGTTAATCCAGATTTCTGCCAATGGAGTAACATGTTAACAAGTCAAGACCAATATTGCTAATGTTTAACACAATCACCATAAAAATAAACTGATAATTTATGAACTTTAGCTCATTTTTGAAAATTTTAAATATCAATATAAAATGATCACAGCAAAAAATCCATTAAAGGAATGTTTAATACTTCTTTTGTACTGAATAGTGAGTTTGCATGCACTGAAATTGTGCCATTTAAAAATAAAAAAAGTCTAGAGATCATAAGCAAGGGTGACAGGGCTGTAAAAATACTTTTCTTGAAATCACCAAAGGAGACAAAATGGCATCACAAAATTAGTTTTAATCCAACACTGCTTAGAAAACTGACTTTTTAAAAATTGTTTCCTAGGTCCGATGAAGTGAGCTGTAGCTCACGAAAGCTTATGCTCAAATAAATTTGTTAGTCTCTAAGGTGCCACAAGTACTCCTTTCCTTTTTGGGAATACAGACTAACATGGCTGCTACTCTGAAACCTTTCTAGGTTTAACATTAGGATTTTCTCAAACAAATATACACTGCTAAAAAAACCTAACAGATGCCAATTAGCATAACTGTGTGTTCAAAAACAACATTAACGCCTTTATTACTTATAATATATTCACCCAAATGTTTCATTAACTTACAAATGTAGTATTAATGAGAAAAATAACGAAAATTTGCTGGCCCCAGCAACGGCAAACTGCCAGCTAATCATTAAATCCCAGTTCTCCTTTCACTTAGTTTCATCTGCACAGGTTCCCTCACAAATTCCCATTCACAGATCACAAAAGGACGATTTGTGTTACTTCAAGAATTAATTAGACGTTTGTATGAAAGCCACTAGAACAACTGCTCCTCCTTGGAGTTCATAAAGCTGTTTAATTTGCTCTTGTATTTTCATTCAGAGAAGCTGGCACCACCACAATAAAGCACAGCATGCACAGATAGTAAGCCAAATTTCTTACTTAATTGTTCACTTTCATTTACTATTCTCATTTAAAAGATGCAAGCTCTAACACCTTTTAACCTCACCAATGACACAGCTGGGACACTCTTCACACATAATACAGAGTGACTTAGAATAATACATCCCTTGTCAATCTGTAAAGACTATTCAGGTTTAGATTTAAAGTCTGCACTTGCATTAGCAAAAGGATGAAAAAACCCTCTCTTGTATAGTTGAGCTTTTATTATGTTTATATCTTAACAGCTAACTGCCTGAAGAAAGGAAGAGCAATACTAAACGAAGTATTGAAATGTATATTAAATGCTACAGCATAAGAAGAGAACATATTTACTGGTTTCATTTTTAAATGTTTTTAAAAATATTTACCTACATTAAAACAGATATTAAATTATATTCCCATTCTTCAAAACGGAACAGAAATACACAGGATTCCACAAAAAGGGCGTAGGGCAGAGATCAGGCTTCTATATTCAAGGGACCGATTTTTCAAGAAAAATAATAGAAGTCAGCTTTCAGTTTCCACAGAAATAATTTTAATGGGACTTGCAGGTGTGCCACATGGAGAGCTGCTCAAGGGTGCAAACTATTATATTCCTTCTCCCCTCCTCCTGCACAACAGTAAACCTGTTTCACCAGAACAAAATGTTTTTCATACTATCACTGTATTTTTACTTTCACCCACCTTTGAGCTGGGAAGCAATGGCATCTTCCCTTCACCTTAAACACAAAAATTCTTCAGGTTTGCCAGTTCAACATTCCTACAGGGAAATCTAGCCCCTCACACTAAAATGATACAAATATTGGCTCTCGGGCATGCCAGCGCTCATGCCCATCTGTTATTGTTGCATTTTCCCATTCATGAGGTAGAATGCCAGTTTCAGCAGTGCATAGGTGCCAATTAAATATAAGTTTATAGTGACAGCCCGCAGAAGGCAGAAAATAAGATATCTTTGGTACAAAGCTACCTCTGATAGCAAACAATGCCAAATGCTTCCTTAGTAAACAATCACATCTGTTGATGCTGGGCATTATGGGCCTCATCCAACATCCACTGAAGTCAAGGTAAAGCCTCCCAATCACTTCAATGGGCTTTTGGATCAGACCCTATCCAATGAGGGTCTGCTCCTGCTCCCATTGAAGTTAGTGGCAAAACTCCTGATTTCAACAGAAACAGGATAAGGCCTTAGAGAAGGAGTCTCTCCTATATCTCTTTTTCCAGTCTGCCTGTATAACATGAAATCTGTTCACAGAAGAAAAATGTTTAAATTAATCAAAACTGCATTTTAAAAAAATAACCAGAACTGTAAAGTAGCATTTCCACCCAAACTTTTCTCACCAGTGGAAAACTGAATTTTCTATTAAATGAAAATGTAGATGAAAGTGTCTGCTTGCCTCAAATTTCAATTTTTGAAAGAAAACCTGAACACTGAAAATTGTTTATTTTTTGGCAAGTTTTGTCCAAAAGCTCAGTTTTCAACTGTTTTGGGCCAAAATATTTCACTGTTCTGTTTCTCCTCCCCCTCCCCTCAAAGAGAGAGTTTATTGGTTTGGGGGTTTTTGAAGAAAAGCCCAAAAAGTATTCTATTGGATGGGAATCCTACGCATTTACTGACTAGCTAAATGGCAAGGTCTTTCAGCATTTCTTCCTTGCAGATTATTCTGTGGAATAAAGAAGTTCCTAAAAAAGAAATGCTTTCTTGAAAAGCAAGAGATTCAGAAGGCCAAGACTGTTGGTCTTGATTGTACATTTTGAATTCAAAGGTGCAAAAATACACATAATAAATACAGTATGCTAATATAAAATACACACTAAAAATAAAGTCATTCAAATGGTTATGTTGTAAACATTAAGATTAGGGGATACCAAGTAAAGCCGCAATATATACCTTCTCACTCACATGCCATTCCTTTAGTAAAATCAATTGTAATTTGTCACCAAGATGACATTGAGAAAATCTTAACTCTGCCCTCAGGTGGATGACAGTGTTCCTGTGGAATGGATTCTCTAAGGCCTAGTTTGTGTGGCTTTGATATGAGTATTATTATATTTAAAAAAAAAATGGGGCAGGGGTTGTATTTACAAATCCACAATTACAAAACTATACTATGTTGCTGCTAGTAAGGAGTCTTGCTGTGTGGCTTGGTGAGGAATTATGTTTATTACGCAAGGGAAAGATGCAATGTATTTGCAGGTTTTGGGTACCTTCATAGACTGTGTAAGTCAAAAATAGTCTCAATTGGACCATGGAACCAGAAAACTATTAAAGTATGGATCCACCAGGCTCTCAGAGTGGATGAGGAGAGCATGCAGCCAGCTCAGCATCAACCAACAAGAGTCTCCACTCTCCCCAACATGACACCAAGAACAGACACCAGTGGGAAAAGGACAAAGGCAAAACACGCTGCTGGACAGACAAAGATATGAGGGAATAACCCACAGCAACTGACAGAGAAAACTCATTAGAGAAAGAAAGATGGATGGAGTTACAAGGTCAGATGAGGAAACATTGCAGGATACTTAGGGCCACATTTGGATTGCATTTACACTGGTGTAAACCCAAATGAATACCACGGAGATCAGATTACATATCATAGGGTAGAAAGAAGGGTAAACTCACTGGGGCAGAAGGATCAAAGGGTGTAGAGGGTGAAGCCATGACAGACAAGAGAAAGATGTGAGAGGATGACTAAAGATGCAGCAGGAGAAAAGCAGCAACTTTCCACCCCACCCAAGCTGAGAATCTGCATACACTGACAAATTTTAGGCAAGTTTTCCATTCCTCTGTTGCCTCCATGTTACCATTCTAAGAAAAAAAAAAAAAAGTCACATTCGAACTTGTAGAGAACTGGCTAGCAGCTGAGGCACCTGGTAGCCCTCAGATCTCCTGCTGTTCTTGACCAAAAACATTCACATTGGTAGCAACAGGCTAACACAACTAACGTGCACAAGAGAAGGGGCTCTCTACTACAGATCTCCTATCACGCACAGGTGCGTGATATAAGAGCTTTGCCTAGCAGTGCCTAGGTCAGTAGGCTGATCATGTAATTTACACGCAATATTGCCAATTTTATTTCTGACATAATTAACACATAAGAATGTAGAAATTAAGAAGTATTACCATGCCTCTGTAATAAGACTGGGCACATTTTTTGTTCCCCCACTTAAAGCTAGAATTTGAACTCTTTGGTTTAATTCAGTGTATATTCCCCAAATATAATTCAGTGTATATTCCCCAAATTTACAGCACATAATGTGAATAAAGACTAAATATTCTGGGGAGTTTCAGCTATTTTTGTTTAGTTTGAAAAAATTTTCTTTTTTGTCTGACCTTCTTTCAGAGCTACCTCCAAAAGATAATGTGAGGATGTGATGCTCAATAAAGGCTGTGAAGTACACAAACATAAAAAGCAGCAAGTTGAGCAGGTGAAATTTCAGCTCATGATCCCCTAGCTCAGCGCACATTCCTCAGGCTCCCCAGTACCCTAGGCTATTTTGATAGAGATCTTGCCTCCTCTCTCTCCGTCAAACTGGAGGTCTGATTCACAATGCATGCAAAGCTCTGAAGGGTATTGCGTTTTAGGTGAAAGTGGCTTTTGTTTCCAGTGGTGCTGAAGCCCCAAGCTGTACCCATGGGGCAGTTCCTATGCGCTGTGGTTAAGCATAGTAAATTTTGTGAACTGTCATTCAATTGGTGAGCAGCACCTGGGTTCCCACAGGAGAACAATTATAAGCTCTAGTGCTGGGAGCTCTCCAGCCTCAGTTGAATCACTGCAGCTTTGCCAGATGTTCCTCTGCTCTGAAGAACCATAGCTTGCCTAGTGGGACAGATACAGCACTTTACAGGCAGTCACCATTGTGACAGCAATTAGCAAGAGTAAAGATTCACATAGCATACACACAGTTAGTCCGCTTACCATGGGTGCTAATTCTGTGGGTGCTCTAGGGCTGGAGCACCCACAGAAAAAAATTAGTGGGTGCTTAGCACCCACCAGCAGCCAGCTCTCCCCGTACCCCAGCACCTCTAGCCCACCACCCAGCCAATCAATCAATCTGCCTCCCCCTCTCTCCCAGTGCCTATTGTGACCAACTGTTTCTCAGGGTGCAGGAGGCGCTGGGCAGGGAGGGAAGGAGCAGGGACAGGGTTCACTCGGGGAAGGGGAAGGAACTGGGTGGGAAGAGGCGGGGAGGAGCAGAGGGTTGAGCACCTCTGGGGCCCGGAGGAAGCCAGCGCCTATGCCACTTACTCTACCTTCATACCTCCCCTCCACAAACATGACAATATCTACTTGAGCATGTTAGCCCTGATTATTTACTAATGTTGCAGAATGCACAACTAAACTCAAGTTGTACTGTGAAAGATTAGTGGGTTGTATATAGTGATTCTGGTCACCATCAATGGAAGTGGACAGTGTGTACATTATGGTAGAATAAAGAGAGACGCTCATAACTTGAGTAATGCCTTGCTTTTTAGGGGTTTCTGTTGGAATATTGGCGGGATATTACTCAAATGGTTTTAGATGTCACCCTCAACCATAAGGCAAAAAAGGCATCCTTTAAAAAAAAAAAAAAAATCAGAAGTCAAATCCTACTGAGGAAAATAGGAAGGAGCATGTACTTTTACACTTTACTTGCCAGAGATTAATTAGGCAGGTCAAAAAAAGAATTTGAAGAGTAACTAGCAAGATTCTAAAACTAACAGCATTTTTTTTTAAACGTACATTAGAAGCCGGAAGCCTGCCAAATACACAATCAGTGGGGGCCACTGAATGATGAACATGCTGAAGAACCAATAAAGGGAAACAAGACCATCGTGGAGAAGCTAAGTGAATTCTTTACATCACTCTTCATTGGAAAGGATGTGAGGGAGATTCCCACACCTGAGCCATTTTTTTTTTTAGGGGACAATTCTGAGGAACTGTCCCAGATTGAGGGGTCAGTACAGGAGGTTTGAGAACAAACTGATACATTAAAACAGTAATAAGTCACCAGGACCAGATGGGATTCATCCAAGAGTTCCGAAGGAACTCAAATATGAAATTGCAGAACTACTAAGTATAGTTTGTAACCTATCATTTAAATCACCTGCTGTACCAGATGACTGGACGATAGCTGATGTGACACCAATTTTGAGGAACGGCTCCAGAGGCAATTCTGGCAATTACAGGCTAGTAAGCCTAATTTCGGTACCAGGCAAATTGGTTGAAACTATGGTACAAACAGATCAGACACATAGATGAATTTGTTGGGGGAAGAGCCAACACAGCTTGTGCCTCACCAATCTATTAGAATTGTTTGAGGGTCAAACATGTGGACAAGGGTGATCCAGTGAATATAGTTTACTTGGACTTTGAGAAAGCCTTTGACAAGATTCCAGGACTGCTTACCCTGCTTAAGAGCTTTTAGTGAGGGGCAAAAGGAAAGATCCTCTCAGGGATCATTAATTGGTTAAGAGACAGGAAACACAAGGTAGGAATGGTCAGTTTTCAGACTGGTGAAAGGTAAACATTAGTGTCTCATAGGGCTCTGTACTGGGACCTGTGCTGTTCAACATATTCATAAGTGACCTGGAAAAAGGGGTGAACACATGAGTGGCAAAATTTGCAGACAATAAATTACTGAAGGCAGTAAAGTTCCGAAGCAGACTGAAGAGTTGGAAAGGGATCTCACTAAACTGGGTGACTGGATAACAAAATTAAAGATGCAATTCAATGTGATAAATGGAATGTAATGCAAACTATATTTATAAAATGATTGGGTCCAAATTAGCTGTTACTACTCAAGAAAAAGATAGTTCTCTGAAAACATCTGCTCAATGTGCAGCAGTAGCTGTCAAAAAAGCTAACAGGATGTTAGGAACATTTAGGAAAGGGATAAGTAATAAGACAACAAATACTATAATGCCACTATATAAATCCATGGTATGCCAATACTTTGAATACTGCATGCAGTTCTAGTCACACCATCTCAAAAAAGATACATTAGAAATGGGAAAAGGAAGAGAAGGGCAAAAAAAATTACAAAGGATATGGAACAGCTTCCATATGAGGAGAGATTAAAAACACTGGGACTTTTCAGCTTGGAAAAAGACATTACTGGGGGAGGGGGTGGGGAGAGCGATATGCTAGGGTCTATAAATCATGAATGGTGTGAAGAAAGTGAAGTGAATAAGGAAGTGTTATTCACCCTTCATTAACACGCAAGAACCAAGGGTCACCCAATTAAATTAATAGGCAGCAGGTTTAAAAAAAAGCACCAAAAAACAAAAGTATTCTTTACACAATGTACGGTCAACCTATGAACTCATTGCCTGGGAATGTTGTGAAGGACAAAACTGTGCCTGGATAAAAAAAAAAAAAATTAGACAATTTCCATGGAGGATAGATCCACCAATAGCTATCAGTCAAGATGGTCAGGGGCACAACTCCATGCACTGGGTGTCCCTAGCCTCTGACTGCCAGATGCTGGGACTGGAGAACCTGGGGTGGATTACTTGATGATTGCCCTGTTCAGTTTATTCTATTTGAAGCATCTGGTATTGGTCACTGTCAAAAGACAGAATATTGGGCTAGATGGACCTCTGATCTGACCCAGTATGGCCATTTTTATGTCAAAAGTACCAGCAAAGGAAAGCACATGACCAAGAAGATACCAACTGCTGTATTAGGAGAAAAGCATGACAGAAGTGATCTATACCAGCACTGTGTCTTAGAAGTTGCATGTCTTTATGTCTGGCAGACCACCAGTGCAAATGAATTCCAGAACTAAGTGCCCATTCCTCTGGTAATCTACAGGGTAAGTGACCAATTGGGTCACCAGACAGGTAGTGTGAAAAATCCGGACAGGGGGTGGGGAGTAATAGGTGCCTATTAAAAAAAAAAAAAAGCCCCCAAAAATCAGGACTGTCCCTATAAAATCAGGACATCTGGTCACCCTAGTGACCAAGCAGATTTCAACTGTTATATTTGGAAGTGGGGCAGCGTGGTTTTGGAGATAAATGATTTATGACCAACTAAAGTTGTTTAAATAGCGACTGACACTAAGTTACACTTGGAAACAAAACATCAGTGCAGAGTACAGAACACTGGTGTAATATATTTTTATCTCTGTACCCTTATAAAACACAAGCAGCAACATTCTGCTATAACTGAAACTTCTGAGTTTTCAAAAGTAGCCCATGCAAACAGCAATATTGTAATCTAGTTTACACAGGGATAGGAAACCATAGTAAAATCTACATTTGGACTGGAATCACCACAAAGATGAAAAGAAACACTTCAGGGGACCACTGCTAAACAGAATTCCTAGAACAGCAATGAATCCAATAAGATTGGTGATTTTGAACCAACTTGACTATCAACACACAAATACTGTCAACTAACCATGCAGTTACAGCCCATGAAGAGAGTTCACTCACCACTAGGCACTCTTGTAGCCAGCTGTGGTTTAGAAGCATGCTCACTTCTATAGCAGCCCCTTACTTCCAGTAGCTCCTCTTTGAGTGACTCAGCCTGCTGGCCAGATCACCATCTTAAGTCCACCACTTCTGGGGTCATAGCTGTCCAAATTAAGAGTTCCAAACTGTCTTTGACACAAGCAAAATGTTTCTGCCCTTTCTGGGGCTATTCCTTAGGACTTAATCTGCAGCCCCTATATTAGGTTCAACAACCCTCGCAATGGGCAAGTATACCCCTTTCTTTAGGGTCAGTAGGAGGACACAGCCCCCCTACCATGCTCTACTCTATTCTGGGTCCTGGCCCAAGGCCCTGTAGCAAATAGCTAAGTCCACTCCTTCCTCTATGCTATCATTTTTGCCTCTAATCCAGTCTCCTCCCTGCTTAATCAGGGTTTTTCCTAGGCCTCCCTACCTGGAGGGCTTTCCTTGCCACTCTCAGCTTCCAACCTGGGTTTTATCTCCCACTCTTTCCCCTAACTGGGCTTTATGACCACTTAACCCTTTCACACTTTGCTGTAGCAATCTTCTGTTCTTTATGGGGAACTGTCTGATTCCCCTCAGATGGGGCTCATTCTACAATCAGGTTGGCTTAGCCCAGTCTCTCTTCAGCACACAGGACAACACATCCTGTTACACAGCCCCCACTAATTCCTCAAAGGCAATCCCAGGTGATAGATCTAAGTATTTCTGAGGAGCAAATTTATCCTTGCACCTTCCTGCATTTTATCTCAGGGGCTTTGAGTTTAGACCAAAAACCTGTGAATACCCTTTACTATAACTGGCTGTAATATTTGGTGTCTTTAATATTTGTACCTTTTTTCCTTTATGAGAGGTCCAATAAAGTTTCCTTTTCTATTAACTATGTGTGTGTTTACTAGTAATCCACTACACAGATGCTGTAAATTCCCCCAGAACTTGCCTTACAGCTTATGGTATGCTTACCATGCTTCATTATGAGATATCTAAAAGGGGAATATTCAATGCAGATAAGATTCTGTTATAGGAGAGGGGAAAGTGTTCTGTTTTGGCTCCCGTGAAAGTGAAAAGAACTTTCAGAGGGAATCTGGGGCACAGAAGAGGGTTTGAAAATACATATCCAGCATTACTTGCGTGACATGTCATTCCATATTCTTTATGAAAATATGCTTATGATATGAATATGACATAACAGATACATTATGCAAGATGGCTCATGTGAGATATCATTGGAAAGGTTATGATTTACTGAATGTGATTATCCTATGTGTATGCATGTTTCATTTCTGTATCTGAAATTAGGAATATTGACTATATATCTGTATTTCAACTATGTTACTTTGGGTGACGACCCATGCTAACACTTCAGGTAAAACAATGAAAAAGCCAGACAGCAAGAGACAATAGACTGTAAAAAAGAGCTTAGTCTTCCTGTGAACATGTGGGTCAGCCTGTGAAGAATGGCTACAGGGGCCCTACAGAGGCATGTGACCATTTCACCTGATACTGGAACCCATCTAGAATTCTGTACTTTTCCACCAGAAGCTGGGGGCAGGGGTGTCAAACTAAGGCAAATCCTATTTAAGGGTGGGGAGTGAGGTAATCCATGTAATCTGTTCTCCCTGGCTACCCTACCCAAGATGACTGCTGGAAACAACTACTGGGGAAAAGAACTAGACTCCAGCAGGAAGGGCATCTGGCCTGTGAAGAAGATTATTAGAAGCACATTTAGGGTGAGAACTTGCATGTAACCAGTTTCTTTATTGTATTAAGCTTAATTTGTGTGCTCTGTTTTATTTTATTAGTAATCTGCCTTTTTCTGTCTGCTACATCCTTAACTACTTAAAGTACACCTGTTTTAGTTAATATGTTTATTTCTGGTTTACAATATAAACCGTTTATGTGATTTCTAACTTGGGGGGGGGGGATAAGAAGTGTGCATACTCTCCTCCACATAGAGGAAAGAGGCAGATTTCATACAATTCTGGGTTTGTACTCTAAAGGAGGGTGGACATCTGGGTGCTGTAGCAAGCTCCTTAAGCTGAGCCTTCTCAGAACAGATCTCTGTCTCTCTGTGCAGCTGGGTGTTGCCCTGCCTGTGTGTGTGTGTTAGAGGAGGTTTTTAAGATCCTGGCTCAGCAAGACAGGTTAAAGGGGGCCTATGATGGCAGAATAGGTAGACTCAGTGGTATCTCAGCACATCAGATGGCTTCCCAAGGGGTCCGATGCATCACAACTTGCTCTGGCAATGTATTCTTTTTCCCCTCCCCCAGACATGAGCACAACTTGAATAAAGCTTTTTCATAAAAAGCTAATCTGGTCTGAAAGTGGTACATACTTTGACATATGACTCAGCGTTCTCAAAGTCAAATGGAGAAATATGGTAGAAGACGCTACTAGTGGGAAATACACACAGACTTATAAAAGATACCATAAGAACAGATGGGACAGAATAACCCATCACCACTTGTGTCTCTGGGTTCAGGACCATTAAATACTGGCTCTTCTCCCCAGGCGTGAACACTGCCAGCTGGGACTTTGGTTTCACCCATTCTTCTTCCTTCCCTCACATTACAATCCATGCTTATTCTGGGTGGTTCCTTTGTGCATCTTTGATTCTGCAGCATGTTCTGTGGGGTTGTAATCAGCAATGAGGTCAGCAGATGTGTTGCTTCTGTGAGAATTTATGGGAGACTGTGAGGTATGTTAATTGAGATTACTGAGTTAGAAATGACTAGAAGTGCAGCATCTGTTTAGGCATGTTGGGAGATCTTCTGAGGCATATGGAAATGACAGATAAGCCCCCATGTCCTTGACCATGACCATGTCCCACTTGAGTGCTCAGGGCCAGTTTTGGCCAATTAGCACTCATGGCATTTTCAAAAGGGGAGCGTTATAGGACTGCAAAATATGAGCAAGATTTTAGAAATCTTGGCCCTACAATGGCAGGATACTAACAATCACCCAAATGTGGAAGGGGGGGCGCTATTACAATGCTAAGCCCTGATTCTCAGCGACATCAAGATCCCTTCATGCTGCGCTGTCAGCACAAAGGGACATGAGAATGGGCAAAAGGAGCCCCGTGAGAAAAGTCCCTGTTTCTCTGGCTAGTGTAGGGGCTTTACCAAGGCTTTGTAGATTCTTTCTGGGCTCTCAAAAACAGGGACAAAAACATGGCTTATAGCTACCTTTTCCCTCATCGCTAGGGCTCTGTGTCTGTCATGGAGTTCGTGGAAGTCACTGATTCCATGGCTTTCCGCAACTTCTGTGGGGGCCATTGTGGCTGACCCCAGAGCTGCCTAAGCAGCTGGCTCTGGGGCTGGCTGCTCAGGTGGCCCCTAGGACAGTCACACCAGCTGCTGCTCCAGTGGCCCCAGCAGCGGTCCTGCAGCGGCGGGCTGGAGCAGCTACGGTACCGCGGCCGTGGTCCCAGACCACGGCCCTGGGCAGCAGTTCCTGGCCAGACAGAGCAGCTGTGGTTTGCGGCAGCTGGGACCACTGGTCCTGGGCATTTCCCTCCCCTTCTCAGCCCTCCTCCCCCGCCAAGATTTAACCACAGGTATTTTTAGTAAAAGTCATGGACAGGTCACGGGCTGTGAATTTTTGTTTATTTCCCATGATCTGTCCACGACTTTTTAGTAAAAATACCTGTGGTTAAATCGTAGCTTTATTCATCACACACTGTACCTGTCCTAAGCACAGGAATGGAGTAATTGAGAATTGGGCCTCTAATTAGACAGGCTGTCTAATCTTCATAAAGACAGAGACCCCCTCCAATTTTGAGGAAAAAGCTGTCAAAACAAATTTATGGCACAAGTATTAGAAATCATGATGAGCCCTAAAAATGAGGAGCAGATTATCCCACATCGCTTCTTGTGGGGTATCTTCTCCATGTCATTGTGAGAGACAGGATACTGGACTGTATGGGTCTTATCCAGAATGACAATTCCTATGTAGGAAAAAGAGCTAAAAATATTCACATGTACATTCTACATTGTCTTAGTTCAGCATGTACAACTGAGAAAATGACTGTGTTTTACAATTAAAAGGAACAAAGCTTTAACAGTGTGCCACATAATGGATCATTAACCAAAACATTCATATTCAGAGACTGAGTAGATTTAGTGAGACATTCTACAGAACACTAGCTCTAGAGATAATAGCCATTGATTAAAAACTAACACATTGATCATTTGTTCTGCCTTTTAATTTACTTAAGGGTTCCATCTGACACCTCACAGTTCCATACAACTCTAGCTCTGAATCACAGAAATCTGAATCTCACCAACATAAGCACATATTCCAAGTCCATCTATTTATGGTATTTATGCAGCATGTCTGTTGATCGGTTCCTGCCCATATAATTTAGTCATAAAATTTCACTGGGCCCATGAAATGTTTTGCTTCAAATTATTAAACCATTTTATCCACTATTTATTATTGCAACACTGTTTGCCCTACAACAGCTAAAGTTATGTTAGCATTTCCATTACAAAACACAGACGTGTCAAGGAATTTAAAAACTTGACTATAAAATGTTGCTATAAACTGAAACTTTGCATACACGGTTTCTACTAACGGGGATTTCCCTTCCCCCTCTAACCCCGGCGTACTTGGTATCAAGATTAAAACAATACCCAAAAAAGCCCATCCTCCCCCAATTGGTTGCCTATTATGTGTTTTTCTAAATTTAAGGTTTTAAATTTTCCATAAGGTGTCATAGGTCTTTAGTATTTTCAGAAATAACATGTATTCTGAATAAAATGTATTATTTTAACTCTTGCAGCTATATATTTACAGGACTTTTATATGTAACATATTACTACACATTTGAAACTCAACATTCACACCTGGGCATCATTACAGTATACCCAAATGCTGCAAATCAGTACTCAGGGCATATTATTTAGTAGTGGTATTTAGGGGCATACAATGGGCATTTATACATTCAAGTATCTATTTTGAGAATCTAAATGCAAGATTTGAATAAAGTGCCTTTGTTTAGAAACTGGGCTTCCCATACTAATATTAACATTCAGATGGTCCATGCCTTAGTTCAGTAACAGATCACATATGATCAAGAGCCTGATCCAGCAACCTTACCTATGTAAAAAGTCCCATCAAAGTCTACTTGGCTTTAATCAAATGTGACTATTTGTTCCTTTTTCTATTTTTTCCACCAATGGCTCAATACGAATAATGTAAAGGAGGATGGGGGAAGAGATACCAGAACTACACATTTAAGACATTGCATATACAAATGAAATATTGAATATACAAATGAAAGGACATTATTCATTAGTACAGTGCATCCTCCCTAATAATTCAGATGTGTAGGCTTTTTCATTCTGAGCGGTTAACGAGACAGACAATCCAATTAGAAGAAAATGGAGGTTATATCTGCTCCAGGCACAGAACATGCCAGTAGAGTTTTATTTGCCCATCAACATATAAGCAAGTATAGAAGGTTGATAACCTTGATAAAATAAGAATAAGAACCACTTTTCTGTTCATAGTAGTGTTGGTGTAACTGTGTTGGTCCCAGGATGTTAGAGAGACAAGGTGGGAGAGGTAATATCTTTTATTAGACTGACTTCTGTTGGTAAAAGAGAGTTGAGCTTATGCAGATCCATGGACAATTCTGCACATCTTTTCTTTTAGGCAATACTGCCACTATTGCAATTTGTGCATTCTCCTTGGAATAAATGGTGGAGGGGCGAGGGGGCTTTTAACCAGACATTCTCAGTGAGGGAGGCTCTAGACTTCAATTTTCATTTGTCCACTGGAACCCAGATTTGTTAACCTTCTAGGCATACTGCAAAGTCCAGATGGTTTCCCAGGCAGAGGTGACTGGTAGGTCAGATGCCTGATCTGCAGTTGTAGGTCCTGATCCAAAACGCATTGAAGTAAATAGAAAAAACTCCCATTGGTGTTTGAATAAAGCTAATAACCTTTGTTATTATGAATGGGCATCTTATTTCGTGATAAATAAACCACATAATATCAAATTTGATAAGTCAAATAGTGTTAGGTTTTAACTTATTAAAGGATCTAAAATCTGAGATGAAAACTAAAAATTTAAAATAAATACAATAAAAATTAGAAGCGGAGTGCAAAAATTTGGAAAGCAAATAAATTTAAGTTATAGTGCATGGAATTCTACAAACAAAGAATTCAGTCCTATTTCCTGGTGCAAAGAGTTTGACCCAAATATAAGAGCAGGTTCAAGGCTGCATTCAGTGATCCTTCAACACTGTATATCATTTCTAAGTCCAAGAGCCTGCTGTATAAATTTAATCAAAGACTGGCTTTCAGGTAATGGAAAAAAGCTATAGCTAATGTTGAGTGAAGCTTAACAGTCAGTTCCAGGACATACCTCTGTTTCAAAAGTTCCTAGTATAAAACAGTACTTCCACCTTGCAATGACTCTATTTCCTTCTAGTTCTCAATAGACTTTTCCAAAGAAGAAAAGGAGTACTAGTGGCACCTTAGAGACTAACCAATTTATTTGAACTGTAGTTCACGAAAGCTTATGCTCAAGTAAATTGGTTAGTCTCTAAGGTGCCACTAGTACTCCTTTTCTTTTTGCGAATACAGACTAACACGGCTGTTACTCTGAAACTTTTCCAAAGAAAAAATTAGTTACAGACTCAGGTCTTGTGTTCTGTCAGTGCAAAATTTAGAGTACTAGTACTTTCTAATGAGTATAAAATGTTTCTCAGATTAGGGATTTTGGAAAATAGCAAACTAGAAGAGTAGATTTACCAGTTTTTATTTATAAAAGGCTACCTGCAGAAAGACAATCTTAATACCTCCTAGGTTCTTAACAGATGTAACAATTAGAAAAGAAGCTTTAATACGAAATAATAAATGGCGCGAGTACCGATAGTCTGAAAAACAGGTAAAATTCATTGCTGGTGTCGGTGGGAACAACTCTCACTGAAGTTAGTGGCATAGGACAAGGCTGGAGCTGGCCTACCACAGTCTTCTTAAAAGTTGGTTTGTCTTGGTTCACAGCCTCTGGGATGAAATCCTGGCCCCACTGAAGCCAATTTTAAATTATACTCCCAGACCATTTTCAGGACCATGCTAGTATTTTCATCTCATGTGACAATGGGAGGGGAGAGGGGGGGAGAGAGAGAGAGACTTTCTTCCATCATTGAAGAAGAAACTTTATAAGAACAAGGAAAGATAATAAGAAAACAGTATATAAGTTAAAAACAACTCTGTCTCCCTCCGCTGCACTTCAGGTCTTGTGCACAGAATTCTCACCTGCCCTGTCCTGCTTGGCTTCCTGAGACAACTACATTATATACATATGCTAATTTTCCACTAGTTAAATAATTTAACATCTGTAGCTTTTGCAAGCAGGACTAGAGAGAAGTAAGTGCCTCTCTCATTCCATGTTGTGCAGTTTTTCAAAGCTTTTAGATAAAGATAATAAATGCTTTGCAAAACTGTGCAATGTAATGAGACACTTACCTGACCAACTATTAGCCTGTTTCATGGTTCAGCAGGGTTGATGCAACGTGAGCAGACCACTGTATGAGTGGAAGCCAGTGATCCGAGTGAGGCTGAATAATAATGTACTGAAATCTGGTTATTATTGGGGGCATTAAGCAAGTATTGCTGAAGTTGATAAAATGTTGTCAAATTGATTTGCAGGTCACCTTTAAGTAATGCAATATACTTAATTGCTGTCCTCTTCCCTTTTCTACTGAACTTCCTTTCCTAAACACACATGCCCATATGGGGTGGCGGGAAAAGAGAAAGCAAACATTTGATGAATTTTAAGGTCCTGATTTTTAGCTACTATAAGTCAGTGTCGCTTTATTAAAATTGATGGAGCCCTGTCAATTTACACTAGATGAGGAACTGGCCATAGGACTCTGAGAGGTCTTATGGAACTTTCCGAATTGACTTTATTAATGCATTTTTTCCTCATAACTGCTTACAATTCTGCTTAAGTTTAGTATCACTCAAACCAGGTGTGGCAATGATGCCCAGAATGACTGAAACAGGCAGTTGCAATGATATAATCAAAACCACAAATCTATCTGTTAACTAATAAAATAATCCAGTCCAGGAAATTAAATCACTCCCAAATTTTAAAAATGAAACATTGTTTTTCTCCATTATTTCAGAGCTAGCATTCCTGTTGTCTTGTTCAGTTAGCTTCTAAAGGACAAAACATTAAAAGGAACATTTTATTTCTTAGAGAGGAAGATGGGCTGGTGGTTAGGGCACTAGCCTGGAACTTAGGAGAGCTGCTCCTCCACAGACTTCCCATGTCACCTTTGTTAAGTCACTTAAGGACATATTGTCAAAGATAGTTAGGTATCTAAAGATACAGATAAACACCTACTGAGATTTTCAAAAGCACTTAAGTAAGTTAGGTACCTAACTCATTGAAATCTATGGGTGATCTCAGGCAAGTCATTTTACCTTCCTACACCTCAGTTTTCCCATCTGTAAAATGAGAATAATACTGCCTTCCTTTGTAAAGCACTTTGAAATCTACTGATAAAAGGATAGAAAATGGCTTTATATAAGAGCGAGTAGCATTAATTATTATTTATTATTATTATTATATAATTTGGCCCTTATTCTCTCTGTTGTAGTAATGGTACTTCCTTACTGCACAATGGAGTATGCTCATCCACTACAGTAATGGGGGCTTTTCCTTTCATGTTTAGTCAATAGTGCAGTGATAGGCGTGACACAGAGGCCCATTGGTGGTTCACTACTCTGTGCCAAAAACTCTTATTAGGCCTGACACACTCACCAACCTAACACACTATTGTCATGATATATAACCTCTCTCTTTTGTTAATAAACTTGTTTTACTTTTAACCTAAGTCAACCGAAAACTGTGTTTGACTTGAAATGATTATTAAGCTGCTGTGCTTTGGTTTCTTGAAAGGAGCAATGGACCTTATTACTCCTCTGAATGTTCTAGGAGAGGGTTGCACATTTCAGGGCAGACAGTTTTGGGGAAATTCAGGACTGGGGTGTGTGTTGGGCTCATAGTAAACAAGGCTGGTGGAGACCAGAATGTGGCTGTGGTGTAAAAAACAGGCTGCATGAGTCAGAGTTGCTGATCCACGGCTGCTCAATACAGACACTCAGTGCATGCTTGTATGAATGCAGAGAATGTCCAGACAGGGAGCTACAGCATCAGAGCATTTTAAGGCATTCAGGGTTACAGGACAAGTGGTGACAACCTCTAACTTGTCTGGGTTGAACCCCAAAATATGACACTAGTCTAATAAACCAGAGCATCTTAACCTAGGCCCTAGATTCTGCCACTCAATCCACAATGGCAGACCTCTGTACCAGTGTGGAATCCCACTGAAGTCAAAGGGGCCCTGCTTAGGCACAGGGCTTCACCACACTGCTCCAGCTGCAAGATCAATGCCATAGTTCACAAACAACCTAGTACTTTGTAGGAGCTCTAAAGTACCTCAGACTACAGCTGGGCAAGCTATTTGCAGCAATCACTCAGATGAGGTTAGCCCCTTTTTTCCATCTGAAATTATCCAATGAACAATTTATGCAAATATTTCTTCTTATGTGTTGCTCATAAAGTAGTCAATATGATCTACTACTGATCTCAGGAAATTTGTGAGAGCCTGAATTGTTACTACTTAAAGAGCCTGATTTTCAGAGAAAGACGAACACCTGGCCTTTGAAAATTAGGCCTCTTTAAAGTGTCTCAAATTGGGAACCCAAAATAACTAATCACGTTAAAAAATCTTAATAATGGCTTTTGCTTTGAGTATTTGCTATTTTTATTGTAATTTGTCACCTAAATTTCATGTAATGGCTACTGATTCCTTAGTAAAATGACACAAAAACCCATAGCCCTCTTCAGTATAACTACACAAACATAAAACATTTGGATGCAGTCAGGACGCAGCCTTGCTTAGTAGGGTCCAACTGCACCATGGTGGGAAGCACTAAAAGTTGCTAGAAAAATCACCCCTTTGGATGATAGTGAGTGGACTGCTCTACTGTCATTGTGAAGACACCATAGAGTAGCAATGGGGACCTTGGTTGAATCCCAGAAGTGGATATCCTACTCTTGGATGTGGGTAGTAAGAACAGGAAAGAAGTGCAGTAGAGAGACGGAGGAGCAGATCGTTAAAAAATCTTTAGTTATGAGGACAACGAAAGATTTGAGAAGTCTCTGATTCAAAATTTATACTGGGCAATTCTATGGTGTTATTCCTGAATTTCTGTAAATAAGAGAGATCAAAGCTCTAAGTATTGAAGGTCAGGAAGAAACTTTCCTTGGGGGCAGATTATAGCATACCTTCCTCTGAAACATATACTACTAGTCACTGTTGGAGACAAGACGCTGGGTTAGACCCTAGTCTGTACACAAAGTTGCACCAGTTTAACTAAAAGTGTGTTTTTAAATTGATTTAGTTAAACTGGTGCAAACCCCCAAATTAACACTCTTAATTTGGATTAGTTCTGGTTTATATTGGTTTAGGTTGTGTTGTTAAATTGACAGTCACAAGCTATAACCAGTTTAAAACCAATGTGTGTATCCACTGAAAGGTTTGCATTTGCACTGGTTAACTCAATCAGGCTTCAAATCAATTTTACGCCAAACAGTGCAAATTGTGTATGTAAACAAGTCTTAGCTGGACCTCTGAACAAGTATGGAAATTCCTATCTTGCTGTCAGAATCATGACCCAGGTGTAACTTCTAAGTGTTTTTTTTTCTTTGCATGTCCCTGACTTTCGTATGCTTATCACCTTCTCATTTCTTATGCAATACTTTCTTTCAGAGTCTGGCTAAATAGCATTCCTCACTGAAGACTATGATTTGCTCATCATCTGCCCTGTGTAAATTTGTAAGCTATTTGAGTATTATACTAAGCACAATACATATCTGAACATTTTTTATAAAGCATGAACATAATTCCTCATGCCCTGATAATTTAAAGTAGCTGAGCAAATTCTCTTCCCGGGAGCGGGGGCAGAAGAGGCCAGAACAAAACCCTTACCCATGTGCTAAGAATGAGTAGGAGAAATTGCACGCAAAAAAGTTATTTTACAGAACATACATTTGCCTAATATTTGGCTATTACAACGAACCCCCCCCTTAAATCAGAACTATAGTCAATATTTAGTATTAATATAGCACTATAATACTGCCTTGAGTATTAACCTGACTGAGGTGTTTACTCAAACAAGGAGACTAATTTCCATTGAAGAAAACTCTCATTGACTTCAATGGGGGAAGGGGCAGTTCCAAGGGGGTTGTTTTGCTTTTCAGTGCAGACTGACAAAACAGCTTTTCATAAAGAGACAAACTTTGTATATCAGGAAGAATCTTATAGACTGTAATGTAGTTTTAATTTCATTGTATTGATATAATTTATAAACACTCAAATTCATTTTATTTTTACTCTGTATTGTCAATGGCCTGATTGCGTGACACTTATTTGCACTGGTAGGCACTTATTGATTAAAGTAGTCCCATAACCATCACCGCTGTGTAGAAGGGTTGGAAAGTCAAATGTACAGGTTAAGCTCCACATTTTTATTAGCAAATCCTAATTAGCCTTCTTTTTATAGATGCTATACATCATCTGAATAAGTAGGTTTCACTCTCTCTCTCCCTCCCACACCCTACCACACACACTTAGCAAAAGTATCAGATATGTAAAGCAGGGAGGCTTTTTTGGTTTGCTTTTGTTTTTTTAAGTAGACAGATTAAAACAAACTAAATCACAGCATAAATACAGTGTACTACAAATATGATATCAACTGGAAACAGCAGTGGTTTATCTGAATGTGTGCACTTGGCTTTTGTTTGTTTTGATATTCTTTAAAACAGCGTAGACTTGTTTGTGGTGGTGGTTGGTTTGTTTCTGAGGTAGTAACATTACAAACAAAAAACTGAAGTTACAGCTGGTTTTGGTAAATTAGACATTTCTCTTGGTTTCATATCCTACTCCTCACAGAAACAAAAGAAAACCTATCCCAAATGCTTCTGGAAAATAAAAATGCTGGATCACTCTTTTTTGTTTAGACACCATTATGATTGGCTTTAAATCATTATAAAACTGGCTGCTGACATGTTAAAGCAAAGCAGAAAAGATTTTGAAAAGAAAGTAGCCAAAGTTTGTTTTTATATAAGTATTTGGACTGAGCATTGGAAGAGTCAACATCAAATAAGATTAAACACTTTCTCGTCTTTCAGACTACATTTTCCTCTTGTCCAGGCTCCTTTTGTCCCAGGTAAGCCAATAAGAGAAGTGGAATGACAGATCAAGTTCTCGTGACTCGTGGCCTCCTCCCCACTTCTACAGCAATAAAATAATAAAGCCACCACTTCAACAAAACTGGGATCTGCTCCTGAGATCCCATTGACTTTAGCATAAGGTTTCCCTTCATAAAGAGGAGCATTACCAAGAAAAAAAAGCCTAATCTAAAAGACAAGAATAATTGTTTTAAACGTTAAGTCCTTCTCCAATGCTCAATACAAATTCCAGTTTTCCATGTTGCAGCTGAGACAATGTATACTATTTCTAATATTTATTTGGATTTAACACTCCACAAATGGTGCCTTTTATATTCTAATAATCCCTCACAGTTAAAGCCATAATTAATAGAATCAGTGTTAAAGAAAACCCAGCTATGCCACAAAACAGATCAAATACTAAACAAACCACACAGCACCAACATACAAGAGAAATCTCTCATCCTCTGTAAGCTTCTCCCTGCACAGGGAGGAAGAAGAGAGCTTTTTGGCTTCTGCCCTAGCCTTGTTACACAGTCTCTTACATTCCTAACTGCATTATAAACCATTAATGCATGATAAGGCAAAGTACACTCAGCATAATGGTCCCAAACTAGAGGATGTTAAGTTAAGGAAGGGGGGAGGAGGGGAGACCACTCAGAGTAATTCACACAGCCATATTAGCAACAATAATAGAACACTTTGACCACTGTTTATAATAGGAATCAAATAATTTGCCCTTTAATTGGGCTCCCTTCCCCCCCCCCCCAAGGATCTTAAAGTGCTTTACAAACAGCAGTTGCTCTGAAGAATATCCTGATGAAATAGGAAGGTATTAGTCAAAAAGAAAAAGGGGAAGATAAAATGTAAAAGAAACCCCATCACCACAAATGCACCCATACTTAATTTTACACGCAAGTAGTTCCATTGATGGCAATAGGACCGCTCACATGTTTAAAGTTACAGCTATGCGTAATTGTTTGCAACACAGTAAGGCTTAACTGTATAGTTTGATGTATTTAAAATATGTACTGTAAAGCAGAAGTGATAAGCAATATGGCTAAATTAATTTTGTTGCTGGAACTTTTTACTTTTTCATTCTGTGACTCTTTATGTGATTTTACTTAAAAATTTCAAAAGAGTTAGGAAACAGTACACCAACATATGCAACTTCACATTTTCTTTTTTAGTTGGTTCAGCAGCTGAGAGACGGCTCCAGTTCTGTATCCACATTTAGACACAGAATCAACTAGGTAGATTGCAACAAGATATCAATCTGTTTGCATTTACTTCTATCCAATAGGTGCACAGCAGAAACAATGCCAAATGGGGCACATGTGAAAGTGAGAAAAGTACTCAGTGCATGTACTGACTCTTGGCTACATACAAGCAAACAATTTCAGGCCCTTCATAAAAATTAAAAGCTGAATAAATGCCTTATTTAAGCTGGAGTATCTAGGCTGTCAAAACCTGCTGCGTCCACCTGGTATCATTCCTAATTCCAGCATGGGACTAAAATGCTCTAATTAGTATTCTCCTGGATAGATTTAATTACACCTTCCTTTTTCACGCTGGCCCCCTGACAGTTCCTTCCACATAGTGACATCCTGTTTTTCTCTTGAGTGATTTGGCTTTATGTTGCATGAATTCCCAGTTCTTGAGTGATACTCATTATTTCCCATTTCCACTACTCTCATCCAGGTTACAGGCCTCTGCATCTCCCTCTCTTCCACATCATGCAATATTCAATCGTCCTATTGACCATTTGTTGCGGTTACTTCTGTTAATCCTTTCACTCTGATATTCTCTCTCAGGGGAAGGCTAACCCACAAATCATAAGCTATGACTCCTTTTAGTTAGAGTTTTTCGCTCACCAGCTATCAGACTGGTCTATTAGCCTCTTTCCCCTGTCATGCCAGTGGAATGCAAATCAACAAGAACAGCCGCTGTCTCGTACACTGTCCCAGAATTTCTAACATGTAAGTAGCTACTAGTGACTCCAGCTGTTCAGCACGCTGTTAGGCCAATTCTGGTGTCTACTCCAGAGCATCATAAGAGCTGTAAATGAATCACAAATGGATGGGTAAAAATTCTTTTAGCATGGTAGCAATAGCCATGGGGGTGGGGGAGGGAGTAGTTCTAGCACAAAGAAGTATAGAGATTCTGGGCTGTCATGCAACCCATTGGAAGCACATCCCAGGATGTCATAAAACAAGGCAGCTCCTGGAGTTTCTATAACTGAGTTCAAGGGCTGCTTCTGCCCTTGCAGTAGCCTGGAATGTCAAAAAAAAAACCTATCTTTGCTCCTTCCCCCTGGGGTATGCCTTGCTTTTTGTGCTGTTTATCTCTCAAGAGATGCAGCACACAATCTGTCCATCTATCCTTTTCAAGCTTCAATTAAATATAAAGCTATCCAGTTGATTCTTCAGCTCTGTACTGTGCCTTAGGGCAGTCTACACTGCACTTAGACACCCGTGACTGGCCCTGGTCAGCTGACTCTGGCTCGGGTTAAGGGTCTGTTTAGTTATGGTGTAGACATTCATGCTTGAGTTAGCGCCTGTGCCTGGGATCCTGCAAGAGGGGAGGGTTCCAGAGCCCAGGTTCCAGCCCAAGCCTGGAAGTCTACATCACAATTAAACAGTCCCGTAGCCCTAGACCCAGGAGGAGCCTGTGTCACCTGATACAGGCCAGCTGCATGTTTTTATCTGCAGTATAGACATAACCTTAGAGTCTCAAAGGCCTTAGGCCTTGTCCACACACAATAGTTGTACCAATTCATTAAATGAATTTAAAAGAAATGATTTAGTTAGATCAGTGTAAACCGCATTGTGTGGAGACATTTGCATTGGCATAAAGTGCCAGGTTTAGATGGTGTAGTCCCAGTGGGGAGATCACTGGGATGGAAAGACTCAGACATGATATTTGCTGTGGAGACTATGGTGATAACCTATCTGTCCAATAATTCTGAGCTAAAACCTGATCCAAAGCTTATGGACAGTCTCCCAATGGCTTCCCTGGGATTTGGGTCAGGACCGGACAGGAAAATGAGGATTTAGTATTGTGTCTATATGAGCAAGGCATATACTGCACCTTCCCATCTCTGTCCTGTGTATGGCAAAAAGAAAAACCCTAAGTTTAAGTTTGGTTTTATTTTAAGTGACCTTTCAATAAAACTTAGCATTATACAGTAAAACAGCCTTCTCCAAGCCTTTAATACAAGAAGGAGAAGAGTATGCAAAATGGTTTTTAAACACATTTAAACATCCACTGCCTGTCTGTTTCAGGAGCCATGAAGTTGTGTTACTTCCTTGTGCCCAATACTGATTAAACAGTCATGATTACTAATGAGGAAGCAAAAGGTACTATTTTATCTTCTATACTGATTTTAAAATGTTTTGCCATTTCAAAACTCAGATTAGTTTTTGGTATATTAAAACCAGTATGCACTTTGTTACAGAGACTTTATTATGCGCTCTGAAAGTCAACAGCATGTGCATTAGAGTACAACTTAATAATTCACATTTGGATCCAAGTATATACTTTTTTCTCCTCTCCGATCAATTAATCTTGATGGATTACCTTCCCACATATTGTCACTCAGGCAGAACATAATTATTATTGAAATTCTCAAAGAGAGAGCAAAGTCTGAATAAACTGGCTCTGCGTTCTGCTGCATATACATGGGACTAAGGAAAGGAATCATTAGTTGTAACATACAGAAGCTGGGGTTCATCCACTGGAACGGTGTTACCAAGAACAGAAACACCAAAGTTCGAATTTAACTTTTCTATATAGTATCATAAGGGCACATATCCCTTAACGTGGAGAATAAAGATGTGTGTCCCTGTCCTAGCAATCTAAGATAGATATGATAAAGCAGGATACAAAAAGCGATGACACCAGGCAAAGACAGGAAGCAGCATAGTCTTGTAATTGGGACACTGTACTGGGACTTAGGACATCGGAGTTTTATTCCTGGCTCTGCCACAGATTTTCTCTGAGCTTGGGCAAGTTGGTTAATAACTCTGGGCCAAATCCACAAAGACACTTAGGTGTTGCAGCACCTAACTTTTAGTCACCTTGCCACCCAGAGGAATCCATAAACCCTGGGTTAGGCACCTAGTTTCCCTATTCAATGCAAAGGGAGAAAGAGATGACAAAGAATGGGATGTACGGAAGCCAGCAGGCTGGGCTGGAAGCCACTTAAGCTAGCCATCCCCCTAAAATAGTTAGGCACCTATCTCAACTTGGGATCTAGTGTGAACCCTCTCCTTTAGTCAGACACTAAGCTGTTTCTTGCAACAATGGCAGCAACACATGCCAAAAACTCCATACAAAACTGGGGACCAGACTTCCTTTTTTACCTTTAGCTTAGTGTTTTGGCGACCCGCCCAAAATGTGGGAGACCCTAGTTAATTTCCCTACTCTGCCCAATGAGAACAGATTTGAACTTTGGTTCCCCACCTCTCAGTTGAGTGCCCTTACCACTGGACTTTGGAATCACTCTCTCTCTCTAGTTCAATGACTATTCACTGTGTATAAATACTTAAACAGTCATTGGGACAGAAAGTGAGAGGGACTCCATTAGGGCATCCATCTGGGAGACCTAAGGCCCAGTTCACATAAGCAGAGATGGTTTCACACTGCTAGAATCACAATTTTTCATAAAATCCCAAGCTTATGTCATGCACAGAATGTTAAGAAAGGGAAAGGAAAGGATTTCAAAGAGCCTCTCATACCATTACATACATGTTAATTGTAAGGTAGGGTCTTGTGAAATGTGTTCCACATTATTAGCTCCTCACACAGCAGGTCTCAAGCAATTCTCTGAGGTCCTTTGTACACTTACTGTTTTGCTTATTACATTTCCCTTATTTTTAAATTTTATTTTCGGATTCAGGGAACCAATAAATGGTCAAATCAGTTGTTTTAGAATTGTTTGGGAGTAGATACTGGAAAAAGTCTGCACTGGAATCTGAAGTCACTTTGTTAAATAGCTTTCCACATATACCATCAAACTAGTCCCTAGAGTTTTAATTGGAGTATCTACTTAGCATCTATTTGTGAAACCCCATCTCATGTTCAGGTTGATCTCTTAGTATGTGCTTTAATCTTCAAATGTAAGTTGCTTGTCTTGTCTGACTTGAATTATCCTATCTGTGTTTTTGTGGATGTTTGATAAAAATATTTCAGACTTAGCTATGGTTATAGCACTAAGACAACATTATTCTGATATACAGTACTCATTTGATGGTTGTCACTCAATGACACGGGTTAAACAGCTTGTGAGCCCATTTGTTGCTCTGGAGTCTGATTTGTGTCATAAAGAGACACAACCAACTTGAAAAAAAAATGAACCTACTATTGTTACAAGTAACATCTGAAAGCTCATAAGCTGACTGCACTCAGATATTATGGTGATGGGGGGGGCACATAAAATCTAAAAATGGACAGAGCATTTTTATCCTCTAGTTTTCATTCTGTACATTTGTTAGGACTTAGGCACCTAAATCTTGGGTTAATACATTTAAGTGACTTTGGAACTGGGTCAAAGTTCCAGGTTTAGGCTCCATTGCAATCCACAAAACCCCACTCAGATGTTGTCAAACTGTGTAGGTGTTCCCTAGGCAGCTAAGATTCTGCCTGTGGGCATGCACACTGGGTGCCTCATCTAGACACTCAGATGCATAAGTCCCAATACAATCCACTAAAAACATGAAGATGGGCTGAGAAGTTTCTCTCTTGTCTGCAGAGCCGATCCAATAGACATGCTCAGAGCACACCTACCAGATTGGTCCTATTCTAAATCCGGAGAGAAGGTGGGGGTGCTATTGCCATTCACCTTCTAATCTAGTGGTTTGAACTCACCCAGGATGTGGGAGACCTGGATTCAATTACGCCTCTACTTGATGGGGAGAAAAAATATGAATAAAAGTCTCCCACACAACTCAGAGTGCTCTAGGCACTGGGGAAAAGACATTATGATGGGGTAGGAATTTTCCCCTTAATCCATCCTGTTGAAGCTATTCCACTTTGGAAGAGCAGGACTGGACTGGATCTTGGGTCTCCCTCCTCCCACATGAGTGCCCTAGACACTGTACTATGGACTCCATCTCACTCACTGTCTCTGGCCCAGTGACTATTTATGTATTTATACAAAGTGCAGCAGCTTCAACAAGAGATCTTGAGAGAGACCCAACACCAGAAAACCCCCAGATCAGTGGTTACTGCACTCTCCTGACTGGAGTGGGAGACCCCTTTTCAAATCCTCTCTCTCCATCAGTGAGAGGGGCAGAGTTTAGGACACACCTCTCCTCAGCATCTCGCATTAGCTAGTTTAGGGGGCTCCCTGCCTTGCATAATGGCTAGGATTATTTTGCTGTTCCAGTGATTTTTCTAGGCCTCTAAAAGAATTAGGCATTGCAATATCTAAGTCAGTTTGTAGATCCAAACTTTTGTGTACAGTCAGTTTCACTATTTTGTAGCTGGTCTATGAAAGTGGTGGGCAACCTGCAGCCCATCAGGGTAACCTGCTGGTGGGCCACAAGCAGTGCAGGCCGCAGGACATACTGGCCGCTGCTTCCCGCAGCTCCCATTGGCCAGAAACAGTGAACTGCTGGTCAATGTAAACAAACTGTCTTGCAGCCTGCCAGTGGATTACTATTATCAGTGGATTACGGGCCACAGGTTGCCCACCACTGGTCTCTGGTATGACATCATCACTCTAATACATTGTTCTGATGGAAACACATGGGCAAGCTATGCTCCAGTAACAGCAGAGGCAAAGCTGAAAGTCAAGAGGCAGATAGCAGGTGTGTGCAATTCCAGGATAAGGGAGTGGTTTAGTTATGTTGCATTTATGTCCACCAACTCTCAGAGTCCTTTAAAATATAAGCAAAAAGGCAGACAAATACCCGATGGAGGTTTTTTGTGCTATTGTGGTTTTTTAACTTTTTTTTTCCTTTTTTAAATGGCTTTTTTTGTAAAAGGAAAAATAAAAGAGCATTTTGTTAAAGCGTGTATTACAAACTTTGTTTTCTTTTTAAAATTAGTCCGTTTTTTGCTGATATCCTTTTAAACTATCACAGGTAAAGCAAAACGTTCCAGTGGCAGCTGAGTCTTAAACAATGGTTGTGACTTTTATTGGTAATTTGTTTCTTAATCATAGCAATTACTGCTTTCATATAGTAAATGCTGTGCTTGTTCATTTAAAAAGAGTACTTTTTTTTAACTTAAGTTAGTTATATTTGAAACATTAACTTTTTCTTGCTGAATGTTTGTAGCTCAGTGTCTCATTTTTCTTATTAAAATAATCTATGCTTTATGAAGCAAAGTACCACTATCATTACTTTCCATCTTATTTCATTATTGAAGCCTGTACCTTAATATTCTATTGCTGCAAAACAGTTCGCTAAACATCCTTACTTATTAAGTCTAAGTAGTGCTGCTGCTATAACTGCTTCTCTTGAGGAGCTCCTCTAAGGGATGGTTTGATCTTCTTCAGTTTAGCATTATCTTTCCCATTCCAATACCTGGTTCTCTGAAGCATACACATGCTCTGTCAGACCTTGCCAACTCTTATTTATCTAGCAGCAATGACAAGCATACTCAAATAGTCAGAAAATGTAAGGATTTTTCAATTCCATGCACCATCCTCAAATAGTAAATTAATTCCCCAATTTCTCCCCATATTAGGTCCAAGTTCCAGTGTATAAATCCTATTGAATGGAGTACAGGATTAGGCCACTATTCAGGGATGTCCTGATATGGTAGTGAGGTGTATTGGCATACTGCTATAGAATTTGATGTTTCTTGCATTTCATCCACAACCTAACTTGATATCCATCACAGCTGAAAAAATACTTTTAGATACCTTATTTTTCATATTTACTGATCTCTGGTGTTTACAGATTCCATCCCCCCAAAACATGCTACAGATACATTTGTTGTCATATCCAATCATGCTCCACAGGATTCTTATCAAAGGAGGGAGTGCTGTTACTAAATGATTAAACTATAAATCGAAAAGTAAGCAAGCAACAAGAGGACAGTAGGTTATTTCTCGGATTTCACAGTAAACACCCAAGCAGTACTGGGGGAGTTCACATCTGCTTCCAGCTCAGAATCTGAGCTTTGTGATTCAGGCTGATTCTATAATACACTGAAATGGAATGCTGAAACAAGATAGCCAGGGACTTTAGGGAAGTTTAGATTTATATCTGAATCCAAATCTGAACTCCATAGCTTAGGACCATCTACTTCATTGTGATTGATTGCTTTATTTATTTATTTTGGTTAGGACGTAAGAAATACAATAATTGGGTCTAAAAACTTGCATTCCTTACTCATATAAAATTCCCATGGGGCCAGATTCTGTTACCCTTATTATGTTGATTAACACCTTATTCTATGAGCAGCCCCACTGAAATCAATGAGACCAGCCAGAGCATGGTACAACTCAGTAAGGGTATTGGAATCTGACCGCATGGTCTACAAGTGGGAGTTTAGCCTGCGTAAAGAAGTGAAGAATTACAGCCATCACAGTATTTTATCAGTAAGGAAAAAAAAATCAACCTTGTTATAGCAACAGTAATTTTAAAATAAAAAATCTTGCTGGTCTGTTAACAGTCTATGCAAGCTAGATTCAGTTATTAGGGCAGCTCTCTTTGTCTTAAATGCATTAAAATGTCATTACCCATACCGACCAAAGTACCTTTTTCCAAAGCCAGTGCTATAATTACAATTAAGCAAAGACTTGTTTATTATCACCAAATGTATGCTAATGGCTCACACTAATGCAATCCAAACATTCACATGAAACATTTTTCCAATTACTGCACAGACTCCCTATAGTGTTTCACACTGCTTTATGACATTTTAAACTCTGTAAATAATATGGTCCTTTAGAAATCTGCAAAAATCTTTCTATTTCCTCCCTATGACTGGAGAAAAACTAAATCTATTAAAAGCACATTTTCATAGCAGCAGGATAAAAATGCTTTTACTACATTGATCTTCAAAACTGGTGGTGTTAAATAGTGCCAGGGGATAAATAACCATAAAATATAACATTAGTATACAGGGTACTGTTCTAACTAGCCATGATGGGATGTCTCTCCACCCTTTCATTTTTCTTTCTATTTATTCCATTACAGCTATACAATCATACACCCGTTACTGTGGCAAGCCCTTTTTTCCCCTTGTATTGAGTTGTTCTTCACCTCTGTTACTGCCTAACGTGGGACTAAAGAAGGAAACCGCACAGAGATGATACATTCCATAACAGTCCACATTTCAAGAATGTCTACAGCTGTCTTCATAACTATTACCTAGAAAAGTCTTAGATTTGTTTTATCCTTTAAGATGTTAAAGGTTTGGTTTTTTTTTTTTCTGGGGTTTGTGTGTATATGTGCATGCATGTTTAGTAAACTAGATTACAGGAACACTTAAGCAGAATTTAACAAAAGTGCCCCCTTAAAAAGCAGAGTAAAAATTGTAATCACATTGAATATTAGACAATCAAAACTACACCTTGGATTTAAAATCTCAGTTTCACTTAGCTTCACTAGGAACTTCATTTAGTTGTAATATTTCAATTGTTGGTAACACATTCCAACTGTTTTTAGAAAGCTTGATTTGTTCATCTAAAATAAGTAGTTTTCAAGAAGGTATTTTTCTTCCCTAATCAAAAAACATGAGGATTAATAAATATTTGCACTGAAGCAACCATAAATACCTTAATACCATACTTTAATTTATTATTCATGGGAGATCCACAATATTCATAAAGAAAAGGGAGAAGGAAGAATATGGTTTTCCAGGCCCTACTGAAGATTTCTGAGTAAATCTCCACAGGAATATTTCCAATGAGCCAAATAGGAAATTACTTACCCTTTGTAAGTGGAGTTCTTCAAGATGTGTGATCCCTACCTGTATTCCATTTTGGGTACACATGCATACAATGTGCCTCAGACCACTGGTCAACACCTGTGCTTTTGCTCTCATGGTGCTCCATGCCGAAGGTATAAAGGGTGATGTGGACTGACACCTCTCCAGTTCCTCCTCTTACTGCAAATCATAGAGGATGTGAAGCGGAGGGGTGGAGACTAGATAGTGGAATATGGATAGGGACCACACATCTTGAACTCCAGTTACAAAGGGTAACTAACTTTCTTTCTTCTTCAACTACCTGTGTGTATTCCACTGTGGGTCCCTGACAGGCAGTACTCAAACTCAAAGAGTGCAAAGATGTAGATGGTATGGCTGCTTGTAGAACCACCGCCCCAAAGGATGTGTCAGAGGAGGAGGCTTTGACCAACGCATAAAGTCTCATGAATGTGTGGATGGAACTCCCTGTTGCTGCCTTACAAGCAGAGGTACTTCTTGAAGGGATGCACTGAAGCTGCCTCCATTCTCGTAGAATAAGCCCACACACTGTTTGGAGAAGGAAGGTGAACCAGATGACAGCAGGACACAGCCAGAGAGTCACTTGGAGGTGCTCTGGGAGGAAATAGCTTGTCCTGGAGTTCATTCTGCTATAGCCAGAAACAGATGAGATGACTTTCTGATCTTTTTTGTTCTCTGTAGGTAAAATGCCAATCCTCATCTCACAGAGGGAATGAAGACTCTTCTCTATAATGGAGGCATGGGGCTTTGGGAAGAACACAAGTGAGTGGATAGTCTAGTTTATGTGAAATTCCAAAACTACTTTGGGGTGAATTTCAGATATAGCTGTAGTGAGAGCTTATCTTTATAAAATATTGTATACAGAGGGTCTATCATTAGCAGCCCCAGTTTACTACCCACCTAGCCAAGGTGTTGGCAATGAGGAAAGCAACCTTCCTAGAAAGCTGAAATATCAAACAGGTAGCTTTCAGGAGTTCAAAAGGTGGCTAGATAAGTGTTGAAAGTACTAAATTAAGGTCTCATTGAGGCATTGGTCTTATTGCCAGGGGCAAATTTCCAATTAAGCTGTTTAAGAACTAGGAGGTAATTGTGTGAGTAAAGACAAAGTAACCATCTGTTAAAGAGTGGCACATGCTGATTGCTGCCAGGTGAACCCATATCAAGCCAAAGGAAGACCCATTGTCTTGAGGGTAAGGAAGCAAACCAAAATATCAGGAATACCCATTGTTTCTGGAGCCATATGGAGCTCCTGGGCCCTGATAGAGAAGGCTAGGTGACATTTCCAGTTTGCTAATGACATTTTCTCATGGAGTCCTTCCTGTTATTAATAAGAATAACTTGCACAATTTTGGAACAGGAATGTTCTAGTTCCAACACCCACCAAAATGCCAGCTGTGAGGTGAAAAGCTTCTGGGCTGGGTTGTCAGATCCTGCCATTCTTTTGAGTCAAGAGAGCTAGGAAGGGATAAATGCTGATGTGTGGCCAGGCTGACATATACATGAGACCTAGGAACTACAAATGCCTGGACCATTTGGGCACAATGAGAATAATTTGTGCTCTTTCCTGTCGGATCTTCTGCAGTACTCAAGGAATCAGAGAGATAGGAGAAAAGGCATAGTTCAAAAGGCCTATCCAAGGGAACAGGAGAACATTGTCTCTGCAGAACTGGACTGGGTTCCCCTGGAACAGTATGTGCTGTACTTCCTGTTTACCTAGGAGGTAAATAGATCCCAGATAGGAGTTCCCCACTGAGCAAACATGCTGTTCGCTACTGGGCTGTGCCACTTACCATGAGTAGAAGTTACGAAGTGCCTGATGAGAATGTATGTCAGCAAATTCCGGGTTCCTGGGAGGTACGCTGCCAATAGGGTAATGTGGTTCTTGATGCTTCAGTTCCATAAATTGACTGCTTCTATACACAGGAGAGAGGATCTTGCTCCTCCCTGTTTATGTAGAATACAATTGTTTTATTGCCGGACATTATAAGAATGTGGATGAGATTGGATTAATGGTTAGAATGCCTTGGAGCAGTCCAAGAAGCATTCAAGGTTGAGGAGTGAATCCTGGTTTCCGAGGGCATCCAAGTAGCCTGAAATGCATGACCATCCACGTGAGCCCCCACAACCTAGAACATAGGCATCTGTGATTATTGTCCTGTCAGGTAAGTGGAATAGAAAAGGAATGCCCAGGATCTTCCCTACAAGTCAGAGAACCCTTATTTTGACAGGGATTGAACTACAGTGTTCATGCTGTGTTTTTTCTCGGTGTGTATATACACACACTGTTCAAAGCTAAGCTGCAGTCATCCGAACAGGAGTCTAGCAAAAGGCATTACATGAATACGTGATGCCATGTCACCACAATAGTGAGGCAAATCCAGACCAGTGTCCAAGGGTTGTGTATAACCTGATCTATCAATGTGCCTATGACTTGGAATCTGTCCACAGGGGGTAAGCCTTTGTTCTGACTGAGTCTAGGGTTGCTCTTATGATATCTATAGCCTGGGTCGGAATCAGAGTAGCCTTTTCCATATTCAGTTATTACCAGGGATGCTAGGAGATAGAGCTGTGACAAAGACAATTTTAGGACTTCTGGAAATGACCTGCCTGTAAGAAGACAATTCTTGCCACTTCCAGTATTGTTTTGTTGATTGTGAATTCTATATGGCTAGATCCCATCAACTGTAGAATATCCAGGAGCATGTGCTGTGAGCCCTGGACTTCCTCTAAGAGGATCTGGAGTTTGTCACTGCCTGTTGGGGTGCTCTCATGAGGAACCTCATCTTTTTCTGATTAAGTTCTCTCTAAATCAGGTCAGTTCTTGGACCCTCACCTTCCATTAAGCCTGTTGGCCCTTCACATATAGCAGACCGTGTTTCCTTTATTGGTTGCAGGTGTGGGTGCCGGTCTCCATGATTGGCAGCTGTGTGGGGTTATGATCAAGCTGCTTGTTTGTAAAACGGAGAGAATCTCTTTCCCCTCTGTCTATGTTCAGTATGGTGTTTGTAGTCCCATTTACAGAGCTCTTCTGTTATTCTCCAAAGCAGGTCTTGAAAATGTTTGTGGTTGTCCAGAGGAGATGAGTAGGCTGGAGCAACTGCATCATTGGGTGAGGAAGCTGAAATATCTATTTGTACCAGTGGCACCAACATATCCAGTTAGTCTTTCTGCATAGGCTCAAGAGGCTCTAGTTGACCCTTTTGGAGGGCAGAGGTGGTAAGACTCCCTATTGGAGGACCTGGACCATTGTATATGGGTCCCATGGCCCCAAATAAAGCCAATATGAGGGGTCAAAAGTAGGTTGTGAAAGTCCCCAAGGCACTAGGTACCATCAGTCCTGAGGAATGGGTCCCCAGTTGGACAAACAAGACTGGCTGTAGAAGACTCTTGATCCCCTTTCTGGGCTGAACTCCCTCAGTGGATGGGAAGATGGTTCCAATGGTATGTCCATCTCTTTTGATGATGAGTGTCAGGTCTGGTTCTATCAGTCCCGATATTGAGAAGCTATGGCTAATGGATGGAATGGAAAATGGGCTTCTCCCTAATGTTAGAATCTCCCTGGTAAGGGTCTTTGATGACAAGAAGGGACAATATGGGTCTAGGAGGATGAAGATATCCTGTGGAGTGGTGTAGGATATAGGAGTCTTAGGAGGTTACATCTCATAGCCTCATGCACTGGAGTTGGTGTAATAAAGGAGCCTCCAACCACATGGTCACCATCAGTACTGGCGGTACCCAGTCCTTCTGCTCTCAGTGCTTTGTTTTAGTCAGTACCATGGTCAGCGTCAATAATAAGGTTAATAATAATAATAATAAGGCTGCATTACTGAAGGATCTTTGCTCCTATGAGGTTTCTGATCAGAGCCACAAAGCTTTGGAGGGCCTGCGATGGGGTCAGGGAGGGATTCCTCCCTTTACTAAATCTAGGAAGGGATCTGTTTTTATGCTTATGCGAGTACTTTTTAGACTCATGAGAAGGCCCAGACGAAGGGTCCTTTTGTCTAGTTGTTCTGGCTCCTGAGTCAGACCTTGAGTTAGAAGGTGCACTCCATGTTTCAGGCCAACATACAAGGTGTCTCCCCAGCTTTGATCTGACTGAGTGCTTTCAAAATGACAGTTCTTACACCTGCTGTATTTGGGTAGGAAAAGAGCAGCAGATTCTTCACTTAGCAGATATGAGATTCTCAGAGGCAGCAGAGACAATGCTGGTGGTTGTCACTGACCAAAAAGAAGTGGGAGTAGGAAAAACAATTCTTAGATTATGCCCAGCCTTCTAGGCTTTTAAGTCCCACACTGGGAGAGCAGTGGATGACCTGGGGTGGAGATTCTAACTAACTACTATCTAAACTTACAATTATAGTAACTAACTATACAAAAACTTTGAAATACTCACAGGAAAAAAAATACTGAAGAGGATCAGTTCTGGATACTAGCGATTCTGATGCAGGCCAGGTAGTGGCAAGAATGAACTGGAGAGGAATCGGTCTGCACCACCTTTTATACCCTCAGCATGGGATAACTGGAGAGCAAGGGCACAGGCATGGACCTACAGACACTACGTGCTAGAATTCTCTGGTCTCGGGCATACTGAGTGCATGCATGCCCACATAGGAATACACATAGGGACCAGCACTCAGAAAAGAACCTGCAATAAATACCCAGTAAAATGCAAACTGACATCTTGTATGCTGAAATGAACCAACAGAACTACCTGTCTTCCCATTTGAAAGTTATGTCCTAACAAACTTCAGTTTGGGGAGATAATTGTGTGCATTTGTGGGTAAGCTAGAATCTTTGGTAGGTGCCAAATACAAATTAAATCAATAAAAAGTTCCATGCCATATTTATGGTGACAAGACTCAGGGGGGAGGTGTCTTAGTACCTGTCTTAGCTTAAATATCATTGAATTAAACCCTAAAATTTCTAAATGGCAATGTAGAAAGTCAAGCTATTCCAAACAATGATGTACTGATGTTACTAGAAGAACTGGTAATGACATCTTAAGATTGTACATCTGAGTCAGGAACCCATTAAGTGTATTCTCATTTTCTCCCCTCTGTAAAGATTGACCCCTAGAAACAACCTGAACATTTTTTAAAGATTGCTTCAAGAAGTTAACAAATTTGAAATTTGCTTAAGATGAAATGAGAAATCTGGGAAGTATGGAGATTTTTTTAGAAAAAATGAATAAATATTTGCTTGTAATTGTGCCTAAATGACAGAATGTGGGGCATCTGGATTTGGGTAAAACAAATCATGAGTGAAGTTAGGAAAAAAAGAAAACATTTTAGATCCATAACATTTCTTAACACGCACACATAGCTCTGGGCTAGATTTTGAGCCCTAGACTCACATTATTGAGCAGTTACTCAGACTATCAATATTCCATTTCATTGATGTTAATGGGACCATTAATGTGAGTAATTTCTCACCAGTGGTAAGAGGTTCACAATTCTGTTTTCATATTAAGGTCCTGATTCAGCAAGATACTTTCACAAGTGAGTAGCCTCATTGACTTCACTGGGACTAAGTATAAGTACAGTTTTGCATATTTCTAAATACCTGGATGAGTCAGGTCTTAAATTCACACACACTGTGCCATAAACCAATAGCTTGAGTTACTCTGTAATGAGGACCAAAAAAAGTGTATCTGACATGGGAAAAACAAACAAACAAAAAAAACCCTAAACATAACAGTGATAGATTAAAATTAGAGGGTTGACTGAGTAAAATTTGGAAAATATGGGAGCACTGTGATGGGAAGAGAGAAGACAGCAAGCACAGGGAAAAAGCATGTCTCAGTGTGAAATATCATTACAATCAGCAAGTTCAGGGAGGCACTTGCCCTCTCACAGTATTCTTTGCTACACTGGTTGCCACCATGCACTTCTGAGGCAGCGCTTTCTTTCATAGCAACTATAACAATAAGGTAAAGGAGCAAAAATTATGGGTGGTCGCTTTGCAGGAGAACATAACATAATTTTATAGTCTTGCCTCTGTATTCGCTTTACCTGTAGTATTAAGCCAGTCAGTAAATAAAAGTGATACAACATTTTTGCTGTAGTACATTGTTTAAATGTTTGGATGGACAAAAAGGTTTTATATATATATTAGATATTAAAGTACATGAACGAGTGAGCAGCTTCCTAGACAACCATGAGATGTCCCATTTTATGGTGCTCGGGACACCAAATTTGCGGTATTTTCTACAGTAGAACTCTGGAGTCATCGTCTTCTAATCTAACCAACATTTTTTTTAAAAAAAAATTCCTGTTCTTGCCAAGCTAGAGAGAGCAGATTACACCAATATCATCAGGACTATACTCCCATAAAGATTTTTGCATAACACTAGGGGCTTACTGTGCCTGAGTTCGAACTACAATGGGTCAAAGTATGGGCTGTCGTAACAGAAAAGTTTATATTCATGCTATTTTCAAATAAACATAAAAAAAGTCCATCAGTTTTACATTTAAAGGCTGAATACCTCAAACGGCAAGAGTAATTTAGCAATGTAGCATATAGATTGACTTCAAACTTCCCCCTTTCAGAGTAGGTTTACAATCCAGTTTTGTTTTGGTTTTTGCTGAGATTCAGTGTGTTGCCCTACCATGTTATAGGTTGGTGACATTACTATGCTTATGTGGTTAATGTAAAGCAAGAGGCTAACCTATTGGGGATATCAAAGAAGTGCTAGTGGTGGTAGAGTGTTATTTATTGCATCTTTTTAAAAAAGTTTAGTTTGTTTAAAATTACATTCATATGTTTAATACAAAAGAGCTTTCACAGGGACACAAGTTTCATTGGCAGTTTGAACAGGCGATTATAGTTGGTAGGTTGCCATTAGAACTTGTTTCACTATCTCTTTATTTTATATCCTCTGGAGATAATCACAATATGGCATGTACAGAAAATTATTGCAGGGAATTCAAGGCGCTGGCTCCAAAAGTATGCTGGTTCAGTGTCTATGCCCCGGGGAAGAATTTTCCTGCTTAACTACTTTACCAGTGGGTTCAATTTGCACTGTAAATACACTGTGCTCAAAAGAAAAATCTCAGGATTCTGCCCGGAAACCTATTTCACAGCCTTTTTACAGTCAGTCAAGAAAAATACACCTCAGCTTAACTTTCCCACACTAAATAAAGTCTTACCAATGATGGTGGCGAGAGAAATAATGATCCTTATGTGTATATAAGTTAGATGATTCTGTAAGCAGTGTTTCAGCCCCAATTGAGCAAAGAACTTACCATGTGCTTAAATGCTTTGCTGAATCAGGTCTTTTGTTACTACAATGATGACTACAATACTTCCTGACAGGTTTCAGAGTAGCAGCCATGTTAGTCTATATCCACAAAAAGAAAAGGAGGACTAGTGGCACCTTACAGACTAACAAATTTATTTGAGCTTAAGTTTTCGTGAGCTACAGTTCACTTCATCGGATGCATTCAGTGGAAAATACAGTGGGGAGATTTATATACACAGAGAACATGAAACAATGGGTGTTACCATACACACTGTAACAAGAGTGATCAGGTAATGTGAGCTATTACCAGCAGGAGAGCGGGGGCAGGGGAGAGACGACCTTTTGTAGTGATAATCAAGGTGGGCCATTTCCAGCAGTTGACAAGAACATGTGAGGAACAGTAGGGGGGGCGGAAGGGGGAGGATAAACATGGAGAAATAGTTTTACTTTGTGTAATGACCCATCCACTCCCAGTCTTTATTCAAGCCTAAGTTAATTGTATCCAGTTTGCAAATTAATTCCAATTCAGCAGTCTCTCGTTGGAGTCTGTTTTTGAAGTTTTTTTGTTGAAGAATTGCAATTTTTAGGTCTGTAATCGAGTGACCAAAGAGACTGAAGTGTTCTCCGACTGGTTTTTGAATGTTATAATTCTTGACGTCTGATTTGTGTCCATTTTATTCTTTTACGTAGAGACTGTCCAGTTTGGCCAATGTACATAGCAGAGGGACATTGCTGGCACATGATGGCATATATCACATTGGTAGATGTGCAGGTGAACGAGCCTCTGATAGTGTGGCTGATGTGATTAGGCCCTATGATGTCCCCTGAATAGATATGTGGACACAGTGGGCAACGGGCTTTGTTGCAAGGATAGGTTCCTGGGTTAGTGGTTCTGTTGTGTGGTGTGTGGTTGCTTCAGGTTGGGGGGCGGTCTGTAAGCAAGGACTGGCCTGTCTCCCAAGATCTGCGAGAGTGATGGGTTGTCCTTCAGGATAGGTTGTAGATCCTTGATGATGCGTTGGAGAGGTTTTAGTTGGGGGCTGAAGGTGACGGCTAGTGGCGTTCTGTTATTTTCTTTGTTAGGCCTGTTGTGTAGTAGGTAACTTCTGAGTACTCTTCTGGCTCTGTCAATCTGTTTCCTCACTTTAGCAGGTGGGTACTGTAGTTGTAAGAATGCTTAATAGAGATCTTGTAGGTGTTTATCTCTGTCTGAGGGGTTGGAGCAAATGTGGTTGTATCGTAGAGCGTGGCTGTAGACAATGGATCATGTGGTGTGGTCTGGATGAAAGCTGGAGCCAGGTAAGTAGGCATATCAGTCAGTAGGTTTCCAGTATAGGGTGGTGTTTATGTGGCCATCGCTTATTAGCACCATAGTGTCGAGGAAGTGGATCTCCTGTGTGGACTGGTCCAGGCTGAGGTTGATGGTGGGATGGAAATTGTTGAAATCATGGTGGAATTCCTCAAGGGCTTCTTTTCCATGAGTCCAGATGATGAAGATGTCATCAATGAAGTGCAAGTAGAGTAGGGGCATACATCAATACCTCCTTTGACCATTACTGAACTAAGTACTCCTTACTCACATGACAAGTCCCTTAACTTTGATTAGACACTTTGTGCAAGTGAGAATTATGAGATCAGGCCTGTTCTTTTGAAACAGGTACTAGGATCCATAACATAAGGAAAAAAAGGAAAGCAAACATTAGATATTAAATGAAAAAATTAGACAGCTCCTGGGCACCCTGAAAGAGAATTCAAACTGTAAAGAGAGTGCATTTGATGTGACAGAAATTGAGTGACTATGTTATGAGGCTAACCCATACAGTGCACAAAAGTAGGAGGAGAACTGTCAAACATACTACTTTAGCTTCTACAACATTAGCTTCTTCAAATACAGCTGTTGACATACTGCAGTGAACAAAATATTAATCTAAACTGAAAAAGGACAAATTTTGCTGAAGCAGAGATCTTATGACAGAGAATCCCTAAGAAAATATGAAACTAGAGAAACAGAAGCATTAGATGGCCTTAGGTATTTTCCATTTAAATATTTTTGATGAAAATGCAGTTTCTGCAAAAGCCAATTTTTCCATGGGAAAATTTTGATTTCACTGACTTTTTTGCTTTTCCTTTGGGGAAAAAACAAAGCATTTATTTTCCAGTCAGTTCAGTCCAAACCAAAATATTTCGTTTTGTTGAACTGACCCAAAGTATTTAGTACGAAAGCAGTTCAACATTCAAACACCATCTCCGTCTGGTGCCACCGTGCCTCATGGGAGATATAGCATAAGTGGCTCATGTACCCCCTTTTCTCTTATGGGTTGGATTTACTGTCCAGACTACATTCACTTCCAGTGCTGCCCTATAGTCTCCCTTCTATCAAATCATGTGGCCTGTCATGGGAGTCACCTGGCTACAGTTCCATCATGAGAAATATAGTCTGGCCAATGGAAGAGAATGGGAGCATCAGACACCTGAATTACAACTCCCACGAGGCAATGAAGCACCTTAGATAGATGCAGCTTCATGTTGAACTGACTCGAAATGAAACATTTCAGTTTGTGAATATTGAAATATTTTCAATCAAATATTCTGATATTTCCAAACTAAAATTTTGTGAAACTTTTTTCCATGGAAAAAAATTGATATTTCCAGATATGTTTTCAACCCAATTCAGCATAAAAAGTTGAAATATCAGAATTTGTTACTGGAAAAGCACTGTGATTTTTACTTCGCTCTAATCAGCATTTATGTGTCTAGGCCCTGGTCTACACTAGGACTTTAGGTCGAATTTAGCAGCATTAAATCGATGTAAACCTGCACCCGTCCACACGATGAAGCCCTTTATTTCGACTTAAAGGGCTCTTAAAATCGATTTCCTTACTCCACCCCAGACAAGTGGATTAGCGCTTAAATCGGCCTTGCCGGGTCGAATTTGGGGTACTGTGGACACAATTCGACGGTATTGGCCTCCGGGAGCTATCCCAGAGTGCTGCATTTTGACCGCTCTGAACAGCACTCTCAACTCAGATGCACTGGCCAGGTAGACAGGAAAAGAACCGCGAACTTTTGAATCTCATTTCCTGTTTGGCCAGCGTGGCAAGCTGCAGGTAACCATGCAGAGCTCATCAGCAGAGGTGACCATGATGGAGTCCCAGAATCGCAAAAGAGCTCCAGCATGGACCGAACGGGAGGTACGGGATCTGATCGCTGTATGGGAAGAGGAATCCGTGCTATCAGAACTCCGTTCCAGTTTTCAAAATGCCAAAACCTTTGTCAAAATCTCCCAGGGCATGAAGGACAGAGGCCATAACAGGGACCCGAAGCAGTGCCGCGTGAAACTGAAGGAGCTGAGGCAAGCCTACCAGAAAACCAGAGAGGCGAACGGCCGCTCCGGGTCAGAGCCCCAAACATGTCGCTTCTATGATGAGCTGCATGCCATTTTAGGGGGTTCAGCCACCACTACCCCAGCCGTGTTGTTTGACTCCTTCAATGGAGATGGAGGCAATACGGAAGCAGGTTTTGGGGACAAGGAAGAAGATGATGATGATGATGATGATGAGGTTGTAGATAGCTCACAGCAAGCAAGCAGAGAAACCGGTTTTCCCAACAGCCAGGAACTGTTTCTCACCCTGGACCTGGAGCCAGTACCCCCCGAGCCCACCCAAGGCTGCCTCCTGGACCCAGCAGGCAGAGAAGGGACCTCCGGTGAGTGTACCTTTTAAAATACTATACATGGTTTAAAAGCAAGCATGTGAAAGGATTACTTTGCCCTGGCATTCGCGGCTCTCCTGGATATACTCCCAAAGCCTTTGCAAAAGGTTTCTGGGGAGGGCAGACTTATTGCGTCCTTCATGGTAGGACACTTTACCACTCCAGGCCAGTAACACGTACTCGGGAATCATTGTACAACAAAGCATTGCAGTGTATGTTTGCTGGCGTTCAAACAACATCCGTTCTTTATCTCTCTGTGTTATCCTCAGGAGAGTGAGATATAATCCATGGTCACCTGGTTGAAATAGGGTGCTTTTCTTCAGGGGACACTCAGAGGAGCCCATTCCTGCTGGGCTGTTTGCCTGCGGCTGAACAGAAATGTTCCCCGCTGTTAGCCACAGGGAGGGGGGAGGGTTGAGGGGGTAGCCACGCGGTGGGGGGAAGCAAAATGCGACCTTGTAACAAAAGCACATGTGCTATGTATGTAATGTTAACAGCAAAGTTTACCCTGAAAGAGTGTAGCCAGTGTTTTATACAATGTGTCTTTTTAAATACCGCTGTCCCTTTTTTTTTCTCCACCAGCTGCATGTGTTTCAATGATCACAGGATCTTCTCCTTCCCAGAGGCTAGTGAAGATTACAAAGAAAAAAAAACGCACTCGAGATGAAATGTTCTCCGAGCTCATGCTGACCTCCCACACTGACAGAGCACAGACGAATGCGTGGAGGCAAATAATGTCAGAGTGCAGGAAAGCACAAAATGACCGGGAGGAGAGGTGGCGGGCTGAAGAGAGTAAGTGGCGGGCTGAAGAGAGGGCTGAAGCTGAAAGGTGGCGGCAGCGTGATGAGAGGAGGCAGGATTCAATGCTGAGGCTGCTGGAGGATCAAACCAGTATGCTCCAGTGTATGGCTGAGCTGCAGCAAAGGCAGCTGGAGCACAGACTGCCACTACAGCCCCTGTGTAACCAACCGCCCTCGTCCCCAAGTTCCATAGCCTCCACACCCAGACGCCCAAGAACGCGGTGGGGGGGCCACCGGCCAACCAGCCACTCCGCCACAGAGGATTGCCCAAAAAAAAGAAGGCTGGCATTCAATAAATTTTAAAGTTGTAAACTTTTAAAGTGCTGTGTGGCATTTTCCTTCCCTCCTCCACCACCCCTCCTGGGCTACCTTGGTAGTCTTCCCCCTATTTGTGTGACGAATGAATAAAGAATGCATGAATGTGAAGCAACAATGACTTTATTGCCTCTGCAAGCGGTGATCGAAGGGAGGAGGGGAGTTTGGTTAGCTTACAGGGAAGTAGAGTGAACCAAGGGGCGGGGGGTTTCATCAAGGAGAAACAAACAGAACTTTCACACCGTAGCCTGGCCAGTCATGAAACTGTTTTTCAAAGCTTCTCTGATGCGTACCGCGCCCTCCTGTGCTCTTCTAACCGCCCTGGTGTCTGGCTGTGCGTAACCAGCGGCCCAGCGATTTGCCTCAACCTCCCACCCCGCCATAAACGTCTCCCCCTTACTCTCACAGATATTGTGGAGCACACAGCAAGCAATAATAACAGTGGGAATATTGGTTTCGCTGAGGTCTAAGCGAGTCAGTAAACTGCGCCAGCGCGCCTTTAAACGTCCAAATGCACATTCTACCACCATTCTGCACTTGCTCAGCCTGTAGTTGAACAGCTCCTGACTACTGTCCAGGCTGCCTGTGTATGGCTTCATGAGCCATGGCATTAAGGGGTAGGCTGGGTCCCCAAGGATAACTATAGGCATTTCAACATCCCCAACAGTTATTTTCTGGTCTGGGAATAAAGTCCCTTCCTGCAGCTTTTGAAACAGACCAGAGTTCCTGAAGATGCGAGCGTCATGTACCTTTCCCGGCCATCCCACGTTGATGTTGGTGAAACGTCCCTTGTGATCCACCAGAGCTTGCAGCACTATTGAAAAGTACCCCTTGCGGTTTATGTACTTGGTGGCTTGGTGCTCCGGTGCCAAAATAGGGATATGGGTTCCGTCTATGGCCCCACCACAGTTAGGGAATCCCATTGCAGCAAAGCCATCCACTATGACCTGCACATTTCCCAGGGTCACTACCCTTGATATCAACAGATCTTTGATTGCGTGGGCTACTTGCATCACAGCAGCCCCAACAGTAGATTTGCCCACTCCAAATTGATTCCCAACTGACCGGTAGCTGTCTGGCGTTGCAAGCTTCCACAGGGCTATCGCCACTCGCTTCTCAACTGTGAGGGCTGCTCTCATCTTGGTATTCATGAGCTTCAGGGCAGGGGAAAGCAAGTCACAAAGTTCCATGAAAGTGCCCTTACGCATGCAAAAGTTTCGCAGCCACTGGGAATCATCCCAGACCTGCAACACTATGCGGTCCCACCAGTCTGTGCTTGTTTCCCGAGCCCAGAATCGGCGTTCCACAGCATGAACCTGCCCCATTAGCACCATGATGCATGCATTGGCAGGGCCCATGCTTTCAGAGAAATCTGTGTCCATGTCCTGATCACTCACGTGACCGCGCTGACGTCGCCTCCTCGCCCGGTAGCGCTTTGCCAGGTTCTGGTGCTGCATATACTGCTGGATGATGCGTGTGGTGTTTAATGTGCTCCTAATTGCCAAAGTGAGCTGAGCGGCCTCCATGCTTGCCTTGGTATGGCGTCCGCACAGAAAAAAGGCGCGGAATGATTGTCTGCCGTTGCTCTGACGGAGGGAGGGGCGACTGACGACACGGCTTACAGGGTTGGCTTCAGGGAGCTAAAATCAACAAAGGGGGTGGCTTTACATCAAGGAGTATTTCAGGCAGGACTTCACGGAGGGTTCCAATAAGAAATGGTGCACCTAAGTTATTGTTCTTATTGGAACAAGGAGTTTAGCCTGGCCTCTGATTGATACATGGCTAGATTTACCTTGCTGCACCTTCTCTGTGAGTGACTGCAGTGTGACCTAGAGAAATGAGTCCCCTAGATGGGGGAGGAGGCAAATGAGTACAAAACAAATCTGGTCTATTTCTTGTTTTGATCCACTCCATCTATCTTTTACATCTTTGGCTGGCAGCAGACGGTGCAGAAGGACTGCATGCCATCCACATCTCATGGCTGCTCGGCAGAAGACGGTACAATAGGACTGCTAGCAATCCATATTGCCTGCCTGCTCACCATAAGATGGTTCAATAGGACTGACTGCAGGACTAAAGAGAATGACCTGGTCAAGTCACTCCAAATTTAGTCCCTGCGCCCATGTCTGCCCAGGCGCTCCCAGCCGACACGGCCAGGAGCACCTTGGACATGACGATGACGGCTACCAGTCGTATTGTACCGTCTGCTGCCACAAGGCAATGGGTTGCTGCTACTGTGTAGCAATGCAGTACCCCGTCTGCCAGCACCCAGGAGACATACGGTGACGGTTACCTGAGCGGGCTCCATGCTTGCGGTGGTATGGCGTCTGCACAGGTAACTCAGGAAAAAAGGCGCGAAACGATTGTCTGCCCTTGCTTTCACGGAGGGAGGGAGGGAAGGGGGGACTGACAATATGTACCCAGAACCACCCGCGACAATGTTTTAGCCCCATCAGGCATTGGGATCTCAACCCAGAATTCCAATGGGCAGCGGAGACTGCGGGAACTGTGGGATAGCTACCCACAGTGCAACGCTCCGGAAGTCGACTCTAGCCTCGGTACTGTGGAAGCACTCCGCCGAGTTAATGCACTTAATGCACTTAGAGCATTTTCTGTGGGGACACATACACTCGAATATATAAAACCGATTTCTAAAAAACCGACTTCTATAAATTCGACCTTATTCCGTAGTGTAGACATACCCTAGGACACAGTTCTGTTCTTTTACCCTGGTGCATCTCCCATTTATGCTAATTTGACTGAGAAGAGAAATAGACTTAGTAACCATACATGTAGGTCAAGATTATAAATCAGTCATATGCTGTTTTGGAATGTTCAGACCATGCATACTCCCTGATTTTGTTAGAAGATGATGTTGCTTAGTCCAATCAAAGTTGACTCATGTTCAGGGAAAGAGGTCATGAAGTCTTAATATGTCTCTCCAGATATACTGATTACATACTGAGTATAACACAAAACCTCTATGCACAGATTATCCAGCTACCTGAAAAGATTCTCTTTATATTTATTATCTGAGTGAACAGCCATTGCTGATCTCAGTATACTGTCAGCTTTAAGTATTTATGTCATTGTTTTTATGAAATGTTTCCCCTGTAATTTTCTATTAATTTAACCAATGGAATGTGCAGAACCCAAAATTTTACTATTCTAGTATATATCCTACAACCACTAAACCAAAAAGCGTAGGACGGAGAATTACTGGTTCCTTCGAGAAAGAGAGAGAGTTTTCTGTAACCCATATATACACATGAACAGCTTCTAGATATCAAAACAGATATTAGAAAGCCTGTAAATATTTTCTCTCGCTATATCCTCAATCTCTATCCCAGAGACAGGCACAGAGAGGATATATACATATATATGTATAAAATGCAGTTGGAGCCCAAACCAGGGTGTGTCATTCACTCAATAAAGTAGCACTAGTATATGCCAGCAATGAATTTGACCTGTTGTCTGCAGTCTTCCAAGCCATAGAAACACAGGAAGTCTGCAGAATAGTGCGGGGGGGGGGGGAATGATTTTTCCTCATTTTTGTTGAAATATTTTTTCCAAGCTTCCACAGAAAGTTTTGGCTTTTTTGGCAAAGTCAAAAAAACTGGTTTTCAGTTTTTAGCCAAAAATTTTGGTTTATAACTAAAAATTTGGAAATACCACTGTGACTGAATGCACCCTTGTATTCACACCCTATACACCATTGTAACAAACTTTGTGCAAAATATGCCTTGTGAGATATAATTTGAAAACTAACATCTCACTGATCAATAGCATCATGATTAAATGGGTGCAGCAACATTATATGTAAAGTTATGAATTCCCTCTAAATGATGTTGGTAGCACATGTTCAAACCCAGATAGCCCAATTAGGCAGAACTGGTCCAGCAGGTCTTAAACAAAGGAGTGTTTACCTCAATCTACATAAAAAGTTGTAAATATAGTCCTTGGACAGCTATAAGGGGAAGACAAGAGATAAGGAAAATGTGCCTTTCAGCAAACCGAGATGGAAGAGACAGCATGCATCCCCTTTCACTACCAGGCAGACACCATGTCACCTTTTTTACGGTTTAAATAGAATTTGCTGTGATGGGTAACCTTCAGAAAAATAATCTCAAACAGGGACTGGACTATAAAAGTGAGGAGCAAAACCACTCCAAGTTATCTCTCCCTATACATCTCTCTCCTTTTCACCTAAGACGCAAAAGAAACAGCTGTTGGACTTTGAAATCAGATCCTGGACTGAGAGTTTGTTTAGCAATGTTACTGGGAAAATGTGGTGAAAGACCTCACCTTGAACCAAGTCTATCTTTATTTCTCTTGTAACCATTTCTGATTGTAATGCCTTAGCTGTGTACTCAAAATCTCTCTTTATAGTTACATAAACTTGTTTTATTCTTTAATTAAAACTAATCCAGTGTTGTGATTTATTTGGGTAACTTCATTTAACATAGCAAACTGTTCTATGTTGATCCCCTTCGAGGGGCAACAGACCTAATATAGCTGGACTGTCCAGGAGAGGGCTGGACAATATAAAACACACATTTTGGGTGGGGGAAATCTGGGATTGGGAGTGTGTCAGGGACACCTTGCAAGTAGTAACCAAGACTACTGGAAGCCAGAGTGCATCTGCTGTTTGGTGACAGGCTGGTGGGGTCAGAGCTGCTGGACCAGAGCTGTGGCTATACAGACACCAGGGTGTGACCTGAATGCTGCTTGACTGTTTGTGAGCAACCTGAGTTGGGAGCTACAGTAGCAAAGCATTGTGAGGCACCCCAGGTTGCAGGACAAAGTGACGACCCAACACTCAATGTTCTGGATTGTACCCTGGAATGTCATAACTGCCATGATGAATCATGGGAGTTGAAGTTCGGGTAGCTCATGCCTCCATTCTCCTCTACAGAGTGGTCTTCCTAGCTGGACTACATCTCCCAGGAAGTAAGTGGGGAAGACTGTGCTGCAGATACACTGTGGGGCATCATGGTCCCTAGAGAATGGGGCTATGAGGCAAAAGAGTTCTAGTTTGGATGCCTCATAACTCCATACTCTTGTTGTGGACCAGATTCCCCAAGCTGACCAAAATCTTCCATGATATATGCTGACCAGAGAGTGCCAGGAGGAACCATGGTATCTCTGTACTTTCTCCATGTCTGGTGAGGAAAGGAGTACATCACTGGAATTCCTGGACATGATATATAGTGGGAGATATAGTTTAAACCAGGGAATCTGGTCTATATAGGAGAATGGAGGTTATGAGGCACTCAAACTCTCAAACACCTCAGCAATATTCCCCCCCCCCTTTTTTTTTTGGTAGAAATACATTTGGGTTTCAGGTGTTTGAATTTTTTTGATGAAAAGTTGAAAGCAGACACTGTTTGTTTAATCAAAAAAATTTTCCCATCAAAAACAATTTTGAAAACAATTTTTGACTATTCCCATAACAGATTCTTTCGTATAAGCTGATTATGCAGATGAAATGTTCACCTTCATCAAACTCCTGAACAAAAAGTGAACCTCATTTCTTAATTCTATGTTCAAATACTCCCAGGCCTCAATCTTTGGAAAATTTCACCAATAATCATGCAGAAAGTGAAAGTTAACTGAGAGTGGAGGAGCCCATAAGGGAGCAAGTTATGGTTAGTTTTGCTCTTTTTTCCCCCTCAGTGCTCAGGCTTGAATTATCTTCCTCTTCACCTGACAGCTCAAATTCCTTGAATACCTTCAAAGTTTCTCTATATTAGATTCAAGCTCCTCTTCATTATCTTTCAGGTTCCTTGCAGGACTTGCCTAAATCACAGTTCTCATTTTCTTTTTCACACCAGCTCAAGTGATATACTCACCTCAGGTTTTTGTTTTTTTTTTTCTTTAATTCCTCCTTTGTCCCTCCTCACTCTAAACTTCTTGTATTCCATATACTTAGAACAGTCTCCATTTCCTCCTGCAAATCTTTCCTTAAAACCAGGGCTATTTGAAAGTTTTCCATCAAAATTGTTTTTGAAAATTAGGTTTCCAATTATGTTTTATGTGTATAATTTCAATATTTTCTCCAAAAAGCATCCCAAAAAAGACAACGTTTTTAGCTAGAACAGAAATATTTTATTTTAAAATGGTGCCATGGAGGTTCATGGAATGTATAGTTTAGGTGTGTTATACTTTCATTTTTCTGTATGGGCCAGAATCTCTGGCTGGACTACTACTCCCACTACATATCATGTCCAGGAATTCCAAAGATGTGGAGAAAGTGGGGCATCATTGGACATGTAGAAAACTCATAGAGGAGAATGTAGTGGGCATAAAGTACCCAAATTACAATTCCTTTGTGGCACTGACACCATTTTGAATTAAAAATATTGGGTTTTGATATTGTGCAGAAAAGTCAAAGTTTTTCATGGAAATTTTTCAACAAAAATTGGGAGGAGGGGAGGAGGAATTGTTGAAATTTTCCACGGGAAAACCCCTTATTTTCTTACCATCTCTTACTTAACCATTTTTTTTCAGTCAAGCCTTCCATAGATGAATTCTTTGCTACCATCATGCTAACCCTTGGGGCTTATTCTAGGTCTATATTATTCCTGTCCAATGTTGATTGCAACCTATGGACCAAATTTAGTATCAACAGGTTTAAGTCCAATGAATTTGGCCCTATGTGTTTTGCAAAGTACTGTGCACACCTTTTGTACTATGAAAACAAAACAGTAAAAATGAAATAATGGCTCTTTAGACTAGAGTAACTTCAGCACAGCTGAGCCTCACAGTTTCAACACTACTGATTTGTGTAAAATGGCTAGTTGCTGGGAGGAGCTTCCTCCCTATATTTCAGGAATGTTTTCATGGTTTATCATCTATAACTCTCCTTATTTCTGAGACAAAGATTAATCTTTGACGTGGGGGGCCACTTTATTGGTCTTCCATGTCAATCCAATTATCAGAGAACCACAAACAGAGACCTTGAGTCAGCAAAGGAACAACTAGCTTGAGATGCCTTGAGCATGGTACATGGAATCCCCCAATATCATTCCCTTGAAGAATCAGCTCAAAAAACAGTACCATATGCCTAAATAGGCATTGCACAGCTGACAGAAGGTAGAGATTTCAAGGTTGGGTCTCTGAGACTTGGGAATAGAACTTGAGGGGGGAAAAAATCAGCTTTCATGAAAAATAACACATTTTTCCACTTTTACATTAAAAACCTTTTTTTTTTTCCAGTGAGGAATTTATTTTTTTAAACCAGAATATTTTTGCTGAAATATTTTTGACAAGAAAAAAAAAACTGGAAACATCAACAAATGGAAATTTTTCATAAAACTATTCTTCAGTTAAGAGTAATAAAAGGTAGTTTTCCTTAAGAATTTCTGAGGAAAACACTATTGTGATTGTTATATGCTGGCTGTTAGTTAGAGAGAATAGGACAAATCTGGTGATTTACACCACTGAAAATCTAGCCTCAAGTTATTTTCCCTAGAGCCACGTTTCCCAAACTTGGGACGCCGCTTGTTCAGGGAAAGCCCTTGGCGGGCTGGGCCGATTTGTTTATCTGCCACATCCGCAGGTTCAGCCGATCGCAGCTCCCACTAGCCGCGGTTCACTGCGCCCGGCTAATGGGGGCTGCGGGAAGTGCTGCTAGTACGTCCCTTGGCCCACGCCGCTTCCCGCAGCCCCCATTGGCCAGGCACAGTGAACCGTGGCTAGTGGGAGCTGCGATCGGCTGAACCTGCGGATGCAGCAGGTAAATAAACCGGCGTGGCCCGCCAGGGGCTTTCCCTGAACAAGCCGTGTCCCAAGTTTGGGAAACAATGCCCTAGAGAATATTCTTTTAACAACAACTTTCTGATTTTTGAGACTTATTGGGGGATCATACTTCCACTAACATGACCTATATCAATAATATGCAATAATTTTAATAAACAACTATGGCTAAATCCTGTGTGCAGTTTGAAAATCTCAACCACAGTATGTCCACATTTTTTGGATGGGTCAACCTCAGAACAGGATATCCTTACTCTTTTTAATTGTCTATGACTGTTTCCAAAATAAGATATTTTAGCTGTTTTCTCTCTGCCTTAACCAGATTTAAAAGAGAAGGAAGGAAATGAAGTGGTAGTTTTATTCCATATGTGACAGGGTTGGGCCAGATGGCTACAGGAGAGTAATAGAAGAAGATATATTAGCCCCAGGCTAAGTAGGCCCCTTTTCCCTGGGTAAGGTAACAGGGAAGGTTTTTTTTTTTTTTGAAACAGAAAAGAATTTTATTGTGACAGTTACAAGAAATTACCAAAGAAATAAACCAGAGTATGCAACAAAACAACGCAAACAGAAGGTATAACACAGCAGCTTTCAGGAGGGAGAAGTGTTCAGGCTAGCCTGGGCCCAGAGCGGGGGGGCTTCCTCGACACTCGTGGTCTTCCACCCTCCTGAGTTACCTGGTGGCCTAGAGCGGGGGGGCTTCCTCGACACTCGTGGTCTTCCACCCCCTCGAGTTACCTAGGGCCGCGCCCAGTGTCACCGATTATCCCCCCCCTGAGAGTGCCCGGCAAGATGGGCACGGCTGCGGGGTGGGCAGTTTGGGGGTGGGGGGGTAGACACCCACGTATTATAGGGCCCTCCTAGATGACAGTGACGATGGTATCCACAGCGGCAACGGCTGGGGCTGGTGTCTCTCACTCTTCCCCTCAATCAAAGGGTTAGACGGAGGGAACCGGATGGGGTCACCGAGCAGAGAACCCCGGACAGCGCCCACCGCTCTTCAAAGGTGTCAAGGGAGTCGGTGGAAGCCACCCAGAGGAACTCCGCCCGGATACGTGAATGTACTGAGGATAGGAAAAAGGCCCTACAATCGCAGGACGTTTCATGGGCCAACCTCCTCTCTCTGGTTTTATAAATGGCTGTTTTTGCCAAAGCTAGGAGGAGGTTAACCAGGAGATCCCGCGATTTTGTGGGGCCATGGATGGGGAGTGTATAGATAAAGAGGTGGGGGGGAAAATGAAGCCAGAAGGGCAACAGAATATTTGTGAGGAGCCGAAAAAGGGGCTGCAATCTGGCACACTCTAAATAGACGTGCGCCAGGGTTTCCCTCACATTACAAAAAGGGCAAGTATCCGGGATGGAAGTAAACCGTGTCAAAAACACGCCCGTGCTCACAGCTCCGTGAAGGAGCCGCCAATTGATGTCTCCGACGGCCTCGGGACCAAGGTGGAATACAGGCTGGCCCACCGAGGTTGCTCACCCTCCAAAGGTGGCAGGAGGTCCCGCCACTTTGTGTCGGGGCGGGACACCAGGGTGTGGGCGTGAAGGGTGTGAAGCGTGAGTGTATACAAATATTTCCGTGGTGCAAGTTGAAAACTGACCGGCTGCAGTTCATGCAGCCGGCTCGCAGTGAAAGGGTGAGGGGTTTGTCGGGATCGGCAGGGTAGGGGCCCAATGGAAAGGTCCGGCGGGCCTGGGGTAGAGGATGGGCATGCTGCGCCCTCGCGCAAGGCTCGGTTGACATAAGCCCGAGAAGCGGGGGTCAAGGCGGCCTTCACCTTCTGAAGTACGCGCCGGGGAGTACGGGGGCTGGAGAGCCCCATGCGCCGAGCGAGCATCAGGGGATCCAGCCAGTCTCTCCGGTCGTAGTCCAGGAGGTCTCCGACCCTCGTGACGTCCGCCAGGACCAACCTCTGGCGCACCGAGCGGGACTCTGCCACCTGCACACGAAGTTGGGGGTTGTGTAGCAGGGGCTCCGTGAGGAGATCTGCCCCCACGATGGCCGCCACGGACCTGGTGGTTGAAAACAGTTTCCAGGTCCGGAGGAGGTCCTGGTAGAAATCCGGCAGCCCGGAGAGGTCTCGCGGAAAACCTCTCGGACAAAGATAAAAGAGCTGCTGGTCATATCGGAGCCCATGGAAGCGGCGTAGGAAGGCATGCGCCAATATGCTCCACGTCGAACTACCTGCACTATAAAGGAGCCTCTGCAGGGCCTGGAGGCGGAAAACGCGGACCTGAGTGTACAGACACTTCAGGCCCTGTCCTCCTTCCTTCAGGGGTAAATGAAGAACTCCAACAGGGGCCCAGTGCATTCCTGACCAAAAGAACTCTAGAATCAATCTCCGGAGGTGGGTCAGGCAACCCGGGGCCGGGGCCAGGGTGTTGAGCCGGTACCAGAGCGTGGACAGGACTAGTTGGTTAAGCACCAGTGCTCTCCCTCGGAGGGAGAGACATCGGAGTAGCCTCGTCCATTTCCGGATCTGCTCTATCACCCCGCCCTCCAAATTTTGCCAGTTCTCCGGCGGGGAAGGGTGCGTGGCGGAAAGGTAAACGCCGAGATAGAGCAGAGGACCCGCACTCCACCGGATGGTCTGAAGCGCGGGTGGGAGGGAGCTTACCTGCCGCCAGTCCCCCACTGCCAAGCCAGAGCTCTTGACCCAGTTGACTCGGGCGGAGGAGGCTGCCGAATAGATGGCCTGGCATGCCTCCACTCGCGCCAGGTCGCCCGGGTCCTGGACCACGAGAAGTACGTCATCGGTGTACGCCGACAGGACCAGCCACAGCTCCGGCTCCCGCAGCAGCAACCCCGTCAACCTCCTGCGGAGGAGACAGAGGAAAGGCTCGATCGCAAGAGCATACAGCTGGCCCGAGAGGGGGCACCCCTGTCGCACTCTTTGCCCGAAGCTGACCGGTTCGGTCAGGGTCCAGTTGAGCCTAACCAAACACTCCGCGGAGGCATACAGCACCCGGAGAAAACTCACAAACTGAGGTCCGAATCCAAACGCCTGCAGAGTGCTCAGGAGGTACCCATGGTCTACTCTATCGAACGCCTTCTCCTGATCAAGAGACAGGAGGACGAACGACAGACCATCTCTCCGCCCGAGTTCCAAAAGGTCCCGGACTAGAAAGAGGTTGTCAAAAATGCTGCGACCTGGGACAGTATAGGTCTGGTCTGGGTGGATCACGTCCGCCATCACGGACCCTAGCCGCAGCGAAATTGCTTTCGCTACGATTTTGTAATCCGTGCTAAGGAGTGAGACGGGACGCCAGTTTCGTAAATCGCGGAGGTCCCCCTTCTTCGGCAGCAAGGCGAGCACCGCTCGCCTGCACGACAGAGGGAGGACCCCGCCCTGCAAGGACTCAGCCCAGACAGTGACTAGGTCTGGGCCGAGGATGTCCCAGAACGCGCGGTAAAACTCCACGGTCAGCCCGTCCATGCCCGGAGATTTATTGGTGGGCATGCGGCGGAGGGCTTCCGAGAACTCGGCCAGGGTGAGAGGCAGCTCTAGCCGCTCTCGGTCGCCCACGCTGACCGTGGGGAGGTCCTCCCAGAGCACCCTGCAAGTGCCAGGATCGGTCGGATCCGGGGAGAAAAGGCTTGTGTAGAAGTCGCGGGCCCTCCCACACATCTCCTCCGGATCCGTGAGGGGGGTGCCGTCTTCCGCTAGAAGGCAAGTGACGTGCTTCTTGGCCCCCCTCGTTTTCTCCAGGGCATAGAAGAAGCGGGAGCCGCGGTCCATCTCCCGAAGGAGGCGGATGCGGGACCGGACGAAGGCACCTCGGGCCCGGTGGTCCTCGAGGGCCCGAAGCTCCTCCCGCTTCTCCCGGCACGCTCCGCAGAGGGACGGGTCCTCGGGGTCGGCGGCCAGGCGCCTCTCCAGCTCCAAGGCCTCCCGTTCCAACTGCTCTATCGCCGCATTTCTCTGTCGGCTGGTGCCCCGAGTGTAGTCATGGCAGAAGAGCTTGGCGCGTACTTTCCCTAGATCCCACCATCGCCGCACCGAGGGAAAGGCACGCCACTGCTGTCGCCAGGCAAGCCAAAACTCCCGGAAGGATGTCACGAAGCTCTCGTCCTCCAACAGGCTGTTGTTAAAGTGCCAATAGGCCGGCCCCGGTCTCTCTGCATGGAGGGAGACCGTTATAGTAACTAAATGATGGTCGGAAAAAGGGGCCAGCCGAATGGTGGAGGAGTGAGCCTGTGAAAGATGGAAACGGGATAGATAAATATGGTCCAACCGAGAGTGGTGTGACCGATGGGCCTCCACCCGGACAAAAGTGAATGTGGAGGTGTCATCTGGGTGATGGTCACGCCAGACGTCCACTAGGGAGTGATATTCAACTATTCCCCGGAGGATGTTTGCGGCGGCCGGGCTCGGCTCGGCCCCTGAGAGGTCCTGTTCCTCGAGGGTGGTGTTAAAGTCCCCTCCCAGGACCAGGCACTCGTGCGAATCTAGGGTGCCGAGAAAGTCGGACACCCGCTGGTAAAATTGTGGCCGCTTTGGGCTCATTTGCGGGGCATAGATATTAACAAGGTTGACCACGAGCCCCTCCATACGGACTCGAAGGTGCAGCAGGTGGCCCGGCACGACCTCAGTGACCCCTAGCACCTCGGGCCGTAGGGTGGGGGAGAACAGGGTCGCCACTCCAGCTTGCCAAGTCGTGAAGTGGCTAAAGTAGACCCCGTCCCCCCACTCCAGCCGCCACCTGTCCTCAACGGTCGGGTCCGTATGGGTCTCCTGCAGGAAAGCTACAGAGTACCCCCCTTCCCGAAGGTAAGAGAGCACCTGGGACCTGCGGAGAGCCATCCTACAACCCCTGGTATTCAAGATTGCAATAATAAGAGGCATCATGCGGAGGGCTGGGGGGGTAGGGGTTTCTCAGTGGCGGGGGTGTTCGTGGCCCCCGGTGGGTTGCACAGCAACCCGTGACCCATCCCGTAGATGAGTAGATCGCTTCGGAAGCCGCGGGCCCGCTCGTAGGCCGCAACACCGCGCTTGCCTTGCCCTCTGCCCTCCTTTATAAGGGCCCTTGTGGTCTGAAAAATTTGCTCAAAGTCCCCCCAGAGCTGAAGAGCTAGCTGTACCTTATTGCGGGCACCACGGGTGTGTTCTAAGAACTTCCGTAGTGCATGCCGCAGCTCATGGGGGGATGGGGTTACGGTTCCCGGGGTATTCCCCGGTGGGACTCTTAATACAGCCTCGAGGTCCGCTAAGGCGGGTAGGCAGGGTGCAGACCACCGACGGGGTGTCTGACAGGCTGGGGTTATGAAATCCATTTCATGCCTTGGGGTGGAAGGGAATGGCGGGGGAAAAATTGCAACTCCTAATGGGTCGCGACTAGAAAGTGCAAAGACTGCTCCCTGGGGGGAATCTGCAAAAGGCTGGAAAAAAACGACCCCAGGGGCGGCAGGAGCATTGCAGGAGGGGGTAAACTGGGCGGGGGCGGGGAGGGGGCAGAGGTAAGGCTCTGGGATTCAGGAGGCAAGCAGCTGAAGGAAGGTGCCTCCTGAGCAGAGTCGAGGGTTAAGGGGTAAGGGAGGGGGCTCCCAGTAATGCTAGGCGCTGGCTCTGCGGTGGTCTTGGTGGCCGTGGCATCAGGTGGTGGACCACCTTCTGCAGGGTGCTCGCCCGGGAAGGCAATCAGGGGGAGGGAGCATGGGGAAAGAGGGGCTGGGGTGAGGTTGCCCAGCTCGAGGCCAGCCGGGAGTAGATCATCCTCTCCCTGGGTGACCGGGGACAAATCTAGGGCCTCAATCTCCGCGTACACGGAGGAGAGGCCAACGCCTGCTACCCCGGGGGCCTCTCCTCTAGGGCCCGCCTCAGTGGTCGCCTCGGGGTTCGCAGGGGTTCGGATGGTATCCGGGCAGAAGGGGCGTCCTCAGGGGTCTCGGAGGGGAGGGTCTCCCGTGGAGGGGGGGTTCTGCCCTCCAAAGCCAGTCTGTCTTCCCCTCCCGACACCAGCGGATGGATCTCACTCGTGGTCGTAGCGGAGGGCTCGATATCAGTGCCTCCCTTCCTGGTCTTCCGCGTCGGATGGATGCAGCGGAGCTCGAGCCTTCCGCTTGCTCCGTTTCCCCTGGACTAGGTTCCAGCCCTCCATAGCGTCGTCTGGGGGCTGGTTAGCAGGGGTCGTGTCGGGGGGCGGAGGCAATGGTTCAGGGGTTCGGGGGGGTAGCGGTGAGGCAGCATGAGGAGGGGGGGTTCTCCTTGGGGCGGGCCCTCTCCTATGCCCAATAATATCTTTGTTGCACCCTCCTCCATAGGCTCTGCCGAGGTGGAAATTGCAAGGGTGGGACTCCCTTGCTCGCCCGGGCGTTGTAGGGAAGGAGTCTCCTGGGCCCGGACGGGAGCAGCGATGGATTGAGTAGGAGGAGGGTTGGTTTCAGGTGCCGGGCAGCCAAAGGCGTCGGCAATAACGGGGCCGATGTCCTGCCGGGTCTCGGGGGTCTCGGGTGCCCCTCCCCCCCGGGCCAAAGGGCAGTCTCTGTGGACATGCCCGGCTGAGCGGCAGAGGTAGCACCGGGCCTCTCCGGTGGAGTAAAAGACCCGATAGCGGGCTCCCTGATAGGGGACTAGGAAGGACCCCTCGAGCACCTCCCCGTCACGGACCCCCGCCGGCGGTAGAAGCTGCACTTGCCGGCGGAACGAAAGGACGTGACGGAGGGTGGGGTCCTTGCAGCCCAACGGGAGAGGGCTGATGACAGAGGTAAGTTTCCCCAGGGCGGAGAGAGCGGGTAACAGGGCAGCATTGGGTAAAAAGGGAGGAACGGAGGTGAGGACGAGGCGAACGCCCAGGTCTTCTAGCGGCTCTAGGGGGACGAACACCCCCCCTACCACCAGGCCCCTTTCCACTGCCTCCTGGGCAGCAGCCTCTGTAGCTAAGAAAAAAACGACCTTTCCATACATCTTGGAGGCTGCCACAATAGCCGTGGGTCCTACCACCTTCGCCAACGCCTGCACGTATGTCTCCACGTGAGGCGAGGCGGGCACCAGGAGGCAACGGACACCGTGCTTCCTGGTCAAGGTGGGGAAAGGGCCCCGGCTGCTGCTGATGGTAGCGGAGGCAGTGGGTGGGCGAGATGACGAGGCGGCAGGCAGGGGGGAGCCTGCCACCGCCCGGGCATACGTCCTGGGGGCCGGGGGGGGGAACATATGCAGAGCTGGTGGAGGGAACTGCGGGGAGGGGCGCCGTGGTCGATGACGAGGCCACGGCTGTGGGGGCGGCCCCTGCCATGGAGGGCCCAGATGTTTTAGCGGGGCCCTTTCCTTTCATCCCGCCCTGGCCTTTGCGGCCAGCTGGCGGGGGGTTCCTAGAACCTGGGCGGGCGGTGGGCACAGCAGAGGCAGTAATCACTCCGGTGCCTCTCGCTGTCAGTGCCCCAGCGGGGGCGGTGGCAAATATTTTAACAATCGTGGTGGCGGTGGGGAGGTTGGGGGTTGGGCAGGGGGTGGGTGGGGGAGGAACAACTAAATTTGCTAAAGGGGCCTCGCCCCTCTCATTCCCCGCCATTGTGAGCAGGGAGAGACGGGGAGACACTGGAAGGAAGTGGGAGGGGAAAGCGAATTAACCACTCCTCCCTGCTAGGCTGCAGGCGGGAGGGGGGGAATGCCAAAAGGGTTGGACAGGGAGGGGGGGAAAAACAAAAAGGAATCCAATAATAGGGGCAAGCCGTAAAGTAAGCAATCCGGGGGGGGGGCGTGTAGACCCACGCACGTTTGTCCAAAGAGTCTCGTTTGGTCGGCTGTTATGTCCGGTCCAAAAGGCAAAGTCCAAAGCAAACAGCTGGATCCGAGGGCAGATGGCAGGTTGCCAGCAGGGACGAATGGCGGGGGGCCGTGACAGTTGTAATAACGGTGGGGGGGGGCGCACCGATGGATCGGAAGGCGGCTCTTTGCCACACTCCCTGTGCCACCACAAACACAATTAAAACACAGTCAAACTCCCCCCCCACGAGAATAGAATGCAAAAAATTACTCAGTCTTACAGCCCCTTCCCGATGATTTGTAACTTCCGTAAATTATTTCTCCTGTCTTCTGAAATCTTCTTCTCCGGCCATGTTGGCTGTGTTCCAAGGCTTCCGGCACGCTAAGAATGTTAAAGATAAGAAATAACGTCCGAGCTGCCAGCAAAACGGCTGGGTCTGGGGGCTTCCACTCCCCCCTCCGGATGGCAAAATCGGCAATCTTCCCCCCCTCCTCCGGGGGTTTCAGCTGGAACAAATAGCTGCGCCCGAAAGCAGGCAAGGGGGGGGGGGGGCGGGTGCTGGCTGCAAGCTGGTAACCGACCAGCACTCAGCAAGAAGCGGCAGAAATCAAACCAAACCAAAAAAAAAAAAAAACACAAAAGCGTCTGGCCCGTTCGGGGGGGAACTATGCAAGGTCCAAAAGTAAGAAAATCCAGGCCAGGGGGCTTTAGGAAAGAATAGAAAGCAGATAGCTGAGGAGCAAGCGAGGGACGGTCCCGTCCTCCAACAGGGAAGGTTTTTTGAAACAGTAAAGAAGTTTATTTGTAACAGTTACAGAAATTACAAAAAGATAAAGAAAAACTTAGCAACAAAACAACGCAATCAGAAGGTATAACACAACAGCTTTCAGGAGGGAGAGGTGTTCAGGCTAGCCCAGGCCCAGAGCGGGGGGGCTTCCTCGACACTCGTGGTCTTCCACCCTCCTGAGTTACCTGGTGGCCTAGAGCGGGGGGGCTTCCTCGACACTCGTGGTCTTCCACCCCCTCGAGTTACCTAGTGCCGCGCCCAGGGTCACCGACCCTCCCTCTCCTGAGAGTGCCCGACAAGATGGGCACGGCTGCGGGGTGGGTGGTTGGGAGGGAGGGGGGCACACCCATGTATTATAAGACCCCTCCTAAATAACAGTAATGATGGTATTCACAGCAGCTAACGGCTGTGGCTGGCGTCTCTCGCTCTGTCCCTCAATCAGAGGGTCAGATGGAGGGAACCGGACGGGGTCACCGAGCAGAGAACCCCGGACAGCGCCCACCGTTCCTCGAAGGTGTCAAGGGAGTCGGTGGACGCCGCCCAGAGGAACTCCGCCCGGATGCGTGAATGTACTGAGGATCGGAAAACGGCCCTACAATCGCAGGACGCCTCATGAGCCAACCTCCGCTCTCTGGTCTTATAAATGGCTGTCTTAGCCAAGGCTAGGAGGAGGCTAACCAGGAGATCCCGCGACTTGGTGGGGCCACGGATGGGGAGTGTATAGATAAAGAGGTGAGGGGAGAAATGAAGCCAAAAGCGCAAAAGAATGTTTGTGAGGAGCCGAAAAAGAGGCTGCAATCTGGCACACTCTAAATAGACGTGCGCCAGGGTTTCCCTCACATTACAGAAGGGGCAAGTCTCCGGAACGGAGGTGAAACGTGTCAAAAACACGCCCGTGCTCACGGCCCCGTGAAGGAGCCGCCAACTGATGTCCCCGACGGGCCTCGGGACCAAGGTGGAGTACAGGCTGGCCCACCGAGGTTGCTCCCCCTCCAAGGGTGGTAGGAGATCTCGCCACTTTGTGTCGGGGCGGGACACCAGGGTGCGGGCGTGAAGGGTATGGAGCGTGAGTGTATATAAATATTGCCGTGATGCAACTTGAAAACCGACCGGTTGCAATTCATGCAGCCGGCTTGCAGTGAAAGGATGAGGGGTGTGTTGGGATCGGCAGGGTAGGGGCCCGATGGAAAGGTCCGGCGGGCCTGGGGTGAAGGATGGGCGGGGTGCGCCCTCGCGCAAGGCTCGGCTGACATAAGCCCGAGCAGCGGGGGTCAAAGCGGCCTCCACCTCCTGAAGCACGTGCCGGGGGGTGCGAAGGCTGGAGAGCCCCATGCGTCGAACGAGCGTCAGGGGATCCAGCCAGTCTCCCCGGTCGTAGTCCAGGAGGTCCCCGACCCTCGTAACTCCCGCCAGGACCAACCTCTGGCGCACCGTGCGGGACTCCGCCGCCTGCACACGAAGTTGGGGGTTGTGTAGCAGGGGCTCCGTGAGGAGATCTGCCCCCACGATGGCCGCCACAGACCTGGTGGTTGAAAACAGTTTCCAGGTCCGGAGGAGGTCCTGGTAGAAATCCGGCAGCCCGGAGAGGTCTCGCGGAAAACCTCTCGGACAAAGATAAAAGAGCTGCCGGTCATATCGGAGCCCATGGAAGCGGCGTAGGAAGGCGTGCGCCAATATGCTCCACGTCGAACTACCTGCACTATAAAGGAGCCTCTGCAGGGCCTGGAGGCGGAAAACGCGGACCTGAGTGTACAGACACTTCAGGCCCTGCCCTCCTTCCTTCAGGGGCAAATGAAGAACTCCAACAGGGGCCCAGTGCAATCCTGACCAAAAGAACTCCAGAATCAATCTCCGGAGGTGGGACAGGAAACCCGGGGCCGGGGCTAGGGTGTTGAGCCGGTACCAGAGCGTGGACAGGACTAGTTGGTTAAGCACCAGTGCTCTCCCCCGAAGGGAGAGACATCGGAGTAGCCTCGTCCATTTCCTGATCCGCTCAATCACGCCGCCTTCCAAATTTTGCCAGTTCTCCGGCGGAGAAGGGTGCGTGGCAGAAAGGTAAACGCCGAGATAGAGCAGAGGGCCGGCACTCCACCGGATGGTCTGAAGCGCGGGTGGGAGGGAGCTTACCTGCCGCCAGCCCCCCACCGCCAAGCCAGAGCTCTTGACCCAGTTGACTCGGGCGGAGGAGGCTGCTGAATAGATGGCTTGGCATGCCTCCACTCGCACCAAGTCGCCCGGGTCCTGGACCACGAGGAGGACGTCATCGGCGTACGCCAACAGGACCAGCCGCAGCTCCGGCTCCCGCAGCACCAACCCCGTCAACCTCCTGCGGAGGAGACAGAGGAAAGGCTCGATCGCCAGAGCGTACAGCTGGCCTGAGAGGGGGCACCCCTGCCGCACCCCTCGCCCGAAGCTGACCGGTTCGGTCAGGGTCCAGTTGAGCCTAACCAAACACTCCGCGGAGGCGTACAGCACCCGGAGAAAACTCACAAACTGAGGTCCGAATCCAAACGCCCGCAGGGTGCTCAGGAGGTACCCATGATCCACTCTATCGAACGCCTTCTCCTGATCGAGAGACAGGAGGGCGAACGACAGGCCGTCTCTCCGCCCGAGTTCCAAAAGGTCTCGGACTAGAAAGAGGTTATCAAAAATGCTGCGACCCGAGACAGTATAGGTCTGGTCTGGGTGGATCACGTCCGCCATCACGGGCCCTAGCCGCAGCGAAATTGCTTTCGCTACGATTTTGTAATCCGTGCTAAGGAGTGAGAGGGGACGCCAGTTTCGTAAGTCGCGGAGGTCCCCCTTCTTCGGCAGCAAGGCAAGCACCGCTCGCCTGCACGACAGAGGGAGGACCCCGCCCTGCAAAGACTCAGCCCAGACAGTGACTAGGTCTGGGCCGAGGATGTCCCAGAACGCGCGGTAAAACTCCACGGTCAGCCCGTCCATGCCCGGAGATTTATTGGTGGGCATGCGGCGGAGGGCTTCCGAGAACTCGGCCAGGGTGAGAGGCAGCTCTAGCCGCTCTCGGTCGCCCACGCTGACCGTGGGGAGTTCCTCCCAGAGCACCCCGCGAGCGCCAGGATCGGTCGGATCCGGGGAGAAAAGGCTTGCGTAGAAGTCACGGGCCCTCCCACACATCTCCTCCGGATCCGTGAGGGGGGTGCCGTCTTCCGCTAGAAGGCAGGTGACGTGTTTTTTGGCCCCCCTCGTTTTCTCCAGGGCATAGAAGAAGCGGGAGCCGCGATCCATCTCCCGAAGGAGGCGGATGCGGGACCGGACAAAGGCACCTCGGGCCCGGTGGTCCTCGAGGGCTCGAAGTTCCTCCCGCTTCTCCCGGCACGCTCCGCAGAGGGACGGGTCCCCGGGGCTGGCGGCCAGGCGCCTCTCCAGCTCTAAGACCTCCCGTTCCAACTGCTCTATCGCTACATTTCTCCGTCGGCTGGCGCCCCGAGTGTAGTTGCGGCAGAAGAGCTTGGCGCGCACCTTCCCTAGATCCCACCAGCGCCGCACCGAGGGAAAGGCACGCCACTGCTCCCGCCAGGCCAGCCAAAACTCCCGGAAGGACATCACAAAGCTCTCGTCCTCCAGCAGGCTGTTATTGAAGTGCCAGTAGGCCGGCCCCGGTCCCTCCGCACGGAGGGAGACCGTGACGGTAACTAAATGATGGTTGGAAAAAGGGGCCGGCCGAACGGTGGAGGAGTGGGCCTGTGAAAGATGGAAACGGGATAGGTAAATACGGTCTAACCGAGAGCGGTGTGACCGATGGGCCTCCACCCGGACAAAGGTAAACGTGGAAGTGTCATCTGGGTGATGGTCACGCCAGACGTCCACTAGGGAGTGATAGTCGACTATGTCTCGGAGAATGGTCGCGGCGGCCGGGCTCGGCTCGGCCCCCGAGCGGTCCCGCTCCTCGAGGGTAGTGTTAAAGTCCCCTCCCAGGAATAGGCACTCATGCGAGTCTAGGGTGCCGAGAAAATCAGACACCTGCTGGTAGAATTGTGGCCGCTGTGAACTCACTTGCGGGGCATAGATATTAACAAGATTGACCACGAGCCCCTACAGACGAACTCGGAGGTGCAACAAGTGGCCCGGTACGACCTCAGTGACCCCTAGCACCTCGGGCCGCAGGGCGGGGGAGAACAGGGTCGCCACTCCAGCTTGCCAGGTCGTGCAATGGCTGAAGTATACCCCGTCCCCCCACTCCAGCCGCCACCTATCCTCGGCGGTTGGGTCCGTGTGGGTCTCCTGCAGGAAAACCACAGAGTACCCCCCCTCCCGAAGGTAGGAGAGCACCTGGGACCTGCGGAGAGCCATCCTACAGCCCCTGGTATTCAGGGTTACAATAATGAGAGGTGTCATGCGGAGGGCCGGGGGGGTGGGGAGTTCTCATTGGTGGGGGTGCTCATGGCCCCCGGCGGGTCGCGTAGCAACCCGTGTCCCATCCCGGAAGTAAGTAGATCTTTCCGGAAGCTGCGGGCCCGCTCGTAGGCCGCGGCACCGCGCCTCCCTTGCCCTCTGCCCTCCTTCATAAGGGCCCTTGCGGCCTGAACGAGTTGATCGAAGTCCCCCCATCGCTGGAGAGCCAGCTGTGCCCTATTGCGGGCACCACGGGTGTGCTCTAAGAACTTCCGTAGTGCATGCCGCAGCTCATGGGGGGATGGGGTTACGGTTTCCGGGGTACTCCCCGATGGGATTCTTAATACAGCCTCGAGGTCCGCTAAGGCGGGTAGGCAGGGTGCGGACCGCCGACGGGGCGTCTGACAGGCTGGGGTTATTAAATCCATCTCGTGCCTTGGGGTGGACGGGGATGGCAGGGGGAAAAGCGCAACTCCTGATGAGTCGCAACTAGAAAACGTAAAGACTGCTCCCTGGGGGGAATCTGCAAAAGGCGGAAAAGAAATAACCCCAGGGGCGGCAGTAGCCTTGCAGGAGGAGGGAAATTGAACCGGGACAGGGGTGGGGGCAGGGGCAGAGGTAAGGCCCTGGGCTTCAGGAGGCGAGCAGCAAAAAGAAGGTGCCTCCTGAGCAGGGTCGGGGGTTAAGGGGCAAGGGAGGGGGCTCCGAGTAATGCTAGATGCTGGCTCCGGGGTGGTCGTGGCAGCCATGGCATCAGGTGGTAAACCACTTTCCGTGGGGTGCTCACCCGGAAAGGCAGTCAGGGGGAGAGAACATGGGGAAAGGGGGCCTGGGGTGAGATTGCCTAAATCGAGGCTGGCCGGCAGTAAATCATCCCCTCCCTGGGTGACCGGGGTCAAATCTAGGGCCTCAATCTCTGCATACACAGAGGAGAGGCCGACTCCTACTACCCTGGGGGCCTCTCCGCTAGGGCCCGCCTCAACGGTCACGTCGGGGTTCGTAGGGAGTTCAGGTGGTATCCGGTTAGAAGGGGCTTCCTCCGGGGCTTCGGAGGGGAGGGTCCCCCGCGGAGGGGGGATTCCTCCCTCCAATGCCAGTCTATCTTCACCTCCCGACACCAGCGAATGGATCTCACTCGTGGCCGAAGCGGGAGGCTCAAGGTCAGTACCTCCCTTCCTGGTCTTCCGGGGGGCTTCCACGTCAGATGGATGCAGCGGGGCTCGAGCCCTCCGCTTGCCTCGCTTCCCCTGGACTACAGTCCAGCCCTCCATAGCGTCATCTGGGGGTTGAGTAGCAGGGGGCGGAGCGGGGCGCGGAGGCAAAGGTTCAGGGGTTCGGGGGGATAGCGGTGAGGCAGCAGGAGGGGCGGGGGGTTCTCCTTGGGGCGAGCCCTCTCCTGCACCTGGTAATGGCTGTGCCACACTCTCCTCCAGAGGCTCTGCCGAGGTGGTTACAGCAAGAGCGGGACTCCCGTGGTCGCCCGGGCGTTGTTGGAAAGGTACCTCTTGGGCCCGGACGGGGGCAGCGTTGGGTCGGGTGGGAGGAGGGGAGGTTTCAGGTGCCGGGTGGCCAGGGGTGTCGGCAACGACAGGGCCGATATCCTGCCGGGTCTCGGGGGTCTCAGGTGCCCCTCTCCCCCGGGCCAAAGGGCAGTCCCTGCGGACATGCCCCGCCGAGCGGCAGAGGTAGCACCGGGCCTCTCCGGTGGAATAAAAGACCCTATAGCGGGCTCCCTGGTAGGGAACTAGGAAGGACCCCTCAAGCGCCTCTCCGTCACGCACCCCCGCCGGCAGTGAAATCTGCACTTGCCGGCGGAACGAAAGGACGTGACGGAGGGCGGGGTCCTTGCAGCCTAACGGGAGAGGGCTGATAGCAGAGACGAGTTTTCCCAGGGCAGAAAGAGCGGGTAACAGGGCAACGTTAGGTAAAAAGGGAGGAACGGAGGTGAGGACGAGGTGAACGCCCAGATCTTCTAGCGGTTCTAGGGGGATAAACACCCCTCCTACCACTAGGCCCTTCTCCACCGCCTCCTGGGCGGCGGTCTCCGAAGCCAGAAAGAAAACGACCTTCCCATACATCTTGGAGGCCGCCACAATGGCCATGGGTCCTACCACCTTCGCCAACGCCTGCACGTATGCCTCCACGTGGGGCGAGGCGGGCACCAGGAGGCAACGGACACCGTGCTTCCTGGTCAGGGCGGGAAAAGGGCCCCGGGCGCTAGTGATGGTAGCAGAGGTAGTGGGTGGGCGAGATGAGGAGGCGGCAGGCGAGGGGGAGCCTGCCGCCGCCCGGGCATATGTCCTGGGGGCCGGGGGAGGGACGGTCGCAGAGCTGGTGGAGGGAACAGCTGGGAGGGGTGCCACAATCGATGATGAGGCCACAGTGGTGGGGGCGGCCTCTGCCATGGAGGGCCCAGCAGCATTAGCGGGGCCCTTTCCTTTCGGCCCGCCCCGACCTTTCCGTCGAACTGGGGGGGGGTTCCTAGAGTCTAATGGGGCAAGAACCAAAGCAGCAGTAGTAATTGCCCCGGTGCCTCCCACTGCCGAGGCCCCAGCGGGGGCGGGGGCAGGGGTACTAACAATGGAGGCGGTGGGGAAATCCTGAGGGGTGGGCAGGGGGGTAGATGGGGAAGGGACAACCAATTTCGTTGGAGGGGCCTTGCGTCTCTCCATCTCTGCCATTGTAAGCAGGGAGAGACAGGGAGACACCGGAAGGAGGGGGGGGGCAAAAATCGGGGTCCGGTAGTAGGGGTAAACTATGGGATAAACAATCCGGGTGGGGGGGGGTGGAGGGAGAACGACCCACCACAATTGTCCAAAGAGTCTCGTTTGGTTGGTTGTTATGCCCGGTCCGAAAGGCAAAGTCCAAAGCAAACAGCTGGATCCGAAGGCAGATGGCAGATTGCCAGCAGGGACGAGGCAGCGGGGGCCGTGATAGTCGTAGTAGTGGTGGGGGGGTTGGGGGCACCGGTGGATCTGGGGGTAGCTCCCTGCTACACCCCTGTGCCGCCACAGACGCAGCTGAAACGCAGTCAACTCCCCCCCCCCCCGAGGGTATAATTCAAAGGAAATCCCTCAGTCTTACGGCCTCTCTCCACGATGATTCATAGCTGCTCGGGCGAGTTCTCCGGCCTCTGGCATCTGTTGCAGCTGTTGGCTCTGTCCCAAGGCTCTCGGCAGCTAGGAATGTTGTAATGATAAGAAAAAAGTCCAGGCAAAAAACAAAACGGCTGGGTCTGGGGGCGTCCACTCCCCTCTCTGGACAGCGGGTCGGCAGTCCTCCCGCCCTCCTCCGGGGGTTTCAATTAAGCAAAGAGCAAAGTCCAAAAGCAGGCGTCTGGGGGGGGTGCTGGCGACCGGCCAGCACACTGACGCAGCTCAGGAAAACGGGAAAAAACGAAACCAAAAAAACAAGCGTCCGGCCCAAACGCGGGGGGGGAAACTAAGCGAAAGGAAAAGTGTGAAAAATCTGGGCCAGGGGGCTTCAGGAAGGAAAGGAAAGCAAATAGCTCAGGAGCGAGCGAAGAAACGATTCCGTCTCCTAACAGGGAAGGTTCCAGAACAATCAGGAACCTTCTGGAAACAATTAAGACAGGATGATTAGAATACCTGCAGCCAATCAAGAAGCTGCTAGAATCAACTAAGGCAGGCTAATCAGGGCACCTGGGTTTTAAAAAGGAGCTCACTTCAGTTGTGGTGTGTGTGTGTGAGGAGCTGGGAGCAAGAGGCACTAGGAGCTGAGAGTGAGAACACGGACTATTGGAGGACTGAGGTGTACAAGCATTATCAGACACCAGGAGGAAGGTCCTATGGTGAGGATAAAGAAGGTGTTGGGAGGAGGCCATGGGGAAGTAGCGCAGGGAGTTGTAGCTGTCGCACAGCTGTTCCAGGAGGCACTCTAGACAGCTGCATTCCACAGGGCCCTGGGCTGAAACCCGGAGTAGAGGGTGGGCCCGGGTTCCCCCGAATCCTCCCAACTCCTGGTCAGACACAGGAGGAGTCAGCCTGGACTGTGGGTTCAGAAAAACAGCCAAGCTGAGGGCTGCCGTGAAGCTCCAAGGCAAGCAAATCCGCCAATAAGTGCAAGACCCACCAAGGTAGAGCAGGGACTTTGTCACACATATTAATATGGGCAGCATTTCCTGGCTGCTTTCGTGCTGTAGAGGGAACACCATTACATACATTTCTGTGTAGTGAAGGTATTGGAGCTTGATAAAATTACTCCCAGTGATTTATTTGGATTAATTTCAAGTATATACAGCCTTTGTGGCCCCTGTAAATGAGTTGATATGCAAGAATAAGAAACACAAATGGAGATTGGAATTTTTGGAAAAGGCAGAGGAAGACTTAGGTATGAGTCCAACCGTGTCCATCCAGGGAACGTGGTGACAAAAGGCAAGAAACAGAACTACAGCTATAAACTTCAGTGTCAGGTGCAAAACAGAAATAAGCAGAGGATAATCTGTTATGCAAATGGAATGTGTATAATAAATAAGTCGTTGGGATATCCCCATGGTTTAGAAGTGGGCTTTGAACAAGAGCAATATAGCTTCTAGGATATTGTTCTCAGTAGGTCACAAGTTTATTACAACCTGATCATTGTCCTAGACCTCTGGCCACTGTCCAAATAATCCCAATTCTTATATAAAAATAGGTATTTCACATGATAATGAGCAGGTGAATGTCAAATGTCCTCTCAAAATGGGACCTGAAGATCAACCTTCTCCAAATGAATATAGTCTCACATCCTACCAGCTCTAAATACCTATTACTAGATTTTGAAGTAAATGGCAGAATATGTAGGAGACATCATGAAATATGTGAACTATTAATTCTAGAAACACCCTGGAAGAACTTGCTGTTTCATATTCTGTTTAAAATATAAGCTACAAATGGAAACAGATACTGGAGAAATTTCTGAGGGTCTATGAAACAATTTAATCTCCCCCAGAGCTGTATCCATTTAGGTCGGGGAAAAGAAATTATTTGAAGATTATAATAGATTTAACAGAAGCTCAGACTTTCAGCAGGCATATAAGTTTATGAAGGGAGCTGGAAATGACTGATTACCCCAGTTAAAGTTTTCCTTTAAGAAGGGCCTTTAAAAAAAAAAAAACATATGCAAATCATCATGAGTCATCCAAGCACTTCAAAGACATGCAAAGGAGTTTGTAAATAAACAATGTCTAATGGGAGGCTACTAACAAAGATTTACTTTATGGTGGTCACCTGATGAATCCTCTAAGTCAGCGTTTCCCAAACTTGGGATGCCGCTTGTTCAGGGAAAGCCCCTGGCAGGCCGGGCCGGTTTGTTTACCTGCCACGTCCGCAGTTCGGCCGATCGCAGCTCCCACTGGCCGCGGTTCACTGTGCCTGGCCAATGGGGGCTGCAGGAAACAGCATGGGCCAAGCGACGTGCTGGCCGCCACTTCCTGCAGCCCCCATTGGCCAGGCACAGTGAACTGCGGCCAGTGGGAGCTGCGATCGGCCGAACTGCGGACGTGGCAGGTAAACAAACCGGCCCGGCCCACCAGGGGCTTTCCCTGAACAAGCAGCATCCCAAGTTTGAGAAACACAACTCTAAGTCAAACAGAAAAGGAAAGGAAAGCAAAAAACAAACAAACAAATTGACTCAAGACTGATTTTCTTCACTGTCACTGTGCTGCTGCCTCAGGCCACTGACTCTACTTGCCATCACATTGTAGTTGGCACCCCACATTTCCTTTAAGGGTGAAACACTTAATTATCCCTGTTCTGTTTGGACTACTCTCTGTGCTTTGTCCCTATTTACTTACAGCAACGAGAGAAGAAATTTAAAATAAGCAAGCTGCAAGTCATATACCTTTTTGTACTCTTCATTGTCCATTTATAAAAATCAGTAAAATATTAATCATACACACACGAAAGGACTAAGTATTGGTCTGGAAGGCTATGAATCAAAAGCTGTGTAGAAAGCCCCAGATGTGGAGATTATAATGCTGCGTATTGTGTAAGGACATATCACAAACTAGAAGGCTACTCAAGTCCCTTAAACTGCCCTTTGTGGACTATTGAGCTGGATAACATCCTTCCTCCTGGTTTAATGTTTAATAGTACAATATAATGAATAAATATGCATATATACTGTAAATAACAATCTTTAAGGCTCCGATTCCACAAAATGTTGTACTTGCACTTATGCAATAACCACCATATCAGGGACTGAAGCAGGGATCTCCAGAATGAACAGCCTAGGCTGCTACAACTTGAGCTACAACCAAGGCTCTCCAGCTGGGGCTCTAACATACTCCTCATCTGTGATAGGGCACAGGGGCATTTGTAACACACACTCATCAGTTACACTGAATTTTTTACACTGCAAGTAATTCCAATGAAATCAGTGGGACTATTCACGGCGCACAAAGTTAAGCATGTGTGCAAACCTTTGCAGGATTGGGGAATAACTGCATAATTTCTCTTTTAAAATATAATTACTATTATAATTTATCACACACTTTAACAAAGCTCCAGATTTTAGCATGCTCTTGGCAAATGTTAGGATGTTCAGTGTTTGAACAGATGGAATGTTTTATGACGATGGTCTCATTCCTAACTCCTAAAGGAATCACTTTTGCTTGAGGTCAAAGGTGAATTTATTCCCCATGTTAGCTTTGTCCTGAGGCTCTCTCTAAGCAGATTCTGTCAACTGTGCTATACTTCTGCCAAACTAAGTAATGATTTTGTCATGTGGGTTAATATTCCTCTGGGATCCAGCTTTAATCAAATGGATTTCACTAAAAAGAGAATTTTCCAGCACAGTAACAATTAACATTTTGTAGATGTTTAAATGCAACACAATCTATACTTTAAAACTGGCAAAAAGCAAAAACAAAAGACACCCATAACCACAACACCTAAACTAAAATCTAAAAAGAATTCTTTGCAGTTGATCTGCTCCCTTGATAAACTCATGCTCCTACACAGCTTGGAAGCCTTACGTACCTTGTGTCCTTTACAGTGGGACTCCATTAATAGAATTCATGTTTCAGAGAAGGAAATTGTCTGCAGTAGAAGTGGAATTTTAAGGTTGCTGGTTCATACGTACTCCCAAATAGTGTTATATTGACCCCAGTGGGATCACACATAGGAATAATAACTATATATGTTTCCAAGATGGACCATTAGGGTAAAATGTGGTGGTAGGACTAGAAAAGGAGCAAAGCAAGGGTCTAGGCTTGTGCCTAAGGCTCCAGCTCCTGAAGCCGTTGCATCATTTCAGGGCCAGAGAGCAGGGACGGCACAACAGGAGGCCCCATGTTGTTGTGTAGTTACAGGCCTGATTGCCATAGTCCAGTCCTGGGCAGCAACATAGTGTTTTACGCTTATATTCAGTGTCACTAAGTAAATATATTATTTAAACCCACTTTGGAAGTTTGCACCTCTTTATTATGCTTACCCAAACATATCACCATATGCTAATATAACTGCTCTTTTTTATATTGCTCAGTTATTTTGTCTCTGACCTCTATGAATTCAGACCCGAAAGCAGATCAGAAGAGACTGGATAAAAAACAGTCATTCTGAAATAAAATCAACATTGTAAGGCTATAATAAAGACATTAGAGCAACACTGTCCCCACTGATTTTCAAATGAAAGTAAGTTTCTAAAATAAAAATAATCCCCTCCCTCTTGATATGCACTCATCTTCTTACTTATCAAGGTTTGTATCATTAGTACTGACTCATTTAGTCAAAATGTCAATGAAGTTACAACATGATGAATTTGGCCACCTGATTTTTTGATCACTAATATGTTGAGTGCAATGATAATGTGTTAACCTTTCTTTTAATAGTTCAGTGTAACCAGGTTAAAAATCTTTTAATGCTCTTTAGTGATTAATTTTTCTTTGCCAGAAAAACTTGTCTCAGAAAAGTGGTTCTACAATTAGACTCCAGTTAAAATCTTCCATTATTCTGGCAGCTTTGAATGCTGAACAATGGCATCCAGAACCAAGTTTCATACACCAATTCCAGAGAAAAGAGAACTCAAGCACCAAAGCACGAAACAAAATATCAGTGCAAAACCAAATATCAGTGCACTCATAGGAGACCGGTCCTCAAGTTCATGCTCCACATCAGGCCAAGTGGGGATTTGAGGTTGGGTCTCACTCATCCTTGGTGAATCCCCTAGCCACTGAGCTATTGCATATGAGGGCACCGCGACCACTAATTTTTGTGAGAAAGGGACATCCTTGCATATGAGCCTAACTCCAGGAGACAGTTAATGACTGTGAATCCTAAGCAGCTGGAGGAACCTTGCATTAGGTGTCTAACTCCCATTCAGAGGTGTGGCTTAGGCCCATCTCCTCAGCATTTCCTCTGGGGTAGTTTAGGCAGCTCTCTGCTCAACGTGCTGGTTTTTGGCAGTCTCATTCCTAGGTGCTAGGTGCTTAATTCTCCCCATGCATTGTATAGGGAGCCTGGATGCCCACGTCAGGGCTGCAGATTCCACTGGGCCACAGGGCGCCTTAAAGTTGGCATTGTAATACTGAGTCTAAGTCCCCTTTGTCGATTTAGCTCATAGTCTAAAATTAAGACAGACAAGCACCTCTGCGTAATTTAGATATAACATTAAATCTTAGACCCATTACCTGGATTAGGTTCCATAATCAATTTAGATGTTGGAATCAAAGCCTTGATTCTCAAAAGGTGCTGAACACCTGCAGCTCCCATTAAATTCAAGGAGGGTTGTTGGGACCACCCTTGATGAGCCAAATCACCAGCTGATGTAAATCTGTCTATCTTCACGGAATTCGGTGAAACTATACCAATTTACACCAGCTGAGGCTTCAACCCCTCAAAAAATCAGGCCACTTTGATTTAAGTACTTAAATATGGATTTAAGAATGTAACTTCCACAACATCTAGGTTTGAATATACGGGCCTTTATATTTTATTCTGAGATGGGCACAAATCAAATTCCTCAGTCCAAACACCTCTTATTGTTGAAGGGGTTTGAAATCCCAATTTCAGAAATAGCTTCAAATTTTACAACATACCAAATGAAAAACTCCAGATATTAGTTACAAACCCATAACTTTGGAGTATTTAAAATGTTGATTCAAATAATCCACCCTCTAAATTTTATCATAAATTTTCCTCTTACTGAACATCTCCACTGAAACACTGTTCAGTGAAAGGTTCTTGTGAGTAATAAAACTGCTGTCATGAAACCCTGAGCTCACTGAAGTCAATGGCAAAACTCTAGGTGAATTAGGAGGATTTTGTCCTTGACTGGCAGTTCTCAGTTAAGAAAATCTTTCAGAACAAACAGGACAGAAATAATATATTTGTTGATAAATAAAGCTTCTTGTATATGAATCTAAGATCAGAGCTGGGTCGGAAACAGGGTTCTTGTCCAAAAAAAATTTCAATTCCACATTGAGATAAAAGGATGCTCTTTCAATATTTGTCATGAAAAATCAGAGAGAGCAAGTACACACACTGTCCCAAAACAGCCAGTTGCCTTGGGGGTTAGGGCACTCACCTGACATGTGAGAGCCAGGTTCAAGCCCCTACTCTGAATCAAGCAAACCAAGGACTTGAACCTGGGTCTCAGACATCCCAGGTGAGTGCTCTTACTATTCTGAGGTAGATCACCCTCTATATTGCTCTCATTTTAACCAGAAATTCCATCCTGGGCCAAGAAACCTCTCTAATGATTTTTTTGTTGAAACACATGTGCCCAGAAAAAGTTTAGCTGAAGACTAATTGGCATTTTTTTAATGAAAAGCGATTTCACAGAGAAAGTCTTAAGCAGCTCCACCAGTGATTACACCAGCTCATATGCATCAAGCAAGCATATAACAGCCTAACCATAGCTTACTTTTCCCCATTCTAGGAAATTCAGGAAAAATAAAATGTGGTGGTTAAGATTGGAATAGTGTTCTGAAACCAAACCTCTACATATTGAAAACCTACATGAACCCACAGACTTAGAAGCTTTCCCTTACCTCTGAGAACTGTGTGTCTCTTGAACAACATTTTGACATTCATTTTGGAAAATCTGCAACACAAGCCTCATTTCTTAACGTTGCTAACCGTATTCAGAAATATTATTCATAAATCTTTCCTAAAGAATGTATTTCCAGTAGAGCTTTTTGCTTAATTTCTAACAGGAAAAGTATGTTCATCTATAGCAATTGCTAAGTAATAACTTTTTTTTTTGTTTGAAATGAGGTGGTGTTGCTCACAGTTTCTCACAATCTTCCTTCCATTACCTTTATGCATATTGACAGGTTACAGATGTACTTTGTGGCACAGAATGTTAAACTGACAGTTATCTTGTCTTTACATTTTAAGTCTTTTTTCTGAACAAGATAATTACTTCAGGCTGAGATTTTTAAGATGCAGCCCTGCTTGGGGAACAGTGTAAGGGCAAAGTGCCATAGCAGGCACTCCAGAAGGGGTTATGCTTTTTCGGGCCTAAAGACTTCTGTAGGAGTCCTCGAGAATACAGAGTGCACCACTTTTTTTATGGGGTGCAATGTGGGCTCTTCCATAAGGCGTTCAGTTGGCTTATATGATATGAGACCATGGTTTCTTGAGCTGTCTTCACTGCTTGCATATCCACATAAAGCTGGACATAATCTAGTTTCTAATTTATAACAGCACCAACAGAAACAAACTTGTTCTTCTATTTATGCATTCCTACACATGGCATCCAATTTACAATGTCAGTGCAATCAGCTGAAAAATTCAGATGCCTATGCTGAGGTTCTTCTCCTCATTATCATCATGAAGGATTGTTCTACAAAAATCACACAGATATACTGTGGAGTCCTCACTGAAAATTCCTGCAATCAGTACAAATCCACCAGTCTTTTGCTGACAACAATGAATACACAATAATACATGAAGGTAATGGACTGTAAGGAGAGCTATGCTTTCCACCAAGTTTTACTGAAGACATGAGAGATGAAAAATTGTATTTATGTATATTAAAATTAAAAGTATAACAATGGTACAAACTAACATTTGAACTGCAAACCAGAGAGTGCTGGGTGACACAATGCAGGATACATCTCAAAGTCTTAGGGCTGACTAATTGAATTGCCATTGATAAGATGTCACTTAAAGAGACATCTTTGGAGTGAAACATGGGTTTGCTGTAAATGACCTGTCATTAGAGTCATGGGCAATGTCCGTGTCCAGAATGAAAAATATTGTACCTCCCAGCAATATGCTCAGTAGCAGTTTAAACAGCAAGCATGGTAAAAATCAGTGTACATGATCCACAAGAGAATTATGCCTCAGGTTCTATGTTAATTTGCTTGCTGGCATATATTAATTGAAACCAATCAATAAAGCCTGTGGTGCAGCATAGGGAATGCAGAAGAAGTAACTGACTCTCACATTTATTCATGTTTTAAACCTGAAAAAGTGGAATAATTTAGTCTAAGATTTTTCCATTTGTGTCAATACAGATAATGTTATCAATTACTGTATTTATCTTCTATTCTTTCAATCCTAATTATAATAATTATAATCAATTTTCAACAGATTCTGTGTAAACTAGTGTACTATGCTACAGCTGTTAAATATGTCCTTGGATTTAAATAACTGGAAAACTTTTTCCACAGATGCTTTAAACCACACAATATATTTTAATACTGCAAAACAACATTTGGACACTTAGGTCCAGATATTGCAAACTCTTATGCACATGCTCAGCTTTATGAGTGGCCTCATTGGCATCACTGACACAGAAGCTAAAAGTACAGCAACTTAAATGGGTAGTGAAAGATTCTCCATTCACATACGTACTTTTGTTTACACTAGAGTAACTTGACAACAAAAACTTTTGGGGGGCTCTCAAACAAAAATAAAGGTCAAAGTCACAGAACCAAAAATCGCATAATTGCTAATACAATATTTTGAAATATAAGATTTGCAGTGGCTCAACAAATCTATTCTATATTTACAATATTGTTTATTGTAGGGGATTTTAATAGTAACTATGTTTATTTTTAATCAGTCTTTTTGTTACACCTGCTAGCAACCTTTATCAATTTTCACCTTGACTATTGCAACTCTTTTCTCTTGGACCTCCTCCAGTCACAGCTCTCTAGATACTAGTGTGTGTGTGTGTATATATATATATATATATATATATATATATATATATATATAAAAAGAGTGCCATCAACTTTGTGCACAGACAGCCAAAATACGCCCATAAATACCTCTATAGGCTTCATATTCATTCAGCATCTAGTTCAAGATTCCTTACCTTCAGTCAGCTCATACTCCTAGAGATGTCACTGATAATGAGGACTTAGGCCTGATTTTCCACATCTTTGTACCTTGTATAGTCATTTACATCTAGGTAAATCAGGAGCTAAATACTATAATTCTAGTTTGGTAGCATTTTATGCCCACTTTGCACAGGCAGGAATGATTATATGAGGTGGCAGGCACTGGAGAATGAAGGCCACTATCTAACTACTCTTGGTGTAAGTGCTTTTTCCGCTGCATCTCCAATCATTTGCAACAATACTCTGGATCTCTCTGTCTCTGCTGATTTAACATGAACCCATATTCATTGTCTTTACGCCTCTTAATTTAGCTCCATGTCTGTTTTTGCCTATATAAGCTTAATTTAAAGATCATACAAAGGGCTAGATACTCAACTGTTGTCAATCAACATAGCTTCATTAAAATCAAATGATTATTTGCACCAGCTGAGACTTCAGTATATTGTCTTTACACTGTTTCCTGTAATTTATACCACATACTGTTCACTAATTTGCATTTTTTAACTACGTAAAGTGGTTTGGAATATGAGAGATGCTATACAAAATAAGGCACAAACTTGTACACACTCACTGCTGGCCAGAGTGCTTATCACAATAGAATTGTTTGCACCTAATAATAAGTATTTGCAGTATGTCATGTGTTATATTCATCTGAACTAAATGTAATGATTAATTCTCGTTAGACTTTCTACTGAAATATTTTATGGCACCATTTTATTTGCCTACTTTAATGTTAAAAATCTAATTTGTTAAATGATTATTTCCTAAAATAGTCTAATAGCTTTTGATATTTAGGAAAAATATTAAAACAACTATGATCTTTTTGTTAGACAAAGAGATTCTGCAAATGTGTGACAACTACTTTTCCAATGGTTAGTTGAGGAATTTTGAGATTTATTTGCGAATTTAAATTTAAATTTGTCACCTTGAATTGTCTGAAATTGAAAGAGTACCCTTTAAATAGTAAAAAGAAAAGGAGTACTTGTGGCACCTTAGAGACTAGCAAATTTAATTTCTTTCTGCAGATACAGACTAACACGGCTGCTACTCTGAAACCTTCAAATAGTATCATCTGATTTATACATTGGAGTCCTTTTAATGACCACCTCCTATCTCTATTCTTAACAGTTGCATTTTCATTCTTCAACAAATCACATACCAACTTTACTTCTCCATTATCAGATTATACAATCTATAAATGTTTGTGTTGTAGGTTCAAATACTGCTTGAGTGATGCTGATTATATCATCAATGTGAATGAGCATTGCACACATCAATGGAAGTCCATAGAGGGCACTGCAGCAGGGTCAAGAGGGTTGCTCCAAAGCCAAATTACATGGCCTTAATTATGTCCTGCATTGCATATAGCAGCATGTGGGAAAGTTGATAGTGTTAACTGACATTTCAGACTAAGGGAGAAGAGCCCAGCCTGTGTGCAGTTAACATTCACTAAATAGTTAATGCTTATATGAAGGAAAACTAGCTTCCTAGGAAGGATGAGTGGTTAGTAGCAGAAAAACTTATAAAGGAACCAAGCAAAGGTCACCCAGAAAGGTTTTGTTTTATTTTCCCCAGTAGCTTATAATAAAACATCTGCTAAAATGTTCATTATTGATCCTTGATTTAAATAATAAACTATTACCAAAGAAAATAAAATAAGGTTACGTAAGTGTATCAGGGGCATATACCAAGGAAAATGTTTCAACATATAAATAATGATACCTTACTCTTTTGAGGTCTCATGGTTTTCAGAAGTTATGCCTGGCCTACACTTAAAACTTATACTGGCATAGCTATATAGATCAGGGTTGGGGCGGGGGCGGGGGGGAAGAGAAGGAGGGACACACTTCCCAGTGATATAGCTATGCCTACAACCCCCTCCCCTCCAGCATAGATGCAGCTATGCTGATAGAAGAGTGCTTCTGTTGGCATAGCTAGCATTGTTCAGGGAGATGGTGTTTCCACACTGGCATGACTCCTTCTGTGGGAGTATGCTGCATCTACACTGAGAGACTATGCTGGCATACCTATGCTAACACAGGCTTTGTAGTGTAGGCATAGCCTTACTGACTCCCTACATCTCCAGCTGAAGTCAAGGGGAGCGGTGGGTGCTCAGCACCTCTGAAAATTAGTCCCGTAAGATTTGTAAAGGTATACAGATTTCAGAGTAGCAGCTGCATTAGTCTGTACCCGCAAAAAGAAAAGGAGGACTTGTGGCACCTTAGAAACTAACAAATTTATTTGAGCATAAGTTTTCGTGAGCTACAGCTCACTTCATCCGATGCATGCAGTGGAAAATACAGTGGGGAGATTTTATATACACAAAGAATATGAAACAATGGGTGTCACCATACAATGGGTGTTACAGTGTGTATGGTAACACCCATTGTTTCATGTACTCTATGTATATAAAATCTCCCAACTGTATTTTCCACTGCATGCATCCAAAATCTCCCCACTGTATTTTCCACTGCATGCATCCGATGAAGTGAGCTGTAGCTCACGAAAGTTTATGCTCAAATAAATTTGTTAGTCTCTCAGGTGCCACAAGTACTCCTTTTCTTTTTAAAGGTATGTAGGCACTGATACAGAAAGCCGCTTGGTGGTATTTTTCAAAAGCACTTAGGCACCAAACTCAACAGCATTGTTTCCTTTACACTGCTGGACAAACTGAGCAAGTTAAATGAGTTGCTTAGTGTCACATAGGCTATGTTAACACTTATGGTGGTGTGCAAACTACCAACACTTCACTTGTAGCTACACATCAGGGTGAAAGGCAGCCTGCGTCCTTATGTGTCACTACAGAGCATAGCTACATGCTGCACTGAACCACTCCACTGGTGGGAAGCCAGCAGGGAAAGGCTTCAGCATTTCCCCACTTTCAGAGCCTTTCACTGTGACAAAGGAGAGGCTCTGGCAGGAAGGAGGTAGCAAGGAAACACACCGGTAGCTCCCCACTTCTGATACCTTTTGACTGTGGTGGGAAGAGACTCCAGGAGAACAGAGGCAACAGGAAAAGGCTCCAGAAGTGGGAAGCTGTTGGAGCCTTCCCCTACTGCAGGAGCCCTTTGCAGCTGCTTCCCCCTGCTAGAGCCTTTCCCCAGAAAAGACACTATGCTGCTACATACAGTAGTATAATTGCAGGAGGCACTGCTTGAGCTGTTATATTTTATATATATATATTATAACCTGGGGGTTCAGGCATGTAGGACACTATTGACCTAAGCCATGCCTTACTTTCTACAGTGCTATTTTTACCCATGCTAACTGGGCATTACTCTACACGCTAACCTACGTGTAGATGTACCCATTCTGAGCCCAAGACAGATTAAGGAATAGAAAGTAGGAGTTCTAACTTCCAGTTCCTTCTCGCCCTTAGCACGCATTGATCTAGAGGCATCAAGAAGCTGGTCCTGATACCACTTACATCTGCTGCTGGGCAGCTCTAAGTTTATTCACTAAAAGCAGCCTTTAATGCATCCTACACCAGTGAAGGATTGATGTAGCTACACCCCTCCAGCACCCATTATGTCCCCTCCTGTGACATGCCCTCCATGCTGAGGGAGGTGTAGGGCAGAAGTACATACCAAGCTGCAGCCCAGTTTCATCGAGCAGGAATTTCCCCAACACCAAAGGAGTTCTCTGCTGAAATTCTGATTGAATCCAACCAGCTGGATTGCATTGAAGAACCTTATCAATTGTGTCCTTCAAATAACAGAGGGCTGAAATGCTCAATAATGCTTACTTGCTTTCAGTCTTCTGCTTAGATGATGAAACTAGGAATTGGTTCCCTGAAAGAACTGTTAATAAAGGCCAACATACACAGGAAACAGATTTAATACAGTAACAGTAAACGAATACTCAATTTAAAATTTTCATAAATCTACAAAGCCAGCTGACATACATTGAAAGATTCCTTAAGGTGATAGCAACTATCAGTTGCTAATATTTCCCCAGCTATCTTTGTCAAAATATAATGTGTGGTAAGCAATGAATACAGAAAAAAATAATTGTCAGTCTTTAAGCGTAAATATTGGGAGGACCAGAAGTTCACAGACAAAATAATTTCAAAGTAAGTGCAAATAGATTTACCCATGGTGGCACAATTAGCTTCAGTGTATCTGTGCACAGATGGTGAATACAGATGTGCAAGTGAGTTTTCAAAGACAAAATATAGTTACCAAATTCCCTTCTGGTCATGAAAGTTTAAATGATTGAAATCCAAGAATTAGAAAATTTAAGTTCCTAAGGTTACAGTAATTGGAGCACAGATGCCAAAATACCACTAATCACTCAGATTACCTGACCAAATTCCCTGTTTAACTTGTGATGGAGAAAAGGCCACATAAAGATTCTAGGTGAGAAACTGACCCCCCCCCCCAAAAAAAGTGTCATGGGGTGATATTTTAACAAGAACGCACCCATACAAAAAGTAGCAATGAGTTTTAGTTAAGAAAGGGAAATGTTAGGATAAATACAAGTAACTATCATATAATAGTAATCCTCCTCAATCTTGCAAACATTTAAGCACGTTTAAACTTTAAGCACATGAATAGACACATTACATGCGTGCTGAAAGCAAAGCGCAGTCTCATTAAACATGATGTTTGCCACATCTGGGCCTTGGACAATGGAATAATGTCCTAAAGGATTTTGAGGTATCAACACAAAAGTTATTTGTAGAACTCATTGGGAATCCTCAGAAATGTACGAATATTCTCCTGGTTGCAGGGGATGGGCTAGATTTTCCAAAAGGAACTTTCCAACCCAGCAATTCACAAATGAATAGACTTTTAATCTTGCACCAACAAAATGAAAACCATTAACCCCACTCTAATCATCATGTCCGATATCCTAGTTTTCCCTTTATTATTCATGATACCAAACCATCAGATCAAAAAGGTTTTCAATGATTCATAACGGTTTCATATGACATTACTGGTTAAACACCTCCAGGTTGTTTAACTCCCGGATAAACATCTTGAAAGGTCCTGCCTATCTTTACTGTCTTCAGTAGAACTGGGTGAAATTTTTCACATACGTATTTTGTTTTGTTGAAAATATGCAGATTCTGATCAACCACAACTATTTGTAAATTGAGGTAGCTTTTGGCAAATAGTTTCAGAATTGGGAAATATCAAAACAGTTCGACTCAGTACAGTATTTCCAAAATGAAATATTTTGACTTAGTTTCAGAAACACTTTCATTTTGGAATTTCCCTAAAGTTTTACTGTACCCATTTAAGCTGCTAATAATGGGTAGTAACAGCTAACTATATTCCATCTCACTTGTCTTGCAGTACTAAAAGCAAAAGCCTGCCCACTTTATTCAACTAACCAGTCACACTTTAAATATTTCATTACCCCTTAAGGTACACTGCACCTTGCAATCTGTCCCGAGTAAGAGGCAGCACATAGCTGCACTGCACCAGGAGCACAGCAATTGTGACTCAATTCCAGACAGACAATCCCAGCTCATTACCAACAAAGCCTAGATCATTCCCTAGTCCTATTAAATTAAAAAATCACTTTTTTCTTCTTCCACATTAAGTTTATGCATCTCTGCCTCAGACAAAATATATTAGATAAGACTCCCTCAATGGAACCTAAAGCTTTGAGTGTACTTTTCATGAATAGTGTAATGTGTTTCCCACACTTACAGGGGAAGAGTTATTTAGGCCTGGTCTACACTACACAGTTAGATCGATGTAAGGCAACTGTAACAGGGTCCACGAACCGCCCCTCTTCCTGGGGCCCACTTGCTGCCCCCAATAAGGCTCAGAGAGGCTTTAGGGTTGTGCAACCCCCCTTGTCTTTATTTACATAAGGTTCTCCCACCACCAATGGGTCTCTATATACAAGCCTTGCAGGATTAGTCAACCTCTTTTACAGGCAGAGTCAGCCTTCAGCTAGGAGGCCTCCAGTTCCCTCCCTGACTGACTGACTGACTTCTCCCTGGCTGCCCCCAGCCTTCTGGCTCCCTCCCAGCCCTTAGCTTGTCAGGCCAGCAGGTGTTGCCTATCCTCAGGCCAGCATCAGGCCTTTTCCACCAGCCCCCAATCTGTTTTGCACCAGCACCCTGCTACATACCTCCCCCCTTAAGCCGACACCAGGCCTGATCTTCCTCGGCCCCACTTTCCTCGGCCTGCAGTTTTACTCTCGGGGTGGCCTCCCTGCCCAGCGGGGTAGTCCCTGGGCTGAACCCTGTGGGGTTTTGGCATGCCCCACCCACAAAAGGTGCATTAGGTAGGAGGTGGGCCACCCCACAAGTCCATCTCTGCCCAGAGGTTGTCACACCAGTCACAACCTTGGGCAGGTCACCCCAGACGCTCTTTTTCCTTCCCTGGTGGGGGAGACGGATCAGAGGCAACTGCCCCAAGGCTACTCCCTGTCTCCAGTTCGGGCCCTCTGCCTCTTGGAGTTTGGGCCTCCCCGTTTTGGATTTCTACCCTCTGATCTTTCTTTAGCTCCTCTGCCTCTATCACAGGGATTCCCTCCCCTGAGTGGTCCCATCCTGGGATGTTTGTTCCTTCATAGGTCCCTCCAGTAGGGTCCCTATCCTGACTGTGTTGTCTACGTTTTGTATCTTTCTTCCCTTGAGGTTGTGGGGACTCCCCTTTCTCAGGGTCAGCCCCCATAGGGGCCTGGACCCCTCCCTCCAGGGTCTTCTCTCTTGCTTTCTCTGTTGGTCTCCTCCCCGTGCCCTCTTTCCCTTTTGGGGAAGGGTCCCAGTCCAACCCCAGGACCACTGGGTAGGGCAACCCCTCTATTACCTCTACCCACTTCCAGGCAAACCTTCCCTGCACCTCCAGGGGTACCTGGGCCACGGGACAATACTCCCCATCCCCGTGGATGCATTCCACCAGCATCCTTTCTACAGGGATAAGCCAATGCGGCTTCACCAAGCGCCGCTGTATGAGGAAGCGGGCTGAGGCTGTATCCACTAGACCACTCTGGGGCTTTCTCCCCACCCGCACGGGGATGGTGGCTATTCCACGCCTCTTATTCTGCACCCCAACCTTGGTCCAACCACAGAATTCAGCAACCCCACAGTCCATCACTGGGCAGTCACAGCTCTTATGCCCCGGCTGTCCACAGCACCAGCATACAAGCTGTCCCAGGCAGCTAGGGGTTTCCATGGGCTCCTCCCATTGCTTGTCTACCGGTTTCCCAGCAGGGTGCTCACGTGATTTCTTGCCTCCCTCTGCCTCTCACAGGGTCCAAGAAGTCTGCCTCTGTATATTCCTCCATCCTTTTGACAGCGGCTTCTATGGTGGCAAGCTGATGTTGCCGCACCCAGACCCGCATGCTATCTGGGAGGCACTGTACAAACTGTTCGAGGATCACCTGATCCATAATCTGCCCCACTGTTTCGGTGTCAGGCCTCAACCACTGCGTTGCCCAGTCTGTTAATCTCTGGGCAAAGGCCCGGGGCCGCACGCTTCCTGCCCACTGGGCTGCTCAAAACTTTTGCCGGTATTTCTCTGACGAAAGCCCCAGGTGGTCCAAGATGGCTGCCTTCACTGTGTCATAGTCCCTAGTCTGGGCATCCATCAGGGCCATATACGCCGCTTGCGCATCCCCAGCAAGATATGGAGCTAGCCGCAGGGCCCAGGTTGTCCTGTCCCATCCTGCACCCAGGGCCACCCACTCAAAGGTGCCCAAAAAGACGTAGGGGTTGTCCGCCGGGGCCATTTTACAGAGACTAAGGACCAGGGGCCAGGTGCCATCATCAGTTTCTACAGGAGCTGCTGCTGCAGTGTTACCCGTTCCTTGATAAAGCCCTGCAAAGTCCACTGTTGCTCAGCCTGCCAACCCAGTAAAGCTTGCCTCTCCAGCTGGTGCTGAAAGACCTACAGTGTCTTCTGCATCTCCCCATGTTGTTCTGTGAGCCACTGCAGAGTGCCCTCCATCTCTGGGTCACCTAACTGTGTCTCTAGCAAAGGATCCCGGACAAGCCCCCACATGTAACAGGGTTCACGACCTGCCCCTCTTCCTGTGGCCTGCTTGCTGCCCCCAATAAGGCTCAAAGAGGCTTTAGGGTTGTGCAACACCCATGTCTTTATTTACATAAGGTTGTCCCTCCACCAGTGACTCTCTATATATAAGCCTTGCAGGATTAGTCAACCTCTTTTACAGGAGTCAGCCTTCAGCTAGGAGGCCTCCAGCTCCCTGACTGATACTGATACTGATACTGATACTGAGATTGAGATTGAGATTGAGATATATATATATATATATATATATATATATATATATATATATATATATATATTTTTTTTTCCCCCCCCCTGGCTGCCCACTGCCTTCTGACTCCCTCCCAGCCTTTATAGCCCTTGGCTTGTCAGGCCAGCAGGTGTTGCCAATCCTCAAGGCAGCATCAGGCCTTTTCCATCAGCCCCAATCTGTTTCCCCTGATTGGAGCTGACTGAGCACGGGCTTATTAGGTGCTTTTGCACCAGCACCCTGCTACACAACTTATGTCCACCTAATGATGTCAATGTACACACTACAGCCTTGTCCCACAGATGTAAATGCCTTACTACACCAGCACAATAATTCCACTTCCATAAGAGGCATAGGGTTTTTGTCGATACAGTTAGGGTGATGCAGCGTTTGCATAGACACTGCATTATTTACACTGGCTGTTGGCTGTCTTGTCAATTTCAGGGGCCCCATGCCCAGCTCTGAAATTGACAAGAAAGCTGGGCAGCTAAAGCCCAGCTCTCCACTCCTAGCCAGGCTGCACCTACCTGGCTCCCCATTCCAGGGAGCTCAGGGAGCACAGAAGCCTGGGTGGCTTACCCCCAGTCCCAGTGGGGAGGCAAGATGCTCAGGTGGCTGCCTCGCGCTCCTGGCTGGGAGGGGGCAGCCAAGAGCCCAGGGGCAGCTGGACTTCCAGTAGGGAAATGCACCGAGAGCTCTGGCTCTCATCCCCTCACAGTGTCCCTCTTCAGATGATGTTAGCACTCCTGGTGAGACCTAAAATAGGTCAACTTACATCTGTAGTGCAGACATGCCCTTAGACAGTGCCTTACTGGAGGTTTATTGGACACTTTTCAAGGAAGCAAGAAAACAGGTCTCCGTCTGAAGCGTTTATGATAAATAACAAAGGAATAAAGTCAGACAAATAAAAAAAAAGACCTTATCAGGAGAGGACAAGAAATGGAAGGATGGATAACAGTGAGTGAATGGAGATGGAATAGTTCTTGATCAGGCAAAGCTCTCACTGAAGACAATGGCAGTGTTGCTTAATTAAATGATGCAGGATTGGATCCATCATTATTTTTTTTGTTTTGAGATTGTCTTGGGTTTTGGAAGGCTTTAATACACAATAAGTTTATAAAAATAGCACTTTAGCAGAAAATAGAGATAAAACACTAAGCTAATTTACTGCTTTGAATAATTTATATTTGTAAAGAACATACTCTGACTTAATCCAATGTCTTAATTTTATGTTCAAAGAATCTCTTTTAAAAATGGATATTATTTAAGATATTCATCACGTATCCCCAATTAATTTCTCAACACTTTCTATTTACTGACTCATGTGCTCATAAAGACATAATTTAGAAAGCACTAACATCAATATTTAATTTAAGCCAAAATTTTAAAGTTACCTTAAAAGTTAAAAAACTAAATGCCTACTAAAGGAACACAAAAACAAAAAGCAGATTTCAAACACAATGTAAAATAGCTACCTATCAATCTTCCCCATGATACTTTCAACATTCATACTATCTTAGCCTGCAGATCCAATTATCCTCCAACATTTGCTGCTCAACCATGCTGAGATTATTCACCAGCCCTCTAGTTAGACTATAATAAAAGGTCTGTAGGTGCATTTACACTCAGAGATATACACTATAGGTGTTAGAATTGCAATTGTCTTCTTTTGAGATACATATAATAAACACAGTGCAATGGCAAATCAGACTACTTCCTGCTAATTTTTCAATCAATTTACATGATACATTGACATATTATTAATTATCTATAATAAATATGGTAGTGCTCCAAATGTGCTAGGTGGAGAATAGACATAAGAAGAAAAAGTCCTTTGACCTGAAGGAGCTTACAATTCAAGGCCCTGATCCTGCACGAAGGACCATTTGGATGAATCCCTATGCTCATTCAGAGTTCCATTTAAGTCAACATGGCTCCACAAGGAGGCAGGGGTCTGTCAAGATCGAGCCAATTGCAAGATCAGGGCTTAAAAAAAAAAAGAGTGGAACCTCATTAATCTGTACAGATTATTATCTGCACAAAAGTTGGCAGATACTTGCTACCTCTTAGCAAAAATGTAATAGCACAGACAACACTGTAGGTAAATCTCACATTTCTTATGCTGTATTGTTTTTACGAAATTAAACTATTGTATATTTAACTGTATATTGTAAAGAATATTTTAACAATCTCAGCTACAGGACATCCGCAGGGTTTTTATCCTAGTTACCAGCAGACCCCTACTGCCTGAGCTAAAGGAATAATTTCAATAGCTGGCAACAGTAGTAGGCTGTTTTCCTGCGTGTGAACTACCCACTAGAGGAGGATACAATGCACACTTTACAGGAATTATACCTAATCACATACCAATATAAAACAAACCAAGAGCAAAAAGAGTTATTAAAATAAATTTTAAAAATGCATTTCACTTTATGCAGTAGCCTTACTTTCTTATTGTATTTCTACTACTTTTACAGACCAATTTGCAAAATCAATAATTAATAATAGACTTTAAAGTTATTAATGTCTCTCTCTATATTTCATGAAGGTATTGAGGTGCAGGTTGTGCCTCCAATGTTGTTAAATCTACTTACCACACTACTGTTATGTAATGTCCCTGTTCAATATTGTGACTTAACATGTGCAACTAGTTGAGAAGGACACCTTCTGAAGTCATAATCTATTAACAAAGATTTTATTGCTAAACTACATCACAGAACATTAATCTACAGAAACTATGGATAGCAAAAAGGCCAGCTATGGTCTCCCAGACTGTTTTAATAAAATCAGTGGACTGTCAATGGTATTCAACCCAATAGTACCTTAAACAGTTCAAACATACTAAGATTTGTAATTTCAAATACCTTTTTCCCCCAAAGATATTCAAGACAGATAGAACTAGAAGACTGTAAAGATTCCCATTGGGGAAAATTCTGATGCTCAATTAACCATGGAGTCACTATCAGAGTTTCCATAATATACCCGTAAAATAATCGCTTCTATAAACAAGTATAAGGGGATTATATACAATTTGAAAAGACACAAATCACTCAGTAATTTGTCTTTTTCAGCAATTTAGTATAGGCCAAATTGTGACCTGGCTAGCACAGAGTAAGGAGAACCAGGTATTCGTATCAAAGAAAACAACCTGGGAAGAGAAGCAGGCTCTATTGGAAGTGGACAGAGCCTTGTCTCCACACCTACTCCACCCCCCTCAGTGAACTTGGCAAAGAAGCTGTGCCAGTTTTAGACCCAGTACAGTTTACTCCTTCTCTGCGGCAACCCTCTGGGGACGCTCTGGAGCAGTGCAACAATGTACTCAGGGTGGATTGTAAACTCACAACCTAGCCCTATATAAAGTACGACACTGAAATTGATGCATTTCTCCTTGACAACTCTATAACATTGTCTATTCTGGTCTCGTCTAGCACTGGTAAGATCAGGACATGTTTTATCTTTAGTATAACCTTGTAAAATGCTGCTTATTGTTAATAGATACATAAAATATAATAATTTTATTGCAGTAGAATAAACAAGTAGGTGTAGAAGAATGCTTTTCATAGTTTTCACAGCTATGTGTGAAAGGAAACAAATATATACTGATTATGTCAGTCACTAAAATAGCCCAAGTAAAGCTATGCTGTAGAGAGTATTTTTTTTCATCTTAGACAAATTTAGGAGACACTAAGCATTTGCAGCTAACCTAGGCTTTTCCATAAAAAATTTATTTATAAAACACTGTAATTGATAAATAGGACTTAGTATAGATTTTAGTGGTATTACAGTAAAAGAGTCCTTTTACAAAGAAAAAATGTACAGTAGTTTAAGTTAATTAAAAAAATTAAAAAAATACAGAATTACTGATGGAATAATTAATGCTCAGCCTGTTCCTGCTCCCTTTGAAGACTTTAGGAGTATTGCCTTTGACCTGAATGGATGCTGGATTAGGCCCTCTGTTTATATCTCAGACAAAAAATCCTGTTAACCTGGGAGACTACATGTCAGTAACTTAAAATAATATTGTACTTACCCAAGAACAGACAATAGAAACCCAGGAAAATCAAAGTTAAGACTGAACTTAAAAGAAGTTCAAACATGGTAAGGGGGGGGAATGCACAATTTATGCACCCAAACAACCTTAACTCTGCCCTGTAGTGATGTCAATTTTTACTAATGCACTATAGTGTTTGACGTGAGTATTTATCTGAAAAAATAACGAGGAGTCCGGTGGAACCTTAAAGACTAACAGATTTATTTGGGCATAAGCTTTCGTGGGTAAAAAAACACTTCTTCAGATGTATGGAGTGAAAATTACAGATACAAGCATAAATATACTGGCACATGAAAAGAAGGGAGTTGCCTTACAAGTGGAGAACCAGTGATGACAAGGCCACTTCAGTCAGGGTGGATGCAGTCCACTCCCAATAATTGATGAGGAGGTGTCAATACCAAGAGAGGGAAAATTGCTTTGGTAGTGAGCCAGCCACTCCCAGTCCCTGTTCAAGCCCAAATTAATGGTGTTAAGTTTGCAAATGAATTGTAGCTCTGCAGTTTCTCTTTGAAGTCTGTTTTTGACTTTTTTTTGTTGCAGGATGGCTACTTTTAAATCTGTTATTGAATGTCCAGGCTTATGCCCAAATAAATCTGTTAGTCTTTACGGTGCCACCAGACTCCTCATTGTTTTAGTGGATACAGACTAATATGGCTACCCCTCTGATACTTGACACCATGCAAGGCACTGAATTTAGCCTTATGAAGTGGAAATCCATGAACTTCATGAAAAACTTGCACAGATAGAGACAGACATCATCTTCCTGTCCAAGTGAAAACAGATGGACCTCATACCAAACAGATGGAAGGTAAAAATCCATTGCAATCAACATATTACGCGGACTATGGTGAGAGATTGTGCGACACACTCTCAAAGAAACTGAAGAACCACCTGATCAGCATCCTATACAGCAAACAGGAGAAGATCAATAATGAGCTCTCAAAACTGGAGACTTTCATACAAAACCATCCTTCCACATGGCTGGACTTTACAAAAACAAGAAAAGCCATTTACAACACACACTTTACTTCTCTACAGAGGAAAAAGGACAGTAAATGATCTAAACTCCTACATGCCACAGGGAGCTACAACTGTGGTACCCTTAACTCACCCAGCAACACTGTTAATCTATCCAACCACACACTTAGCCCGGCAGAATAGTCTGTCCTATCTCGGGGACTCTCTTTCTGCCCCACCACCCCCAAGCACATAATACAGTTCTTTAGTGATCTGGAAGCCTACTTTTGCTATCTCCGACTCAAGGAATATTTTCAACACACCACTGAACAGCATACTTATCCACAGGAACACTCCTACCAACACTACAAGAAGAAGAATTCTGTGTGGACGCCTCCTGATTGTCGAAATGACAGATTGGACTTCTACATAGAAGTACATCTGCTTCCACAGATGTACACAGGCTGAAGTTGTGAACAAACAGCATCACTTGCCCCATAATCTCAGCCGTACAGAATGCAATGCCATCCACAGCCTCAGAAACAACTCTGACATTATAATCAAAGGGGCTGACAAAGGAGGTGCCATAGTCATCATGAACAGGTCGGATTATGAACAGGAGGCTGCCAGGCAACTCTCCAACACCACATTCTACAGGCTGCTATCCTCCGATCCCACTGAGGAGTACCAAAAGAAACTATACCATCTGCTCAGCAAACTCCCTGCTACACCATGGGAACAAATCTACACAGACACACCCCTAGAGCCCTGCCAAGAGTATTTTATCTGCTACCCAAGATCCATAAACCTGGAAATCCTGAATGCCCCATCGTCTCAGGCATTGGCACTCTTACAGCAGGTTTATCTGGCTATTTAGACTCTCTCCTCAGACCCTACGTTACCAGCATGCCTAGCTATCTTTGAGACTTTCTGAGGAAACTACAATGCATTGGTGATCTTCTTGAAAACACCATCCTGGCCACCATGAATGTAGAAGCTCCTTATACCAATATTCCACATGAGGATGGACTACAAGCTGTCAGGAACAGTATCCCTGATGAGACCACAGCACACCTGGTGACTGAGCTTTGTGACGCTGTCCACAACCATTTCAGATTTGGGGACAACTTATACCTTCAAGTCAGCCTGCACTGCTATGGGTACCTGCATGGCCTCACAGTATGCAAACATTTTTATGGCTGACTTAGAACAACGCTTCCTCAGCTCTCGTCTCCTAGCGCCCCTCCTCTACTTGCGCTACATTGATGCCATCTTCATCATATGGACCCACAGGAAGGAGGCCCTTGAAGAATTCCACCTGGATTTCAACAATTTCCACCCTACCATCAACCTCAGCCTGGACCAGTCCACACAAGAGATCCACTTCCTGGACACTACAGTGCAAATAAGTGATGGTCACATAAACACCACCCTATACCGGAAACCTACTGACCACTATACTTACCTACATGCCTCGAGCTTCCATCTAGGGCACATCACACTCTCCATTGTCTACAGCCAAGCCCTAAGATACAACCGTATTTCTTCCAATCCCTCACACAGAGACAAACACCTACAAGATCTTTATCAAGCATTCTTAAAACTACAATACTTGCCTGGGGAAGTCAGGAAACAGACTGACAGAGCGAGATGGGTACACAGAAGTTAGCTACTGCAGGACAGACCCAACAGGAAAATAACAGAAAACCACTGGCCATCATGTACAGCCACCAGCTAAAACCTCTCCAGCACATCATCAATGATCCACAACCTATCCCAGAAAATGATCCTTCATAGACCTTGGGAGGCAGGCCAGTCCTCGCTTACAGACAGCCCCCCAATCTGAACCAAATAGTCACCAGCAACTACACATCACACCACAAAAACACTAACCTAGGAACCAATCCCTGTAACAAACCCCGTTGCCTACTCTGTCCCCATATCTACTCTAGTCACACCATCATAGGACCCAACCACATCAGCCACACCATCCGGGGCTCATTCACCTGCATATCTACTAATGTTATGTATGCCATCATGTGTCAGCAATGCCCCTCTGCCACGTGCATTGGCCAAACCGGACAGTCTCTACATAAAAGAATAAATGGACACAAATCAGACATCAAGAATGGTAACATACAAAAGCCAGTAGGAGAACACTTCAATCTCCCTGGACATTCAAAAACAGATTTAAAAGTAGCCATCCTGCAACATGAAGGATGTGGAAAAATTGGAAAGAGTCCAGTGCAGGGCAACAAAAATGATTAGGGGGCTGGAGCACATAACTTATGAGGAGAGGCTGAGGGAACTGGGATTATTTAGTCTGCAGAAGAGAAGAATGAGAGGGGATTTGATAGCTGCTTTCAACTACCTGAAAGGGGGTTCCAAAGAAGATGGATCTAGACTGTTCTCTGTGGTACCAGATGACAGAACAAGGAGTAGTGGTCTCAAGTTGCGGTGGGGGAGGTTTAGATTGGATATTAGGAAAACCTTTTTCACTAGGAGGGTGGTGAAGCACTGGAATGGGTTATCTAGGGAGGTGGTGGAATCTCCTTCTTTAGAGGTTTTTAAGGTCAGGCTTGACAAAGCCCTGGCTGGGAAGATTTAGTGGGGGATTGGTCCTGCTTTGAGCAGGGGGTTGGACTAGATGACCTCCTGAAGTCCCTTCCAACCCTAATAATCTATGATTCTATGACAAAAACTTCAAAAACAGACTTCAAAGAGAAACTGCAGAGCTACAATTCATTTGCAAACTTAACACCATTAATTTGGGCTTGAACAGGGACTGGGAGTGGCTGGCTCACTACCAAAGCAATTTTCCCTCTCTTGGTATTGACACCTCCACATCAATTATTGGGAGTGGACTGCATCCACCCTGACTGAACTGGCCTTGTCATCACTGGTTCTCCACTTGTAAGGTAACTCCCTTCTCTTCATGTGCCAGTATATTTATGCTTGTATCGGTAATTTTCACTTCATGCATCTGAAAAAGTGGTTTTTCACCCACGAAAGCTTATGCCCAAATAAATCTGTTAGTCTTTAAGGTGCCACTGGACTCCTTGTTGTTTTTGTGGATACAAACTAACACAGCTACTCCTCTGATACATTTGAAAAAATGTGTTTTTCTCCCTCAGAGTGTCACAAAATGATAGTGATAAGGTTGTTTGGGTGCATTAAATGCACATTTACAGAAAATACTATTTTGGGATTTCTTTAAGGGCAGATGCTTCCATCATTCTAATGAAGTATATTAGTTGGACATAGCCAAAAGAGTTGCTACAAAAGGGCTAGGGCCAGAAGTTTCTCCTCCATGTTTCAGTATCAGAAAAGAAAAAATACAGGTTGGTTTAGATAGTGCATAAAAGGGGATTCAAACATTTGGCATCAGGAGTCTCTCTCTGTCCCACTCTGGATGTCATCATGAAGGTACTGGTGATTAGGTGGTTAACAAAAATAATGTAGTATTGTTTCTCAACAGAAAAAAACAAAAAGGGGATGAGTCTCAGTTCTTCTGTTTCTCCAGTTTGGCATAGTTTTTCAAAAGATTTTTGCAAAATCTTTACTAATTGATGCTATCGTTACTATAGCTACCTTCTATATTAAGGCACACTAATATATAACAGATACAGTGAACACTGAATCACTCAAAAGAATATAGTGAACAAATATGAGACTGTCTTGCAGTCTAAAATCATGGTGTAAGATAAGATATATCTTGAGGGGTTTTTTCCCATTCTCTTCTTTTATTAGTTTCAGAGGAAACGTTCCTATCTGTTCATAATCTGTGCATAGATGACTACAGCTGAAAAAAGTGCATTGTTTTCTTCCAGATTCTGCACACTCTAATCTGAACATGAAACTGCACGAAACAATTATAATGCAAATTTTTGCTATATTCCCTGCAGGAGTTCACTGATTGATTCCTTCACTGCATGAACTGCAAGCAGTGGTACATTTCAGCTTTCTTTCTTTTGACTTTGTGTGTGCATATTGCAAACAATATAGTATAGGGACTTTGTTTTCTTTTGTTTTGCTATGTTATATTCAGAAGCTGCCTTTTTAAAATTACACAAACTATTGGCCAAAAGATACTCTCAAGAACATGCTTACAGCTTCCTTTAATTGCACTAGGACGGCTATGAGTATTTGTGAGACCATAATTTGGCTTTATGCTCAATTATGGTTGAGATTTTTATACTCAAAGTCAGCAATTTAAATTAAGGTTTCCATGGCAACCATAACCCAGCCCCTTTGCACATAAGATTAAGGTTTTTTTCTCTCTCTCTTTACGGTACTACCTGTAACATATAGTGTAACTATGAAAAGTGGGTTTGCACATTTAATTTCATGTGGTTTCCTATTTACTTCTTTTTGACTTCATAGAAAGTTTGCTCAATGTACCAAAAACAACCAACCTCTCTCTCTCCAACAGGCCGTTGTGACAACTCAACATGGGTTCATAGTTGGCTGTGTGCTTTCATTCTCATTCATCATTACCAATACTCCTGACCCAACTGGGGTGCATTTGATATGTACACTTACAGACAATCTCATTTGGATCAGTTTTACTGAAAAGAAAAGGACACAACTTGACTTTCAGATGCTAGGTTGAGTGTGCAGGACTGGCTAAAACCTTTTTATACGGAATCAGAGTGAGCCTACAAGGCCATTTTTACCAAACCAACATTCAAAGTAGAACCACACTTTAACGTCTTACTATACATGGAACACTGATGAGTTACAAATGCTATAGCTATTGTAATTTGAATTTTCTTATTTTGAAAAGACAACACAGTGGATATCACACTGTACTGGCAGTCAGGAGAGTTGGGTTCTAATCCAAAGTTGGCCTGCTGCGTGGCCTTGGACAAGTCTCTTCACCTCTCAGTATCTCTGTTTCTCCTCCCATCCTTAGTTTGTCTTGTCTCTTTAGACTGTAAATTCTTCAGGGTAGAGACTGTCTCTTAAAATGCATTTGTACAGTGTCTGGCACACTGGGGCTTCTAGGCACTATGGGCATTATGGGAATACCAATAATAAATAATATTAATAACTTTGTGCATGTATGGTCTCAGCCAATATGTTGCATTAATGACATTTTTGCATTCCATTTCAATGGTTTCTTTTTAAAATTAAAGAAGCAAAAAGGTCTCTGAACATTTGTGTATGCTACCGTACATCCAGAGATCACACAGTCATATAAGTGTACCAGAGTATTTATTTGAAGTTATAATAATTTTATCACACATGGAAATCAAATTTCTCTTGCTTTTAGGTTTTGCAGCTCAGAGAGCATGATGAACTAAAGAGACATTAGGAAATTATTGTAGGGAGCAGAAACCTAGGTCACCAGACGTTTTAGACTCTTTCACATGCTAACTTAAAGGTTGGAATAGACCTGTTGCTATGGAAAGGAGGTAGGGAATGCCAGCTTTGCAACCTATCCTCACTGCTTCCCCTCCCCTTGCTTCCTCTCCCTGAAGATCCCTCTGTGTGAGAAGGAGTGCTCTGTACCTCTCCAGTTGCAAATGGTCACCGGGGCCTCAATGGCCACCTGAGCTGCTGCCCTGATCAGCAATAATTATTGAAAGGAGGATGAAGGGGTGCAGAACTGGCATCTTATATATCCTGGCTGACTAAGGAAGGGGGGTCCAACACAGAATGTCTCACCTCTTCACATTGCCACTGAGTGTAGAGATGGGAAATACCCTGACACCCCCATCCAATGAGAGAAAGCCTTGGGATACTGGAGACTGAAGATAACTTGAGTGCCTGGGAAGGACCAATTTGCTCGTGGTGGGGAAGGGGACAGAGAGGTGGAGAAGGATGGCCAAATTGCTTGGGATGAGAGGAGGAAATCCATCTGCTGGAGAGAGGAATTACAGAAAAAGTCAATTTCCTAGGAGGAGGCTGCTGCAGAAAGAGGATCATTTCATGGGTGGATTAGTTTGCTGGGGACAGAGGATGAATTGACTATGGGGAGAGAGGATGAGTATAGTAGGGGGTTTGTAGAGGATGGATTGAAAATCAGAGATTTGCTGGGGGAGACAGAGTAAAGGGATGGCCAGGGAACAAATTTGATTGGGAACTAGTAGGGGAAGGGAGAAGAATCATTTGAGTGATGAGCCTGAGGTAGGCAGAGAGAATACAAGACTGGAAGTAGAGGATGGACTCATGGAAGCAATGCTGGACTGATTAAGGCTGAAAGAGCAGAAGCACCACTGGGGGCTGAAGGTAGGGCAGAGGATGGATTGGGGCAGATAAATAATTGGAGAAGATTCTAGGAGAAAGAATTAATCGTGGCAGAGGATTGATGGTGTTGGGGGGCAATAAATGGATTGGGGGCTCAGAACTGATGGGACAGAGGATCAGAAGATAGACGAGAATAAGAGATTGATGGATGAAGGGGACTGGGCATGTTCAGTATGGATTAAGGGTTCAGGTGGAACAGAGGATATATGGATTTTTTGAGTGGAGAATGGAGTGAAGTGTTTTTCTAGTTCTGTGCATGTTTGATGACAGTGTTTTGAAATCTCAAATTTTCATTGCATAATTTATGTTAAATTTATCTCCAGTTATTCTAGAACTGCAAATAAATAGCTAGTAGAGTTCCATTTATGTTCTTCTGGTTTGCTGTTTTCTAAAGTCTTTTGAAATACATGACATTCCACTTGGCACGTCACAAATTTTAAGTTTCAGAGTAACAGCCGTGTTAGTCTGTATTTGCAAAAAGAAAAGGAGTACTTGTGGCACCTTAGAGACTAACCAATTTATTTGAGCATAAGCATCCGATGAAGTGAGCTGTAGCTCACGAAAGCTTATGCTCAAATAAATTGGTTAGTCTCTAAGGTGCCACAAGTACTCCTTTTCTTTTTACAAATTTTAAGGAAGGACCCACAGGTCTCTGTTCATATTTTTATCGCCTTTCCTCAGCATTTCAGAGCCTCACAACTTTGTTACCCAGTAATAGGTCTAGGTTGGAGGATTCAAATTTTACACTCAGTTTTCTGTTGCATAGTCTTTTCTGGGACATGCATCCCCACAGCCGACAAAATCAGAGGTGGAAATGTAATTTAATAATTGAATGTTCAGCATAATTAAATGAGCGAAGTTCTCTCCTTTTTACATAGGATACTCTTTCAGCATCTGAAGTGTCATTTAATCCATTGTACAAGTTATTCTGGGAGTTATAAGTGATTTTCAATTTTTTAATGTAGGATATTTTGATACCAGTAAGGTTCATAGGAACCAGGATTCCTGTGAATCAGTCATTTTGATCATTGGTTTGTTGAGCGCCCCTCTACATACTGCCTTGAACAAAAGAAGCCTCTATTATTATATTAATTCTTATATATACCACTTCCCAAAGGCACTGTAAAATATGTAGCAAAGCTTCAGGAAATTCTCCCCATCTCTAATCCATATGAGTACCTTTAATGTCCACCTTGAACATATGGCTGGAGTACCAATTTTGTTACATTTTGATGTGGCCCAGGAGAACTCTATTGCATAAAGTGAGGTGGCCTCCATAATTTTTTCCATTGACCTTCATTAAATAAGTATATTGATGTGGCACATCTGTCATTCTGCCCACTTTGTTAATAATTTTACCAAGGTTGAACATTCTGGAGTCAAATTGATTGACTACCTATTTGTATTTGAGAAGTGGCATCCTCTTCCACTTCCCCTCCCTCAACCCCGACAAATTTAATGGAGTCAATCAAATTGCATTATTCATAATGTCTAATTGATAGGTGTTGCTAGAATTTTTATTTTTTGGCAGCCAAACTTTTGTTACATCTTTAATATGTTATTGTGGCTTGTACATGATATGAATAGGATACCTTTTCCCATCCACTGTTTCAGCATCATTGATTTTTCTCCACTTAGTAAGGATGGATTACGGTGGATTATTGAATCCTCACATAACAACGGATCAAACAGTAGCTCACAGCTTAGTGATCCTTTCAGCATATTATAGGTCGAGCTGACAGCAAGACCTATAATTAAAACTGCCCAGCATTTTCTATTATAAGACTATGTTCACTAACTTGGCCAAAATTTAATCATCCAGGCAGAAATTTTCTATGCCAGATGTCTGCCTTTGGCTGAACTTTTTGGAAAGTTTCAGCATAAATGTTTTATATCTAAGAAAGAGGTATGGAGAAAATTTTATTTAACCAATATTCAGAGATTCTCATAACTGTTTCATTGAGTAGCTGTTGCACCTCCATGCTTCAGAGCAGTGACTTGATATTTGGCAGGTACGTTGCCCTGGGATCAGACAGGTGTCAAGTTCACCAAAATTTGGTTGACTTTGAAGACAGGGACAGAAGGGCTTGTAATCATTAGAGCACAATCTCCTCCAGAAACTAATATTAAACCCACAATTCCTGAAACTCAACATTCTTCTGCTGTCTGGAAAATAGCTGTGAGCCTCACTGACCAAGACTGTCTCTCAACTTCCTTTAGAGGCTGATCTGCATAAGAGATAACAACCTATTACTGCTACCAGTTACTCCACTAGCTTCGGTGGCATGGGACAGTATTGTGGATCTAAAGGTTCCAAGCCTATGGTGGTCAATATAGTATCATATGATGTAATTCAATTTGAATATCTAAAAGCTAGTAAGTTATATGAAAATATAATTAAATATCACTAAAAAGAAAATTAAAATTGCAAAATCAAGCATTCAAAAGTTAGGAAATGGATTCCACTTTGGATAAATACTTAAACAGTAATTGAGCCAGAAAAGAAAGTGAGAATGACTTTGGAAGCCTGATGGTTAGTGCATCTACCTGGGACATGGATGACCCAGGGCCCAGTCCCCCTGCTCTAATGACTAGTTATTTAACCAAATTGGAACATCTTCAAAAGGACGGTGAAAGACCCTCATCAGAATATCCCACAGCCTAGTGATTAGGGCACTCTCTTAAGAGGGGGACACCTGTTCAACTCTTTTCACCCCATCAAGCAGAGATGGGAATTGAACCTGAGTCTCCCACATTCTAGGTGAGCCCTCTAACCAAAGAGCTAAAAGTTTTCTTCCTCCAGATTATGAATGGAGCCTGACCGCATACACATACCAGAGCATGTCTACTGAATCAGGCCCTGTCATAAATATAAAGGGAAGGGTAAACACCTTTAAAATCCCTCCTGGCCAGAGGAAAAGCCCTTTCACCTGTAAAGGGTTAAGAAGCCAGGATAACGTCGCTGGCACCTGACCAAAATGACCAATGAGGAGACAAAATACTTTCAAAAGCTGGGGGGAGGGAAAAACAAAGCCTCTCTCTCTCTCTCTCTGTGTAATGCTTTTGCCGGAGACGGAACAGGAATGGAGTCTTAGAACTTAGTAAGTAATCTAGTTAGATATGCTTTAGATTCTGATTCCTTTAAATGGCTGAGAAAATAAGTTGTGCTGAATGGAATGTAGATTCCTGTTTTTGTGTCTTTTTGTAACTTAAGGTTTTGCCTAGAGGGATTCTCTATGTTTTGAATCTGATTACCCTGTAAGGTATTTACCATCCTGATTTTACAGAGGTGATTTCTTTTACTTTTTTCTTCAATTAAAATTCTTATTTTAAGAATCTGAATGCTTTTTCATTGTTCTTAAGATCCAAGGGTTTGGGTCTGTGCTCACCTATGCAAATTGGTGAGGATTTTTATCAAGCCTTCCCCAGGAAAGGGGGTGTAAAGGTAAGGGAGGATTTTGGGGGGGAAAGTCGTTTCCAAACAGGCTCTTTCCCAGTAAAATACCGGTTAGATGTTTGGTGGTGGCAGCGATAAAGTCCAAGGGCAAGAGGTAAAATAGTTTGTACCTTGGGGAAGTTTTAACCGAAGCTGGTAAAAGTAAGCTTAGGAGGTTTTCATGCAGGTCCCCACATCTGTACCCTAGAATTCAGAGTGAGGAAGGAACCTTGACAGGCCCCATAGGCAAGATAGGCAGGGCAATGTGTATCTTTCCCCGGTTTGAAGATCACCCTGTTGGGAGACAGGTCCCCGGGCACCTAGACTGAGGCAGCAGTGTGCATGTGTAATGCCCACATACCCTGGTCATCAGTGGACAGGATGAACCTGGGACCTCTGAAGCTTAGTGCATGAGCTAAAAGCCACATGGTTCTTACCTTAGGCTGTAGCAGACTCATTAATCTCTAGGTGCTCTCAGTGCCACTACAGGAGATGCGTGGGTTATACGTGTCCAGGAGCAGAAACTTAGGCACTTAGGGATTTTTACAGAGCGGGGAAAAAAACTAGTCTCCAATTGAGTCTAAGGTACCTACTGGGTTAGCCAGCAACTGAGCAGGAGTTTTGTGGATCACAATGGCACATAAAACTGGGATTAAGGATTTCAGCACACTAATCCTTTTTTGGATCTGGGCCCTAATGCCTCAGTTCCTCATTTGTGAGATGGAGACAACAATAACATCTCACCTTACAAGGCGGTTGTAAAGATAAATTCATTAACATTTGTGAAGCAGTCAGATACTATGGAGATGGGTGCCATAGTAAACCCCATGAGGAAATTCATAAGTCTGTAATCCGTGCAGGGTTTGAATGGTGTGGAGTAAATAGTGTATCGGGACACACATTCAATTATGAGGATAATAAAGAAATATTTAGTATCTACCCATTCAGGGAAACCATCCATTATGCAGGCAGCATGCAGCTCAAGTTAGGATTGAAGTATGACAGTGCAAAGCAGAAAACTCATCTTTGTGCTTTCTCAAACTTAATGCCACTGAGTGCAGGGATGGTCTCCAGCTATAAATTAAACCTGCTTAGGGGCTGCTCTAATTTAGACAGCTGCTGAGAGCCCTAAAATAACAAAACCACAGTTGGAAATTGTTACTATGTATGGCTGTTTCAGCTTTCCTCTGGCCACATCCCTTTTTCCTCTTATACAGGCAACAGGAAAGTGGAAGATGGCATAGAATCTTCTACACCGAGTTTATACCACCATCAGATTCCCGTTACATTGTGCAAGAGGAGTGGGCATTCCAGATCTGGATACACTGGCTCTTTGTTCAGATGCTGCTGATGGCGGGTTGCAGTCACTACTTTGCAATGGAGGATATGGATGACTAGATTTTGAATATAATCTTATAAAATACTTTTATTTCTACTATTTTACTGAATATAGGTAATTTGCCTATAATTATTTACTTTAAAACGTTTAGTAAACATTGTTAGAATTCAAATACATAATCTCATGAAAAAAGTCAGACACATATAAATGCAATCCAGTTAGTGCACACTCATTTTTACCAAAAATGGGGACTTATTTTCAAAATGAATCAAACGTTTTCTGAATTGTTTTCCCCAAAAGATAGATGAATTTGCATGACCATTACATTTTAACCCTCATAAAAGAGCAACACATGGCAGCAGTCTGATACAAAATGATGAGCTTTCTCAAAGAGCACCAATGCCAATATAACTGTGCCAGTCTTGAAGTGCAACTACTCTGATATTTTATGTTTCTCCTGAACAGGAAAGACCAGGCCTGCTAAATTGTGCAAAACCATATGCATGTTTTTCTAATTTTAATAAATATGGTCAGACTGATATTGACTGAACACATTCCTTTTCTGCTTTAGATCTACTCAAGCCAAAGTCTCTGGAGGAGATTTATCCAACTCTAGAAACTAAAATTTATTTTTAGTCTTTGTAATAATTTCTCTTACTTTCAACAAAAGATATATGTGAGGGTCTACCTTTCTGTGACTCTGTTGTCCACCACTGACCTGCTGAACATCTTAGATCATCCATAGAGGAGTCTATGAAGAATTTATGTAGAGAGACTCCCACATTATTTAGTGTATCTCAAATAAAAATAAAAGGCTGTGCACAAATAAATAATAATACTCAACAGGGGAAGGCCAAGCATGCCATATAGGGAAGCATCCAATTAATCTCCCATTTGCTAAGACATCAAGTCAGTCCCTTCTACACAGCATGTGGGGAGTGTAGACCTCATCCAGTATTTGACAGAGAGGGGGTTAAATCTCTTGTCTCTTTCTACAGCAGCATGAGACAGACCACAGGTGCCTACACTCATTGCAGTGATTGCACTGTGGGATGTCTTGGAGAGGGGGGAGGTTTCAGCCAACTTACAACTGGTGATTATTCCCCTTTATAAAGAAGAATAAAAAAGTTGGTTTGTAACTAGAAAGTCAAACAGCAGCAGCTAAACTGTCTTCCAGATTGGTTGCGGGATCTAGACTCTTATGGGTCTTGTGTCATTGATTTTTAGTTAGCAGTCCCACTGAAATCAATGAAGATTTCTGGTCAAACATTAATGACATATTACTATTTTAAGTATTTCTAGGGTATCTGGGCACACACAAACAGCATGTGAATTGCAACCTAATCTTGTTTGTTGAGAGACTTTTGTCTGATGAAGTCTCACTCACTCAAAGACTTCAGTTTACAATGCTTTATCCGCATTATTGTCTTCCTTCCCCCCCACCTCATTTCCAAACACTGGGCCTAATTCTCTACCAGGTTTATGCCAGTGTAACTCCACTGACTTCAATAACATTACCCCAGTATAAAATTTATGTAACATAGGAAAGAATCGGGCTGTTTGTTAGTAAGCCAGCCTTAATTCCTCCATTTACAGCAGGAAAATCTTTATTTTCTTTCACTTACAAACTGGTTACCGCAAAATGTTATACTTCCCAGGTGGCAGAAGATGAGCTTTGACTGTAAGGAACCTTTGACTGTAAGGAACTGTAATGCAGTGCATTTTGCCTACAGAGGCCTGGATTTAGCCTATGCCAGCTGGTCTGGGAGCAGATGACCAACTCCTTCCATCTACAGAATGCTAGGAGATTGCCTGCACTTAGTACATAATACAAAGTTGTTGTTTCTCTTTGCAAAAAAACAAAACAAAACAAAACAAACAAACAAAAAAAAACCACATCCCACAACCTCTTCAGTGCTTAGGAGAACAAATGCTTGTGTTAGTTTCCCTTTTTTTTTTAATGGTACTACTTACAGAATAAATTAAGATTATATTTGTAAATGAAAGATGACTAATACAAAATAAATAAAATTAGAAAATTATTTTAAATCCACTACTTAACCTTTAACCTTGAAAGACCCCAGTGGGCTTAAAGAAACACTGTCAACTTAAACATATACTGCAAAATAGCTAATTTCCTTAGCTTGATGATAAGTTTATTAAAATAAATTTAAAAATACAACCTCATTATTCTTGTATGTTTACTTTTTGCATTTCTTCAGTTTAGGTACTGAAAATTTATTCAGTTTTTTTTTGTCATTTTCACATTTGAGTTCCAAGGGGTATAATGTTTGGGAGTGTAAACCCTGCAGAAAAATACTTACATAGACTCTTCCACATGTATTAAATCATGGAAACATGTCCCATAGGTTTTGTAAAAGCTTGATTTCACAAAATCTAAATATGGGGCCACATCTGAATTAAGTATTCCTGACTAAATTATACTGGGCTCAATTCTACTGTATACCCATTGAAATCCAATATGAAAATTTCCATTTACTTCAGGAGTATGTGGATTAAACTGGGATGCCTTCAAATATCTTTGTGAAAACTGTAACTGTTTAATACTATACAAAATGGTAAACAAATTTAGAAGAAGAATTGAACAATCATATCCAATTAGCCTGCCAGGGGTAGCCTGAAAGTAAACTCAAACTCAGGGGTTGGCAACTTATGAAAACCTTGTTTATTTTACAAAACAACAATAGTTTAGTTATATAATATATAAACTTATAGAGAGAGACCTTCTAAAACACATTAAAATGTATTACCAGCACATGAAACCTTAAAGTGAATAAATGAAGACTCGGCACACCACTTCTGAAAGGTTGCCAACCCCTGCTCTAACTACTCAAATTTGAGTTGGGCCAAAATATTAAGATTATTCCAATCCCCTCCCCAAAAGTACAACCCAAAACTATAGGACCTCTAAGGACAACAAATGATCCTGACTTGTCGTTTATGCAAAAGGTGGAACCTCCACTATCTTGCCGTAGCAAAGGCTCCATACAGCCTTAAAGGAGAATGCCATTTATTGAGTCGCCAGGGCCATCACACAGCACCCGGGCATTCCTGGGAAGCCTCCCTTCCATGTACTAACAAGGCCAAATTAAAAGCAGGGCAATTCAATTACGAGGTCATAATAATTACTATTACGCTTTAATTGGCTTGCAACTATTACAGAGAAACTGCCTCAGCCATTGAAATCCCCGCCAGGTGGCAACCCCCCCTGTTGCGGTCAGAGTGACTGGGAACGAGCTCAGCGCTAGTCTGCGCCCCCGCCCCCCTGATCCCGAGAAGCCTCGGGTGGGACCTTCGCCTCCTCACATGCTCTGTCAAATGGTGCATTGCACCTGCTCGCGCAGCAAGAAGCCCCCAGCGCCTTTCCCCTGCCTCTTGCTCATTAAACTCAACCCGCCACAAAGGCGGCTTAGGGGGGTGCCCTGATGTCCTCCTTTGCCTCGGCATACAAACAAGGGGCGTTTCTGAGACCTTCCTGAGGTACCAGCGGCAGTGCCCTCGCTAGAGGAGCGCGCTCCCCGGTTACCTGGTGCCCCAGTCCAAGGCGCAGACGCTGTTGCTTCCCCAGAAGAAGACGCAGCAGGGACGCTACCAGGACAAACTTCCAACCACTTTCGCACAGGCGGCGCGAGCCCCCCGAGCGGCACCTGCTCCCCACAGCTCCCCGCCCGCCCTGGGGAGCAAGCGCCTGTGCAGAGTGCGGGGACTCCAGCGGGGGGCTTGCGCTGCTCTCCGCCCTCGGTGGTTTTAGGGCAATTACTTTTATCAGCCAAGCAGCGGGGTTGGGGGGAGGAGAGGGAAAGCACAAACGCCCTGCGCTCGCCGCTCCCATCCCTCATGAGGCGGCATCTCTCGGTCTCCTCACGCGCCCCGGCCGAGCGGCTTTCCCTAGCGAGCGCCCGCCGCGGGGAACTTTGCAGGGCCGCCAATGGATGGCCTCCAACGGGGAGGTTTTGCGGCACTGCAGCAGCAGCGGAGCCGGAGAGCTCCTTACCTCCCTCTCTCCCTCCCTCCTTCCCTCCCCCCGCGCCAGCCCAGAGGGGTCTCTCTCCATTGTGTGTGGCGGCGGGAGCAGCGGCGCGCACTGCAGACCCAAGCGGAGCACTCAGCGCCCCCGCCACCCGCAGCCGCCTCAGCCTCCTGAGAGAGGGGGACGCTTGCCCCGACAGCAGCTCACAGCCCTTCATCCATAATTCAGACGCCGCCGGGCTCCCCTCCTCGCAATATGCTTCCATCCCAGCTGAACGCTACCTAGCGTTTTACTCCCAACCAACACAAGGGGAATTGGGAAGGCGGAGAGTGTGTGTGGGGTGTAGAGAGAGTCTCTCCTTTTATACCCCGGGGTTACAAAGGGTTGCATTATTTTCCTCTTGCCCATCACAAAGCGGCGGACTGCACAAGGACTATAAGGGAGACGGGAAGCAGAGTTTATAACCACAGTATTTCTCCTCGAACGAGACATCCAAAAGAGGAGGAAAGAAATTAGTGGAAACCTACTAGATACAATTTCTTGCTCACGTACACACACGGCACACACCAAACTGTCCGAATAGGGAAAGTACAAGGAACCCGCCCCCGAATGTTGCTCAAAGTTGCAGAGCTCTATTGCAGTAGTGCTAGCCTTCCTTTGCTAATCCCGTTTGTTTACTCAGCTCGCCTACAAACCATTAAACAGGCGCAGACCTCTGCAAAGTTACCCCGCCAAACGCAGAGAGCCTGTAACTCAATCAGCAACCAAGGCATCGGCTCCCCGTTTTGCAGCAACAGCGAGATGAAGGCGAAAGGCAAAGCTGAAATGCACCGTGAAATCGCTCTAAAAAGATGTTTTAACCCGTGCGCTCCCACTCAGACACACCAAGGGATGAAGAATGCACAGCTTTAAAACTTCGTTGTTAATAATAATGTAAAAAACAGTGACAATAACGCAGAATCCCAACCCACAATAACCTGACAACTTTAGAGACAATAAACAAATCTACAGTACCTGCAAAGAAACTTGTTGGATTGCTCATTGTACTAATTGTGCATTTTGCATTAGGGTTTCCCTCTTTGATCATTCCCCAATTCTTTTAGAAACTGTTGACTTCTTTTAAACCTATTCCTGAATGCAGCATAACTACAAAACAATTGCATCCCTTTTGAACTTCTAGGCGGGTCTTTAATATCATCCGCTGCTTTGTTATTTGGGGGACTTACCCTGTGAGATAAGATTTTCAGAAAACTAGCAGTTCCATGATTCAGTCCTTGTAACTTTCCTTGCATAGAAAGACCTCTCTCTTTTTTCTTTTTTTTTTTTTTTTTGAGTTTAAGAAAACAAGCTGCTCAAGAGACTTTTAAATATAAAGGGGGATGAAACCGGATTTCTTCCCAATATCAGGACCCTGGAAAATCAAATCCTTCTTCAGAAGAGAATTCTTTCAGACCCGTTATCTGTATTACTATTAATGCGTAGAGCAGAAGGCATTGCATACAAATAGACCCAAGTATGAGCTTCTATTGGTGGCTGTGGAAGGCCCCTGGGTCCTACTGCTCTGTCTCTGAGAAACTACAAAGCAGCAGCAATATGCAAGCAGCTTTGGGGAAGGAATGATTTGGAGGGGAATGGGAAGGGGGAGGAAGAGGACACGGGGGAATCTTGTTTAATTGATTCGTTACCTCTGGTATTGTGATACGTGTTGCGATGGTTAACCAAGAAAAAGCCACATTAAATGGATGTCATGCAATCTCCCCTTTCATATCTGCTTTTTCAATAACACTGTGCAGGATGGGTATGGGAAATCTGCTGGATTTCAAAGGAAAATTTGCAGAGAAGTATTCACACAAGTTGGCTTTATGTTGGAAAATTTTTCCCTTCCCTGTCTAGATTATCCATCATTCATACGTTCTCTAATAGCTAAAATTATTTACTGGAATTAATCAATTATGTGTTGAATTCCACTTACCCAGGCCTTCCTCTTCCTATGCTTTTAAAAGGCACATCTGTTTCCCTGTGCAAGAAGGAAAAAAATACATTTTCTCCAGAGGAAAATAACTTAATTTAACTTTGAAAGTGCTAATTAAGAATAGATTTAGTATGTAAAAAGAATACCAATAATTAAGAAATAATTTTAAATTGCTCTTATTTTATAATGCAAATACATTGCTGATTCATTTTTCATTAAGTATGCATTATTTCTCTTATTTGATCGAAGAAATGAACACACTGAAGTAATATATCCTAGCTGAAAATCAAACCCATCAACACATCTAAATAGAACTTACTGTATTTGATTTGTAAAAGCTAAAACAAGTTTAAGTATTAATAAAATAGTAACAGAGGCCAAAATAATCTAAAAATGAAAGCATAATTTTAACAGTTAAAGATTTTAACGTTGTCCTGATAAATTAAACATTTGTCATTAATTACTATGCTACCTTCCCAACAGCTTCAGTGTAGATTGGCACATTAGTCATGCAAATTACAAATCAAGGAGATTTAAAATTATGTGTGTGTATGGTGACCAGCTTTTTCCAGCAATGTATGTTTCCATTTTTAAAGAATAGTTCTCTAGAAAAGGCTATTAATAAAGGGATGCTTTCTTTAAAATTAAAAGAAACCCTGTTAATTAATGTCTTGAGGGACTGCATATTTAAGGACCTAAATACTTTGTAAATTATTCCGTGGCCCACCATTGAACAAGAAATGGAACTCTCTGGCCAAGAGTACACTCTTCACAAGGTCTTATTTAGGATTCTTATTGATATGACAAAGTGTGCAACAACGTATGTTCCTTGTACTTCAGTTGTGTACAATCATTGTAAATGTGAATTTAATTACAAATTATGTCTGCAGTTTACAGTTGAATGATGCTGGAAAGTGATGCATAGAATAAGGTCAACAACAATCAGCCCATAATTTCAACAGACATGTGTAAACAAAACAAATGAAAACAAAACAAAGGAAAATACTGAGAAATTGATCTTTATTCAGCTTGTACTTTGAGCATCAACTGTATCTGAAACACATTATCTGAATTATTTTGGACTCTAATTTGGAAGTGGAGGATCAGTACTTTTTGCATCAGTAACCCTTGACAACAGAAGTGTTACTTCAAAGCCAGGTCTCATTGCTGAATTTCAAACCTAACTTACAGTTTACATCATTGTTGGAACCACAATTTAATTGTTTATACTCTGAGTTGTGTGTTGGTGAATTTATTTATTTACTTACTTATTTTTAATGCTCAATGTGCAAATACAATACAGCTCGCTTTATTTTATCTCTAGTTACTGATTAACAGCGAAATAGGTTAATGCAGTTCTCATCACAATATGTATAGGTATTGCATCCATTGTGGTAGTATTTTCATTGTCACTGTAGGTCTCCCTATTCTAACACTGCATCTAATAAAATACAGTTAGTTATATTCAGTGTCAAAACTATTTTTTGATCCTTCTCTAATCACAGTCTTCGTTATAGCAAAACATTTAATGTCATCCAAAAGACTTACCTTACAGATGCATTATTCTATTGGGGGTAGCAAGTCATATACTCTGTTATATACCATGGCCATTAGAAAGCAGTCTATGGAGAAGAAATAAAAATATGTCTGTTTCTAATTCAGAGTGAATCAATTATTTTTTAAAAAACACTGTACACAAGTGGTTACTATGGTCAAATTCTGCCCACATTTACATGCAGCCATACTGAAACAATGGAGTTGCACAAGAAGGCAAAAATTTAGTAGTCTGGGTGCTATTCTGCTTTCAATTACATTGGTTATCCACTAGTGTAACTCCTATAACTTCAGTGAAGATACTCCTGAAGATACTCCTATCAGTTTAAGTGAGAGCAGAATCAAGTCTGTTATATTTAACACAACAATGAAAATTTTTAATAAATCTATATTATCTGTGGCTTTAACAAAAATAGCAGAATCTTTATGTGCAAATTCAGCATGGTGTAACTAACAATAGTTAAGGACTTTCTGTGTGAAGGCAAGAAATTGTCATTCCCATTTTGAATTCTGTAAGAATTAACAAATTATAACTCTGAGAGTGGTTTAACAGATAAACTGGGTGGATGGTTAAACATCTGAGCTAATATTATTGCTCTGAAATGAAACAAAACGAAGAAGAATCACAAATAATCACAATCACTCTATTACCACAGTTAAAATGCAATTGCTTGATCAATTATCACTCTATGGATAATTCCTTGATGCAGGCAGAACAAATAAATAAATTAATAAATAAAAATGAACCATTAAACAAACAAAACACCCCAAGTATAATAACGTCTCTGTGTGTGTATATATATATATGTGTGTATATATATACATACATATATCTATATGCATATGCTTATACAATATATATAATAAATAAAGTTTTGCCACTTACCTATGTTATACCCATCATGAAGAATAGTATAAATGATATATTGTCATGATAGTTCTCATTGTTCAGAGTTGAAATATACATCTTACATTTAAATGTCTAAGACAATAGTTTCATGTTTTCTAGATGTGCAAGAATCTCCTTGTTTCATTATTTTTACTCATGGAAATTATCTTTGAATTTTTCATCTTGGAGTAGTTTTCAAGGTCAGTATGTTATGACAGATGCCTATTTCCATCTTGTCCTTGGAACATGAGGACAACTCCTTATTGTAGTTCCTGGCGACATATAACATCTGTGGAAGTTGTAAAGCAAACTATGAACATCATCTATCAGCATTACATTTTTCTGTCTTGTCCTAATCAGTAAAACATGCAATTCTAGGTAGCTAGGTAAACAGTTATATACAAATTTGTGTGAAATGAAATATAGTCAGTAGTGGCCTAATGTAGCGCTCTCCTAATATATGTACACCTTGTAAGCACCTGATTCACAGTTGGGAGAATGTTTCCCCTTTGACTTTATTGGGCTTAGGTCAGACACTAAATATGACATATGTATGGAAATGTCCAAAGTGTAAACTTTTATGCATGATCCAAATGAAAATTATTTTATTTTCAAAGAAGAATATTTTTATGAGGCAGTATTTTAATAATTAGTGTGATTACTTATTATCAGCAAATTATGTTAAGCATAGTGCTTATGTAACTTATATTGTTTACCAATAACATGGGTGAACAAAAATTCAATAGAATAAAGATGAATATTGAGGACCTGGGAAGAGATGGGGTGAGCTCAGGTGATCTTCTTTGGCATCTTTCTGATGTAAAGTGCAAGTGAAAGAAAAATGAAGACTGATACGCTAGACCAAATGAGGACTGTAGTGATGCTGTAGACAGAAGTGCTTAGTTTTTTTGTTTGGTTGTTTGGTTTGTTAGAGCATTGGAATGCTTTCTCTGATGAGAGGAAACTTCATGGATCTGACAGTGTTACACTCCATACTTCACTTACACACATGCATAACTTGAAATGAATTGACTTCACTGGTACTACTTGTGAGGTGATGAGTTATACCTGAACTAGAGCCTGATTAAGCCACATGTGGTGATAAATCATTCCTGTGCTACACTCTAGCCAATCCACAAGCCAGGAACTAGTCTGGTGACTTTCAGGGCAGGCATTTAAGCCTCACAGGAGCTCAGTCTGCCTAACATCACTTCATGCCTTGGAACTCTTCCTGGCCTGATAACGGGGACCGAATCCAAAGGCCTGAGTCTGCTCCAGCCTTGTTTCCAGCCCAGCTCTCAGTCCTTTTCTTGCTGTTCTGAACCCACTTCAGACTCTGGTTTCAACCTCTGGCTGCAGTTCCTGGCCTGGCTTTCATCTCACTGACCACTAGACCTGACCCTCCATATTTCGGTTTCTGACAGTACTCACACATTTAAATTTATGCATGTGCTTTGCTGAATTGTGGCCTGCATTTCCTCCTAATTCGTCTATGTGAGAAATGGGATTTGTTCACCTGCAACAAAGTGATACAAAAAGTTCGGCCCATAAATTTCACAGAACCCTGGAGATCCACCACAGGCAAGCAGCATCCGCACTGTGGCCCCTTCGATGCATAATGTCATCAATTTTCCTGCTTGGTTGGCTATGTTCTTTTAGGTTGTTTGAAGGAAAAATTCAGCAGAATATTGTTGGCCCTCCCAGAACTTCCTCCTTCCACACAGACAGAGCCAAGGATTCCACAAATGAAGACTCTCCTTTGTTCCTGGAAGTAAGGGTCCCATCAAGAGGTCTGTTTAAACTGAATATCATTAAAACCTGCTGACAGAGAGATATATTAGACTGTTGAATTCTGTAAAGGAAGTGACAGAAGAACATCTCTACAACTGTATCTTGCTGGATAAATCAACCAGAAGAACTGTTGCAAAGTATAAAACTGAATCTTGGAGCTCTGCCAATACGATTTGTTGGACCTGTTCCTAAGTTTGTGTTCGTAGATTTTCCCACAAGACAGTTCTGCTAGTGATGGTTTGACAGAAAGTGCAATGGAAAAGAAAGGGGGAAGGGAAAGAAAAATTAAGAAGAAACCCTGAAGGGAAATGGTACAATGTAATGCTACATATAGACAAAATCTACAGTTGGACAACACCACATTAAACAGAACTAGGTGTCTTAGAGTCATAGGTTACAGAATATATAAAAAAAGAAAAAATAGAAAAAATAATTTATGGTCTTACAGTATACGTACACATTTAAGGTAAAATTATTTAATGAGTTTATGCAGCTCCGAAACTGGAAGGACCTGACTAAACCATTTTTGTGATAGTCAAAATGTGAAAAATGAGAGCAATTAAAAGGTAACAGCTAATAGAGGCATTCATTCTTCACTGCTTTGTGTAATCATATATACTAGTCCAAAGTGGAAGTAATACAGTACCATTCTGATTTACAACCACCATCAATTGGTATGAATGATTTCAGAATACAGTACCATGGCGATGTACTCTTTCACCACTTTTATCCAATGTGTATATGAGACCATTAGGAGTAGAGCAGGTCAAAAGTTGGGGGGAAAAAAGGTTGTTTTGTTTGGGAACAAAAAAAACAGATATTTTGAAATTTCCCATGGAAGAGACATTTTGAAAAAAAAACAGTTTCAGAATAAGTAAAATACTTTGTTTAGAGAAATTGAAAATTAAATTCCACCTAGGCAATAAAACTCGGAGTCTCCCAGCTCAGCCATAGCTCCCAGATCTTTTAGGCTCCCTGATGGTGGCAAAGAACCTAGAAGCTGTGAGAACCACAGCTCGAGCTGGGGCTCCCAAGGCTTCACTGCTGGTGGGCTCCTATCTCCTTGGCAGAAAGCCTGGAAGCTCACAGTCCACAGGGTGTCCACACTTCTAGCACTGTGGCAAGAAACCTGGAAGTCCTGGGTTCCCTGACCCTAGAGCAATCAGTATGATGGTCTGTCCAGCAGCATGGCCCTGGAAGCCCTGGCTTCCAACTCCGTGGCAGTCTGCCAGGTGGGCTGCCAAGAAGCGTGGTTTCGTTTCTGTGAAATGTTTCCATTTCAACGAATTGGCAGTTTCCAACTAAAAAAATCTTCTTTCAGAAAATGTCTGACCAGCTTTAAATAGGAGAGTGACTGAGGAGCTATGGGATGAAGTATATTAAGTATGTTGATAACACCCAGCTTTCTCACTTAATCTCAGCTGGTCCAGAGTATACAGTCCAATGAATTTCCCAGTGTCTGGGTGCAACTGGGGTATAGATTAGAGTGAGTTGGCCGAGTTGCCTGAGAAGACTGAGATAATAGCAGTAGGTTGGGGGAAGCAGTCAGAGAAGTTTTATCAGCTCTCCGCCTGGAGGTATATGACTGACATTTGTGACACAGTCCACAATTTAGGGAGGAAACTGTGCATACCCCTAGCTGCTTGTGCATGATCAAATAGCAAAGGTAATGAAGACTGCTTTTTCCATCTGCATCTGCTCAGGAGGCTGGAGATTTTCCTTTCAGATGTGGAACTTGTCACTGTGATTCCTGCCTTTGACACCTCTATATTGTACTAGTGCCCTGTGCTCTACATGGAGTTACATTTTAAATCTATTTGAAACCTGCAGGTAGTGCAGAATGCAGCAGCAACCTTGATAACCTGATTTCCTGCTGTGAGCACATTAGAATTGTATGCAGGGATCTGTACTGGATTGTCTACAAACAAAGATCAAGATGTTGGTTTCTACCAGCGGGTCTTGGGACCTTCTGGTCTGAGAGAGTGCCTTTCTCCCAATGCCATAGTCATGTAGCTAAGATTAGTGGGGACTCCCAAGCTGGAATCTTGTTGGAACCTAAGAGAATCTGAGTGTTCTTTGTGGATATCACTTTCCTTTAAAATCCCAGGCCAAATGTGTTGACCTGTGCATGCTGCAAAAACCATTCGTTTAAGCTGAATAAATGGAGGACTGAAGCAGATGAGGGTGTGATTTCTGTGTAACCCTTCTGCTTGTCAGAGTTGGCAGCAACAAGGGCCGGGTTCAGTATTTAGGGGTTCCATTCTAATAACACAATGCAAAACCGGCTCGAGCCTCCACCCAGTGAAATGGGACAAATGTATACCACCCCTGCTGGGCGCCTCCAAGAGGCAATACTTCCCCTCTCGCAAGCACATAGTCTGAGTGTAGCAAAAAGCCTTTTAATAACAGAGAGAAATAATGTGGCATTGTGTTGAGGGAACACCATCAACAGGATTCATAACATAACCCATGAGCAAAAAACCCACCCCAAGCAAATTGGGGCATGTCCTTTCCCTTTGGTTCTTGAGTCCAGCAACCCAAAATCACCCAAAGTCCCAAAAGTCCAACAACCTAAAAGTCTCTGTCCCTGGTCAGGGCAGCCCCAGAGTTTGAAAGTTCATCTGCAGAGCTTTACCTCCCGACCTGGGTGGAGATTGGGGGGTGTGGGTTAAGGGGCACCTTACGTGGTCCAAAGCTGATGGCCCCACCTCTCCATGGGGCTCTGCTCTGCCAGCCGCCCCATGAGCTGCTCTAGGCATCCAACAAACTGCTCTGCTCCAGAAGCTGCTCTGCTTGCCGTCCCACAAACTGCAATGCTCTGCTCTGCCAACTGTCCCACAAACTGCTCTGCTCGCCGTCCCGCAAACTGCTCCACCATATATTTTCAGGCTCCCCCACTACTTAACACAACACTCAGTGATTTCAGCTCTTAGTAAATTTAGCTCTTTTGTGATTGCAGCTTGTAGTAGGGGAGCCTCAGTGGTGGTGCACCATTAGCCCCAAGTGAATTCAGCTCAGCAGCCCGCAACTAGACGCCTAATGGAATCAAAATAAGCTCTGATATTCCACAGTGGAGAGAGGAGGAAGTGCAATTAACATGTAAGGCCCTCACCAGGGGGCCCATGCCACCAAGTATTAATACCTATCCCCAGCCTCTCTCAATTCACAGAGTTTTGGAACCCATGTCCCTTGCCTAGCAAGTGCTAATTAGTTGATGGAGTGTCCCTCCAGCATAACAAAAGGCCAAGTCCAGTTCCACTGTCCTTGATTCCCATAATCAGGGTAATAACAATTTATTTTTCCTGCCCCAATAACAGAGACACTGGGGATCCCACAGCAGCCAAAGTGACCATTTGGGCAGCTATGGCCTCATTCTAGGCGGGGTGGGTGTGCCTATGCAAATGATATTAGCCCCTGAAGTTCTTTTCCACAACTTGCCACACATCACCACCAGATGTCAGGGTAGAGCTCATCCTGACTCTGCTTACATCTGCATGGTGGAAATGCATGAGTCTGTGAGAGTTTTAAGTTCCTGTGATCTGCTGACGGGTGATTGAGATGGAATAGAGTGAAGGAGAAATGGTGCCACTTTGGATTATTTATATCATAAATCCTCTAGTACTGTGTTTTTAAATGTATGTCAAGGAAATGTTGAGCTTTGATTGGGTACTCTATGCTGTAGATATTTAAAAAAAATAAAAATAAATACACACACACGTAATAAGGACAGTCCAATGTGTTGCAACAAGGTATGTTCAAAGATCACAGTTAAAAATGACCATGGATACAAGGTGGAGAAGTGTGAAAGAATCAAATGTCTGGTTAGTTAAGGTTTGTGGGAGGAAAGATAAAGGAAGACAAAAGAAAATGAATTAGTGCTAACAAAAGAGGTAATGAGGGAATAAGGGCTTTTATAAATATGTAGCAGGGGAAAATGAAACACTAGAGAGAAAAGTGTTCCACTGGTAAATGAAGAGAACCATGAAGATTCTAAACTGGCTGAGTTACTAAGCTCCTTTTTAAGTTGTTCTTAAGAGACAACAGACAGAAAAGGGGTGCAGACAATCAATAGGAGGTAGTATCTTGTCAATAGAGAGGCTGTTGAAAAGCTGACATGAAATATACAGGAAACTTGAATCTATACTAGTCATCAATTCTAGATGATATTCATCTTGGGGTCTTAAGGGAATTAGTTAATGAACTTAACTTTAACAACTGACAATTATTTCTGAAAAGTCATGAAGCATTCTGGCAGTACCAATATGAAAATGAAATCTGATATCAGTATTTATGGAGCAATATTGGCAATTATTCAGTGATAAACATAATTTCAAACTATACTTAATGTTTATTAATAGAATATTAATAGGAATATTGAAAGGAAAATCTGTCTGTATTATAGTGACATAATAACACCACCATAGTTAAGGTTGCACCTAGAACACCTTCAGAGTGAGGAGAGAATCTCTGATGGCTGAACAAATGCCTTCCAGTAAGGTAATTTTGTCTTTCTAGTAGGGCTGTCAATTAATCACAGTTAACTCACGCGAGTAACTCAAAAAAATTAATCACGATTAATTGCACTTATAACAATAGAATACCAGTTGAAATTTATTAGATATTTTTGGGTGTTTTTATACACTTTCAGTATTGATTACAATTACAACACAGAAAACAAAGCGCACAGTGCTCACTTTATATTATTATTGTTGATTACAAATATTTGCACTGTAAAAATGATAAAAGAAATAGTATTTTTCAATTCACCTCATACAAGTACTGACGTGCAATCTTTTTATCGTGAAAGTGTAACTTACAAATGCTGATTTTTTTTGGTTACGTAACTGCACTCAAAACCAAAACAATGTAAAATTTTAGAGCCTACAAGTCCACTCAGTCCTACTTCTTATTCTGCCAATCGCTAAGACAAACAAGTTTGTTTACATTGATGCGAGATACTGCTGCCTGCTTCTTATTTACAATGTCACTTGAAAGTGAGAACAGGCGTTTACATGGCACTTTTGTAGCTGGTGTTGCAAGGTATTTACATGCCAGATATGCTAAACATTCGTATGCCCCTTCCATGCTTTGGCCACCATTCCAGAGGACATGCTTCCATGCTGATGATGCTCGTTAAAAAGATAATACATCAATTAAATTTGCGACTGTACTCCTTGGGGTGGGGGTAGGGGGAGAGAATTGTATGTCTTCTGCTCTGTTTTACCTGCATTCTGCATATATTTCATGTTATAGCAATCTTGGATGATGACCCAGCACATGTTTGTTTTAAGAACACTTTCGCAGCAGATTTGACAAAATGCAAAGAAGGTACCAATGTGAGATTTCTAAAAATAGCTACAGCACTCGACCCAAGATTTAAGAATCTGAAGTGCCATCCAAAATCTGAGAGGGACAAGGTGTGGAGCATACTTTTAGAAGTCTTAAAAGAGCAACACTCTGATGCAGAATGATTAGTGATATGGAATGGGTTCCGTATGAGGAGAAATTAATAAGACTGGGACTTTTCAGTTTGGAAAAGATATGGATAAGGGGCAATATGATTGAAGTCTATAAAATCATGACTGGCATAGAGAAAGTAGATAAGGACGTGTTGTTTACTCCTTCTCATAACACAAGAACTAGGAGTCACCAAAATGAAATTAATAGGCAGCAGGTTTAAAACAAATAAAAGGAAGTATTTCTTCACACAACGCACAGTCAACCTGTGGAACTCCTTGCCAGAGGATGTTGTGAAGGCCAAGACCATAACAGGTTTCAAAAAAGAACTAGATAAATTCATGAAGGATAGGTCCATTATTGGCTAATAGCCAGGATGGGCAGGAATGGTGTCCCTAGCCTCTGTTTGCCAGAAGCTGGGAATGAGCAACAGGGGACGGATTACTTGATGTTTACCTGTTCTGTTCATTCCCTCTGGGGCACCTGGTACTGGCCACTGTCAGAAGACAGGATACTGGGCTAGATGGACCCTTGGTCTGACCCAGTAGAGCCATTCTTATATTCTTATGGAAACTACGGAACCCAAACCACCAAAAAAGAGAACCAACCTTCTGCTGCTGGCATCTGACTCAGATGATGAAAATAAACATGCATCAGTCCACACTGCTTTGGATCATTATCAAGCAGAACCCATCATCAGTGTGGAAGCATGTTCTCTGGAATGGTGGTTGAAGCATGAAGGGACATGTGAAGGGTTTAGCACATCTGGCATGTAAATATCTTGCAACGCCAGCTACAACAGTGCCATGCAAATTCCTGGTCTCACTTTCAGGTGCCATTGTAAACAAGAAACAGGCAGCATTATTTCCTGCAAATTGTAACCAACCTTGTTTGTCTGAGTGATTGGCTGACCAAGAAGTGAGACTGAGTGGACTTGTAGGCTCTCAAGTTTTACACTGTTTTATTTTTGAATGCAGTTTTTTGTACATAATTCTACATTTGTAAGTTCAACTTTCATGATAAAGAGATTGTACTACAGTACTTGTCTGAGGTGAGTTGAAAAAAAAGTTATTTTGTTTTTTACAGTGCAAATATTTGTAATCAGAAATAAATATAAAGTGAGCACTGCACATTTTGTATTCTGTGTTGTAACTGAAATTAATATATTTGAAAATGTAGTAAACACCCAAAATATTGAAAATAAATGGTATTCTATTGTTGTTTAACATCACGATTAATCATGGTTAATTTTTTTAATTGCTTGACAGCCCTACTTTCCAGCCAACCTTCCAGTAGTGTCAGATCTTGAAAAGGCATGGAAACCTGGCAGCGTGGCAGCTTTTAATGGTCTGAGTGATAGAAACACATCTCTGAGGGATATACAGTGATTCTGTTTCCCAGCAGCCGGCACAAAACCAGAATCTTGTGCAAGTCTGGGATAGCATCTCACAGACAGCACTAGAACATATGTGTTTTGTGCAAAAATCCAGAGTTTAATAGCAACTCTCTCTGTGACACTGATGACATGGAAGATAATTTTAGTGTCAGCCTCATCATGGGAACTATAAGAAACCCTACTGAATGATGCAAAGCAGCAGCTTCATTATGTCATGCAATGACAAAATTCTTCAAGCAATTCTTCCCATGCTGGATTATTTTTTCCTTAAGGAATGTGGTTTACTCATCCTTTGTGTGAGTATAAGACAGTCAGTTCTTGATTGTGACATTGGCAATGTTTTTGGACTTAATAAGTGTGTACTGGACAGGCACAATACCATGGAATCTCTTTTTTTGGTAATTATTTTTAATTGATTCCTCCGCATACATGTCAAACACAAGGTAGACTACATCATTGGGCCAGTATTTCCTCTGTAGCCTCATAATGAAGTGTCCAGCCAAATTTCAGCAGGTATTAATAGTTTCTGGTTTGCTGAAAGCTTTTACCTGAGCCATACCATCTATGATTGCTACACTGAAAAGTGGCAGTCACATTGTTAGTAGGTGCTGGCTTAGAAAGACCATTCCAGATATGCATTAGTTTGCTTTTTTCCTGGCACATGTGTATTGTATTGGAACATTGATCATACTACTACAGAGAACTTATACTTTTCCAAAGTCTTACATAGATCAACTTCATCATGAGATCTGGACACAACCAAGAGACAAGCAAACAATGGCCAGTCTGAGGTTAGCTCTGTAATAGTCCCCACCACTTTCACTCTAATTTTATTCTTTGCGTTTGAGCACTTCTGTCTGTTCTTCTTGACTGGAGTCTTGGATAATTCTTTGGGGTCTGAAGGCTTCATAACGGTCATGACCCAAAGTATGAATTCAACTGACAACTTTAGCTATCTCGTCACTGAAGACTGCTTTTGTCATGATATTAATAAACTCCGGCCCATCATACACAAATAGGTTGCCAGTGGGAATAAGCTCATCCTTTAGTTTTAAAATTGCTCCTTCTTGGCATTTAACAGGACCTAATCAATCTAGATGGTGCTGGGTTACTTCTAGGGAAGTGATCCCAGCCATGCTTGATGTTTTATTAAAAACTGGGTTGTCAGGAAAAAACTAGGAAAGAGCATTTGAATGCTGTGTTATGCCCACCATATTCTAGGGCTTCATTCAAACCATGTGCATGGAAGGGAACTGGTGACCTTTTAAAAATCCAGATTTGTTTTCTAAATTCCTCCCGTATGTCCCATACACCTCTTATTTCAGTGACGTATCAGTCAAATCTACATCTAAAGCAAAAAATATTTCACAAAATCAGTGCTGTGAGGTTCAAATTCCAATTAGTAGTCTTGACAGATCAAATAAGGAACAACAAAGACGCAGCCATCTTCATGTATCACCGTGCCATCCCAAAAGTTGACTTTGTCACTGATTCAACCTCATCAAATCGCTTGATCCATTCTGTGATATTACAGATCTCCATTGTGTGCAATAAGTCTTTGAGAGCAGAAAGTACACTGGATGTGTGGAACTGGTTTTGTAAGTCCTTTAGACCTGTTGGGAGATAAATTCAAACACATCAGTATGCTTTTCAAAGAAGACATCTGGTAGCATGTTTGAAGGGCAACAAGTGTTTGGGTGTATGCTTCAATAGCATGTTGCAATATTTTCCTTGCAAGAATTTGGTTTACAGTACTGTCACTATACAAAACCCCCCAGATCTCAAGAATACCAGTGCTATCAACAAAGCAGCTGATTGTATGTGTTGCTTTAAAGAATATTTGCTGTTGTCCAGGACATAAAATCTACAATCCATGAAGATCATGGGCCATTATTAGCTGTTGAACAGGTCTGTAAAGGCCCATATCTAGTGTCATACATATTTTGATTCAGTTCCACAGATGTATTTGTTCATGCATTCCAACTGCATAAGGAATGTTAACTGAACTGAATGATCAGTGGGGCTAGCAGGTCTGATTGGCAGGATGCATACATGGGTCATTCACTTTAGCACCTCATGCAGTGTCGAGTTAAAGACTGACCTTGTTGAACCATGACTTTCTCCTGAAATGTTATGGTGCCCAGATCATTTGAGGGTACATCTTCTATCTCTTCAACTCAAGCCACACTCAGTGATTTTTCACCTCTGGAGTGCATTCCACTTTTGCACAATAACCAAATGAGGTCAAGGGTAGTGAATGTAGAATGCTCTACTATAGTTGATTTAACTGCTGCTACATTGGAATCTGGACTTCTTGGCTTCAGGATTTTTGGTCCTTGCTAGGAAAGTAAGTGAATCATGAAGTCAGAAAGCTCCTTCAAGGGACAGTTTTTGCTGGCCCAGACAACACTTGAGGCCACGTCTGGTGCCCATTAATACACTCCTGATAGCAGATCGTAACAGTAGCATGAATGGGACCTTTGCCATCAGTTGTATCTTCAAGGAAGTCTAAGTTATTGCCACCACAACATATAAACCTATTCTTGATGAGGTTTGAAGAAACATACAACCCGTCCTTCAGTGCCATGCTGTGAATAACTTACCTTGCAATTGCAGTCTATAGGCAGAGCACATATACATGGTTGTACTCACTGGAGAAGCGAATGCTCTGCATAAGTTGCACAAGGATTTTGCTATGGGTTTTGGAATGAATTGTTAAACCAACAGCCATTTGTAGTGGCTGAGTATGTGTATGCTGCACAGTTGTCATGCATGTGTTGGAAATCTGCCTTTCATTCAAGTACTCGTATATGCGGCATTATGATGAAATGGCAGCCTTATGCTCCATTTGCTTAATGCCATATGTGCTGGTGCTGAAATCACTGCAACCACCAATGCACCACTGAAGTAAATGTCACATGGTATTATTTTTTTCAGGTTTGGCATCAGTTGTGGACCCCTGAAACTCCCACATACTTCAGGACAAAATGTTTTTCCATAAAAATTCAGCATCTGCAAGCAAAGTCTTCATCTTACTGTTGATATCAGGGCTGTCTTCTGCTTTTGATAGTGCCACATCTTTTGCAGCTTTAGAGGGTGTGGGCTGTGATTCATTTCTGTGGACAGGATTGCCAGAAACTACACCCATATCCCACAGTTCATCTTCAATAAATGTTTTAAGAGCTTTTCTGCTAAGCATATGGTTCTCTTCAGTCCCATTCAAAGTACATATTTCTCTGTACTTAGCCTCTGCATTGACCATCACCAACACTCTCCCATCCATTACATCAGACATCTTCAATCTGTGGGAGTAACGTTCTGGAAGCACGGCTGGGGCCAAGACCAGACCTCACAGGGGTGGGGAGGGAGTGCCACCCAGGTTCACTCTTGGCCTCAGCCCCGGCTGCCTGTCCAGTGCCTGGGGTCCCAGCTGCCTGCCCTGGACTCGGGATCCCAGTTACCGGCCCCGTACCTGGGGGTCCACTCCAAGCCATGGCTGCCAGCCCTGTACTCAGGGTCCCGGATGCCCATCCCCAGCTTCAGGCCTTGACCCCCGGATGAAGGTCCGCTCCCAACCCAAACCCCCAGCTGTGGACCCAGACTCAGTCCCCTTATCCCCTCCTCGAGCCACAGCCCCGCATGGCTCCATCTGGGGCCGGGGTCATGGACAGAGCTAAGGTGGGTGTGAGGTAAAAAGTTTGGGAACCACTGCATTAGAGCTTCTGCGAGGCAATTTATGAACTCCAGCTGAGTCACACAGTTTGTAGTTGTACCAGTGCTTGTTTCTGTTGCTTTTACCTTTTGACCTTTCTTTGTGTAGCACGTGATGTGATATGCAATGTCACCCATTCTGTGCATATCTTTTTGGTCAATGCACCCACTTTATTTTCCATGCTAGGTTCCTTCTAAGAGTGACTGCTTCATACAGTTTCTTACCTCTCTTGTGTTGAAACTATGCTTTATGGATGCCTTTGGGCTTCCAGCTCACTGCAGAAGAAGCAGGTTTTCTTCTTGAAACACATGTCAAGAGATCTAGTATAAGGTGAGTATTGCCAACCCTGGCACTTGTTCTGGCATCTTAAACTTTTTCCTCATGCTCAATGTGGGAAACAAAGGAGACATCCTTTCCTACCTTGCCAAAATCAGTTTATGTGTGCACTTCTTATAGCATATAAGGTGCCATCAAGCATTGTGTTTAACCAGATCCCCTGCAGTGATATTCTCCAAAGATTCAGCTACTAATCGGTATACTTTGTCTCCCTATTGATGCCTAAAAATGATCAAGACCAAAGTAAAAACAAGGATTGTGTAAAAATTACTTTGGGATGTTAATTAATTATGTTATACAATGTATGTTATAAAACTCTAACCCAGGGATCGGCAATCTTTGGCACACGGCCCGCCAAGGTAAGCCCCCTGACAGGCTGGGCCAGTTTGTTTACCCGCCACATCTGCAGGTTTGGCCGATCGCAGCTCCCACTGGCCGCGGTTTGCCGCTCCAGGCCAATCGGGGCTGCGGGAAGCAGCAGCCAGCACATCCCTCGGCCCATGCTGCTTCCCGCAGCCCCATTGTCCTGGAATGGTGAACTGCGGCCTGTGGGAGCTGTGATAGGCCAAACCTGCGGACACGGCAGGTAAACAAACAGGCCCAGCCCGCCAGGGGGCTTACTCTGGCGGGCCGCGGGCCAAAGGTTGCCGATTCCTGCTCTAGCCCTTCTGCCAATTAGTTTTGTCAGCCACAAGGGCCAGGTTCAATATCTAGAGGTTCCTTTTTAACAATACAACACAAAACTGGCTTGAGCCCCCACCCAGTAACCTGGGACAATTACTCACCAACCCCTGGGCACCTCTAAAAGGCAATACTTCTCCTCTTGCAAGCACAGAGTCTGAACGTAGAAAAGGCACTTTTAATAAAAGAAGGGAAGTAACCTGGCATTCATTTGGGAAACACCACAAGCAGGATTCATAAACATAAAACCATGAGAAAAAGACCACTCCAGAGTATGTTGGGCAGTATCCTTTTGCCTCAGGTTCTTAAGTCCAGCAACCAAAAATTCCTTCAACGTGTCCCTCCCTTCTTCGCACCCCAGTCACAGTTGTTTTCCTTGGTCAGTGCATCTTCAGAGTTCATCTCCCACCCAGGCTGTGAGAAGGTACCTTGCTCACTCCACAGTCTGCGCACTCGTTCACTGCTTGCCTCTCCGTCTGCCACCCTACTCCACAATGTCTTCAGGTCCCACCACTTAGCAGAGCTCTCAGTGATTTCAGCTCTGTGATGTCAGCACTCATTGATTTCAGCTGTTAGTGGGGGAGCCTCACTGCTGGTGCCCACTGATCAGCCTCTTACTTCAGAGACACAGTCCCAAAACAGGTCTAATGACCTGGTTATCAGTGATTTCAGCTGTGTGGTGTATAACAAGACTCTCAATTGAGTCTTAAGCAGCTCTGTTGTTACACAGTGGAGAGAGGAAGGGTCAAATGACGTGTAGGACCTTAGGCAGGGCCCACACCACCAGGTATAAGTACCTGTCCCCAACCTTTCTCAACTCCACTGGGCTTTGACCTCCATGACCCCTGACTAGCAAGTGCAATTTAGTTGAGAGTGAGTCCCTCGATCAGGGTATGCCCAGCACTGTTCTGCCCCCCTTGATTCACACAATAAGGATAACAACCCTTTAGTACTCCACCCCAATAATGAAGTGACTTGCTATCCAACACCAGCCAAAGCAGTCCCATCACGCTGAGCATCTAGGCAGGTTGGGTGTGCCCATGCAAACAAGGTTGGCTCCTGAAGTCCTCTTCCTAGGCTCGTCACTAGATGTCAGGGGAGAACTCATTCAGACACTGTTTACATAACTCTGCAGATACCATTTGTGGATGGATTCCAGTAATTTTTGGCTGGATGCTGATGCCTATACCTCATTATAACTCTTTTGGCATAGTAAACAAAGCTGATAACCAATACCACTGAAGTGCTTCTTTTTTGTTGATGATGGCAAATCGACTTTAAACACTCCTTCCATTTATGGTAATCTGTAACATTAAAAAAATTAATCAGGTATCATGTTCTGAGCATTAACTGATAACACAGTACTGTCAGTTTAGGGCCACAATTTAACTTTGTGAGAGATACATGTTTGACATGCCTGCGTTGAAGTGTATTTAAAAAATGTTGATTTCTAAACATTGTTTCAAGTGTATCTCTGCAGAATTGTTCCAGGTTTGTCACATTTGGTACCATTGTGTTCATGGAAGGAAGGGCTTTTGAATGCTATCCAATTTGACCCATTTCTGATGGCATTGTACAAAAATTCCACCAACTGGAAGACCTAGAGCGGGGGACTGGGGTGGAGTGCAATGAGTCTCCTCTGCCAAGCTGCCCATTGAAATTGTGATTCTGTAGTTTTTTGACTAATCAAAAGACACCTTTCTATCATTAACTTTCCCATAGCATTAGACATGCTGTCAGATTGAACAGAGGGTTTAGAGCAACACAATGTATTGGACATACTGCTTACTAGAACACTAAAGGATTTCAGAAGCTGTGCGTGGGAATTTGAATTGCTGAAACCCCCTGAAGCTTAGGGTATGGTTCCCCTGACTGGGAGAAATGTGTAACACAGGCTAACAAATGTCTGTTGGTTACCCACTAATGGCTAGAACAAGTATAGAGATTTATGACTCTGCTACTGCCTGTGAGCTCAATGACATTGTGACAAAGAAATTTGGCAATTTTTCATTTACCTTGTTAGTGCCTGTGACAAAGTTCCTGCTCTACCTTGGTGGCTCTTGCGCTTATTGGCGGATTTCCTCACCTTGGAGCTTCACAGCAGCCCTCAGTGAGCTCCTTTTTAAACCCAGGTGCCCTGATTAGCCTGCCTTAATTGATTCTAGCAGCTTCTTGATTGGCTGCAGGTGTTCTAATCAGCCTGTCTTAATTGTCTCCAGAAGGTTCCTGGTTGTTCTGGAACCTTTCCTGTTACCTTACCCAGGGAAAAGGGGCCTACTTAGCCTGGGGCTAATATATCTGCCTTCTATTACTCTCCTGTAGCCATCTGGCCCGACCCTGTCACATGCCACATGTAGGGCTAACTTAGCTGACTTGAGCAGGCCCAAGTAAAGACAATATAAGCCTGAACAAGTAACTGCTGAATGAGCTCAAACAAGTAATTTCCAAAACAGTCAACTGTGAATACGTTTATAGTAAATAAAGGGGGTAGAAATGAACTAAACTAACTATTGTGGGTATGTTTATGGTAAACAAACTACGCAGGAAAATCCTGAACGATAAGTTTGCCTTACACAATTTGAAAAGTGATTGGTCCTGAGATATTAGTAGCTAGAAAAGATGTGTGTAAACTGTGTACTGACATGAATTGAAATGGTGGTATCACCCTGTACATAAATCACCTAATTCTGGGCTTAGCCAGCATGGGCAAAGAGCTGTTATATGCCTAATAAAGTAACCTGAGTGACAGATGTGAGTTTGGTAGACCAGGTGCCAGCTCTTGCCAAGGCTGCAGGCATCACCTGAGCATTGACAACTTCATAGCTGGAAACCAGCCCAGCTCACATGTATGTTAGTATTGTTCAAGATAGGCATCGCATGCTATAAAGAAATATGTAAGTTTTGCTTTATAACTGTAAAATGCCTGCTCTGAATTTGTGAACCCAGGCAGGAAAGACTATTAAAACTGAGTGAGCCATTGTGAAACATCTCAATATAAAGACTGGGTTGATGGCCCTCTTACACACTGTAATGAGGGGGTGTGGGCTCCCTCTGAGACTGACAGGGAGAACCACTCTCCACCCCTGGTGGGCAAAGCCAGGCAAGCCACACTCCCGACCTGAAGCAGAGAGGTGGGACAGGAATTTTAAAGGGCAGGCCTGCAGCTCAGTTGTGCGAAAGCTGGAGCAGGAAGCAGACATCTCTCACCCGCTGCTGAGCCCTGCGCCCGAGACAGAGCTCTACAGCACTGAGGACCCAGAAGAGGTGCCGGGACTGCCAACTGACCTGTACCTGGAGGAGCTACTGACTGCTGCTGTCTGTGAATGCCGGGGAGACGGAGGAACCCCAGGAGATGGAGGTACACTTAGGAGGGGTAATAGGAAGTAGCCCAGGGACACCAGACATTAGTCTGGTTGTGTTGCCAGAGTCCAGGTCAGTGTGTTTTGGTGGGATCACTACTTACCCAGTAGCGGAACCCTCCACCACTTTCAGGGCCCTGGGCTGGGACCTGCTGATATAGGATGGGCCTGGGTTCCCTATCCCTGCTGCTGATACCCCCTGGGGTGGAAGCCTGCTCACCTTAGGCTAAATGGCCTTTGTTGGTTTGCTGTCTGCTCTAGCCAAGAGCCTTTGGGCTATAGACTACTTATTGCTCTGCCCTGTCAGAGGGCTTGAGCCCCTAAAACTGCTTATGGCTGTGACCTGCCCAGAGGGCCAGAGTCCCTTTGACCACTAATCCCCCTATTTAGTCTTACATTTATAGTCACATCATAGTGAGGGGACATGGTCTCTCTCTGAGACTGATGGGGAAGGACGGCCACAACCCCCTAGACACCCATGAAGATGCTACAGCCAAGAAAATTTGTCCTATAGGCCTGAATTCTGGAAGAAGGAAATAAAGGTAGCTGACATGAAAATTCTTCATATTTCTTTGCTGTCTCACTCTCACGGGGCTGAGTTAGGAAACAAAAGCAAAGATCCCCAGGGTCAACCTGGATTAGCGCTAAAACACATTCAATGCTGACAGATTAATACAACTCTGTCACCTTTTGGAACCACAGACTGTAACTCATTTGTGTATATATGTTGCCTGCTTTAACATGCAAATAACTCTCTCATTTCTTTTTCATAGTTAATAAATCCTTGGTTAGTTTACTATAGTATTGGCTTCACATGTTGTCTTTGGTGTGAGATCTGAATACAAATTGACCTGGGATAAGTGACTGGTCTCTTGGGACTGGAAACAACCTATCTTTTCTGATCTTTGGTGTATGGCAACCATCTATCACTGAGTCCAGCTTGCTTGAGTGGCAAGATAGACTGAAGTGCTCAAGAAGACTGTCTGTGACTCCATGGTAAGACTGTTACAGTGCTTCAGAAGTTCACATTTGTTACTGGGTTGGTGAAATCTAATTATAGAACATGCAACTAGTTGGGCTGTCTGCCCTGCTTTTTGCCAGTTTGCTCTGAGTTTGGCACCCACTGTTGTGAACCACTCCAGACAGCATGACAACAGGCTGAAGTCAAACAGAGGTTTTTGGATCCCAGAGAACTGGATGTAGTAGTCTTCCAGAACTGAATGAAGTGTTCTGGGTAAGCCACATGGAAAGGTCTTGTAATGTATTCAACCACCATCCTTTTAAGTTGGTAGAAGTCTTACCATTGACAGATATAGATTCTGAAGAACATTTGCTTCAGCTCTCAAACCTCAGTTGTGAATGTAGCAAGCATAAAATATATTTAACCAAAAAATACTGCATACCTGGCCAACGTGTATTCCTTTTTTTTTTTTGGTATAAGGAGATTCTTTTCTATTGTGTTCTCTCACAAAATGTGTTCCGATATGGAGTTGACTGATTGTTTTTTCATTTGAAATTTCCTTTTAACGTGAAAATGGCCTTTTGTTCCAAATTGAATTTTCTGTGTAACCTTTTCATTTTTTGAAAGATTCTGATTTTTATATTTAAAAAAAGCAAAGCAAAACAATGACATTTTTGAAGTGTTTTCCCATTTTCCTCACCTTTTCTCCCTTTTTTCCTTCCCCCTTTTTATTCTCTCTCCCTTTCCCCCTCCCTTTTTCCCATTTTGCTACTGAAAAGGGAGAGGGGGAGAAAAAAAAGAAGAGAAAGGGAAAAACAAACAATGTTTTTTTTTATTTGTTGAAAAATTGGACAATTTCAAAACACTGTGAATTTTTTTTAAATCAAGCATTTTGACCAGCTCTACCCCTTCATTCTTTAACTCCCACCTGCCCCTGCAACTAAAATACTTTAAATCAAATATGTCAAAAAAGACAACAAAATAATTTTCCCCAAAGAGTCTACCTAGACCTGAAACAAAACAACCACCCCGAAGCCACAGCTGCCATAGAATACAAACACAGTGACATTATATCAGGAATATCCTTCAAAAAAATCTCTCCAGTCTTAAAACAAAATGAATTCTTTCCTAGCACCCACCCCAGAATAACACCAATCAAACACCATCCTCCAGGAAAGCCTTGGAGAAGAGGGCACTTTTGCAATATGCAACCAATCTTGTCTCTGTATATCCCATGTGGGAACTTCTGAGCCAAGGACCCCTTACCAATTATGCCCTGGTAGCAGTACTCTCCTTTTAAAACCAAGAGAGTGATCATAGTTGCTGTGGTAACACCCAGGAAGGTATTTCTCAAAGATCCTCATCCAGAGACCACTGAAGCCAATAGGAGCCTTTCTATTGACTTCGATCAGGCCTATAGACAGAAGCCAAACCATTCAGGGTTTCATGGGTTAAAACTAACACTTAAAAATTCATGCAGAAATGAACTGGGGAACCACTGAAAATACTCCATTTATGCATCACTGTAATCTAATCATTGTTTTATAGATCCAAAGTCCATAAGGGAGTATCACAAGCCCACATATGTCCCTCAAAGCTCAATTTAATATTTTGATCTCTATGTTAGATGTCTAAAATTTCATGTAGCCATATAACTCCCTCTTGGTTATGCATTTGAGAAGGCTCAGGAGCATAAATTATTCCAGGAAAGGTCAGCGGAATTTACATTCATAAATAGGTTCAGTATCTACCTATTCCAAACAGTGAAATAAATAAATTAAATAAATAAAAATATTCAGATCTATTTTTCTCCCTTTTTGAGATCTACTGTTACAAATATGAAAAACTTTAATGTTTGGACAGTGCTTTGAACATGTAAATTACTGCTTAAGTGTCAAATATTGAACATGTAAAGTACTGCGTAAGTGTTAAATATTATTATTTCTTGCAGAGCTACAATTTTGCAAGACAGTTCAGACTTCATTGAGACTACTTGGGGAAGTATAGTGCATGCTTTTTCGCATTAGAATTGCAGAATTGGACTATCACTGAGTACCTTCATGGGAGTAACATGCACCTACCTAATTCTATTGGATCGCCAGCTACAAGAATCAATGTAATTTTAAATAGCTTACACTGTATGCAGTTGATATTACTCTTACTGCCTTTTGAAAGTGCATGATCCAATAGTTCAGTGTCCAAGAATCTGCCGTTTACCCAGATGGATAGGACAAGAAATTGGGAGGAATATTTGTTTGGGAACATGTAAAACAAAGATATAGTTTTAGAGCTTCATAAGAGTCAAGTGAAAATAGAACAAACATCTTCATTAAAAAACAAAACAAAACAGGGACAATTTAGGGTGGCAGAATCTAATCACCCGAGTCAGAAATAACTAATAAACTGGATTTAGTACCCTACTGTTGTGAAATGCTTATATAACTCTAATGCCCACAAGTGGTCAGGACTTTGATTGTATGTCTCATCTTACAATTGCCATCTCAAAAAGGACAGTGCCCCTCTAACAGCATGCTGGGACATTGGTTCAGGATTGATTCAGGTCAAAGGGACTCCTCATTTATTAAAGCTAGGCACCTGCTTAAGTTCCTTACTCTATCATGGCCACATTCTATCCTTAATCATTGTGCACTCCTGTCTTTGCTCTGTGGCCCAAGTTTTTCTCTGGGATGAGAGGACTAATTTTATGCCCTGGTGCTTGGACTGTAATTAAAAATTGAACTTGATCCTTTCCACAGAGTAAGTTTGATATCCCTGCCTTGATGGCTGCAGACTATTCATGAATTATAGATGAGAGGTGTTTGTAAGCTCTACGGACCAATATGGAGGGGGAATTGAGGCCATGGCCCTGCCTCCTCCCTGCCCTTTTATAGCAGGTTTGGGGCACACACAAGAGCAGTCTATTCACTCCCTAAAACTCAGGGACTGCAGTTATTACGGACCTTTGTGCAGGCTATCATAGTGAATTCTCCTTGTGTGCTTGTTCCCTACTCCTGCCCATTCATCTGTAAAGACCTGTCATGAAATAATTAATACTTAGTAACCCGGTAATAGTGGGAGATATTATTGTTCCCGTTTTACAAAAGAAAACACTCAGACACAAGTGAAGGCTTACCTTTTCAAAAATGTCCACACATTTTGGGGGCCTCCTTTTCTAAATGACCAGCTTGAGACACCTACGACTTACTTGTCAAAGGTGCTGTGCAGGAAGTGTGGGTTCTGAGTGTCTCTGAAAGTCAGGCCTATCAGTGTCTGAAGTTGGACTTTTTTGAGAAATGTCTCCTAAATAGTCTGCAGTCACACAGTGACTCATAGACAGAAGTGTATGATAGCAGGACTTGAGCATCTGTGGTAAATTTAAAGGAAACTATCAACTTGCAAATCAAATTTCTGACTGGAACTTTTTGATCCACTATAGTTACAAGTAACATCTAAGATTATTGAAACTGCAAAGAAAATGAACGATCATTTTTTAGTTTGTTTATGTGATGCATTTGACATTTTTTTGAGTATAGTCATTTTCACTACATAAACTAATAATCAATTTTCCTTGCTGGAAACAACAGAGGTACAAAACAAAAAAAGCCCCTTATAAAAAATTTAAAGAAAAATTGTTCACTGGTAATTCACATTGTCAGAGTTCCCCCTCTGTGGCAGATTCCAGACAATAAGCATAATGGCACCATCTATGAGGGGGAAAAAAGGAGGGGGGAAAAAAGGCAAAGGATAAATAATTGCAGACGTCCTTTCCACTCCCTCCCCTTTACTTAGATTTAAATCTGAAAATTCCCCTCCTACATAGACTCCCCAGTTTCATAAGGATAGAAAGGATAAGCCTGACTGAATTACCTGTCATTCAGCCGCCTCTTCTCTTCTCCTGTGGGAGTTTCAACTCAATCAAGCAGGCCCATAAAAAGAGGGGAGCTTAACTAAGAGGCCCTTCAAAATTTTTATGAGCTAAGCTTGCCTCTGGCATCTAAGTTATGTGATGAATGCGCGAGGCAAGGATGACACAGATTTCCTGTGTGGTCACTTCAACCTCTTGCCCCAGGAGGTGGAAATGCCCCCGAGAGTGTCTCCTTTCACCAGCATAGATGGTCTCATCTTTTCACAAGTCAGGCTGATTCACAGAATTTGTCATAGTCAACAGATGCAGGGAAACTTTTCATGCATGACCTCAGACTGTGGAGAAGAGAAGACACATTGAAGGGTAATATCTGTGATAACTGGTCTCCATAAAGAGAGGGCTTTGAAAAACTTGGGTTGTGAGGATGGAAAGTAAAGCCCATTGGCCTCTGGGAGGCCAAAATAGCTGAAAATCCAAATTCTGAGATGGGAGAGTTACAGACCCTTCTTGAACCTAACTAAAACAAACTCAAAGGCATGTCTTAGGGCACAGATTGAGGGGGTCTAAAACAGAGAACACCCATAATGTCTCTGTGGTGCAGTAGGAAGGACCTGAAAGCTAATGAGGGAGAATTTTGGCAGGCAAGCCATTGACCTGCCTGCTTTGAGAGGAGAAGTACAGCAGAGAAAGGCTCAAAGAAAACTGGAAGGAAACCTGACATTGATGAGCCAGGAGGAGAGAGATGGAGAATATTTGGTAATTGAGAGACTTAACATGAGTTCATGTCTAGCCAGAGGTGAAAGTAAGCCGGTATAGTCCAGTATGGCGTACCGGCAAGAGCCAGTACGCCGTGCCGGACCAGTCCGGCTTCCCCAGGGCTGGCACTTTAAAGGGCCCCGGGCTCCCCGCAGTGGCTGGAGCCCCGGGCCCTTAAAGTGCCACTCAAGCCCAGCTGCTGGTGCCCCTGGGGTAGTGGCGGCAGGGCTCCGGCAGTGATTTAAAGGGACCGGAGCTCCGCTGCGGTAGTGGCGGCCGGAGCCTGGGGCCCTTTAAATCGCCCCTGAGCCCTGGGGTTCCCAGCTGCCTCTGCAGCTGGTAGCTCCGGAGGTGATTTAAAGGCCCCCGGTATTTAAAGGCCCCACCTCTTCCAGTTGAGGCCATGCCTCTTCCAATCGAGGCCATGCCCCCCTGCTCAGGATTCCGGAGTACCGGTAAGTCCTTTAAGTTACTTTCACCCTCTGTCTAGCTAACAGAGGCTGAGCTCCCTGGGCTTCAGCAGAAAACTGGAGGGAAACCTAGAACTGAGGAGCAGGGGTAGGGAAGGCTGAAGCCCAGGTACTGAGAGAAACACACATTCCCATTGAAACAAGAGGTTCTGAACTACTAAGCCAGGGCAAAAATGGAAGGGAAACTTTACACTGTGGAGTGAGCTACACCTGATGTGTGAAATGCAAATAAAAGTTCTTTCTGAACAGAAGATCCGGGGATTCTGGCTTGTGCATTAAGTGTTTGATGGGAGAATTAGGTAGAGTCCTGTGTCTCAAGATGCAGTAGTCACAGTTTGCTGAGGGAAAGAAGAGCCAGAGTATGAGCACAGCACTTCAGCCCTTGAGAAGCTAGGAACAGACTGCTGTGCTGAATCACATCACAAAGGAGCTGTGCTCTGAGGTATTAGACTTAGTCAGACAGACCCTCCTTGGAGAAAATTTGCAGGGAAAAGCACACATTTACATCACTTAACAAGTTGTAGTGCCATTCTTTTTGGTGAGGTTTCTCTTATTTTAAACCCCTGCTTGTGGGAAATTATTTATTTATTTATTTATTGTTAAGCACAAAAGGGAGACAGACTGTACATATGTCCTTGCCTCTCTTCCTCCTGCTTCAACCCCAAATTAAATTTCAATAGGTCCACAGTATGAAGTAAATGCAGGAAAAAAGTGAATAACTGTCAGTGCAAATTTTTACAATAAGCACTGCTGCTAAGGGGCTACTCATGTGCTTAAAATTATGTATATGCTTAAATATTTATTCTACTGGGACATACATTATGTAATACTGTACTCTGAAGAAATAGAAATGTTGTATTGAATGGCTGATACATTCTTAACTGCCATACAGCAGTACGAGCAAAGTGGATTCTGATATCTTTTAATTTGCAATACTTTTCTACGTATATTTTTGTCAATTTCAAATTGCAGCAACACTTTATACATTGAGGTAAATGAATGTTTTCATGGATTGACCTATATCACAAGCTTAAGGTTAATGCAATCTAATCAACCTATAACACTGGAGTTGATGAAATGACTAATGAATGAAACTGATAAACCCTTGAATGAAATTCTAAACAGTACTAAAGACAAAAATAAAACTTTGCCAGGCTTGAACAATTCTCACTGCACCAAAAATCTCCATTTAAATAAAAATGGTTGCTGTATAGGGAGAATTGTCATGGAATGTCACCTGTGCTGAGTTAAACTGCATTTTTAAAAAGAGATGTCCAAATCTAAAATGATTTAAAGCCTAATCCTGCTACCATCACAGTCAGTGCTGGACACTTCCATTGCCTTCAGTGGAAATAGGATTGAAACCTGTATGATTACCTTGACAGCAATAATCAAATGTTTTGGAAGGAAAATTTTTGAGTGCTAAATGTAATCTGACAGTTGAATGTATTTCAACTGTTCTTTTAAAGCTAACCTGTACTTTCATCCTGTGACATAAACTATTAACTAATCTAAGAAAGTAAAACATGAAAATAACTTCAGCTTTTATAATAATTTAGGTGAAACGTAGCCAGGAATCTATAATCCTCTGTATACTCCTCATCTCCTGAGAGCTGTACACATATTTTCATTGGGGATTATAAGTATCATCATTTACACAGTATTGCACAGGCTGGATGTGGATAAATATATCTCTTGTACAGATGTGCATTTTCAGAAGCTAGATGTGCAAACAAAGTGCAAAGAAATTGTCAATACAATGGCTTTGGACTGTATCCTATTTGATTCAGGTTAATATTTGTCATTCTAAAGCCTCAGTTCTTCAGGATGTGAATAGCAGAAGTAAACTTGCTAAAAATGTCTTCTGACATTTTACTGCTATTTTGAAAGCTTTACTACACAACAGACAATAAAGGTAAAGGTCAGAATCATAAATAACAGAACTTTTAGTAGCAATTGTTTTCATCTTTGTGAACCTAAGACAGCTAACTCAGTTCAGATTCAGTTTCAATCAAAACAGTGGGATGGTTTTGTCATTGACTTCAGTGCAGCCACAATTTCACCTCAGATTTCTAACAAATGCACACTCATTATGCTAACACAAACTCATATTATTCTGTCATTTTTCAATTTGCAGCAGTACTAAGGAAAGTTATCTGAGGTGTAACTACTCTAAGGGTTCATAGGTACAAATGCTGAACACTGGTGAGAATCCAGCAGAGTGCTTAAGTATGTGCTTAACTTTAAGCACATTGAATGATCTAATTAAAGTCAATGGGACTACTCAACATGATTTGTCGTACTAGAATGAAAGAGCTTAGTACCTTGCAAGATCTAGCCCTCTAAGTTTTTAAAATGTAAAGGGGGAATGAGAAGCAGTGTTGCATGTTGAATTTTTTTTTTCAATTAATTGATGTGACCAGTACTATATTTTTATTTGGTATGTATTGCCTCACTCTGCATCTTATCACTTTTTCTGTTAAATGAATATATAATATTCACATTATTCCAAGTTTTTTTTTTGCTTTATAATACAGTACTATAGCAGAATAGCAGAACATAAAGCACGTTTTTTGCTGCAATGGTTATGTTAATCGAATTTTAATGTTGTTTTATTTACTGGTTATTCACCAGCAATCTCTAAAGTTTAATAAAGCTCAAAACATTTAATTTTATTGCCTTGAAGTATTGATTATCTGTTTAAAACCAAGAACAATGTGATCTACTACCTGTGCCACACTGATTGAGTGAATTATCTAAAAGAATTAAGAGATGTGGATTAGAAGAGAATCTTAATGCGGTGAAAATATTATTGTATGCATTACTCATGGCTGTTTTACAAAAACATGCAAACCTTTAATCTCAGTCTTATAAAAGAAGGAAATTTTATTGCTTCACAACTGAACTAGATATTCCCTTGGGCATTACACTAGCATTTACATCTCTACTTCTTGATTTTATTGCCAACATAAGCTTATTTAAATGAATGAATAACAGACTGTCTATTTAAAAGGAAGAAGAGAAACATTAAGAATAATACTTAAAAAAATTGATTTATCAGGGGACTTTTATTGCATTTGTTTAAAATAATATTTTATGTAAGGAAGATAAAAAGAATCATAACAATCACAGTGAAATAAGACCAAAAAATACAAAGGAAGGTAATTACAATGCTACATTAATTGTATCCTAGAATAATATTTTACATTTATGTACTACCTAATGTTAAGAAAAATCAGAAAAAAAGAAGAAAAACAATGAAAAAAGGGGAATGAGCTATTGGAAAGGAGGAAAAAAATGGCAATTAGAAAGCAGTTTGTCAGACCAAAGAAATACAATTCAGAAAATTGTCATGGTACAATGCCGTGAATCTCAAGTACTATTTCACCAGACCATTAATACAGTTCATATGTACCTCTCTATTCCATAATTATCTGTTAATGCATTGACTCAAAAAATAAATACTAAATGTGATCAAATCAATGCATTTCTATTCTTCTTTCATAAGTTTCTCTTTCAAAAGATGCCATAGTACTTAATAAGAAAAGGAGTACTTGTGGCACCTTAGAGACTAACCAATTTATTTGAGCATAAGCTTTCGTGAGCTACAGCTCACTTCATCAGATGCATAAAGTGGAAAGTACAGTGAGGAGGTTTTATACATACACACAGACCATGAAAAAATACACATTGTAAGGAAAGTGATCACTTAAGATGAGCTATACCAGCAGGAGAGTGGGGTGGGGGGAGAGAAAACCTTTTGAAGTGATAATCAAGGTGGGCCATTTCCAGCACATTTCCAGGAGTTAACAAGAATGTCTGAGGAACATTGGGGGGGGTGAGGGGGCGAAGGAATAAACAAGGGGAAATAGTTTCACTTAGTATAATGACTCAACCACTTCCAGTCTCTATTAAAGCCTAAGTTAATTGTATCCAATTTGCAAATTAATTGCAATTCAGCAGTCTCTCGTTGGAGTCTGTTTTTGAAGTTTTTTTGTTGAAGGATAGTCACTTTGAGATCAGAAATCGAGTGTCCAGAGAGATTGAAGTGTTCTCCGACTGGTTTATGGTGTATAAGCCTTATACAGAGCAAAATGGATTTATTTGGGGTTTGGATCCCATTGGGAGCGGGGTGTCTGGGTGCTAGAGACAAGAGCACTTCTTAAGCTGTCTTCAGTTAAGTCTGCAGCTTTGGGGCGAGGTTCAGACGCTGGGTCTGGGTTGGAGCTGGCATGTCTGACTTGACAAGGCAGAGTTCTAGAAGCCCAAACTGGCAGAGAAAATGGGCTCAGAGGTAGTCTCAGCACATCAGGTGACAGTCCTAAGGTGGTCTTTGTGACCAAATCCATCACACCATTTTCCCAACATCAACGTGGGATGATTGGGAAAGGTGCATGACGGGTGCATTTTTAGGAACACAGGTCTGTTCAGAAAGCTGCAAGCAGCGACTTTTTTTCCAGACTGCAAAATAACCATTGGTGATGTTGAAATGCTAATTGTGATCCTGGGAGACCCGGCCTACCTCTTGCTCCCATGACTCATGAAGCCGTACACAGGCAGCCTGGACAGCAGTAAGGATCGGTTTAACCATAGGTTGAGCAAGTGCAGAGTGGTGGTGGAATGTGCCTTTGGACATTTAAAAAGTCGCTGGCATTGTTTGCTTACTAGGTTAGACCTCAGTGAAAGCAATATCCCCATTGTTATTGCTGCCTGCTGCATGCTCCATAATATCTGTGAAACAAAGGGAGAAAAGTTTCCGGCAGGGTGGGGGGTTGAGGCAGATCACCTGGCAGGCAATTCTGAGCAGCCAAACACTAGGGCAATAAGAAGAGCACATCGAGGGGCTTTGCGTCTCCGTGAGGCTTTGAAAACTAGTTTCAGCAATGAGCCAGAGAAATGTGACACTTATCTGTGTTGTTCCTTACCAAACTGTCCCCTTCAATGCATTTTCTCCCCTGTAAACTTCACCCCCACTAACAACCATGTGTTAAATAAATAAAGAGCCTTTTCTCCTCAATCCGTTAAGTTTTATTATGCACACAAACGCATAGAAACAGCAAAGAAAAGTAAGATATCCTGGGCAAAAGGGCTGATAACTCTGTGGGGGGAGAAACAAGGACAACCTGCTTACAGATGCACTGCAACAACAAACAAAGATGAGAGAATAAGCACCTTCTGGCCCTTTTACCCTCTTCTGGTGTTGAGTGCAAGGGATACTGGACTCCCCCACCCTACCCCATCTCATAGGAGGTTTGGGGGAGGAGGATGTGGAACTTAGTGATGATGGCAGCAGGTTCAGCCTAGGTTGCAGAGGGACTCTAGCATCAAGCTGCCTTTCTTGAACCTCAACCAGATGCCTCAACATGTCTAAGTGCTCCTTCATAATCTTCTGCATCTCTTCCTGCATGGCACACTCTTGTTCTTGGCATGCTCTCCTGTCCTCTCTGTCCATGTCCAGGTTCTCACACAGTGTGATCCTCTATGCTCTGAGCTCGGTCTTGTCACTCTCAGAGTCGTGCATTAACTCACTGAAAATGCCCTCCTGAGTCTTCTTTTTCCGCCTTCTAATCTGGGAAAGTCTCTGTCCCGGTGTGGAGGATGCGCCGACGGACAAGGTTTCAACTGCAAAGAATACAAAGCACAAGAGTAGCATTGACAGTACATACATTGATTCTGGTGCAAGGTTAATTCTTTTTTTAAAAAAACACCCCACAATGTACTTCACTGCAAGCCACAATGTAATCACAACTGCTGGCTACTACAAGGGTTGGTTTACTGTTTCAGCCATGGTGAGTAAGGCCACAAGGCATGGGTGAGAAGTCTTCAACTGCAGTTTTTGTGAAGACATCCTTGGAATCACTGGTTGGAACTTCAGAAAAGCCCCCTTTCTCCTAGCCACCTGGATGGTGCTTGAGGACAGGCTACAGTGTAAAGCCCCCAAATGGTTTGTTTTTTACAAAAGCGGCAATGGGTTGTGGGGGAAGGGAGACAAACAGGAAGCCACCCCCTTTTATTTTTTAAATACTGGTTGCAATACACAGTGACCCCTTCCAACCATAATCATGGCACATTTGGGAAAGCGTGGTTGTGTGACACAGATTTCACCAAACAGGGGCAGATTACTTATTGAATAGTTTGCAGTTTAAGGACTAGCTTTGAAAACTTCCCCCATTTCCCCTAGGTGGCCATATGCATTATCATTCTCCTGAGGGTAACAGAGGCAGCAAGGGAACAGATGCTGCAAGTGTCTGGGTACAGATCTGGCCTTATGCTGCAATGCTCTGTGCTGCAATGATGCCAGCAGAGTTAACGCTGGAGTAGCGTGGGAAAGTTCTACTGTGGTGGACGAAATAAGGAACCCCTTCCCAGAAACCTTCTGCAAAGGATTGCAGAGTACCTCCATGAAACGTTCCTTGAGATCTCCATGGCAGATTCGCGGGCCATCCCCGTGCACATAAACAGTCTTTTTCAGAGAGCATCCTCTTTGCATCTGGAGTGGCCACCAATACCCACTACACGTACATTTTTGTTCAGATTAACTATAAAAAGTAACAGCATGTAACTCCTACTGTTTGATTGGAAAGGTGTACTCACCAGAGGTGCCATCCCTGGCATCACGCTCCACCAGCAACTGGTCCTGTGTAGGGATGGGCTCCAGGATTAAAAACAATTCTTGGCTGTTGGGGAGAATGGATCCTGCACTTGCCTGCCTCACATTCTCCTCCTCCTCCTCCTCCTCTTTGTCAACAATGTCCTCCTCATTGTTGCTCAAGGTTGCCCGGGGCTCCTGGCAGATATCCACGAAGCGTTTTGGGGTAGTGGTGGGGTCGCTGCCGAGAATCGCATGCAGCTCCTCATAAAAGTGGCATGTCTGTGGGGCAGAACCAGAGCAACTATTCACCTCCCTTGTCTTCTGGTACCCTTGCTGAAGGTCCTTTATTTTCATGTGGCACTGCTACATGTCCCTGGTGTAGGCCTTCTCCCCCATGCTCTGTGGGATCTTGACATAGATGTCAGCATTTCTTCTGCTGGATTGGAGCTCTGCCTGCACAGTCTCTTCTCCCCACACAGCAATGAGATCCACCACCTCTTTTGTACTCCATGCTGGAGCGCGTTTGCCGCCTTAAGTCTCCATGATCAGCTGTGCTGGTGAGATCTCCATGCTGATCAAACAGGAAATGAAAAATTGAAAGTTCCTGGGGCTTTAACAGGGGAGCGGCTGTTTCCTGTGTATCTGGCTCATGTGCAGTGGAGTTGAAAGTGCTCCCCAGAGCGGTCACAGCGGAGCACTGTGGGAAACCTCCTAGAGGCCAATTCATTTGGATTACACAATGCAGTGTCAACACTATCCCCATGTCGACCCATGGATGTTGAATCAAGCACTATACCTCTGGCGGAGATAGAGTACAGAAATCGACTTTACAGACCACTTAGGTCAGCGAAATGAACTCAGTAGTGTAGACACATACATTATTAAATCGACCTAACATGGCTTATGTCGACCTAACTTTTAGTTTGTGTAAATACAGTTTAATCTAAAAACATTTTGACAAAATAGTGAATAGGGATGTTTTGTCCAAGAGATTAGGAACAATGGGAGGTAACGAAGAGATGTCATAAAATATTTAAGGTGATGTGAAAGTTTTGTATTCCAGTTGTTTGACTAAGACTATAAATGTCAGGGCACTTCACCTTAACAATTTGTCCAGCTTAGGGGGCAGTAGAAAGTCCTGCCACTGACTGAGCGGAGTCCATTGTAACAAGCACACATGTGTTAGTGTAACTGTAGACATTGATTCAGGGACCTAGTACCGTGCTTTGTTGACAATAAACCTGGCCAAACACCTTTGCCACTGAACTGAGCCTGTGGTCTTTAACATCTAAGTCTGCTGAATGAGCAAGATGCCTTATCTGCTGTTAGAAGTGATAACATTTGGAGGTCCAAGGACAGAAGCACTTGGCAGATTGAACAGTGTTATTGAGGCAACAACAATCCAGCTTTCGGCACTTAACTACACTGGTTAGTACTATTGAGGGCTGCTGAACTAGCTACCTGTGCAGAGCTGGATAGCACACTGAATGAACACACACTTAAGCCACTGAGAACAAGGGATAGAAAAACACATGAAGCAGAGTGCTGGGGGAAGGGACTTGCGATTAACAGTAACTTTTCCTCCAGAAAAAAAAAAAGACCACAGCTTACCTGTTTCCTCCTTTTAGGCCAGGGGTTCTCAAACTGGGGGTCGAGACCCCTCAGGGGGTCGTGAGGTTATTACATGGGGGGTCGCGAGTTGTCAGCCTCCACCCCAAATCCCGCTTAGCCTCCAGCATTTATATTGGTGTTAAATATATAAAACAGTGTCTCTAATTTATAAGGGGGTCACAATCAGAGGCTTGCTATGTGAAAGGGGTCACCAGGACAAAAGTTTGAGAACCACTGTTTTAGGCTGAGATTCAGGCTTTTGGAGAATTTCTCAGGACTGTCTCCAAATTATCAGCCATTGATGGTGCAAATTCCATGGCACAGCACACAGTTGAGGGTTCAGAAATAATTAAAAATATATATAAATAAATAAAATAATGGCTGCTTGTGCTAGAAAGAGAATAAATGAGAAACAGAGTCTAGGTCAGCTGCAAAAATGAAAGATTCCATTTATCCAGATTCATTTAAGATCAAGTATATATTATTTTCCATATAATAATACCTAGCTCTGATCAGTAATTTTCATCTGTAGAACTCAAAATGCTTGACAAAGGGGGTATCACTATCCCCTTTTACAGATGAGGAAACTGAGGCATGGAGCAGCAAAGCGACTTATCCAAAGTTACCGGGCAGGTCAGTGGTAGAGCCAGGAATAGAAGCCAGATCTCCTGAGCCCTAGTCCTGTGCTCTATCTGCTAAAGCAATACTGTCTTCCTATATATCATATGTACATAAACAGGAAAATATATCCTTGGTCTTAAATGAAGATGAGGAAGATTTTAAAGACATCCCACACCAAATAGGTTTCTGACTCTTTAACTATATACTATTTCCAACTGTTGAGTCCAATATAAGGAATATAGGACTGATATGTTCTGAACCAAAAATAATAACTATGGATGGTATTTTTAAAAAAAAATCATTTTCCCACCTACTTTCCTTTTTCCTGTAACCAAAATGTAATCTCAGTGCAACAAACTAAGTGAATGCAAAATTGTTGGAGAGTTTAAACCCAGAAATGTCAGAAAATGTAGAGATACAATTTCTATGGTAACATTAACTCTTCCCCCTTTCACATACATATTATGAGAGGATCTTTGATAAGGGCAATAAGATATAGTCATATGTTCAGCATATATCTATGTTACAAATGCATGCTCCTATTTTTCATTTTAATAGTTCTACCATCACTGAAAGTAGTTCTCAGATAGGAATGTTTAACTCGGTGAGCCTATCCATCTGCTCGTAACATCTCTCATTAAGAGTTAATTTTGTAGTGGAATTAAATTATAAACCATGTCTAAACAGATCAACATCAAACTATAACTAGGTGAGACTTGCTATATCTTAGCAGATTCACCGTTTAAAGACAGGCTGTTTCTCTCCCCCTCCTCTCCACGCACACACGTGTATCATTTAATTCCAAAGAAACAAGCGGGATTGCTTTCCACATTCATTTTGAAAATAATTTGACTAGTGAAATAAAAAGAATAGTGCTTTTACTTGAAAGGATGACATTTAAATTGCTATTGATCTGTGGAAAGTTCAGTTTGAATAAAACTAAAACATATTTGATTAGAATGTGCACTAAACATTACATATATGCTTATTAGAAAAATGTATTTTGCACCTGCTGGAATCTGTAATATTTTCTTGAGTACTCTAAAGTGTGTTGCAAAAGTACACATTGAGATATTGCTTCACTAGAAGTTATGCTAAGAGAGAATAAAAGATTGGGTCTCAAGGTTAAATCTGGAAATATACATGTAAAATCTTAATAGAGAAGAGAAAGAAGAGTTTGTTAAGAACTATATCTTTAACACGTCTGGCATACTGGTGGCCTCTTTGGCAGCTTATTGGCTCAGCTGGCAATGCTCTGCACTATTATAAAAGATAGATAAGTTTGTTTTTATTCTGAGTGTCATCACTCTCGTAGGTGATGGGAGTGTTCTAGAGGCAAACCCTTTGCAAGCGCTGTTATCCTGGAGGCTTTCCACTGTAGTGATGGTGACTGTATGGTTCTCTATTATAGATAGATTCATAGATATTAGGGTCAGAAGGGACCATTATGATCATCTAGTCTGACCTCCTGCACAATGCAGGCCACAGAATCTCACCCACCCTCTCCTGCAATAAACCTCTCACCTATGTCTGAACTATTGAAGTCCTCATATCATGGTTTAAAGACTTCAAGGTGCAGAGAATCCTCCAGCAAGTGACCCGTACCCCATGCTGCAGAGGAAGGCGAAAAACCCCCAGGGCCTCTTCCAATCTGCCCTGGAGGAAAATTCCTTCCCGACCCCAACCATGGCAATCAGCTGAACCCTGAGCATGTGGGCAAGACTCACCAGCCAGATACCCAGGAAAGAATTCTCTGTAGTAACTCAGATCCCACCCCATCTAACATTCCATCACAGGCCATTGGGCCTATTTACCATGAATAGTTAAAGACCAATTAATTGCCGAAATCATGTTATCCCATCATACCATCTCCTCCATAAACTTATAGAGTATAATCTTGAAGCCAGATAGGTCTTTTGCCCCCACTGCTTCTCTTGGAAGGCTGTTCCAGAACTTCACTCCTCTGATGGTTAGAAACCTTCATCTAATTTCAAATCTAAACTTCCCGATGGCCAGTTTATATCCATTTGTTCTTGTGTCCAAATTGGTACTGAGCTTAAATAATTATCCTCCCTCTCTGGTTTTTATCCCTCTGATAGATTTATAGATAGCAATCATATCTCCTCTCAGCCTTCTTTTGGTTAGGCTAAACAAGCCAAGCTCCTTGAGTCTCCTTTCATAAGACAGGTTTTCCATTCCTCGGATCATCCTAGTAGCCCTTCTCTGTTTGAATTCATCCTTCTTAAACTTGGGAGACCAGAACTGCACAAAATATTCCAGATGAGGTCTCACCTGTGCCTTGTATAGTGGTACTAACACCTCCTTATCTCTGGAAATACCTCGCCTGATGCATCCCAAGACCTCATTAGCTTTTTTCATGGCCATATCACACTGGCGGCTCATAGTATCCTGCGGTCAACCAATACTCCAAGGTCCTTCTCCTCCTCCATTACTTCTAATTGATGCGTCCCCAGCTTATAACTAAAATTCTTGTTATTAATCCCTAAATGCATGACCTTACGCTTCTCACTATTAAATTTCATCCTATTACTATTACTCCAGTTTATAAGGTCATCCAGATCCTCCTGTATGATATCCCAGTCCTTCTCTGTATTGGCAATACCTCCCAGATTTGCATCATCCGCAAGCTTTATTAGCACGCTCCCACTTTTTGTGCCGAGGTCAGTAATAAAAAGATTAAATAAGATTGGTCCCAAAACCGATCCCTGAGGAACTCCACTGGTAACCTCCCTCCAGCCTGACAGTTCACCTTTCAGTATGACCCGCTGTAGTCTCCCATTTAACCAATTCCTTATCCACCTTTCAATTTTCATATTGATCCCCATTTTTCCAATTTAACTAATTCCACATGTGGCACCGTATCAAATGCCTTACTAAAATCTAGGTAAATTAGATCCACTGCATTTCCTTTGTCTAAAAAAATCTGTTATTCTCTCAAAGAAGGAGATCAGGTTAGTTTGGCACGATCTACCTTTTGTAAAACCATGTTGTATTTTGTCCCATTTACCATTGACCTCAATGTCCTTAACTACTTTCTCCTTCAAAAAATTTTTCCAAGACCTTGCGTACTACAGATGTGAAACAGGCCTGTAGTTACGCGGATCACTTTTTTCCCCCCTTTCTTAAAAATAAGAACTATGTTTGCAATTCTCCAGTCATACAGTACAACCTCTGGTTTACAGATTCATTAAAAATTCTGGCTATAGAATGTTCGTGCCTAATCGGGTAAAGAATGTGAGCCTTTAGATCCATAAGTTCTTCAGTCCAATCCACTTCCCTAACTAATTTCCTTAATTTTTGAAAGTCAGCCCTTTTGAAATAAAAAACCCTAGTCGCAGATTTATTTTTGTTTATCCTTCCGTTCAGTTTGAACTGAATTAGCTCATGATCACTTGAACCAAGGTTGTGCCCTACAACCATTTCTTCTATGAGGTCCTCACTACTCACCAAAACCAATTCTAAAATGGCATCCCCTATTGTTGGTTCAGCAACTACTTGATGAAGGAATCCATCAGCTATCACATCTAGGAAAATCTGAGCCCTATTATTATTCCTGGCACTTGTCCTCCAGTCTATATCTGGGAAGTTAAAGTCTCCCATGATCACGCAGTTTCCATTAGTATTTACTTCATTAAAAACATTAAAGAGGGCTCTATCCATATCCAAATTGAATGCCGGCAGTCTATAGCACACCCCAAGCACTATCACGGCGGGGACTCTAGTAGTTTTCTTCCCCAATGTGATTTTTGCCCAGACGGACTGTGTCTTATTCCACTATAGATTTTATTACTTGTATTTTTTGTGTCCTCCCCGCTATGTGAAATGACAACATAGGTTTAGTCTATGTTTATTTGGCACCCTCTTCAATTAAAAACAACTTTAAAATATCTTGTGCTTTTGAATGCTAGAATGTTTTCTGTGTCTGGTTAATATTTCCCCTCTGATTTTAATCTATTCAGTTATTCACATGGCCCTCATCATAGTAGTATCTGATTACCTCCCAAGAAATTTAAAATATCAATAACAATCTTTCTCCATTCCCAGCATGTAGGAAGAATAATCATAGTTTTTTAAAAATGTGTGTGAGAGAGAGTGTGCTGTGTATTTGAGGAACTTACTGAGGAACAGCTAAGTCAAAGAAATGGGGTTTCCACTTAGTTCTCAACGTGGTGAGGTCTGGGGACACTTATCTTATCTGTATTTTGATATTTGCTGTTTCCTTCCCCTTTTTTCATTTTCATATTTTACTCCCTTGTCTTTAATTAATTTCTCAAACTCATTTTCATTTGCCCTCCTTATTTTTAACTACTTTTCCCATTCTCATTCTCTTTTATATGTTTCACAGTGTAGTACTACTTCTAACTTGTGCGGATACATCATGACTCTTTTCCTCTTCCTTCTGGAACATCTGGTATAGATAACTATTGGAGATAGGCTACTGGACTAGATGAATTGATATGTTTAAGTTACAGGCTCAGGTCCTACAAACTTTATTTTGAATTTTGAGGACTCAGTGCTTCTGAAAATCAGGTCTATAAATGATAAATCATTAGATGAAGGTTTTGAAAAATACTATACAGACACCACAGTCAAGCAGGAACTTCTTATGGCAAGATAGTCACATGATTCTTGTGTTTCAAGAGAAACCTGTGAGAGTAAAACTTTAGATTTCCCTGAAATACACAGGGAGAATTGGAAAGAGGAATAGAAACTATGCAGGGTTTATCTGTGTTCAGTTTGTTGGACTGTAAACTCTTTGGAGCAGGGAGTGTCCTCTTACATTGTGTGTGTTTACAGCACCTAGCACAATGGGACCCTAACTAGAGCCTCTAAGCATTACCACAGTATACTCATACATTAGAATAATAGTTGTTTGGTGCATTGGCTTCCTGACATTTTGTAATACTCTGGTTTGAGGTGGCTTATTTTTAAAGAAACACCTTGAACCTACCTTTCATTTAAATAAACATTCAGGTTTCCTAATACTGATTGCTTGGATAGAGCTACGTTAAAACGTGTCCAAACTGTTAGTTAAAATTTCATGGAGACATAAGAAATAAACTTCAAACTAAAAAGACCTTGTTTTAGTTGAATTAGCAAATATGTGCAGCTAAAATATGAGCTGATATTAATCAGAGAGGATGAAGCTGTTATACTGTTGCAAAGATACATTGGCATACTATGCAAATGAATGGTTATGATGATTTTATGACCCACTCATTTCTTTAATACATTATCTGGGATGAAGCAATTGATTGACTAATGAGATCTTAATGGGAGTAATGGTCTAAGATAGGGAAGTGTAATTGCGTCTTGATTTAATCCAAAAATACAGAGCCACCAGGCAGTTTCCTTACAACACCGGAACTGGCATTGACATCACTACATACATATGTCAGTTTGAAATGTGTAGCAGGGAGTAATATGGGAATGAATCTCAAATGGAAACATCAGCAAATGTGATACAATAGGTTCTCAGGAAACATATCCACAAGCTATGGATTTATGCACAGAAGTAATTTATGCAACTTGTATCAGAATTGTTTACCAATACCAAACAGAGCTGTCCAACCCTGTGGCAATGAAGACAACATTGGCAACTTTCCAGGAGTCAGGTTACAGTAGCTAATTTGCATATTGATTTATGTATGCACAGTTTTCATTTCAGTTTTCCTTTTTGACCAAAGAAATACAATAAAATGTAGATACATTAATACATGTACCTTGATGTGGTATGTGTTTCAATGCTTTTCCCATATCCTTATTAATTTATTTTACCTCCTACTTTAGTTACCTCTTATCTCCATATCATTTATTTTTTCCCTCCTTTCTGTCAATTATCTCTTTTCATTTGTGTATTTTATTTTTCCTCTATTTATCTCTCCTAATTGCAGTGGGGGCAGGTTGACACTACCGCTTAATTTGATCTACCTTATGTTGCTCAGGGATATGAAAAAGACCCCCTGAGAGACAAGTTTTGCACTGGCCACGCTGGTGCTATATTGGCAGGAGACGCTCTTGTGTTTCAAGTGAAACCTGTGAGAGTAAAACTTTAGATTTCCCTGAAATACACAAGAAGAATTGGAGAGAGGAATAGAAACTATGCAGGGTTTATCTGTGTTCGGTTTGTTGGACTGTAAACTCTTTGGAGCAGGGAGTTTGACATAGCTTCCACTTCTTGCCAAGATGGAGTAATTGTGCTGACGGGTGAGCGCTTTCCTGTTGGCATAATGCGTCTTCTGCAGACAGTGCTACAGTGGTGCAGCTGCACCGATGTCGCGCTGAAGTGTAGACTCTGATCTTTCTTCCATTTGTCTTCCCACCACTTTCCGTCTAGGTCCTGCCTCTGTCCCATAACCATAGTAGCTATGCATCTTTCTCTCTTGTCCGCTGGCCCTCCCCAACAGCCCTTGTCTATATATGCTTATTCCGTCACCCTTACTAGCTGCTATGTGTGCTTCTGCAGGATGGTTGGCCAAACCACATCTTGGATTTCTAGAGTACATTGACTTCAGTCTTGCTTCTTACTTCAGACAGGAAGTGGAGCAGTGGTTAACTTTTTGTCTTTGTCTGCCCCTCTTTTAATACTTATGTAAGAAAATGGCTATTATTGTCAACAATTATGTATATTTTATGAAAAGTTAGTAACCAGAAGTGTTGAATTAGACCCTAATGAAGAAGCTGCAGAACATTTTTCTGCATCCACAGATACACATATAACATTCCGTGTTACAGAGCATTGCTTTTGTTTTCATCAAGTCTGTTCACTAGCCATTTAACCAATTAATTTACACTTCAGCTGAAATGGCTGATCTTTTAATTTAGATCACTATTAGGATGCCCATCACAAATTGCATAGCACATGATAGTGTCTTCCTAGGGTGGCTAATAGTGGTCTAAATTCTCTTTTCCCACAGAAATTTCTCCTTCTATGGAACATGCTTGTCACTCTTTCCAGGAGTGAGAGTTTTGCCCTCCTGAACAGGGGACCCGTGTGGGCAGGGAAGCCAACCTTCAAACACCTTAGAGCAAAGTGAAGGACCATAGGTTTATAGAAAAAATCTGGTCCTACCTTCAGTTTTTTTCCCTTTCTTCTGTCTCATTCAGAATTTTATTTTTCCTTCTTAATTAAATGGAAACTTTCTAGCAGAGATGAAATTATCCAATAATATCTGCCTAAAGTGATAAAAGATGAATGTTATTTTAATACACAAAATTTTTGTGCTGAGATTTTAATCAAATTAAATGGAGAATTATATTAGCCAATGATTGAAGTTAAAGGAAGTCAGGGGCCTGCCTAAATTTTAAAATTATTTTTAATATTGTATTTCCAGTGTGATTTTCTAAAGACGCTCCACCGTTTTTTCAGTTATGTTGGCCTTTATGTATACCTTTTCTCATTTGTATACCAATTCCATTTTCTCTTACTCATGTGCCTATGGTGATTTAGGTTAATTCACTTCCAATATTACTTAAGACCATCAACTGCGTACCCTGGAATTAGGGTTCCTTCTTTTTTTCTGTAATCATTATATACACCTATGACAGAACCTAGTGCATTTTTAGAAACAAAGTTGTGGTCTAGTGGCCTGAGTATGGGAGTGTAATTCAATGAAATCCTGAATTTTAATCTGCCTATGATGTCATTTCTTTTTGTAGTGTGAGACATATTATTTTACCTTCTTGTCATCTTTTCTCCTGCACTAAAATTGGAATAATAATTTCCTGGGTCTAGGAAAATACTGCAATGCATTTTCTGCAAATATTTATTTATTAAATTAATTCACTTTGCATTCATTTTCTGCCAGCAACATGTGTAGCAAGAATCTTCACTGTAACAGCAAGTACTGCAAAATGGTTGCAGAAAGCAAATTTCACATTAATTGAGAGTGATGTGAAACATGAGAAACTTGTTTCAGTATGAGTGCAACTCACAATCAAGAAAGTCGTGATGTGTCCAGTCCAAACAGCTTGAAGTTTGAATATTGAATGTAACTGTCACAAATGAGCTAAAACAAAGGATTATTAACAGAAACCATTCATTTAGAAAAGCAATCTGTTCAAGAACTATTTGCAAACGGAAGTCACTCCTGTGTAATGGTGCTTTTTCCTCCTAGGTGGTGAGTAGATAATATTTATTTTTATTAGCAACTTATTTTCCCTTCCTTCCCCCCAAAATAAAATACAAATATCCAAACCCTTTTGTTCCAGTGACTGCTCTTCACATTTTTTGGCAATTGCAGGAATTGACTTAGTAAGTGATAGCAATCCTACAAGTGGTACAGTTCCTGGTACATTTAATTATGTATGGCTGTGTTCTGTGTACCGCACTTTTAAATATTTCTGGTGCCTGGCTCCATAGCGGGTTAGCTGTCACTTTTAAAGGCAGAGCTTATGCTGTGTCAAAGAGTTAATCTTTGTTCATTCTTGTTTTCTTTTGTTGTTTACCTTACCTAAAATATGTCAGTAGTAGAACTGGTCAGACAATTAAAAAAAACAAAAAACAAAAAAACCCAAAACATTTTCTAACTAAGAAATGAGAATTTCTTTTAATTGGGAAGTTCAGTTTTTTATTACTATTATTAGTAGTAGCAGTAGTATTACCGTAGCATGTAGGAGCCCTAGTCATGGGCCCATTGTGTTAAGCGCTGTCAGTGAAATACTCCCTTCCCCTCATTTTTGATTTGGTGTGAACATTAGGACTGAAAGTTTATAATTGCTTTTTGTGTATGGAAAACATAAAAAGGTCTTAAGTGAAACATGATTTCATACATTTACTTGAGGGATATTCTGGAAGTAATCCATATTTACAGAACACAGAGCTCAAGGCTGTGGTGAATACATGAAGAATTTTACTAAATGTTGCCAAGATTTTAATGTCATCTAACATAAAAAGAGTGAAACATTTCTCCTCTAGATATGTCTGGAGCCTCTTATAACCAAGAAAATTTACTTTAATATATATAGCTTCATAGATATGCATGGCACTTTACCAAACAAATCTGGACAGATTCCTTGATAAAAAAAAATGTTTGCACTCTAAAGGTATGTCTACACTTACGAAGGCATGTATAGACACTGCCAGCCCAGCTTGCATGGGTATAAATAGCTGTGTAGACGGTGAGACACTGCTTAGGTGACTAGAGTACAGACACACCAGAACCCTAGGATACACACCTGTCAAGATTCCTTCCCCACTCTGAACTCTAGGGTACAGATGTGGGGACCTGCATGAAAGACCCCCTAAGCTTATTCTTACCAGCTTAGGTTAAAAACTTCCCCAAGGTACAAACTTTGCCTTGTCCTTGAACAATATGCTGCTACCACCAAGCATTTTAAACAAAGAACAGGGAAAGAGACCACTTGGAGACGTCTTCCCCCAAAATATCCCCCCAAGCCCTACATCCCGTTTCCTGGGGAAGGCTTGATAAGAATCCTCACCAATTGGTACAGGTGAACACAGACCCAAACCCTTGGATCTTAAGAACAATGAAAAATCAATCAGGTTCTTAAAAGAAGAATTTTAATTAAAGAAAAGGTAAAAGAATCACCTCTGTAAAATCAGGATGTTAAATACCTTACAGGGTAATCAGATTCAAAACACAGAGAATCCCTCTAGGCAAAACCTAAGTTACAAAATACACAAAAACAGGAATATACATGCCCTCCAGCACAGCTTATTTTACAAGCCATTAAACAAAAGAAAACCTAACGCATTTTCTAGCTAGATTACTTACTAACTTTACAGGAGTGGTAAGGCTTGTATACCTGATCTGTTCCCAGCAAAAGCATCACACAGACAGCCCAAACCTTGTTTCCCACCACCCCTCCAGATTTGAAAGTATCTTGTCCCCTCATTGGTCATTTTGGGTCAGGTGCCAGCGAGGTTACCTTAGCTTCTTAACCCTTTACAGGTGAAAGGGTTTTGCCTCTGGCCAGGCGGGATTTTATAGCACTGTATACAGAAAGGTGGTTACCCTTCCATTTATATTTATGACAATACCCAACATGGCTCTATATGCGCTGAAGCAGTGCTTTCCACACCTGCACAGCTATTTTTAGCAGTGTAGTGTCCTGCTTTCTCCTGGCTGCCAGAAACTTTCAGTGCTGCCAGGAAAGGCTCTAATAGAGGAGAAAGGCAGTGGGAAAAGGCTCCAACAGCTCCTGGCTGCCAAAGCCTTTCGCTGCCGCATATAGCTAGACACCAAAGTGTGGACACAGCCTGCCTTTCACCGTGGTGTGTAATTACATGTACCCTACATGCTACCACAGGTGTAGAGAAGGCCAAAGGTAAGATAAGAATCATGGGAGAAGATTGCAAAATCAGGAGGACTTGGAGAAGTGCGTGGGGGATGATAAACAATACTACCACCAAACTCTTATGTAGCACTTTTTGTCTGTAGATCTCACAGTGCTTTACAAAGACAGTCAATATCTTTCACCCCATTTTACAGATGAGGAAACTAAGGCTTGTCTATACTTAAAATGCTACAGTGGCACAGCTGCAGTGGCACCTCTGTAGCCCTTCATTGTAGACACTAACTATGCGAGCAGGAGCGGCTCTGCTATTGGTGTAACTAATCCACCTCCCTGAGAAGCATTCTTCCATTGACCTATGGCTGTCTACATGGGGACTTAAATCAGCTTAACTATGTTGCCCAGAGGTGTGCATTTTTCACACACCCTGAGTGACTTAGCTGGGTTGATCTGATTTTCTAGTGTAGATCAGTCTTGAGACACAGAAAGGGGAAGTGACAGGCCCAAAGTCACCCAGCAAACCAGTGGCAGAGCCTGAAAGAAGAACTCCAGTCAAATGTGTTATCCACTAGGCCCTAGCATTGCTTGGATGGGTATTATATGCATCTTGAGGGTTACAAACCTGTTCTGTTTTGTTAATACACAGAAAACTGTGGTCCTGATTCTTCTCTCACTTACATCAGTGTAAATCAGGAATAGTTTAAATGAAGCTTTAGGAGAGTCAGGCCTACTATTTTATAATTCTCCTTGAAGAAGATAGGCTAGAGAAGGGAAAGAGTGGACACGTGGCATGTGAATTCAGGATGTGTGTCTCAGGAGTAGGAGGCTGCATATAATACAGAATGCAGATGCACACAGAAGAAGGACATGCCAGGGTTAATCAGATAAGCAGCTTGGACTGAGTACAGAGGGAGTGCGGAAAGAGAATAAAAGCAGATGACTGCTATGTGGAGTTTAAGTCTCCAAAACCAAACAATCAGCTTTTAAGATGGCCAAAGACAAAGTAGAATTACTATTTTCATACCCTTCAAACATAAGAAGATGAACCCCTAGGATGTAATAGTGAGCAATATCCTTTTAGATCAACGGAAGGGGTTATGTCGTAAAGCCATTCATGAACTGGACACAATGGTTTTACCTCCACTTGCAGGACCCAATGGAAATAAAAGGTTAGCAGTAAGCAACAACAATTTCAGAAACATCAACCAATGTCACCTTTTAAGGTACAGAAGTTACAGCAACTGATGTTTTATGTGGCTCCACAGCTCACTGGGATGACTTACAGTTAACATTCTCAGCACAGCACTGCTAAGAACTAAAGGCTTACTCAGCAGAAGTAACTTAAGGGGAATATACATTGCTTGTTCACATGGGGTCAGTGTGAGCTGAAAATGTTTCATATTATACTATCATTAATATTACTAGATAGGGAATACAACCAAATGAAAACAGGGCTAGCAATGACCTTGGGGTAAGGGACAAACACCTTATTTCACAGTAGTTCACAAGTGACAATAAGTCTTGCGGCTGACAGAGGTAGCCATCAAATATAAGTAATTAAGTAAAGTGATGCAGAGAGGATGCATGAGCTTGGGATGCAGGCCAAGAAAGAAGTAGAAAAACCAGACAGAGCGTAGAAGAAAAAGACATTGTCCGGCCATACAGAAAGAAGGACAGGAGACATTTGATATGGTTTTAATCAAGCTGCAACTTTATTATTAGATGTCTGGTACTTCCTGGCAGATAAAAGTGTACAGTGCAGGTAACCCCATATTCATTCAATAACTACCTGGGGGCTTCCGCCAGCCCCACCCTTTTTCCGTCCAGGGCCCCAGGCAATCCGTTGCTGGGACCTTACCCTCCATCCCCCCCTTATAGGAGGGTTAAGGTGGGCTTAAAAAAGGGTTTGGCTCCCTGGCGTACCAATCATAGGAACCCCCCACCTGTTCCTTTAACCAACACCTCCTTTTTAAGTCTTTTTCCAAGCCATTTATCTGGTCACTTCCCATGAAGTACCTGCACTGGATATCCACCCCACACTTACATAATGAGTTGCTACATATAGCCTAACTCCCTTAAAAAAGCCTTCCCTGAACCCACTCTGGGGAACCCCAACTCCACCTAGGCCAATCTGGTGGTAAGGGAAAAATTCCTTCCCAGCCCCCCTAAATGGGAGCAGCTAGAGTAATGCCCACAGCACCTGGTATTTCACCACCTAACAGGGAGGCAGGGTGGGTGCTGCCTCAGACTGCTCTGTGTAAAAGAGGCTTCATGCACAGGGCTGTCCCCTTTTAAACCCCTCTGTCCATCCGGTTCCAATGGGGTGAGTCAGTGTTGCCATGCTGTCCCATTGTTCCCTTTTGCAGCAATTTGACCTCTTCCTCCCCCAGCCAGCTATAAAACACTGATGCCTCCATTCTGCCAGCCAGACAAACCCTCCCTGCCCCCACAGGTGCAGTCATTTTTGTTAAGGACAGGAGACTTGTGAATGATCTTGATAGTGGCATAGGCCAACTGAGAAGTGGAGATAAAATGGATGAATGCTATGTAAAAATAAATATCTTGGATGGCTTCATGTCACATGAACGAAACTCACCTTCTTTCTTTTCTCAAGCAAAGCATCTGGTTATGATCTCTAACAAGCCATTACATATATTTTGGGAGAGAAAGGGCAGGGCCAGTAGGGCAGGGCACTATTCGTGGCACCCAGATCAGTGATGCTGCTGAAGCATGAAGAACGTTGCAGGCTCAACTATGAGCAATTACACACTGATGGGGGATTATAAACACCTGGGTGGCAATCATGGCTAATGATGTGAATGGGAGGACATAAGTGGAAGGAAAAGAAAACAAGGGGAAGCTGAGAGGGTGAGCCTGGAGGGGAGGAGTGAAGGCTGGAGGGAAGCTGTCTCTTGCTGTAAGCCTGAATAACATTGTGATGTGCTGTAAAAGAAGACTAAATGCACATTTGGTGAAAGAGTAAAAACCTGGTGTATACTTGTGACCAGGAGACCACATGAATTGGCTGAGCAGTGCAGTGCAATACACTGCATAGTGGTAGAGGTGCCCTGTGACAGCAAGATTAAGGCATAAGCCCCAGGGTTAAGGCTCAGTTCCTGGAGTCATTTCCTGAAATCAGAATCTCTACTTTCATTGTTTTTTAAAAAAAAGTTTCTAGCCTTCATGATTGTGGAATAAAAGCTTGAAAATGTGACTAAAGTGTAACCGAGGAAGTGGTGCCTGCCTGAGTCAGAATACATCCTGAAACAATAGCTCTGAGAGGTTAGAACTGCCTTATGTATGTACATGTGGAGTTAAACCCCAGATCACTGCTTCTGGGGTTCTTACTAACTCCATTCCAACAGAGATCTTTGTGTGTGGCAAGAGAAGAACAATGCAGTGGGCCCAACCCACGCACCCATTGTATTTGCTCCAGCTGTTGGGATAAATGCCACTTTTTAATGGGTGTGAAATTAAATTGGTATAGCCAGTACTTATACCTTCATCCCCATAGCCTGTGGAGCAGGGTTGTGTTGAGTGTGGGGTGGGGGCATGGGCAGTCTATTTTCAGCTGTGACATGGTCTTTAGGAGACTACTGCAAACTAGCACAAGTTAGAGCAGCCCCCAGGGTCTAACCTGAACAAGGGCTGGAGCAAAGAATCCAAAAGCCGTGATTCTTAACTTCTCCTTTCTCCTCTCTCCTAGACTTTTTTGGGTGGCTGTATATGGGAGAATTGCTTCCGTAGGCTCTAGCAAAGGCTACCCAACTCCTAACCTTGTCCCCATGGGGCTCCCACAACCTGTCGGGGAGCAGGTAATAGAGCAGCTGGAACTACTTCGTCTTCCGTCCCCTACAATACACCAGGCAATCAGCAGGAGAGATGCTGAACAGCTGCCATAGGGGAGAGCTAGCAACTGCTCAGAGAACTCCTGGCTCACATCAAAGCTGCTGGTGGGGCTGCATGGGAAGTGGTGGGAGTTGTCTGAGGGAGAAGATAGTAACAGATTCTTCACTTTAAAAATGATAGAGCATGGCTCAGGAAACACATTTTCGTTCAGAACCAAATAAAAATTGTCTCCTTAAATTGTGGCTGTGTTAGAGCCTCAAGGGCCACAGGGTGGACACCCCTAATCTATCTAGTAGGAAGTCACTCTCAGAACTCAAATAGCCACTTATTTTGATGCCTAAATTGGAACTTTTGGAAATCAAGCTGAAGGGTATCACCTGCCTTGCATTCATAAAAGATAAAAAAAGAACATTTTGGTTCACTTGTTCTAGTGATACAACTGCTTTGTGGCCTCCATACTGGTTGAGGTATGACCCATCAGGATGAATCCCCAGGTTTTAGCTTAAATCTCGAAGAAATGAATGGGCAGCGCTGGAGAAGTGGTGGAGATTGTTACCTCTGCAGAGGAAGATAGGTTAGTCCTTTGTGTGCTTACATACTTAGTCTAAGATCTTTACATACTTCTAAGGCCAAAGATAACTATGCAGATATTTATTTTTATGTAGAAGTTCTCCAATCTGTCTTCCCTTCTTCAGCAATATGAATCATAGACTTTAAGGTCAGAAGGGACCATTATGATCGCCTAGTCTGACCTCCTGCACAACATTCTCATCTTCTTTTGTAATTAGAGAATGACTTTGCACAATGATTGTGCAAAGTTATTTCTATATGGAGTAGTCAGGCCTTTTTGGTAGTGCCAGAGTTCTGCACTGAGGGGAACATTTTCATAAGGATCTAAGGATTTAGGAGCACATTTTCCACTGACTTCAGAAAAATCTTAGATAGCTTTGAAAATCTTTCCCTAAATGCCTGACAGGTCCTCTTTGTTAAGAACTGCATACAAAGAACAGGACACAAGAAGCCATTTGCAGTGCATAATACAATTTTCACTGGTTCTACAAAACCCAGGAACAATGCTGCATATTCATGAGTGTCCTTTATTGGAACCTTACGTATTCACTAATACCTATTACCTGTTAACTAATACTTACATATATACTGACAGCTCTCTTTTCTTGAAGACTCCTGGAACACTCATCATCCTTCCTGTTCCCTCATTTCTCTGGGGAATGTATTATATTTGAAATTGAAAACCGATAAATGATGTCAGCTTTTCTTAAGCACAGCCCCAATTAGAAACCATGGTGAAAAAATCAGTGTGGTTATACATGCTCATATCATATGAGGTTGCTCCTATCTCATGAACAGATACAATTCGGTGTGTAGTCTTGTTACAGCGAGTGCTACTTTGGTAAGATGCTTCATATTCCTCTAACTTCTGAAACTGATAATATTTTGAATTGGAGAGTCAGCAGTGGTTTTCTGTAAGCAAGTACCTGCAGTATTTTACTTGGTCATCTACTGTCTATCCCTTCTGCTAGAGAGAGGAGTCAATGAAACATCGCAGCCTATTCAGTTTGAGTGCAGACTCTTTTGTTACTTGAAAACTTCCTCGTGTAATTCATGAGATTTTCATCATTTTGTGGAATTTGTGAAGTTTCCCTAAAATTGACAGATTTATGCATATTCATATTCCCTAAAATTGACAGATTTATTCATATTCTTCCCAAGATGAGCATTTATTGTAAAAGACAGCAGAGATTTGTATGAGGGAAGGACTCTTTCACCATAAAACAATTCATAACATTTGTTAGAGCATATTTCCAAGTATAGTATAAGTCCAGCTGGCACTGTCTACTAGTTGATTGCAAATCTTTGCCAACCTACACTTTAAATACTAAATGGGGTTCTGTGCTCACAGTCTTCCAATTGTGCTCCCCATATTTTCATAGGTTATTTGTTTTTAATATTTCAGCCTGGCTGGCTTACACATTTATCATTGAATTATTTTCCATTTTGTTTATTCTCTAACGCCTTAAAGAGTTTGGGCTAGTACTGGTCCCTAAACTATAAGAATTAATAGTCCAAAAAACTTCCTCTGCATCTGTACCTGGTTTAATCCTTCAAAGCCATTTAGCTTCACTGACGGACCCTTTGAAAAACAGCCTGCAGAAACTGCAAGGACAGTTCCCTCTCTCTCTTATTGGGCACATTTCCAAGGCTGCTGAAAAGTCAAAGCCAAATACATATTCTTCAGTGGGGTTGCAGGGATTTACTGAGAGCAGACTTTATCCTCTCTGGTGCATGTTCTATGCCCCCGTTTCTGGTATTGTTTTACATGCACAACTCTCACTGAAGGGAGGGCCAGCTTTTTACCCTATATGATAATAAGCTTTTTTCATCTTAATAAAAATTGACCAGAACAATAGACATGAAAAGTATGGGGTAACATGAGTTACTGAGAACAGAATTTGGCCCATTATATGTGTGAGGGGGCTGAGTTGTAGTTCATGTGGAAATTAAATTTTGAATTTCATGACTTGTGTGTGGGTAAAAGTCCAGCCAATTTGTTGCATTAATGAAGTGCTGTTTGGTGGGTTTTTTTAAATTATGAATTAATATACAGTTGATATTTTCTTGTGTAGTGTATAATGCAAATTGATGCTTCTGTAGTTCATAAATGTTAAGAATTAGAAATACAGCCATTTATTTAAATATAGTATTTATACTTGATTTTTCGTGATGTGCTGTGTTAAAAAGGTAAAGAAAAACTATTGTACCAGACAGATGTTAATTTACCTTGGGCATTTTTCCAATTTAATTTAGCATTGCTTCTCTTTTATAACTCCAGCCTGTTTGTCATAACTTTTGAACAAATTGTCATTTGTTAAATACTTATAAGCAACAAGAAAAAATACAAAGGATATGTCTGGAGAATTTGTACTATCAATTTGCCCAAATAGAGTCCTATTCTGTAATTGCAAAAAGAAAAGGAGTACTTGTGGCACCTTAGAGACTAACAAATTTATTTGAGCATAAGCTTTCGTGAGCTACAGCTCACTTCATCAGATGCATTCAGTGGAAAACACAGTGGGGAGATTTATATACACAGAGAACATGAAACAATGGGTGTTACCATACATGCTGTAACAAGAGTGATCACTTAAGGTGAGCTACTACCAGCAGGAGGGCAGAGGGGAAAAACCTTTTGTAGTGATAAGCAAGGTGGGCCATTTCCAGCAGTTGACAAGAATGTCTGAGGAACAGTGGGGGGAGGATAAACATGGGGAAATAGTTTTACTTTGTGTAATGACCCATCCACTCCCAGTCTTTATTCAAGCCTAAGTTAATTGTATCCAGTTTGCAAATTAATCCCAATTCAGCAGTCCCTTGTTGGAGTCTGTTTTTGAAGTTTTTTTGTTGAAGAATTGCAACTTTTAGGTCTGTAATCGAGTGACCAAACAGATTGAAGTGTTCTCCGACTGGTTTTTGAATGTTATAATTCTTGACGTCTGATTTGTGTCCATTTATTCTTTTACGTAGAAACTGTCCAGTTTGACCAATGTACATGGCAGAGGGACATTACTGGCACATGATGGCATATATCACATTGGTAGATGTGCAGGTGAATGAGCCTCTGATAGTGTGGCTGATGTGATTAGGGCCTATGATGGTGTCCCCTGAATAGATATGTGGACACAGTGGGCAACGGGCTTTGTTGCAAGGATAGGTTCCTGGGTTAGTGGTTCTGTTGTGTGGTGTGTGGTTGCTGGTGAGTATTTGCTTCAGGTTGGGGGGCTGTCTGTAAGCAAGGACTGGCCTGTCTCCCAAGATCTGCGAGAGTGATGGGTCGTCCTTTAGGATAGGTTGTAGATCCTTGATGATGCGTTGGAGAGGTTTTAGTTGGGGGCTGAAGGTGATGGCTAGTGGCGTTCTGTTCTTTTCTTTGTTGGGCCTGTCCTGTAGTAGGTGACTTCTGGGTACTCTTCTGGCTCTGTCAATCTGTTTCTTCACTTCAGCAGGTGGGTATTGTAGTTGTAAGAATGCTTGATAGACATCTTGTAGGTGTTTGTCTCTGTCTGAGGGGTTGCAGCAAATGTGGTTGTATCGTAGAGCTTGGCTGTAGTCAATGGATCGTGTGGTGTGGTCTGGATGAAAGCTGGAGGCATGTAGGTAGGTATAGCGGCCAGTAGGTTTCCAGTATGGGGTGGTGATTATGTGACCATCGCTTATTAGCACCATAGTGTCCAGGAAGTGGATCTCTTGTGTGGACTGGTCCAGGCTGAGGTTGACGGTGGGATGGAAATTGTTGAAATCGTGGTGGAATTCCTCAAGGGCTTCTTTTCCATGGGTCCAGATGATGAAGATGTCACCAATGTAGCGCAAGTAGAGTAGGGGCATTAGGGGACGAGAGCTGAGGAAGCGTTGTTCTAAGACAGCCATAAAAATGTTGGCATACTGTGGGGCCATGCGGGTACGCATAGCAGTGCTGCTGATTTGAAGGTATACATTGTCCCCAAATGTGAAATAGTTATGGGTGAGGACAAAGACACGAAGTTCAGCCACCAGGTTTCCTGTGACATTATCGGGGATACTGTTCCTGACGGCTTGTAGTCCATCTTTGTGTGGAATGTTGGTGTAGAGGGCTTCTACATTCATAGTGGCCAGGATGGCGTTTTCAGGAAGATCACCGATGGATTGTACTTTCCTCAGGAAGTCAGTGGTGTCTCGAAGATAGCTGGGAGTGCTGGTGGCAAAGGGCCTGAGGAGGGAGTCTACATAGCCAGACACTCCTGCTGTCAAGGTGCCAATGCCTGAGATGATGGGGCATCTAGGATTTCCAGGTTTATGGATCTTGGGTAGCTGATAGAATACCTACTACAGGACAGGCCTGACAAACAAAAGAACAGAACGCCACTAGCCATCACCTTCATCCCCCAACTAAAACCTCTCCAATGCATCCTCAAGGATCTACAACCTATCCTGAAGGATGACCCATCACTCTCACAGATCTTGGGAGACAGGCCAGTCCTTGCTTACAGACAGCCCCCCAACCTGAAGCAAATACTCACCAGCAACCACACACCACACAACAGAACCACTAACCCAGGAACCTATCCTTGCAACAAAGCCCGTTGCTCACTGTGTCCACATATCTATTCAGGGGACACCATCATAGGCCCTAATCACATCAGCCACACTATCAGAGGCTCATTCACCTGCACATCATGTGCCAGCAATGTCCCTCTGCCATGTACATTGGTCAAACTGGACAGTCTCTACGTAAAAAAATAAATGGACGCAAATCAGACGTCAAGAATTATAACATTCAAAAACCAGTCGGAGAACACTTCAATCTGTTTGGTCACTCGATTACAGACCTAAAAGTTGCAATTCTTCAACAAAAAACTTCAGAGACAGACTCCAATGAGAGACTGCTGAATTGGAATTAATTTGCAAACTGGATACAATTAACTTAGGCTTGAATAAAGACTGGGAGTGGATGGGTCATCACACAAAGTAAAACTATTTCCCCATGTTTATCCTCCCCCCACTGTTCTTCAGACATTCTTGTCAACTGCTGGAAATGGCCCACCTTGATTATCACTACAAAGGTTTTTCCCCCCTGCTCTCCTGCTGGTAATAGCTCACCTTAAGTGATCACTCTTGTTACAGCATGTATGGTAACACCCATTGTTTCATGTTCTCTGTGTATATAAATCTCCCCACTGTATTTTCCACTGAATGCATCTGATGAAGTGAGCTGTAGCTCACAAAAGCTTATGCTCAAATAAATATGTTAGTCTCTAAGGTGCCACAAGTACTCCTTTTCTTTTTGTGAATACAGACTAACACAGCTGCTATTCTGAATTCTGTAATTGGTACACCTTACCTAGGAGTTTTAACTTGTCAACTCTAAACCCTTCCAATGCACAATAAAAAGTAAACAACTAAAAGAAGTCCAAAGACTTTTTTCCCCTCTTACAAGATACTCGGAATAAATTTCTATAATATTTATTGTTTTATGTGTGCCACAAACTGCTGCAGCTCAAGTCTGCAGTGGTAAACTTTAGAATGGATCCACCTCTATAAATATCCACAGGAAGTTTCACTTCCGTTATAGAGCTCAGACTGATGTTTTTAGTCCCATGTTCTCAGCTAAGATAGTCACTTGAAGCAGTGTACTTCTCCTTCATTTTACTGCTCAGGTTTCAGCAGATTATGGTGTTACCATCTTCCTCCTGTTCCCCAGAGAGTTCTCAAAAAACAAAACGGGGAATATGTCAGGAGACATATTTAATTCCCCACCTCTTCCCCCAACTACTACCAGAATAACAAATTAGAAGCCATCTTTACATATTACCAAAAAGGGCACATACATTTAAAAATGTTTTCCAGTTCATCTTTAAAGCAGACTAATGTTATGCCCTTTATATAAATCAGTGGTAGAATGTTACCTGGAATTCTCCATTAACTTTCAGTGAACTAATTTTAAAATAAAACTCTTTTTAAAAAGTCATACAAGAAATAGAGAAATATTACAGGCAGTGCCACAATTTTTTTTGTTTTGTTTTTTACCAGTGGAACCGAGACCACAGCTCTCTCATATGACTTGAGCTTTCAAGACCATACAAAAATATGTCTTTCTTCTTTCCTTTTTCTACATCCAATTCTTTGAATTAATCAGAAAATCAAGACTCAGAAAAATTTCTCAATAGCCTCATAGCACCTTGCTGGCTCACTAATTATTGGCTTTCAGACATCATTTTAAACAACATTCCCCTCTAACACTATGGCACAGCTGGATCTCCTCTCACAAGTCCTAATCCTTTACCTAGATCAAAAGTTACTCCGTTGACTCGTGTATATATAGCTAGGGAGACATTCCTAATGAGAGGTTATTCCAAGCAACTCATATCATATTTGATGTCTTTAAGAAACCTAGAAAATGCAAAGAAAAAAGAAACTTGTCTGTATATGATTATGACAAACACTGCCCTACTGATAAAAATCAGAAGCTGTCTGTCAAATTTCAAACATTCTAGAGTTTCTCCAGCTTATGTAGTTCCAATTGTTAATTTGAAGATGTAGGTTTTGGTGGAAAAATGTTTCCTTGGACATGATGATCCTTTTATTCTCTCTATTTCTTTATCCTCATATATCTCACATAGATTTATTAAATTAGCCCACATGTATCAAATTATACAAATATCAAACCTAAAAATACAGTAACATCACTCCCTTGGAAAATGACCATTTGAACCCTATGCTCTTTGTTATATTGTTTCCTTACACACAAGGAATCCTCTTGCCTGGAGACTGAGTGATGGGTTAACCATGCCCACAAAGGCACAAGCAGCTTAAATTTAAAAAAAAAAAAATGAATCCAAATGTGTCTTTAATAAGCAAGACACGAGAAGTCTTCCACTCTTCTCCATGCTAATTAGGCTTCAACTTGTGTCCAGTTCTGGATGCCACATTTCATGAAAGATGTGGACAACTGGAGAAAGTCCAGAGAGGAGCAACGGAAATGATTAAAGGTCTAGAAAACATGACCTAAAAGGGAAGATTGAAAAAAATGGATTTGTTTAATCTGGAGAAGAGAAGACGGAGAAGGGACATGACAAAAGGTTGTTACAAGAAGGAGGGAGAAAACTTGTTCTTAACCTCTGAGAACAAGAAGCAATGGGCTTAAATTGTAGCAAGGGTGGTTTAGGTTGGACATTAGGAAAAAAATCCTAACTTTCAGGGTGGTTAAGCACTGGAATAAATTGCCTAGGGAGGTTGTGGAATCTCCATCATTTTGAGACTTATAAGAGCAGGTTAGACAAACACCTGTCAGGGATGGTCTAGATAATACTTAGTCCTGCCATGAGTGCAGGGGACTGGACTAGATGACCTCTCAAGGTCCCTTTCAGTCCTAAAATTCTATGATTCTATGATTTCCCCTATGTTAGCTCTGGAACGTCACCACAGATCCAGCTGAGATACTTCTAAAGCTATAAACCCTAGGAAACTTCAAATTCATACCAATTATGTACTTAGGTTGGAAAGATTCCAGACTAGATGATACTCTGCTATGAGAAGACATATTTGTGGTAAATTCAAATTATGTATTCTTCAGTGTCATAAAGAGTAGGAATCCTCTAGGCTGGTGACTTACTGATGGGGGTAAGTAGCAAGCAGTCCAGCCTTCAAGAAAAATGGTGCTAGGGGAAGAACAGACTGAAATGAGAAGATAGCTCAAGGAAGAAGACTATAAGTCCTGACGGATAAAGGCAGCACCTTGTGAAGTTAACCTATTTATGGAGATTTCTAGATGGTCACTTTGCAGATCTCCTCAAAGGTACTCTATTTCTTTTTGCCCCAAATAAGGAGACAGATATTGTTAAATATTGTCTGAGGTTGGAAAAGTGACATTCTTCTTACAGGTTTTTAAATGAGTAGATCTAATGTACCTGGAGATGGTTGTCTTAGATGCTATGAGATCTTTGTTCTTGCCAGTTTAAGAGTTGAATATCCATCTCATATCTGCATCTGGCTTCCTGAGGACTTTGTCATGTCCAGGAGGAATTTGATGACTCTGTAGACATCAGACAGAACCTTCTGAGGTCTTGATAAACAGGTTTAGGTTAGTATTGCCTTCACTGAAGTGATAAGGAGACTCTCTTGCTTCAAGCAGGAATTCTGGACTTATTCGAGCACCATTTTGTCTGGGGAAAACCTGAAGAAAAATGAATTTCTTAGTGGGAGGAGAGCAATATTTCTGGGGGCTAAGACACTAAAGTTTGGAGTGTGAATTTGAGAGATTTAGGATTTTCTGAACTATCTGAGGTTTAAGTGAAAGACTACATAGAACTATGTGAGTAGCAGGAAAATGTTATTCATGAGTATTTTGGTGAATTAGAAAATGAATTTCTGTTTACCAGGTTGGCACTAAATTTATGTTTTGCTTTCCACAAACATTAGTGGAAGCAAAAATGTGTTAATGAAAAAGGAATTTTGAACCTGAATCCAGCATTTGTTTAATGAGTAAACAAAATTCCTGGAGAGAAGCAGTATGGTAGACATCTTAAAAGTCTGTGCAGTTTCTGAGAAAAGGAGGAGGCAGAATAGGCAAGGAGAGGCAATGGAGGAGGAAAGATCAAAGGGGCACTGAAAAATAAGGAGAGAGAGAAAGGAAATGACACAGTAAGTATGATGATGAAGAGAGAGCAAAAGGAGAGACAATGCTAGGAGGACCCATTCTTCACTAACGTGAATCCATGTCACAGAGATTGCACCAAAGAAGATCTAAATCTCTGCAACCACAATGAGAAGTAGGTGAAGAAAGATAACGTGGCCATCTCAGCACTTTGTGGGCACTTTTGTAGACCCTGTGTAGAGATCTATCTCCAAATTCTGACAGTATTCTTCTTTCAGTCATCAGCAGCTAAGTTGCCCACCCACTGGAAGGCAGGGCCCTAACACAGAATCCTGAGGGAAGAGTGAATATGTTTGTAAAAATCAAAGTCTGCTTGCAAACAATTAATGAATAGGAGGAAAAGGTGAAATTCATCAAGTAATTTGTTCACTGCAGAGAGTTCACCCAGTTCTAGTCTAATTGATCCTCAGGTTCACCCAGTACTAGTCCATTATATGATGTTTGTTTTTTATTGAGATGTGACTATCCTAATGACATTGATACATGAACTGATAGAGTAATAGTTTTTTAATTGAACAGAAGAAAAATACTTGTGGTGTCAGTTTTTAATAAATGAGCAGGTTAAATGTTCCATGAAAGGTACCATATGTTTTTTTTTTTAAATCTGTAAATTAGTTGCAAAGTCACAGTTAATTTAATTATATGGTCTCACTGTCTTGGGATAATAAAGCAGACTGAGAATTATAATAGAGTTAGTCTGAGGATGAAACCTTTACTGTTGAGATACATTTTGAAAATGAAACAGTATGGCTAACTGCTTTTAAATGATTCTGCTTACGTTCATAAGGATATTATTTTAAAGATAATTGCATATTTAGATCATAATACAACTGATTAGTGTTAGGCAATTCATTGACTTGTACTTCATTGTTCTGTTATGTTTCTCAATTTAACATCTGTACACATGCAAATTTTGCTGTCAATGCCTCTAAAATACTGTTGGGAAAATTTAGGATGCAAGCACCACTGGACGGCTTGTATCCCCTTACAAACCCAAACAGCCTGAAAAAGAGAGCACTGGATTGTTTTGCTTCAACAGGTGAGGCCTCCAACAAGTGCTTCACCTGAGAGCAGGCTGACTGCTAGTCCCACCCTTAGTCTGGTCTGTGGGGTACGTTCGGAGGCGGAGCAGGAAGAGCAGCCTGCATTGGTTCCGGAAACCCCGGAATTTCTGATGATCCCTGTCAAATCATTCAGGCAGTGGCATCTTGGGGGCTGGTTCCAGTGAGGCATGGTCCGCTCGGGTACATAGTGCCACCACTTCTCCCCAGGAGCATGCAAAGGGCTTGTGTACGGCCTGTGCTGAGGCTTCAAGTGGGCTACTTGCTCATGCAGGTTTCTTGCTTCCAGTGCACACTGCATAGCGTGGGTCTGTAGTGTGAGGTTCTCCGCCTGAGCCAGGTGACTTGGTCCTGCATGTCCTGGGACCTCAGTGGGCTGCTGGTTAGAATGCCTCCCACCTGCTCCATCATCTGTGAAGGGGTTGGATGGATTGGGCAGGGGAGAGGGAAGAGTGGTCTGAGCAAATGGTCATGACTGGGGCATCAGACTTAGTGGTCAGAGCAGGAGTCAGGCAGAATTGGGTACCAGACAGGCAGAGTCTAAGGCAGACCAGAGGGCAAACCAAGAGTCAGGCATCAGGAAGCAGTTAGAGTCAGAAGCCATAGACTGGCATTTCTCACACACAAGGTCTGAAACAAAGACAGTCAGGCAGTCTGTGTTGTTGCTCAGACTACTCCCCATCATGGCTTCCTGACTTAAATACTGTTGCCACCAAATCAGTGGGCTGTGAGAAAGTGCCACTCAGGTCCTGCTGAGCCCAGCCTTGTAGGGTCCTCCTATAAGAGCCCACCATAAGCCTCCCTGTGTGATGTGCAGGCATCAATACCTCCAATTGCCTGCCCCATGGTCCCAGGTTCTATTCCTGCAGGTTCTTACAGCTACCTACTGGCCATTCAAGTAAAATTATTTAGCTTCTCTTCCAGAATTTATTTTTTTCAATTAAAATTTCTTTTCATATCTCTGCTTTTCCAGACAGGAACTCTGTCTTCTGTGAATGCCTAGTGTCGTTTAGCGGCCGGAACAATATAAATAAATTAATAATAAGATAGAAAATACACCCATCAGAAATGTTCTATGAACAATTTTCTTCACAAATGTATTTAATAAAATCTGAGCTGACAAAATGTCAACTTAAACTCACTGACCTGCAAAAACTAAGACCCCCACTGCTCAACTTCTGTCTTATTAAAACCTGGGTAAATAGATAGTCTTGAAATATAAAATGATGATCAGAATCTTTAATAGTCATCTGATTTATTATAGTAAGGTAAAATGATCAAGAAAGGCTAGAAGTTATGTCCAGCAACAGCACTTACTTGATAGAAAATGTGCCAACTTTGAAGAAAGGAAATGTTCAACATACAGAGGAAAGGGCTATAGATATCCTGGATCATTAAATGGATCTATAGAGAAACATTTTAAAATGTATGTTCTCTCTTATCCCCTCATTTATTCAGGTATAGCGGTGTTTCCATAGTCCCAAGATATTGTATCTTTTATTTAATAAATGACAATTTCCTCCCCTACCAAAATAACCATGTCTGTTCAGAACCATGTCTTAAATACTTTCTTTCATTCATAATCATATATTCTAGATTTATATAATTGCTTTCATTGTTTTTAATTATTTTAAAATATTTTCTGTATCTTCTGATAATGCATAATGTTAAACAAACTATGCAACAGATTTTCCTGTAGACTATGGAAATTTCCACACATACACAATACACTGAATTCTTGCTGCTCTGAATAACCCTATTACAGGGAGGCAAAACAAAACAAACCACTGCAGCTAAGGAGATTGGAACTTTTCTTCATGGAAAATGGCTTGCTTTATAGTCTTGATATCCTGCTTTCCAAATGCATCTTTAGAAAGCATAATGGGCTACATGCAGATTGACTAGTAGTTGAAAAGAGCTTTTGTACTAATACTTCTGCACCCTATGATGATGAAGATTGTTCCCACTGACTGGTGACTTGCATTTCAGCTAACTGAAAGAATATTTGCTGAAAAATATTTTTTTAAAAAAATGTCATTTAAGGCCAATTTTTTCAAAACTTCTTTGGTGTCTAACTGGCCCGATAAGAGGCTAAGTGGAAGAGGACTGGGAAGCATAGTATTTTTAAAAGGATTTCTTAGGTGTAAAGAAGTCTACTCCATGCTCAGGGATTGTTGTACTTAATTTCTGGGTGTTGCGGGAAATGACAAAAGACTAAGGCCCAAGTGGGTGGGGGTGAGGATGCTTGTGATGTCGTAGCTATCTGAAGTTTAGGTATGTCAGGTTATGCTCTGGTAACAGGAACAAGTTTCCCTTAGGTGCCAGCGCAGTGCTGGAAAGATTGCCCAGGTAATGCAGAAATAGGTTTCTGGTGTTTCTTCAACATCTGAGTGTGATCCAAATGTGAACTTTATCAACAAATGATTTTTGGGTGCAGAAAAGAAAGGAAAGGGAAAAGGCAAGAATTCAAAGGGGAGTATTAATAAGCTTGCTTCTTTTTGGTGGATGTCTGAGGGTATGTCTACACTGCAATTAAAAACCCATGGCCGGTCCTTGCCAGCTGACTCAGGGTTCAGGCTAAGGGTCTGTTGCATTTTTGTGTAGATGTTTGGACTTGGGCTGGAGCCCCGGCTTTAGGACCCTATGAGATGGAACAGTCCCAGAGCCCTTTCTGCAGCCTGAGCCCCAAAGTCTATGCTCCAGTTAAACAGCCCCTTCGCCCAAGCCCTGTGAGCCCGATTCAGCTGGCACGGGCCAGCCACAGATGTCTAATTGCAGTGTAGTCACCCTAAGACAGATTGAGACTGTGCTTTCACCAGTTGAGTGCTGACATGTAGTTACACTACCTGGAGGCAGGGCCCTAGTTGTGCCACATATGGTGATGGTGGGAAGGTGGAGGCATCTGAGCAATAGGATAGTGGGGAAATCCTTTCAGCATGATTGAACTGTGAGAAAGGAAACAAAGTACTGTCAAAATCAAAAATGGCACACTGAAAATGGTACTTATTAAATGACTGTCTTTCAACAGTCAAAATCTCTGCTGTCTCCATTCTGCGTGGACTGTTGCCTTGCTTGTGGAGATAGTAGGGGTCTAAGGGTGAGTGAACCTTTTTTGAGGTTGGGGTACATAGAGCACTGTATATGGGAGTTGGGCAGTGTTTTGTGGGCTTTAGTATTTTGCAGGGGGATGAGGCATACTGGTGGGAAATTCCAGCTAAATTATTTATGCAGTAAAACACACACATACCTTGTGCTAAAGAAGTATCTACTTGCAATGTATCTACTGCCTGGATGCTCATTAGTAACCTGTCAAGACTCACTGCTGACTACTGTCTCTGGTACCAGAGTCTTAACAATTGTGCTGTTTGTCTGAGACAGCTCTGGCCATCTCCTGTTCTGGCCACTGGTACCCAATCTGTTGTTAGGTGGTCAGATCCCTCATTCACCTCCACTTCTTCTCTGTGTGTGTCAGCCCAATCCCATTACCTCCGATAGCATTAAAAATCTGGCGTTTCCACCCATATTCGGTCTTTCACCAGCTGTACAGACAGATCCTGCTTGACTTACTGATGTAAGATGTCCCACTGAAGTCATTGAATGTAAAGGCTGCTTGATGGCCTATTCGAAATACATTGGTTGTCTCAGTAATAGTTTTGTCCAATCTAAGAATAAAATATATATTTTTTGTTATAGTTTATTGGCTTCAGTCTGGTACTTGTATAAAGCAGGATTTGGTTGTATGGTTGAGAAGGGTAACGTGACTACAGCCTTAAGATGTATAAAGGGAAAGCCTGATGTCTTTCAGACGGTGCAGGACACATTACAGATACTTATCATTTCACATTTATCTTAGGTTAAAAAATGGAAGAAGGAATAACCAAAACGTAATTTTTCCTCTTTTTTTTTTTTTTTTTTTTAAAGATAATACCTCTTCAATCCGGCACAGCCCATATTTAGTCTGGTGTTCTGACTATTACAATTCCAGCTACTCCTGACTATATATTTTATCTTCTAAACCCACTTTACACAGCTCAAGAAGCACAAAATGGACTTGAAATGACCAGCAGAAGTTTTCCTGTGAAGTTGAATTTTCCACTGGTGGAAAGATGGGGGAGGTAGTGGAACGGTTCCTGTATTAATTGGCCTCCTACCTTGCGTAAGGCATCAAAGGAAAAGTGTCAGGGTCAGGCTGGGGGCAGGGCAAGGTGTGGTAAAGCAGAGCTCCCATTCCTTACCTGGTGTTAGATCATTGAGGGACTTTCATGCAGGTATTATAATTTACAACTGCTGTGCAGCATTCCTATCTCGGTTTAGACCGAGGCCATGCAGGTTCAGGGAACATCAACCAGTGCCAGGCAGCTCCTCTCATTGGTTTGTCCACACAGAGCTCAGGCAGGTGGAGAAGTCAGCACTGTGTGTTCATTGTGTAACATCTATCTAGAAACTGCATCTTAAAATGCTTTACAGAGTTAAAAATAATAGCAGGTATTAAAAGATAATGGATTACTGAATAACTGTTCAGTGGCATATGATACAAAGTGTAAACAGAAGAAAATATATAACAATGCAACATAAAGTCCACCTGATTAGCTGGATGCAAGATATGACAACAAGACTTTTTGGATTGAAGATTAGTAACTTGTATCTGAAATTAACACCCCCCTCCCCGAAAAACTAGTATCTCATCAAATTACTGAAAGTGGAAAGGAAATGTTTCATCCAGTGCTCAGAGGGAGCCTCCAAGTTTACGCGACTTGTAGAAGTAGAAAAAAAATTAGAGCTCAGTCACAGCTGTGTGAGATACATGTAAGAAGAGATGTTTTCCCCTCTCCAAGAAAAAATGTGGATGGTTGGAGCTGCAGATTCCCTGTTTCCTTTGCATCAGGTATTTTGCCATGCTAAAAATGTTCTGTACTGAAGGGTATTTTCCAGAGGAGTATGTCTTTCATGTATATATTTCTACCAGCCTTAATGTGCAATATATTTTAACAGTTATCTCCGCATACTATTAACCTCAGTAACTAAAGGATTAAAATATAACCTTAAAAAAATCCCTGCTGCAGCTCTGCTAAAGTATGGGATCGCAAACTGTTAGGTAGGAATAAGAAAAAAATGGCTCAAGTCATTACCAACGCATCATATCATGAGGGGTTTTAGGTAGAAATCACCCGAAATATCACAACAGGTGAACCAGCTCACACATACAGCCATTATGGTGCCAAGGTCTGGTCTCACTTTGGCCCTTATTCAGCAAGATGCTTCAGTGTATGCCTGCTTTTGAGCACTCCTACTGAAGGCAAGGGGAGACTAATCACAAGATGGGGATTGGGGCCTGCCTTATTGCACCCTCTTCTGGCTGGACCCCAGCTTACTTTTCCTGAGCCAGCACCCTCCCTGGGGGAATTCTGCCTGGGATTTTCCTGCAGTCCAGGGAAGGTAACTTCCAGCAGTGTCAGTGTCATGGTTTCTTTGTCTTTTATTTCAAGTCTGCTCAACAAAACAAGATCAAAACTTCCCCAAGTCTGTCCTTCACTTTCCCATAGGTTTCTCAACCCAAAGTTACTGGCTCATTCCTCAGATCCTTTGTGATAATAAGACTTCCCACAGCGTCTCATCTGTCCATTTTGTCCCAGCAGTAGCTCCAGCCTCTGTCAGGTACTGCAGATCTCCCTCTCCATTTCCTGCTTCTCCTTTTATGATGATCAGCCTGTTAAGCTGCGGGTCTTTCCCCATGGGCAGCAGGCAGGGCTAATCAGCATACCAGTCAGCTGTTGGCCTCTGATTTCAGTGGAATGGTATCCCTGACACCTTCACAGTTATAGGCAACTAGTAACTGCTGATAGTAAAGGGGCACAATTTAAAGGGTATGGTGGTATTGCATTGCCCCATACTTGGTGCTTGCAGCATAGCCCAAATTTAGCCCTAACAGACCTTACAGGGACACTGTGAAACTGACTATACACAAAGTGCCATCAATACATAAAATAAACAAGCTCAAAAAAAGTAGAGGAGATTCTTCCCGCCCCACCACACACCCCCTAATCTCTTTTGGTTCTCGTAATCTTACTTGTTAGCTTGTCACTATAGTAGGTACAAAGTTTTTGGACAAAAATGTGATTTTTCAAGTTGAGATTGTGCCTTTAGCCATGATCCTACATTTCTGCCCACCTGGAGAGGAACGCAGGACTCCTAGAACCGTAAGGAATTCCAGACTGATTGTCCCAGGCCTGGTGTAAAACAGGACTTGGATGGTGGCCATCTTAATAAAAAATGTAAGCACTTTTGCAACACTGCTGTCAGGAAATATGACTCTACAGCCAACCTTAGAGCTTTCATATATACTGGAAACTTGACAAATCATTATCAATCAAGCAGTTTGTGCTCCAGAAAGACTCCAGGAGAAAGTATGTTTCCAGAATCGCTGTAAGTGGTCTGGTCCATATACAAGTAGAGGACACAAAAGTAATTTATTCCCGTCTCTCCCGATTTGGGAAATTGTGTTCTCCCTTAGATATAGAAACACCTAAAAAGAACATCTGGTGGAAAAATGTCTGCAGAGATACTCCCTGATGTTAGTAGGAGGAGGAATTTGTATGGTTTATTTTTAAGTTGGAACAATTGCCACATATTTGTACCCCTGTAACAGATGCTTTGACAAGAGCAAAATAAAGGTGACAGGCATTCATGGAACACCACCCTGAACTGGAAAATTATTCTTTAGAGCTCCTGAGATCAAAAAAGACACTGGGAGGTTCTATTGAGCTCAGGCCTGAAGGAACTCTCATGATCAGTCTATCCTCCTGTTAATTGGAAGGGATAGCTAGATACACAAGAGAACTTGAGCACACAGAATTGTTCTGTGTAGCAAAGGAAACTCAATGGGTCTGTCATACACAAGAGTGCATCAAACCATAGTTAAACATTATAGGCCTATATTTCTTTGCACTAGTGGGGTGAGTCTATAATGAAGTTGAGGACCCATACCTTAAAAGGCTCAAAGTGAACAACACACTTGAACTATATAAAGAAAGAGTACTTGTGGCACCTTAGAGACTAACAAATTTATTTGAGCATAAGCTTTCGTGAGCTACAGCTCACTTCATCGGATGCATATATATATATATATATATATATATATATATATATATATATATATATAAAGATGTAGCCTGCTGTTAACCATGAATATCCTGATAACTCCTGAGTTTTTGACTTGCAATAAAAGGAATATTTCATTTGCAGAAAAAATAAACTGAATGATGAGTCAGCTGGTAACATACAATTAAATGCAGCACTGTAGTGCACTATTAGAAATCCACAAAATAAATGCATATTTACCCACCTTTTCTGACCCTGCCTTCAGCATTCAATAATATGAATAGCGCAACTCAGAATTTATTGTGAAGATGGCAGTTTAACAAGATGAACAACATACGTTGCTTAGTTTATTAAGATTTTAATTTTTGTATTTTGTTTTTTGTTTTGCTTTATTTTTAATACGTAAGTTGGTTAGAGAGTTCACATTGCATAGGGTTCATTTAATTTTATATATATTTATATATAACTGAACACCCTCAATTTTAAATCTAGATGGACTCCAAAAATCTGTCATACTTGTTTCTAATAGCAGGAACACAGAAACTGCCAAATTATCAGACTGACTCAGACCAGCGGTCAACCGAGTTCAGTATTCTGTTTGTTAACAATGACTAGTACCAGATGCTTCAGAACAAAGTTCAAGAAACCTTGCAGTAGTCAGTTATGGTGTAAGGTGCCCAAGGGAAAGTTTACTCCTATTCCCCAATAGTAGAGGTTAGCTTATGCCTCCAGCATGTTAAGGGTTTATATTCCTTCCAAAATTCCTCGGGATATTTCTTTTAATGTAAAATTACTATTATAACTTGGATATTCTTACTATCCATAAACGTCTAATCCTTTTTGGACTCCTCAGCTTCTAGCCTTAATGAGATCACAGTGAGTCCCACAAGCTAGTTTTGCATTGTGTGAAAATATAATTCCCTTTACTAGATTTGAATTTGCCTTTCAATTTCATTTAATATCCCCTTGTTCCCACAGTATGAGACAGGGTGAACAGAAGTTCCCAATCTACTTCTCTGTACCATTCATTGTTTTCTATACATTTATAAAGTCCTCTCTCATTCATCTCAGCTAGGATTTTCAAAGGAGCCTAGGAAAGTTAGACACTGAAATCTCATTCAAGTTCAATGGGAGTTGGGCAACTAACTCCTAGGGCTCTTCTGAAAATCCTAGCACATCTCTCTGGTAAACATGCCAGTCTTTTCAATATCTTTACATATGAGAGCTTATCCATGCTTCGGATCAATCTCAGCACCCATGCCTGAACTCCCTCTATTTCTGCGTTATCCTTTTCTGATCCGATCTGCGCATAGTATTCCAGATGAGGGCATACCATTGATTTATACATTGGCATTATTTTACTCACCATTCCACATGGATCCTAACATTTTGTTTGCTTTTTAACCCCTGTGGTTGCACAGTGAGTGGAGGTCTTCCCTGAGCTGACTGCAGTAATGTTCTGCTCTTTTTCCTGTTAATACAGAATGCACTTCGGTATATGACTAGATGAAATTACTTCATGAATTATGAAAAAAAATTGGTATAAAGCTTGGCTAAAATATGGGTGTTTAAATACATATTAGATCAAAATGTGATAGTGTACCTACTTTATACCATTTAATTGAGTTGTGGTAAGGGCACTTAAGTGTAGTTATGAACTAGCAGGCAAAGGAGTTACTTCTCTTTGGAGAAAACTTGCTATATCGCAGTTAAAGAGGAAGACAGCAGAGTCTTCTTCATGGCTTCTGCTAAAGGTTTTACTCCTCCATTAAGTGCAGAATTGGGTCCTCGGATTGAAACCATATTGTACAAACACTGCAATTAGTACTCACACAAGTAATCAATGCACCAACATTAGCTGCATTTCACATCACTACCCTAATTGATTTCAGTAAGAACACTTGTGTAAATAACATTGCACATGTGTGGATTTGAAGGATTGGACCCTAATCTACTCATTTAGGGAGTGCCACATTATTAGTCACAAAATTCTGGAACTGCTAACTTAACTCATTCCTGAAGCATTTCCCATAGTCTGACTTGATTCTGCCTTGCAAAACTCCTTACACCCATGATAAATAAATGTTGGGGGAGAAACAAGCAAGTAAACTATTGCTTTCATTAAAATATTGTAAATTCAGCTTAGTAGAATTTGTGCCTCCGCTGGTAAATTTTCATAACAATTTTGCAAGCTTGACTCAAATGCAAAATGTATTCATAGTCAAGGAAGAATGAGTAACATGCACCAAGTTACCTTGATATCGCTCATATGTCAGTTACTCAGTTCCATAACCTTGCATGACAATTGCTCTTAAATGTTCTACAAGTGTTGGTTGCAGATTTTTTTTAAATGCCTGAAGAGCAATAATTGTTGCCTCAAAGAAGGCAATAACCTCCAGACACACACCAAGATTTTTTCCCCCCCTTTAAATATGTGCTCTAGTTAGGCTCCGAAATACAATACCATCCTCCCCCTCCTTTGAATTTCATATCAACACACAACAAATCTTTGGAGCATGCACTGGAGTTTTAAGTGCTCACCAGCTACTAGTAGGCTGGCTAGATCATATGAGACGTTTGGTTTCCTTTCATGAAATATGAGTCTGATTCCGCACTCATGCAATATTTGGAACTCAGACAGGGCCTTATTTAAAGTAAAATACCTGTCTCCTACTCTTATGGCTTTAAAGGAATCCTGTGTATTGCTAAAAGCACATCAAGGATTTCCCTCTAGCTTATTGGGTGGCTGGAGGAACCCAGGCCAAGAAACTTCTCTCTCCCACAGAAATCCCCCATCCTCCATGAGTTTTGCCTCCCCCAAACACCCCCGCCCCCCATTGCTAGTCCCTGGCCCTGCTGCTCCCTGCCCCAGATGCCCACCCAGGCTGGCCACATGGCTCCTTCCTTGTGCCCCCTACCCTGTGACTCCCAGCCCTGGCCTGTGTGGCCTCCCCTTCCCCCCATGATCCCCATGCTGATCATCCTCAGCGGCCCCTCCCTCCCCTGATCCCTCCCATTTTGCCCTGTCACTGCAAGAAAGAAGCTCCCCTTCTTACTCATCAGCAGTGGCAGGCAGGCTACTCTGATCCAGGCATGTACCTGAGGACAGCTGGTGGGTGGGACAGGACAGGGACAGCTTCTCCCCACCCCCTCTGGAATGTCCCCCCCCCCAGGCATCTGGGGAAGGGCATGTAACCATTCATGCCCCTCCCTAGCATTGCCTAAGCGCAGCTGAACATGTGTTTAAGCACCTTGCTGAGTTGGGGCCACATTCTGTTACTTTTACTCTTGCTGAGTAGGTGACTCTATACTTGACTTCAAAACACCATTGCTTTCCTCAGATTGCATGTTTTATCTATAAACAGTATTAAAAAACTAACAAGGCCTTGTGCAAGCCTGTATTAATGTAAGCAGTGTCAGGATGAGCTCCACCCTGACATCTGGTGGTGAGGTGTGGCAAGTTGTGGAAAAGAACTTCAGGGGCCGATCTCATTTGCATAGGCACAACCACCCCACCTAGAATGAGGCCATAGCTGCCCAAATGGTCACTTTGGCTGCTGTGGGATCCCCAGTGTCTCTATTATTGGGGCAGGAAGAATAAATTGTTATTACCCTGATTATGGGAACTGTGCTTGGAACTGTACTTGGTCTTTTGTTATGATGGAGGGACTCACCATCAACTAAGTAGCACTCGCTAGGCAAGGGTCATGGGTTCCAAAACTCTGTGAATTGAGAGAGGCTGGGGACAAGTATTAATACTTGGTGGCATGGGCCCCTGGATGAGGGCCTTACATGCTAATTGCACTTCCTTCTCTCTCCACTGTGGAATATCAGAGCTAATTTTGCTTCTATTAGGAGTCTAGTTACAGGCTGCTGAGCTCACTTTGGGCTAATGGTGTACCAGCACTGAGGCTCCCCTACTACAAGCTGAATTCACCTAAGAGCTGAAATCACTGAGCGTTGTGTTAAGTAGTGGGGGAGCCTGAAGATATATTGCAGAGCAGTTTGCGGGATGGCTGGAGTGCCTTGTGGACAGGCTGGTGGAGCAGTTCATAGGACGGCGGGAGCTGCTTGTGGGACGTGGAGCGGAGCAGTTCGTGGGACGGCGGGAGCTTCTTGTGGGCCACGGAGCGGAGCTGAGCTGAGCGAAGCAGTTCATGGGGCGGCTGGTGGAGCGGAGCGAAGGCCTATGGAGCTGTGGGGTGGTCAGCTTCAGATCATGTAAGGTGCCCCTTACCTCTCTCCCTCCCCCCCCCCCCACCATCTCCACCCAGGTTGGGAGGTAAAGCTCTGCAGATAAACTTTCGAACTCTGGGGCTGCCCTGACCAGGGACAGAGACTTTTGGGTCATTGGACTTTTGGTGATTTGGGGTTGCTGGACTCAAGAACCAAAGGGAAAGGGCATGCCCCAATTTGCTTGGGGTGGGTTTTTTTTTTTTTTGCTCATGGGTTGTGTTACGAATCCTGTTGGTGGTGGTTCCCCAACATAATGCCACATTGTTTCTCTCTGTTATTAAAAGGCTTTTTGCTACACTCAGACTATGTGCTTGCGAGAGGGGAAGTATTGCCTCTTGGAGGCGCCCAGCGGGGGTGGTATATATTTGTCCCATTTCACTGGGTGGAGGCTCGAGCCAGTTTTGCATTGTGTTTTTAGAATGGAACCCCTAGATACTGAACCCGGCCCTTGTTGCTGCCAACTCTGATGGGCAGAAGGGTTACATTAAAAATACCTAGAATCTTTGTGAAGTAAAGTGTAGTTTTTAAGCTTACTGCCTAGAATACATTCCTTGTGCAGTGAAGTCCAGGTAGCCAGGCCACCTTGGAATTAATGAGAGAAAGAAAGAATGGATACAAATAGAATGGACAGCAAAGTAAAGATAACTCCTTGCAATTTTGAAGCCAGTGTTCAAGGAATGATGGAAAAACTTTTTACTCTACAAGTAAGGATATTTGTGTGTGTGTGTGTCTTTGCCATTCATTTCCTATCAAGAGGGCTAGAGTTTGTTTGAAAACCATGACAGGAAAACAGGAGTGTGTCTTGGCGGATCTCTTTGTAAAACAAGAGGTATGGCAAGGTTAAGAAGCCTGAGGAAAAGTAAAGAAAAAGAAGATAGTTTCTTGCACATACAGCTGTCAATGAAATAATGAAAAAAAAAAACAGGGAGTTGTCTACAGTGTTCATGGCTAGTACAAGTGACACTCTTATGAACTGGTAGCAATGAAAAAAATACAAAATTAGAGGGGTGGAACAGGACAACTACTTTTTTAAAAGTATCTAAATTCTTAAATAAATTCAATGCCAGCAAAAGATGCTGAATTAATGGCCCTAGAGATTGAAGTGTTTTATTTATTTACATAATCAGAGCAGCATTGGTAGAATGTGATTGTTAGAGCTGGTCAAAAAAAATTCTATTGAACAATTTCATTGAAATCAAAACAATTCACAGGGAATGTTGATTTTTTTACTGGAAAAAGAATACTTTGTTTTGACTCTCATTTTGTTTCAATACTGTCAAAATGTTTTGGTTTGGCTTCATCATTTTGAATTTTATATTGAAATATGAATTGTAATGCTATATTATTATATATGTATTATTATGTTAATATATTTATATTTACATTTATGTATGTAATATATTAATATAATATTACAAATCTGAATGAAATGAATCAACATTATTAAAACCAAATGGTTTACCTTGTCAAAACATTTCATTTTCACATTATAAAAACAAAACGGTTTGATATTATCAAAATGAAATCTTCTGATGGTTCTGAATTGATATTTTTATGAATTTTTGTTCCATGGGAAATTTTGAAATTTCAGCTCTTTTTTCCAATTTGGAACAAAGAATTTTCAGAATTTTGGAAGTTTTGACTAGCTCAAGTGATTATGATGAATGTGAGTACCATTATGTCTGTATAACATACTAATCCAGCCATGCACAGATAAGGTAATACTTTTTAATTCACCAGTATTCTGAGGTGCATTTATTTTAAGTAGGTGGGCATTAAAGCCTAAAATATTATATTTTAAAATGCCACCCTCCTACCTCAATGGGTGGGGAAGCTTGGTGGGGCCTGCAGTGAAGGGAGATAGTTCCAGCAGCAAGGGAGGGAGGCACTTACTAAGGGTCACTAGGTAGCTCCTCCCCATGGGAGTTTCTGGCACCCACTGGCCAGCTGTGGAGAGGAGGAGTACTGATTGGCCAGCATTCCCCAGCTCCCAGGATTTAACCCAACACAGGGGGCACGTAGAACCTCTTTTGGCTCCATTCCAGCAGCCTACCCTACTCGAACTAGGAGTGGGAATCCAGTGTGACAGATGCTGCAGGTCTAGCTGATCACCCATCTGGGTGTCAGGAAGGAACTTTTTCTCCCCGGGCCAACTGGCAGAGGACCAGGAACGTTTTTTGCCTTCCTTGCGACACCTTCAAGCCACAGTGTGTTAAGTAGGAATGCACTTAGTACCTAACTAAGGTACTGGGGTGGAATTGTTTATTCATTGCAACTTGTAGCCTGTTTCCAGTGCAGTTAAGAGAATAAAATGAATGGTTCCCAGAGGTAAGAGACCTAGGATTTGATGGGCCTTGGGCTCATGTGATACAGTAAGACCTTGTGGGCCGAGGTTCCCACCCTTCTGCACCCTCTGTTCCCCCTGTGGGAGGCAGGGTGCTAAGACTCAGAGAGAGCTTAGTCCTGTGGGGTAGGCTGAGGAGACGCTACCCTCACATTATGGGTTATATGGTAAGGGGCCCTTTAATGCAGGCATCAGTTACAGGTTATATGATAAGGAGCCTCTAGGCACTCATTTAATACTACTACTAATAATAATGAAAAAGGAATCCAGCCATTTAGAACTCACCCAAAAGAGTACAGTGTACAAAGAACTCGGAGAGGGTTTGTTTGTTTGTTAATAATTAAGGTACTTGTTAAAAGTTAGGAAATTGGAGTTGGTTTTAAAAAAATGGAAATTAACTTCACACACACAAAAAAGTCAAAACTTCTAATTTGTTTCCATTTCAGAGAGTTCAAACTGAAACAATTTTTCACTCAGTTTTCCTTTTCGCACTCTAATTTTTCCAAAGTTGAGGAAGTTTTTTAGCTTTTCAAAACTGTATATGAAATGAAAATGTCAGTTTGAAGCAAAACAATTTTTTATTTCATTGCATTGGCATTTTTAATAGAAAATGAATAAATTATATTTTCCAGTTAAACATTTGGTTTTCAACAAAACCCCGTTTTATTGGGATAAAAATTTCTTGGTTGAAAAATGTCAACCATTTCTGTTGTAAATCTTTGCTTTCTCAAAACTGATGAAAAATGGCTATTCAGAATTAAATAATCACACTTTTAATCTTCTGTGCGTATAAGGAACATATATGGAAATGCACCTCAAATAGATCATAGAATCATAGAGTTAAAAGGGACCGCAAGGGTCATCTAGTCTAACCCCCTACTAAGATGCAGGATTTGTTGTGTCTAAACCATCCAAGACAGATGGCTCCAGCCTCCTTTTGAAAACTCCAGTGAAGAAGCTTCCACAACCTCTGTGGACAGTCTGTTTCATAGTCCTCCTGTTTTTACAGTTCGGAAGTTTTTCCTGAGACTTAATCTCAATCTACTATGCTCTAGTTTGAACCCATTTTCTCTTGTGCTGCTCTCTGTGGCAAAAGAGAACAACTTTTCTCCATCTTTTTTATGGCAGCCTTTCAAGTATCTGAAGACTTCTACCATAACCCCTCTTAATCTCTTTCAAACTAAACGTACCCAGTTCCTTCAGCCTTTGCTCATATGGCTTGCGTTCCATCCTTTTAATCATCTTTATCTCTCTCCTTTGGATCCTTTCCAGTTTCTTTACATCCTTTCTATACATTGATGACCAAAACTGGACACAGTACTCCAGCTGAGGCCTAACCAGCGCTGTGTACAGTGGTACTATCCCCTCCCATGACTTGCATGTTGTGCCTCTGTTAATGCCACCTAAAATTTCATTTGCTTTTTTTTTTTTTTTTTTTTTTTTTTTTTTTGCAACAACATTACATTGCTGATGTTGAGACTGTGGTTCACTACAACTCCCAGATCCTTCTCAGCAGTGCTGCTGCCAAGCCAGTTATCCCCCATTCTGTATTTGTTCATTGGTTTTTCTTCCCTAAGTGTAGCACCTTACATTTGTCTTTGTTGAATTTCATTTTGCTGTCTACAGACCAATTCTCCAATTTATCAACATCTCTCTGAATTTTAGCTTTGTCCTCCAAAGTATTGGCACCCCTCCCCCCCAGCTTTGTGTCATCTGCAAACTGGATCAGTATGCTCTCTATGGCTACATCCAGGTCATTAATAAAGATGTTAAACAACACTGGACTCAGAATAGATCCCTGTGGAACCCCACTTGAGACCTCCTTCCAATCTGGTTTTCCATTAATAGTTACTCTTTGTTTGCAATTTTTTAACCAATTATGTATCCACTTAATGGTAGTTATGTCAAGTCCATATTTCTCCGGGTTACTTAGTGGGACTGTGTCAAAAGCCTTGCTGAAGTCCAGGTATATTATGTCCACTGCATTCCCCTCATGCACCAAACCAGTTACCCTGTCAGAGAAGGAAATCAAACTGGTTTGGCATGATTCGTTCTTGGTAAATCCATGCTGTCTGCTAGTGGTTACCCCTTCATCTTCCACATATTCTCAAAATGAATGTTTTATACATTGCTCTAGTAGCTTCCCAGGTATCAAAGTCAGGCTGACTGGTTTATAGTTTCCCAGCTCCCCATTTCCCCCCTTTTTAAAGATGGGCACTATGTTATCCCTTCTCTGGGACCTCATCTGTCATCCACGAGTTTGTAAATATTATTGTCAGTGGCTCTGAGATTTCTTCAGCTAATTCTTTCAGTATCCTCAAGTGAACAGCATCTGGCCCCACTGATTTGAATTCATTCAAATTGGTCAGAAGATCTCTGACATGTTCTTTACTTATCCTGATCCGCATTCCTTCTCCTTTATTGTCTATGGTAACTTTGCTGGTCATCTGGTCACAGGTTATATTTTGTGACAAGAAGGTAAATCAGGCCTAAATCCCTGCAATCAGACTCACATGGACAGACCCTTGTACCCACATAATGACACATTGATTTCATTGAGACTTAGTTACTTCAGTGGGGCCAGGATTTCACCCTGTTAATTTTTGCATATAACTTATCTTGATTTCCCGGTGTGGAAATCACAACAATTTCTCTGTGACTTCACTGTATATGGGCTCAATTCTGTTATGACCAAAGCTAAAGGGGGCAGAATTGGGCCCTTGCCATTTTCATATATCTTGCTTTTTCCAGTACCATGTAGAATGAAAAGAGTTTTAACTTCCCCAAGGTATATAAATGTAAGTTTCTCATCAGTGTTATTATGCATGTCTGGCTTCCCATATTCTCACATCATCCAGAGGTAATTGATTTTTTTCAGTACTTATTCAAGCTTTAACTAAACATTACCATATTAATTAGAAACACTCAACTGTATGTTGAAATTATGCAAAACTTTAACTTGAGTTTGAGACCCCTAAGTAATAAATACTTGAGATGCAAGGGGATCATTAGAAAATGTATAGTTTGCTTTGACATTTGTAGTTAGAAAGTGTTGCTAACTATGGAAATTCAGTACTGCCTTAGGTCGCAATACTGCAATGAGCTTCATGTGTGTTAACCCCAGTACCTGGGCAAAGCTCATTGGAAGATCAAGGTCTTAAACTTCCTCCATTTCCATTGAGTAGGGTAAAAAGCTAGTGCAAAAATTGGCAAATAGAGTCCATTCTGAGAGATGTAAACATCAACAAAAGGTAAATGGTAGTTTACTGTAAATCTGAGCAGTATTCTATTTATCCACGATATTTTATTCATTCTGTTTCTAAAATGGACCATATTACCAAGAAGAAATGAGTAACAAACACATTTTACATTCCATGTGTCTTGGATACCTAAAATATTATTACTGTTATTGGTATTCTGGTAGCACTGTAAATATGCAGGGCATTTTCTACTCAGGAAGACACACACTTCACCTCCCTTCTCCAGCACTTATTTTTTCCCCAATCCAACCCCCATGCTATAATGACCTCAATGCACATTAAATGGAGGAGGCCATTGTCTGGCTTGTAGGAAAATGTGTGTGGCCCATTTAAAGGCGAGAGAGCCAGAGTGACTTGCTGTGGCAGCTTCAGATCAGGTCAGAGTAGGGGTGCTGACACATTTCAACCTCCCCCACCAGGTGGCCAGAAGAGAGGAGGCACTATTTAGGTCCAGACTGGTGCAGAAAAGCCCCTTTTACCTGTACCAGCAGAGCAACACCCTCCATCCCACACATCGGAGTACATAAAGACCAGGTTTTGTCATGATCTAATGTGGGCATTACACTAGTTGCTCCTTTTTGGGGGTGAAGCTGGGAAGGACATTTCCCCTACCTCCAGATTGACCAAGGTGAGGTGAGGTTGTTTTTTTTTTTTTTGCCTTCCCCACGGTGGATTGGGGCTTAGTTGGGGCAAACATGAAATGAGGGCTAGGCTATGATGTTGCAGCTCATTATGCAAGCTTGGATTGGGGTAGATGTCCAGTGCAGGGACTCCACAGAGAAGGGATACAGCGATCAGATAAAATGGATAGGGAAAAGATTTAAAGGAGGCATTCTTTGAAGGATCAGAAACAATGCAGGGCTCATGGGTCCTATGACTGCTGCAGCAGGGAGCCAACATCCCTTTCCCATAGCCGTTTCTCCCAACCCTTGAGGAGGATGGCAGCAGCAGGTTGGTTGGGGACCAGGATAGATAAAGGGGGAGGGCTGATATGTAAATGATTATGGAATTACCTGCACTGTTCACTTTTGTCTGCTGGGTAGTCCCAGACATTTAGGAATAAAATTGCAGCCTAATTAAATGATATCCAGTGTCTCCTCTCCTTCTGCCACAGCCAGACAATTGGGGGCAGGAATTGAGGGCATTTGAGGCCACAGTAACTGATGAAAATACACCCTCAATAAAGTTACGCACAAGAAACTATGTTACAAGACTGAGCGAGGTGGAGTCTTGTGGAATAAATGGTATGTGATCATTTCTTTAAAGATGGTATGATAATTCATATGGACAAGGGGACCGAATTAAGGTTGCTTACGCATTCATTCTCACATTTACTAACCTAAGAGTAACATTTGTAGCCTTAATGCTCTTTTAAATTAGTGTGTGTGTATGTGTAATTTCATAGTTTTTTTTTTAAAAAAAGCAAACTGAGAAAACAAATGTTTTCATATGGAATCATACTGATAGCCACATAGACCAACAGCAGGGTTAGAACATTTAAATCCACTGAACAGACTTATACCACTTGAGCTAACAGAGTAACTGATGGCAGTAGTAGGTTGTCATCCTCCATGCAGACTAGAATTAAAGGGCGGGACGATCATGAAACACACACTTAGCCAGTGGGTTTCCCAGATATTTGCTGAGAGCGGAGAAATGGTGAGGCTTAGTAATTTTGGTTTCCATTTAAGGTTCTGAAGTAGAGTGTGGTTTTGTGGTCAGAGTCCCTTCTGCCTGCTTCCCCTAAGCCTGACACCTTCTGCCTCTGTCTCATTCAGCCTGTCATGCCCTAGTCCTAGGTCTTTTCCACCACCTTCCCCCACAATTCCATATCTCAGTCTGATCCCTCCCTACCAGCTCTGAGTTCCAGCCCCATTTGCTCACCTCGTTTGTCACAGTCTGCCCACCCAATGCTCCTCTTTTGAGTCCCAGCTTCATCCCACCCTGGTTCCTCATCCCAGTCTGCCTTCCTGGGTTCCGCAGTCTGGTCTTTCTCCTAGGATACTTGTCCCAGTCTCCATGACCAGCTCGTCCCAGTTTGTCCCTTGATTACTCCTCTGATCTCACACTTCCTCAACACACTGGCTCCCAGTCCCCATTTCCCTCCCCCCACTCTGAGCTCTGGGTCTCCTTGTCCCATCAGTCTCCCTCCCCCACTTTTATTCCTCATCCAATATCATTCTTTCCCCATCTCTGGCTCTCAGTCCCCCTGTTCCCAGTTCTTGTATCACCCTCCAGGCTTCTTGTTCTAATATACTCCTGCCACCCCCTCAAGTCTGGCTCTTTCCCCCCTCTGCAGTCAAGTTAGGCTGTTTCCTCCTCTATACTGCCTGGATACCAGCAAGAGCAAAGGAGAAATAATCTCCTTGATCTCAGTTTTGGTGTCTTGTGCCACAATGGCCCACAGCAGCCAGGAACTGCAATGGCAGAAAAAGTTCTGCTCAGTCCCTACATACCTGGGCTACAGCAGGCACAGTACAAACAGAATCTTCAGAGAATTTACCTGCCAAACTCTAACAAATATTTACCGAGTATGTGAACTACAGTTTTTTTAAAGTCAAATTTGGATATTTTCCCATGTTTACAGCAAAAGGCCCACCCCTGACACCAGGGCAATGGCTTCTGCCAAATATCAAGTCCCTGCTCCATATCATAGAGGCTCTAGAGCGTCTACAACAATAGGTATAAGGATTTATTGAACATGGGGAAAACAACATATTTCCCGCAATCTTCTCCAAAACAGCTGAACTGTTTTTACTGAAACTTACATAAAAAAATCATATTACTGTACATGCTAGGTACAAATAGATGTTGCACACAGGTATTATTTCCACTATTCTAACCTCTATCCTTCCAAAATACTGTAAGGAAACCCTCAGTCTGCATTTGTATTTCACTTCTTTTTGTACCCTATTTGCCACAATCCAGTTATGTGGTAAAATATTGTTTTGAGAAGTAGCCTTTAAAACTCCACTCTTACAGAGCAACTGGTATTGAATGTATTGCTCATTCCATTAATAACTCTATTCTGTAGACTGGCATGAAAATATCGAAAATGTATCCCTTTTTTTCAGTCTGACAATCGTGTGTAAAGTATCAGCTGTAGCAGCACCAGATCTGAGAGCATTAGAATGACAGCATCTGCAGTGTTAGTTGACTGAGGCAGCTTTCCTGTGCATTTCCAATTAATCCCAGCAGGTTGTCTCTTTCTGTCAAGATACCATAAAAACTGCACAATAAGTGTTGTGGTATTGTCTTTTCTACAGATTGAAAATAAATTCCTGGTGTCTGTATTTCAAATACAACTATTTATATATGTTATATATTTGTATATATAATATATACAACTATATCTATAACATTTATATCTATATATATCTATATAGTTGTATTTGAAATATAGACACCAGGAATTTATTCTGAGTATTCTGGAGGGTACAAGCACCATCTAGCCAATGCTCTTTTTCCAGCTGAAGTTCACATGGCTTACCTTGAAAATCAAAGAGAAAACACACGCATACATTAGCAAAATAGTGAGAGTAGAGTCCTTTGAACCAATGCAGATTAAATAATTAATCTATAAATAGGAAAAAAAAGTCACTGTAATGTATTGTTTTTTATGTTTGACACATCTGTTACATGAAGTATCTACATGCCTATTTTGTATGATACTGTTCATCGAAGTGTATCTACTGGAACATACTATGCGAAGGAACAGACATTTCCAATGTAATGCCAAATTATGTTACAACGAATCCATGAAAATACAAGTTTCTATTACCTCAGCTGGAGGTAGCACATGCGCACAAGCATGCGCAAACACCACCCCTTGGAATGCCTGTAAATCATTAATTATTTAACAGTATTGGATTTTTTTCAGACACAAGGATTCATTATTCCCCCGCCAACTATCAAAGCTTATACGGATCAGTGGATGGATAGTTTATTATAATCAATTGTATTCCATACAGAGTGATACTATTACCATTTCAAATGGCAAATGAATAGCAGCACACCTTTTGGATTTGTTAATGCATGCTCGATCAGAGCCAAATAGCCACTAGCTATGCACAATATGACACTTCTGAATTCTCTTGTTTTCTACGAGGGTGATATTTACAGAAGCAGAAATGGTTAAACCACTAAGCATTTTTTTCTAATGACTTCATGAGCTGCATTTAAAACCTAGTTGCATGAATAAACAAATATTGGTTTTAGAAATTAAATTATTTTTAAGTATATTATTTTTACAAAAGTGTGTATATATATATCACTTTTTTTTGTATTGTTCTGATAAAAATTGTGTTGAGCTTCCCATTCTCTTTCCTATTCAATCCAATCTGTTTACCAGGGATTACAGATTTAGATATATAAACTTTTACAATAAATTAATGTTATTTGCATAACATTCTTATTGAGTTATTTAGCTAAATATATTAATTTGTATTTAACATGTCAATGTCTGGTTAGATGAAGCAAAATACACTTCTGGTTCAAAACATTGATTGTTTTAATTGCATTTTAAACACAACCCAAACATCTCTGTGCTATTCACTCATATTTACTAGTTAAAGATTTCCACAAAATAACCAAGAATAAATATTTTCGGTAAATTACTGGAAATAAATTTGCAAAAGATTATATGGATTCTTGTTTTGCAGGACCAGTCTATAGTAGGTGATTAGATTTTAAAATTGAAAACAAAATATTTCTTTCACTTGGTAAACTCCAAGCTCTAATAGTGTGGTAAAATAGATAATAGGTAACAGCAGGAAGTAGTCTTTGATGTGTTCTTTGGAAGTTCTGTACAAATGGTACCTTTCTGTGAACGTTGACAGAATTGAAAACTAACTACAGGAGTTAGACATCAAATATATTTCACTACAATGCTATTTTGATGATCGTGGTACAAAATTTTATAAACAAACTGACTGTGCCAAAGTAGTAGACTTTATATTGATAGTGTGGTTATAGAAAAGATAGTTCTTTCACAAAGATCTACTTTATATTATCTGAAAAGAAATATTGTAGCAAACATTTTAAAAAGTTAGTAAATAACAGAGCTGGTTGAAAATTGGAATTTCCATTTCTCTGGGAATTCTGATATTGTGAAATATATTTTTTACCCAAATTGGAATAAAAAGTTGAAATTCTGCAATGGTCCTATTATACTGAGAAGAATAGAAATTACACCTTGCATAAGAGTCCAATGAAATCCATGTCTTGTTGTCTTAGGAAATCTATTGCTTACTGTATGTTTTAAGTGAGAGAACAGGAAGATGCTAATATAAGCTTCCCTAATCACTAAAATAGTCATTTTATTTAAATGTAGTGTTTCAAAATGGTAGAGGTCTCTGCTTTTGATGCTCATGGCAGAGAAGAGCTCACATTGTAGCGTCATATATTTTTGTACTCATAATCCTGGGTTTTCCCTTCACTGATGACCTATTGGGGCTGGGGGTTATTACAAAATGGTGGGCCATGCTTGGCTTTGAAATACTTTGAATCTCAGACGTTGTGGACAAGCTTCCCAGAAGAGGAGAAATGTATAATGCATTGGCTAAATTTTCTGGGTTACTTGTCTTATAGCTGGTGCACAGGGATGATATGAATTTATTAGGGCTCCAAGGTAACAGAATTCTTCCTTTGGCTCAAATGCAGAAGTCTGTGCATTTTGGTTCCGAAGTGATGATTCCAGTCAGGATCCATTGTAGTGGGTAATTGCAGGACAAAATGTCTATTCTGAAGATAGATGTGGGATCCAATGATAACAGAAAGAGAGTACCAAATGCTTCCACCATTTATACCCCTTTTACTTTTCTGAGAATTCAGCCACTATTTATTGAACTTGTTGATAAAATAAATATTTTTATAGAAATAAGTGATGGATAGTTTTTGGTTCAGATAAGTAGCTACAAGTCTGGAAGCTTATCCAATGGTGAAAAAACCTCTTGAGTCTGCAAATCTGAGCTGGTATTAAAGTTTTACATCTAGACATATTAATGAAGCACCACTGATAAAGTTAATATTGTATTATAAATTGTTAGCCCCTGTTCTGAAACTTCCAGTACATAATACTTTTCACTATTAATTTGTTATTATACTTCATCATCAGTAATCTGTCTAGGTATCTCTTATTGTATACATGTTGTGTGGTGTCTTTCATGGACTCTTTTTATTTGGAATACAGAGTAATACAAATTGCTATACATGTGTATTTAGGGTTGTAGAAAAATATATAACATCATTATGTTACGTGAGAAACAGTAATGATCATAAAGCTAGACTATTTTCAATGCCTGTGCATAAGGAAGAGTTAAAGTTACATGTGTACTTTCTGACTTTTAAATGCTTAGGGTGAAATTCCTACTCCATTGAAGTCAACAGCTAAACTCCCATTGATTCCAATGAAGCCAGGATTTTATCCTTAAATTAATATATTTGGCTTTACGTTAACATTAATTTGCATATGTATCATGACATTTAAAATATGAGAAATGTAGAGAAGAAAACATTTTATGTAATTATAGTATTTTTAATTTTATTTATATATAGGGAGACATAAAATATGCTTATTTCTTCTTTTCTAATTTTCTTCAGTTTAAAATATCATGATACTTACTGATCCAATATTTTTCTTCTCTTTGTCCTTTTTCTATGTTTATATTTTTTCCAACACAGGGCTATATATTCCCACCCGTATGCACCTTACTCTATGATTAATCTAACTAAAATCAGTGCTAGCAAGTTACTTCTCAACATGAATAAGGGTGACAGAAACTGGCCCACAATTAATTGAAAAGCCTTCTAATTTTGTCTTTGATAATATATGTAAATCTTTGTATGATCAGGACCTACCTAAGGTTATCATATTCCTTGTTCTTAATATTGCAAATAAGGTACCAAGGAAGTACTATTTAGTGACAAGGAAACTGAAAAGTTTCTCTGGGTTACCACTCTTCTGAAAATTTGATATTTTCTTTTCTCAGTAACACTGTGATTTAAGGAAATAAAATACTATAGTCTCTTACTATGCAAAATTTGTACTATTCATGTACAGTTTAAATAGCTCCCAAATGATGATTTAAGCCAAACAAGATTTCACTGTGACTAGAGAGCGTCAAGCAGGAACTTATTGGGATTTGCATAATAATTGGTTTGAAACAAGTGATATACATTACAGTACTATGTACACAGAGTGTAATGAATACGGTAGCCACTGTCTGTTAGATCAGTATCAGGAATATAATGAAAGTTGAATATTTTTCAGTCTTTGGAGGTTTTGAAACATCCATACTTGCTAATGAGCTAATTTAGATAAGCATTAAACAGGAATTTAATTACATTACTTGTCATTATTATCAGGCAGTACATATAAAGGCCTTTTAGTTTCCTTCAAAAGTTGTAATTAACCATGAAAAAATTATTTGACCTCATTAACTGAATATAAATAACTAAACTAAAGAAATAAGATTTAATGGGGATGTTTTGCAGAGAAACTTTTTTTCTTATGTGTTGTTTAGCTGAAAGCATCAGAATATGTTCTCTTCTATGTGTGAAATTAACAATCAAAGTTAGATTATGCTTCTAGAAATATCTGGTGAAATTAAAAGATCTGAAAATCAAACTCTGGGCATCTTATAGCCATGTTCTAGTATATATGGGGGGAGGGATAGCTCAGTGGTTTGAACATTGGCCTGCTAAACCCAGGGTTATGAGTTCAATCCTTGAGGGGGCCATTTAGGGATCTGGGGCAAAAATTGGGGATTGGTCCTGCTTCAAGCAGGGGATTGGACTAGATGACCTCCTGAGGTCCCTTCCAACCCTAACCTTCTATGATTCTATGTGCCTTACTCAGGGCTAGTAACTGCCACCCTTACTCTCATTGGACCTGATCCAGCAAAGCACTTGAGCACATAGAATCACAGTACTGTAGGGCTACAAGGGATCTAGAGAGGTCATCTAGTCCAGCTTCTTGTGCTGAGGCAGAACCATCCCTGACATGTTTGTCCAACCTGTTCTTTAAAACTTCCAATGACAGGGATACCGCAACCACCCTTGGAACAAGTTCCACTGCTTAACTAGCCTTACAGTTAAAATGTTTGTTCCTATTAGCTAACCTAAATTTCCCTTGCTGAAGATGAACCCACTGCTTCTTATTCTACCTTCAATAGACATGGAGAACAATAGATCTTCTTCTTCTTCTCACAGCCCTTAACATATTTGAAGACTGTTATCAGGACTCCCATCTCAGACACCTCAGGATTAAACATGGTCAGTTTTTTTAATTTATCCTCATAGGTCAGGTATTCTAAAATGTTTATAATTTTTGTTGCTCTCCTCTAGATTCTCTCCAGTTTATCCACATCTTTCTTAAAATGTGGTGCCCAGAACTTCAGTACTTCAGCTGAGGCCTCACCAGTGCTGAGTAGAGCCGGACAGTTACCTCCTGCATCCTGTTAATACGTCCAGAATGATAATAGCCTTTTTTGCAATTGCACCATATTGTTAACTCATATTCAATTTGTGATCCACTCTAGCCCCCTGATCCTTTTCTGCAGTACTACTGACTAGCCAGTTATTCCCCATTTTATACTTGTACATTTGATTTTTGTCTTCCTAAGTGAAGTACTTTGGACTTTCTTTACTGAATTTCATCTTGTTGATTTCAGACTAATTCTACAATTTCTCAAGATTACTTTGAATTCTAATCCTGTCCTCTGAAGTTCTAGTAATCCCTCCCTGCTTGGTGTCATTCACAGATTTTATAAGCATGCTCTCCAATCTGTTATCGAAGTCATTAAAATGAAAATATTGAATAACAACAGATCCATGCAGAACTCCACAACATGTGTCCCTCCAGTTTGTCAGCAAACCATTGATATCTACTCTTTGAGCAGGATCTTTCAACCAGTTTTGCACCATCTTTATAGTAATTTCATCTAGACCACATTTTCATAGCTTGCTTATAAGACTGTCATACTTTAAGTATATATGGAACACCCTGAATTGCACTTCTGACATGCTCAAAGTTAGGTATGTGTTCAAGTGTTTTGCTGGATTGGAGCAAAAATATTGCTCTAAACTATGTCATGATACTGTGTTCACTATTGAGACAAAAGTTGTAGGTGCTTAAAAATGTCAAAAATGTAGAATCTGTATATTTTATTAAAGTGCCCATGTTTGAAAATTGGGTTTATTGTAAACTTTCAGATAACTGATCTAGGTATCTTTTTAGTTCTCCAGAGATTGTTTTCTTGCGTATCTTAGTCTAAAACCATGTGACTGGTTATCTTTTCTAGCAAACATTCTAATATGTGATCATAGTGTTAACTCTTGTAGTTGGTTTATAATGCAATGGTTTTCTGACAGTCTGTTACTGGAAAGTCTGTTACTACCTTAAATCCCCCCCCACCCTTTTTGAAAAATTATTGCAACTGAATTACTGCTCGCAGAATGCTAAATGCATTGATTGATATTTGTTGTTTCCATCTCTCAAGTAACTTCAGTGATGTTAGATATCTAACAGCCACTCACACCTTACTTTTTGTACCTTTTCCACTTGAGGAGTGAATCAACAAAATTAATGCAAAATTCTATTAATTAATTCAGGAAATAGCAAAATATTTTAGGCTCTCAGCCCAGCATATGGATTGTGCCCACAATTTCTGAATAACTTGTCAACTGGTAAGACAAATGCACTAAAGGGATCTAAAATATACTCAAGAATGGATCTTGCATTCTTTCACCTTTCTGCAAACAGCTGAAAAGTAAAAGATGCAAGTGAAAATAGCTAAAATATTATCAATTTTTTCAAAGGTGAAGCCTAAAGCTGGTCAAAAATACTAATTATTTTTCAGGGACATTAAAAATCTATTTTTTTTCCATTTTCATTGAGATTAGTTGTGACTTTTGTTGATTCAAGCTTTGATTTTCAACATTTTTGGTCCAGGAAAAATATTTTGGTTAAAAATCTGTTTTTGAAAAAAGTGATTTTCTTTTTTAGAAAATATTTATTTTACTTCAAACTTAATTTTTAATGAGAAATTTTCAGGGTTTTTTGTCAACAAAGCTTCCTAAGTGAAATCAGACCCATCTGAGCCAAATTTGTGAATTTCCAAGCAGCTATTTTCAATATACATATACAACACTTTCCTTTCAACCAAAATTGCAGTTTGTTTTTTTTAAGCTATTCCATCTGAAAGTTAAAGGGAATACAAATAGCATGCACTAACATTGCTGCAACTTTCTGTGACCTTATTTCTGCATGCATAAAAACTCAGATATACATGTGAAAATTATCTAACTATTGCAGATGCAGTTTTGGTCACAAATGTTGGTTTATTCAGAAATTGTGGCCACAATCCAGATAGCAGGCTGAGAGCCTAAAATATTTTGCAGTTTCCTAAATTAATTAATAGAATTTTGCACTAATTTTATTGGTTCACTTCTCTAGTGGAAAAGGTACAAAGAGGAAAAAAAGTAAGGTGTGAGTGGCTGTAGAGGTAACTAAAAAAGAAGCATGTAAACGAAATGCTTATGCAGTAAGATATCATTAAGCCATCTCAGTTATAGCTATGGCCATCTTCGATTGTAGCCTATTGATTCACAGTATCTATTTTAAACTAGTTGCTTAGAGACAGACGCATGGAACAATTTCTATACAATAATGTAAATAGAACATTCTTTAGAAAATTGGAGTGATAATGCTGAAAACCACAAAAATCCTGTACCTGAAACTACAATAAGCTAAACATGAAATAAAACTACCATGGTGTCTGATGTAGAAAAATCCTGCTGTGTGTCTATGCATATTTTCACTTTTTTTTTTTTTTTGAATGATTTCATGGCTATTGCATATAGTGCTAAATTCCTAAGGGGAAAGGCTTTCATCTCTCTAAAGTGTATTCTGCAAGCATTGTATATGGTCTATGTGAGAGGCCTGTATGAACTAAAAAAAAAAGGATCTTTCTAAAAACTGCATTTGGAGTGTGTAGATCACATTTAAACGGTGTATAATGTAATACTTACAGCTCATCAGTCATATTCCTTTCATTGGATACCAAAATATTATTTTTTAAAAATTTGTATAGCAGTCAGAGATCATTTTCCATTAAATGACAGAACATACAATATGTTTTCATCAGTATTTGAGACTTGTAGCAGCAATTACTTACTTAATTGTATTGCTTATAATTAACTTTTTAAGATTTGTTTTTTATAAACATATTAGGGGATATAGTGTAAATTGGCCCTGGAGCTAGGTGGATTTCCACCAGCTGAGGATCTGACATTTTTATTCTATAATAAGGTAAAATGTTTCAAGCTGTTTTTTGACGGGAAAGGCACTATGGAAACTGTAGTCCTTTTTCTTATCTTGATGAATTAGCATGTGCCATCAAAGACAGAAGAAATATTTGCCTACTATGCAGGCCAATTTCCTGCTCTTGTGTGATTTGTGCATAATCAAATTAAAATCATCCTAAAGGTGGTTTGTAACCTGTGTAGCTACTTCAATCAATGAGTCAAATTTACAAAACTTCTTACTGACCAGATAGGAAAAAAAAATCCATCTTAATATCTATAGAAGCAGAGAGTGCCAGTGGAAACTCATTCTTTCTGAAGGTTTTAGTGATGAGCAGAAAGTTGTGTATGGATATGTAGGCAAGCACCAGCAAGGCAGATGTTATATACTCACTGACCTTCACTCACTGAAACTGATAATCAGTTTGGCTGTCATTCATTGCCCTTTGAGGCTTTCACATAGCAAATCAATGCCAAGGAGACATATTTGATCCTACAGGCCCTGCCAGAAATTAGGTTTGGATTTGGATTTTCTGGAATAAATCCGAGCCTAGTTTGACAACAAAGGGGAAGCTTCTGCAGGAACACATGCAGAAGATATGCTTCTCAATCTGTTTGTGTGCTCCAGAGGAAGGAGACATTGGAATCCTTTTGCTGTCTTTCATGCAATACATAAATATGAAGGCAAAATATACTGTAAACTACATATCCACTTATACACAGAAGCTTGCTACTGAGACTGTTAATATACCTAAATTAACAGAGATGTTATCGAAGAATATCTCATTTTCTCCTTATGAGCTTCTCCAGCATGTGAGTCTTTAATGGTAACATAGGTACTACAGGAAGAATATTTCTCTTCAGATTGTGTTTTCAGAACTACAGACTGAAAGTGAGTTCACAAATCAACAAGATAAATCATTTCTCATATGATTAATGATGCTCCAGGTACACGTGAGTAAACATCCACCAGCTCAAACTAGTTAGGTAAAAGGGAAGGACTTCTGAGCTTATTTTCTTCATCATTTTTTTTCTCCCAACACTTTATTTTGTGATTTTTCTAGATATCAAAAAGTGATGCAATGGAACACAAGAGTGAACAACATTGCAATGATACACACCATTATAATCTTGGGAGTTGCTGCTTGCAGATAGTTAACATTCCTATGATTTTTACAAAATTTCCTGTACATAAAATAGGGAATAAATAAAGTATAGGAAATAGCATGGTAGCATAAACTCATCAAAGGCAAAAAGGTAAAGACTTTAATGATGATCATCATACTGCTGGGAAGACAAGGAGACATCAGGGAATGTCCTACTTACACTATAGAAATCTTATGCAGAGTAGCCTAGGCAGGTCCCCAGTGGGAACCCCTGGTATATGGCTCTACTTTTTTGGTCAAATCTAACATTGATTGTGAATTACATATTGAGATAATACAATGATATTTTAAACATTTCAGATATCATCTATTGCAGGGGTTCTCAAACTTCATTGTACCGCGACCCCCTTCTGACAGCAAAAATTACTATATGACCCCAGGATTGGGGATCGAAGCCTGAGCCTGCCTGAGCCCCACTGCGCTGGGCGGAGGGGCCAAAGCCCAAGCCCCACTGCCCAAGCCCAAGGGCTTCAGCCTCAGATGGGGGGGCCTGTAACCTGAGCCCCACCAACCAGAGCTGAAGCCCCCAGGCTTCGACCCGAGGTAGTTGGCTTAGGCTTTGACTCTGGTGACCCCATTAAAATGGGGTTGCAACCCACTTTGGGGTCCCAACCCACAGATTGAGAACCACTGGTCTATTGGTAACTGAATTTCTTAGCTTCTGGAGGCTCTGAGAAAAAATATTCACTTTGCTGTGATTATGTATTGTCACCTGTAATTAATTGCAATAATTGGTGTTGCAATTTGAACCTTCTGATCCAAATGCAGAACTTCTATGCCACTTGAACTAAAGAAATTTCAAGTAGCTAGTAGTATAATAGTTCCACTACTCTAGTTGTAGTATATCAATGTTCATTTTGGCCTCCACCGTCTATGTGGGGGACTATTACATATGTCCCTTTTTACAAAAGATTCAACCCTGAATTTGTTCCAGCAGCTGTATTAGATGACTGCACCAGAGGTCAATTAGGGCAAACTCATCAAACAGCGATTCAAACCACTGTGCTACTGTGATGAATGTGTTTGTCTTAAAATTTGAGCTGTGGTCTTTCAGATCCAATTGAAGCAGCTGTACTTAGTGAACTAAAAAGGAATCTTCCTTGACTTTCAGTCGTCTTATTTTTGTGACTTAGCCACTAGAGGGTGAGACTTTTACATGCTATTGATGCCCGTGAAGACAGTATTGACATTAGAGCTGGTTGGAACATGGGATAAAATTTTGGGTATTTTTAAAAAATTGTTTCTGTTTTCATCAATTTTATTTTTGTCTATTTTTCCAATTAGCTCTAATTTATACAAACATTTAAATATGAATTGAATACTCATGAAATGTACCAGTTCACAGCTCTGAAGACTGAAGTCCCTATCAACACAGAAAACGTAAATCACAGGTTGCAGCAGTAGGCCATCACTGTGTCTCAAACCTGTGCTGAAAGGAGCATCTTCAGAAGCTGAGAAAGTGTGAACTGTCATGGTGTTTTGTGGTGTTTCAGTCTCGTTGAGATCAGATTACAGTGACTGAAAATTGTTAACATCTCATGATTACAATTTACTTGAGATGAGTTAGTAGTCTTAGTAAAGTTCTTAATGGACTAGTATTGTGGACATCTGTCCACTAAGAACTCTTCTAAGACTACTAACTCATTTCATATAAGTTGCAGCCATGAGATACTAATGATTTTGTCACTGTATTCTGATCTCAGAGAGACTGAAGGGGTCAGTAGAGGAAAACAATTCCATTTCTTGTGAACTGGTGAGCTATTTTACCTAGGGTGACCAGACAGCAAATGTGAAAAATCGGGACTGGGGTGGAGGGTAATAGGAGCCTTTATAAGAAAAAGACCCCAAAATTGGGACTGTCCCTATAAAATTGGGACATCTGGTCACCCTAATTTTACCAGCCCATGAAAGAAATAATGCCTGGCCTAAGTCTGTTTCAGCCTTATGCCTCAGGGCACAATTTATTATTTAACCAAACAAACTTATGAAGTAGCACAAAACAAAGTGATTCATCTGGTCAAAGCAGGCTGCAGAAGCCAGAAGCTGTAGCAATCTGCATGGAACTTGGAAGGAGGAATGCAAATTGCAGGAAGGAAGAGTTTGGAGGAGGTACAAGGAACTTAGTCTGTGTGCACATGGCTGGAAAGCTAACTGCAATTACAGCATCTCTGTAAATAGTTGCCTTAATAAAGAGCCAGTTTAGTTTTAAAAACAAGGAATGCTATGATATGCCTCCAGCAGGCAGTAAATGAAACTGAGGCCTCTCTCAGCTCTGGAAAGAGGAAATGCCCCTATCTTTAATATTCTGCTAAGTCATTTGGCAGGCAGGCAGCCCGTAACCCTTTCCTGTCTCTTTCACTTCTGTCGCAATCCTATTTCCAGTGCCATGAATCATTCAGTCATTCCTGAGATATAGAATAAAAACACTTACAAACATAAAAAGAATGAAAAAACTCAAACACTAAAGTATTCACAACTCTTGCTATATCTGAACATTGACTCTTGTATATGTAATGCAAGAAATGTTTAGTGTATGTAGGCTGAAACCTGACCCTTCTGAAGTCAATGGGAGATTTGCTACTGACCTCAGTAAGGCCAAGATTTCACCCCTACTGTTTATATATATCAAACTACTGTTTGCACACTGGGTAGGGATTTCTTTCTTTATCTGTCTCAGTAGAATTTTTTTTCAAGAAAAATTCCTAAATAAAAAATTCTCTCTTACATTCCCTTTTCATAGACATCATTTGTTCTGTTGCTGGTCTCTTAAGGAAATCCTATGTAAAATGCCTTGAAATGTAATGATAAACTTGCCATATTACTCTTAATATATACTTTCTAAAAAATCTATCTGCATCGATCATCTCCCGCTGCAAAGACCCCAACGAGGGCGAGACCTTTTTAATTGTTTTGCTACCTGTTGTTTAGCAACTTGGATTTAGGTAGAGCTACAATCAATATGCTGCTTTGAAAAGAAAGGAGTGGGTAGTACTGCAATAAGTGGAATCTTCTAAGTTCAGAAATGAGTGAGTAGTGGCCTTGAGGCTCATGTGAGCAAAGGCTGCATTCTAGCTCTGGTCATTGATTTTGCTCTCAGATGTCTGCTCTGAACTTCACTAGTGCTTGACATTAGACATGTATGTGCCTTGCAGCTATTCAGAAACTCAGTCAGAAAAAAACATGCTATGATTATAAGTCAGAGAAGAGAAAGAAGCCAAATTTAAAACAAAAAAACAAAGAAAGAAAAAGGAAAGATAGAAAAAACAAAGATTGTGGGCATAAAGTAAATAAAACACTGATAAATATTGGAGATCAGACTAGAAGGGCCCAGTCCCTCCATGCAGCCATGGAACACACAGCACAACTCAGGAGGCAGGTCACCTTTATATTAACTGACTCTTGAGTTGACTATATGCTTGTCTGGTCCTCCAGTATAAGTTAGGGAAGCCAGAACAGCTGCAATCAGTTACACTGGCTGTAAAGACTCCAAAGGACTGTTATTGCAGCCAGAGAGTGAGTGGGGTTTGGCAGGGAACATGTGAACATCCCTACTCTCCTCCCTGGCCCTTCCTCCTATACTCTGGTGCACAAGAAAAGTAGCATAGGAGTAATTACACCAGCCCTACACCACTGGAGTGATCCTTTCATGGCCATCTATGCTGGCCTCAGTGCTCCTATGCACCACGGGTACTAAGTAGGCTCATCATAGTCAAAGATTGGGGACAAAATATCCAATCCTCCAAAATATTAGCGCATATTGTCTAGTTCAGTTCCCAGTGCTGAAATGTAATTTGAGAAACTCTGCTTTCAAAAAGAAATACTTAATTGAAGACCTCTAACACACGATGAGCTCCAATGATGTTCAGAAGGCAAAGAACAGCAAAATCTTTATAGGCAGGGGGACAAATTCTGACTTCACTTATATCCATACAGCCACTTGTCTATAAGATTTTGCACAGGATGTTTCTTGCATGTAAACATTTTGCCTTTTTAAGACTTGCAAACATGAAGCTTAATATCTGATTTACTTTTTTCTACTTTTAATTTCATTATGAGTGACCTTGTAAATATATCCACATTAACTTGTAAAATCAATGTCAGGAGGAAAACTCTCTCTCTCTCTCTTTGTTTTTGTTTGTTGGTTTGGTGTTTTTCACTAACCTTTCTTTTGGGCCAATCCTCTAATTTGTCTAGGTACCTCTGTATCCTACCACTCCTCCCAGTTCAGTGTCATCTGCAAACTTGCTGAGGGCGCAGTCCACGCCATCCTCCAGATCGTTAATGAAGATATTGAAAAAACCGGCCCCAGGACCAACCCCTGGGGCACTCCACTTGATACCGGCTGCCAACTAGACATGGAGCCATTGATCACTACCCGTTGAGCCTGACAATCTAGCCAACTTTCTATCCACCTTATAGTCCATCATGGCCATACAGGTAGTATATACAGGTAGTATATGTATTGTATGGATGTGGCCCACATAACACACAGAGAGTTGCATATGTGGCCCACAAAGATAAATAGGTTGAGAACCACTGGTCTTTATGCTTTTCATTGAGACTGGAACTGGACAAATACAGCAAATGAATATTTGTGAATGTTCTTGTAAATATTGTCCATTCACTTTGCTGGTTTTTGTTACTCGTTTTCATTCATGTATTTGCAAATATTGGGTGAGTGAGGTTTTATTGACATGAATGTTTGTGAAAAGCAACAACATCACAAGTACTTACATGTGTGAGGTTACTCACACCAACATACTCTTGTGGCCTTTTTAAAAGCTCTTTCTGCGGTAAGATATGCAAAGGAAAGAGGATTTTGGGGTGAAAAAATAAAATAATTGTTATTACCAGTGAATGTTATTGGCTAAAGTATACAAAACAATATGTGTAAGTAGAATTACATGTATTGGCTAGATCTATTGATTATTCACTTGCCTTTTAAAATAGAGACCAATGTTCAAATCCTTATTAATCTGAAATATTGAAAATGCTTTTGAATAAATGTCCGGGTAGCTATCAAATGTCTGAAATGAAGCGTTTAGTTGATTAATGCAATCTGCATTAGAAATGTATTCTTTAAAAAAACTGTATCTCTTATGTACATTTTTAATTCTATCACTCTTTCAGCAAAGCTCTGTTGCTCTCAGAATCTGGAAAAGTCTGATCTACACATTTCTTTCTTCTCTGTGTTGTGAAACAAAATTGGAAAAATTCTTCTGGAGATTATGGGAAATGGTTTAATATGTAACTATGTTATTAATTCCATATCCCACAAGAGACTAGCATTCAGTTTCTAATTATACCACTTTTCTGGACTCAGAAGGCACGAGATTAAGACAAAGCGCAGCAGCAAACAGATTACCTTTCAGAACATAGTTACAATGTAAACAAACCTAATGGTAAACCAGAATGGGAAATGTTCATGTCTTTTTTTATTGAAATATCATTATACAATTATAAACAGTATGCTTGAGGTGTGTGTGTGTGTGTGAGAGGGATGGGGAGGTGGAGAGAGGACTATAGTTGTTCCCATAGGCTTCAGTTTTATTGGTTTATGGTACTGTAATGGTAGTTGTGTTTGCAATTTCATAGCTGTGGTTTTCTCTCTCTCTCTTTTGTAAGATCTTTATGTAGATCTCTCTGTCAACATAATCCTGTAAACCCCCTGCATATGCTTGTGGTAGTCACTTAGAGATCACAGATCCATGTCCATGGGAGTGCTGATAGGATCAGCCCTTGTATCTGCTATTTATGGAGGTTTTTTTTAGCTATGTGCAATAATCATAACTGATGTTCTTCATTCTCCAGAACTGATTGACCTCACAGAACTGAAGCTGCAGATGTTTGTGTTATTACACACACATAATACCACAATACAGTTATGACTAAAACTTGAAAAAGAGAAACAACCCAGAGTTATGATTGAAACTGAGCCCTTGTACTGTTCTAGTCTAGCTAGATATGGCAGGGAACTCTAAATAGTGTGTTAGTTCACGTAAGTGGCAACACCTAGATGCGAATGGTTAAAAATAGACCTTTAACCTGACCTCTAGATTTCCTAATCACTGCTTTAAATGTTCATCATTTCTCCTAATTTAAATGTACCCTTGTCTTCACACATCTGTCAGTCCATGACAATGCATTCATATACATTTTGCCTCTTTCTTTAGAATGACAAATTTCCACCTTTAATGGAAGGAGAAATTAGGTGAGCTGAAAATGAGGGAAATCACTCAGCATGTTAAGATAGTGTCTTTATAGTAAATCAATCCTAAAATAGTTTATCTTTCTTGTGAGCCTTTCAAATGCACATGTGGTAAAATCCTACCCACTCAGCCTCTGTTTAACTGTTTTATTTCAATCTCAGTTATATCCTCCATCCTCAATCACTTATAAAAAGTGCTCCTGGGTTACCTGAATCCCTGTTCGCCTTCATGTTTCACATGTCTCCAGAATGTTTCAGATAGATGGGGTGTATCATGACACTAAAACACAGGATCCACTTAATAAATCATCTTATCCTTAAAAAACAAATCTATTTGCATTTAAAGTGACACAATTACTTTCTCTGGCAATATCCATGTCATTAGCAGATCATTATTGTATGTAAAAAAACAAAGAGAAACATAAGTTTGAGCTATCAATTACTCAAGCTTGGGTATTCAGATTTAAGCTTGTACTCCCATGCATATATGCCTTCCAACAGTCTTCCATTACATGTGCTACTTACATTATAAACTCTTTGGAGCAAAGAAGGAGTAAGGCTATGTCTACACTACCACTTATGTTGGCAAAATTTATATCATTCCGGTGTGTGAATATTCCACCCCCCTAAGCAACATAAGTTTTGCCGGCATAAGTGGTAGTGTGCTAAGTCGGTGGGAGAGCTTCTCCTGCTGACACAGCTACCGCTGACCATTGCGGGTGGATTAATTATGTCGACAGGACATCTCTCTCCCATTGGCATACAATGGTGACACAAGAGCTTTTAAAGCAGTGCAGCTGTGCCACTCTGACCTCTCTAGTGTAGACATAACCCAAGGCACAAAAAGAGTTATGCCTAGAAAGGGCTCAACAGGAAATAAGAAGAGGTTCTTGACATACATTAAAAGGAAGAGAAAGATGAAGGAAAGTGTAGGTCTTCTACTTAGTGGGGAAGAAGAGCTAATTGATGACATCAAGAAGACTAAGGTGTTTAATGCCTGTTTTGGTTCAGTCTGCAATAAAATGGTTAATGGTGACGAGATACTCAACACTATTAATATTAACAACAAGGAGGGGAAGGAATGCAAGCCAAAATAGGGAAATAACAGGTTCAAGAATATTTTGCTAAGTTAGATGTATTCAAGTAGGCAGGGCCTGAAGAAATTCATCCTAGGGTAGTTAAGGAAATAGCTGAAGCAATTTTGGAACCAGTAGCAATTATCTTTGATAACTCCTGGAGGATGGGTGAGGTTTCAGAGGACTTGAGAAAGGCAAACATATTAATACCTACCATTAAAGAGAGAAACCAAGATGACCCAGGAAATCATAGACCAGCCTAACTTTGTTAGTTAGGCTAACTGTGATATCTGGAAAGATACTGGAGCAAATTATTAAACAATCAATTTGTAAGAACCCAGAAGATGATAAGGTTATAAGAAACAGTCAGCATGGATTAGTCAAGAACATATCACACCCAACCAAAATATTTTCCTTCTTTGACAGGGCTATTGGCCTAGTAGACATGGGGAAGCAGTAGATGTGATATATCTTGATTTTAGTAAGACTTTGGACACAGTTCCACATGAGCTTCCCCATAAGCAAACTAGGAAAATTTGGTATAGATGAAATTACTATAAGGTGGATACAAAACTGGTTGAAAGACCATACTCAAAGAGTATTTATAAATGGTTCATTGTGAAGCTGGGAGCCTGTATCAAGTTGGATTTCACAAGGGTCAGTCCTGGGTCTGGTATTATTCAATGTTTTCATTAATGTCTTGGATAATGGAGTGGAGAGTATGCTTATAAAATTTGTGGATGCCAGCAAGCTGGGATGGGTTGCTAGCACTTTGGAGGATTATAATTCAAAATGACCTTGAGAAGTCGTAGAATTGATCTGAAATCAACAAGATGAAAATCAGCAAAGACAAGTGCAAAGTACTGCACTTAGGAAGAAAAAATCAAATGCACAACTACAAAATGAGGAATAATTGGCTAGTCAGTAGCACTATAGAAAAGGATCTGGGTGTTATAGTGGATCACAAGCTGAATATGAGTTAACAATATAATGTGATTGAGAAAAAGGCTATTGTCATTGAGGGATGTATTAACAGGAGTGTTGTATGTATGTTGTATCCCACCGCAATGGGCACTGGGGAGGCTTCATCTGGAGTACTGAGTCCAGTTCTGGGCACCACATTTTAAGAAAGACATGGGGAAATTGGAGAGAGTCCTGAGGAGTGCTACACAAATTATAAAATGTTTAAAAAATGTGACCTATGAGGAAAGGTTAAAAAACTGGGCATATCTAGTCTTAAGAAAAGAAGATTGAGAGGGAACCTGATAACAGTCTTCAAATATGTTAAGGGCTGTTATAAAGATGATGGTGACCAATTGTTCTACATCTCCACTAATGGTGAGACAAGAGGTAATCATGTTAATATGTAGCAAGGGAGATTTAGGTTAGATATTAGGAAAAAACTTTCTAACTATAAGGGTTGTTAAGCTACAGAATAGGACTTTTATGGACTCCCCATCACTGGAGGTTTTTAAGAACAGGCTGGAAAAATACCTGTCAGGGTTTACTAGGTCCTCTCTCAGTGCAAAGGGCTGGACTTGATGACTTCTCGAGCTCTCTTCCAGCACTCCATTTCTATGATTTTGTGGCTGCCCTTTTGTTCTGTGTTATACAGTTCCTGGCCTAAGGGGATCTTGCTCCATGACTGGGGGTTCTAGGCACTACTGCAATACAAATAAAGAATAATAAATACACAGTATAAATTCAATAATACAACCTCATTGTTATTTATATTTTTCAAATATTCCAGTCAAAATCAGGGTCCCACGGTCTAGGAGCTGTGAAGTCACACCCAGTTCTAGTCATCAGTCTAATTTTATAGAAAAAGATTAAATTTAAACATTAATCAGCATTGCACAATTAAACTTTTTACATAATCTTACAGAAGAAAAGTTTCATAATTCATTTGTATTCAGGCACAGCTCTACAGTAGGGGCTGTACGGAACTGCGCTGGCACAGAGCAGTGTTGCACGGCACAATGCCTCCCATAGATCATGGATGCCCAGTCGAAATCACCCTATTAAGAGGTGCAACTTATTTCCTTTGTGTGACTTGTCAGTTCTGTTGACTGGCATGTACGGAGAGGGGAGCCTTTGTTGAGCCTGTTCTCCAAAGCGCACTGGGGAGTGGTTAAGGAACAGTTTGTCGGCTCTCCTGAAAGCAAGGACTGCAACTTCACTTTGTCTATATGTGGGCCACACAATGATAGTGTAGGATCCTTACCTAACCCTGCCACTGCCCCACTGATCCTCTGTGAATAAGGCTCACAGGGGACTGCAAAAAACATAGGGACTTCTGAGCGTTGGCCTCAGGTGACTTGGTTGGTTGAGTGGAGATAGTATTCCTCCCACCCTTTCCATATGAACAGGAATTAGCCCCTCAATTTTAAGTCAGTAAAACAGTCTGATATCCTGGTGTGTAATAACAGCAGCTATTCAAAACTGATTTGTGACATAAAGTTTGATCCAGAAAGCAAGGGCAGGTGAAAAATATGAGCAAAAAATTGAAAAGGAGGAAGATTTACTTGAGTCACAAAAGAAAGTTATTACAGAATCAAGATAAAAGAGGATGATAGGACTATGTGCTGTTTGGGTACAGGTGCTGTTAGCATCGGGTCTGTAGCCACCCAGCATTAAAGCTCCAGTGATTCTCAGAGTGATGCATATGTCTAGGAAATTGAACAGTTGTTCTTTCCTGAATGCCAAAGAAAAGATAAAATGAGTCTAGGAGGTGTCAACAAAGATAGTTTGATTAAAAAAAAATCCTGTTCCAACTGATTGTGACTCTTTTCTTTACCCCGATTATAGGTCAGAATGTGTACCCTGTGTTTGCAGAAATGTTATGGAAATCTCACCGGATAATCATTTTAAATAAGGAAAAAGAGTCAGAATTGAAATATCTTCTATCTACTGTTTTATTCCAAGGGCATTTATTGGTAGCTGCAAAAACCTGCATTCAGAGGTGTTTTGAATTCATCCCTGTCGTCCATATAGAATGTGACATCAGTTCATTTTTAGAAGTACCCCTTCTGGAAAGAGAGATTTCCATGCTGAATTTCATGGTGATAGCCAATTAGCCTTTCTGGCATTGCAAAACTATTTACACAAATACCCCAACCTCTAACCTTCTTAGTTCAAATATGAACGTGAGGTGGCCAGAACAAAACCCCTGGATTCTCAGGAGGTGTTAAGCTGTCATCACTCCCATAATAGAGCAACACATAATGGACTTAGATTTTGTCTGAGCTGGAGTGGGGGTCAGAAACTAGTTTTTAGCTTTTGCAGCTTAGGTCTGTCTCTAGTGTGTATACCATGCTGATGACATAAACTGCAACATAGTGCAAATACTGTGTTATTTGATCATAAGATACATAACCTTTAGTGCCGATGAGTAATATATGACTTGGGATTTTTACTCTAGTTTTGGTCACGTCTGAGAGTGCCAGTACCTTACCCATAAAATATGCCCACACAGAGGTATTGCTCTATGTCCTGATTTCACCAGCTGAAGTCTCTTTTCTTTTGTCATAGTGATAAAGTATGTGTCAAGCTCCATGAGTATCTCCTGTTCTCCCAGCTTGCAGTGCTGCAATTAGGATCATACTTTGCCACATTCAGAGCTCAGTGACTGGTAAATGTGCTACGCCTGCATCACACTAACTGCTCTATCAGTCATTTTAGAGGATCCCCTTGAAAATTGCTGCCAAAAGTTTATATGTCAGAAATCACTTTCAAAATGCTTATGAAGTGAAGAATTTTCACAGTCCTTTACCTATTCAGATACGCAGAACTGTCAGTCAAGGAAATCAGACACTGCACTTTATACTCTAAGGCTATGTCTACACTTCAAACGCTACAGTGTGCCACCGTAGTCTTTCAATGTGGACACTCACTACAGCAATGTGAAGGGTTCAAAAGGGAACGAGCTTTGCTTGAACAATTACTACCTACCATCTGTCAGCAATTGGGGTCTGTGTTTAGTCAGTTGTTAACCCTAACACTATAAAAACCATTGGGATTCACTACAAGAGATCTGCCAAACACCTCAGCTCTATTTTTAATATGGATGATCCGGAGACATTTAGGAGATTGTGTCTGAACTCAAATGTTATCTGCAAATTCAGTCTGCAGCACAGAAAATCCCCTGCACCTTAGGTAGAACTTTAATGTTCCTGGACTCAGGCTGGGGGAAAATCTTCTGTCAAAGCTACAGATGAAATAATCAAATAAATACTATATCCCAGACTGTCGCAGTGGAACCTCTCCTTGTTTTGAATCTAAGCACATTATTAATTACAGGTGTTGAGAAGAAACATCCCTTCCTGCTAGTATATGAGTACTCCCTTTTTAAATAACACCTGAATCCATGCAGAGGTGTCTTCCAACATCACTAATGAGTGGGATAATTAGATAGCTGTGGAATCACTCTCTGTGTTTTGTAACCTAGGGGCTCCCTTTGTAGTCAATGGAAAAACTCCAACTGACTTCTGTGAGGCCGTCACCAGACCCTGAGTTGCTAGCTTGCTCAACAGACAATAATTGGAGGCGGGACCATGCTCATGTATCTCTTGACTCTACTATGTTTCATGGTACTGCAGGCACTAGAACGGATTCTGGCTCTCTCTGCTGCATTCCTACATGGTTAGGCTCTGCATTTACTGAAGCCTTGGGGTGGCTACAATCAACAGTGGGTCAGGTGACTGAATAAGGGAGAAAGATATTGTCGCTCACAGGCCACACTCATGCATCTGAGGCAAACCAGGCAGAGAGGAGCTCTCTGCTACTACCATGTTTTGTTGGTGAGGCTTCAACAGAGCCACATGAGGGGCATCCATCTCTATCAGCCACCTTTTCCAATGGAGGGGAGCTTCCCCTATGCCTGAAAAGGGGGCTACTACCTCATTTCTGGTCCAACCACGCTCTTCACATGCTCATGTTGAAGGCTACTTCCAGCCACACGGAGCTATTGCTACTACCATTCGTCTCCATCTGTCCAAAGCTCAGAATAGGAGAGGAGCTGTTACCTTCTCCTGCTTCTCTCACCCCCAGTTGTTCCTGCTGACACCAAGGTAGGTTTTTTCCAAGTTTTCTACTGCATGTAAGAGGCTGTCAGATGCCAGGGTAATGGGGGGATGGGGAGGCAGAGGAGAGGACAGCTTCTGGGAGGAGTAAAGCAAAGAGGAGGGGGGAAGGAGAAGGTGGTAGCCAAGCAGGTTGAGTAGAAGAAAGGGGGAGAGTAACAAACAAAGGAGTAACCACGTGGCAGCAATGAGCCATACTGATGGGGCGAGAGGGGTCTTTATTTTTCCATTTTTCTTTTTTACAAAACTGGTTTATTTGATTCACTATGTCTGGAAACATCCATAAAAACAGTGTTGTAGTTAAACAACATTATAAGCTGTCAATTATGGGGTACACAACAAAACCCTGGTGTTTCCTGTTTCAGCCATTTGTCACATACTTTGATTGCTCGTATCATACAGTGGCAGGTGTGAGGGTAGATAGGTGTGCATGCTTGTGAAAGCTAGGTGAAAATTTGTGAACAAATAGTTTACTCAAATAAAATACAGCTTCTGTTGACCTTAAACTATTTGTGAATTTGATACAAATTTACCAAATAGATTCAGTGAATTTGGGGAGGTGGGGGAGAATGTCAGTCACAGAATGGGGTGGGGGGAGAGTCAATTTCCCACTCTTTCTGATGTGGAGAAGGGATTTGGACTTGGTTTTCCTATCTCTGATGAGCATGCCCAAACCACTGGACTATGGATAGTCTGGGGCATTGCCCTCTCAATCTCTCTTGTTGAAGCTGTTCCGCTTTGTAGAAATAATTAGTCATTAGAGCAAGGACTTGTTTTGGGTCTTCCACATTCGAGATGAATGCTTTCACCAGTAGTCTATAAAGCCATGCTCACTCTTTCCCTGGCCTAATGACTATTCATTGTCATTAATAGGGTAATTCGGTTACTCATAATAGTACTCCTCATTCTCCCTTGGACATTTTGTGTACCTAGCCCTTTAAAAACGCCTGAAAGAAAACATTTTAGGTCTAATGATGACAAATTTTGTTCAAGCTCAAATAGATTTTTTTTTTCAATTTGCTGAAACTTTTCTTAATGTTTGGTTTGAGCCAAACTGATTATATATAATATATATACAAACCGAACTGTCAACTAACTGAAAAAAATACCCAGCTCTACTCTCAAATGCTTGGGTAGCCCATAATCAAAAGGAGTGATAACATGGTGTTGCATGTGGCTCAGAGTGCCTCCTGAACCTTTCCTGTGTATGGAGGTCAGACAAACACTATTATGCCTCTTTGAAGGGTGCAGCCTAACTGTTTTGCATCCCTGCCCACCTGTCCTAGCTGGTGTAGAGGTGAGGGCGAATCAGGACTCTACCTGAGCAAAAATCTTCTTTGCCAACTTTGGGTATGCTGTGTCCCCCGCAGTGGGAGTAATGAGGTCTCATTTGCTGCACTCCTCTGAGTGCAAGGACTGCCGTTTTGCCTAGGCATTTTGCAGAGCATGAGAAGGGGAGGAGACTCCTTGCTCTCCCTTCCTCTCTGTACATCTGCAACAGGGACAGCTAGAATCTTGTCTTGCATAAGAGCTTGTCAAAAGACCGTTTTCATACCCTTTTAACTATATTGGTTCATATTATAGTTAAATAGTACAACCCCTAGTGTAGATACAATTCTACCAGAAAGTATTTATACCAGTGTAGCTTATTCCCATAAATAAAACAATAAGTGACACTTGTATAAAGTCAGCTTTACACCAGTATAACTGTATTCACACTAGGAGTTGTACTGGTATAACTATATTAGTATAAAATCACACCCTTAACTGTCACAGTTAAATCAGTACCAAAACTGTGCATAGTTTTGTCTAAACAAAGCATATTTGGAACTAAGAGCAGGAAGCTGGTAAATCAGAGTGTAATTCATACTTGGAGGATTTCTCTTGATATCTTTGCATATTATAGAAAGTTAAGCCTCTTTTTTACCTTTTGATATTAGTGAAATTTGTTTGGAAGTTAAAAAAAAAAAAAAAGAGAGAGAGCCAGCATCTACAAATAAGTGTCCAGCTGACCCAGAAAAGAAATAAGAGCAGGGGTAACTTTAAGTCACATAATATAGAAGTTCCTATGCTTTTGCAATATGTTGCTATTGTATCATAATGCTATTCAACACATGCTTCTGCAGGTGTATTGCAGTGCAGAAAATTCTGACGAAGGGAGTGCAATAATGATACAAAGCCATATTTTTAATTATAAGCTAAACAATTTGTCAGACTGTTAGTTTCTCTCTCATGGTTGGTTGGTAAGGAAAAGGAGGGTCAGCTGTCTGTGAGCAGAGTATTTACTATAGGTGTCTGTTCCTGTTGTTCCCGGCCTTTTAAAAAGGTGGAGGCAAACGAAATGTGTTTGGTTTTAGGCAGGGCTGGATTAAGGCCGGGGGTTTGGGGGCTAAATCTCAGGGCCCTGGCTCAAGGGGCACCCCGCAAAAATAAATCACAGGCAGCGATTTCCAACTCCGGGCCGCTAAAAGTCCTGCCACGCAGCGGGGCACTCAGGGAGGCTGCCTGCATGCCATGGTCGCACATTGCTCCCGGAAGCAGCAAGCTGCTAGCACGTCTCTGCGACCCCTGGTGGCGGGTGGGTGGAGGCGGCACTGCGCACTGCCCCTGCCCCAGAGGGGAGCTACGGGGGTGGTCCTTGCGGGCATGGGCAGCGCACAGAGACATGCTGTTCCCCTCCCCCTAGTGAGCGCAGATACGTGCTAGCAGCCAGCTGCTTCCAGGAGCAGCATGGCGTTATGGCAGGCAGGAGGCCTGAGCCCTGCTGCGCCTCTAGCCGGGAGCTGCCTGTGGTAAGCGCCTCCCGGTCAGAGCCTGCACCTCAACCTCCCCGCCCAGCCTCAGATCAGAATCACCCTCCTGTACCCAAACTCCCTCCCAGACCCCGCGCCCCTCCTGCACCCCAATTCCCTGCCTCAGCCCCCTCCTGCACCAAACTCTTGTATATAGACTTGTATATAGGGCGCTCACAAAATCTAATAGCCCCGGGACCACAGGAGAGTTAATCCATCCCTGGTCTTAGGGGGAGCAAACTGCACAGGAGAACCCTGAATCAAAGCCCACTGAAGTCAAAGGGAACCTTTCCACTGGTTTCAATGGGCTTTGGATAGGCCTAAAAAGAGAGATTTGGGGATTCTCTCTGTTAGGGGGCTTATTCCTTCACCCACTTACTTCCCTGGTCCTTCTCACATGAACAGAGAGCAACAATACCCAAAGTCCAAAGGTGCAAACAATTCGATGTTTATTGGGGTGAACTTCCAGCAAGCATGATTCCAGTTTCCTTCCTTAGTGTCCCCCTTCCCAGCTCTGACACCACAGAGCCTTACACTTGTGCCCCTGTTCCCATTCTCCCCACCCTTAGCAAAACATGATTCCAATTTCCCCACCCCCATTCCCTGTTCCCATTTCCCCCCCACACACAATTCCTGATTGACTGCAGACTATACAATAAAACTTGAGTTCTGCTTAGCTATACCTTAACCAATCATTTTACTGAAATTTAACTAATTTAACCAATCCTAACATATTATAACATGATTATTTAACCAATTATATCCCACCACCTTAATTAGTTTACACCTAGCAAAATTAATTATACAGCAGACAGAAACAATCACAGAACCAGACAGAGATTATGCAGACAAACAATAGGGAAATGGGGACAACAGTGATAGAACAAACACAGAAATGAGGATTTCACATCCCAGCTATTGATAAGTGAGTTCTTGCCAGACAGGAAGGTATCAAACTAAGTTTCCTTTTACATCTTCTAGGCACTTCCCTTTCTCTGGAGGTGATAGGCATAATCAGGACAGGATTGTATTCCTAACAGCCCAATAGCACCTTCTTTCAATGTGACTAGTTTGGAATGTGAGGATGTGACCGTTCGCTTCCCAGCTTATGGCTGCCTCTACTGCTTAGCCTTAGCCTAAGAACAGGGCCTCAGACTGTCATGGTAAGAGAAGGCTCTTACACCGGCAGACAGTGATTTTGATTCTTTCTTTTATACCTCTATAACTAGCTAAGTGATAAGAATACACCTAAATTCTTAGAGTATAGGCCTTTACAGACAGGCCTGAATATCTATATCCTAACACTCTCGAGTGTGGATATCTCTGGAGATCAGATTTGCCTTGGGATGACAGGAGAGACAGAAAGCATTTCTGACAGTCTGTCTTTCTTGCATTCTGATTGTAAGGAGATTTTTTGCACTTTGGCCTACCCCTTTAAACCCAAAATCTCTGGATGGGTATCTATCCCATCCTGACAGTGGCCAATGCCAGGTGCTTCAGAGAGAATTAACAGAACAGGTAATCATTAAGTCATTTCCCCCTGTCATCCATTCCCAGCTTCTGGCAAACAGAGGCTAGGGACACCATTCCTGCCCATCCTCGCTAATAGCCATTGATGGACCTATCCTCCATGGAATTTATCTAATTCTTTTTTGAACCCTGTTATAGTCTTGGCCTTCACAACATCCTCTGGCAGAGAGTTCCACAGGTTGAATGTTCTTGTCTTAAGAAATACTTCCTTTTGTTTGTTTTAAACCTATTGACTATTCATCTCTTTTCATAACCCCCTATTTCTTGTGTTGTGAGGAGTGTATAACACTTCCTTATTTACTTTCTCCACACCATGATTTTATAGATCTCTATCATATCCCCCCTTAGTCATCTCTTTTCCAAGCTAAAAAGTACCAGTCTTATTAATTTCTCCTCATATGGAAGCTGTAACATACCCTTAATAATTTTTGTTGTCCTTTCTCTACCTTTCTCAATTCCAATATATTTTTTTTGAGATGGGGCCACCACTTCTGCATGCAGTATTCAAGATGTTGGTGTACCATGGATTCATATAGAGGCAATATGATATCTTCTGTCTTATTATCTTTCCCTTTCCTGATAATTTCCAACCTTCTTTTCGCTTTTTTGACTGCCGCTGCACATTGAGTGGATGTTTTCAGAGAACTATCCACAATGACTCCAAGATCTTTCTTGAGTGGCAACAGCTAATTTAGACCCCATCATTTTATATGTATAGTTGGGATGATGTTTTCCAATGTGCATCACTTCACATTTATCAACACTGAATTTCATCTGCCGTTTTTTTTGCCCAGTCACCCAGTCTTGTGAGGTCCCTTTGTAACTCTTTGCAGTCTGCTTTGGACTTAACGATCTTAAGTAGTTTTGTATCATCTGCAAATTTTGCCACTTTATCGTTTACCCCTTTTTTCCAGATCATTTATGTATATGTTGAATAGCATATGCCCCTATACAGACCCCTGGGGGACACCCCTATTTATCTCTCTCCATTCTGAAAACTGAAAAATAAAATAAAAAGGTGCCTGCTAACATGTGAGAGAGCAGCATGGTGTAGGAGAGGAGACAGGGACATGTGGCTTTTTCACAGTCGTTAATGGTGAAAATGGGAAACATGCACCCAGGGATCCTGGTTTTACTCCAATTTGTTGCTTCATCCCTTCTCTTAATTTGGTTTTCCATATTTTCTTGAGAGAGAGTGTTAGTGACAACCATGTTAGGTACAGAATACAAGGTTTGCACCCATGCTAATACCTACAAAATTTGCAGGAAGCCTATGTGAATTCATAATATCTGACTGGCAAGAGAACCATACAAATCAGATTAAGAGAACGGGTGAAACAATGGATGCAAGTGGAACTGGACTCCTCGAGTACTTGTTATATTTGCTACCATTGCCTAAAATGGTGAAGTTTACATGAGATCTGGGAACTGATTCATACACCAATGTATCATTCTAACTTCTTGAGACTGCTGTTAGCATATTTTCCTACTAGCACACATACCTATCAAGAGTACAGCATTTTTTCATGTGTGAAAAAGACAGATGCTGGATTTTCTGTCTAGTTTTCAGGGTCAGAGTGAAAGAACCAGTGACAAGCTTATAAAGAGTCTCAGAATTAAGCCTCCATGGCTAAAATTGCCTTGCCTGTGAACATGTCTCCCTTAGATGACAAAGGTATTGTCAAATATGAAGGACAACAGTGGAGAATTTAATCCGGACGAAGCAGGATTACAGTTTATGATCAAATATTTTTGCATGGTAGAATTATATTTTATCTACTGAAAGGTAGAAAAGAAAATACTTTTCACTAAAGAAGATTGAACTAACTTTAGGGACTGGAATCTGTCTGTCTATTCACACCCTTTTTATGAAAGAAATTATATGTAAAATCATAAAACATTTACTATTCCCATGGTATAGGGCTACAGAGGGTCTCTCTGAGTGCATGCCCTCAGTTGTCAGGCCCTGTACCCTTGCCCCTCTTGGGGTGGAATTCTACTCTTTCCTTCTCTTAGAATGGGTCATGGACAACAGTACCCACTGGATCCACCACGGCTACCCAACAGGCCTGACTAGATTTGGCAGCTGCTGTTCTTCCCTTGAGGAGATCAATGGCAAATATAGTAACCAGATCAAACCAAATTATTGTTTAATCTTAACAGTAAGAATAAAGCATAAGAGAAAATGATTTTAACACAACCAAAAGGTCTACATGAATCTCTCTTACCTAAGCTCTACCCCGCTGTAACAGGAGACTAGGGAAACCTGTGTTCTTCAGGCCCTCCAGCCAGGGTCTCTGTGAGCACAGCTTCTGGGAGGCAACTGCTTTCCCTCCTAAAAAGAGAGATGCCTTTTAACTGGCCAGAAGTCCTCTGAGTTTCCTAGACTCTTCCCCCATATCCCCAATGTTTGACAGACTGGATTGGTGAGCTCAGTAGGGGTCATAGGTGGAATATTAAAGCAAATGGTTCTTATATTCCCTCTTAATGATGGGCAGCTGTCATGCTGTTTCCTGCCTATGTGCAGTCAATCTCTTCTTGAATTAACCCCATGTATTTAGACAGAAAACTTCCTTACAATAATCAAACTAACATATGGTATTCATAAATTATTACAGAGCAACTCCGGGTCCAGCTCATGTATTTACTATTGGATTAAAAACAAATCGCTGAAACATTTGTTTTATCCAACTTGAAGCTCCAAAGGCTTAGTGATGATTGTATTCCTCTGTCCTGTGAAGAAAGGCTAAATTTTTCAAAAATTAGTGGCTAAAGTGTGCCTCCTAACTCCATATTTAGACATACACTTTTGAAACATCTGGCCAGATTATTTAACTCCTGCATCAGGTGATACTAGAGAGCTTTGCCCAACATAAAGACACAAGATAGGTACTTTTGTGTAAAGGTGTTTATACTCCTGTAACAATAAGATTGTATATTTTGAATTGTCTTCCAACAATGAAAAAAGGTGTACTGTATAAAAACAGTGAACATTTGTCTTTAAATAAAGAACTGAAGAACATTTTGCCACAAATTGTTTTACTAGAGTTATTCAAAATGTACATTAATAATGGTAAGGAGACAGCAACATGCAGGAAGAAGTATTTAAGTTATTAACAATAATATATTTAAAGGTACTTTTTTTCTTGAGCTCATTGGTATAATTTACATCTCACATCCCTGGAGAAAACATTTCTTGACAGGCTTTCTTACATGGTAAAAAAATTTTCAACAACAGAAATAGGAGGAAAGTAAGGTCAGATTGGTCCCTGTCACTGAAAAACCCAAGAGAGGAAAATGGAAAGGAAAATAGCAAGAAGTTCTCCATATACTGTTTTTTCCCCATAGAATAGAATCATAGAATTGTAAGACTTGAAGGGACCTCGAGAGGTCATCTAGTCCAGTACCCTGCACTCAAGGCAGGACTAAGTATTATCTAGACCATCCATGACAGGTGACTGCCTACCCTGGTCTCAAAAATCTCAAATGATGGATATTCCACAACCTCCCTGCAGAATTTATCCCAGTGCTTAACCATCCTGTCAGGAAGTTTTTCCTAATATCCAACCTAAACCTTCCTTACTACAATTTAATCCCATTGCTTCTTGTCTTGACCTCAGAGTTTAACAAAAACAATTTTTCTCCCTCCTTGTAATAACCTTTTACGTACTGGAAATCTGCTATCATGTCCTCCCTCAGTCTTCTCTTCTCCAAATTAAACAAACTCAATTTTTTTCAATCCTCCCTCAGAGATCATTTTCTAAATCGTCAATAATTTTTGTTCTCCTCTGGAGTTTCTCGAGTTTGTCCAGATCTTTTGTGAAATGTGGTACACAGAACTGGACACTATACTCCAGTTGTGACTGTATCAGTCTGGAGTAGTTCTCTTGTCTTGCTTACAACACTTCTGCTAATACATCCTGGAACGATGTTTGCTTTTTTTATAACAGTGTTACGCTATTGACTCATATTTAGCTTGTGATCCATTATAGCCCCCAGAAACCTTTCCACGGTGCTCCTTCCTAGGCACTCATTTCCCATTTTGTGTGTGTGCAGTTGATTGTTCCTTCCGAAGTGGAGTACTTTGCATTTATCCTTATTAAATTTCATCCTATTTACTTCAGACCATTTCTCTAGTTTGTCCAGATCATTTTGAATCTTAATCCTATCCTCCAAAGCACTTGCAACCCCTCCCAGCTTGGTATCGTCCACAAACTTTATAAGTGTACTCTCTATGGCATTATCTGAATCATTGACAAAGATATTGAATAGAACTGGATCTAGGACCGATCTCTGTGAAACCCTACTCAATATGCCTTTCCAGCTTGACTGTGAGACAGTATCAAAAGTCTTACTAACGTCAAGACATACCACATCAACCGCTACCCTCCCACCCCCAAATCCACAAGGCTTGTTACCCTGTTAAAGAAAGCTATTAGGTTGGTTTGACATGATTTGTTCTTATCTGGGTGTTTACAAATTGATTACTTAATTATTTCCTCCATTAACTTCCCCTGATATTGAAGTTAAGTTGTAATTCCCCAGGTTGTCCTTATTTCCCTTTTAATATTTGACAGTATATTTGCCCTTTCCCAGTCCTCTGGAATTTCTGTTGTTTTCCATGACTTTTTGAAGATAATTGCTAATGGTTCAGATATCTCCTCAGTCAGTCAGCTCCTTGAGTATTCTAGGATCTGTTTCATCAGGCCTTGGTGACTTGAAGACATTAAGTTGTCGAAGTCATTTTTAACTTGTTCTTTCCCTTTTTAGCCTCAGATCCTACCTCATTGTCACTGGCATTCATCATGTTAGATGTCCCACTGCTACTAACTTATTGGTGAAAACTGAAACAAAAAAGTCATTTAGCATTTCTGCCATTTCCACATAGGCAGAATGGTGTTTGGCGTTGTTGAAAAAACAGAAGGGAGACCTTAGATATGCAGGGAAAACAGGCTCCATCTCTGCACATGCAGAAACATCCACATAGGGAGCAGGCTCCTGCCCACTCTTCCCTGCCCCTCAACAGGCAGCATGACTCAACTGCCTGACCTGCCTGCATCCTTTTCCCCAACTGAATGGTGTGCTGCTTGTATCAGCATTAACTACCAAACAGATTTCCATTAGAAAGTCTGCTTGGCGCATACTGAGGAAACCAGCCGTCTCTGGGATTCACTGCCTTCTAACTTGTTGAGATCTCCACCTGTGATTTGCCTGCAGAGGGTGTTCCAGAGAAGGACAGAACATACAATGAAGTAGATGCCCCCTCCCCCATCCCCTCCAAGACTCTTTCCTGGTTATTACTGGGTTTTTGCTTCCTAGACAACCCTAGAATGGGAGCCTTGTGGCTAAGGGGAACAGGCTCTTCTGCTGCCAATGTAATAGTGAATAGAATTAATTCGGGTTGAGATGTGACTGAAAACTAATCTCTTAATAAAGAACCATTTAGGTGGGTTTATGCATTGCGCATGTGCCATTCTAGTTTATGCTGTAATTTGTTTAAGGTCTTAAACAAACAGAAAACTAAAGAAATTAAGATGAAATCATCCATATTGCTTAGAAATCAGGAGTTTTATAGATTGCTTTGCTATTTAGCGCTTGCTTGTGATGCTATATTTCAAATTCCTTTAGAAGCTTCTGTTCCTTCAACTTGAATAATCCTTGAGCCCTGAAAGAAATGGAAACCAAGCATGCTTGAATTGCTTTTGTTCTATTACAGCATACATTTCACAAATGAAACTGACTTCCAGACTATGATTTGCACAGTACGATATAGCATACATGCATCTGAAATTTATAGTCCACTGCAAAGTGTTTAATACGGAGCACTTAAACAGTTGTGTTTCCACAGTAAGGTATAATAACGGGAGATTTAATACAGAACCTGATATTTGGACAGTTATTAGCATTGTTTTCTGAGTATTTTATTGCTTGCTTGTAAACAGTAGTTTATTGAAATGTACTAGTATATTCAGGGTCATAGAAAATGTATGAGAGAACAGGTTGTTCCTGTTCCTCACCAAAGGTTCTGCAGATTAAAATATTTGGACCTTGAACTTAAACATCCAATTCTTTCTACAGGAAAAATAAAGCTCTGAGTACCACATTATTCTGACCTTTTTTATATGTTTAGTCTTTTAATTAAGAGCCCTGGAAGGCCAATGCTTTAGTGCGTTAAACAATTTTGCTCTTTTCTTCATTTTGAAGTAGGGTTTTTTTTTGTTCATTTAAAGTAAAACTGTAAAAAGAAATGAGGAAGGAAGAACATTTCTAAGTTACTTTCTTCTTTGCACTGTTGGTTCTTGTGCCGGTGCATAAAGCAGTGGAGAGCGTATTTCTAATATACTTCACATATTACAAACACATGAAAAATTTCACTTGCTGATTATGACTTGATCTTTGTGTGAGCAGGAAAGAAGCGACTTCTGTGATCACATTTGATTTCCCTATATTTTAGAATCTCTGTTTGCATATTCTCTTTTACCTTTGGTGAATGCTTCAGGGACAGATGGTAGACCCTAAGAATAATGGAAAAACAAGCAAAATCTTGGATATCCAATGTATACGTGCACTGACACAGAATTAACCCCAACATCAGCACCCATTGAAGTCACTGGGGCTATGATATTGACTTAAAATGGGAATGGGTGTATACTCAATGTTTTGAAAATCGGGGCCACTTAATTAGGTGCCTAAATCAGAATTTAGAGGCCTACTGTAGCCACCTAATTCTGAAAACTGTGGCCTAAGTGCCTGATCCTAGCCCTGTATAAACAAATGTCTACACTTCTAGGGTGAGATTCTGTGCTGAGCCCCTAAAGGGATGTCGACACAGCCTGCAGTAGCCCCAGGCAGTGAGCCTTCAAGTGCAGGTCGACAGGCTCGGCGGCTCATGCTGCCATGTTAAAAAATATCTGTATGGACAGTGCTTTTAAGCTATGGGTTGGGCTGGAACTCATGCTCTGAAGCTCACCCTCCCTAGACTTCAGCCCCTGAGTTCTAGCCTGAATTGCAACCTCTATACAGCTATTTTTAGCAAGGTAGCATGAGCCTCCAAGCCTCCCCCTTCCCCCCGCCCCAGGTGCCCCCATGCCCCTTTTCTAGGACACATCCCATTTATTAATAACTTTCTGTGAAATAATTGTAGCCTTATGTATAAGCATCAATAAATTTAAAGAAAAACACTACAAGGGGGAACATGGGGATAGTGAACATTAATATTGTTCATATTTTGGATGGCCCAAAATAAAATGAGAGTTCAGAGGTTCAATATACCTCCTGGTTGCTGATATGTTTGAAAAACATTTACCAGCTAACCATAACCATCACAAAGTTAGCATTTTGACAGTGAACTGATTTTAGAGGAATGCGGAGGAGCTTGAGTGATGATGGTTTGTTTTTTAATGCCAAATTTGAAATTCCTGCTAGTTTGGGGTGAGGTGTTTTGTATTTTTAGTCTAGAGCACTCTTATTTCATAGTAAGGAAAATATCTAGCAAAGAGAGAACAAATCCGAGTTTCCGTGAGAGAGAATCATAGAATCATAGAATATCAGGGTTGGAAGGGACCTCAGGAGGTCATCTAGTCCAACCCCCTGCTCAAAGCAGGACCAATCCCCAATTAAATCATCCCAGCCAGGGCTTTGTCAAGCCTGACCTTAAAAACTTCTAAGGAAGGAGATTCTACCACCTCCCTAGGTGGTGAAACGCATTCCAGTGTTTCACCACCCTCCTAGTGAAAAAGTTTTTCCTAATATCCAACCTAAACCTCCCCCACTGCAACTTGAGACCATTACTCCTTGTCCTGTCATCTTCTACCACTGAGAATAGTCTAGAACCATCCTCTTTGGAACCACCTCTCAGGTAGTTGAAAGCAGCTATCAAATCCCCCCTCATTCTTCTCTTCTGCAGACTAAACAATCCCAGTTCCCTCAGCCTCTCCTCATAAGTCATGTGTTCCAGACCCCTAATCATTTTTGTTGCTCTTCGCTGGACTCTCTCCAATTTATCCACATCCTTCTTGTAGTGTGGGGCCCAAAACTGGACACAGTACTCCAGATGAGGCCTCACCAATGTCGAATAGAGGGGAACAATCACGTCCCTCGATCTGCTCGCTATGCCCCTACTTATACATCCCAAAATGCCATTGGCCTTCTTGGCAACAAGGGCACACTGCTGACTCATACCCAGCTTCTCGTCCACTGTAACCCCTAGGTCCTTTTTCGCAGAACTGCTGCCTAGCCATTCGGTCCCTAGTCTGTAGCTGTGCATTGGGTTCTTCCGTCCTAAGTGCAGGACCCTGCACTTATCCTTATTGAACCTCATCAGGTTTCTTTTGGCCCAATCCTCCAATTTGTCTAGGTCCCTCTGTATCCTATCTCTGCCCTCCAACGTATCTACCCCTCCTCCCAGTTTAGTATCATCCGCAAATTTGCTGAGAGTGCAATCCACACCATCCTCCAGATCATTTATGAAGATATTGAACAAAACCTACTTGTGACTTACTCTTCAACATTCTGCAGCTAAAAGGCAATACAAAATGGCAGCTGTCTATGCAGCTGGAAGAGTTCTCTACATTTTAGGGCATGTCTGCACAGCACCTGGGAGGTTAATTCCCCACTTGGATGGACCGACGTACACTAGCTCTGCTTGAGCTAGCATGTTTTAAAAATAGCTGTGTGGCTACGGCAGCTTGGGCTACCTGTCCAAGTATATGCCCAATGAGTTGGATGGGATTATACTCTGGCTACTAGCCCAAGATGCCCCGGTTACACTGCTATTTTGAATGGGGTAGCTCAAACAGAGTTAGAATGTGTATGTCAGGGGTTCTCAAACTGGGGTTTGTGACCCCTTAGGGGATTGTGAGGTTATTACGTGGGCTGTCAGCCTCCCACTCAACCTCGCTTTGCCTCCAGCATTTATAACAGTGTTAAATATTTTTAAAGTGTTTTTAATTGGGGGTGGGGGGTGTTGCACTCAGGGGCTTGTTGTGTGAAAGGGGTCACTAGTACAAAAGTTTGAGAACCACTGGTGTATGTCTATCCACACTGAGAACCACCCTCCTGGCTGCTGTGTAGACAAATCCTTAAAGGTACAGTACATAGCAAACAGAATGAACAGCTGCTTTGAGTCACATGGCTACTGTTTTTATAGGTTTTGGAAGCCTATGTGATGCTCAGATCACTTACATGAACACAGAGCAGAATTATCCTCTGTTTCAAGCCGTGGTTATTTTTATCCACAATGTGGATTATTATTGCATTTTATGTGAAATTGTGCTGAATGTAGATCTTCCATTGATGCCAATGGAAGAATAGCAGAGTGAAGGAGTGCAAAATATATATCAGAGATCCACATGGGTAAGAGATCCACCAGCAGAATTTTGCCCCTCACAGTGCCTGTTTGAAACCTAAACCTATTTGAGTTCTGAAATGACTTGTGTGATTTCAGTGTCTGTTCGACTGCGAACACCAGTTTCATATAACACAAGAGTTTAAACTGTAACATGAAAAAACAAGATGGAAAGAAGAAAGATGTGATGTTTGTGGACGTTCTCCTTAAACTATCCTCTGCTCCTCCCATCCTACCTTAAGTAAATCAACTGGCCTCTATTATAGCAGTACAAGTGGTGGTACATATTTTGTAAATGATGTTTATCCACCAGCTGCTAGTTTGTTGTGGGATCATCTGTGTTTATTGTATAGAGAGGAAAGGAAGATTGGAGGGTGGAGAGGGAAGTCAGAGCAGTTTTAATCCTGCTCTGTCTCTTTCAGACACTGACTGTTTTTCATTTCCTTTCACTTTCAGATTCCCTAAAGCTGTATGTAACCAATACTATATTATTTTCATGAAGAATCCTTTCACTCCCGGGACACTGAGAATAGTTTCAGCTGCTACTGCTGCTGATAGCCGCAGTATGTCTCCATTGGTTTTGGTAGGTCTTTAAGCTCATGTGATGATGGGTAGATGCTAGTTCTGTCAACCCCAAGTGTTCAAAAATCATTTGTCAGCCTCACCCTCCAATCCTGCAATTGATTTAGAAATCATGAGGGTTGTTTTTTTGTTTTTGTTTTTAGTAATGCTTAGGGTTTATTTTTTACTAACCTTCCGGTTTTCAAATCTCAGAGTATACTTGGTCCTGTTTTTAAGCTTTTTTTTGTTAATGCAACCATAAGTGCTAGAAACATTACTTTTCTTTTATTTAAATGAAAATTGATATAACAGATTCTCATGACTCCTGGAGCTGGGGCTTAAAGAATAAACGAAATATTGAAAGACATATGACACAATCACAGAGTTAGAAACACTGGGACCTGTAAAGTGGCTATTGCAGGGTTGTATTTTCTTGTAGTCCAAATAAGCCACGGATGAGGGCAACACCAAATAAAAGGGTTACAGCTAGAGCCCTGCAAATCTTTGGTATCTGCTTTATATCTGTGGATATCAGCATCTGTATCATGGATGGATCCAAATTTTATATCTAGAGCCCTGCAAATCTGTGGATATCCATGGACCATGTTTGCGGATCGGATGGGGATACAAATTTGCCTCTGCATAGTGCTTTACTTACAGACAGTGATCAAAAGAGGGTGAGAAAATGGATACATAGATAATTTTCCATAAAATCTTAATAGATTTTATTTGATTTATTTGATCCCATGTTGTATTATGGCCCACTGATCACTTAGACAATGTGTCTGTCGCATTCTCAGATAGACAAAACATAGTTTAACACCAGTACCCTTGACAGCCTGTGTTTGGTGTGGGCAACATTTGTACCTCATGCCCTTTGGTAGGATGGGCTGGAGGCATCATTTTAGTTTTGGCTCAAGATGACAGAATGGGTTGATTTGTCACTAGGCTATGGGTAGAGACACTTTGATGTTTATGTTTCTTATCTTTTGAGCTCTGTTCCAGTGTAGACCTCTAAAACAAGAAAGAGGCAGGAGGAGAGTTCAGTGAGAAACAGAACAACAGTATATGAGAAATTAGAACATGGTTGTATCCACAATCCAGACTAAGATAATATTGTGCTATTGTATTCCAGATACACTTTTGAGCGTACTGTAGGGATAAAGCTTGAAAAGCCAATGATCATCACCACTCCTGCAATGTGAACTCAAGTTTCAAATCAATCTCTGATATGTATTTCTTTTTTTTTAAATTACTTATATAAAGAGAGAAAAAGAAGTGGAAAAGTACAGATTATTATTATTGCCTAGCACAATGGTTCTCAAACGAGGGCCGCCACTTGTTCAGGGAAAGCCCCTGGTGGGCCGGGCCGGTTTGTTTACCTGCGGTGTCTGCAGGTTCGGCCGATTGTGGCTCCCACTGGCCGCGGTTCACCGCTCCAGGCCAATGGGGGCTGCAGGAAGCGGCGCGGGCCGAGGGATGTGCTGGCTGCCCTTCCTACAGCCCCCATTGGCCTGGAATGGGGGCTGCAGGAATTCCCTGAACATGCGGCAGCCCTAGTTTGAGAACCACTGGCCTAGCACATCAAACATAGAAGACACAGTGTACACCCATTTGGGTAGAGAGAATCTCAAGCCACACAGAAAAAGGGTGGGGGAAAGGGCTGTACTGTACAAGAGGAGTGATCTGGCGAATGATTAGGGTGACCAGATGTTCTGATTTTATAGGGACAGTCCTGGTTTTTGGGTCTTTTTCTTATATAGGCTCCTATTACCCCCGCACCCTCGTCTTGATTTTTCACACTTGCTGTCTGGTCACCTTAGGAATGATGGACACGTGGCCCTGCTACCTACATCTCTGCTTGTTCATTTTGTTTTAAAGTTAAACACATTGGGTCTGATTCTCCACTGTCATGCATTGTGTGTCAAAATTTACACGTGTGTCAAGTAGATGTAAAATACTGCCTAACAAGAGTATCGTCATATTATGCCCACTTTGCACAAGGGTATATTTCTGTACACGGCGGTGAGAATCCCCTTGCACCTTGGGTAATCATTTATATTTGTGCATAGTGAATGTAAAACGCTACTGTTATGATTTGGTAACGATTTACAGCTATTTCTCCCTCACCAGTTCCCAGCTTCAAGTTGAAATTTTTCCTGACTGATTCATTTGTAGTCCTGTTTGTGACTAAAATCACATTGGCCAGCTAGAGACTATGGCTCATGGGCCATTACAATGCTAAACAAGCTCAGAACAGCTACACGTTGGGAAGGTACTCACTCATAATCTTACCCTTATACCTTTAAAATAACTAAAAGCTTGCCTGAATTGCGGGGGAAAGTTGAACTCCTCCTCTGAGTACTAACAACACACCAAGTTTGAAGTTTTAGGGCCAGATTTTTTCTTGTCTTCCAGCCCTTTGTGCCATTCTGGTGAGTCCCAGGTGTTGGAAAGCAGCTGGATCTAGCCAGCTAACAATTCTATCAACATGGGGCAGCTTTGAACTGCTCCAGAGTTGGTTCCATCCCGTTCCCAACCGTGGTTGAGAATCTGTGTCAAGGGCAGTGTGGGTGGAGGAAGGGTGAGGCTGAAGACCTGCACACTCCAACAACGCCCAGTTAGCACATGCACCTTTTGCGGGGCAGGTGCAGACTGGCCCAGAGATTCAGGGAGTCATAACAAGCGCTCTGCACCTTCCCCCTTCCCTTCTCAGAGTCCTGCAGCCAGGCGGCTCTGCGTGCTGCCTCTGCCTGCAGGCACCACCCCTGCAGCTCCCATTGCCTGGGGTCCCCGGCCAATGGAAGCTGTGGAGCCAGCGCTTGGGGCAGGGTGAGGGCAGCGCACGGAGACCCCGTTGTCATTCCTCTGCCTAGGAGCAACAGGGACATGTCACCACTTGGGGGAGCCGACTGAGGTGAGTGCTGCCTGGATCTGGCACCCCAAATCCTTCCTGCTCCCCAACTCCCAGAGCCTTCACCCGCTCCCAGAATCCTGGTTTCTAGAGATTCCAGTTGGTAAAGTGACAGATAACACAGCTTTTACTGTAATTTCATTGTCTTCCTAGCTCACATTCTTTCTCTGGAAGGCTGAAAGTAGGAAAGAAAACTTACTATAAATCAAATGACTTTTGCATGATAGATTATGAAAAAGATTTGATCTTTTGATCTTGAAACTACATAACCTAAATGCTTTTACTTCCTGGCTTGAGTCCCAGACTCCAAATGTCATTCAAAGGATACATTTTCATGATATATTGTTTGATACTCTACATCCTTGTATAAATCTGCATTTTTTTTCAGTATTGGTACAGCGTATAAGCTTTCTCATATGTGACTATAGACCATGTTATCATTTATCAAATAGTGAAACTAATTAAAACAGCATTTCTTGAGGAAGTCTCTCTACTGTAGAAATGTCAATTGTGTTTGGAAAAGCTTGTAGGAACAGAAATTAAATGTGGAGTAAAAGTCATCCGCCTGTGTTGTTAGCTGCACACAAGGATTTTTACCCAGTCCCTGAACACAATGTCAGTACACTACATCAGAGAACATCATGAATACTTGATGAACCCACAGCAACAGCACTAGCATAAAAACCTTGCTAATATTTACAAGAGCAGAAATGCCCAAGGAGTTAACCAATTTCAGTGCTCTGACCAAGAAACATAGTATTGTTTTTCATTCTTACCCTTGCATGGTTTGTCATTATCTGCTCCCTTGTCACTTCTGCTCCCCTAAGCACTAACACATGGATTTTATTCAGAGCAAATTCCCTTTCTGTCACACAACTATTAATGTATAACAATAGCAAAGTCTGTGGCTGTAAAAAAGAACCCAGAGATCTGACACTTCAATAAATGCATAGCATAAAAATATTTAGTTCCACCCTGCTGTAATCTAATGAGAATAGCAGAAAATTGATTTACTGCAAATTGTTCCAATATTACCATATAATACAGCCTGGCAAAATTGTCATGAAAATTTACCAGCCCTGGCAAAACTATCTACTTGCCTGCTCTTTACCTTGATGATTAATACCAATGGGGGGAAAAAACCCCTTAAAAATATTTTATTCCTAGCAAGTAGGTAAGTTGAATTTCTAAAGCTGCTATAATATAAATACATGTGTCTCCCTCTGTGTGTATTTATACAGCACCTAAGTATCCATATTCAGGGTGTATGCCATGTACATAGTATGTAGACATACAGGGGTGTATTATACGTTGAAGGTGTTGCTGAAGATTGCTATTCATATTTTTGATTGAGGCAAGGTCACAGATATAAATATCAGCAAAATAATGTTTTCTGTAAAAAGATCAAAACTTAAGAGGAATATTTTAGTTCCGAAGGAAATATCTTTTCTTTTTAATCTTCTTAGTAGTAGTTTTTTTCATTAATCAAAATTAGCAGTTATGGTTTATCAGTGATATTGAAAATAACCCCATTACGGCTCCCATTGACTTTGGTGGGCATTGGATCACCATAATGAAGATTATGATGTACAGTTTTAGCAATTTGTGTACATATGGTTGAGTGGGGAGAAAAGGTTTGTGGGGCTGCATGGATGGATAGTCACAGATAATGAGAGGAGCTCTGTCCCAGTTTTTTGGGGTGTCTCAGATATGACCACTGTAAAGGGTCTTCTAATCAAACGGTGTTAAAGCCTCTCTAGGATTAGGGAGCAGGAGCCAGAAGCTAGAGGTTGCTTGGGGAGCTGAGGTGAATGAGGGGCCACTCAGGATCCCTGAATCTAATTTGGATTTGAGGCCTGAGTAATATGTTGATCTATATCTACACAAGCATCAAATGAATGGTTAGAACTGGGATGAGAATGGTATTTCTGTTTTGCAGAGCATTTCAAGATTTTTTTGCAACTTGGTTTCATTCTGTTTTGAGACAAAACCAAAAAAATTCAAAATTCTTCACAAAAGGAAATTACTGTTCTCTGCCCAGCTGTATTGGGGACTCCGACTTTAGGGCAGTTTGCCTTACAAGGGAGCCTGGACTACTGAGGAGCAATGAGCCTTAGAGCTTGGCGGCCAGGACACCCAGTTCTTCCAGGCTCTTGGCTTACTGTGCCCACCTGGAGAGCTGGCAGGTATCCAGTGGTCCAGCAGAGTTCTACTGGAATGCTCCCTGGTTTCTGGCAGAATTTTCTAGAAATTGAAGTGTCTCCATGAAACATTTCAACTTTGACAGATCAGCAAATTCAGATGGAAAAAAATGTTTCATCAAAATTTTTCTGACCAGCTCTACTAATGGTTGCAAATTTGGCAGCAGAGCACTGCTTTAGCATTTGGTCTAATAAAGAAAGTATCCCCTCAGCCAAGCCCCAGATTAGTGAAAAGTGTTCCAGCAAACCTATGCAACAATTAACAAACAAGCTAGGACTCAAAGATGGTGCTTTTGATGCCAAACAAAAACTTCTTCTGTGCAAGTATCATTTGATGATGCAGACCCGCTGGCTATGCAGGAAGTATGATGCATTGCAAGAGGTTCACTGTCAATGAGGCAAGAAAAATATTTGTGAGAAACAAGTTTCTAGGGAAGCCTGATGTGGAGTTGGAAATGGTAGAGAGAGAGAGAGTGAGCCAAGGAACTCAACTGAGTAGCATTGCACTGTAGGCAAAGATCAACATGTACTGAAATAGCAAAGAGATTGTTGTGAGACACTGAGGATATCTCCACATTGCAGATGGGAGCATGTTTCCGAGAACGTGTAGACAGGCACGCACTAGCTCCACTTGAGCCAGCATGCTAAAAAGAAGCAGTGTAGCCAGGGGTGGCATGGACAGCAGTTTGGGCTAGCCTTTGCTGCTGCATGGCCCATGCTACCTCTGGCTACACTGCTATTTTTTGCATGCCAGCTCAATAGAGCTAGCACATGCTAGCACCTGTGCTGGGACACAAGCTCCCACCTGTAGTGTAGATGTTCCCTTACTAGGCACTAAGGACAGAAATACAGAATAAGAAGAAATTGTCTCATGTATATAAACAAGTAAATGGTAAAACTGTTTTTTATAGGCAAAGTATGGGAATTGCTTCAGATTATTTTAAAAAAACAGGATAAAGAATAATATAGAAATTGTGATCTGGTATGTAGCAGAGATGAATAAAGGACTAAAAAGTCTCTTGAATTGCTAATAAATGTCACATGAATGTAAGTAATATGCTGTGTGAGATCACAAGCTAGTCTTACTAATAGAGAGGGAAAATAGCCATTACTTACTGAAAAGAGAAGAGTTTTTGCTGCACAAAGATAAAATGAGTCATTGAGGAGATAGCTATGGAGTCTGCATGAAAATTGATGACAGTAACCGCTTTTGCCAAAGATACAACATTAGCATATAAGAATATGATGCTCCCTTCACTGAGTTAATGCCAGAAATGAGGCTCACGTTGGTGTGGAATGTATTGTAACAATTTCTTCTTTATATTCTAATGTAAAATAGTACAATAGTAAGAAGCAAACACTAATTTTTGAGATATTTTAGCTACACCATCTACTGTGACATACAGCAGAAATTTATGCTTGGCAGGGGAAAGTTAAAAATGTAATATACAGTTTGATATTTCCATATCTATAACATGCCCATTGGCTAAGGTATTTTAGGGTAACTGCATCAATAAATTATCTAAGCTAAAATGTAATTGAGACACAAAATTAAGTCACTTTCGGGCAGGAAAGGATGGACCTAAAATGCCCCAACCCAAAAAATTAAAGTTGGGGAATCCTACCTCTACCTAAGAAGAAGCTTGTGTTACTATTTTATAAGTACTAAAGGGCACCTTCTCACCCTCATACTGGACCTCTGTGAAAACTTCTGGGTTGCGTAAGCTGTGGTTTTCAGATGAGGTGTAGACCTAAAGTCTTGGGCCATTTGTGTCATTTAAGGATCCCCTGCAACTTTCATAAGAGATGAAGTGCTCAACACAGTCCTGGCCAAATTCCCACTGACCACACACCTCTAGTTGTCAATTACCACCCCACGCTGGAACCCATATGGGGTTTCATCAGACAGTTAGTTACAACTCATATTTGATAGAGACCATAGTCTGAAACAAATCTTTTCCAAACCTTCTCTTCTAGCCTTCAAACAACCACCCACCCAACTTTGCCAGACTTTTCATCATCAGGAGCAAGATTCCGCTCAGACCAGGACAAACCAACTCAAAGCGGCACCAGACCCTGTGAGAGCAGCAGATGCACAGCCTGCAGACATATTTCCACTGCTATAATGATAAAGCTCCATTATGAGTTAAAATGGCACAATGCATGATATGCCCCATAACACTCATGGATGAACTCTTTCCACAAAATGATCACTCCATGACTGATTTTTCAATACTTATCCTCCAAGGAAATATCCACAACACCCGGGAACTTAAATTCATAACTCTGCTGGACACTAAAAACCATGGGCTCAATAGTAACGCTGTTTTATGGCTCATTATGACAATTTGTAACACACCATATTGCCTGCTATCCTTAATTCTCCACTTCAAACTTTTAATGGATAACAATCTAACCCCTAATTGCCTACTTCATTACCAGTGATCACCTCTGACAGGTGTTACTCCTTCTGCTTAACAATCTGTCCAAACCTGCATTCAGCACAGTTTAAGGGATCACAGATCTTCAACGTGGGCCCCGAGCCAGTGCTCGGGTCACGACTGCCACCCAGCAGCTCATTTGAGTAAGCCAAAAAAGGAACCAGTGAAATGCGAGCTCACAGAGGGCCTCACCTCTGAAGCTCCCAGTCCCATTTGGGGGAAACATCCAGCACCTCCAATTGGCTGAGGAGCTGTATATAAACCAGGAAGTAACACAGGAAGCTAGAAGAATCCCTGATTGGCTGCTATTATGGAACCTTCCTGCTTACATGGCTCCTGAGTCCTGCATTCCTGCCTGCACGGAAGCCCGTGCTGCTGCGGCTTCACTGTTACCAATATTAGCTAGATTAAAACTAGCTTGGGTTTGACTAAGGTCAAACAATTCTCACCGCAGGGAATTTCCGATCTATTTTTTTTCACCAGATCAGTTGTTTGGATGTGGATCTGTATCAGGAATGCATAAGTGAAGGGCCCACTCTTGTTGCACTTCCAATGTTTTTATTCATTGATGTTCTGGAGGTAATGAGGGAACACTGACCAGATGAAATTCAAGATGTTTATTAATTTATGGACCTATGTCATGTAAGTCCTGGCTACCAGACATCTCTTCTCCCCTTATGTGCCACTGCATCTGTTGAGAATAACTGGGGTCCTTCTGCTAATGTTCTCTGTAGATGAATGTCAGAGAGACTGGATGCAGAGTGGTTTCACTGGAGAACTCTCAGTTTTGGAATTCACTTTCCCATTGGCTTAACAGATTCTTAGGGCTTTTTCTTTTATTTTTCTTCTACTTTCAGGCTTATCTATGTATTTAGGCCATGGGAAATACTGAGCTTTATGTTGAAGTGGGAATCAATTTGGGTTGAAACTTGTCAGCAGATTATTGGCATTGTTGTTAATTTTTTGTATCTGTACCCAGAGACTGCCTGAGAGGTTCTTTTTTTATAGAACTGCACAAGCGAAAAATAAATAAACAATAGAAGCAGACTGCCAGAGGACATTGAATCTAATGTATCATGAAGCTTTTATTGTAGAAAAATTGCTGGTGAAATTACCAAGGGCTTATAAAACCATTACAAAAAACACCCAAAGTTATATAAAATCTTATCCTCTTTAAACCCAACCCTTTTAAAATTAACTTAATATAGATGTCCTAGATTAATAATTCCCTATAAAATGCTTGCCTTGTAGACATGGTGAGAACAATGAAATGTAGCTGTTTTTTCCATACAAAAATAACAAAATTAATTATTTCTGGAGTCGATTTTTGTTTTTGAGATTACTAAGGTTGTACTTATTATTATTATTATTTTATTTTTATTATTTTGTAGAAGTTCACGGACATTGTACAAAATTAAAATATTAGTTTTGCTAGTCAGATGATAAAATACTTTGGGAGCAATAATCTAAGGAAATAGACAATCTAAGTTTAGCATTGTTTTGGCAGTATATCCCCTTTGCAATAAAATGCTAAACAGATGTACCAGATAACAGAGGTATTCTAGCCAAGAGAGAGAGTGTGCCAGTATTCCCTACCATTAGTAGGAGGCAGTCAAAAGACTCTAATACTTCCTCACTACCTGTGGTTTACCTGAGGTTACTGTCTTGCCTCTTTTATTAAAGTACACAATAAATCATGGAAAATATTGATACATTTTGAGTCTAAATGCATTAGAAAAAAAGCCATATTATATTACAAAGATAGCTAATTTTTTTTTAATCCAAACCCAGGAACAGGCCATTACCAGGGTTAAGCTATTTTTAAAAAGTGTGCCATTTTTGTTAGCTTTTTCAGACAAAAATGCAATTCAAGTCAAGATTGACAAAACATCTGCTTTGTTAATTATCCATATATTGCTGAGACCTCAACTTCCTCGTTAAAATCATATTTCATTAAAAAGTTATGACAAATCATGGGTTTAGGAATATGTCGCATGGGGATTGGATATACTGTTCAACGTAGAAGCCTTTACTCTGGCCAGATGGAGTTCATTAAAAGCTGTGGAGGAGAAGGAAGTGTATAAAGTATTGCCAAAAAAACTTAGATGCATATTGTTATGTTTATAAAAAGCACACAGGATCTTTTTCAGGGGAAAAGGCAATACGCTGCATTTATTAGAGATACAACAATTAGCATATGCATTCAATCACACACAGACACACACACTGTACTGCCAGTCGATGTTACAGTTAACAGTCCAGAATCTGGATCAATCTAGTGGCCAGCTAGGTTGACCACGGGTAGAGAGGAGCTGGGTTCTGTAGGTCGTGATGTGATGCTCCGGGGAAGTCTTGGCAGGATGAACTCAAAGTTTCATGGCAAAGCACCCTGTTTAAATAGTGATTTTCCTTCACTGGGACCAATGAGTTTTGCAGTGTCATGGTGTAATCAATCATCATTTGACAAGTGTCTGTTTTCTTAAATTGTTCTTTCTTTCATTAATCTTTCAGGGAGTTATCCCATGCTGGTTTTGATCACAGCTATCTTGTCCCCATTGATAGGTGCTTGTCTCATTTTTAGAGTCATCAGTCTGCCCTCCTCTGACATCTCTATAGGGGCGTGTTGCAATCTCCTGGCGCCTTTATGTCCAACCTCGATTCCTCCCTAGAACATCTGGTCTGGTGATGGCCTTCACACTTATCTTCTAACACACACATTTCTCATTCACACACAAAACAGGATTGATTTACACAGAGCAATTGAACAGGAACATCAAATTGCAATGCAAGAGAAAACAATCATTGAATTCTTTTCCTTATTTTAAAATGCTAAACCTATAACAAAGTGGTGAACCTAAAAGATCTGTTACTGCCTTGCAGTCAGCTTCAGATGCAAAATTCTGGCTGATGCATCTCTACCAATGGCATACTAGGCCATTCTTTTCTGCTTTCAGAAAGGTTGGCTGGCAGAATATGATCAAATTGGGATGCTCAGAGAGAGTAGTCATTGGCTCCAGAATATACTTCTACCCTTGGTTCATCAGAGCTTGGATCTTTAGTTCACAGTGTGTGACACACCTGCTTTCATAATCAATTGTTGAGTGCACTGATTGGGTTTGGCAGGGGCTTGGTGGGAGTGAGTTTGCTTTGGGGCTGGGAAGGTCTCTTTTCTTAAGACGTATATTATCCTATCATCTGTTTGGTATTTTGAAAATACTATAATTTTTAAAATGTTTGTTTGGAGCTCTGGAGAGAGAAAAGTGGAGATAATAGAAAAAAATGAATGCTAGGAAAAATATCTAGTGTTATCAAATCATGTCTGCTTTTTTTCTTTCTTTTTTTTTTAAAAAACTATTCAACTTTACATTTTCAGTTGTTCTTCTCAGGAGACAGTCTTTAACCTTAGGGCATATTGTGTCAGATCCTCAGTTGAAGTGAAGGAGATTTATGCCAGCAGTGGATCTGGCCTATTATGTCAAATTAATCCTGGAGGTAACTTCAGTGAATTTAGTGGAATTGCACCAAGAATATAATTTGGCCCTTAAACCCATATTTGCAAAGGACTAATGCTAGTTTCTTATTTGCAATGCTATTGGCTTGCAGAAGTGGCTCTCTGGCTAAGATGTTGTTTCCTGACTATTGCATTAAAAATAAAGAATCTCATTATAGTGGTTTATCTCTATCATATATGTGATGTTAATACCTGACACTACGTTTAACATTGTGAAACGCTTTGCCACTAAATGAAGATGCTGCTCTCTCCATAAACTGAACTAGGAGCTGTCTCGAGGTCTTTATTACTATCTTTATACCCATTCCATCCAATTTTAAATGTAATCTATAGAATGGTACAATAAAACTATATCCTTTCTTTTACATTATCATCTTCTCTGGGTTTTAACCTAATATCTACAAGAAGATTCAAGACAAGTAGCTTTCAGAATAGTATAATAATTAAATTAAGCTCGTAAAATACTTGTTTGTCAGAAATGAAATTTTGCCTTGTTTATCCTTTTGTGAAGAGGATGGGATATGTTGTAAATGTTCTTGTGTTATTTACAGAGCTTTAAAACAGTGAATGTTGTTTATAAGCACCCTTCATACATTGTCATGTATATTATCCTTTCCCTTTAAAATAGTACAACAGTAACACTATTATTTTCTTCAAAATTAGCATCTTAATTATTAGAGTAATCCAATGCTCGTATAATGTATGTCATGGATATAGTTACTATAGTCTTATTACCTGTTCCACAAAATAAAATTATTAATGAGAGATGGGCAGGTACATATGCAGTAAATAACAATTGCAATCAAAGAAAGTTAATACCCTCGTTTTGCTAATCTTCTCTACAAATTTGTTCCATTAATCAGGTTCTGATTAGCCTTAAAAATGAAGTGTCTTTAACAGTAGAAAATGATGATTTTTATTATTCAATTACAAGCACATTTGGACTTTCAACTAATCTTTTATTTTCCTTGAGTGAAAACCTTATAGTAGAGGCTAGATATGGTACTCAGGTAACTTAAATCACATACAGTTATATTTCATAACTGTTTTAAAAAGAGCCTGATTTTAGTGAAATGCGAATCAGCATAAAAAAGGGTGATACACAATTAGATACACAAGAAACACATTTAAACAATATGGAGGTTGTGACACAAGTGGACAAAAGGCAGGACATTGAAAATGAAAGCTGGAACTCTGTCCTTAACTCATGTCAAGGGAAAAAGGCAAAACTGTGAGTGCTATAAATAAAGTGTCAACTTTAGCTTTCATTTTCCTGGCTTTTATCAGTTTGTGTCACAATGTTGATTTTGCTTAATCATAACTTTTAGGTTTAATACCCTTGGCTCTTGTTTTGTATCCCTTTCTTAAACTTTCACAAACTTTAATGAAGTTAAAATATTAATTACTTACTACAGATTTATTTTTTAAAATACATCATATGCCCCTCAGCACAGAGCTATAATAAATAATTTAGAAATTTTATATTAAAAAGGCCGTTTGTCTCTTAAAAATTGCTCAATGTGAGTAATTCTGCTCTGCTTACTGAAGAATGTGCTCTATGTACAGTAAAAATTTAGATTATAAAAAAAAATGCTTCCATGCCAAGACCTTGTATGACAAATCTTAGCCTGCCACAATTTTATGGCCAAGATATATATCTCTGCAAATGCAGGGCTATAATTTGTTATGTGTTATGACATTGGGTAATCAGTGAATCATATTCTACAAATTAGAGTTTTGTGCTTCCAATCAGTACAAAAACTCTACTGGCTAAAACCTCAACCAACATCACAAGCCTGACCTTGCTTTCCAAGATTTCCCAGTTCTCCCTTTGAAGTCAGGGGGAATTTTGAGAGTGTAAGGAATGCAAGATCATACATGGGCTCCACTTAAAGGTTGCATGACTGAGCCCTTAATTTGCACATTGTACTTTACTGTAATTTAAAATCTACATATTGCAATTCCTCCAACATTACTGTTTTACTATTGCTACAGTGTGAGATGCTACTGGGACTTGCCATAATTTTCATAAAATTATAAAGAACACACTCTATAATAGCTCTCTCCATCCCTGGACATGTTAAGATCTGAGACTCAGATGACAGCCCCAAGCCTGCAAATACTTATACTCGTGATTAACTTGACTCATGTGTGTAAAGTATTGAGTGTTTGCAGTGTCAGAAGCCAATAATGATTTTGTGGAAGAGATGTTTTCATCCTGGTTGCTGTTGACAATATCTATCTAACTCTACCAGAATACTTTTGTACATTTAAAAAAATAACGACTAGCACTTAAACACCTCTGGAGATATAGAGTATTTATTCATTCAATGTACTTTCTAGTTTGATCTCATATAAACAGTTATTTGAATTAGGCATCATCACAGAAATATATCCTGTGGAGTGCAAGAAAGAAAGAAGAATTAAACTAGATTTTCTCATTGTTAACTTATCAGAACATCCGAAAAGCGTCAAGGTATTGGTTAGTATGTCTGAGAAGTTTAAAGGAACTCAGGGCTCTAGGTTTAACTGAAACTAGGGCAGCGAGGTTTAATTCAAACTTCCCAACTCAACAAATGTCCTTGCAGTAGATAGAGGGAAAATTCTGCTAGAGGAGAGTTGGTTGAACCACCACCAGGCTTCTTTCAAGATGTTTGTTTGGGAAGGTCAGATATAATCCCTGCCAGGAGCTCCTCTTGTCAAGGATGCTGAGGTAATAAATGGCATGGCTAAAAGATCGGAAACAAAGGATGGGAATAAATGGTCAGTTTTTACAATGGAAATTGGTAAATAATGGGGGTCCACCAAGGATGTGCACTGGGACCAGTGCTGTTCAACATATTCATAAATGATCTGGAAAAAGGGGCAAAAAGTGAGGTGGCAAAGTTTGCATACAATATTGAATTACTCAAGATAGTGAAGTCCAAGCTGACTGTGAAGAGTTGCAAAGGTATCCCTCAAAACTGGGTGATTAAGCAACAAAACGATAGATGAAATTCAGTGTTGAGGAATGCAGAGTGATTCAATATTAGAAAATATAATTCCAACTATATATACAAAATGGTGGGGTCTAAACTAGCTGTTCCTGCTCATGAAAGAGCTCTTGGCATCATCGTAGATAGTTCTCTGAAAACATTTGCTCAATGTGCAACAGCAGTCAAAAAAGCTAACAGAATGTTAGGAACCATTAGAAGAGAGATAAATAATGAGGCCAAAAATATCATAAGTCCACTATGTAAATAAATGGTATGCCCACATCCTGAATATTGTGTGCAATTCTGGTCACCCCATCTCAAATATATATTAGAATTGGGAAAATAGAGAGAATGGTAGGAAAACTGATTAGCTGTATGGAACAACTTCCACATGAGGAGAGATTAAAAAGACTGGGGCTGTTCAGTATAGAAAAGGGACATCTAAGGGAGGGTATGATAGAGGTCTGTAAAATCATAAATGATGTGTAGAAAGTGAATAGAGACGTATTTATTTACTGCTTCACATAACCCAAGAACCAGAGGTCATGCAATGAAATTAATAGGCAGCAGATTTAAAACAAACACAAAGACGTACTTCACACAATATATGGTCCACTTGTGGAAGTCCTTGCCAACGGATGTTGTAGAAGGCGAATGGTATAAGTGGGTTAAAAATGAATTAGAGAAGTTCAGGGAGGATATGTTCATCAATGATTACTAGGCAAGGGATGCAACCCCATGCTCTGGGTGTCCCTAAATCTCTGACTACCAGAAGCTGGGACTGGACGACAGGAGATAGATCTCTCAATAATTGCCCTGTTCTGTTCATTCCCTCTGAAGAATCCGGCACTGGCTACTGTCAGAAGACATGATACTCGGCTAGACGGATCATTGCTCTGACCTAGTACAGTAACTCCTCACTTAAAGTCGTCCCGGTTAACGTTTTTTTGTTACGATGCTGATCAATTAGAGAACATGCTCTTTTAAAGTTGCACACTTTATAATGTTGCACTCTCTTATAATGTTGTTTGGCAGCCACCTGCTTTGTCCACTGCTTGCAGAAACAGCAGTCGATTGGAGCTAGGTGGTGGGGATTTGGAACCAGGGTGGAGCAGCAGCTTCCCATCAGCTCCCCTAAGTTCCCTGTGCAGTAGCTGCCCAGCAAACTATTAATTGCCGGGCAGTTCAGCTGTCCCTCCCCCCACTGCCATGTGCTGCTCCTGCCCTCTGCCTTGGAGCTGCTCCCCGGAGCCTCCTGCTTACTGTGCAGTGGGGGGAGGGAAGAGGTTATTAATGTCAGAATGTTCCCCTCCCCCCTGCTTCTTTACCCATCTCCACAGAGCCGGGGGGAGATGACAGGGCTCAGGACGGAGAGAGCTTGCTGGCAGCAGCTGCTGTCTCAATTTGCTGATCTACAGCGGGGGTCGATTTATCGCATCTAGTATAGATGCGATAAATCGACCGCTGAGCGCTTTCCCATCAACTCCGGTGCTCCACCAGAACGAGAAGCGTAAGCAGAGTCAACGGGAGAGCATCAGCTGTTGACTTACTGCAGTGAAGACTCTGTGGTAAGTAGATATAAGTACGTTGACTTCAGCTACGCTATTCACGTAGCCGAAGTTGCGTATCTTAGATCGACCCCGCGTGGTAGTGCAGACAAGCCCTTAGAGTGGGGTCAGCGTACTTAAAGGGGCAATGCGCGTCACTCTCACACACAGGGTATGTCTCTGTCTCTCTCTGCCATGCGGTCTCCCCTCCCTCCATTCCCGCTACCTTGTAGAGTGAGGCTACCTTAACAACAACGTGTTAACCCTTGAGGGCTCAGCCGAGTGCTAGATCATCCTTTAGCAGTAAGGCATTCCCTGGGAAATAGCCCACCCTCTTCCACCCTCTGACTTCACCACCTCAACCAAGCTTTACAATCATCATTACTGCATACAGTATTAAATTGTTTGTTTAACAGTTATACTGTGTGTGTGTGTATAATATATACACATACACACAGGTATATAAAAATATAGTCTTTTGTCAGGCGAAAAAATTTTCCCTGGAACCTACCCTCCCATTTATATGAATTTTTATGGGGAAATTGGATTTGCTTAACATTGTTTTGCTTAAAGTAGCATTTTTCAGGAACATAAATACAATGTTAAATGAAGAGTTACTGTATAGCAATTGCTATGTTCTTATAATAGCGGTCATCATTAGTGGGCTGAACAAATGCTCACTGAAGTCAATGGGAGTCTTTCCATTGACTATAATGGGCTGTGGATCAGGTCCTAAATGTCTTTCTATTCAGTACATACAGGCTGCCTCTTCACTTAGTTTTCATATATCTTTAGTATTTACATTTCTGACTGCCATTTATATGTCCCTGGCAATCTCAGCTATTTATAAGAAAGGGGATGATTAGTTTAAGGGGAGCAAAATTTGACCAGTGCTGTCCAATGAATGTACTGTCTACAAACTCTACATAAAGGATGACAGTTTTTATAACTGATAATGGTCACCTCTTGCTAACTGTAAAATACACAGCAGTATATAAAGCTGTTATGAAAATCTCTTTATTGTTCATCATAATACATTGTTTTCCCAAAAGCCATTGGCTGAAATGGTCATATTTGTTTCTTAACTGCAATAATTCTTTTACGATTGCTCCATGTGCATGTATAGCATACAGTGAAGCAGTAAGAGTGTGCTTTAATATTTTTTGCTACATTCAACACTGTGATCATAAGCAATGTAGCAACACACACAGTGAGAAAGTGCCAAGCATGGCCATATCAGTATCCACAGACACAAAATGACTAGGAAGGACAATGGGGAAGAAATAGCAGGGCTCATTTTAGAGCAGGGGAAAGTGGATCAGTAGGATCTCCAATGTCCATTAACTATTCAGTGAATTCTTGTATGAGTGGTTCTGGGACATATGTCAAATACTCCTGTCCCATAACATAAGCAGATTCCTGTGCCAAAATAAAGGCCGATCCAAATGTTTAGGATGACCTCTATGCATGGAAAGGAGGATGAGGGGGGATCTGATGTAGTTCTCTGTTTTTATTTAGTCTACATTCAGACAACCTTTCACTGATTCCAATAGGAGTTCTTACAAAGCATTTATTTAGATAAATTGAGTAGGGACATCAGTATTTGGCTCAATATTTGTTTCAGGATGTGGTTTCTGGATATGGTATCGTGACAGGGTAATTAGCTTTGATTTGCAGGATTTTTGCATGTAGTGATGTGCTAAATGTTTCAAATGGCACTCAATAATTCAAATTACTAAAATGTAGATGGTAGTCAATCAGCTGAAAAAGCATTTCATCTATGAACCAGGGGCCAGATCTTTTTCTCCCTGAATTCATTTACTTCAGAAGGATGGCCCATGATGCACTGCAGTGGCAGGCACTATGGCTATTTTTAACTACAGTGCTGTACCATAAACAGAAGAAAATATAGATTTAAACAGCCAGCCATAAAAGTAAAATAATGTGAGACAGTTCTGACTTAAAATGAATAAAGCACTTTTCTTACTCGTTTCATCATGCATGTTGTGATTACGTCAATAAACATGGCTTTTATTTTTCTTTTGTGGAGACAAGGTAATTGCTGTTAGTGTGTTCTTTTTCAACTACTTTATTATATAGATTTTTTCTTTTGAGGACCTTACGTTTAATACTATTATGATACTTTTGGGTATAACTGAGTATACATTCCTTTGGATTATTCAAAGCATTAGGATTTGTGGGGCAGTACCCCAGAGGCATTTGTTATCTCACTCTAACACAACCGTTATCGCTCTAATGCTTGGTTGTAGCACTGTCCACTATTACGGGTTGTGTAACTGTGATCCATTTTAAAGGATTATCTATGGGATTTTCTAGGTTTCAGATCGAGAGAATTCCAAGGCCAATAGTTTTGGTGGTGATGTGCTTATTATTGTGCAAGTCTCCTTTTAGGATTAAAATTCCAGTTTAAGAAAAAAAATCAGATTAGTGGTTACATATGAAGTTTAATCACTTACATAGATACACAGCTATTATTTAAATACCAATATTGCAGAATCATATTTACTACTTGGTATCTTCTGTCCACTGAACTTCATGTGGAAATGTAGGAAAGCATCCATTGAAAAAGAAGTCTATACTAGAAAGTATATGTAATTTTTTTGGCTGGACCTGGAGTTCCTTGTTAAACAGACAATTTTTCTAGATAAATGCTGAAAGTGCTCCCAGACATAGAACTATGTATATTTAATATATAGAACATAATAGTGTGAATTCATCACTAGCTTGACTACATTGATGCTAATTAAAGAGAAGAATGTGGCCCCGCATTAGTTATGTACAGTGATAAAGGTGCATTTTGCTTTGCAATGTAATGTGATAATTTTATGGCAAAATTGTAAAAGTTAATGAAAATCCATCATATTTGCAAAGTAAAAATAATCCATCCTAAATATAACTTAATCTGTTCACTTTCAGGCTGCTCATATTCCGTGCAGGGGATCAGCAACAGGAACAAGGCACCAAAAATATAAACCACATTTGCACACACCCACACCCCAGACATGAGCAGTGTGAAGGTTAGCAGTTGCCGATAATTTGGCCTGCTGATTTTTGCCACTCATCAGATGTAATACAATGACTAGGTAAATTTCAGAATTTGACTGCTTACCTTTGATGAACTGCATGGTAAGCACCCCAATGGACATTACATGAAAGCTGAAAAACAGTTTCCCCTTGTTGCTAGGGCTGAGGAGTGTGGCTAATGCTGCAGCATTGTTAACGCTGCTAGTGTCACTGATCTTGGATAGCCTATGTCAGCTGTGCTAGCAGACAGTGTAGCATGTTAATTCCCCAGATTTCGACGTTACTCATAAGGAAGACCACAGGCTCGGTTCAGTGGTGAAGGCGCTCAGCCAGGTTTATTGTTGACAAAGCATGGTCCTAGTGCCCCATAGGAACAACAGGTACACTAACATGCATGCCTGCAACAAGGTACCACCAGTTCAGTCAGCACACCAGGATGCTGTCCCCTAGACCAGCACAAAAAATGCCCCTCCTGTCATATCTCCTTTCATACATTGATACAAACAAGTTACCTGTTACTCACCCTTATCCTTGTGCTTGCTAGTTTGAACAAAACATTCTTATCCATTATCTTCTCATTCCCACCTTTGTCTTTATGAGGGGTTTGTGTTTTCTTGTACCATCCCTTAGGAATGCATTTACTTGAGAGATCTGTGTGGTTTTGTACCATCCTCTCAGATCGGGAATGTGCTTACTTGGTGTTAGCTAATACCTAGTGTGTTGCTATTTTACCAATGCCAGGCCGACTTTGGTTCACAGCCTTTGTTTTGTACTGTTAGTTATGCCTAGAACTGCAGCAAGGCCTACACTCCTATAAGCTCTTGATTTAATGGCTTAACACCTCTGCTGCTGTTTTTAATTTGGATATAGCAAATGGGCAGCACTGCAGTGAATATATTAGCAAATTCCTCCTGAACAGGCTGTGTAAGCTCCATGTTTCCCTTGATTTCAGTCCCCTGAGTCACAGCAGCCATGGCATAGCAGCCTTCTTACACTAATAATGTTAAAAAACCTACCCCAAAAACACTCACATGAACATATTGGCAAGACAGGGTAGGATTTTTCAAACGTACCTGAGGAATGAGGTACCTAACTCTGATATGTGCTTTCGAAAAACATTGCCCCTTCTCCCCACCAAAATTATAAAGTAAATTGCCCCAGCATGGAGTAATGTTTTTCACCTTTTGCTGAAACTGTTGATCTGCCCAAGTTTTATTCACATGCTTTTTAAGAGAACTTTTCATAGCACCTGTCAAGGTTCCTCCCCCACTCTGAACTCTAGGGTACAGATGTGGGGACCTGCATGGAAAACCTCCTAAGCTTATCTTTACCAGCTTAGGTCAAAACTTCCCCAAGGTACAAAATATTCCACCCTTTTGTCCTTGGATTGGCCGCTACCACCACCAAACAAATACTGGTTACTGGGGAAGAGCTGTTTGGACACGTCTTTCCCCCCAAAATACTTCCCAAAAACCTTGCACCCTACTTCCTGGACAAGGTTTGGTAAAAAGCCTCACCAATTTGCCTAGGTGACTACAGACCCAGACCCTTGGATCTTAAGAACAATGAACAATCCTCCCAACACTTGCACCCTCCCTTTCCTGGGAAATGTTGGATAAAAAGCCTCACCAATTTGCATAGGTGACCACAGACCCAAACCCCTGGATCTGAGAACAATGAAAAAGCATTCAGTTTTCTTACAAGAAGACTTTTAATAAAAATAGAAGTAATTAGAAATAAGAAATCCCCCCTGTAAAATCAGGATGGTAAATACCTTACAGGGTAATTAGATTCAAAACATAGAGAACCCCTCTAGGCAAAAACCTTAAGTTACAAAAAAGATACACAGACAGAAATAGTTATTCTATTCAGCACAATTCTTTTCTCAGCCATTTAAAGAAATCATAATCTAACACATACCTAGCTAGATTACTTACTAAAAGTTCTAAGGCTTCATTCCTGGTCTATCTCCGGCAAAGACAAAATGTAGACAGACACACAAACCCTTTGTTTCTCTCCCTCCTCCCAGCTTTTGAAAGTATCTTGTCTCCTCATTGGTCATTTTGGTCAGGTGCCAGCGAGGTTACCTTTAGCTTCTTAACCCTTTACAGGTGAGAGGAGATTTCCTCTGGCCAGGAGGGATTTTAAAGGGGTTTACCCTTCCCTTTATATTTATGACAGCACCTCTTTATGGCTATTCTCGTTGAAACCATTAACACATTTTAAATTTTGGGTTTTATCCTCACTGCCATGTGACTCCTAGAGGAGAAGGACTCCAGTAAGCTATGTGACAAAGGCACTGGGAAGCAGGCGAACTTGCATCTTCAAAGTATAAAAAACATAGTGACTCAGGATTGTGTTTTTTTGAATATGGGCTCAATTGTAAATGTATGTAGCTTCACTGCCCCAGGTACAGTTCAGGGTTAGGAATTGTGAGTCACAGTTCTTCCCTAGTTCTCACCTTGTTCCAGGGAGAAGTAATCTGTTACTAGTCTATACTGGTTCATAGTGTTTCAGCTGTGTTGCTTGGTGTGCTAGGAATCTCTCCCCATTCTCCCCCTTGCTCACTTGGGTGTGAATGGGAGTGTAAACCCTGCAGGGCCTTTAGGAAAGCCTGCAGAACCTGCTTCTTAGAAAATAAGCTTTCCACCCTAGAAAGAATGACACGATGTGGTCACTCCACTTACCCAAATGTCCCCCCACAAAAATGAAAGCCTAGAACAAATGAACCAGTCAATCAAAATAAATAAAACTCCACTTGGGTTATATTTTCTACCTTAAAGGGAAGAGAGCTAAAGACTCCATAAAAGGCACTAGAGACTTCACTACGACCATTGATTTTTTTTTTTAATGGAACGTGCTCGGACGCTATGGGTATGTCTACGTGGCTGGCTAAAGTGAGCCTCCTAGCCCGGGTCAAGAGTTATCTGCGCTCATGCTGATGCTCTAAAAATAGCTGTGTACATGGCACTTTGAAATTGCAGCTTGGGCTGGATGTCATCCCCCTCCTTAGGCTTCAGAGCCTGAGCTCCAGGTCAAGATGCACCTTCAATGTACTGTCCACGCAGCAATTTTTAGAGTGCTAGCCCAAGCCTCACTAGCCCAAGTCTGTCAACCTTGGCTGGGAGACTTCCTTCTGTGGGCTCTGTAGACATACCCTACAGTGATGCATGAAAGTATAAACTCTTTAGATAGCAAAGGCTACACTACTCTCCCACCCCAAATGTGATGTGCAATGTGACTAGCCCACACAAGATATTAACCGGGTGCCTTGCACTCCTTCCCTCCCCTGTGCATTATTGTAAAGACAGGTTACAATCCTATCTTGTTGAAAAATCCTGGCCTGGAAATACTGAAGTTGTATTGATTTTAATAGGGAATCTGTATGGTATTGTTTTATTGTGAGGCATTGCTTTTCTTGCTCTTCCAACTGAATATGAGAGAGAACTGACACCTGAGAGAGGAAACAAACAAGGAATTAAAAAAAAAAAAAAGGGGAGGGGGAATTACATAGAGTACAGTAGTAAATGGTAGTGAGTAGCCTTGCCATGTCAAATGGAAGTGGGGCAGAAGCCTGCAAAGTTCTGTGCTGAGGCTTCGTATATAAATGTTTTAGTATTGACAGTTGGGGTGGAGGTCAAATGGCAGAGGCCCTTGTTGCACTGTGGTAAGAAGAGTTTCAATTTTGAAAGAAAAAGCATTGTAAAGATTTATTTTTGCTGATCGCTGGCTGATGTCCCTCTCCTCTTCTGAAAGCTGCCTTTTCATTCCTGTGTTTGGCACAAAAATCAATCTGGTATGAGATGCAGCAAGACTTCATAATCAGTCGTTGCTGTATGAGGATATTGAAAACTGGTGGCAGGAAAACAGACATTTCACTTTCATCTTCGGCTTTATGGGACTCTCAGATTATATTGGTCCAGGCCAGTGTGTCTAGATTTTACTTTCAGCCATTTTCTATTACATTCCAGAATCCAATCTGGAGGTCACACTACATGGAAAACAATGAGAAACAACATTGTGTTAGGCTGGTCTTACTTCTTTCTACTTTTTGGATTCTCTTATGAATGCTGAGTTGGAGAAGCACCACGCTCATCCAGTAAAGTCCCATAATTATGGGAAGCCAAAAATTTCATAGTGAAACTTGCCAGTTTTGGTTCATAAAGACCTCCACTTCCTTCCCCTAGCATCCACTGAATTTTGGACAGTTATGGGTTTAAGGGCCTGATCAAAAGTCAATTGAAAGATTCCTATTGACATCAGTGGACTTTGCAGTAGGCCTTAAGGGCCAGATTTGGACACTCGTACTGGACTGAGTCAAGAGACCCGGGTGCTACTCCCAGCTCTGGCACTAGCCAGCTGGGTGACCTTGGGTCATGTCACTTCCTTTCTCTCTCCTTCCAGTTCCCCATCTGTAAAATGGGGATAACGACACTTGCCTCAGGTCAGATTCTGACACTTTAATCACACTGAGTAGGATTTATTATTTGAATAGGCTCATTCAAATCAGTGTGAACAATGGTAACACATCTGGCCCCTACTTTTTAAAATACTTTCGGTTGAAAAGAACAAGGTGGTTGATTGAAACTGGAGCCTTCTCATGGAGTGAGGTACTGTTCATTCAGTAACAATGTCAGAATCTGGCCCTAAAAGCATCTAATAACAATTGAGGTCAACGGAAAGATACCCATTGAGTTTAAAAACTTTGGATCAGGTCCTAAGTGAGCACTGAAATTCAAAATGAAACTTAGGTAAAACTGTCCAGTTTTATCTGACTTTTTAATTGAAAAGATCCATATTGTAGCAGAGATGCAAACTTTTACCTACATCTGCTTTTTTCCCTAAATGCAGAATATCACGAAAAAATAAAAATCTTAGTTATCAAACAAATACATGAAAAGTGGAGTGTAGGGCTGCTGGCTCGCCTCCCTCAGCCCAGGAAAGAGAAACACCATCTCCAGATCTTTCAGGCCCTTCTGTCAGATCATGGTCTATTAATTCAAGCAGACAAACAAACAAACAAACCCAAACAAAGTAAGACACAACAAAGATATCCTCCTGACCAACACAGGCTGAAGGGGCCTTTTTCTCTGCACTAGGGCCAACACAGGAGCCAACCTCCTTTTTGCATTTCTCTCTAGCTTGAGTTCTCAGCCCTTTATGGGGATCACTTGACCCTCCCAGCTGAGTCTAAGAAACGAACAAGGTTAGCTTGCCCAGGCCCCATAGCCCATAAGAGAGCAGACCACCCTGTTACACACAGAATTATTATTTATTATATGCTGAGGGGGAGCTGTATGGTTGGCACTGTTCAGAACACAGGAAATGTGCTACCTACACCTCGAGTCTTATAAATAAGAATCTTCATGAGTGGCAAAACCCCTAGAGCTATGTGTAATCAGTGGTGCTTAGGATCATGCTATAAGATAGATACTGAGGACCAGATTTTGAATGTGTACATTCACATGGGACTGATTTCAGTATAACTTGTATAAAAGCAGACTCCAAACATATTCTTATACAGATATACAGGGTCAGATCCTGAGCTGGTGAATGACAGTGCTGATGATCTGACCAATAGGATACATTAGCTGAGGATCAAGTCTATCAATATTGATGCAATCAGCTTTAGACTGTGATTGCTTTGTTTTATTAATCAGCAAGCGCAACGTGTGACAGATGAGGTGCTATCCTGCAAGGTGTTTGTCACTGGAGCAGGTTTTGAAGAGGGATCTGAATGTGTAAATGGTCATTTTGCCACCCACAGTGCTTGCCTGTTAAAGGAGGGAATTCTGAAACACAAGGAAACTGCCTGAAGGTATGTCTACACTGATGGGGAAGGTATAAATTTCTAGCTTGAGGAGTCATACCCACAGTAGCTCTGATTGAGCCAGCACACTGAAAATAGTAGTGTAGCTGCAGCAGCATTAGTAGTGGGAGGGGCTAGCTGCCCAGAGTACATACCTATGCTCTTGGACAGGATAGTGTTTAGGGTGGCTAGTCTGGCCCACTGCTGGTGCCATCATGGCTACACTTCTATTTTTAGCTCAGTAATGTGATTAGAGCTAGCATGGGTATGACTCCTCAAGCTGGAATTTACACCTTCCAGCTGTAATGTAAACATATCCTGATTTAATCTAATCTTATCCAGTGTCATGCTGAATGGCTTCAACTACAACTGTCCAGTCAACTACATGTTCTCCTTAATTTTGGTTTTAGCCAATTTCAAAAGCTCTGTCTCGCATTTGGCATCATCTTTACATGTTTCTGTGGGATAAAGAAGACAAAGTGGGTGGACACCTTGATCTCTGTTTATGTAATCTATCTATTCTGTCTCTCTAATCTAACTACATGGCCCTCACCACTGTCGTATCTGAATGCCTTTACAGACACCCCTTTTCTGCTGTGTCTTCCCATCTGGTTGGTTTATTCTGGAGGTTACCGTTGTTCACTCCTACTTCCTTCATTCAAAACGGACCTCAAGTTGGATGAAAGGCAGAACGCCTACTTATTTCAATAAGAACAGGACTGGAACCATGTAAGACACTTACCACAGGTCTACTCAGTGGTAAATCTTTACAATAGGTATAGCAGAGTTACATGCTTTCAAGATACACATAAGAAAGGTTAATAATGGTAAAAAAAAATTTGTAATGAAACTGGCTCCTTCTGCTTTGAGTCACTTTTAAAAATTTTGATAAACTATTTTTTTCTTCCAGTGAGTGTTTTGGCAAAATGACTGCTTCTCTTTGCCTCTCAGGAGAGCTTTTACCTTTGATATCAGGGTATCCTGCTGTGGCCATGCTATTATTTAGCTGTGACGAGTTTTAAAATTACCAACATGCAGTGCTAGGGTTGCAGTGTTTTCCTTTAGCATGAAGAAACCACTTTTAAAGGCTAATGTACAGCACCCCCACTGTGACTTTTTTCATTATGACTTTTTTTGTTACATTTTCCATGTGAAACTACACTGATTAATATGGATGATATGGCAATGTGTCTCATTCAATTCCTCTGGAGTGCGGATGGCACTGAATAGTGACTAATAGCTGGAGCTGGACCTCTGATGGTTTCATGAGCTCTCTTGTGAAACAGAAACAAACAATGGCTTGCCACATCATTAATCTATAAGGACTTAATGAAATACTTCCTCTTGCATGGTAAATGCATTATCTGCTGTATTGTATGTCTCCGAGCAGGAATAATAATCTGAACAAAAGTATCAATGACTCTTCTAAACTTGACATTTAATGTGAACTTAAATATAAGTGTAATCTAAGGTCACAGTTTCATCATTATAAATTACAATATTTTGTTCTGCAAATGGAGTTATGAATATTATGAAAACCAATTTTCCTCTGTATTTTGAGTAGAGAAGATATAATGCAATGCATTTCAACCCCCCACTATCCTATTATAAATATCAGTAATATTGTCACTTTGTAAATTCATGTTGTAACCATGCATAATAAGCATTTGTTTTATGAATTAAATTGAGCCCTATTTTTTCATATTTAAACTGGAATGACTCTCTGTATCTGTAGCACAAAACTAAGATAGACCAGGAAAAATATATTGTAGAACCTTGTATATGTAATCAGGCCAGCTGCATTTACCAGTTTTTCTTTAATTAATAAGCATTTTATGAATATGTTGCTGTATGATCATTAAAATGTTATTTTTAAAAGCCTTCAAGCAATTTTGGAGAGGTGCAAATCCTGTTCTGCTATGGAACTAGTGTTAACGATAAAATATTTGTGGGGATGAGACAGACTCCAGAATTCTAGGAATGGCCCAGGAAAACTGAGGTTAATAATAAATAATAATAATAATAATAATAATAAATGATATAAATAAAAATCAGTTTAGATACATTTTGCAAGTAACTCGCCCTGGAGGGCACTTTGATTATAATTTCTGTTAGATTACTGATTTGAGCTAGTGTTTAATGAATAGTCCATTTAAATGCTCTTATCAGAAGCCCTGTAGCTGTTTGTACTGATCTCGGGAGGTTACAGTTCTACTGAAAGCTCAATGATTGAATTTATAATAAGAGAACTACAAGGCATTGTTGATTTATTAAATGATTGTGTACCAATATTTAAATTTATGTAGACAATGTGCTATTGTTGTATTTACTCATATTTATTTTTGTGGATCTGTGTTTTTTTTAAAGTATTGGAGAGTGTTTAACAATAAACTTACACCAAAACTTAGTTATGAAAGACCAATGTAAAGAAACAGTATGTCTTCCCATAAAAAGTAAACCACAGATGTGATGTAACTGCACATTCAATTTTTGGAAGAAAAACTAGGAAAAGAGAGAATAAAATGCACAACAGGTTCTCTTTTCAAAGCTGAAAAGAAACTCACCCCTGATACAAGGAACCATCTTTGTATCTTATGGAATTGTTTTAGGTTATTAGTGTCCTGCTTAGCAATCAAAGCATAAATAACCAAAAGATTTTCTTGGGCATTATTCCACCAAGCCAATTATAATCTATATTCCAAAACATTTGAAAACAAAAGAAGGAAAATGTATGGTATTTAAAAGAATGAGGTAAAACCATATTGCGTTCAAGGATTATTGGATTTAAACACAGCCAGAGCCATTGTATAGAAGTTCCTGGTGTCATTTAAAGCAAGCTGCAGACATCACCATACCTAAGACTACTCTTAATTTCATTGTCACTTACTTTTCACCAGCTTCAATCTACAACCTGCTACCGAGGGAGAAGTGCATTCAGTGTTTCTAACTCTGGCTCTTACCATATTTGATTAGTTTTAAAAGTGCCAGCTGATGAAATCAAGAAATTCCTGGCAATCTTGACTTACATTTAAAAATACACTAATAATAATTAATAAAACTAGCCTTCATGACTGAGTAGAAAAGCTTGAAAATATTAACTGAGTGCACTCTTAAGTTTTGCATTTGAAAGGGGAAAATGTTATATTAAGTATTGTTACTACAACAACAACAAAATCTAACCAAACCAAACCAAAATCCACAAGATAAAGTAGTAGCTTGTTAAAGACAAATCCTTCCTGTCTTCTTCTTGGCATTGATTTCCAAAGTTTTAACACAAAAATGAAGTGGGCCATACTTAGATCTTCCACAGAAAAATTCCCTTTGGGTTCAGGCCAGTTTGCCTTAGAAACACTAAAGGGCCCAATCTTTATAATAAAAATGGACAAATAAATGGAAGGGGAGTCCTGGGAGAGGAAATCTATGTGGCTTTTCTTATGGATTTTTTTGCCTATCGTTTTATCAAAGGGCAGGTTTTTGACCCATGGAAGAAGCCATTGCTCCCGTCCACAAATCTGCAGCTCCTTTGGAATGTGCATGAGACCAAGACAATTTGCTCAGAGGCTCCAGGCCATGATGGCTGATGGTCTCCATCACCCCAGCCATCTGCAAACCTCTTCCTGAAAGTGCAGCCATCCTTAGAAGAGGATACAGCCTATCAGTAATACCTTTGCTCCCAGAGCTTTATTGTGAGCAAGTGGATGATGCAGCTCACCTTCTGCCTCTGCCCCAGGTTCACAGATTCCCAAACCCATAAAGAGCCCTCTATGGGATCAGGGAAAGGAGAGATCTGCAGGTAGATCTTGGCAGTATGATTTAGCCCAAATGAATTTAGTGTTGACATGATGTAAATGGAAACTGACTCCTCAGGTACGGCACCTGCAATGGCAATGCAAACTTCCTCTTACTGCTTCTCCTGAATGCACTCACTCTGTACTGGAACCACTGTAGGTGTGAGAATGTAGTTTGTTCTTCCATTCCCATTCGATCATTGACCTCTTGAGACCATCAGTTAAGAATGATTGGTGGTATTTTTCATGCAGATACCTGAACACAATGAACTGTAGTGAGCTCACCACTTCACTTCTGTAGAGCAATAAAAGTTCTTAACCCATAATACTCACCCAGCCAATACTTCCCTTGATTTCAATGGGAGATTTACTGAGTAAAGACTGAGGACTGGGCTTTGGGTTACTGCTGCTCTGGGCTTGATTTGAATGGTCAACCTGGATGTGTGTAAAGCTCCATATCTCATTACTAGTCCCCTGTGCCTCCCCTAAATGCATGAAGTGGATTAAAATGCAAGTTCATTAGGTTAAAGTGCTGAATTACTTAAAAACTCTTAGTCAGATGTCATGACTTGATTAGCATTGCAGAGAAGGACTGTAAAGGAAAAAAAATGCAGATAGCCATTGTCTCAGTATAGTTAAAATGTTACATGGCTGTAAATATGTAAATAAGGATAAAAAACATGGGTCTAGATAGGTATTCAATATTTTATAACTCTCAAATGAAATAATTAACTTAGCTTGTTTTGATAGATCCATATCTCTAATCCTTAATTATGTATTTATATCACTTTTACATTAATATTCTATGACAATATCTGTCATAATCACATTTCTTGCTGTCTTGTTTATTGCCTTTCCTACGTATTAAAGCTCCTTCCCTTTGTGTACAACATGAGTGAAATGCTTTTTTATGATTTACTTTTAATTAAAAAGATGCACCTTGTTATGGAATCCTAGGGCTCATGTGACATAAATGTCTTTTAAATAAATGAATATTCCCCTAAAAAGAATAAAATGACATGACCCAAACCCACCTCAGGCAAAACCTTGAGAAAAGAATACTATACCTTTTTCTAAGGTAGATTGCATAATTCTTTTAACAAATATAAGGCTTCCTTTATTTCAGTTTCTACAATACACTAGACATTTTATTTTACTATTTGTTATGAGTGTAAACAAGAGATTAATCTGAGTGTATGAGAAGTCCATAACTGGTTTGCAAGTGAAAACTGCCTGTGGTCAGCATAAAATAAAAATCTTTGTTATGTACATTTAAGGGATGATACATGTGGAACTTGCTCACTGTTTAGGCTCTCCCCCTCCAATAAATGAAAACGTCCATGTAAACCATCAAAGTCCTCACCCCATTCCACCAACTACACACAAAACACACACACACACACACACATTGAAAATAGTCAAAAAGGTCACCCAGTCTTGGATTTTGTATTATTATTAAAAAGAAAAAAAAAATTACCAGCCCTGGTTGTTCCTAAAGCTCTGTTCACTGTTTTGACTGATCTTTAGCCTGCTTCTAAGGTGTCTCAACACTTGTCTGACCCAGACTCCAACTTAAGGGAGTTATGCAAGGTTTCCTAGTGTAGGTCCCTAGGGTATTCCAAGCCCCTATACACATACCCAGATAGCTCTGATGGAGCTACTATACTAAAAATAGAAGTGCAGCTGAGACAGTGTGAGCGACAAGGTAGGCTAGCTGCCCTTAGCACAGTCCCATTCAAGATGTTAGTTATGTACTTGGGGTAGGTAGCCTGTTCTGCCTCTTGCACTGCCACTGCTACACTTCTCTGTTTGGCGTGCTAGCTCGATCAGAGCTTGAGAGGGTATGTTTACCAACCTGGAAGTTACACCTCCAGTTCCGGTGTAAACATGCTCTCATATTCATTCACGATGGACTCATATAGTATTGTAAGCTGCACCTTCCCATGCCCCTTAGCCACGGTGGTGGTGGTTGTGGGTTGAGAGGGAGATGTAGTAGGGAGGCAGAATGGGAATTGTTCTTTTGGTGGGTAGGGCCAGCTCAAGGAAAGCTAATTTCTGCATTAAAATGTATGTCACTTTTAGACAATGGCGGTCTTGCCTCTTTCCTTCAGGTGTCATAATATTCACAATATAGTCTGCTCCAATGAGTCAGCAATAATTAACTGCAGCTCCCTGCAGAGTTTCAAGACCTGCTAATGGGAGAGGCAAAAGGAGTATCCTGCCACCTGGTTCAGTCCCAAATGTGAGTTCTTTGCTGTCAGAATACTTACTTGCATGTGTCTCTTTTAAACAACACAGGAATTAGATATTGTGCATGGCATGGCATTGACATCAGATTGATTTGCTAAATAGCTTGGGCCAAATTCTGCTCTAAGATACAAACTAGCAACTCCACCGGAGTGAATGGGAGTTGAATACAAGCATCAAAGACCAGAACTGAAAACACAGGGCCTGCTCTGGTAACCCTTTCTCACATGAGTAATCCCATTGAAATGGTCAGGACTTCTCATTTGAATAAGGTCCTTTAATCTGTTGGGCTATGCTATAGTGCTTTTGCATTGGGATATATTCAAAGAAAAACTTGATCTTGCTATTATGGGTGAGTCCTGTGTTGGTCTCTGCAATGTCCATGTCTTCCTATTCTTGAGAACCAACACTATTCACAGAATTAAATCAAAGGTGATTTTAACTGGAATCAGGGAAAACAAGTTAAATGTTATGGTCAAATTGTTTCTCGTTATTGTCTACTTCCTGATATTTATACTTTCCTGATAAATGCTTAATAGTGACAGCTTTAAGAAAACAGTGAGTCCATATCCCGCCCCCCCACCTCAAAATGAAACATTTGAAATATTTTAAAAAGAACATTTGGAATATTTAGAATAATTTCTCATGTTACCCCATTTTTGGTTAAACATGCTTAACAGAGAATAAATCAACTGCAGACATTGCAGGGAAAGGTTTAATAGGACAATTGTGCTTTGTGATATTTGCACTGAATGGCACATGCTAAACACTGTCAATTTTATGAAGCTATTTAAAAATTATTCATAAACATTAGTATTCTTTTCCCCTCTGCCTCAAATAAAACGGTACCATCCTCTCTCATCTGTTTTCTACATTGTAATATTTTATCGCCAGTATTATGGTTGCTTTTTGCTTTCTCTAAGCTTCAGTTTCAGTTCTTAAATGGTATGCACTTATGTTCTGCCTTGCATGGAATATTGTAATGCATGAGTCTTCTATCTCTGACCCTAAAGTGTGTTCATGTATACAGATATACTGCTGAACATGTGTTAACCTTTGGGTTGCCGAAGATGCATATAACTGCACTCTCCAGCAGTTATGGCAAGGAGGGAGGGAGGAGCAAAATAAAAAAGGACAAGCAGTCTGATGGTTAACTGGCTCCAAGATTCATGCTCCTGTTGCTCTAATTTTGACAAAAGTACATTGGCTTCCTGTGAAGCAAAGGATTGAATTTTAAACCTGGTATTTTCAGACCAAGCACTATATGGCTCGGGTCCAGCTCTCTAGAAAGACTTATTAAAAGTCCCTCACATCCTCTTTGTTCTCTCGAAAATCATCAGCTGTCTCAGCCGCCTACTGTCGCTTCCTGTGGCTCATGGACTACTGTCCCTTTTATGTTCACATTTCCTGTCTATGGAACATTTTATCCTTTAATTTTAGATCATGTTCTTCATTAGTTTCAGAAAACAGCCATTTTTCTGCAAACAAGCATATGGATGAAATTTCTGAGGTTATGTTCATTTACTATATCAGCACTATTCTTTATAGTTACACTTAGCTCTGGATTTTCATTTAATCTTACATACGACTTTTATACTGTTGCCATTATTACTCTGTCAGGTTTAAAGGGCTTTTGAACAGTATTCCTTTTCTTATAATTATTGCTTACTAATTTATGACTTTGGTTAGTGAATTATTCATGAACTGATCAACATTTTCATCAGGTGGATTCATTATTGGTGAGTATTCACCAAATAGTTCTGATAAATCATTTTTCAGCCCAGGGGGTGTTTGTGCACTGTTGGCTTCAATTATTTTACTCATCATTATCCATGTTGCAAGGTTGGTCACTAACAGAAGGTCACATACTAGCACCCTGCAATTCCACTGACGCACCTTGACAGCCAGACCAGGTGGATAGCTCAGACCTAGAATTATATAAGTTTGCGTGTCTCTGAGAAGGGAGAGCGAGGGTTGGAGAAAGAGGTCCTACAGGGAGAAACCTTAGGAAAAGCTACACTCTGGAGGAAGCTCAGCCTAAGATTTGTTGGTTGTAACTGAAGTTAACAATAAAGGAAAAATACAGGAAGTGAGAGTTGGGGGCTGTTGCAACAGGCACATTGTCCGCCTATACCAAAAGAAGGATAGGAGACACTTCATACGGATTTAATCAGGCCGCAACCTTATTATTAGATGGCTGGGACCTGGAAGATGAAAGTGTACAGTGCAGGCAACTCCATGTTCATTCAAATAACTGCCTGGGGCTTCCACCAGCCTCCCTTCCTTTTCCATCCAGGTCCCCCAGCTAACTGATGGCGGGGACCTTACCACCCCTTGCAGGACGGTAAAGGTGGGCCATAAGAAAGGGGAGTTGTCTGCCTGCCATACCAGTCATAGGAGCCCTGAGCCCCACCCCATCCCCTGCTCTGTTCCTTTAACCAACACCTCCTTTTAAAGCCTTTTACCAGGCCATTTATCTGGTCACTGGATGTCTTCCCTATGGAGTACTTGTACTGACATCCATCACACGCTTACAAAATGAGTTGCAACATATAGACTACCCTCTTTCCTCCTCACCATAATAAGTCGCCACTCTGGAACCCGCTCTGGGGAAGGCGAAAAATCCCCACTCCACCTAAGCCAATCTGATGGTGAGGGGAAAAACTCCTTCCCAGCCCCGCTAAAAAGCAGTGACTATTGCAATGCCCACAGCAGTCCTAAGTAATCTGATATTCACCACCTCAAGGGAAGGGAGGGTGGGAGCTGCCTTGCCTGCTCCATGGAGAAAAGGCTTTTAACACCCCAACCTGCCCCTTTTAGCCCTTCCACACCTATGTTCCCAGGGGATGAGTCAGCATCACCCATGCTGACCCCTCCACCCTTTTGCAGAAACTTCTGACCTTCCCCTGCCCCAGTAAAGCATTGTTATCTTCCTCTGGCAAGCCCGGACAGCATCTCCTCCCCACCCTTCAGATTTGGTGTGGTCAATTTAGGGATGTCTCAGCCTGTGCCAGGAGTCAAACTGGCTCTTAGCTGCCGTTAGATAGCCTCCGACTTGCCTCCTCATGGTCCCTGAACCAGCCATTTTGCTGTTTACTTCAGTGTGAGTATGTTCAGGCCCATTAGGAAGCTATTCTAATAATGCATAAAGCCTCATTGGTTTCAGTGGGACTTAGTCCATTATCAGCACAATACTCCTGTAATGTGTACTTTGTGTGTATATGTTAACCGTGATACCATTGAAAGAAGCAGTTGGAATGTCCTGTCAATTGGTATTAAAGATGACATGGAAAACGTGTTACAGCCGTAGAAGATGTAATGCATATAATTGTTAATTTGTATTCTACTTCCTGCTTTCCTTTTGGTGCTGGGGGCTGAGGCCTTCTGATTCTGAGCCCCATTCTGTAATCACTTACACCATGGTAAATCCAGAGTAACTCCATTAATACATTTGTCCTCCCATTAAATATGAATGTTGGTTTTACACTGATGCCTATGAGCAGAAAATTCCAGCCTTTGGTCCCAAGGGAGTTAATACTAAAACTGCAATTATTGAAAGTATTTGTTGCAGCTTTTGAAGGAGTCCTGCCTCTAGATCAAATTCTAGTTCTGCTCAATAGCTGAAACAAAGCTTCATTTAGAACCATGCAGCTTGGAATATGAATTTTCTAACCTCTATCCTCTCTCACAAACATTTCAGAGGCAAGTAAACAATCTTCCAATTGCATTCACTCTTGTGTGATGCCAAATCATTCCCCTTCAAATCCTATGTCGCTGTCTAGTACCTTTAAAAACATATCTTCTAAAGCCACAATAACAAATGACGTGAAAGGAGATAGACACCCAAACCATTATAAAAATACATTGATGAAAAATATAGGAGTAAATTTGTTAAAGGTATAAAAACAAAAAAAAACTAAAGAATGAAACAAGAAAGAGAAAACACAATGAAATGTGGGCCAGATCCTCTGCTGGTGTAAAGGCAGGATATCTCCAATAAAGTTAATGGAGCTAAGCTGATTAACACTAGCTGAGGATCTGACCCCTGGTTTCAATAGGCTCATCTCCTCAACCTGGAGCACTGCATACACTGAAGAATTAATGCTTTTTTTTTTTTTTTTTGTATTCCTCTCTTTTCCTACTAATTTTGGAACCTTTAAAATAATTGAATTTGCCATAATATTCTAGATATTTTGGTGGGATATTTATGACTTTATTGTGCATCTTTTCTTATTTTTTTAAAAAATAATCTCCTGTGCTGTTGAGAAGATTTACAATCAAAGCTCTGCACAGTGTAGAACAAGTGTGTTTGTAGAACTGGAAATTGCCAAGGACTCAGCTGCAAGTCCTTATCCAAGCCTCTAGTGATGGCTTCTGAGATCAGAAAAAAACTAATTCTCCAAGTGTTTTTTTTTCCTTATCATTTCAGAATGCAATTTTTCTTTATAACCAGTGAAACTGATCCCATTTATACCATGATTTAGGGCTTGTAGTAGACTCAAGTTACAGTGTGGTATGTTCAGCATTCGTGAGTCAGGGCTTAAATTCAAACTTTGGTCCCTGGTTAAGAAGGCAGAAAAATCTGCTGATATAAATTAGATAAACCTTACTGCCCACATTAAAAACAAACAAACAAAAAAACCTCTCTTAAAACTCAATAACATCAGTTTGCTAAATAACACCAAGTTAGGCCATAATAGCATTAGAGAGTTGAACAATTATTTCAAGAGTTCATAGCTATCTAATCAGTTTTACTCTTTATCTCTTGCTGAGCTGTAAAATATTTCATATCACACAGGTTATTTATTCAGAATACTGCAAGCAGGCTTTTACTCTATTTAATTCTATTATATTACATTAGAAGGAAAAGGGCTAGGAAATAAACAGTAGGACAGGCATGAACAAATGTCACAGCTCTCTATTACAAATGGAAATTGTTATGCTTACATTTATGTTGGTGCGGGGGAGGTGGGAGCCAATTCCCATTCAGCTTACAACCAGTTCCAGTGGTAACTGATCATTAAAATAAATAGATATGCATAATTTTAATTTCAGTGCCATTAAGCATCCTCCTCTCACCGAAAATAACAGATGAACTGTAAGCCTTCATAATAAGATGAGAAATAGGGCATCCATTTGTCTACAGGCAAATGAGAAGGTAGCCAAATCTCCTTGCCTGGGGAATTTTAGAGCTCTGGATAAATTTATATTTCCATGAAGGGAGGGATTGGGGGGATGGCAACATAGACTTCTAAGCACACAACTAAAATCTCTGGCTGTAGATGTGGAGTTAATATTGCAGATAATGGAGTAGCTACAGCAAGGCCAAAACATCACTTGTGAAAAATCAGATTTTGCAAGTTCACATGGAAGAAGAATATGTATTTTTTTTCTTGCTACTCATTTTTCATGAGGGAGAAATGATCATTTTTGTATGTGAATATTCATGAAGGGTTAAATATGCCCTGGACACACATAGCTTGGGTAACTGGGCTTATGCAGATGAAATGCTTGATGGCTAGAAAAACCTTTCCACACTCTTCCATTTGGACCACCAACAGCTCCCTACTTTGCCTGTCCCCAACATTACCCTCCACAGTAGCCTATTCAGAGCCCATCTCTTTGGCATACAGGCAATGCAGAAACATTCCTCCATGCTGCTCGGCTGGTTCCCCTCCTCCAAAGTGGAAGTCAATTGCTGTACTTATGTAGAGCAGAGGGCCTTGTGCTGGTCCTTTTGCGTCAGTGGGGAATTTCTCTCTCTCTCTCTCTCTCATTCTGTCAACTGCTATTTTCATGCATGTTACTACAGTGGCTAGTAAAATACATGGGATTTTGTTTGTTTGTTCACCAGTCATTTAAAAGCCAAGTTTTCTCAGTGAGAAACAAAAGTGTTAAAGTTTGGGTTATCAGGAAAATGGAAAGAAAATATGTCCACACTGTAAATATTTACCAGTGAATATGTGTCTAAAGTAAATGCTGATGCAGTACCAGAGATTTTAACTTTTTTACAATGACATGGTATATAAGATGGATTTGGATTTGAGTGACTATTTAGCTTTTAAATTAGTGCCCTATTAATAATTCCATTTATAGCCAGTGTGATTAAATTAATTCCAGTAAGCTCCTCCAATACAAATGTAGATCCCATTGGTACTTCTACATGATTTTCATTGTAATTCAGTATGATATCAATAGGCCATTATTCTAAGGCAATTCCATCTTATATTAAAAAAATCCCATTTTTTTTCTTGTAGTAGTGAGAAACAAATAGCAAACAATTTAAGTTCTGAACTGCCAGTCTTTAAGACTTTTTTTAAAAACAACTAATATAATCCAAAAATATATTGGACATTTTTTAAATAGACGATGGGGAAATGTGGATTCTGTAGACCCAGACCTTTCAGAAAATTCTGACTTTTATTTTTATTTTTCCCAGTTATATACTTATATATCATGGCAGGCTGTATCAGTCACATTGTTGTATGTTATCTGATGCGACATTCATGCAACATGATTTGGAAGTCTCAAGTCACAAAGTCTACATGGCAGCACAAAAAATTGAAAAATGTACTTCTTAAACTTACTGCTTTCAGAAAAAAGGGCAATATTATCTTCTTTCACCTAAAAATATAAAGCAGGTAGTATGAACTAATGTTCCAAAAATAGGAGAGCATAAAATACACCGAAGTTTCCCACCAAATCTAGTATGGTTTGTAACATGAATAATAACACAGGGTGTGGCATCTGAGTGCAAAGAATATCCAAATAAGGAAAAAACAGTGTTTAAATAAGTTTTGGAAAAACTTTGCATTTGCATCTCTTGGAGACCAGCAAATCATATGTAACCATAGGAGTGAGCTGTCATATAGTAGGACAAATCTGTTTTTTGCTAATCAGAGAAAGACAGCAGATAATACCTGCTCATATATTTACACAGGTAATATGAGAGCAGAAGCCTATTAGATAGTGGAAATGAAGTCTTGTATCTCACCAAAAGAATGATATTAAAAATAGAGGTCAGATGTTGCCAAGAAATTAATAGAAATGCAGAGAAGCAGAATGGACTCATAGTTAAGGAATAGAATTCAGGAGTCTGGTCCAAAGGCTGTTTGAAGTCATTGAGTTTTGGAGCAGGACTCAGGAGATCTGGAGTCTGTCTCCAACTCTGCTACAGACACTGATTGTGACCACAGGCAAGTCACTTAACCTCTGTGAGCCCCTCTTTCTCCATATGTAAACTGGGACTAGTACTACTTAAATACTTCATATGGCTTGCATTAATGTTTATAAAGAAACCCAGTAATATTATTTATAAATTAATTAAATACTCATTAAATTGCACACAAAAACCATGCTAAAGAATTTTAGTATTGCAAAGTCAAGCATTCAAAAATTTAAGTGACCACGCACCCTTAATTCCCCTCCCATCCCCCATCATGATACAGTCGAATTATACAATCACATACTATTTTTTCCACAGGACACCTGCCTCTTTCAGTGCAGGGTGGACGATGTCCAGGGAATGGGAACTATTTAATATTTCTTCTTAATCTTATTATTCAAGGTATGGGCCTAGTCCTTTATTTATTGCACACCACCCAAATATTGTACTCAGTACAGAATTCTGTATTTCCTTGTGGGCTTTTTTATGACTCTCATCACTACAGTAGCTGAGTGCTTCACGAACATTAATGAATCTATCTTTACATCACCCACCTTTTACAGATGGGGCACTACCGCAAAGAGATTAAGGTAGAAATTGTAAAAAGTATTGACTGTTTGAAACTCAGAGGGCCTGATTTTTAAGAGTACATAGTGCCATGTGGTCTGGAGTGGCTCACAAGTGTGAGTGCCAACTTAAGGGCAAACAGTGAAGAAGCTGGGCAAAACCCCCAAACTGGTTGTATGTTCTATGATTAGATTTCACCAGCCCAGTATCAAGTGCAGACTTCTAAGGCACTATAACAGTCTTACCCTGGAATCACAGACAGTCTCCTTGGGCATACCCCTGTATAGTGCCATTCAGGCAAGCTGGACTATGTGATAGATGGTCACTTTACACCAAAAATCACAACAATATACAGGTTATTCCTAATCCCAAAGGACCGGTAATTTATCCCATGTGATTTGTACTCAGATCTCACACCACAGATGATGTCTGTAGCCAGTCTTGTAATAAACTAACTAAAGATTTGTTTACCTTGTAAATAGCTCATCTCTTTTCTTAGTTAAAATAGAAACACACACACAAAAATAAGTTACAGCCTTAGATTAAAAAAGCAGCTCTAAATGTTCTTTAAGGCTGACCCATACCAAGCAGCAGGGGATGTCCTGCTTATGTTTAGGAATCTTTGCCTCTCAGAGTTCAGACAGCATAAAGATCCCAGTTTCTCCTTGTCAGGGATTTTTGATCCCCTTCACCCCAGAATCCAAGCTGATGGGATGCATTCATGTGCAGGTCTCCCTTTCCCGGAGGGAGTGAGGAATGCCATCAACAAGGTCTCTGTCCTTTGATGCTATGAAACGCCTCATTTCCTGTCAGTGGGACATCTTGTGGGAGTTACACAGGTAGAGGTTTACAATGCAAACACTCAATATAACATTATACTAGGGGGTTGTCATAAATATAAAGGGAAGGGTAACAACCTTCCTGTATACAGTACTATAAAATCCTGCCTGGCCAGAGGCACGATATCCTTTTACCTGTAAAGGGTTAAGAAGCTCAGATAACCTGGCTGGCACCTGACCAAAAGGACCAATAAGGGGACAAGATACTTTCAAATCTAGGTTGGGGGGAAGGCTTTTGTCTGTCTGTTCTGTGTGCTTGCCGGAGAGAGATCAAGAAAGCAAGCAATCCAACTCCATTAGAATTAGTAAGTACTAGCAAGGAAATGTGTTTGTTTACTTTTGTTTTGGCTTATGATTTTCTCTGTGCTGAGAGGAAGGTGTATTCCTGGTTTTCTTTTTGTAACTTTAAAGTTTTTGTCCAGAGGGAAATCCTCTGTGTTTTAAATCTGATTGCCCTGTGAGATTAGCTTCCCTTCTAATTTTACAGAGGTGCTTCTTTTACCTTTTTTCTTTCTGATAAAGTTCTGTTTCTCTTAAGAGCCTGACTGATTTCTCTATGGTCCTAAGACCCAGGGGTTTGGGTCTGTGATCACTTTGTAACCAATTGGTTAAGATATTATTCTCAAGCCTCACCAGGAAAGGGGGTGTAAGGGCTTGGGGGGATATTTTGGGTAATAGGAACTTCAAGTGGTCCTTTCCCTGTTTCTTTGTTAAATCACTTGGTGGTGGCAGCATACCCTCCAAGGTCAAAGAGTTTGTGCCTTGGGGAAGTTTTACCCTAAGCTGATAGAAATAAGCTTAGGGGGTCTTTCATGCAGGTCCCCACATCTGTACCTTAGAGTTCAGAGTGGGGAGGGAACCCAGATGGGGTACAGATATTAAGGACCCTACCAAATTCATGGCCATGAAAAATGCATCATGGACCATGAAATCTGCTCTCCCCCGACCTGCTCCATGAAATATGGTATTTTATGTGCTTTTACCCTATACAATACAGATTTCAAGTGGGAGACCAGCCTTTCTCAAACTGGTCCCAAAAGGGAGTTGCAGGAGGGGAGTCACAGAGTTATTGTGTGTGTGTGTGGGGGGGGAGGGGTTGTGGTATTGCTACCCTTACTTCTGTGCTGACTTCAGAGCTGGGCGGCCAGAGAGCGGCAACTGTTGGCCAGGTTCCCAGCTCGTAAGGCAGCATCCCACCACAGTAGCACAGAAGTAAGGGTGGCAATGCAATACCATGCCACCCTTACTTCTGCATTGCTGCCTTCACAACTGGGTGGCTGGAGAGGGCTGACTGCTGACTGAGGGCCCAGCTCTGAAGGCAGCAGTGCAGCACAGAAGTAAGGGTAGTAGTACCACACCCCCCCCACAATAACCTTGTGACTCCCCCACCACTCCTTTTTGGGTCAGGACCCCTACAATTACAACACCATGAAATTTCAGATTTAAATAGATGAAATCATAAAATTTACAATTTTTAAAGTTCTATGACCGTGAAATTGACCAAAATGGACTGTGAATTTGGTAGGGCCCTACAGATATTATAAGTAGGATTAGTACATGCAGCATCCTACAAGCATTCCATAAAGTCGAAACACATTCTTCTAACACTAATATCTATTTTAACTCTACTAACCCAAATCAGGCCTGAGATGTCTCAAACTGAGTCCTTAGAAAATAAAAGACACACAGTGACAACTTGTAAAAAGTTTGGTTTAAATGACTCGCCCACATCACATAGAAACTCTGTGACAGAGACAGCGATAGACTCAACCTATCCAGAATGGCATTAAACTGCCTTAACCCTGAGACTATCCTTTCTCTTCCTGTAGTTCCCTGCCTCATTCACTACAAATCTTCCAAATTTTGCAACAAATGAGGCAGGGGTCTTAAACAATGGCCCGATTCATCGCCAGAACACCATCCATTTGGTGCACTGAATGAGGTGAGGTCCTGTTGAAAAAGTAGAATATGATCATGCAATTAGACTGTACCATAATGCATATGTACAAGAGGGCTGCATTAAGGCATTTCCTAATTTGAATGCTTGATTTTGCAGCTATATCATGCTTTTAACAGGTTTTAATGTAATTTTCTAGATTTTTATAAAAGCAAAATAAAAACTAAAAACCCCAGCAATTCCATTATGTGGACTCATTCTGACACCACATGAATTCTCATGAAGTTTTGGACCTTTAGGCCCACAGCACAGATCTCTACCACTTCCCCTACTGGAGAAATCGGTAGAACTGGTAGGCTGTTATCCTCTTTATGGGCCAGATGCTATAGGAAAATGAGGTACACATTTTGCCAAGAGGTTTCATAGCTATTTTGCTGGATAGCAGAGGAATGTTGATGCTCAAGAATCCTGTGTTCTATTTCTGGTTCTGGAGGGGAGGGTTTTGTAATAGATACTGATATTTCTGTATTCTCCCCTACAGCCTGAACTATTCTCCATCTGCTCTTCATCCCTCTGCATTCAAGTCAGGCTGTTTTCTCCTCCTGAGTGTTTCTTGGGGGCACTGAGGTCACAAGAGAGATGATCTCTCCCTGCTCTCAGTTCTGGTGCCCTGTATCAGAGTGGGTCCTAGTAGCCAGAAGGAGCAATTGCAGAAAAGCACTTCTCAGATACAGGCTGGAACATGCTCAATGAGCTATGAGATGATGGAGCAGGAGCTTGTGCAATGGAATGTTTGGAGAATTTTACTACCAGCCTCTAACAAGCTTCTACTGAGCATGTGGAAAAGGTGGCTTTCAGAGATTTATTATTGAGCTACATTTGGGTGGATTTTCATATAGACAGCAAAATTCACTTCTCCAGTACTTAGGCATTTCATTTTTGTCAGTTGTTGAATTTGTCGAAATGGTTATCAGTGGCTATAAATGTATTGCATATATATTCTGTTAAAATGATTAAGTCAAAAGAGGAAGATTAACCTATCCATAAAAGGCACATTTCCCATTATAGCCTCAATGCAGTAGACTAAGGGTTCTCAAACTCCATTGCACTGTGACCACCTTCTGACAACAAAAATTACTGCATGACCCCAGGAGGGGGGATCAAAGCCTGAACCTACCTGAGCCCCGCCACCCTGGGTGGTGGTGGTGGCAGCCCAAGCTCTGCCAACCTGGGTGGGGGCACCTGTAACCTGATCCCCACCACCGAGGGCTGAAGCCCTTGGGCTTTGGCTTCTGCCTGGGGTGGTGGGGCTCGGCCTTCGGCTTCAGCCCCGGACCCCACCAAGTCTAATGTCAGCCCTGGTGATCCCATTAAAATGGGGTTGCAACCCACTTTGGGATCCCAATGCACATTTTGGGAACTTCTGCAGTAGACCATCCCTAGTCAACAAATAAACTTAAGTGCATGCTTAACCGTAAGCATATGCTTAAGTCCCTTTGATTTAAGTGCTTTACTGGATATGGATAGTCTTAAGTACCTGTTTAAATGCTTTGTTGAACTGTGGAGTATGGGAAGAGTCCATTACATCTGGATGCAAACAGTTCAAATAGATCGGTTGGGAACTGGTCAACCTGACATACACACTGTTATCTATATGGCAGAGATTGCCACTAATGATAGTATTCTCCTGAGCTTTGTTGCTGCCATCAGCTACTTGGGTCTTCTGTCTTTACACATTTCTGTTTTCTTCTTCCTAGAGAGATGCATATAATAGAAAAGATTTGCCTTAGTCATGTTTTGTTTTCATAAAGTCATGCTAAATTTTCTCACAGTCAGGCAAAACAGGATCAATCCATATACATTTCTTGACTTGCCTCTTCTCCATTCATGACAGCAACATAAAAGAGCATAGGGGACAGGGGGGTAGTATCCTCCATTCATTCTCTTTTCTGTCAGTTTGGGTCTCTTAGATCCTCGTTGAGGAAAACATCCTTATTCAGGAAAACACTTGAGCATATGCTTTCAAGTGCTTTATTGAACTGGGGGTCTTAGGATCCTGCGTATTTTTTGTAGGATTTACATGTCTGTAGAAAGGATTCTGAGGTAAAACTAAACAACTGAAGTGAATATTGTGTAACTTATAAGGAAACTAATAATGCATCTGATTTTGTCAGCGAAGAACTTGAGTAACGGGTATATAATTAAAAAAATATGGTGTTAAATTCTGCCTTAAATTACACCTCTGCACTCATATTGGTCTCACATCAGATTTAAACCAGTGTAACACTTGACTTCAGTGGATTAGTATCAAGCTCATTCGATCCCATTTATCATGTCTAGTGAATATATAGCTACTCATTGTATATATGGAAAGAATATATAAACAAAGAGCTAGATCCTCAGCTGGTAATTAATTTTAGCTCCACTGAGTTCAGTTGAGTGGTCACAGTTTATATTAGATGTAGATCTGGTCCAAAAAAATCTCTTGAATTAACCCTCCAAAATTTTAAGCATGTTCAAAATTTAGATCTGAATGTTGTGGCTGTAAACACTAACATAAATAATAATTAAATAAAACATATTTGTTGAATAAATACAACTCAGTAAAGCCATATGTTATAGAGACTATTTTTAAAAAGTACTACCAATGTGGCCCTCTAAACAGACTTTTTCTTTCTTTAATTCTATTGTAGTTTTAAAGGTGAGACAATATATGCGGTATGATATATGCCATATTCCTTATATCAGGAGCCTTAGTTACAAATAAACACTGCTATCACATTGGTTTCTGATCACCTCTTTATGGCTAAATTTAACATCACTAGTTTTTTTATTTATTTGCTACATAGTGTAAATATTAACATCATTTATTTTCACTGACATTTTTATGTGACTAACAAGGCTGTGAACATAATTACATGATGTTCTGAAGTTGTTAATTCCACCGAGTTCATTTGTGATTTCATAGGAATGTTGTTGATTATGATGGTTACAGATTAACTTGTGGATTGTAATGAATTTTATTCACAGGGAATTGCAATGATCTCCGCATTACTGCTGCATAGTTTTTTAGAGGAACCTTTATTTAACATTTATTAATGTAGCCACATCCTCTAAAATGTTGTCTAGACAAACATATGTTTTCAATTATAATCATTCAAAAATAATAGGTATGAAAGAAAAAGAACATTGTTTTTGCACATTTAGTTATGCAAAAAGAAGGGTAAACCTTTAAAAATGACCTTCATTATCACTACATTCTCCTCGGAAATTTGAGGAGAGCTGTGGAAGTTGTTAAAGCTAAAGTAATTAACATTACCAACAGATATCTATATTTTTATATGCTTAATTTTTTTTCTGACATGTTTTGTTTTCGTAACACACACCATCTTGAAGATGAGTTAGCACAGACGTCTGAAGCTTCATCTTCATTTTCTTATATACACTTTTATTTTCATTACAAGAGTATAAGAAGATAAATCAACAGGACAAAATCAATTCATACTTTTTGATTATTAAGACTGTATTGCAAATGAATTCAATTTCCTGAAAACTGAAGGTTTAAAAAAAAAAGTCTGACTTTTTCAAATCTTAAAATAATGGGAGTAGAAAATGAATTACTCCCTGCAGCACGCTTATTGGTATAGACTTAGGTGTTATTTTTCTTTTCATGATATGTATGCACTTGTGAAGCCTGTGTTTTTATTCTGCATTTCCATGTCCTCTATTGTTTAACTTCTCAAATCACAAACACTTGACAGCTGCCTGGTAGGGATTGTAACCCCCTTCAGAGCCTGGAACATACTGTTGAGTGCACATCCATCAAAATGGCACTGGAAGAACAATAGGAAGGATGCTGTGCCTTAATGAAACTTTAACAGCAGTGGAAATGCCTTCAAAGGGTTTGTCCCTGGGTATAACACAGGAGAAGTTAGCAAATTGGTTCCCTTTTTCATTTATCATTTGTCAGGCCTTCAAATGTATTGTTTTAGTCACATATTTTACACCATATTATATAATCAGGACTCAATTGCCCATTGTGTTATGCCAGTGCAAAACTGGGGTAAATCCATAGCTTTCAGTGAAAATTCACTAGTGTAAAATTAATGCAAAGCCGTGGAGAATCAGTTCCTCATTTTCTAGATTTGAGCAGAGGAGGTTACGGATATTAAATTTTAGTCTTTTAAATATTTAATCTTCTTTCCTGAGCGGATAAACTTGAGAAATAAAAATCACTTGAGAGAAATATCTGTTTGCTAATTTCCCACCTTCAGTTGTATTATTGAACTTACTCTTTATAGGATACGTATTTGGGTTTGTTCCTTTCAAGATATAATATAGTATATAACTATTTCTTCATCACACATATTTCATCCTGGAGATAGGTGAACCAGTTCTGAAATATTCAGATATGTGCTGAGGTAGTCAGAGGATCAAGAATGAAAGAAAATATAAGATTCCTGGTCCCTTTGTTTTAATTTTAATACATATTCTCTAACAAAAAAATCATAAGAAAACAAAGTGTGTTTCTGTGGAGTCTAGCTACCATTCAAAAAACTATCCCACTGTCTTTACAAAACTTCAAAAACAAAACAAAAAACATCACAAATTATAGAAAATTTGGAAAAGAACATTAAAGAATCTATCAGTTTCCTATAACCCTTCATTACTTAATATCACGTCATTTTCCAAGGATGTAGATATCTGGGAGCCCTCCAGGTATAAGTTCCTAAGATGTTTAAAGCCAAGAGTTATAAAATATGCATGCTAGGTGTTTTTTGTTTCTGTAAGAGTGGCCTATGACCTTTAATCCTAATCCTTCTGCCCTTCTGCATCGGAGATTTAAGACTAGACTCCCCCCGCCCCCAAAAAAATGTTAGGGTCTGAAATCCATAATTAGGAATCTATATAAGTGGCCTGATTTTTTTCTTTTTTTAAAGCCATTCAACTAGCAGTTCCCACTGATGTTAGATGGTCCAATGTCACATCAGGGTCCTAGCACTGTTGAAAGACAGGCCAATTATTAGTACTGATTTAGGAGTCTAACTTTAGGCTTCTATTTTTGAAAACTTTGACCCAACTTCTACATGCACATGTACTAGGATTAAAGGCCACAGGCTACTGTGGCATAAATGTATGCCTTTATGCCAACTTTCCAAAGTTCTGATAATTCTCACAAACTCAGTTTTAAAATCAACAAGGAAAAATAATACTATGGTTTAAAAATAATATTGCCATTTTTCATGAACATTCAAAAATGTAAATGTATCTATTCTTTATCCCTTTGAAGAATGAGGTACGGAACCTCTATAGTAGCTCAATCTCCAGGGTAGCTCTTTTTTAACTCTCAGCACTTTGTCCTCAGTTTTTCCTCTTTTCTCAAAGCCTTATTTTCTCCTTCCTAAGGGCTTTTTGCTCTTCTCAACTCTTTGTTCCCTCCCTTTGTTCAGTTTTCTTTATTACCTCAAATTTCCTCTGCTTCCCCGTCTATTCTGTTTTCTCCTCTATCATTTTTGTCTTTGAGTTCCTCTTCTCCCAATCTCCTCTTGCTCTTGCTCTTATTCTTCTTTTGACATGATCTGTTAAATCATCTTAGTTCCTCATTCTCCTAATTTGTTGTCTCTTCTTCATCCACTCTAGTTGTTTTTCATACTTACATACACTTTTTTTGTCTCTCTGACCCTCACTCACACTCTATCTTGACTCTTTGTGAAGGTTTTTTTGTTTGTTTGTTTCCTCTTTGTACTCTGCTTTCGACCCAGTCACTGTAAACGCTGCCAGACATCACTGATAGCAATTTTAAAATCAATCCCAGCATGCGAGTTTCTCATGCATAGTTATGTGTGACTCTATTTTAACTACACACATGATCATATGACTCTCACTGTGGTGCCTTTCCATTTCTATGGTAACACTGCATATGTACCATTTTAGCCTGATGAAGCACAACACACCTTTTGGCAAGCAAGCCCCCTCATAGGATCAAAGTAAACATAATACTTCAGAGAAACTAAACAGCCACGTGTAAGTACTTGCATCCCCAGCCAAGTTCAAATCTTGGAGGAAGAGGATGTGCTCTTGTGTTTCTACACTCGTTAATTAAATAAGGCAAATCCTACAGATTGAAAAATTATAAAGGATTATACTTTCATGAACATTAACTATATTATTTAAAATTACCCAAATGATAGCACTAGAAATTGAAGTAATCTACTGTGTGCACCAGTAAAGTCTTTACTAAAGATTAATGTTACTGCATTATTATGATAATGCAAGTTTTCCATCTTTATGGGGAAGGATGATATTATGGATAAGACTAGGACCAACAAGATGTGGTTTCAGTTCCTAGCTTTGCCTCATACCTAGTGCAGGTGTGATAAATGTGGGGGTGCTCAATAATGAATATTGGTCTGTATCCCAAAATGTTATTTATGTACAGGATTTCTGAGATGGTGTGTTGGAGTGTCATGGAGGTCAGACAGTTTGAACACTTTTCTCCATGGGTACTTAGTCACAAGACCAGTGATTGCAAGCCACTGAGGCTGAGTGGGTCTAAGCGCTGAGCAATGGAACAACCATCTCAGGGATATTATACTATGTGGCTTGGCTAGCTGACTAGGAAAAAACACTCTGGGGCAGAAGGGAGATTGTTACAGGGTCACTGTATGAAAAGGCTATTGGGCAATATGGGAACTGGGTCCAGACACTTGTGGGGGGAGGGGAAAGGGGACAAATGGGAAGGAGGCAGGATACTGTGAGATAACCAAGTTTCTCTGAGAAAGTGGGGAACATACTAGGTCCAAGCCTACACTATTTCTGATGTAACTTATTGCTCAAGGGGGTTTGATGAGGAGAGATGTATGATTGACATAGCTGTGCCAGCAAAAGCCCCTAGTGTAGAGACAGTTATAGTGGCAAAACTATACTTTTGCTGACATAGGTTATTTTGCTTGGAGGAGCTAGAATAAGCTATGCTGGCAAAAGTACAGTTTTGATTGTAAGCTCTCAGTATGTTCCTGTACAGCCAGAAGCACAATGGGGTCCTGGTCATTTTTGGTGGCTTTTATCCACAATTGTAATCCTAACACTAAAAATAATTTTTCCAACCTCAACCCTGACCTAGATGCAAAAATATTAGGGGTAAGAATGTAGCTCAGTCTCCTTATTCTGTGAGGGTGCTAAGAAGGGTCATAAATTAGAGTCTTTTCAATGATATGGATACTGTATACTAGGAACTAGACTTACTAAATATCTGTCCGTTAGTAATGAGTTTGGCCATTACTTGCTTGGGGAAGATTTGAGAAGTGAAAAAGCTCTGTTTTGCATTACCAGTTTCCTAAGCCATTCACATGCTTTTTGCTCCTTAATAATAACATAGTGAGAGCTAAACCTTTTCCTTCTCTCAAAAGATAAGGTTAAATGGACTAATAAGATTTTACCAATACAGTACAGTATATTGATCTTTCTACAGCTAAGCCACTTTAGATTGTTAGCGCATTAGCTCTCATAAGGTGTTTGGGTCTACTTTGATGGGAGAATTCCAGAGAAAACTCAGCTGCTGCAGGAAATGGTGCTGGTAAATCAGTAGCTGTCACTCTTCTTCCTGAGCTGCTAGGAAAGCAATCCCTCTGTGCAGTGTTGGGGGCACTGAGCACTGGCAGTGCCATCTATCACAAAACTAGACCTTGACCACTCATGGCCATTAATGATCTCACAGGAGAAGGCAATATTAATCTGGCCAAATTCTAACTCTAGTCATTTTACTTTTTCTAAAATGTGTCACTTCCTCTCCTATTGGGAGAAGCTGCCAGTGTAGAATGGCTGCCATGTTTCACACCAAAGCTGACTGCATTTCAAGTTAGGGTGTGTGAAATCTATGAATAAAAATCTAAATTATCATTCCACTGCCCAGCCTTAGTTGCAGGATATATGTATGGAATGGGGGGAAAGCATCCACTTCCAGGTTAGAGAATGGCTCTACCACTGCTCCATGGATCTGTACAACAATGGCTCTCCTGGTTCCTCCTCAGCCAGCCCCATGTAGTCCCCAATTCCTGGCGTGCAAAGAGCTCCAACAAAAAGTGTTCATTTAACCTGTTAGAGAAAGTGTGCTCACCCTATGCACCCAAGAAACCCTGATCCCCCCTATGCAGCTAAAGGGCACTGTATCCATGGTTGCAGGTACATGGGGAGGAGTGGGCCACAAATGTTTCCCAGAACATGTAAAGTCCTTGATTATCCTTCTGAATTAATAATGAGATGTATAATTGTACTATAGTATAAAGAATAAGGTTTTGTTGGGATGATAAAGATCTAGGAAAGATATTAACCACTGAACAGTCTTAGGGTACGCTGCAAATGAAGATATTTTGGGACCTTTACCTATTTTGACAAAGGCTTAGAACTCCAATCCCTCAGGCCCCTTTCCATAGCTATGACTGGCTAAACATTCATTAAATTTAAAGCCTGTGAATGGATCAACAGGTGAAAGAACTGGGGTGTGCTCTGATCATGCTCATGGAAAACACTAGAGGCCAGCCGGTGGCTTCTGTGTGCACCGATAAGGAACAAGGCCACTATCATTGCAGTCCTTCTGGTATAGTGCAGGGCCTGCTTCCTCCATGCACCCATGAGGGTGCACTGTGAACTAAAGTTGAGGCATATCCATGGCCCTAGCCTGTGGAGATGCTTGGAGATATAGGAAGAACAGGGCCCAACTTCCTAAGAGATGGTGCAGTGCAGTCCCTCTTTTTCATCAAATCATTCATGGAGAGATTGAGTCTCCCTGTAGTACAGCTCCCTTCAGAGTCACCCCTGGACTAGTGCAGCTCCATGTTGCTCCTAACTCAGGCCAACGTCTAAAGGCCACATTTTGGCCCCAAATAAATAGGTGAAATATAAAAGTATGTTTCGTTATATCTACAGCCATGGAAATTACATAATAATATAACTTGTTCTTCAGGACAGGGACTATATCTTTATGGACTTTCCCTAAGTATAAAAGCAATGTAAAATAAATAATAATTATGATATTTTTTGGAAAAAAACACCCAGATTTTAATGTGTCCCAATGACAATGAAACATGGCAAAATGTAACGAGATCTATTTTAGTTCTGAATGAATGATATGGTAGTCCTGGAGATACAGTATCTTTGATTTTTGTTTTCACATTATGTTCTTCCCTATCACTAGACATTAGAAATTCTTTCACTCACTGTTTGCATTATTCCACCTTATTCTATGCCTAGACCCCATTCTCTCTTTTAATCCTTTTTCCCCACCTACATTTAAAGAAAATTAAACTATGCTCATTTACAACATCAGAGGAGCTAGCCCTTATTCTTTCTCCCTTAGCCTTTATTCTTTACTTCCCTTTCCTAGTCATATCACACTCTGGGGTGCAATCCAGACCAATGAGAGGTTGTGTCACCACTTGTCCTGTAGCTCTGGGTGCCACACAGAGCTTTGCTGTTGTAGCTCCCAACCTGGGCCACTCTCAAACAGCCTAACATAATGCTGGTTGCACCCTGAGAGTCTGTGTATAGCTACAGCCCTGGCCTAGCAGCTCTGACCTCAGAGCCTGTCAGCAGCACTCTAGTCCAGGGATTGGCAACCTTTGGCATGCGGCCTGCCAGGGTAAGCCCCGTGGTGGGCCGGGCCAGTTTGTTTACCTGCTGCATCCACAGGTTTGGCTGATCACAGCTCCCATTGTCCACGGTTTGCTGCTCCAGGCCAATGGGGGCTGTGGGAAGCGGCGGCCAGCGTATCCCTTGGCCCGCGCTGCTTCCTGCAACCCCCATTGGTCGGAGTGGCAAACTGTGGCCAGTGGGAGCTGCGATCGGCTGAACCTATGGATGTGGCAGGTAAACAAACCTGCCCGCCCCACCAGGGGGCTTACTCTGGTGGGCCGCGTGCCAAAGGTTGCTGATCCCTGCTCTAGTCACACATTGGCTTCTACCATCATTGGTTACTATTTGCTGGATGACCCCAACAAAACCCCAGTCCCAAATTTCCCCAAAAATGTGTGTTATGCACTGTCCAGCCCTATTCTGGGCAGTTCAGATATGAGAGGTCCATTGCCCCTGTAAAGGGTCCATATCCAACAGTTTAATACTTTAACTGGAGTTACATGACTCTGTGTAAACATGACTCTGGTTTAGTTTATTTTAAAATAAAAACAAGTTTATTTAACTACAAAGAGAGAAATTTTAAATGAGTGCAAGTATAAGGTATTAAAGTCAGAAATGGTTACAAGAGATATAAAGATAAAATGCTTACTAGTAGCTAAAATTAACATGCTAGAATTGGTTCAAGGTAAAATCCTTACCTCAGTATCCCAGCAACGTGGCTGACCTAATTCTCAGGTCAGGAACTCCCCCAAAGTCAAAGAGCTGGTTCTTTTGTTGTCTTAGGTGTAAGAGAGAGAGAGAAAGATTGGGATTTTTTGCCCCTCACTTTTATAGTCCATTCACCCTTTGAAATGCATTTTCCTGTGGATTACCCCTAGATAAATTTCATTCCGGCTGTGAGGACAGAGACATGGAGTCTCATGATAAAGGAGGTTCCATGCTGTTGTTGCTAAAATGTAGATCAAGCTGTTTCTGGCCCCTTTCATTTTCAGAGAATGACCACTTGATTGGTGATTGCCCATCAACTGTGATGATACCTGGCTAGAAGCATCAGCTTGCCCTTTGTCTTTGAGAAACCCGTTTATCACCTCCCCAGACTTGTCTGGTAAAAAAAATTCAATTTATGTTAATATCTCTTAATATGCATTTTGTACATATATTACACAAGGTTATTAATGATCAGTGTATTGCCAGTTTTGAAATGATACCTCACAGGGCATATTTTGCACAGAAATTATTACAATATGTGTAGGGTGTGAAGGCAGGGTGCTTTCAGTCACAGTCACTCATCTTCATTCCCAGACCTCTCCTCCCCATAGTCTTCCTTCTCAGTTTTCATCATGCTACCTCTCCTTGTTTTGATCTACCTCACATTTACTAGCCTGGATTTTTCAAGGCAAACTCTTGCTTCCTGACATAGCACCTTGGGAAGCCCTTGCTCAATGAATGGGATTTTGCATAGTGATGAGTAAGTTTCAAGACAGGTGTTGGCCTGACCTGGAATTTAATACACATTCAAACTACCAGCCTTCCCAAACCAGAAAATTCCTGTGTTATAACTTGCTGGTTGTCTTTCCCCACAGTACAACTTTTTAAAAGATTGACAGTCTCCTCTCATTGCGGGCTAAGTGAAGCAATGTCTCTCACAGGTGCCTAAGCTAACCTATAAGTAATAGATATTCAACCCGTGAAATATAGTTCAGTCAGACATTACCCCGATAAAAACATATGGGTGAATACCATAATCCTCCAGTTAAAGTATAATGGAATTCTTATGAGACTATATATGGTAGGCATATAAATATCAAATGAAGTGATGATAATGACAATGGAGATAGTTGGAAATCTTAATATGTAGAAATAATAAATTAATTAAGATTTACTGGCTTGCTTTATATTCTGTTCATATTAGAAATTACTGTAACAATATTGATCTTTTTTAAAATTACCATTATCATTAAGTACTAGTGAGCTTATCAAAATTCATTGTATTTGAGTTGGACTGATATTATGCAGAAAGCAGCAGAATTTTGCAGTGCAGTGGGGAATATTTCAGCTCAAAAGAGGACTCAGAGTCCCGTGCTATCTGGTTGGTAGCTTGATTGCAGTAGTATTTCCAATAAAGATGATCTTTATGTATTGTAATAAGTGGGTATGCTTGAACATGGAAGTATCCACCTAGACAAGAAAAGATGATTATTTGCCTACCCACTGGACAAAGGGAAGGAATTAATCTTAACCAACCTTAACTGGAACTATGACTGTCAGAAAAGTAAGTTCCTGCTAGACATGTGTCACACTGAAGTTTGTACAGTTGTAGATGCCTTATCTCACACATCAGGTTTGCTGAGAAGGCTTCCATAAATCTCCCCTTGCTGCTTGTTCATTGATGTGATAAATTGGTAGTTCTGAAAGTGGTACCATATCCTTAGCTACGTATGTTGATATGCTCCTTCATGAGCTTGGCCAAATTGATCACTGGTGTAAACTCTGCTGAAGTCAGCAGAGCTTCACCAGGGATGATTTTAGCCCACTCTTTTGACAATGCGGTTTTATTGTGTTAGTACTAACAGAGCATTAGAGTGGAAGTGGCAAGTAGCAAATAGGCAAGGCCTTCTAGGAATAGTGATACAATATATCATGTGTGAGCAGTGGTGTAATCTTGTTCTCTTTTAAAAATATAAAACATTGAGTGGCAAAGCTCTGTTCACAGGTTCTAGATAAGAAATTACATCATTCTAATGGTGGTTATTTAAGGTTTACTGTATAATTGGGGGGAAGGGTTGGTTAATTGTTTTGACCTAAGGGCCTCTGCTCTTCAGTGCATGCTGTGTGGAATTCTGGATCAGTTTTTGTAATGTTGCATTATGTCACTCTTAACCTCAGGATAGGAGACAATGAAGGTTGCCACAATATGAATTCTTACTGGATTTTTTTTCTTTTTCTTTTCTGAATTTTAGTTTGTGAATGACCAAGAATGATTAACAGCACTATTGGGCAAAACATTTGCTTAACTTTAAGCATGTTGTTAAGTCCATCTCTGTTCAGCAAAGCACTTAAGTAGCCTTAATTAAATAGGTCCAAACTGTGGCCCAGCTAGCATGATGGCACAGATGCATAAGGGGGTACAAAGGGGGGCTCCTGCATAGGTTACCTGTATCACAAGTAGAAGTCTGGGTAAAGAAGCAGGTTTGGTAGAGCCAGTACTTCCCAGCACTGGGGGTTGTTGGGGATGAGCTGGGGACATACGGAGAGAACTAGGCAGAACTTTGGCTCTTCCTCCAATGCATTGACTAACATACTGTCAGGGAACATACATATACCTATCACAGTGTACTTTCTCCCTTGAGCAGCAGGGGACCGAAGAGATATACTGTGACTTCCTGAGTCACAATCTTCCCTCCTGAGCTGTTCCTGGGCAAGCATAACAACACGCTGGCATGTGGTAAAGCTATGAGTAAGTTTTTATGAATGCTACAAATTCCCCTAAACAAAAATATTTTAAAATGTCTATGAATGTTTCATCTGCATTTCAGAACTATGTTTCAAGAATGAGTTGAAACTGGGCTTTCTAAAGTAATTTTATATATAGTAAGTTTTATGACACAATTTCTTTTTCAGTTTTATTACAGTTTGGATGGAGAAATCTACTGGGGCTAGATTCTAATACACTTATGTTGAATAGCATAGAATCATAGAAACACAGGATTGGAAGGGACCTTGAGAGGTCATCTAGTCCAGTCCTCTGCACTCATGGCAGGATAAATGTTATCTAGACCATCCCTGACAGTGTTTGTCTAACCTGCTCTTAAAAATCTCTAATGATGGAGATTCCACAACCTTACTGGGCACTTTATTCCAGTGCTTAACCACTGTGACAGAAAGTTTTTCCTAATCTCCAACCTAAACCGTCCTTGCTGCAGCTTAAGCCCAGTGCTTCTTGTCCTATCCTCAGAGATTAAGGAGAACAATTTTTCTCCCTTCTCCTTGTAACAACATTTTATGTACTTGAAAACTGTTATTATGACCCTCTCAGTCTTCTTATCTCCAGACTAAACAAACCAATTTTTTCAATCTTCCCTCATAGGTCATTTTTTCTAGAGCTTTAATCATTGTATTGCTCTTTTCTGGACTTTCTCCAATTTGTCCACATCTTTCCTGAAATGTGGTGCCCAGAATTGGACACAATACTCCAGTTTAAGCCTAATCAGTGTGGAGTAGAGTGGAAGAATTACTTCTCGTGTCTTGCCTACAACAGTTCTGCTAATACATCCCAGAATGATGTTCACTTTTTTTGCCAGTGTTACACAGTTGACTCACATTCAGTTTGAGATCCACTATGACCCTCAGATTCCTTTCTGCAGTACTCCTTCATAGGCAGTCTATAGTAGGGGCGCAGTCATCCCTATCCCTCTGGCTCAGAGGAAGGCCCCCCGCCTCAGAACGTCACCAGGATCACGGCCTACTGTCAGGGGAATTAGCAGAGTGGGTGCAGCATCCTGGCCTTTGTAATGGGTTAATTCCCAATGATCAAGAGGCCCTAGGTAGGGTAGAGCTGGAAAGCAGTCTATAGCATTAACCCTTAGGCAGGGGAGCACTGGCAAGCATTGGCCACATTGCCCATGGTGGGGAGGCTGCCACCCCAGGGGTGCGGTGGCAGGGGAGGGGAATGCAGGCCAGCCTGACTTCGCTGCGTTCCAGCCCAGGGCCCAACAGTGACAAGGTGTCCCACCGCTGGGTCATCGGGGATCCTCCTGCAACACACTGACCGTCTGTTAAGCCACAACACCATCAAACTAACCTTCTGGGCTACTTCCTACATGAGTTCCAGATCCGGCTCCGTGGTCTCTGGTTCCTCAGGTTCCTCAAGTTATTCGGCTGCTGGCAGTCCTATCAGCTCCAGCTCCTCCTCTGCCTCTAGCCTCTCCAGGTCCAGGCCACCACCTGGCTTGTCAGCAGGGTCAGCGGGCAGCAGCAAGCAGGATACGTCTGTTTCCTTCCCTGGCTTGGCCTCCACTGGGCTAGGGGCTCTGCCTTTTGTACTTCCTGCCCCGCTTCCCAACTTGTGGTGGGAGGGCCGGTCCCAGCCGGACTCCACCTAGCTGGGTGAAGAGAGTGGTCCCTTCCCCCTCTGGCTCGGAGGGAGGCCACACCACCTTACTACTCAATTATTTCCCATTTTGTATGTGTGCAACTGATTGTTCTTTCCTAAGTGGAGCACTTTGCATTCATCCGTATTGAATTCCATCCTATTTACTTCAGATCATTTCTCCAGTTTGTCCAGATCATTTTGAATTTTAATCCTGTCCCGCAACACACTTGCAATCCCTCCCAGCTTGGTATCGTCCACAAACTTTCTAAGTGTACTCTCAATGCCATTATCTAAATAATTGATGAAGATATTGAATAGAACTAGACCCAGAACTGATCCCTGAGGGACCCCACTCAATATTCCCTTCCATCTTGATTGTGAACCATTTATACTACTCTCTAGAAACAGTTTTCCAACCAGTTATGCACCCACCTTATAGTAGCTCTATCTAGGTTGCATTTCCCTGGTTTGTTTATGAGATGATAATGCAAGACAGTATCAAAAGCCTTACTAAAGTCAAGATAAACCAAATCTACCCCTTCCTACCTATCTAGAAGGCTTGTTACGCTGTCATAGAAAGCTGTTAGGTTGGTTTGACATGACAAATACATGCTGACTATTACTTATCACCTTATTATCGTCTAGATATTTAAATCGATTGCTTAATTATTAGCTTTCTGGATACTGAAGTTAAGATGACTGGTCTGTAATTCCCTGGGTTGTCCTTATTTCCCTCTTTATAGATTGACACTATATTTGCCTTTTTCCAGTCCTCTGGAATCTCTCTCATCTTCCATGACTTTTCGAAGATAATCACTAATGGCTCAGATAGGTCCTCAGTCAGCTCCTAGAGTACTCTAGGATGTATTTCATTGGGCCCTGCGGACTTGAAGACATGTAAGTTGTCTAAGTCATTTTTAACTTGTTCTTTCCCTATTTTAGCCTCTGATCCTACCTCATTTCCACAGTCATTCACTGTTAGACATCCATCACTGCTAACCTTTTTAGTGAAAACTGAAACAAAAACGTTATTTAGCACTTCTGCCATTTCCACATTTTCTGTTATTGTTCTTCCCCTCTCACTGAGTAATAGGCTTATCCTATCCTTGCTTTTCCTCTTTCTTCTAATGTATTTATAGAACGTTTTTATGTCTTTATGTATCTTTCTAGTTTAATCTCGTTTTGTGCTTTGGCCTTTCTAATTTTGACCCTACATACTTGTGTTATTTTTTTAAATTCATCCTTTGTAAGTTGACCTAGTTTCCACTTTTTGTAGGACTCTTTTTTGAGTTTCAGATCAATGAAGATCTCCTGGTTAAGACACGGTGGTCTCTTGCCATACTTCCTATTTTTCCTATGCAGCGAAATAGTTTGCTTTTGTGGCCTTAATAATGTCTCTTTAAAAAAGTGCCCGCTCTCTTGAACTCTTTTCCCCCTTAGACTTGCTTTCCAAGTTGAGATACAGAAATCCCCTATGGAAGCAAAACAATAGTGTAAGTTCCCAATGAGATCTGTCCTATAAATGTCATCTGGCTAGTTTTTCAAAGATGTCTTTCTTATGGCTGGTCAAAATGCCCCAGATAGCAGTTCTGTTTGTGCATTAGCTGTGTTCTTAAGATAAACATTTCATCAATTTATTTTCAATAATATAAAGAAATGATTAATCAATGTATTTCTTCCTAAATACATCAAAGGGTGATTTTCTTGCCACAGCCTTTATGGGGTGCAAAGGGTTTGGAAGGGCTCTAGGTGCAGTACAAAATAACACAAGCTTATCTATGTTCAGTCAATGTACCCCACGCATATAGATAGCATATATACCACTCACAGGAAGTTGAACAGATAATTGGTTTTGGTACATCTCCAATACTAATTATCTGTATGTATAACAGAAACAATCACAATAAAGGTATTAGGCCAGTCCTCAACTAGTGTAAATCTGCATAGCTTTATTGAAGTAAATGGAGCTATGCCGAAATGCATCAAAGGAAGATCTGGCCCATTTCTTTCAAGTCCATGTTCCAGGATTCAGGGTACAAGGTATATGCTGACTCCCATTATTGCTATTGAGAACTATTGTGAACCAAGAAGAATATACCCTTCAATGTATATTGCTATATGTTAGTGCAACAAAGCTTAGTAGGTGAGCATGCTGTAGTATATGTAAATTTTCTTAGGTGATGCTGAAGCACTTGTTGCTGAAATCCGCTCTAAATGAGAAGGGATTTCTTTAATGATGAGAAAACGTGGATTAAGATCTCTGGGGATGTACAGCAGAATCTACAATAGCAGTCTCAGATAAGAAAGCCTATTAGGCAGATGGTATCATGCATAAAAAAAGTGATCAAACTGCGAGAAAGAAAGCCAGTTCTGCTTAGTGTATTAATTAGAAAAGAAAGAGCCCCAAAGGAATAGAAAGTAGTGAAATATAACATCATAGCTGGAAAACTAGTGGATACTATAATTTGAATCCAAGAGAAGGTCAGATTAACACAGAAAGAATGAAAACATATGAAGTTTAGTGATGAGTATTTGAAAAGAACTTGGATGTCAGATTATGGAATTGGACTTCCGTTTTTCTGAACATCTGCTCAAATATACGATTGATTGGATGCTTTTCTAGTTCCTATGGCAGACTGAAAACTCAGAAAATATCATTGGTAATTTATTACTATCTTTAAAAAGCTGTAATAAAATGACATCACATACAGCATTTCAACTTCTTGATAAAAAAATAGCAAATGACTACAATCCAAACTATGAATATGAGGAACTACGCTTGTAAATACAAATAGAAATAAATACAAAGTACAGGACTCCACTGATTCATAATACATTAAATATGTTCTCTAAACTGTACAAGCCCTGTCTCTAGGCTTTCAGGGTTTTTTTGTTTTGTTTTGTTTTTAATTCTTTGCTGTCTTCAGTGAGTTAGATTCTGTGCTCACTTATACTTATGGACTTGTGTAGAGTCAGTTGCAGAATAAGGGTTTTAGAGCCTGATACAAAGCTAATTGAAATCAAAGAGAAGACTGACACTTTACTTCAAATGACTTTGGATCAGGCCCTAACTTTAGTTTTAAGGAATCCTACAGAGCCTATGTTACATATTGTCACTCAAAACACTACAGTTACACAGTAAATGAGATCAAGGCAATTGTCTAAGGGAAACATTTCGCTCCAGGATATTAAATATTAAGAACTTACATTGCCCATATTTACAAAATGTGTACTAATAAAGTAGTTGTAAAATATTTAATAGGGCTGGGATATTTTGCCTAACAAAGAGAAGCAGATTTTTTTCTCATGTTTTTAAGAGTCTTTTCCCAGTACTAAGGAATAAGAGAAAATCTCCTTTTTTGCTATGGTAAAACATTCTTCCCTCCACCCCGATTCCTGTCAGGCAAGATCTTTAAATCCTGTACATATTCAAAACCACACCTCAGTACTTAAGAGTTATCAAAAGCAAGTGCTAGACTGTAGTGACACAAGGCAGCTTTAGTAAAATGAACACTGTGTTCAGTTTACTTTGAGCTTGAGGCATAATGACCCATGCAGGCAGTTTATTCTTTAAAAATTTTCTGTTGAGATCTGATTTACAGAACAAGTAGATCGCCTCAAGCACATTTTTAAAAGGAGGTATGCTATCTATTTTAATTCAAAATAGTGTTTTGAGTCTCTAAACACTGATATTTGCAGAGTTTAATTTAAAAAAAGTCTCAATTTATTAGGCTCACTTTTAACTTCATTGAGGTTGATATTAAGATTGATCTTATTTCAAAGTAGCACTTCAAAACAATCCTGACTTGAGTTATTTAAGACAATTGAGCTTCCCTGCTGTTTTTATTTCATAATAGGGTTCATGTAAAAATATTGTAGTTCAGGGAGTGAAAATTCACAATCATTAAGAAAATTATCTAGGGCGTAGTCTAACTCACATTGAAGTCAATGGAGAGATTTTGATCACCTTCAGTGGGAGATGGATCAGGTTATTTACATACCTAATTGGTTTTTATATTGGCCTTTTCCTTTCCTTTCTCCCCCCACCCCCACCAGATTTCTCCATGGAAGTTTGTAAGAGAGAGAACAAAACCTGATCTCTGAGCCCATAGCCCATCGCTGAGGTCATAGTGCCAGTAATACAAAAATTGGTTCAAATCTCTACTTTGAGTATGGTCATTCAACAAGTTATGTACAAGCTATGGTCATTCAACAAGTTATAGTAATTTTATCTAAACTTCATTTCCCTAGTTTGCTTATGAGAACGTCATGTGAGACTTTGTCAAAAGCCTGACTAAAATAAATATATATCATGTCTAGTGCTTCCCCACTATTCACTAGGCTGGTAACCCTGTTAAAGGAGGAACTAAGGTTGGTTTGGCATGATTTGTGCTTGACAAATCCATGCAGGCTATTCCTTATAACCCTGTTATCCTTTAGGTGCTTACAAATCAATTGTTTAATAATTTGTTCCAGTATCTTTCCAGGTATCAAAGTTAGGCTAACTGTTCTACAATTCCCTGGGTTCTCTTTCTTCCCCTTATTGAAGATAGTTATTGTTTACCACTCTCCAGTCCTCTGGAACCTCACCCGTCCTTCATAGGGTCTCAAAGACAACTGCTAACTCTTCCAAAATTGCTTCAGCTAGTTCTTTAAGTGCCCTAGGATGAATTTCGTCAGGCCCTGCCAACTTGAATACATCTAACTTACCAGAATATACTTTAGCCTGCTCTTTCCTCTTTTGGTTCCTTCCCTCTTGTTGATAATATTAATTATGTTGAGTATCTGGTCACCATTAACACTTTTAGTAAAGACTGAAGCAAAAAAGGCATTAAATGCCTCAAGCCTTCCTCATGTAATCAGTTCTTAGTTCTTCTTCCTTTGTGTGAGCACTATTAAAGAATCAGGAGACATTACTACTATAGATGAATTAGGTCAAGTTATCACTAAATAAAAAGTTCTTTGATACACAGCTATATTTCAGCTCTGCTCATTTTGCATCTAAGTACTACAACAATGACCATATTGGTACCAGTTTACACCTGTGGTTGATTAGGATTCCTCCACTGAAAGTGAAAGAGGTGAACCTAGGTATCAACAAATTTATGAAAAATATAGTTATTTTATGCAAAATTTGTAACATGTGAAGAACATCTGGGTTCTATATTATATTTATACTATGTAATTAGAATCCTTACATTATAAGCACCTGTTCAAATCATGGTATGTAATTAGTATAAATATGTGTAATTATATAGCGAGGTGTGGATGTCTCATAGTTATAAAGATGTACAGTATAAAGAAATAATGAGATTGTGAAACCAGGGCATTTAGTTCCTGCAGTTCTGTAACTTTGCCCCATGCCTGCAAACACAAACATCAGTAACTTTATACGAGTCATCCCAATGAATACAATAGGGTTACGTGAAAAATAGGGCCGTGGATTGCCATTCACAGAAGAAGGGTTCCAAGGTGGCTGGCTCTATCTGCATTAGTGTACAGAGAAGATTCACAGTTCATATCAAGGTCGTATAGTTGGTGTGATGGACGAGGAGTCTATCTAAAGTCTACTGGAATCAATGGAGATCGTCCCATTGACTTTAGTGCGGTATAAGATATGGACCCAGCTGATTTGATGAAAGGAGTCTGTTTCTTCCCCATGCTCAAATTCCCATTTAATTTAGTTATGATGATATGAATTCCACCTGTATGCTGTTTTTAAAAAAAATCCTGTTTAGACTGTGAATAAATGTACACTGTACATTTAACTTTTTTTTTAATGGTGAATATCTAAAGCTGTTTATCCCATATTAAGAACTGACTGTGAAATTGTGTTCAGAAAAATGAAATTGTTTTGGGCCTAGTGGAATACAATACGGTACAGAATACAGTAAAAGAACTTAAAAGCGATTGTTATCAGTTTTTGGTCTACTGAGGTAATGTGACATGCTCATATGTATAAAATCCATCTCAAATTAATATTCATGAAGAAAAAAGTTGTCATATAGTTATCACACATAAAAATAAGCAAAATGACAATGTTAATTGTTGCCCTAAAACAGTGGTTCCCAAATTAGGGGCGCTGCTTGTTCAGGGAAAGGCCCTGGCAGACCAGGCTGGTTTGTTTACCTGCTGCATCCGCAGGTTTGGTAGATTGTGGCTCCCACTGGCTGTGGTTCACCACTCCAGGCCAATGGGGTCTCGGGGAAGGGCGGCCAGCACGTCTCTCGGCCTGCGCCGCTTCCCACAGCCCCCATTGGCCGAGAATGGTGAACCACGGCCAGTGGGAGCTGCAATTGGCCAAACCTGCAGATTTGGCAGGTAAACAAACCAGCCCGGCCCACCAGCAGCTTTCCCTGAACAAGCGGTGCCCCTAGTTTGGGAACCACTGCATTAGACCCTTTATGTTGCACAAAGAGAGTAGGTATTTATGGCTAGATCCAACCCTCATTGAATACAAATAGAAAGATTCCCACAGACTTCAAGTTGAATTGGGCCCTTGTCCATTTAAATGGTTTCTAAAGCACACCGAGGAGCAGCAGCATTTTGAACCTGAGCAAGAATGTGAGATCCTGACTGCCTCCTGGGAGATACTGACAAGGGAGCTGGGGTGCTCAGCCCTTGGTGCTGTGCGGGATCTGTTTATAAGTCCTAAGGTTTTTATATCGAGTGAACTTTCTTATTTCAAAGTACATTACACAGATGTTGAGCCTTGTTCTTTTTTTTTTAAGCCTCTTCCTCTAAAGGGAAAAGTTTAAATAGTAGTTTAAAGCTATCAGGCCTATTTGCAGCTGATGCAAATCTGTAGTCCTCCCATCAAAGTCAATGAAGTTATGTTGAATTACACCAACTGAGAAACTAGGCTATCAGCTTTAGCCAAAATTTTGTTTACAGACTTCTAATAGAATTGATATGGCTAGTCCAATAATTTTCTCTTTGCCTGTGTCTTCTAGCGTAATTGATAGAAGTCTCTTCCCATCAATATATTTATACGGTGTACATTCCTCATGTTTCACCTAGCTGACTTTGATTCCTACATTTCATTCTGGAAGGACTAATTTTCTCAATTTATGATGTTTTTACTATTGTTTTGCTCCTTTTTATTCACTATATATTATTTCAGGCCTAGACTTGTCTATGAATGGCCTGTCAAAATTGTCTTGCTAAGTAGAGACATTTGCCTTTTGTCGTTCTTTTAGTAATCATACACTGATGACATCTATGGATTCATCCCCCTCACCTCCCACACACTCACACTAGTTTCAGTTTGTTCATTTTTCTTCTCATGTCTCATGCAGCATGGTGTGTGAAGTCTTGTAATAAAGTCTAATTAAAGTTGTCATAATTCTTCATTTATCCGCATTAAATTGCCTTTGTCATCCATTCGTCCTTGAGAGGTATATTTTCAAAGTTTTGTATAGAAAAAATACTTCCAAATACCATTATTTGTTAATGTCTTTTATGCAGCTTTTTATGCACTTCTTTGAAAATATTCATTTGCATTAGCTATGTATTTCTATATGTAGACCTAGGGCCAGATCCTTAATAGACACAGCTCCATTGAAGTCTGTACTGTATTTCTGAAAACTATTACTTTTTGCCACTCGTATCATCTAGGATATTCAGAATTAATTAATATCATATAGATTTTTCCTTTAATAAAAATATGAAAAAAGTTTCAGTTAAAAAAAGAAAAATCAGTAATAGGTTGTAACAATTTTCTTCCCATACAAAGACAAATTGGCCTCTGGCATTTCTACATCAATGTAAAACATAAGGACTTTTGTTTCTAATCCTCATGAATCAGACTTGATGTCATGCTCCTGAATCTTTTGTGCTTTAATGAATTCCTTATTTTTAATGATACACACAGCTCCAAAAAAACAAAAGGGTCTGAAATCTTTTTCTTCTCCAGTCAGTTTTCATCAACTGTATCAATTGAACTATCTTTGTCATGTTTCAATCTGTTTTTCAAGTAACTATATCCCGATTTATATAATAGGGATGCATTCTGCTCTGTCATTTGATTCTTAAAGGTGCTGATCTCCCATCAGTAGTCTCAGAAGCTGAGAACACCCAGAGGTTCATGAGGGTTCAGCAGTTTGCAGGATTAGGGTTCAAATCCAGAAAAAGTATTACTTTTCTTCGACCATGAATTTCTGATTAGGGTGGTTACTTCCTTCTTTTATTATTGTATCTGTACTTTGTTTGTTTTTTGTCTGGAAGCAATTTCTAGTTATTCCATGATTACTAACCATTACACAATACCAGTAACTCTGGGTGTAGAGCAATGCCAGAAATACTTTCTGAGGACAAGTTGGCCATATTAGAAAATTTGCAGTGGTGTCTTGCTAACTTTGTATTTTAAAAAATCATCACACAAGGATTTCAAAATTGACCACTTTATGCTTTTGATTACAGCATAAACAATCCTTATCACATGTTGCAGTAGGCAGCTGCAATAGATGACCTAGATGATGATGATGATGATAGTTTAAATTAGTTATTTCTGCCTGATTCTGTTCTTATTTATACCACTGTAAATTAGAATTAATTTTACTGAAGTCAAAGAAGTACCAGTGGTGCAAAACTATTGTGAGATAAGACTCAGGCCCCTGATGTTTATTTTCTTGATCCTTTACTCACCTACTGTGAACATCAAGGATTAGGTGTTCAAGCTTGGCATGCTTCAGAAAGGAAATGGCTCTAAGGCATCCTTCTGTTTTCTGAGCCCTGAGGCTAATGGAGGCCAAAGTGGAGCACCAGTTGGTAAAGTCCTGCCCATACTATTATTTTTCCTCTCTCCACACCCAGTACACTCACACTCACTACACAGAGTGTGTGAGAGAGGACATAAAGTTCACCAGTGTACTCTTGATTTGCCCTGGTCAAAATAAGACTAGAATCAGGCCTTTCTTCCTCTCTGAGTGTCTTCCCCTCCCCCATCCCCAGCCTTGTTTCATCCGTACTATTATGGACCTGACAAAATGCCCGTTGACTTCAGTTCTTATCATTCTCCATATTTGGAGTCATCCTTTCACTTTTGTGACACTGTTTCAATAGCTATCTCTTCCCTTCAGCTTTACATCTGAAACACTTCTTCTCTTATGTCTAACTAAAGCCTTTCTTTTCATCATCTTGTCTGACTGACTCTCATGAGGTGTTTGTGATACTTTGTACAAAAGATACTATAATGAAAGACAAAGCAACATGGTCTAGTGGTGTTTGGCAGCCAGGAAATCCCAAACACTGATTTCACTTCTGACTTTTGTGTCCTCCCACACCCCGTAATATTAGGATAGTACTATTTACCTACTTCACACGGGAGATGAGGATTATGGGTCCAATCTTGCCAACACTAATTACCAAGTGTAGTACTTACTACCATTAGAAATCCCACTGATTTATTAGTATATACTGATTAGTTGCTAAATGTATAATATTCATCTCCACACAGTAGCTGAAGAGCAAAAATATTCCACTACAATAAGTAAAGGAATTCTACCTAAACAGGTTTTGTTCCTGCCCTGACCAGACAAAATATTAATGACTGATTTGCAAGCCATTCTTTAGTTCTCACTGTAACCCCTATTAATTACCTTCCATAAATATTTTCTCATTAAAACATTTGAGTCATGAAGTCTAAAATGTCAATGAATGTCAATCTTATCTGAGGTAATGATGTTTGGATATAAAAACATTCTCCATCTGTTTCTACTCACTTTCATTATGAAATATGACTCACTCCAGTAGGTAACTTAACCCAAAGACTTGCTCAAAAATATTTGGTTCAGATGTTTCATGATCAAATTAAATCCATTCAAATGCTGCTCATCAAAAGAGTGAAAAAGAAGAAAAAAACTGAACATCACATCTGCAAATGTTATGTTGTAACAAACATGACTCATGCAATACACATTGGGTTTTATTCACCACTTCCTCAGTCCAGGGCTTATGCTGGTATAACTCCCTGGAATATATCTAGTTTTTCCACTAGGGTAACTCCATGGAGTTATACCAGTATCAGCTTGGAGTAATGGTGAATCAGGCCCTTCATTTGCAATAAAACACTTAACATTTATTGTAGTACATTCACTCTTAAAATCTATTTGCAAACATAAGGCCTTATTCTGAAAACACTACTGAGCTCAGTATTTACTGCCATGAGTAGACCCTGAAGTCACTGAGACTACTTATGGCAGTAAGCACTGCATATTCTCATTGAAGTCAATGAGGGATAAAAAAATTTACCTATTTCACACGTGTATTGTGAGAGCTGTGTTCCCAGCCCTGTCCATGGGTCCAAGAAATGCCTAATACTGTGACCAGATCCCCTGAAGTCATTTTGTCATCTTGGTCCTAGTGAGAATAAAATCCATTTAGGACCCTTCACTGATTACTGCAGCGGAACATTTACACCTTGCCTTTTCACTACTCTCAGGAGATAAATATGACGCTTTTGTCAACTAATTGATAAAAACTGATTTTAAACTTAAAGCACTTCAAGGTCATATAATCAGTTAATAATTCATTATTGCAAAATTGCCTCCTAAGTATGTGAACCTTGCCATATTGCAAGAAGAAATACATTCTCTCCTCCTTCCCCTTCCCCCGCCCCACAAACTGTATGGCAATAGAATGAGTGAAAGAATGTAGGCCCTTTAAATTCTCCACAGCAGCGTCCTTGAGAGTCTGTTATTATGGTCAGTAACAGAATCTAATAGAGCTAGAGTATAATACATACAATCCATCTGAGGCAGTTGGTATTTTAACAAATAATGTTAGGAGGATAAAGTACTCCATTATTTAATTTATAGAAATTTATAGGAATTTTATTTACTTATTGACTTTGTATTTTAGGTTTTTCTTCCTAATTCTATTAGGGAAGACAACTTTGGATCAATTTACTGGGAAACCATTACCTCAACCAAGGTGAAATACAAAGTAGTCAGTATTGCAGATCTGTTTGGCCTCTCTCCATCTGTTTGTGCATTTTTGCCCTTCAGGCTATTTTTGTTTAGTTCTTTGTACACATTTTTTTAAACGTGTCCTTTCTCTATAAACAATATGCTTCCTAATAAGTGAGTTAAAACAAACAGTTTAAAGTTCTACACATGACAGTGGAATAGAACATTTTAGGCACGAAAGGCAACTCAGATTAGCTTCTTCATGTCCAAATTAGACCCTGCAATTTTTCTCCTTCAAATACTTGTCCAACATTTATAAACAGACACACCCTGGTTGCTGCTTGCTTGATTTTATGCAATACTAAGACAAAATGTAAGCTAATGGCAACCTGCTAAAAATGAAGCTTCATTACTTTTTTCCTAGTCTAGTTTATCTTCTTGTCAGAGTGAAGATCCCATAATCCAGAATGCTCTGTGGCACATAGAAGGCATTAACTGCTGCTGTCACAGAAATGCATAAAGCCTTAACAATCATTCTATTTCTTTATCCAGAGAATTCAACAGAAAACAGTTGCAGATAGAAGGGATGGTCATGCTCCCCCTGTCTGGATGCCTTGTCTAGCACTACATGTATGCACAACTACTCATATCTTGGGTGCAATTCAGGGGATTAGGCTGTCAATTACAAAGCTAATTTATCGCCAAGCATAGGTGATCCAAGACTTTTCACTATTACAGCAGAACCTCAATTTTACAAACACCAGTCTCACAAATGACCAGTTACGTGAATTACTTTTCCTGACTGGGGGAAAAAATAATAGCATACCAACAGGGATATCAATGAAGAATAAGTAGATATGCCTTCACATTCTGATGACTTCAGTGCAAGGGAAATTGCCTTGTAGTGATTTGAAGGACAAGAAAAAAGTGATGCAGTGCACCATACTGCAATATATGCACTGTACCTACAGTAATTTTGAAATGTTCAATTGTATAAACTTTTTGATTTTATTAACTCCTCAATCCCCAATTAGTTTGTAAAATAGAGGTTCTACTGTACTGTGTTGTATAATGTTTTATGTAGCATGTTGTATAAGTTCTATTTACAGTACATTTTTTCATATACTGCAAATGACTTTCATGGAGTTTGGCTGGCATACTCCATATGTTATATGATACAACATGCCGCAGAGTTGCATATAAGGTTATAGAAAAAGTATGATATTACAATACATTACTGAACAATCCATGATTATGTAAATAAAGATTGTACACTATTGCACATGAGAAAAGAGGGAGGGGCAACATAGGGCCCAATTTCCCCGTGATGTATTGTATTCACATCTTGTGCAAAGTGAGTCCAGAGAGGTTGTAAAATTGCCACACTTTGTACAGTACTTTCCACGGGGGCAAATGACTATGTACATCACTGGTGAATCAAACCCATTTATTCTGATGATTATTGATTAATAATTAATAAAAACAACTTCACTTTCTAGAAGGTTGAAGCTCTGCTGGCTTGCAATAACCCACTGCATGATCTGAAACTATTTGGCTGGATAACCCGCAGAATAAATTGTCCCAAGTGTGTGAAGAACTCCACATCAAAGGCCTCCTCACTTGCAAAACTTAGGAGCTCTCATCAGCGTAAGGTGAATCAGAATGGGATTCCATTTCAGAGCTGAGCCCAGAGCTTCTGCATACAAGTCCTTGCCCAAACAGCAGCACACCTTCAGTACACTTCTCTCTGGACAGCTAATTTAGACTCTGATCCTGCAAAGACCTGAGCATGTGTGTCTTTTGACCTTGTGACTAATTATATTGAAACCAATGAGACTGTGAAATGAGTAAAGATAGGTACATGCATAAGTGCTTGGAGGATGAGGGCCTTGGATAGCCTTCCTTAGCTGCCCACCTTATCACTAGAGCTGGTATAAAAATGGAATGTCCATCCCAAGGAAAATTCCAATATTATGTACATTGATTTTTTTGCCCAAATCAGGCTGAAAAATCAAAATATCAAAAAATGTCTGGAATGAAGTAGTCTGAAAAATTTCATCTTGGAAAAGTCAAAACAAAATATTATGACTTTTTCAATCAAAAAGAGATGTTTCTATTTGAATTGAAATTTTGAATGAAAAGATTTTGGTTTTTAAATGTTTAAGGAAATTGAAATGTTTTGTGGAAACTGACATTTTCCCACAGAAGATTTTGATAAAATCTCATTTTCTGACATTTCGGACTAGTTTAGTTTTTGGATGCTGTAAACTCTTATGAATGTGAGTAATTTTACTCATAAGCAGTCCCATTGGCTTGAACGATATGAGTAAATCTCATCATGCAATAGTGTGTTCAGAATCAGGCCATTATACATAAATGTGTACAAAATGCACAAAAGTCACAGTTTTCAAAGGGTCATAACTCCCATCAAACTCAGTTTTCTCTGGAATAGTAAAAAACCTTTCTTCTTAATGAGGGCTTTTTCAGATTCATTTTCTTTTCACTGCTCAGAACTGAGACAAAAATTATCAGAGACAATCACCACATAACTCTGGGTGAGGAATAGCTATGACTCTCTGGAAAGCTGCATGTCTATAAATTACTGAGGTTGCCTCCATTATGATGCAAATTTGCACTGGGTGGAAATTGATATATGTCATTTAGTTCATGACAGCCATAAATGCTTTCATTAGACATAGAGTTTGTAACTATTTGAAATAGGCTGAAACTACAGCAAGATTGCTGAAGGGCAAGATAGGTAAAGGGAATATTGTTTTCCTGCATCCATCAATCATGGTCTTAGTTTCTTTGTGAACAAATACAAATTAAAAGTTTGCACATAACATAACAATGTATTTCTTATGGGCTTCCTTTTATTTATAGAGTTTTGTGCAATACAGAACAAGTTGACGTCCATGTTTTTGTGTCTTTCCTTACTTATGCCACACCAAACTGAGATTTTTCACATAATTGGAAGCAACGTACAAAAGCTCTCATTCTGAGCATGCATGCAAATGTGCTCAGGATAATTTAACTTCATAATGTGTAATTAACACAAATATCTCACAGCTCACAGCAGTTACAGGAATTAATAATATTTTAAAATGCTATGCTTAGAATTTAGAGTCAATGGGGAACGTTGTCTAAGGGCTAGATTCCACCACCTGTACTCATATTCAATAGCACCTTACTCTGCCTTGAAATAAGTGGAGTAAAGTTTTACAAGAGGAAAGGTGGGAGACTCTGGCTCTAGGAGAGATGTGAAATTGGGAGCAATAGTTTGTACCAGTGAATGGAACAAGTCAATTCTTTAACTGTTGAACGTAATAGAATGCAAGTGGGTTTTGATCTGAGTTTAAAAACAGAATGGATGGTCAAGGAGGCATAGTGAGCCAAGTGGACTCTTCCAGATAACCAGATAGTCATTAATAGAGATGAAGGTGTTGGAGCCAAGATGAGGACAATGATGAATGGGGGGTGTAGAAAAAGATGAGGTCGAAGAGACGGAAAAGTATATAATTCTTGTATTAGATTTAGAAGGGGATGAACATAAGAAGAGTCATACGGGGTCAGACCAATGGTCCATCTAGCCAGACAGTGGCTAATCCCAGGTCCTTCAGAGGGACTGAACGGAACAAGTAATCATCAAGTGATCCATCCCATGTTGCCCATTCCCATGTTTGCCATTCCCATTGGCTGGGAATGGCAAACCGTGGCCACTGGGAGCTGCAGGGGGCCATGCAAATGTAAACAAACTGTCTCACGGCCCGCCAGTGGATTACCCTGACCAGCTGCCTGCGGCCCATGGGTCACAGCTTGCCCACCACTGCTCTAGAGAGAGTCCATTGAAATATTCAAAACAAAGGTATATAGCCACAGAAATGTGGTAGTATATGTTCAATGGTGTTTGTGTATGTTTGGTGAAATGATCTGGCCAGGCAGCAAGAAGCTGACAGAGAAGAGAAAATGAAAGTAGCAAAATTAAACCCCTGGAGCACAGAATAGAGCAGTCACCACAATCAAAATTTAAAAGTATGGGACATTCGAATTTCCTAGAAGAAAGCCCAGGAGTTTAGAATTATGACTTTATGGGCCAAAGACACAAACATGATAAAGTAGCCTAACAGGCAGTCAATGTGGAAGACAAAGAAAGAGTGCTTAGACGTAGGAGTATTATCAATGAGGGGAGAACCAAGGCCAGATATATAGTAATAAAGAGGAATAGTACATGGCCAGTTGTGTGAGATGAAAGGGAAGTAACAGTATGAGGAAGCCATGGACAGCATAATAGAAAGTGGTCTCTATCCTGTGGAGGACACTAAAAACAGTTCTCTTCATATGCTTTCACATAAATCCTGTTAATGCCAAGAAAAGTTACGTACACACATCAGGCAGGATTCTGAGGAGCCCCTTATGGGTCTTCAAGCAGGGAAGAGGCTCTGTTCTACCCCCAAATCAAATCGGAGCTAGTTGGGCATGAACTGCGGAACATGCTACACCATCATCAAGAGTGGTGCAGAGGGCTGCACAGGAGCCGCAGGAGCAGTTTTTTCTGGGGAGTCTAGGTGTAGCAAACCAATTCTTCAGCCCCGGCAACACAGCTGGAACCTTTTGCCTACACAAGGTTGCCTAAACTCCTAGCATTCTGCTTGTAGTTCAGGTCATGCAACGTTCTGCCAGATTTACAGGAGACAAACCAAGCTGGTATTTTTCACTGCTTTGATTAGGGTTTTTTTTTTAAATATTCTCCTAAAAGATAGCTAATTTTGACAAATGTCTGGAGGTGAATAGTATTTTTCTTCCTGACCGTGACAGAAGCAACAGGCTGATGTTTTAGACTGAGCACATCTTAGGTCATGTTTCTGTATATTGTAATGAAATGATATATGGGAGCACTTGAAGGAGTTTAGTTACATTAGAAGAAAATTGCTGTGAATTTTAGTATTCCCTGGGGCCTCAATGCTGCATACACTTGTCTCTTTGGATTCATTTGTGTCTTTAAGCTCCCCAGGGTGGGGACAGGGAGGGTAATGCAGAGCTGAGTTGCCCCAGGAATTGCTCCAGGAACAATATGGCCTCAAGTAGGCAGAAATTCCCATAGCTTCGCCTTTGAAGAAACAGGGCATCCTACTCCTTAGTCAGCTCCATTGGCTAGTGTGTAAGGGATCTGGACCCCACTACGAATTTGAACTTTGCTGTGATCCGGGAGCTACATGGTGGGAATGATCTCTGAACTCTGTAGACACAGAGACTAAAACTATGTCCCACTCCTGCACAGTACACAGGAATATCCCTTGGCACACTTATATGGCAGTCCGGAAGAAGGCTGGGCCTAATCATCGCAATAAGTGCTACACTCAGTAGTGTGGTCAGTCTGGGGCCCTTGGATATCTCTGGACAAGATCACTGAATATGAACATACAATTTAAACAGTGAAATCTCAAAGCAGTATTTTAAAATACCTGTAAGTATTACAAATTCCGCAGTAGTATGAATTGTGCTTCTGTGTAATCCATTGCGGCTTCTATTTTAATAGTGATTCCAAGAAGAGATGCAGCTTGATAGATGTGTACAAAGACAGGAAGATCACAACTGAAGCCAGAAGCAAGGAATAGCAGGATTTTCTACCCTGGTGTTCTTTAACATCCATGTTGTACTTACAAATGCTCTCCAAAAAAGTAAAGATCTTACCTAAAAAGAGGTAGATATGTCCAACTCTTTGCTCTGTCTCTGATTGTAGCTCTGATCTTCCTGTTTTAATACCCATCATCAGGTGGACAAAATGACTCTCTTCTGCTTAATTTCATCATATTGACGTTTTCCCAAATAAGGTATTTAAAATACAGGACCAAATTTTCTTTTGGTAAAACTGTCAATGGAACTGGAGAACTAGTGCCATTATTATTTAATTGCTTTGTCCCTTCTTTGTGTAGTTGGTTTGGCACAGTGGATAATATTGATATCTAAACATTGTTTCTATTAATTCAAATGAATAGGTATTGTTTAATTTCAGACTAGTTTGCCACCTTTATAACAACCAGTGTGTTTGAGGAAAATATACAGGTCACAGACCAACATCAATGGTGATTAGAGAAAATCAGACACAAATTTAACTTGGCAGTATAATAAGATTGCTCAGCTCTGAAAGCATATTAGTTCAGTTGGGTGGAGAAAAGGTTGTCCATGTTTACAGGGAAAATAGCAAACAATTTGGAAAGACTGAGTTCATTAGCACAAACAAAAGTGAAAATCCAACCCATTAACTGTAGGAGTTATTAAAGAGACAGATGGATAAACAAAGCTGTTCTTTCCCCCCCTTTGGCTTAGTATTGAGTTATTATTAGGGGGGGAAATCAGCATGCAGGAAGTATGTTGTTTTTAGGTGCCCAAATTTTAGGTTAATATTCAAAGTAGAGGGTAGGCAGTGAAGGAGTTCTGAAAATTCAGCACCTGCTTTGGATACTTGCACCACCTGGATATTCTGAATCTAACTGCATGCTCAGACAACCAGGAGTGCTGTTGCAATAGACAATGGTATGCAGTTACTGCTGTGCCCACCTGTTGCTCTGCAGCCCAGACAGGAAGCAACACAAGGTCTGTCAGAAGAACACAACATGGTCTTGGGTAATATACCAGGTGTCAGAAAGGCAAGGACTGCTTAGATGAGTGTGGAGAATTCATCATCACATCTCTTATGTTATGCCTAAAAGCCAAGCTGCAGGAGAAATGCTACAGAAAAGGAACCCACATCAGGTGGCTTCTTGGACTAGTCATACCCCTCTAGACTTCTTGTGCCACTATGAAGTCAGTTGGCAGGTTTCCATTGGTTCGTAACATCCCATTTGAAATGAATAGAGCATGTCAACCCTCTGAGTTAGGATCAACTTTGCCCTCACCATCCTCCTTCTCCTGACTTGCCTTAAGGTATACCTCCTTGGCACAGTCAGCTGTTGTGCTGCTGCCAGTGATAGCTCTTTTTGTTGCATGGTTCAGTCCCCATTCAGAAATGGAAAAAACTCACTATCCTTCACATTCCCCTCACCCTCCACCCCATCCTGTCTACTGCATGTATCCTAGTCTCTTGCCCTTTCGTACTATGTATGTATGTCTTATTCTCAGTAATCTCTGTGGTTTGGGTACGATTCATCTGGTTGGTGTGCCCCGGTATGTGTGATGTGCAGAGCAGCTAATGGGTGGTTAATGCTTGAGTAGCTTCACCTGTGTCTCCTTGACTAGTCCCACCCCAACATGATTAAGTAGCATTTGGCTGAGTGAGTGGGGGGCATCTGAGCACTTTTGAAAATGTGTGAGGTGTACCTTAGTCCATAAATGTGCCTTGAACTTGCCTTTTATGTGCAGACAGACCTACATGGCTGCATGCACGGAGACCCAGCTGGAGTATGCATCAGTTTTGCATGTACACATTTATGAAAATGTGGATGTTAGTGGCCCCTACTCACGCAGCAAGTCTGTCGCATAGAGGGGAATGGAACCTAGGTCTTTTGAGTCTCAGAACCATGTTTCAACACTACAGCATGCTGCCTCCTTCTCCTACATTGCCTCCTTTTAGAGAAAATACTATGCAATAGTATTACTAGAAGCTTGGGGAAGTTGGTTTCTCCATTGTTTGTGTGATGTTGGAGAAAAGCCTTTTTATATTTGAAATTAAATTAAATCCCAAAACAGCAAATAAATTCATGCTTAAAATGTTAACATTTTATTTATGTATAATGCACATTTGTTGTCCTGATTTGGGAATACACAAAATACTCAGTTTTGATATAACTAGTTAACCATATAATTTTATGTTCTGCTCAGTGTATTCCTAAATTCTTTTAAAATGTACATTAAATTTTAATAGGTAGATAGGGAGAGATTAGTTCATTAATGATAAATTAAAAATTGTCATTCATTATTTAGTGGATAAGCTCAGACTGCCAGTAGTAGCTCTTTTTGTTGTTTTAATTATTATTCTCTCTACAGAGCTACAGCACAGGTCAAAAAAGTCAGCTATGTAATTAGAAGGAAATTTAAAGATCTTAATTTAGAACTCAGCCTGCTCTCAATGTACAATGGTTGCTTAACCCCAGGAAAAAAAAAACAAATCTTATATATCTGCAAGTCTAAATTTTAACTTGCTAATGTGTTCTTTGTGAAAACAATTGTTAATACAAATGATATTCCTAGCCTATAAGATTAGTTTACTTCGTTGAACAATGTAAACAACACATTTGTTTACATAAGGCTTGATTCTGCCATCCTTGCTCACGTTGTATAATTCATTATTCCTTGAGCAGCCACTTTGAAGTTAGTAGGACTACTCTTGGAGTAAGATGCTACTCATTGGGCCAGATCTTCAGCTTGTGTAAATCATCATCACTCCACCTAAGTCAAAGGTGCTGTGTGGATTTACAGGTGAATGTGTTGACCCAATGTGATACAGAAGTATTCTTGGGAAAAAAATATTTAAACTACAGTTAAGGGTGAAATAATCTATTTTAAGAGAATGTAGTTGTCTTTTAAAAAAAAAAGATAGACTGGACATTCCAAGTCTTAAGGTCCCACTTTACAAAACAAACCATTCAGAAACATGTGAATACATTGTGGAAGGTGATCACTTTTACAACCCCCACAGCACTGTCAATGGACACTGATCTCAGAGTTGGCTGATCACAAATGAGTATATGCGTGGGGACTCATTCAGATGGGTAAAGGGCTTGTGATACTATCTTGTTCTGAGGGGAACCTCCTATGGATCTGTATGGGAACAGGAAGAGGCAAACAACCTGATAGGTGCCAGCCTTATAAGTATGAAAATCACTATTGCTCACGTTTGAATAGAGATTTGTTTTCTGGTCTCTAATTTGTAGTTATAAGACGTATGAGATCTTCAGCTGATGTAAATTGACATAGCTCCCCTGACTTCAATAGAGCTACAGCAATTTACACCAGCCTGGCATCTGACTGAGAATTTTTATATGGGGCATAACAAATAAGCGAGGCTCGTTTTTTGACTCTTTATTCTATCTTACCTTGACAGTCCTTCCTTATCTAAGAGACTTCCTCCCCTCCCCCACTCGTAGGCTTTCCCCCCCCACCAGTAGGCTTCTTTAGATGTAATTTAACTTTCAAAATGCTTACTACTCATTCTTCTTTCCATGAACATATTGTGAGGATGTAACACGATGTACTGATAGCCTAAGACAGAAAAGATTAGATTTATCATTTGTGCTATGCTCTTTTGGTGCATTCACTAACACTGTATACCTGGTGTGTTCCAAGAAAAACAAGTGAGAAAAAAAATAATTACATTAAAGGGGGAAAAAACATTAACAGGTTTAGGATATCTTTTCTTTCATAAAAATGAAAAGGGTACTCAGATGACAAAAGCATACGCTGTGGAATGCTCTTGGGAAGCATCACACCATGTTAAAGCAGCAAATTGTCTCCTTTATTTGATGTTGATACTCCCAAACTGTGGACAACTGTATAATAAAAATCCCATCAATAAAACCTGAGTTAATCATGCATGACTGACTAATTCTTTGAGTATCAATAGATATACTTTGAAATACCCTATGGCACAAAAGGTTAGGACAGTTGTCATATCATCAGGAGGAAGAAGTGCATACCATCTTTCTTAGGTCACTGTGAGCCTTCACGTGATTACCCATATAAATCATACACAATAACACATCCACAGTTTAAGAAATAAACAATATGAAGATCTGTCAGATTTCAACAGGCTATTGAATGGCTTCTTTATAAAAATAAACAGAAATATTAAGCTTGCTTCTTATGCATTGATGTAATCAATATCTTAACCTTTGATTCATAAACGTCCTAGTGGATTTGTTGCTATTATACATAATTTAACATGCAACATAATATTCAGATTCTCAGTTTATTATTGATGACTATGATTGATACTGAATCATAGCTAGGTACATGACTGAGCAAGGTAGAAAAGTATTTCAGCTAAAATGTTTATCCTTTTTTATCTGATTAAGAAAACTAACTATACATTTATAACCATTTTTATGATCATTTGAAAAAGGATTATGATAGCAATATGTCTTTCAACTATGCCTTTATGACCACATCAAGTGGGCTGTGTAGTTCACATCTACATCTATTAAGGTGCCTTTGTTATAACCTCAGGCCTTTATCTTACCCTAGATGGACTTCATAAAATGATGATGCCCACCTTTGGGATTTATTAAGGAGGAAAGTTGTCCTTCACAGTGCTGATAAAGGTCAACTTCAAAATGCCCCGTTTCCCTACAAGCAATTACCAGAAAAATACTACTACTGGAACATTTGATATTCTTGAACCTCAGAATCACTGAGTGTAGGGGAGTTTTCAACTCCAAGGCAGGCTGAATCTAAATTCCATACAGCCAATTCTAGAAATGTGTTGAGCAGCTTCCATCTATTTTAATTCTATTTTTAGTGGATTTAATTTAATGAGTATAGTTGAAACTTCGGTTATAGGAATAACAAGGGGAGAAAGGATTATCGTTATCTAATTTATTTAAGTTGTCCCCATTTTTTCCAATGTGGAGAGAGTTGCTGAGCAAAAAAATTCCTTACAAAGAATTGTCAAATCTTGTTAAGGTTTTGGGTCTAGTCAGAAGCTGCTACACTGCACCACATTTGGAATATAAAGGGCAACATGTTCTAGCTGTATAACTGCAGCAGCTTCTTAATAATTACATTACAACATACTATATGCCACATTGTGCCCAGGGGATCCATGAGCAGCTTCAAAAAGTGAAAGGAATAATGGCAGTGATTCGAGAAATAAAAAAACCAACAATGAAAAATGAATAAATAGACGCTGTGAGATGTTGATGTCAGAGCAACCTAGCTATTATGTTTCAACAATTTTTATGGTGGCTTGAATTCCCGGCTTGAAAATGTACTAAGGAACAAAGGTTTGGCACAGCATCCTGTCTGAGTTAATGGAACGGGCACTGAGGATATGTTCAAAAGGCAAGGGAGGAATTCTCCTCTTTCAGGCTCTAGAGCTGCTACAGAGATCCTCTGTGGAGGCCCTTAGTCCAAGGGTTGGAGTAGCTACAGCTATTAAAGGTACAATAACACTGGTTTAATTAAAAATCCACTCACGGGTGTAACAGATGATTACAAGTGCCTAAATATTTTACAAATTGCATTTTTAATGAAATTAAACATTCCTGACTTTCCATTCCCATTTTTCAGCCATTGCTACGTATAATAGAACGTCTTGTTCCAAGATAATAGTAGCAGTAACCCACACACAACCACTTCGAGGAAGGGGATAATGGGAGGATGTGTAATGAGCAGATCTTCCAGCCCAGTCATCCCCACCTAGACTGCCTTCCCCCTGCTCCCTTTCATCTCTAGCACAATAGGATGTAGCAAGCTTGTGTAGAATGGGGATCTATGTTGCCCAAGGGAATGAAGTAAAAATAAAAGTCACATGGGCCTCATTCTCCTGGATCTCCTCTTCATATAAAGTTGAACGCTGTAATTTCTGAGACTCACAATGTACACACCACAACCATTGTCCAAACTGCAGTGATTTCTACACGTCTTTGCTTTTATAAAGATTAAGTAGTGTAAAGACATTAACTCCCAATTAAAACTAAAAACTAACCATGGTTCACCACTGACCTCTCCAAGTGCAAATTAGGAACATCTCCATTGAAGTCACTGTAGTTACACTGTTGAAAAACTGATGTAAGAGAGAGAGAGAGAATTGGAACCAGTATTTGAAAAAAAATCAGCTCCATGGAATAAGACTGTGTTGTAAGAATGAAATAGCATTTCATTGTAAGCTGCAGCATATGCCATTTTATGTTTGTTTAATGTAAACTTTTCAATGCACATTTATCACACACTTTTTTTTTTCATCAATGACATTAGAAATTTGATGAGCATCAATTCTAAATTGCTTCCAGGGTGTGCTATGAGTCAATTAATATATCCTGTTCTGATATGAATGCAAAGGTTACAGTTGTTAGTCACTTATTGGCATAATTGCAGAATATGCAGTATTGATTGATAAGTATTATGGGAGGATTATAGAGATAATTATACTCAATTGTACTTATAACTCAACAAAATAAGTGATGTTTTATACTGCTCTTCACAAAGCCACAAAAATAGCTGCATTGCAAATAATTCTTCTAATTGCACAAGTGCTATGTGGATTTATAAACATAATCACTGAATTCAAAATCAAAAAGAGCTTAACTCTCCATAGTGGCAAAACAGGCTGAAAACATTAGACTAAACTGAAATTGATGCACAATCTGAATAACAACAAAATATACTAAACCAAAGAAAATCGCAAATCACACAAACAACAAAATATAATCTGAATTCTCAGAAGCAGATTGTTCAATCAGTTTCAATATTTTCATAGGACTAAAAATATATTCTCTGTGAAGGCAAGTTTGCTCTATTTCATTTTGCTTACGGTGCAAATTTTACAAAAATAATTAAAGCATGTTACTTGTTCTTTTTTAGTAAGTATGTATTTATTTTAACTTGTAAAACTACAATAAATGTCCATCTCATTCTGTGGGTCCTTTTAAATACAATGTAATCTGAGAGAATCAAATCATAATTGAAAATATTATAGAATTACAGCATGTGGAAATTTTCTAATTGATTAAAATTTTTGTTAACATTTTAAAATTCAATAAACAACAAAAACAATTTTGATTTAACTTTTATGATCCCCCTCCATTTTGTTTACTATCTCTACTTACAATAGGTGTTCTTTTCCACTCTAATAATCAGCCACCTATAAACAAATCATGAAGCCCTGGAATGCGTACAGGAAAAAAGATGATCTTTTCAGAGTATAGTATAGAATAGTACTTCATTGTCCATTAATACCATGAATTAAGTTTAAGTGTTTTTGAAGTGATACTACTATTATTTGCTGAAATATAAAGGTGAAATGTTTCAGAGAACATCTACTGAACCAATATCCTGTCCTGTTTTATATAGAAACATAACAGGATACGTGGAGTGGTCAGGCTGGGGATATGTAGGGAGAACTGGGAACTGATGGGCTATGAGGAGTGTAGTGACCAGCTTCACTCCTCCTGCTTTGGCTCCAGCTAGCAATCTATAATGGATCACTGGTGGATACTCTCACATATCACAGTGAGCGAAAGACAGCCAATCATCCATGGTTCATTACATGAGGACTAGTATAACCAGAGTGGAGGCAGTAAGATAAAAGGAGCTGTATGAAGTGTGTGCGGGGGAGTCATGGTTGGTGGAGTGGGATATCATAGGGGTATAGTAGGGAGGGGGCCAGAAAATATAGTCTAAACCAGTGATTCATGTCTAAATTGGTAACTGAGGGCCTGCAGAAAAGGAGAAGGTGCTTTTCAGAGACTAATATGTTGGTATCTGAGGGTGGGGGTGGGAGGTAGAATAACATGGCCAATAGGGAGAAGGAATACTCTGAAGGCATTCATGAAGGGGAAATGGTGATGGGGACAGAGAAAAAGAACTCTCAGCCAACTAATTAAGGAGGTTTTCAGCAGAGGGATTGGTCAATTCTTATACCAGGGCTGAAATTGGCTCCCCTTATTTAAAAATCTGTAACTGGTTGGCAATAAAATATGAATAAGACAGCTTTCCTGGCCAGAATAGCAGCATGGATTATATACAACAATAATTTAACATACAAGAATGTTAAACTTTATTCATAATAAATCCTCTATGTAAGAACAGCCAACTAGAACAAGGAACTTCATTATACATACTGATCTGGTATGCTGGAAATAATTTCACAAGTGTTGGACACCCTGAGGGAGGCCAATTTGAAAAGTGTGTTACTGGGAATTGTTGAGAAAAGCTACAAATTACCAAGGCTCTTTCGAAATGATTGCATCTTCTATTGGCAATTGCTAAAATGTTTTGCAGAAACTGAAGAATATCTAGGAAAATGGCTAAAGGGGAAACTCACAGAGGCATGAAGGTGCAGAAGATGGCTTAGCATTGGCAGGGAGAAATGCATGTATACCAATTCATTTAGGGATTGTATCATATATCTACAAGATGCCAATATTTATGGATAGTTTGAGTAGAGAAGATGTAGATTATTTGGCTATGTATTTTCAAATGATGCCTTTACAGTTGTCTACACCCAGATTTGCAACCCTTGCTGATGCAAATAGTCCTTAATAACCTGAATACTCTCACAGAGTTCAATGATTAAGGGTTGCAGGATCTCACCCTTTCCATTTTGGTTAACATAAATTGTGTATTGCTGGTACTAACTTATTTCTGGATGAATATGTTGAGTGGTTAATTGCAAAACCTAACAGACTTAAGGAAAAGATAAAAGAAAGTGAGGAAAAACAGCTGACAGGAAACCCACAGGCCCATGACATGATCTGCAACCCACCACTACACGATAGGTTGCTGGCCAATCAGGCTCCCCAAACAACCTTGGCCTATGTGCACAGATGATCTGTACAGTATTGCCTGGAAGGATGCCTGAGAGGAAGCTAGTGGGCAGCTACTCTGAGATATAGAGCACAATAGAGCAATCTGCTGCTAGCTACTATGCATTTCAGCCCAGAGCCCTCAGGCGGCAGGAGCAGCTGCTGCAGACCTCATGGTGCCTCAAATTTGCTCCTGTCCCAGCCCAGCTTTCCATCTGGAAAGAACCAAATGAAAGATCCAAGACAGTGTGGGGCCTCTCCACTTCCTTCCTCAGGACTAACCAGCAACCAAGGGTGGCAGCTGTCCCAGGTCAGGTAGGTCATTCCATGGTGAGCAGTCAGAAGGTGAGAGATGCAAAGCACAAAGGCTAATGCAGAATTGGAGGAAGTTGGGAACTGGGGGTGAGCAATGGAGTTAGTTAATTCACATATCAGATTAGGGATTGAGGGTGGTGTTTAAGAAAAGAGGAATGATAACATGGGGTGGCAAATATGGAGTTAGTGGATCAGCTGATGGAAGGGGGAAAGGTGGAACTGGGAGCTGAGGAGCAGATGTATATAGGGAGGATATGGAGAGTTGACAGGTAAGAAGATGTGAAGATGAGGGATGGAATTGGGTTGGTAAAGATGGAATTTTGAGCAGCTAGGATAGAAAAATGCATTTTTGAAGGGGGAGAAGGAGTACATTTTCTCTGAGATGGAATTGTGGGAGTAGTGGTAGATTGTTCAGGAGGGAGTGAGAATGGGATTTTTAGTGAGGAAATAACTTTTTTCATAAACATACTTGAAGGAGTAAGGACTCTTGCTGTACAAGTTCACCAAACTGCACCATACTGTAAATATTTTAAAAACTAAAAGGATGCCAGAGGGAGGAGATCAAAGCCCATCCCACTCACTTTTTCTACTAATTCCATTTGTCCACATACATCCCCAGAAAATCATAGGCCGGCTTTATTTTCCATCCCATCCCTTCATCTTTGCAAATTGCTCATAAGCGTCTCAAGATGCTATTGAAGTAAATAACTAGATTCCCATTGGCTTTTAAGGCTGTGATTTTCAAAGGGGCCTAAGGGAGTTAGCCACCCAACTTTGCTTAACTCCCTCAGGCCCCTTTGAAAATCTCATCCTAAAAGATTAAAAGAAACAGGATTGGGCCCCAAAAGCCTGACTATATAAAGAGCTGAGCGCTTTCTGCCAGGTGCTTAGCCCTCTCCATTCCCACTTTCTTCATTTGCAATTGAAGTTTCCTAGCACTTGTCAGGATTGGGCCCTGTTCTGTTTTGACAGTGCAACAACCCTTTTGACCTTGCACCTGCTTTTCTGGCTATGGCAACCTAGCCGTATGGGGCACCTCCTTCATTACTGCATTAATGGACCCTGTGGTGAATGGCCTGTCCCATAGAATGCACGGTTGAGATTGCCAGGCTTCACTCCAAGTGTGCAGGCGGGGAAAAACTATATCCTATCCAATCTGATATTAAAAGAGATTGGAGTGCAGGATTTAGCTCTGTTCAGGATACTGATATAATTTTCAATATGGCATTTCAACAGAATTCCAACACCTATGACTTAAGTAGTTAACAGCAGTTTCACAGAAAAAGTGCTAAATTAAGGCCTTTACTACCCTACACTATTTTGTTGACAAAAGTCAGCTTTCATAGACAAAACAGTGGAGCTGTACACACTGAAATGTTCCTCCTTCCAACTTAAGACATAATAAAGCCACCTGGATGAGAGGCGTAGAGCTTTTTGTGACATAGAGTGACACAGCATCAGTGTAGACACTGCACTTATGTCACCCTAATTGGCCTCCAGGAGGTGTCCCACAATGCCCATCATAACTGCTCTGGTCAGGAATTTGAGCTCCACTGCCTGGAAGGTATATAGGCATGCGCCCCTCCCCCATTTAAAATCTCAGGAATTTTTGAAATTCCTGTTCTTGTTTGCTCGGCATGAACAGTTCACACAGCATCTTCCCAACTGACTATGCCAGCTTTTCACAGCAGACACATTCCCGTGTGGAGTACAATGGAGCAGTTGGATCTGATGGGTCTCTAGGGAGAGGAGGCTGTGCAGTCACAGCTTTGCTTTAGCCATAGGAACTTTGATACTTATGGGCTGATTGCTAGTGGCATCCAGAAGAAGGAGTAAGAAAGGAACATGCAGCAGTGCCCTGCTAAGATCAAGGAGCAGAGGCTGGTGTACCAGAAGGCAAGGGAGGCCAACTGTTGCTCTAGTGTGGCACCAAAGACCTGCTACTTCAACAAGGAGCTGCACGCCATCCTCAGCAGTGACCGCACCTCCACCACTAAGAGTCCCGCAGATACTTCATGGGGACTGGAGGCAGCAGCCAGCGGAGTCAATCCCAAGGATGATGTGGTAGATGAGGAAGTGGAGTTGGAGGAGGATGTGGAACACATGACTCGCCGGTGGTGCGGCGAGTCAGGATCTCTTTTTGACTCCAGAGGGATCTAGCCAGTCCCAGCATTCCGGCTATGGTGTGCATTAAGCCGGGATGGGAGCTCTGGTAAGCACACATTTTGCTTTGCTACTGCATGGTCAGAGAAGATTGTGCTCTCATGTACTTTGTTATGTGGTAGAGGAGGGATAAGGGACAGAAATTAACAACAGAGCCTATGCAGCTACATAGTGGGGGCTCAGTGAAAAAGTTTGCTAGTGTACACCAGGAAGTCCTGGGACTCCTCCATAGAGATCTCTAGGAAACTTTCCTGTAGATATTCTGCAATCCTCTGCTGAAGGTTCCTTGGCAGAGCTGCCTGGTTTCTCTGCCAGCTGTAGGAAACTTGGCTGTGCCAATCGGCAATTATTTCTGCAGGGACCAAAGAGACAAACAAGCAAGCTGCATATGGAGCCAGTCTGAAGCCACACACATGCATAAGATTTACCCTTGTATCCTGGGTTACCTTCAGGAGTGAGATATTGGGTTTGAGTACCCCAGCCAGTGTAAAAGGGTACCAATATTCAGAATAATGTCATTAGGCTCTTGTAGGAATCCCCTTCGCAAACAACCCGTACCCCTTGTCCCTTTTTGTCCACTGCCCCCACTCCATGCAAACTCACCATGCCAAGTGGTCTAGTGAGAAAGAGGTGTGTGTAACTTTTGTGATTCACAACTGTGAGTGCACTCACAATATTATCTCTGTTCATTGTTTCTCTGGCATCTGCAAATGTGCCCTTGAGGACCCACTCCTCCACACCAGCAGAGCATCTCTATCAGATAAGGTGGCAAATCAGGAGGAGTAAGGAGGATAGGTTTGCGAAGTGCTGCAGTGAGCAGATACAGTAGACAGAGAAGCAAGCGTGTGGAGAGAGAAAATTAACACAAAACTCAGCATGGATAGCCTGGAAAGGAGACAGTATCAGGAGCGGATGATAAACCTGGTGGAGGGCTAGATAGAGATGCTTAAGTCCCTCATTACACTGCAGTCTGAGCACATGCATACAGAACTCCATTCTATGCCCTCCCCAAACTCCCCACCACATTCCATGTATGTTCCCAGTCCCTTGCAGTATCCTTTGAACTCCATCCATAGGGACTGGTTTCACAATGAAAGCTGGAGTTACACACAGCTGTGAGAGCCATAACCAAAAGACTGTTCCTCATTGCCATGTCCCGTTTGACCTAAAATTTGTGTTTTGTCCTGTTATTAAACTTTACTCTGAAATAAAATGAGTCTTTATTTGTGTCATAACACACATTAGTTGGTGCTAACATTCAAACATGGTGGCTATAGGTAGGAATATTTGCTCAGCACAATTAACGGTTAGAAAGCAAGTGCTACAGGGGTAATTCAAGGCAGCAAGTAAACATTGCCTTCCAGAATGCATCACATAAAGACACAAGTAGGAAACATTGTCAAAGTGCTCCTTCAAAGCCTCCTTGATTCGAATAGCACCCTGCTGTGCTGCTCAAATTGCCCTAGAATCTGGCTGCTCAAAATCAGCAGCCAGCTGATCAAACTCAGAGCTTCACCCCTGGGGAAACTACTCCCCTTCGCTTCGCAAATGTTATGCATAGCACAGCAGTCCGCAATGACCATCAGAACATTTTCCTCATTGATGTCTAATTTACCAAAAAGGTAATACCAGCGATCTTTTAATCAGCCAAAGACACATTCAGTGATCATTCGGCACCTGCTGAGCCTGTTGTTGAAGCGCTCCTTGCTGCTGTCTATGTTCCTGGTGTAAGGCTTCATGAGCCGGGAAGCAAGGGGTAGGCAGAGTCTCCCAGGATCACTATGGGCATTTCCACATCCCCCATTAGAATCTTCTGGTCTGGAAAGAAAGTCCCCGTGCACAGCTTTCTATACAGACCAGTGGTCCTAAAGGTGTGAGCATCATGCTCCTTCCTTGACCATCCCAAATGATGTCAGTGAAATGCCCTGGTGATGCACCAGTGCCTGCATGACCATGGAAAAAGTAGCCCTTTTGGTTGATGTACTCCATCGCAAGATGGTCTGCGACCAAAATTGGGATATGCGATCCATCTATCATCCCACCACAATTAGGAAATCCTATTGCCTCAGAAACATCAAGTATTTCCTGAACATTACCAAGAGTCACAGTCCTTCGTAGCAGGAGGCAGTGAATGGCCCCGCACACCTTGCATCATTGAAACCCCCATGGTGGACTTTCCAACTTCAAAATGATTCTCGAATGATTGGTAGTAGTCTGGAGCTGCCAGCTTCCACACAGTGATCACCACTCACTTTTCCAGAGTAAGGGCAACTCTCATTCTGGTGTCTATGCACCTCAGTGCTGGGACAAGCTCTGCACACTGTTCCAGGAAGGTGGATTGCAGATCTGAAAGTTCTGCTGCCACTCCTTGTCATCCCATCCATTCCTCACGATGCAACCCCACCACTCAGTGCTTGTTTCCTGAGCCCCAATACTGATGGGTCCACTGTGTGCAACTGCTCCATGAATGCCAGCAGCTGTCTTGAATTATTTCTTTCCATGGGCACATAGCAGGACAGGCACCACTGATTCACTTTCTGTTTTGCAGTTCATGAAATACTGCAAGACCAGCTGCATTGTGTTCATAATGCTCATGACCAGACTGGTCAGCAGTTCAGGATCCATGCTTTCAGGCAGAGATGGCAGGCACATTGTTTACAAGGGCTGTTCAAAAATGATGTGAAACTAACTTGGAAGCATGGAATGATGGGACGGTGAGCACACCCCCATGAGCCACTGTGATCCGTTCCCAGTGCTCCCAGTGACAGAGGGTGGCAGACAGTGGTGAGTTGCACAGTAGGTTAGCTACCCATGATGCAACACTCTCTGTCGATACAAGAGCACCAACTATGGATGTGCTCCACCGACACAATGAGTGTTGTGTGGATGTGCACAACCGATGTAATTAAAGCAGCTTATGATTGTCAACAAAACTTAAGTTGACAACTCTGTAGTGTACTGTAGTCTTCATCACAGAAATTTGTGCTTTCCCTTCTGTCTTTACAAATGAAAATTCTGAATCCAATATGCAACTAAACAACTAAACTTTAGCAAACTAAAATTGCTATTTTATAAAAGACATCCATTCTTTATCTTGTTTTTTCATTAAGTCTCTCCAGGAGTTACCCCAGCTGATTTTGATAACAGCTATCTTGTTCCCATTCATAGGTGCCTGTCTCATCTTTAGTGTCATCAATCTGCCCTCTTCTGACATTTTAATAGGAGTGTATTGTAATCTTCTGGCGCCCTTTCGTCTGTCCTTGGTTCCTTCCTAGAACATCTGATTCAGTGATGGCCTTCACACTTATCTTCTAACACACATATTCCTCATTCACACACAAAACAGAATTGTTTTACACAGAACATTTGAACAAGAACATCACATTGCAATGCAAGAGAAAAACAATCATTGCATTCTTTTACTTATTTTAAAATGCTAAACCTACAACAAAGTGGTGACCCTAAAAGGTCTGTTACTGCCTTCAAATTAGCTCAGACAGAGATTCTGACTGATGCGTCTTTACCAATGGCCAATTAGGCCATTCCTTTCTGCTATTCAAAAAGAGTGACTGGCAGGATATGGTAAAATCATACACCAATACATTTTATACATGTTACACTATTATTCTTTATCCTTCATTCTAAATTACACAAAACACAAACATAAAATCCTACTACCTCATATTCCCCTTTTGACCACTCAAGAACAATTCTTGAGTGGGTCATATTTTATACAACTGTTTCATAGCAATATACTAAGAGGCAATTTGAGCTTGTGGTTGTAATTTAACAAACATTTTTTTGTCCAACAGCACATACAACACATTTCTAGCAAGCAAACACAGGACAATATTAACACAGCTAGTAATGGGTAAAATATAATAGACAATATGCTTTTAGAAGTCTGAGACCAGCCTGTAAAAACATTGTACCAGTGATAGGCAGTTAGGTTTTTATTAGACCTAACAATTTTTAGCATGTCTTTATTTGCATGTACTATTTGAATGACACACTTTCCTATTTTTTTTGTGTGTTTGTTATAAAAACTGAGTCACCTTGGTTTTTGACAATAAGTGATCAGTTAGATCATGCGAATCCTGGCCAAGGGTAACAGAGAAATTAACCGGGGTAGTGGTTGTAGTGCTCTGTGCTTTTTCTATTTTTGTTAAATAGTACATGTGATTGCTAGTATATAATACACTGGCATTACATTTTCATTTATTTGCTGGGGGTTGGCTGATACTTGCATCTTTCCAAAATACTGTTTATACACATTGTCCGTTGTACAAAACATGTTACATTTTTTATTTTGGGGTGTGTGTGTGTGTGAGAGAGAGAGAGAGAGAGAGAGAGAGAGCAAAGTTGGGTGCTCAAGAAAGCCACTGAATCTTCTGTGTGTTGTGGAAGGATTGTTCATGATGGCCTCCACATCACCCTGGGGGAGGATAGGGACAGCAGCAGATTGTGATTGTAAGTCTGACAAAAATAAAATGCAGGAAAAGCAAAGGGGCAGCTAGGGAAAATCCACAGCAGAGAACTGTGAAATTCCCCATTTCAAAACCTCTTTGCATTTAAAAAAATGTATTTTCTTTTTGTATCCCCTTGCCTGCACAAGGCTTGAAAGCCAAAGCCGTTTTTGACTTGTAGGATCAAACCACAGGGATGGGGAACTTTGGTGAGATGTTGTGACCTTATGACCTCTCACCAGACCTTTTCTATTCCTAGTCTGGTGTAGGCAATACACTAGAATGGAGACTCCCTCTCAACATTTTCCTTTTGCTGGAGAAAGTGAAGGTGGATGTTTAGAATGAAGGGGATGAAGCGGTGGCCTTATACCATCCCCAAATTGTGTGAGATTGAACCAAATGATGTGGTAATCTAGTGGATTTCTCCAACTGCTCAGCTTTACTGTGTGAGTGGAGATGCCACAGCACTGCCTATTACAGAGATAGGTCCTTGTGAAATGAGTGGGAATTATACCGGAGGAAGAAGTTCAAGATCAGGCCTGACAAATCTTGGCCTATGAAAGTGCGTTAGGCATAAAGAGGTTTTGTGGGAAGAAAAGACCGAAGTATATAGCCACCTATTGATCATTCAGGTTTGAGATGTCATTGTTTTTATTTTGCAGAAATCCTGATGTCTGGTCTGTAGGCGCCCAAAGAGATATGATGGCTACTGTTGTGGAGCTTAGAAATATGCAGTTAGTAACCAACGCCTTTTAAAATGTCTCTTCTAGTGCTTGAGAATGGTGCTAGTGTGTCTGTTTTGCAATTACACTTTTCATAAAATGTGGGGTTAAATCCTGGCTAACTTGTAGTTACTCCCTATTTAAGTTCCCCTTGCAGTTTTTATTGGCTAAGGTAATTTTCACCTCCTCTTCTAAAACATTTCTGGAGCTTTGCTGTGTTGTTAAACAGCTGCCACGTTCCACTGCAGAGATGGTTGCCTTTCACTTGTGACCAAGTGAAGTGATTCCTACAGTTTGTAATTAAAGTATTTTGAGGCTTGTGGGATGTCACTAAATAAATCAATCACCAGTTAATGACTGAAGTGACAGTACTGGACCAAAGTCCTCTATTTATCCACAGAATATGAGTAATTGCACTTCAAATTTCCTGAAATGGTTCCACCAGTGATTTTCCAGGACTCAAAATAGAGGGGCTTCTTCATGTTCATTTAATCCATTGGTCCGCTGATCAGATGGTAAACAGAAAGGTCTTAGTGGCAGTTCACAACTCTTCCCTTTCCTACCTAGGAATCATCCTCAATTCCATTCACTCTATCAGCGGTATCAGTGTTGAATGCCCGTTTGTAAGCTTTTCACAAATCCCTGTGGATTTTTTCTTCTGTCCTTTTTGCTGCATGTGGAATGCTGTCCGATCCAAATGGCCACTACTCTCTCCTCCTTCAAGTCTGTCTTCAAGATCCACTTAAGAACATAAGAACAGCCATACTGGGTCAGACCAAAAGTCCATGTAGCCCAGTATCCTGTCTTCTGACAATGCCCAGTGCCATTTGCCTCAGAGGGAATGAACAGAACAGGTAATCATCAAGTGATCCATTCCCTGTCACTCATTCCCAGCTTCGGGAAAACAGAGGCTAGGGACACCATCCCTGCACATTCTGGCTAATAGCCATTGATGGACCTATCCTCCATGTATTTATCTAATTCTTTTTTGATCCCTGTTATAGTCTTGGCCTTCACAACATACTCTGGTAAAGGGTTCCACAGGTTGACTGTGCGTTTTGTGAAGACACTTCCGTTGTGATGTCTACAAGAAATCAGCCAGGCAATGATAGTTAGGTTATGCAGCAGTTTGAGAGAACAGATTTTCTTGGTGTGTGTATTTAAAGAACAAAACAACCGTTCCTAACTCTCAAGTTGTGCAATGATTACATAGGTAATCGCGTGGCATTTCTTTCATTTACCCAATTCTTTTCCCTCCTTTCCTTACTTTTTTTTGGTCATGCTTGTGGCTTGTTTCAAATTAGATTGTAAGCAATTTGGAAGAGGGTCCATTGACATGAGTATCTGTACAATGATTAGCACAAAGAGCCTTTTATTCTGACTAGGGCTATGACTATGCTAGAGATCTTACAGCTGCGCCACTGTAATCTCTCTAGTGTAGCCGCTCTAATCCGACGGGAGAGAGCTCTCCCATTGACTTCATTAATCCACCCCCAATGAGTGGCAGCAGCTATGTCAACTAGAGAAACTCCTGCTGACACACTGCTGTCCAAACCAGTGCTTAGGTCAGTATAACTTATGTCGCTCAGGGGGATGACTTATTCAGCCCCCCGGGTGACATAAATTATACTGACATAAGTGGTAGTTTAAACATAGTTCAGGGCTTTTAGATACTACTCCAATACAAATAATAGTTTTTCTTACTTGTGATGGTGGTTTTGTGGTGTGCTCATAACTTTGTTCAGACCACTAATGTGCTCCACAAAGACTGCCAAAGTACTGTCCGATAGTAGTGGATTGGGAACTCCCATCTCTGGTAGCTATTTCCAGACTTCTACCCTGGTAGAATTTGGGGAGGCAGAAATTCACCCAGATATCACCCAGCACCTTTATCAATAACAAACAGTCCAAGTGTCCCTTAGGCATCATCCCTCAGTCACCAATCAGGTGCTCCTTTTGGGCTCTGGCTGATTCTGGCCTGTAGTGCAAGCTCAGAGTCGCCATGCAGACAGGCTGCTCCCCAGCCCTGAGCTCAAGCTTATGCCCTGCTGTGTCTTTGCAATAACAGCAACAAGTGCAGCCTCTGCAGTTCCTTCTCAAATGGTACTCCTTCCTACAGTCTGAAGACTTCTGACAGCAGAAAGTAGAGGTGGGCTTTGGGGCCAGCTCTCTTGCCCACCATGGCTTTGGAGGAAGAAAGATGGTCCTTTCACACTGTCCATAGTGGACTGAAGGCTCCAGCGTACACATAGCTGTAAACAATGTATACCCTGTAAATCCTTTACCTTTAGAAATTACCTGGGCCATATAGTTCCCCAAACAAACACTTTTTTTGAATCTCTACATTTGTTCTTAAGAAAGCAAACATAGTGAACCAGATCCTCCACAGGTATAAATCAGCATAGCTCCACTGGACTCAATGTAGCTGTGCTAATTTACACCAGCTAAGAATCTGTCCCTGTACATTTAATTAAATAAATTAAAATAAAATAAAAATAACTACCTCAGTAGGTTCTTTAGGTGCTTATTTAATATGCGTTTTTAAGCTTGAATTTTCACATTAACTTGTAATTTGATTTTACTTCAGGATCTGAAAAGCTTGCCTTGTTATGTGAATTTTATGAGAGGAGGATTATTGCTTACATTTAAAAATATAAATCTTGTGAATATCGTCATCCAAGCTGTCTCTGAAATGGTTACATTTATTTATTTGTTTTGATTTTTGTGGCTGCTTAGCACTGACATTTTAGCACAAAATTACTTGTGCTGGCAGGTTTGAAAATTATACTCTCCCTCTGACAATACATAGAGGAATAGACAGCAGGGGAACAAAGTATATTACCACAGCCTGTTAGGCTGTAGGGTACAGAATAAAATAGGGGATTGAAAATCAGAAAAACAAAGAAAAGCACAGACAGGTTGGTGAAAAAAATGCTAGAGGGAACAAAAACTGCTGCAAGCAAAATTTACCATAATCATTCAAGGAAGGTTTTACAAAAGGATATTACAGCTACCTGGGAGATCAGGGCCCAGGGCCATTTTGGCAGGCAAAAGAGTAGAGAGCAACTATAATGCAATAATAAACTGCTTCAGGATCCAATGTTTGGAAGGCAGGCAATGGCAAAAAAAAATCATTGGAACTTGAGGAATCAACTAAGGTTTTTTCTTAGGTAAATAAAGTTTAGGCAGGGACACAGTTCGAAGTTTTTGTCTTATCACAGACAGTGGAGATTGTTTTATGTTCCAATAAAAACAAATAACCTGCAGGCAGAGAGTAAGAAGTCCTTATGTCAGTTTCATCCTGGAGATTCACTATGACTACAAATACAAACATTGCAACAGGAACAATTCCTTTTCACAGTCAGAAGGTCCTACCCTATTGATGTGATAACAAGACATCCTACCAGTAGCTGAGCTGTGTACAGATTAATCTTCTGGATTTTACTGGACTTTTCACAGCCCTGTGGTAGTAATACACCGCTTTATAGTTATTACTTAGTAGAGGATTTTATTTTTCTGTGTTGGTGACCACACCACCGAAATACTCTACTAGACCCTTATGAAAGTTATCGTGACTTCTGTGACAGATACTGCAACCATATGCAGTATCTTTGGGGAAACATACTGCATTAAGCTTATGGATCACTATGGGCCAGGGATTGTGCTGGCAATACACTAGTCATAGCTCTTGGAGAGACAGCAATGCAAAGGTGTTGGCCATTAGGCAGATTGACTTGCTGGAGATACTGTAGTGTAAGGCAGGAAGCTGTGCAGGCTTAAAACCCTTGGCCAGAAGGGAGTGGAACAAGGATCCCTGCCCAGACACAAGTGATGGCTGGAGACATGACTGGGAACTCCTGGAGTGGACCAAAGAGGGGGAAGATAAAGGTGCAGTTACCCTGAAACTGTGACAACTTCCTTTATGAGATTATCAGTATAATTCCTCCCCTTCCCACAACCCATATATCTTTGGGACTATTGGAAAGCATGCTTTATTTGCCCCAGAAGTTTTAATATCGCCCTAGCAGTTAAAAAGCAACAGTGAGAGTTAGCAGGAGTAGAGAAGTGCCTAAATATCACATCATACTGTAAATCATTTTGGGTCTCTTTATTTAAAAAAAGAGTATTCAACAGCTATTGCAAATGCTGGCTCTCCCACTCATGTCAAAGGGAAGTATACACACAATATGAGTCAGAATTAGAGCAACCTGTTATTTATGTATGCCTCTTCACCTGTGGTAAAGTAGATAAACCACCAGCTCAGCCTACTGAGAAACTTTAAATGCAGAGGGTGAAATACAGGTCTCATTGAAGTCTGAGAGAGTTTTGTTATTGACTTCAGTGTGGCCAGGATCTCCATGGGAAGCCCTGTTAGTGTGGAGATATGCTTTTTAGTTGTGACTCAGATAACTGTTTTGAAATAACAGAACTTTTAATCTATGTAGGCCCATCTCCAGTCAGGCAGCATAAAGGATTTCAAATTTAAGCATTCAAACTGAGGATTTACCTCATAGTTGGAACTGCAATGAAAAACACTGAGCACTAGAGGAAAGAATGCGTGATCCAGAATGTCTCTATCAATACGAGGGACATTTCCTAAGTGGTTCTCTAACATCAGCGCAGCTCCATCAGTGCTAGCAACATTGGGGGAACGGTGGCTGTTTTTTGAAAGTGCAGAGCATCCAAAACTCCATTAGAACTTCATGAGAGATGTAGATACTGTTAGTCTATATGGAATTTGTTCACTTTGCAGCATTAACTTGCTGGGGAAATCCTCATGGGGTAGAGAGTGTGTGTATGTCTGGTGGTGGTGGAGGAAGACAGTCACATGGAGAAAAATTGTCACCTTAATCCAACGTTCCCTGCTCACGAAACACCCACAGATGTGCTTCTCAGTGGAAAGTGTGAGAGCAAGCACACTGTGGACTCAACACTTCCCCCTTCTGCACTTGTTCTCCTCTTATCTCCCTTGCCCAGGTCCATTGCACTTTGACCCTCTCCACTTGTGGGAATATTTTAGCAAAAAAAGAAACAGAAGCTTGTCCAATATCAGGCACTCTGTCACATACTGAAACAACAATATGGGTGAGGTTGGCTTTGCGGTTTGAGCACTGCACTAGGACTTGGGAGATCTGGATTCAGTTCCCAGCTCTGCCACAAATTTCCTGCCTGACTTTGGGTAGATCACTTAATCTCTTTGTTCTTTGGTTCCCAACCTGTAAACCGGGGATGGTAATACTTCTTTTCTCCAAACCTTTGCCAGTCTTGTCTGTTTGAATCTTGAGCTTTATAGGTCACACACAGTTTATTAATATGTGCATATATACTGCCTATTCAGGAAGCAAATCTTGGTTGAGGCCTCTGGGCACTACAGTGATACCAATAATAAATAACAATATGTATATGTGTTTGTTGAAACAGAAATTTGTGACCCTAGGACTAATGTAATTGTATTTAACTTTGATGACTTCCAGTGGTTGTCTGTAAACCAAGTGTGGCTCTTGGCTGCTGTGGTCAATTAGCACTTTCATTTTATTGAGCAGCCCTGTAAATAATTTTGTAAAAACTGTGTGAATCATCAGAGAATGTGTTATAATTGTTGTGACAGTTATTACATATTTCAGTGGGAAGGGGGTGGGGGGAAGAAACATGTTTTTAGAGTATCGCTGGTTGCTAAGAAACTGCTATTTCAATCATGGACATTGTCTTTCACACCATATATATTACTCTGGCACAGTGGACTTTTAGGTAGAGTAGCAAGGGAAAGAATAACATCCAGTAATAGAGACAACTCCTATTGGAGAACTGAATACAGTCTGGTATTTGTGTGTAAAGTGTTTTGCTTTTATTTAGGCTTGCATTTACATTTTAAGAGGTCTTTTAATTTCTCAAGGAGCCATTCAGTGGGCCAAAATAAAACAACATCTGGTCTCTTCATGATATAGTAGTGTGCAGATGATGACCCCCCTGCCCACCCAAGAAGATTATATTTCATATTACATTGGCTCCAAGATGGAGCTTTCAACCAGAGTCAGTGCCCAGTGGGTCAGGAGCCTCCTATCCCATGGCACTTGAAGTTGACGGAGCAGGAAGCAATGCCTCCCTCACTATCCTCCAAATCCCTCAACTGCAAATACTGTTATGTTAGTGCTCTGAGCTCTGTCTGCCTTCACAAAGCACTGAGGGATACTGCAGCCCATACACAATGGACACAGGGGTCATAGAGAGCTTGTACACCTCTACCACCTTGTAAGGCACCACAGTTCTGGACTGCTGAATGGCTCAGGAGCCAGATCTATAGCTTTTATTACATCAGCCTGATCCTTCCTTATGATCAGTTTGGCTGGCACAGAGACTTCATATGTAAGAGTAAGAGGCCTGTGTTTTAGGTGGCTGGGATTTGGCCCCAGTTTTTCACAAACCCGTTGAATATTGAGAAACAAATGGTACTGATAGCATGAATAAGAGTATACAAGATTCTCTGAAGAGGCACTGTAAACAATAGTTCCTTGGGCTCATTTGCTGCCTTTTTTTTTCTTTTGTGGTGTTACTCCAACATTTATTTAACATTAATTATAAATTGGCCTGGATCCTTTTCACCTGAATCTGTGTTTCATTCTTCCTTGTTACAGCTGACTATTTTATTTAATCTTGCGATGTTGTTGTTATGTTAACATTGCAATTGTGCCATGTTCTAAATGAATAAAAGCCTCGCTAGCTTTTTGTAAAAAGCAACTGAAAACAAAGGGCCAATTTTTGCTGAACTCCACCTTTGAAATTCAAGACTATTATAAATTCCAAACTGCACTAGTATATTCAATGCTTTAAATGTCTGAACTAATTAAGTTTCTAGCTCAGTTTCTTTCATAGCTTGCTCCACGATTTATAGCACTAAAGATCAGAAGGTTGAATCAAGGATTTAATAAAATGTGTTGGACAAAGGGAGAAGTTGTGTAGCTGCACAGAATAATAAGTGTTCATTTTAGCACTGCTGATGTGGACGTAATGATAATTACTACGTATCTATTGAAATTGATTTAGGTTTTAGCCTTACTTAAACATTTAAATATGTCATTAAATAATTACTTTAGCTAAACAGACTTGAAGTATTGCTGACAAGCCTTTTAGAAACCTATATACTGCTATTATCTTAACAGAGTAGCTTTTCCCAAAACAGACCTTTATACTTAATGAGAAAGCAGACCCTAGTGAGTTTTACATGTATTTCTATAAGCAGATACAAAAAGATGCTTTATACTCATTCATAGTTCTCACTGGCATAACACTTTGTAGTATTATTCTGAATTAACTCACTGTATATTATCATTAATGGATTTCATTTTTCACATATGAGAAAACAAAAATGCAAAAAAGTGGATCCTGGGGTTTATATCAGTGACGGATATGGTGAAACTTCTAAGAGCATTTCAGTTATGTCTTGGAGTGTAACATACAAATAAGACAGCACAGAAAACAGACAAGATCAAAATGTTTCCAAATTACCAAATAAACTTCAAGCTCTCTAAACATTAGATCCTGTGGCAATGGTCAAAGGTGTTTCCTGCCCAGTGTTGTCCATGGGCTCATAAATCTTGCCTTTGATAAAGATAAATTTGACATATTGTGCTGCTTCAAATGCTTCGGAAACTAGTATCACATAATCCCCCATCTCCTTTTTAAAATAGCCCAAAATGTTTTTTTTTTCATATTGCATGATTCAAAATGCGTAAATGGGGATTACATCAAAGATACAGGATTTAAAACTGAGCAAATTTTTTTAGAGTTATGCATTACAGGGAGGAGTCGGCTATCTGGAAACTAATTTCCTTGTGATGCACTACAACTGAAATACTGCCAGGTGATCTTGGTCAGAGACAACTGATCTAAATCTATTTAGCAAGGGAAAAAAAATCACCAAGAAGCTGTACCCCCAAACAAGGCTCTCATATTGTACAAAAATAACTGTCGTTATCGTTTTTGTGAAAATGAAAGCTACCGTTACTGTTACCCCAGGACTTTCCCCATGAACCTTGTTTTCAGATTTTCCTAACTTTGACAAATTTTCCATTATCCCTCCCAGAGGTTAACCTTTATGTAAAGTTTGAACAGGTTGTTCAAGCCATTTTTGAACTACTGAAAGGTAAAAATATATACTCCCCTTCCCCCCATTTAAAGAAAAATTTAAAGTAATTTTTTGTAGATATGGTGAGCTGTCCAATTTGAAATGTCCATGTGGGCTCGATCTCAGTGGGCATTAGATTTTTATTTTCAAATAACAAAATACTTAGCAGAGGATTGTACAGAATTATCTACCATGTTTGCAAATCTCTAGTAATGGAGATCCCACAAAAGAAGAAGAAGAAAACACTGAGCAAACCCTCACTGAGTTTTAAAACTTCTATAAATTGAGTTTTGCACAAGTGCAGCATTAATGTTTGCTAATGACAGGAGCTAGGGTTTAATCCAAAACTCACTGAAGTCCATGAAATAAATCTAGGCTTTTGATCAAGCCCTCAAGTGCTGTGTTACTAATGGATCAAGTGTTCTGCCTTGTTCAAGTGAAGTCAGATTCTCCGATGTGGTGTGACCACTTTGCTCCCCAATGTTGGCAGAATTTGGCCCTAATCTTGGCATGTCCAGGCCCAGTAAGATCACCATTGTGCTCTGGTGATGTAGACTTAGTTGTTAGCCTCCTCCGCCATATGCTTTGCTGCTGCCAACATTTAGAGGTTGTGGATGGGATGCCCCTAAGCTGCTCTGATTCTGGTGGTGGTTTTTGGTTCTTTGGGTTGATGTGTATTAGTGTTACACTTAGAGAACAGCTCTGCACACAGTGGCCCCCAGGATCAAAGAATGCACAGAGGAGCTTTAAGACATCTTTGTGAACCCTTCCTCCAACCTGTTCCTCATGATGTTCAGCCACATCCCAGGACCTAATCATAGAATATTAAAGTTGGAAGAGACCTCAGGAGGTCATCTAGTCCAATCCCCTGCTCAAAGCAGGACCAACACCAACTAAATCATCCCAGCTAGGGCTTTGTCAAGCTGGGCCTTAAAAACCTCTAAGGATGGAGATTCCACCACCTCTCTATGTAACCCATTCCAGTGCTTCACCTCTCTCCTAATGAAATAGTGTTTCCTAATAGTCCACCTAGACCTCCCCCACTGCAAATTGAGACCATTGCTTCTTGTTCTGTCATCTGCCACCACTGAGAACAGCCTAGCTCCATCCTCTTTGGAACCCCCCTTCAGCTGGTTGAAGGCTGCTATCAAATCCCCCCCTCACTCTTCTCTTCTACAGACTAAATAAGCTCAGTTCCCTCAGCCTCTCCTCGTAAGTCATGTGCCCCAGCCCCCTAGTCATTTCCGTTGCCCTCCGCTGGACTCTCTCCAATTTGTCCACATCCCTTCTGTAGTGGGGGGACCAAAACCGGACACAATATTCCAGGTGTGGCTTCACCAGTGCCGAATAGAGGGGAATAATCACTTCCCTCGATCTGTTGGCAATGCTCCTACTAATACAGCCCAGTATGCTGTTGGTCTTCTTGGCCACAAGGGCACACTGTCAACACATATCCAGCTTCTCGTCCACTGTAATCTCCAGGTCCTTTTCTGAAGAACTGCTGCTTAGCCAGTAGGTCCCCAGCCTGTAAAGGTGCATGGGATTCTTCCTTCTTAAGTGCAGGACTCTGCACTTCTCCTTGTTGAACCGCATCAGATTTCTTTTGGCCCAATCCTCCAATTTGTCTAGGGCTCTCTGGACCCTATCCCTACCCTCCAGCGTATCTACCTCTTTCCCCAGCTTAGTGTCATCTGTGAACTTGCTGAGGGTGCAATTAATCCCCTCATCCAGATCATTAATAAAGATGTTGAACAAAACTGGCCCCAGGACCAACCCCTGAGGCGCTCCGCTTGACACTGGCTGCCAACTAGACATCGAGCTGTAGATCGCTACCCGTTGAACCAGACAATCTAGTCAGAATTCGATCCACCTTATAGTCCATTCATCCAATCCATACTTTTTTAACTTGCTGGCAAGAATACTGTGAGAGACCATATCAAAAGCTTTACTAAAGTCACAGTATATCACATCCATCGCTTTCCCCATATCCACAGAGCCAGTTATCTCAGTATAGAAGGCAATCAGGTTGACTGTACCTGATCACCGTCCTCTCCTCCAAGTGCTTCAAAATGGACTCCTTGAGGACCTGCTCCATGATTATGCCAGGGACTGAAGTGAGTCTGTAGTTCTCCAGGTTCTCTTTCTTCCCTTTTTTAAAATATGGGCACTATATTTGCCTTTTTCCAATCGTCTGGGACCTCCCCCGCTCGCCACGAATTTTCAAAGATCGTGGCCAATGGCTCTGCAACCACATCCGCCAACTCCCTCTGCACCCTTGGATGCATTAGATCTCGACCCATGGACTTCTGCATGTCCAGCTTTTCTAAATATTTCTTAACCTGTTCTTTCACCACTGAGGGCTGCTCACCTCCTCCGCAGACTGTGTTGCCCAGTGTAGCAGTCTGGAAGCTGACCTTGTCTGTGAAGACAGAGGCAAAAAAACCATTGAGTACTTCAGCTTTTTCCACATCATCTGTCACTATGTTGCCTCCACCATTCAGTAAGGGTCCCACACTTTCCCTGACCTTCTTCTTGTTGCTAACATACCTGTAGAAACCCTTCTTATTACGCTTCACATCCCTTGCTAGCAACAACTCCAATTGTGCCTTGGCCTTCCTGATTACACCCCTGCATGCTCTAGCAATATTTTTATACTTGTCCCTAGTCATCTGTCCAAATTTCCTCTTCTTGTGAGCTTCCTTTGAGTTTAAGCTCACCGAAGATTTCACTGTTAAGCCAAGCTGGTCGCCTGCCATATTTGCTATTCTTTCTGCACATTGGGATGGTTTGTTCCTGCACTCTCAATAAGGCTTCTTTAAAATACAGCCAGCTCTCCTGGACTGCTTGCCCTCTTATATTAGCCTCCCAGGGGATCCTGCCCATGAGTTACCTAAGGGAGTCTAAGTCTGCTTTTCTGAAGTCCAGAGCACGTATTTTGCTACTCTCCTTTCTTCCTTTTGTCAGGATCCTAAACTCAACCATCTCATGGTCACTGCTGCCCAGGTTGCCACCACTTCTACTTCCCCTACCAATTCTTCCCTGTTTGTAAGCAGCAGGTCAAGAGGAGCATGGCCCCTAGTTGGTTCCTCCAGTACTTGTACCAGGAAGTTGTCCCCAACACTCTCCAAAAACTTCCTGGATTGTCGGTGCATTGCTGTATTGCTCTCCCAGCAAATGTCAGGGGTGATTTTAGTCCCCCATTAGAATCAGGGCCTGTGATCTGGAAACTTCAGTTAGTTGTCTGAAGAAAGCCTCATCTACCTCATCCTTCTGATCCGGTGGTCTATAGCACACACCCACACAACATCACCCTTGTTGCTTTTGCGGGACTACTCAGTAGCGACATGGCATGAAGTTAGTAGTATTGTAGATAATATCTACAAAGACTTTTTCAACATGGACTACTTTCTCCCTAGTCAGAGTCCAATGTAGAAAAAGAAGACACTTTATGTCCCTCTGGGTCTTATAGAGCATCAGATCCCATTTATAACTCTAGATGCCATTGGTACCCAAGGAATTGTACATATTGATTGAAGTCCCTTAACAGGAATGGGGCCAAATAAGATGACCTTTTGAAAATTATCTTTTTCAATAGAGTAAGTATGGCTTAAATCATCTAATAAGAAGGAATAAAGAAGAAGAATTGATCTAGAAGAGAGAAAAGAGTATCACATAATCTGTTTGGTTACATGGGTGCACATTGCTACAGATATTTTATGTTGATATTAAAAAATACATTTTGAAATAAATTTAACAAAACTTTTCAAAAAATAATTCTCGTTGGAGGTGAGATTGTAAAAACACAGTGGCATTTTCTGAAGAAAACAATTTGTTTTTATTGAGTTTTCTTGAAAAAGAAAATGTCTTTGCTTTCTGTCAGTTTCTTTTATTCTCTGATGGCTTTTATGTAGATTCAATAAATGTATAAAAAGTTAAAATGATAAAAGGTAGAAACATAAGTAAATAAAATGTACATTTTTTCAGCTGACAGCTGCATTATAGTTGAAGTAATTACTTGAAATATTGTTGTGCATGCTCCTAAATGTAATATTGATTTTTTTTGCTCTTTTTTGCTTTGTAATGCTACAATTTTTTTCACTTAGTGAAGACTCAGAAAATGTAACGATAGTTGTAGTAGCTTGATAAATTACCTTTCTATTATCAGGATGAGTAAACCTTTTATTTTCAGAGAAAGCTAACAGAGCAGTAGGCCTTGTGCCCAATTGCAGACCGTAGCACAGGTCAATATAGTCATGCTAACAAGAAGTCGGTTGAATCAAATAGTGCTCTTGTTCATTTAGATTCCATTTAGATAGCAGGTAAACTAAAAAGTCATTGAAGATAATATAGACCATTGCTATAGCACATACAGGACCAGATTCTGCCATCTATCCTTCCACTGAAACCTATGGAACTATGCATGGGGTAAGGTACAACTCAGTGTAAGGAAGAGTGGCTGAACCTGGCGAAGGATGGATTATATTCAAACATACGGTATAAACACCAGAGTTACGAATTTACCAGTCAACTGCACACCTCATTTGAACTGGAATTACACAATCAGGTAGCAGCAGAAGAGACCAAAAAAGAAAGAAAGTAAATACAGTGAAGTACTATGTTAAACTTCTAAAAAAAAGGAAAGCAGCATTTTTCTTCTGCGTAGTAAACTTTCAAAGCTGTATTAAGTCAATGTTCACAGTTACGAACAACCTCCATTCATGAGGTGTTCATAATTCATAAGTTCTACTATAAACCTTTACCTAGATACAATATGTCTCTTGCTGTGGTACATAAGCATTCTGTATATTGGAAATAAGACAGCCGAATCAGGCATATGGCATTTATTTACATCTTAATAGCACCTTGTGGATTTCCACAATTATAGTAGCTGTTAAAAATGTTAAGTTATGAAAAGAGAAAAGATAAGTGCAATGAACATGTGGAGACATTGAACAAATTAATTCAAACATGGTGTCATGATACAATAACTTTACTACTGAATCCAATTCCAAAATAATCACAGCAAACTGACAGCATAACCACCTGCAACCACCATCTTCCTTCCCACAGGATTGGAACAGACAGCACAAACCACATATGAATGGAGAATCTCAACTATTGTATGCAATTGTAATTCAGTTGTTGATGAGGGAGACTAAGTCAGACATTAGACATAACATGGGATGTGACAACCTATGATACGGGACTGAAGCAAAAGTCTAGATCAGCATGCCTCCAAATTTTAGATAATGGAATTCAAACCAGGATCCAAATTTCATGCCTGGCCTTTATCTGTATAAAAGATCAAACCAAAATCCTGCATCAGAACTTCCCCTACTTTGAAATTTGGAAGTTGCAATCTGGAGACAGAATTTTGCAGCTTTAGGCAATCTAATGCATATGAACACTAATAACATTAGCAACAAAATACAAGACTAAAAGCACCAGCTTCATTCCAAAAAACAAAAAAACCAGTGAAGGTTCCTCCTGTGACTGCTTTGAATTTACGTCATCAGTTAGAGGTCCTGCATTTAGTTCTGATCACACACCTGATTTACTGACTTTAGTACAGCTTCTCTGGAGGTATACCAGTGTGAGAGGAGAATCAGGCTCCAGACCTTTTCATAAAGTAATCGTTTCTTTAATCTTGAAGAGGTGATTTTCATATTCCTCTTCTGATAAACTAGCACTACAGTGATTAGTATCAAAAGAGAGTTTCCCACATCATGTGACAACCTTGTGACTGCATAATTATAGCAGGTATGTTTTTTTCTTTAAATTTGTTGGCAATATTTATCATTCCAGTTCAGCTAATGAGTGAGTGAAGGTGCCAGAAGGAGCCGACTTAGTCCAACAAAAAATAATGCCCTGTATCAGGAAGCTTTTCCCCAAAGGCTTTATTCTCAGGAGAAAGCTTCACTGGTTGTAACAAAAATAAATAAACAAAAGTCTTTATACAAAAGAAAAAGTCACCCTTGACAATAACTAGGGCTGAAAAGAAACCAGAACAAATGGTCTATGGTACAGCCTCAGAAGCATAACTGAGCTTGTGTCCATTTTATATTTAGTTTTCAAAGACATGAGCAGTCAAGTTATACTTGCCCAGCTACTTGTGGAAAATACATTTCAGCTGGCATGCTCATCAGTTCACACAGGGAATAGTATATTATATATGGGATGAAACACTGGTTGAAATGGTGGGGGGTAGGCACTGGTTTCAGTGAGCTACTCCCAGTGTAAGGTATTATTTCAGGCAAGAGCATCATAATCTGGCCAGTAACAATCTGAACACATACTGGGTAAAATGTTCAGAAGCACATAAGTGATTTAGGATGTTAAGTCCCAACAGCATTTAGGACCCATGTCTCATTGAAAGTCAATGGTTTAGGGTCCTGAGTATCTCAATCCCTTTTGAAAAATGTGCTTTTAAAATGCTAGCTGATTTTAATATGTTTCATTGTTTAACAGAATCCAGGAAAGAAATTTGCTAGTCAGCAAACCATTATTGTCAAGAAAAGACCAAACTCCCTGGTGAAAATTTGCCCCAAATGCAAGTGAACTACCTACTACTACACCTTCATTGGTCTATCTGGAGCACTGTAGACATACTGTTGAACAAATATTGGATTACATTATGCCTATAAACCTCACGCATGGGGCAATTTTCTGATTTATTCACACATAATCACTCCAAGGGATTGCACTTTAGGATGATGGGAAAATGCCTTAAACCAGATACCCATGAAGTACCTTTATCCTTAAGTGTGTTCTCAGAATACATTAGTTTTGACACTACTGTGGGTTTTATCCTGAAATGTTCAGTGATGACTTTACTATTTGGAGATTATAATGATTTCAGATGTTCCAGATAAGTTAATTACTATATTTCACTTCGTTATTACTAGAGAAATACATTGGGTTTTCTTTTTTAAAGAGACTCTTAGTGACAGTACTTTTGTATGTCACATACTTAGTCATTTTCGGCAGTTAGGACTGCTACTCAGAATTCTAGCTGTCAGAAATAACAAGTTCAGTAAATTGGATCTCTTGAACTGGTAATGGAAGACTACTGTTATAGATAACACTGTATTTGCTTTGTGAAGAAAATCTAAAGAAACGTAAAAGTATAAAACTAGCAAAGGTGGGTGACACATTTGCTTTTCCCACTGGAATTGGAGTTTTTTCCTATTGTGAGCAGAATATTAAAATCAGATGCAGAGGAGAGTTTTTGGAAATTCATGGCATATGGCCATTCATCTGGAACAGCTAGTCCATTAAATTGATAGCTGTGAATAATGCATAGAATAGAGATAAAGGTGATTTTATTTTACCCTGATATTGTTGTTTTCATTCTTCTGAATGCCACTGCTATGTCAATGGAAAACCTTTACTGTAGTGGTAAGGATAGGAGGTAGGTCCGACATTGTCAGTATAGTCATTTTATTGGGGTTCCATAGGTTTTATGTAAATCCAATTTGTCCCCCAACCTGAGTACTCTGAAGGGATATCCAGTTTTCACCTTTACCACTCCCATACTATTTTTAGAGCTTTTTTGTAGTAGTTGTGGGAAGTACCTTTCATAAGCCTAGATATATAGATTGTTAACAGTTTTTAATATGTTAAAATTCCTTTACACAATGCAGTTTTACTTTTGTCTCCCCAAACCTCCAAGCTGCAAATTTGTAACTACAAACACACATTTTGAATTCTATAAGGTCTAAGAGAGACATTGTGTGTGTTAATAGCATAGAATCCCACCTGAGCCATTTTCCAGCCCAACAATCTTCTAAATCAGCAGTTCTCAAACTATAGTTCAAGGACCACCAATGATCTGCACATTCCTTCTTGGCAGTTTGGAGGATGAAGCAATTTCAGAACCAAGAAATGAAGTTGGGAAAGGGGGATTCTTTCCTTTACAGAATGGTCCACCAAAGAAATGTTGGCCTAAATTAATTGATGTGTCTTTCTGTCTGGAGAAACTTCTGCTGAGATTCAGTGTTTGCTGATTATATGCCTGAGGCCTCACTATCGCTAACTAAGGGTTATAACACTCTGGTTTGTTTTCACGCATTCCTTGTTCCACTGCAGACCACATGGTGTTTTGAATCTGTTTAGAAGATTTGACACACATACTATGGAGTTTAGTATAAAAACCTAGACAGGATAGAATACAGCATGTTTTAAAACACATTCAGAAACCAGATTCAGGAAAATCTTTGACTGGGATGAATGAGTCCTGGTGTCATTGTATGATTCACGCTTCAGAGATACAAGTAGGTATCATACTTCTGGCAAATACAGTCCTTCTATCACTTGAGCAATATTCTTATAAATAAAGTACTGCAGGCCATGTCTTCTGCCCCCTGTAGTTTTATTTTCGTCTGTATGCCAGTCAGGTCAAGTCCATGTCATAAATAAGACTTTACAGAAATTCCTTGGTAAATATTTTTGAGTGTAAAAGAGCTAAGGAAATAGCAAGAGCCTCAGTGACACCTGCTGCACCAGCAACATTTAAAAGGCTGTCAAAGAAAGGCCATTCATCGTGAACCCAGATTGAAGAGGGAAGATCAAGGGAAATAATCTACACTACTTATATATTAGCACAATAACTGTTCAATAAAAAAGGTAAGTCCAACAAGGGGAAAACTTACAGTGTATTGTGAAGCGAACCAGACAGCTGTCACTATTGTGACTTGTGAAGTACCTGGCAATGCCTCAGATGTACCAAAACTTCTTTGATAATATATTTTCCTATTTGAATGAGTTGGAAGCAGAAGAGAAATTCGCTAAGGATATCTTAAAAATAAACGTGGATATCAATTTCATCCTCATTTTCATTCTGCTTTATTTTGGACAGTTCATCTGGATTCCTGAAGTAAAGATTCAGAAGACCTCAGCTATGGTAAATAGTTCCCCTGAAGTTAGCTAATTATTCAATTATATACTATCTAGACGCTGTTTGTGCTAGCTTGTTCCCCAGCACAATAGATTTAATAGATAGATTAATAGATTTCCAGTCACCCCATATCTAGTTCCACCTTTACCTATGCCAGTATCCTGGTTATTTGACACCGAGTACGTTGAGAGGAACAAAGTCTACATCAGAGAGAGAATGCTTTCTTCGCACTGGTTCTCTTGTAACTACAGGATCCCTTGCTGTTCTGTATGCGCAAATATTATTTTAAGGCTGGTTATGTAAAGCTGCAATTTGTGAGTCGTGTGATCACTACACGTTATTAATTAATTTGGTGAAATGTAGATAATTCAAGTACTGATCTTTACCTGAACTGATTATTACAATTTTGACCCCTAAACTGCTTGCATGTATCACAATCCAGACTGCTGCATTCATCTGGAGCAAAACTAACTTTAGTAATGTTCCAAGACAGCACTGCTGTTTGCGCACACGGATCACAAACCCTAGTAACCAGTCTTACAAGGAGGTCTGTATTGATAGGTTCCCTCACAGTGATTTTTGCAGGATTGGGGCCATGGTGATTCTGGTATAAATAGCCATATATAGCACTGTCCATTTGGTCAATCTATTAACGTGATTTCTAGGAGGCTTCTTTTGTTTCATTGACCTACTTTTGAACCTCAATTTTACGACTATTCTATGGAATACTACTTTTCCTGAGGTGATGCTACAGAATGACTCCTGATACACCTAATGGAGCAGTGCACAACCCAATAGGCTAACTGTGACTAAATGCCATAGTTTAGCTCTATCTGAGTAGTATATAGTTGGAACAGAGACTTTGCATAACACCTCCAAATACGCTAACAGATATTATATATACACTAATGCAGCTGTACTAATGTAAGACTGTGTTAACATTGCTCTCAAAGAATATCAGGTGTTTAATTACTATGCACAAATAACAAATAATGGGAATAAATAACCTACAGGATTTCACTACAAAAGAATTTATGTGATGGGCAATTAAAGTATGCATTTAAGTTTCGTTATTACATTGTTTGTCATTCAGAACTATCTCAGCTACATTTAAAGGGCTTATTAAAACATTAATTTAATTCCTTATATAAAATGCAGATAATTATAATAAAATGTTGCAAATGATAATGAGAAGCATTTTAATTAAGTCTTGGCTTAATTGGAAAGGTTATTATGATTTGCCTGTGATAAAATGGCAGAATTATTTTTTTCTTTTCATTATGGTTGGATTTCTAAATGGTTATTTAGAATTCCATACAGAAATGTATCTTTACATTTATGTGTTTAAAAGGATGACTGAAGTATTTGCCTCGCACACATTTATCAAATTAGATAGAACCATAAATCAAGTTTTTCAGGACCACATTCCAAACGTTAGTTACTCTGCTTATATCTCACAGATACATCTAGAATCCACTGGGGCAGTGTTTCCCAAACATGGGATGCCGCTTGTTCAGGAAAAGCCCCTGGTTGGCCGGGCCGGTTTGTTTACCTGCCGCGTCCGCAGGTTCGGCCGATCGCGGCTCCCACTGGCTGTGGTTCGCCGCTCCAGGCCAATGGGGGCTGCGGGAAGTGGTGGCCGGTATGTCCCTCGGCCCACACCACTTTCCGCAGCCCCCACTGGCCTCCAATGACGAACTGAGGCTAGTGGGAGCCACGATTGGCCGAAACTGCGGATGTGGCAGGTAAACAAACCGGGCCAGCCTGCCAGGGGCTTTCCCTGAACAAGCAGTGTCCCAGGTTTGGGAAACACTGCACTAGTGAGAATACCAAGTCTCACAGAAATTGAGAACTTTTTCATGTGTTTTTATTCATAGTAGAGAACTATGCCCTTATTGTATTAGGCTGTGTCATTGACTGAAAAAGGAAAAGGTTTTACGTCAGGTAACTTGAGAGAACTATCTTGATGAAAAATCCTAGTGGACACAAGTCACTGTAGTGTAGTTAGATGAAGTAATCTCCTAGCAAGGTGTCTAGAGTTGGCCACAACTATTAACACTGAGGTAAAATCTACCACGGTTTTATCTCCATTAGGATTTTATATCAAGATATCTATCTCGATTTAAAATAACACCTTTTTGCAGTGAAGACATAGTCTTAATTTATAGGGGTTTTTTTTTCATGGAAAAGATATCTTCTTTTTTTATCCTGTAGGTGTTCAGATTAATTCCTCTATATCCCAAATCAATTTCCATAGTACCCTGTTGGCTTTGTCCCTATTAAATTCTTAGATGGTTCTTTCACAATATATATCTGTTCATTTCTTAATGACCTTGAGTTTAAGAATGACCATTTGTTGTTGGCCTCACCATGTATAAAGAAAGAGTAACTTGACTGCAGTTAATGGGCCTTCGTTATTTGCAATGTGCCAGTCTTCAAATCAAAGGGGTAGTTTAAAAAAAAAAAACAGAGTGGATAAAAGGTTAATATGAGGGTCAGACCAAATTTTCATAAATGTCCTCTAATTTTGGATTTACACACCTTGGGCCTGAGTTTGTCGTATTGAGCACCAACAATTCTAGCCAATATGAAGGGAACCTGTGGGTGCTCAACACCTGAAAATTAGGCCACATGTGCCAAAAGCTGCGCACGCAAAAAGTGAGATATGCAAAATCAGGAGTTGCTTTTGAAAAGTTTTGCACAATATTTTTCAACTTTATGTGTATCTGATCATATGCTTGGTAACCATTTGCAAAACAATCTTTTAAATACAGTACTAATTTCTGGTATAATTTGACAGAATAAGTTAATGAATATAGGACAGGTTTTCAGGCCAAATCAATTTAATACAAATGTAACTCCACTTTGCACTTAGACATATTGGATTTATGTGAGACAGCAAGCCCCTCTCCACACCCTGAAACTTCACATTTTGATCCTCAATACAATTCTGATATTTCCACAGTGGGCACATGAAAAAAGTAAAGAACTAGTTAAGAGACAACTTCTCATCATATTCTTGTGTGAAATTAGAAATTGTATAGCTACTAACCAGAGGTATTTTTGAGGAGAGGAGGGGCTGTGCTTTAAATGCTTAGGCTTGACTATGCTATGTTTTTTTCGTTAAAATTTCCCACCATTGTTTCCTTCAGTGGATACTCTGAGGCACACAAGATGTCAGTGGCTGCTGGCATTTTAACTATTGAATTGTCTAGAAACTCTGAGTAGGGTTAAAGAACAAGGTGGTTAAAACCCAGGTGGCTGATGAACGCTAGCTTTCCCATCACTTGTAGCACCAAAGGAGCTTCTCCAGTGGTAGCAAGAGTTGAATCTTTTGAGGAAAAGAGTTAGCAAACACAGCTATGAGGCTTTACTTTGGAATTTACCATCTCAATGAGACAAGTAGGGCTTAGTTTAAGAAGTTCATACTTCATTTGGGTGTGTATAGGATTAGAAGGAGTTCATATTAGGTGCTGCTATTTTTTAAGTCATCATCCTCTTCCTGTCTGCTGCCTTTTATCCACCATCACTTCATGCATTCCACTTCTAACTCTCCTTGATTCCCTCCTCTTGTTGTTTTCTCAATAAATTTCTAGTTAGTAGGAGAGGGAGAGCAGATTAATTAACTTGCTTTCCACTATTAACTGAACCATACTTGCTGTTTAGTTAGTACATTTTCACTGGTATTGTCCTGTATTAAATATTTTATACATTTGTGTGTATTTGCATTCACCTATTGAAAGAGCTGGATAGATAATCATAGAAATGAAAGTCCTCTGTTTATCAAAAGAGGTACAAAATGCACAGTAGCAGTGCACACTTCCCTACACATGCCAATCTCTTCCTGGAGGGATCACCTCGAGTGGTAAGAAGATGAATCAGTCGCCATGCCCTTTCAGTTTATGACCATTATAGTCAGATCACCAGCATGGTGCCAACTGGTACCAATTTTTGAAATGTGTACACTTCTCCAGTAGGAATGAAACTGACACACCAGTTATTTCATATAGATGCTGTCATCATGCGTGAAATTAAGCTATAATGAAGTATGCATTCGTTATGGAAGTATGACTCTGCATGGGTGAGTGTTGAAACTGTACATTTTAGAAATTAGACATAAATCACATCTTGAGATACAGATCAAAATATGTATATACATCACAAGATGTGATTTATATGATTGACTTCTAAAATGGGATGAGATACTTTCAACACTCCCACTTAGGGAAAATTGGAGGAGGGCCTGTCTACTAGTTGCCTAACAGCTTAAAATTAAAAGCTCATTAAGAGAGAATGCCAGAGAAAGTAGCGTTATTGGCTCTGACACTCTCCTTGGGGAGTGCCCAGTTTGAACCAGGTGTGTCAGAGAGAGAAATAGATTGAAGGTGTGTGTAACAGGGTGCAACTCACCACCACAGCCCCTCCTGCTGGCCGAACTGGGAATTAGCTTAAGGGTTGCTAGTATGCCCTTCTCAGGTGGAGTCTTGCCCATCATCTTGTCTGTCTCCACCTCCAGGAGGCATATGGCTCCCTGGACACAGCCCTCCGGCAGTGTCCCAGTCAGTCCTTTCCCCCTTTCCAAGGGAGTGACAGTCCTTAGCCCAACCACTTGCCTCAGTGGCTGGCCAGGATCAGCTGACTTGGGCTAGCAGGACTCAGGCTGTGTGGCTATAAAACTGCAGTGTAGACATTTGGGCTCAGGCTGGAGTCTGGGCTCTGGTGTCTACTTCATTGCTCTGGTAAAATCTTGTCAACAGTTTTGAAGGTGAGCAGTTCCTGCATAGTATGGAAAGACACCAAGATATTTGGTTCAGTCTTTTTGATATACACTGAATTTTGCTAGCAAATGAATCCTGTTTTCTTAATGGAGAAGGAAAATAAATTGTAATTACTTTCCTATGATGGGTGAACCTTTCCAGGGATTTCTGCTACCGGTTTTTTGTTCAGTTGCACAACCAGTTGCATGCCAAACCTGTGAAAAAATAAGAAAGCAGAAATTGGGCTTGTTTTTGGCTTAATCAGCTTGTGCATTACTTGTTGGCTAGTTTTTGGCATGTAGCTTGTTGCTTGTTTGGCTTGAAGCTTGTTGCTTGCTGTAGCTTGTTGCTTCTGTTTTTTGAGAGGCTTCCGGCAACCATGGTCAAGGGACAAGCAGGGGCAAGTGGGGGAGAGAGTCAGGGATGCGCAACAGGCCCACAACAGTCCCAGACTGAACTTGGGGGGGGGGTTCTAGTCACAGAGTGTTGGGGTTCTTAGGGATTGGCTTGTTTTGGCCTTGTTTTGAAGTGGGATTAGCTTGATTTTTGGTTTATTTACCATGTGAAAGTTGGCAACTGTGCTGCACATATGTTGCAACTGCTCCTCCCCCAAAAACAAAAAACTGACAACATTTGGATGAGGAAACGCAAAGAGGGGAATTGATTGTAGAGTGTTTTGAAATGAGTCTCCTTTAGTTGCTAGCTAGAAAATATGTCATCGTTCCCCCATCCTCTCCATAGAAAATGACAACTTTTAGGGAAAAAAAAACACATTAACATCTAAACCTGAAATATTTAGGCTGAAAACTAACATAGTTCTATTCAGAAATACCATCATGGTCCCATTTTCCTCTGTGGCAGGTTCCCTGGTTAGATTACATTTCCCATGCTGCACCATGGTTACCCGACTTGGTGAGGGAAGCCCCTACAACATGGAGTCCCATCCTGGCCACAGTGCGTCATGTGAGATGAAGGGCAACTGGGAAGCCTGGTGGATAAAGAAAAATAGGGACATGAGGCAACTGAACTACAACTCCCATGAGACAGTGAAGCAGAATTTTTTTAATCAAAATATTTCATTTTTTCGCTGAAATATTTTTTTCACTGAAAATTAAAAAGACCTTTTAAAAACCCATTCAGTTATTCAAGGGGAAAAAATCCAATTTTTCTGAGGAAAGCAGAAATTTTTCATGACAATTTTTGTTGATTTGAAACCCCAATTTTCTATTAAAAAAAAGTCGTGATTGAAAATTTTCAACCAGCGCTAGTCTCTGTGCTTTTACTCAAATGTATAAATAAGAGGGCTGGAAAACTATTTTTCCTTGTTTTGTCAATTTTATTGTATAATAATTTGAATATTGGAAAGATGCCCAGGGGTTATGGCTGGGGACATAATATACACAGTGTAATTAATGGCAGGGTTGGTAGCATCACCTATGGTTAAGATTGCCTAACATTTTCCCTTATAAGAATCTGTTTTCAGTAGCTATATAAACTTCAGCTTTCAATTTCTGTTTATCTGAAGACAGACATATACATATATAAGTGCATTTACTTAAACAATGATGTTCAACAAAACAAGTTAGCAGCAAACATTTTCTAAAGAAAAGGTAACTTGTTATTTCAAATGATTCAAAATCCATCCACAATTGAGTCCTAGATGGAGAAGATAAAGAAATAAGCAAACATAACACTTTAGCAACTCAATCTGAAATAACACAGTCGTATTGATCTGTGACTAATTTTTGTCTTTGACAGCTGTCTTCCCATACTGTTCAGTGAAAAATAGCCACAAGGAGAAAATGTAATAAATATAATAGCTCCTTGCTTTTTTTCCACTGTATTGTACACAATCCAAGGCCTAGAGTATGAAATGTAAACTGGAAGGCATGGGCTAAACTGTCTGCTGTTGTAAATTGGCAGTGCTCTCTTGACTTCAATGGAGCTGCACAGATTTATATCAGGAGAGAATTTGGCCCCACATATTTTTTTCACACAGTAACTCAAAAGATTTTCTTTAAAGATAAAGAAAAGAATTACAGTCACTGTAATTAAAATGACATATATCAGAGCACTTAACATAATCAAAAGACACATTTATAATTTGCAAAGATCAATTGTGTGAATACCACAATTGCACCAATATTTGTATTTACTATTAAAACAAAGACTTCCATTATGCTTTGCAACAGCTCACCCATCCAAAACTCCACCTGCACAGAGTTTCTTCCTTTAGTTTTCTGTGGAGGGCAAGTTGCATATTCTATATTCCTAAAGATATATATCTTCATATTGTGCAACACTCTAAATTTCATTGAAGATAATGTGAAGCATCTGTGCCATCATAGAGGGAATCGTGTTAATGTCTCCCAGTTCTTAGGTTTTTTATTGATTAGCTTAGCTCAGGTTGAAGAAGATGAAATCTTTGTTTATCTTGAATTTTCTCTGGAGTTTCTCATTGTATCTAACGTGGCTATTAGAAAATGACACCCTTTCCAATTTCAGCACATACACACTCAGCTTCTAATTAAGCTTTAAAAAGTCAGATTTATCATATCAGCTATTCATTTTTGACAGGGTTGTCCATAATACTCACTTAAGTGTATCTTTGCAGATCTTCAGATATATTGCATCACGGTCTGTGTGATACATAGTCTGTTCTGATTGGAGCATGGCTCTGCCAACTGGGAATCCTTATGTGTTACAAAACATTCTTTAGCCTATTAATTGTCCTCCTCCTCCCATAGACACACACACACACACACACACCTCATTTCACACTCTTGCAAGCACACACACAAAGATTCACATTAAGGAATACATTCATCTCATTGTGAACTCGATCATATGTACAACTAATATTCTCAACATAAAGACGACACAGCTTCCACTGACCTCAGTTAAAATTGTGCGCTCAGTCAGCACCACTAAAAATCAGTCCCAAAGGGTATCAGACTGGACACCATAAATGGATAACACTTTTGGCCATGTCACATGGCAGATTGGTGTCAGAAGCACAATAAAATACAATCAGGCATTGGGCATATAAAATACAAATCTATAGCGTTTACTCATGAAAATTTATAAATTGGAAAGTGAGAAATAAGAGTTTGCTTCTGCAAACTTACTCACATTGAGGGGTACTTATTCATATTTGCAGTCCCATGAATCAGGCCCTACGTCTCTTAGTTTCTGGCATAATAGGAATATTTGTCCTGGTACTCTTGGTGCACAACTCATGAGAGAGATAAACCCTAAAATATTCATGGCAGGAAAATAAGTATATAAACGGTTTATCTTGGATGCAAATATAAGTCTAGTGTCTATGTTAAGAATTGTTTCACATTAGCGATTAGAAGTAGATAAACTCAGTGACCTGTTGCATGAGATATAATTAATTTAGCAGCTTGGCCATATCTGAAGCAATAGAAAGCAATTTTCTACAGAAAGGTGGAAAAAATCCATATTGATCAGTACTAAGTAGTAAAAATTTATTGCAATGTTGTCAGTTGCCTCATTCCAAATCAATACAAATCTCACCAAAAGCTTCTTAAATGCAATAAGAATCTGACAAGGCCTTTTTGTCACAGATAAGTGTTAAAGCAATGAAAGGGCCCCTGAGGAAAATTGTCTCTCTGACCAGAATGCCAGTTTTATTCTGTTTCAGAAGTGTTCTTTTGGGTATAGGACATCTTTATTGACATTTTGGAACCATGAAGAAAAGCTTAGTGTTTTATCAGTTTACTAATGCAAATGTTAAGAAATGCCTAAGGACTTTGAGCTCTAGATAAGTTGTTTTTCATAAAGTTGCAAAATTTGTTGCATATCAGGTGCAAACAAAGAATTGATTTTTAGAGAAAATATTCCTATTGGCCACCAGAGTAAAAAATACAATGTTGGACACATTTTAACGGTCCTGTTTGAAATTTAATAAAAAATAATATCATAATGTGATGTCAGTCTGAGGAATAAAATCCTTTAGCAGGAATACTGAAGCTGATTCAAACTGACATGAAAAAAAAAATCTGTCTTTTTGAGGCATGGGCAAGATGTTTTTGCAGGCAAGTTGTGAAATATGCTTTAACTCAGCTTCAATTTAACTTTAGATCTTAGTTCAAGAAGCAACCACATCAAGCAGCAGAATCTAATTTGGAGCTACAAAAGGGGAAACAGAAGCCCTTAGACCTTGTAAGACAAGTGATGTTTCATGAATCTGAACTTGCTAGAATTTAGTCACCTTGGCAGCACTGATGCGTTGCATAAATGTATCCAGTGAGATGTTCTATTTAATGGTCATTTATTATTGCTTTATAATTATTTGGACACCACATATACACACAGCCTCTAATTTAAAATGATGTGAATTTAGACTTCGTGAACGGTGCCAGATTAACAGGCAAGAGGTTTTGAATTCCCGTATTTTTCAATATAAAAGTAATTTTTCATTTTACAGGATCAATCTGATAGTAGGGGTATATATCTATACCTATGTTAGGTACTGAACTATGTTAGGACTTTATGGCAGCTAAACCTAATCTCTCTGGTATATCCCTTCTCTAGGAGAATGTAAGTATTATGACCATTGCTAGTAAACCCATTGATTTTGGCTATTTTAATTATATCATAAAGAGATCCCAGCATTGTTTATATCCATAATCAGTGGAAGGGAGTAGTTTAGATGTTAGTGTGTGAGGTTTACCACATGATTATAGAAGTCCAATTTCAAAGCAAAACTGCAGCTTCCCAGTCATTATAACAACCTTGGATCATTTGAACTGGGGACAGAGTACAGATTCCATTTCAAGTTCCTGTTTGAGGCTGTTTGAAATTTGTACTGACAAAATTATCTAAGAAGCAACAACAATAAAAACCTCACTGATCCCTGTTTTCTAGATTAGTTGGCTAGTTCTTTGGAATTATTATTATATAAGAATTATATTATATAAGAAAGTAAGAGGGAGGAAGTTACAGAATCTTTCCCTAAAAACATTTGTAGATGTCTCTGTTAGATCTCCATAGATCTATCCCTGTTGTTCCATGCCCCAGAATGTTGCTGTTATTTTTGTGCTAAAAAAATGCAGAAGCCTCTAAACGGGGAGGTTGTTACACTGTCAATCCATGTGTATCATAAATATGTTTGAAAAGTGCATTTTTAGCTTGAATTCTGCAGTATTTGTATAACTAACCAACAGCAGCCTGAATTTTGACTTATATATTTTTACACTCTAGCAAGGAATTCAAAATTCAATTACATTATTGGTGGTGAAGTCATCCAGTCAGGGAACAGAAATAACATCTGTGTAATTCACCGACATTGCATGAATCTCAAATTTAGAATATTTATTATTCATCAATAATCTGAGGACAAATACACATTCCCTGAAAAAAACCAGGAATTAATTTGAATAATTAACATAGTTGAGAATTCTGTGACATTCAGAAACAGCAAAAAGGTGGAAGTTGATGAAAACATTATTTGCTACTAATGATTCACAAAGCTCTAAAATAGTAAATGAAGAAGAAAAAAGCAGAGCCTTTATGAAAGAGCACAATGTGTGTCTCTTCTGACAATCTGCACTAAGGTCTGAGAACAAAATGGCTGCCGTACTTGGTACACAACAAGAATGCTTAGAAAAGTGCAATACACATCAAACAGCAAAGGAATCACAATTTCATTGTTACACATAACACATTTTATACTTTCAATCCACTGGGGTGAAATCCTGGCCTCAGTGAAGTCAATGGCAAAAATCCTATTAACTTTAATGGCAGGCTGTCACCTCATGTTTCAGGTTGCCTTCTTCATTAAGCCAATGGGGAGAGTAGTGAAGATAGAGATGCTGGTCAAGCTCCTCAAGGGTGAAGAGAGAGAGAAAGGAGACACTGACTAGCGGGCTCAAATCTGCATTCTGTTCCCAAAGGCAATTGAGGTTGATTTCCAGTGTGCTCCGACTGTAGTTTGACTATGTTGTGGCTGTTTTTAAACAAGCTCTTGACTATAGGCAATAATGCCTGAGAAGTTTGCAACTTTTATATGGTTGCCTTTGCAATCCTAGAAGTGGGACAAGAATTTATTTAATGAAATATAAGAAGAGGTGGGAAACATACTCATTTTAGCTTGACTTTATCACAACAGAGAATGAGAAACTAAAGTGTAAAATAATTTATGCTCCTATAAACCACGAATCCAAAGCTAGGTTATGCTTTAGTTTTGTCTTTGCAAAACCAAAACGTGATGATAGAATCTTTATTAAAAACAAACTATGCCCCACAAATTCCTGAACCTATGTCCTATTATATTATAAATCACAAATATAACACTGTACAGTTTAGTTATTACAGAGGACTGGTGGACAAAACAATATGTTCAAAGAGTTAATCCAACTTTACAATGGGATAATTCTGTATATACAGAATTGGCTTATGAGAGTTACTTAGAAGAAGGATCACAGCAACTGGCTCTTTTATTGACTGCTGCTATCAGTGAACAAAAACGGAAAAGAGGATTTTTGCAGGGCATTTGTAAGCCATGGATGTCTCTTTAGATAGTTTAGCTGTGCTAAAGACTGGATTATAGAAGCATCCTTATGTTCTGTGATGAATTAAAAAGAAGATTTTCAGCCTTGGACAATGGGAAGTCATGCAGTCCAATACTAAGTAACATCTGCTGTGTACTTTTATGCCTCTTGCTCATTGTAAAACACGTAGTAGGGATTTTTTTGAAAGGAGGGAGGTTTCAAAGTCCACAATATAACAACAGGTAACAGATGTTCTGGTCAGATGGTTAAACTAAAATATGTTTTAGAAACTGGGATTTTAGGCAGCAAATGAAAACAGGATTTATGACATAACAAACTTTATTTCTGTAACTTCTGTACTGTAATTCTCTTTGAAAGCTCCTCTGGATATATGGAACTTTCATGAATAAATTTTGTTTCCCTAACACCAAGGAGCATTATTTTATTATTCTGTGAATTGATCTTTAATTGTTGTTGGAGTAATACCAAGCCCTTCTGCCAGATTTTAAGACTTCTCAAGATAATCAAACAAGTTAATTAAAAAACTAACTCTTGCAGCTAAAGTGTGGAGTTAGGATATGCATGATGGTGTGTATTCATAAGAAATATCTCATTCTGAGCAAGTTGCAGGGGGATAATGCAAACACACCCCTTTCTTTAATTTCTGTTGCTATTCATAATCCTGGGGTGATAGTACTATTATTTTATTATTGTTTTTTATTATTATAGTAGTTGTTATTTTATTAAGACCTGACATACTGGTCTTTTATCAGTCCAATGTAGACCGTAGGGCACTTGATCACTCACTCTAACATAACTCTTGTCTTTATGTAACAAATAAAGAGCTGGTGTGGAAGCCCATGTCCAGGTATGAATGTATGAAGCTCCAGGGTTGCAGGAATCTGTGTACTTCATGGCTAAGATACCGCATAGACCAGATGAGTTCCATTGTTGGTCTTAAAGGAGCCATTGCTGCTACTGCTGGCTAGTTGCTTGTCAAAGTTGTACTCCTACATCTCAGACATTGCTATGGGAGCATGACAAGCCAATAAGCAGCCCAAGAAGCGGCTGCTGGATTCAAATGGGACAAAACAAGCCTTTCAAAAGGTCACTCTTCTGTTGTTTTCCTCTTTGGATTGATCGATGGCTGTAAGAACAGTTGCTGCCAACTCAGGTGTTTCCAGATGTCTATACTAGTATTCGCAAAAAGAAAAGGAGTACTTGTGGGACCTTAGAGACTAACCAATTTATTTGAGCATAAGCTTTCGTGAGCTACAGCTCACTTCATCTGATGCATCCGATGAAGTGAGCTGTAGCTCACGAAAGCTTTTGCTCAAATAAATTGGTTAGTCTCTAAGGTGCCACAAGTACTCCTTTTCTTTTTGCGAATACAGACTAACACGGCTCTTACTCTGAAACCTGTCATTATACTAGTATTGCTTAGCTTTGAAAGATAAGGACTGCTAGTTAGCCACAGGGAATGCTGGCATTCAGTTGGTGATGTAGTGTATTTATAACAAAAAAATATCCTATGTTCCTGAAACTTAATCTACAGGGTACAGTATAGTAAAATCATTAAAATGTGATTTCCTTGCTGCACACTAGACACACCGCATAGCCATTGCTACAGCATTATTAGTGTTTATTGTTTTAAGAGAAAGGGTTAGGAGAAAACCTGTCCATTTGTTATGTCACCTCTCTCTTTCTGTGATGCTATGGCTGTTGATTTCAACTGAGGCACTCAACCTAGAAGTCCCTTGATTTAACTGGGAGGAAATGTGGCATGGCATTATTGGGGAAGGGCCCTTTACAATACAGCTTGTGAAATTCCCCCCTTGGTACAACAGAGCCAAAGACTGCTCACCTTAAAGACATGCTGCAAGCCTACTCCTCCTTCCTTGGCTTTGAAGAGGATTAGGCAGAGTGCATCTGGGTTAAAGAGGGTGAGAGGTGGTATTTAGTAATCTTGCCTGGTTGGAGAGAGTTCAGACCTTTTATTGGGTGATTGTACTGTTTGTTCCTGTGTCTTAATGTGCCATCATCCGAGGATGACAAGATCTGCAGAAGTTTCAGTAATAAACTTAAAGAAGCCCAGTTGGACAATCTCCGTCTTTCCCTGTGGTACGTTTTCTGATCTACTTTAGCAGCTCGCAGAGAGGATAATGAGGTGTTTCTGAACCTGAAAATTAGAAACTGCCTGCCATGACTCAAACAAAAATCTCAAAGTGGAAGCAAGTGAGTGAGGGGAAAGTTACAAGGTTCATTTTTGTTTTTGATTAAAAGGAAGCTGAGGAAAAGTATTTGGCAGTCAGCTAGAAAAAACAGGAAGGTGAACAGGCAGTTTGGAAGATAACCAAAGAAGTAAACCTATCCAACTGCCTTAAACAGGGTCATGTGACCTTCTTCAATTATTTGGTAGCCATGGAAGTCATTTTACAGATGAGTAACTTGACTGGCTAGGAGGGCAAAACTGCTTACCTTTTTCCTTTCGTGTAACTGTCACTCAACCAATCATTTAAGGATGTACCACACAGAATATATGGGTAATATAATGTTGGTATAGTCTTCAGTTTGCAATGGTGGTGTTACTTACAAATAGCAAAGTGAAGTGAATTAGATAGAGCTTCAACAATGAAAATCGTATAGAACCCCACATACGTATTGTGTTAATCAAAGTATTTTTTTGGCTTTTGTTTTAGTCTCACTTCCCTGTTTTCCTTTTAAGCTACAACACATCAGTTACTATGGAAACAATGGTTTCATTGGTACAAACGGTGTTTAGTAAAATCCACAAATGTATCTAAAATCAATTTGTGTAATAGTTAAAATTTGATATGATGGGCTGTGAAATTAAGTAGATTATGAAAATGTGTTACTGAGAGATAAGTATATGTTATATATACTTTCACTCATACACACTTGCACATATATAGAGACTGACTGAAAATAGAATAAATAACATAGTAATAAAAGTGTGAAGTCTACATTGCTTTTACAAACAGACCTTTGACTTTTTTTCAATTCAGGAATGATACTGATGGCTAGAAAATATAAAGATAAATGAATTTCCTTGGAATACGCAGACTCATTCTTTAGTAATGATTCATTCCTCTCTGACCCTAGTCAACAACACACTTTACCTGCTGATAGCACCAGCACACTAACTCTGTGTCCCTTATAATACAAACATTAGCCTGAATCCCTCACAAATAGATGTATTTTTCCTTCCTTTATTAGCTTTCTTATTCCATAGACAAAGCACAATCAGTAAAGGAGTCATTCCTATTTTTTAGAAAGAAGTAGATTAGTCCATTTCCTCTTGGGGGTTTGCAAAGTTCTTCAATAGACGTGGCTGGAAGAGGAAGAGGCTGAAGATGGTGGCCTAAGGGAATAAACTGCTGACTTGATAAATCTTTGGGTCTTAAGAGGTCATCTCTTGATGTCGAGAAGAAAGATTGACTTACCAGCAAATATGAGCATAAGCTGTTACTGCTTGTAAAATTTGAAAAAAAGAAAAAGTGAGATAGAAGACACCTTCATATAGGAGATACTCATATTTTAAACAGTTACTGAAGCAATGGTTTCATATGTGATGTCTTTAGCAATTCTCATGGATGTATTTATTTATATTTACCAGTTTCTCTGCTCACTGGTGTATTCTTTCATCAAGAAGAGCTGGGAATTTAAATGAAATTTTACCTTAATAAATGTAGCTATGTAATGTAACAAGAAGAGATTTGAAACCTTATGAACTTCAGTAAAAGCTGATAGAAATTAAATAGTACAGTAGCAGTACACTGTGATCCAACTGTTATTAATGAAATTAAAAAACCTCATAGAAATATCTGTTTGGTACTTGTTTTACATCATCCAGAGTGGAGGAATCAGTGATGACTAGACTAGTACCAGTGAAGGATCTGACCTATTTAGTTTAGTATTTTGCAAATGGTTTAGTTTTCAAACTATGAAGACATAACAAAACATCATAAGGTAGATACAGTAGGGACTGGTTTGCCCCTTACTGGCACAAGGGAGTGCAAATTATTCACTTCAGAACTAGCAGGGACAACTGTGAACTGGGGGCGGGGGGTTCATTCTCAGGGGAAAATGTAGAGATATGATTGTAGAAGATTATAATTGAGAGATGCACCCTCATAAGGGACAATATTATGAACATAGGAATTTGGAGATGTGCCCTGGAGGCAAGGGTTGGGAACACCACAGGGCTGTGTGCCGCAGTTCACCAGAGACACTCTCCAGCTTGTTTTATTAAAGTTCCTTTCTCCTTTACTGGTTTATTATTTAATGAACACCAAGATCGTTATAGACAACAGAACATGTTTGTACTGTCCTTCTTGGATGGAAAGCGACAGTGGTGTTGTGACCCTGTGAGAAGCATTTTGGAGGCACTCAGAGGATGAATGAGCCAGACCATACCCGATCTCTGGCTGTGTTTGCTGGTTGCAAGTCCCCTGATGGAGTGGACAATGTAGCACATTTTGTTGCTGTAATTGGTCCAACTCAGCTTCCTGACACTGGCACCCTTGAACCCAGAGTATGTCAATGGAACCTGGCTGGGGAAGGAGGGGTAGGAACTGAGTCCAATAGTGTGTTAAATAACTAGGAAGCTTTTTATATATTTACAACATCTGTGTGTGGTCAGCAAATGCCATTATTCCTATTTTACAAATGGGGAGCTGAGGCACAGAGAGACTAAGTAACTTGCTCAAGGTCACACAGGAAGCCTGTGTCAGAGCTGTGAATTGAATCCAGATATTATCAATCCCAGGCTATCCCCTAACCACTGGACCTGGCCTTCATTTCAATCTGACATTCAAGAACAAATGCAAACCTTACACTGATGGAATGCAGTGTTATGGAAACACAGGCTGACTGTGAACTGGCTCGGCAATCTACCCTATTTCTCATACTGTATTGTTCTTAAACCTGTGTATTCTGAGGGTCATAAATTAATGCTGAAATATGGACAACTCTTCCCTATGTTTCTGACAACAAAATAAATGAAGTAGATTGGTATTATTTTAAAATACTTGGTTGTGTCAATGTAGGTGTTTTCGATACTTTAAAAAGACATTTTATAGGTTCCCCCCTGCAGAATGTACATTCTGAGTCCAGATCGTGGCTGCTGTCTCTTCACCGCTCTTGCCTCCAACTCTCACGGTGCTCCATGTCAAAGGTTTATATTAATCAGATTGGCAGGGATGTGCTGATCACTCACCGTGCAGGAGAGGACCTGATGCAGTAACAGTAACATGAGGTTTTCTCTGCTTATTTAAAAAAAAATATTGCCAGAAAACAGTGTTAGTCAGCACCATACCTTCTACTTGGAGCTGAGAGGATCAGTAAAGAACAATGTAAAATATACAGTTGATTGATATTTCCATTGCAACCCAGTGAGTGGTTTTAGTGCTGATGGTAAAGCTACAAATGGACTTGGAACAAGGAGATAAAAAGAGAAGTATAAGGAGAAATGTAGTTCATTTTAGTCCCATAGCTCCTTGGAAGGTCAATACTAATTTTTGGCACCAGAAGAGAGTGCCAGGCTGAGGCAAAAAAAAACAAAAAAACAAAAAAAAGAAATAAAAGGGAAATTGAATTTTTTTTGAGTATTGGAAAAAAGAGCATCAATAAAAAAGAGACTTGCATCTACAGAAACTTTACTGAGAAGAAGAGGTTAATTGCCATTTTCAGGAGGAACAGTGTAAAAAAATGTAATGGAAATATACGTAATTTGCAAGTGCAGTCTGTATTTCTAGCTCAGTAGTTCATTATAGGCGGTATGCTCTGCCAAAATGGTCATATAATACTTTCAAAAATTGACACATGCAAAAGGAAAAAAGTATTAATAGTAAGCATTGCTAAATCAATTTTAGCCTAGATGGATCTAAGGTCAATTGTTCTGGAGCCTAAAGGTTGAGTTTGACAGATCCTTTTATGATTTTTTTTTCCTCCTGGGCCCTAATCCTGTAATTTGTTGTGTGCAACCAGACTGCAGAGTCCATGGAGAGCCCCACTAAAAACAACAAGTGCACAATAAATTGCAGGATTGGGACGTAAGTGGAGAACAGTATATAAAATAGGGCTGGCCAGAAACTAAAAAGAGAAAGAGAAAAGAGTAGCCAACATCTCTATCTGATCCTGAGCAGGAACTTAACACAGGTCTTCTACAACCCCGTCAAATGCCCTAACCACTAGCCTATTGACTCCCTCCTTCCCCTGAGAAATATTCTCATGAAACACACAAATTTTCACAAAGCATTTCAGTTTTGGTGAAACAGCATTTTTGAACAGAAAAAATGTTTTGCTGAAATTCTTTTCACCAGCTCGATTATAAAAAGCATGAAGAGGGTTATTACTGAAATCTCTACAAAACTATAAATCCACAAAATTGTTGCTGACATAGACTGGGATCACTACTATAGCATGAAACATCCTTCAAATGTTTTTTACAATGCGCACTGTACTGGTGGCTGGTGTTGTATGTACCTATGTCAATATCGGGGAGACATTAGGATTCCGCTTTCTGGGTAGTGCACCTTTCACTGTCAAGAGTCTCCCTGCCTATCCACTGTGGAGCACTGCTCTGAATCAGTGCAAGAAGTCTGACACAGAATGAGCATTATTCTTTTATATACTGAGATACCACCTACAGGCCTCAGCCAAGTCAGGAGCCCATTGTGCTAAGCACTGTATAAATAGACAGAAACTGACCATCCCTAGCAAAGAGTAACACACTGTGCAAACTCACTCTCTCGCATGTGTGCAGGTTCTGGTCTTGTGTACAATAGGGACATTTTGCGCGTGTATCCCACTATTACTAACGCTAGTTCAGTTCCATTGTTGTTAGCAAAGTTGTGATTGTAAACTGGCTGCTCTGAGCGGGTTTAAATGCTATAGTACTTAAAACACCAGCAGCTGGTCTACATTAAGGCTCCCAATATTTCTGACAAAATTTAGCAGAACTGCTGTTACTTATGTTGGAAATGCCTCTGTAAAGGTGAGAGAATAGATTAGTCTCCTTGCCCATTCAATTCTGGCCTCAGAGACTGCCCAGATGGTTGTGGTGAAGTGTTTTTTTGGTAACGTGGACACCTGTACCTGGATTGAAACCAAACCAATATTTTTATATGTTGGCCAGCTGATACACCAGATGAGAACTTTTGGTCACTAATCTCCTAGGTTAGATTCACTTGAAGGCTTAAGGGTGCATTCTAACCCCGCATATGCCTGTTTTTTTTTTTATACACTTGGTAAAATTCCATTGACTACCAGGGAATAACTAGTGATTTATAGAGGCGTGCAATCAGGCCCATAGTGCCTGGACTTTAATGACTTTATCCCATTATCAATTATCTATACTTTTATATGAGGCTTTTTTATAGTTCCACTCACCATCATTCTTTTAATGTTACATTTTTGTTTTAGGGTAAAAATGTCTCAGTTTTCATGACTGATTGTTGATATACTTTGTTTAACATACATCTCCAAGAATTAAAACTTAAAGCATTTAAGATTTTGAATTTCAAGGCCTCGTCCACACACAATATTTTTGTGTTGATTTAGCTATGTTATGGATGTGATTTCTGTTTCTTCACTGAAACAGTTAAATCTATACCACCCCAGTGTAGATGCAGTTATACTGATTTAAAGGATACTTATACTAGCATATCTTAGCCCAATAAAGATATGGGAATAAGATATACCAGTGTAAGCACCTTTTTACCAGTATAACTGCATCCACACAAAGGAATGTTGCGCTTTAATGATGTTGGTTTCAAACTAAAACAGTGTAGACAAAGTCCTAACCTATAATCTTACTCTAAAAGATACTTAATAGGGGATGCAGGGCTCTTCTGTTCAGACTTCCTGATACCACATGCTTGAACGCTGTGTCAATGAGCAGTCTAAAAAGAAAAGGAGTACTTGTGGCACCTTAGAGACTAACCAATTTATTTGAGCATAAGCTGTAGCTCACGAAAGCTTATGCTCAAATAAATTGGTTAGTCTCTAAGGTACCACAAGTACTCCTTTTCTTTTTGCGAATACAGACTAACAGGGCTGTTACTCTGAAACCTGAGCAGTCTAAGTACTACTGAGTCATAGTGCACACCTGGTTAACTCCAAGCAGGGTATAAAAGGAGATCCATGACAGGAGGTAGGTGATGGAATAGAAGAGGTTCTGCAGGGAAACCCTAGGAAGAACTGACTTTGAGAGAAAGTTTTCACTGAGGTTTATGTTTTATTACTGTTTATCTGAATAACTATTACAGCCAAGCCTAAGGAAGGGGGTAATTTTGGACTATATACTGGGTGGTGGGGAGTATATAATGTTGGGACCAGGCTGAGAAATCCACTTGTCCTCTTAGTTAAATAGCAAATGAAGGAATTATACTCCTTCAGACATGGACTCAATACTACAGCTAATAGGGAAAAATAGCATTAGTTTAGTATCTTAAACCAAAAAGGTTTCTATCAGTTTGAGGCAGATCACCAGTTTCAGTGGTATTCACCATCTTAAACCTCAAAGAATCTTTCAAAATGGCAGAATTTTTATGTCTGTGACCATTGTACAGCCTCTATTTGGAGAAGGGTTGGACTAAATTCTGCTCCTACAATGAGATACAGCTGATGATCTAATAGGTCTTTTCAGTCTCTTATGTTCTATAATTCCAATTTGTTTTAAATAACTTAAAAGTGATATTTTTATTGCTTACAAAACTTTAAGCTTGTAATGTATGAAACAGCCAAGGCATAATTATAATGAAGCTTGCTTTAGGAAACTATATTTTCTAAGGAAGCTATCCTCAAAGAGAGGAGAACTTGATTCTGTAATGATGCCCTTTTGTATTACTTTGTTTCTGTTATACTAAATGGCTGATGTAGGTGTAAACCTTCTGTTTGATGTTGCTGCAGCAGAATGAAAGTTGATCAATATATCATTATTGATCAGTTTCCTTCTGCTTGGTTAAGCAAACTTGTATGCTATGTTTGGCCCTACACAGACAGTCAGACTAATTTATCCACAAGTAGATTTGAATAAATGTGTCCCTTTGCTGATATAGTGAAAAACATAACAAATATGTTATATAAGCCAACTGAATAATAACACGATTACTGATGGACCAGAGCACTTGAATATGTACTTAAAGTTAGGCATGAAATAATGTGACTAAAGTTAGGCTTGAGATTAATTAGGACCATGGTAATCAAATGTCAGTCTCCGTGCCAGTTTCTGAGTCGCCCGATTTTCATTGGCATAAAGAGACACTTGCCCATAAAACAATGTTTTTAAACCATGCACTGTGTCTCTATGAGTGGGCTGACCTTTAAATTAATAATTTTTTTTTAACTTCTTGGATTAAAATTAAATATTTTACATCTTTAGCAAAAACACTTCTGGTAAATTTGAATAAACTGCAACCTGAGTAGTCTAATTCTAATTGCATCATATTGTGCATTATTGTTCCATTGATGGTCACAGTCCTATCTGCTTTCGATGTATTCCTCAAATCTCTCAAATTCTTTCTCTCTTTCTCTCTCCCTGAATCACATTCAGGGAAAGATCATGTTCCTGTGATCTTGTTCTCAATGTTATTTGATGATCCATTTGGCTCCCATGCTTGAAGCAGTCTGAACTTTTTTTTACTGATGGCATGCCAGCTTAGCAATGTGATTTTGTACTTGTACTCCATCATGATACTAACCAGTAAACCACAGTAACTTCGTAAACTCAGAGTGTCTTGTTTGCCCAAGTTCAAATCTCTGGTGGGCACTGGTAGCATGTTGAAAATCTAGTTATGTTATCAATTATGTGTCTTTCCCTGCCCAGTTTCTGTGTGTAATGACATCTGATTAATGAAATTGGGTTGAACTAGTTCTCCCTCTGTTTCTTTTCTTATTATCACAGTAGTTCAGAAATGCATCAGGAGGAGGGATCAAGGAGTGGGTGTGCAGCTCAAGTTAAGAAGTCAGAGTAGGTTTCTACAACTCAGCTGTCCCTGGTTTAAATGAATTTAATTGCATTTTTTATCCAGTTAGGTAAATGAAAAGAGATCTCTTAAATTGATTGGCTCAGTGTTCCATTATTAGCCTGCCTAATCCACACGTTCTCAGTGTAGCTTTTTATTGGAATATATGTTAATAAGCCAATTTTTTTTTACTCTGATAGAGCTTAGTTTTTGCCACTGTACACTGAATATATGTTTAAAATCATATTTTGGGGGGGAAATGGACATGCAATGGCAAATCCTAAGGACTGATCATTTGGTATCTGATACAGCTGAAAGGTATTCTCCATAAAGGAGATTGTAAGACATTTTATAGTTTTCATATTCTCTGGTATCAGTCCATTCTCAAGAAGCAATTTAGAGCAGCTGCAGGGCTGCCTCAAGCTGCAGTGGTCCCTGTAAATCTGGTTTGCACCACTGAAAATCTGGCCTATATTGTATATTTTCAAGTGGCAGGCATTTGCCTGGGAAACGTACAGTATTTCAACACAAAAAATATGCATAAAAACAATAATTGTGTAAAAGAGCACAGAAATCTGGACCAACAACAGTTTTTATTTGTAAAAGTAAAGGTCCTTCTAGATCCTGAGCTATGGTAAATTCACATGACTCATCAAAGTTCTCTCTGGCCCCTCTCCTTCTTTATGTTTTTATTTAGGGCCCAAACCAATGCCTATTGTGAATGAAGAAAAGGGCTGCTGGTTGTCATTTTGAAGCATCGGTGGTTTAATTTGCTTCATTTAAAGTACAGTTCTACTGTAAAATGTGACTACCTAATATGGGTACCTTCTTATACAAACAGAGCTGCTCCTTGTTTTTATTCAGATTTCTAGCTGCTGTTAGTGACAAAAAATAAAAGGCAGTAAAAACTTATTTTTATTAATGAAGTAGAACAATCAGAACTATGGGAGAGGAAAGTGGATTCGATTTCTTCTTGTGCATCTTCAAGAGAATAGTTTACTAAATTCTGCTTAGCTACACTTCTGCAAACCCCTTGAAGGCAATCATCAGGTGACGCAATTTACTGAGGTAAACCTGGGGTACGGGTCTACTCTTTGTAAACTGAAAAAAATTAAACCCAGTCTGTGCCCAAGTACTGTGTGCTATGCAAGTGGGAGTGAGGGCACAGAAAGCACCACCCTTACTTCCAACACTGTATCTCTAGTATTTCCAGCCCCAAGAGTTCAGAAGTGTTTGGGTGTTTTTCAACAAGAAGCTTTTGTCAGAAAATGCTGATTGTTGAAACTGAAACCTTTTGTGGGAAAGGATCAGTTCTGATAAACTTTACAACCAAAAAAAAAAAAAGGTGTTTTTTGTTTGTTTTTTTTTACATTTTCTAACTAAAAATACTGGTTTGTTTGGAAATGTAAATGAATTATAGTAAATTTTTATAAAAACATTTCAAAATGGTCAAAACAGAATGTTTTAATTGACCAACACTGACTTTTTGGGGTGTGAAAAATTTTGATATTTTGAGTTTTCAGCCTGATTTGGGATAGAATTTTTTTCAAAATCTCCTCTCTCTCTCTCTCTCTCTCTCTCTCTCTCTCTCTCTCTCTCTCTCTCTCTCAATAAATAAATAAATAAATAAATAAATAAATAAAATAAACATTACGGGATGGAAAAACCATTTCCTTCCCATTGCTGTTCAAAACTTGACTCAGCACCCAAAATATCATGAAATTGGCTTACACATCATGAGATTTAAAAAAATAATAACTTTTTTATTTTCTGGGTATTGCGCCTTTGGCGTGCACTTGATGCATTTTACAATCTCTTCTCCATAATCATGTGGAATAGAAATATTTTTTTTAACTGAAAGTCAATATTTCCATGTAGGGTTTACTGCCACAGTCCTTACCAGTAGGGTGTAAATTCTAGTGTGCCATACCATGTTGCACACTATCTGGCCCAGGTACAATCTGCTGGCATAAACTGAAAGTGCCCTAGTTCACATTAGCATAGTCCCATTTCAATACTATGTTAGCATGCACTAGAGAACTTTTAACACTCACCAGCAGGGTCCACATGAACCATAAAAATACCAAAGATTGTGAGATATGATAAAATTATGAGTCTTCTTATTCTGTATTTGTGTTGTCTGTTTGTTGATGTTTGCAGGAAGCCATCGCTAGAGAAACCAAACAAAATTTATGAACACTGGAATTTTAGCCCATTCAATATGTATCTGGATTCAGGTTTTGAAAAGCCTACCTCTAATAAATGCAGTTAAAATAAAGGTCCAAATATACAGAGGTTACCATTAGAAAGCTATAATTTGCCAGCAGTTTTCAGGCCATGCTGTTCCATACAAAGGACGGATGTTTTATTCTTTGTCTACCCAAAAGTTCCACTGATGTCACTGAGAGATCTAGATGTGAAATATAGGATTGGTGCTTCTTATCACTATCTTGTTTTAGAAGGGGAATTTTCTGTGGCAGCTGTGTTCTCTGGTGCTATGTAACTAAGGCATTGTGTATTCTTTCTGGAGAAAGGTCTATATTGCAACCTAGGCTTAAAGGATTACCTTCTGGAATTTCATCAGTCATTCTCTGAGAACTGTTTAATATTGTTCCACCACCTTTTCTGTCATACAGCTGTTAATCATCAGATATTCCCAGCCACATACAGAGGGCTTGACACGGTAGTGGTAGCAGAACTCTTGCATGTGCAAAAGATGATTTAGTTTTATCAGGGAGCCATAATTGGAGGCTGATGGCCAGCATCAATCACTTCCTGTTACAAGTGATGTCCTCAGTTTTGGCCACCTTCAAACATGGCACAACTCCATGATCTGCTGCCTAAAGTTTAATGTTTAGTTGATTTAAACTGTGATTAACCAGAACCATGTGTGATGGTGCCCCCCATAAGGCTTTATGGAAATATACTTATGAATGTATATATGACATAACTAGAATGTGTTTTATGCTACATATACCATGTAACGTATTTCTGCAAAGGTTATGATCTACTGAGTCTATTAATCCTATTTGTATGCATGTATCATTTTTGTATTCAAAGTTATGAATTTTGGCTGCATACTTGTTTGATTCTAAGTAGGTTTTAGTGAAGCAGTTGGTTAGCTTCCTAGAAAAGATTATTCTCAGTAAGTGCCCAATCAGGAAGCCCTTAAGCCAACAATGAACTTGGAGATGCCAATCCACATCTGGGCTTTCCCAGGAATGTGGCTTGGCTGGTAAGGAACTCAGTCATGCATGGACATGTGACTTGCCCAGGTGACTCTAAAACTCCATTTTGTAACTGGATTTTGCATAGAGAGAGGAGGAAGTCTCCATCCACAAGAGAAAGTCTATTTAAACCCCTGGGAGACCCCTCCATTTTGTCTTCAGCTGGCTAAAGAGAGAGCCTCTCCACCCCCAAAGATACCTGAAAGAAATTGGATCAAAGGACAGTAATTACAGGGAGTGTGAGTGATTGCTGGACCCAGACTAGAAGGAGACTAGTCTGTAAAAGAAAGCTTACTGGAACTGGTGAAGTTTTTATCTGTATTCAGTTTTATTACCGTACAAGACATAGGCTTGCGTGCTTTATTTTATTTTGCTTGGTAATTCACTTTGTTCTGTCTGTTACTACTTGGAACCACTTAAATCCTACTTTCTGTATTTAATAAAATCACTTTTTACTTATTAATTAATCCAGAGTATGTATTAATACTTGGTGGGGCAAACAGCTGTGCATATCTCTCTATCAGTGTTACAGAGGGCAAACAATTTATGAGTTTACCCTGTATAAGCTTTATACAGGGTAAAACAGATTTATTTAGGGGTTTGGACCCCACTGGGAGTTGGGCACCTGAGTGTTAAAGGCAGGAACACTTCTTAACTTGGTTTCAGTTAAGTCTGCAGCTTTGGGGCACGTGGGTCAGACCCTGGGTCTGTGTTGGAGCAGACTGGTGTTTCTGGCTCAGCGAGACAGGGTTCTGGAGTCCTTAGCTGGCAGGGAAAGCAGGGGCAGAAGTAGTCTTGGCACATCAGGTGGCAGCTCCCAGGTGGGTTCTGTGATCCAACCCATCACACCATGTAGCAATTAAAAAGGCACATGTCAAAGGAGCTAGGAAGTAGGTCCAGATTTTAGACAGGATGATTCTGCTTGGTGCTTGAAATTGATGCGAGTGCTGGAACAATGGCCATGAGTGAGAATGGTAAGGTTTAAGAGCAGCAGGAGAGTTTGTAGTTGGTAGAGAGGGACTACACAACCTGGGTACTCTGGAGAAGGAATGCTAAATAGGGGCAGATCTCTAGTCTCCATCTGGTCAGCTTTCAAATTCTATTTCTCATTGTTGCAAAGACAAAGAACTTGTGTTGTACAGAACATTGGGATTGGCAGGGCATATGTAAGGACGATGTTTTCATAGTGATTCCAAAACTGAACCTTCTCCCTCCTGCCTAACAGCTACCAGCACAGGACAGAATTGTCCTCCTCAAGCAAATAATCACTGGTGCTTCACCTCTCAACAGAAACATACAATCTTCCTCTGACAATGAGAAGCACCCAACAGACCCAGGAACTGTGCACTCCCGGCAGGAATCAGAGCAGGGTCCTCCTCTGGTGTCAGACACCAGTGCCACCTCCGTATATATGATGGACCTTCTGTGCCCATCTGCACCTAATGAAGCACAAATGCTTACATCTTTCAAGCTTACTTCCTGCTACGCAGGGACAGAGTTTTGCCCCACCCCACTGTGACTTTTGGAGATCACCCAGACCAGTAAGGGGTACTATCACCATCTGCCCTGTAACCTTGGTTGCCTTAATGCTCTGTTGCTGTGAGCTGGAGCCCTGACACCTATAGCCAGCCCATAAGTATAAAAGTCTTACCCTGGCTTCTTCCAGCCTAGTTACTCCTTTCGGTTCTTAACTACCAGACATTCAGACTTTGCCCTTTGGTTTGTCACCCTTAAGGCTTGAAATCAGCCTCCTCCCGGTTGTTATCAGTTCACTTTGGCACGCCCAAACTCCACACAGTTTACACAACAGAGACCTGCTTGGGGTAAAAATAAACAAAAGGTTTATTTAATAGAAAAATCACAGATAAAGTAGTAAGAGCAAACACATAGAAGTTACACAGAAAATAAACACTAAGATGCAACTTCAGACTTTACACTTCTACATTAGATAAATTCACTTTCTACTACAAGATACCTATTGCCTTTAAACAGTTTCATTTCATGGAGTAACCCCTGCCCTAGAGGAGATCCAGCATTTCACCTGCTCATGTTTAATTGCAAGCATTCAAACCATTTTAAACCCATTGTAGCTGAGCTGAACATGGACACCTGTGTATTGTATATGAGATCTTTTGCAGGAAGGTGGGTGCAAGTGGTATGTAAGACAGGAAAAGTCCATTTCAGAAACTGATTTAGATAGATCTGCTCTGTGTGTTTCTTCCCCAGCCCTCCACATTGAACAGAATTTTATAAATGAGCCACCAAGCAATGCAAACCTATGAATGCCCCATACATCAGACTGAACAGTTTACATGGCAGCTAGAGTCAGACTCACAACCTGACTTCTTTCATTCATTCTGGAAATGAATTTGTAAATCAATGTTTAGCTAATAACCTGTCATTAAATCAACAAAGGATATCACTTCCTCTCACAAATGCATGAGAAATAAGCCTATTTCTTCCCAAATTATAGCAGCGATCTATGCAATAAGATAGCCATTTGCTTGATAGCACTGTGCAGAGATGGAATTGTATATTTTTGGCTGTACAATTCTTTAACATCACTTTCCTGGTATACCTTAGCACAGATGGTGAAGGCTAGTTTATATCAGAAACTCACCAGCTACAGGATTATTGTCAATAAACCTGAAGATGTAATTTGAGCAATAATGAAAGAACATTTCATTGAGAACCTCCAGCGAGTCTGTTTCACAAGATATAATTGGAAGTGGGCTAAAAGCCTCCTGCACCAATTTCCAAACAAGCATCTCAACCTTCAAGATGTGTATGTTTTAAAGCTATCTAGGGACAAAAAGGTAATATACTCAATAACAAAAGGAGATTAGACTACAGTCAGGCATCTGTCTGACTTATGAAAGGACACCCTCCCAGCCCCCAGCCTTTGCTTGAACCAAAACTGATCAGAGAAAAGACTTGCAGAGAGCAGTGAAGGGCAGTGGGAGACACACCTAGACCCCTCCTGACAAGGGTGATAGGATTAAGGCAAATCCCTTAGCCTCATCTGCATCAAAGATGGGACAGGGCGGCATCTCCATTAGCATACAGAGTGAAGAATGGAGATTCCAAGGCAAGAACCACACTGAACTCTGGGACCAGAAAAGCAGGGAAGCACTGCATCATGGGGAATCTCTGCTCCAGATGTTAATGAACCTATGCCTGCACACACCCAGCTCAGCAGTTATCAGACCAATTCTAGTAATGAATCCTTGATTGATAACCAAAATACTGAAGCTGCCTAATTGCATTGTGAGCTCCCTGGAAGAAACACGGCCCATAGTCAAGAGTGATCAGCTCCTATTGTCTCGCCTAAAGAAAACCCTTGTGTCATCAGTTTACCCATAAACAAATCTAGTGTTCTCCCTTGAACCATTGTTGTTTCCTGACAAAAAAATCCTAACCACACTCAAGTAAGTGTTCTGATGCATGGATCCAAACTCTGCATCAGTTCCACTGGGATTTTATCTCCTGACTGATTGTGCTGGGGGCTCTGCCTCTCTCTAGCACTCAGGACCCTGAGCTAACACCATCACCTTGGAACCCCGACCAGTTCAAGCTTCGTGGAAGCGCTGAGATCCCTCTCTCTGTTTTCTTTTCTACCTCAGGTATAATTTTCTAACCCGGACTTGTTTGATCAGGTACAGTTTTCTAAATATGACTTTTGTCACCTTTAATAATGTAATTATTATGTTGGTTTAGGCTCTCCTTGTGTAGTTATCACTATTATTCAATAAATAACTTTTATGGTTAAGCTGGTTGCTTCCCTCTCTCAACTTTACTCTTTTGTGTTTTTAGCTTCCCTATTTACTCTGCAGCAATGCTTCTCTTACCTAAGCTAAAGATCCCTGTAGCACCCAAAGATACTGTGGGGTTTGCTCATCAAGGGGGTTACTGCCAGTACAATTGTAACGTGAAAGTGGGGATAGGGATGTGCTGAACCTGTGACATACGAGGGTGGCAGCTTGGAAGTGCTGTTTGACCCAGACTACTGAGTCCAGGGACATATGAGGGTGACAGCTTGAAAGTGCTGATTAACCCAGTCCACTCAGACTTGCTCTGTTAATGTGTGTGTGTGTGTTCATCCAGTTCTGGGGCTGGAGGAAACCAACCCTGGGGAACCTAGGTCTTGCAGGATAGCTCCATTGCGAGGGGACTTGCAGAAGGGAGAAGTCGAGCTCCATATGAAAACAGAAGTGACACAAGCAGTGCATTAATAGAATTACAGACCCCCCCCCTCAAGAAGAGTAACCCTAATAAATGAGCGTACCCCAAAGTAACGGGAAAATCTGGTAACAATGTAGCTATCCCAGTTTACACTAGCTAAGCCTTTAAAGTTTCCAGCCTGTTCAGCTTTTGTTCTAGAACTGAGTTTGCATATTTCCTGGATGGTTGAAAAGGAAAATTGAAATAATACAACAAAGATGTGTTCAGAAATGTTCTCAAATATTTCTCCTCATTAGGATTTTCTGTGATAAAGGTGTTTCATTTTTGGATCAAAAAACACACAGCAATAGCAATATTATAAATAACAGGTTGGATTTACAATTTTAAAATGAATATTTTGCATTTAAAAACTTATGTTTTAGCTGAAGGTTATAAAAATAAACTGCCACCATCCCTGCTAAATGTAGAAAATATTTGAAGGAGGAGACATTGTTTATTATTACCAGCTGGTAAAGATATTCTTTGTTTAAGATACTGAAAATCCAGAACACTAGATTTCTTTTTGATAGTTCTCCATATTATAAGCAATGAATGTCTTTCTCCATAATCCTGATGTCCCTTTTCCCCATTCTGACTTCTTGTGGAAAGAAGTGGATGGTAGGAAATGGTTGGAGACAGAGTTGACATGTTAATTCGAATAACAACTCAAATATTGTACCTAGCTGCAATGCTGGTATATTTCTGAATTTGCATTTGAACACCAAGAAATAAGTGTTCAACAGTGGGGCTCAGTCTTTGCTAGATGGAGAGCCTCTGTGCCATTGAATAATGTTGCAGAAAGCTGCAAAATATTCATAGCACCATGACCTCATATTGGCCATCTTTCTATCATGTCTTCCTGTCAATATATGTGATGGTACAACACTGGAAGTCAGCATCACCCATCTTACTGCTAGATCATGTCCTTTGTGGAATTATTTACACATGAGAGGTATGAAAGTTATCACAGGCCCTTTTATTGGTTCCCAGGACAGTTCTGGTTCATAGCATGGCTGCTTTACCCTCAAGCTCTGCAGCGTGGTGTTGAGGATTTTGTACTATAAAGTGTAACCGTGCAGCCACACACATTGCATCAAAGCACATTAACTTTTATCTTGTCTACTACACGATGCTATACTATTATTTTTTATGTAGTTTGTAATTGAACATATGTCTATGGCATTGTAGTTGTGTTTGGCATTTTGCATTGCGAATAGAAATACGATCCCTGCCTGGAGGAGTATGTCATTCATTCACAGATTCATAGAATTTAAGGCCAGAAGGGACCATTAAATCATCTAGTCTGGCTTCCCATATATCACAGGCAATTAACTTCCACCCAGGTACCCCTGTATTGAGCTGAATAACTTGTGCTTGGCTAATGGTATCTTCCAAAGGCATGCAGTCTTGATTTGAAGACATAGAGAGATGGAGAATCCACCACTTCCCTTGGTAGTATGTTTCAAAGGTTAATCACCTTCCCTGCCAAAATGTGTGCCTAATTTCTAATTTGAATTTGGCTGGCTTCAGCTTCTAGCCATTGGTTCTTGTTATACCTTTCTCTGCTAGATTAAAAAACCCTTTAGCACTCAGCATGTTCTCCGCAGGAAGGTACTTATACTCTGCAATAGAGTCACCTCTCAATCTTCTTTTTGATTGGACACCAGATTGGTGCGGTATTCCAGCATTGGTCTTACCGATGCCATATATGGAGGTCAAATCACATCCCTGTTCCTCGTCACTACTTCCCTCTTTAGACGGCCAAGGATTGCATTAAGTTCCTTTTGCCACAGTATCACACTTGGAACTCACACAGAGTTGTTTTTCCATTCTGACCCCTAAATTATTTTTCAGAGTCACTGTTTTCTGGATTACACTCCCCCATTCTGTAGGTGTGGCCTGCATTCTTTGTTCCTAAATGTATAACTGTGCATTTGGCTGTATTAAAAAAAAAAACATTTTATTTGAATGGGCCTAACTTCCCAAACCATCAAGATCGCACTGTGGGACTGTTCTGTCCTCATCACTTATCACTGTGCCAATCTCTGTGTCATCCAGAAATTCTATTGGCCGTGATTTTATATGTACTTTCATTTCACTGATGAAAATATTGATTGAGAGGCCCAGTACCAATCCCTGCAGAACCCCACCTGAAATACCCTCACTCAGTGATGATTTGTCATTGACAACTACTTTTTGAGGTCTCAGTTGTGCAGTCTTTGAAAGTGATTTAAGCTAAACATGAACAAAACACTCTTATTTCAGAAGGAGAGCATCCACACATGGAGCTGTTTGGGAATAGCTCTTGTGCTTTAAATTCACACCGTACCTTTAATCTGAATTAATTTTGCAAGGCCTGAGAATTTTGTTTTATTTTGTGAACTTGCATAAGTGAATGTGAAGAAAAGTGGGGTCAGACTGATATTTGGGAGGTAAGGGCTCTGACTGACTTTTTTTTTTTTAGCATGCCCAACACATTGGTATGTGAAAACCTGCTCAAACTGGATAATTAGTTTACAGGATTTTTAATGGTATTATTATTATGTATTTGAATTATTGTAGTGCCAAGGAGTCCCAATCCTGGACCAGGACCTCACTGTTCCAGATGCTGTACAAATACAGAACAGAAAGACAATCTTTTTGTTCTGTTTCCCCAAGGAACGCTGCTCCTATTTTATCCATTGGAGACTTACTTTTTTAACACTTTTTTTTCACCCAGGTTTTGCATACAATATACTTTTTACATATAAGAGAGGCAACATTTTGGTTATTGAGTTCAGTTTCTTCACTTTATAAACAGATGACTTCCCTTTGCAACCCCCGTATTCATTAATATTGGGATTTTGTTTTCTTCATAGTGCCACTCAGCAACCCGTGGCCTGTCAGACACTGTAGGGGCACAAAAAGATCTATTTATCGTTCCCTGTCAGTGGCGATCAAACAGGACTTTCCATTGCTAAGACAGGGAAGTCCAACATTGTAATAGATACTTGAGAATAGGCAGCTGTAACAAAAGGAAAAAAATCCCCAAGACTCATGGTGGACTAGGAAAGAGGTAAGTACACAACTTTTGTTAAAGAAAAACTCAATGTGGGAGAAGGGGAGGGGGTGGGGGGGAAGATCACTATAGCTAACAGCTCTTTGCATGACACTGTATTTCAGTGGGCAGATGGAAGTATGGTACTATTTAAAATACATTATTAATCATTCTAGTTTTCCCAGCAGCAAAGATTTGATAAGTAAGATAAAATCATGTTCTTAGAATGGAATGTATTCATGGTCAATGCCTCTCTCCTTTATTTATTAGATATACTTCTCTGTATTGGCACCATTGTGTGATAAAATGTCTCCAGAGTAGATGGTGGATATTTTCTTTCTTAAGGATCTCTTCAGAGACATGGGAAGTAGGGTCAGATTCCCTTTAACAAAAATAAAAATGAAACATCACTAACTCATTGATTGCCTTCCCACTTTCAAAATGAATTTTTTTTCTACCTCAGCATGATGATTCTAGTTTACAAATACCTCCATAATAAGAGTCTAGTGTGCAGGAGTATAATGCTTCATTTCAATGACATCCTGGAGTAAGTTTATTATACATTCAATTCACTGCTGTGAGTCTGTGGCTACAGTTACTGGGAAGAGCTCTCAATGAAAGGATTTGACTCTGCATGGAAAATCATGGACCAAATTAATCCCTGTTGTAACTCAATTGCCTTCATTAGACTTACATCAGGAAAAGATTTGGCACAATGCATTCAGCCATTACTCTGCAGGGGGATGCCTTTCATAAAAGCTATTTTCCATTTTGTTTCTCTGCGACTTACATATTTCAGTCTCTGAGTAGTGAACGTGGGTGATGATGATGGATATTTGGGGATTTCTTCCTGTTACAATGAAGTTCTTGTGCAAAATAATTTCATAACCTTTTGCCATAGAACAAGGTACCATGCCTAACAGACTCAGGTTCAGCTGAAGCAGCGTCAGGCTTTACTCCAAGAACACAGCACCTAGCAGGTAGCAAGACAGGCAGCCATTGCATTGGCTGACTGACTGAATTCTTCTATAGCCAGCATGGGTGGCCTCTGGTGGGCAACAACCAATAGCGGGTAAGCTGCACTAATTCAATTACAAGCCCTACACAGGGGGCCTGAATTCCTTACTAATAGGATCAATTATAAGTCCTGCATAGGCTGCATGAGTTCTTTATAGCCTGAAGATTCTGATATGAATCATGGGAAGTGCAAAGAACAAAGTAGAAATTCTCGTGTAAAGAAAGTGCAAGGTACAGGAGGTAAAGAAAAAATCAAACAAATTTGTTATTGTATAAAAATATCTCCACCAATTCAACAGAAAATAATATTACCTAGCATTCAGAAAATCAGAGGCGAAGGAGGAGCTGCTGATAGTACCCACATCATAATCTTTAGTTCAGTGTTTAGGAGGCTCATTCAGGATGTGGGAAATACAGGTACAATTCCCCACTCTGCCTGATGTTGAGAAGGGATTTGATCTTGGATCTCCTGTATCATTGCTGATTACCCCAAGCGCTGGTCTACAGAGTCACTCTCGTTCTCACTCTGGTTAAATGAATATTTAATTAGTTATACCCAGTGGAACAGCTTAAAGAGTAGAGACTGAGAAAGCCCCACACCAGACTATCCCAGTAGTTAGGTGACTCTTCTGTAATGAGGAAGACTGAAGTTCAAATACATTCTCCACCTCAGGCAGAGTAGGGAATTGAATCTAGCTTTTCCACTTCTTGGTTAAATGCCCTACCACTGGGCTAAAGGCTACAAAGATCATGTGGCAGCACCTTCTCCACCCAAGTCCTCCCCAAATTCATGTCAAATTCACTATTTTTTTCAGGTTGTCCAAAACAGCAATATTTGGTATATAAACTAGTCTTCCAGAATATTTCCCCCAGCTCTAGTTGGGATCAGTGGTATATTCACAATAAACTGCTTTCATGTTTAGTGAACGCTGGTAGGTTGCATTTACCTAACCTGAGTGCCATTTATGGCATTTACTCATTAGCAATATGTCAGTGTGATAATGTTTTCTGTTGTAATAGCTTTGACCTATTTTGTTGTTTAACAAATACATCATCATACCATTAATTCTCCAAGTCAGAGAGAGTTTTTTAATTAAAACTGATAACAGTAAACTTGCTCTATTTGATGTTATATTTTATTTTTTTCTCATGTGTCTGAAATAGTCTCCCAAATAATCAGATAAGGGTTTCCTTTTCTTCCAACATATTTTATTACTTTTACTACAGATGGTGCAGTGCAAAATTTTTTAAGAGATTCATTCAAAGAAAAAAAATTAGGTCCGAAAAATGTGAGCGATGTTGTGTTATATAAACAAATGTGATTGATGAGGAAACAACCTTTTTGTATACAACTATAGCTCTAGAAAACTATGTTTGTAACATGTTTGTTCTTTCTGTAGAATTTGAATTAAGTTTCAAATTCCAGCATCTGCTGGGAAGGTTGCCTGACAATACCATTTGTTGGTATCCAGGCAATAAAAGCTAAGGAACAATGATTCTGATTAAGCACAAGGCTTAAGCATATGCTTATCTTTAAACAGGTGAATAATTCTATTGGATTTAATATGACTATTTACATGCTTCAAGTTAAGTATGTATTTAGCTGCTTTGGTGAATCTGGGCATTGGAGAGGTCAAAGTTTGAGGGCCTTTTTCTCTGTTGCCTTGCATAGTAATTTACAGCAGTATGAAGCTTGAGTAAACCACTGCCATTCTGACTGGTAGCACTTTACACTTGCTTTGCATTCACTTTTGGTTGGTGTGAATGAGTGCACAAAGTTCAGGGAAACACAGAATCAAATGTTGAATTTTTGGGATAGAGATGCAAGCCTTTCTGACTCTCTGTAATTCCTGTTTCCTTAGTTCCCCCAAGTACTAAAGTTGAAAGATGTCACATGTGTAGAAGTTGACAGGCACTAGAGAGTGGGGGAAGACAATTTTGAATGAAGTGGTGGACACAATATATCCATGTTCAGAAAGGTCTGAATTCATTTTATCCTCCCATTTGGATAGCTAAAGTACATTTGGCTCAGAACCCAACATGAGGTGGTTTATGTGGATTGAGGGGGAAAAATGTCCTTTGATGATGGAGTCTACTTCAGTGACAATTTTTTTTAGGGAGAACATGAAGATTGCTAAAAGTCCGAGCTGAAGCCCACTGAAGTCATTTGAATGACTCAGTTGATTTCAGTGGTCTTTGGATCAGGCCCTAATTGAGATTTACTATAATATGATGATGAATTTTGGAAATAATTTTCTTCAACACATTTCTAATTGGTAATTGAGCATATTAAAAGGACCAAATACACACAAAAGATTAAAATGAAACATAGTGATATAAAGTGTGTTGTAATATGAAGTAGTACTTATATGCTTTATCAGAGATGGAACACGTAAAATGCAAACCATCCCACATATAAATAGATGACTGGGATGGAATGCATTGAAATGTTAATAATAGATCATATTAGCAAGCTGTATGTTGACATGGAGCTTCCATCCCCATGGTATTGATTTTTATTTCCTCTGAAGCTCTCCCAATGAGTTGTGACTAATCTATATTTAATTTGAAATATTCAGTTAAATGTCCCACATCTCTATTTCATGAAGTCCCTCTCCTTTTTCTGCAGTAGCTTTTCCATACTCTATAACCACACAGATCATAGTTAAACATGCTGTACATGAGCCCTAGGAGAGATCTTTCAAATGACTCATAATTAGTTTGATAGCCAGTACTATTAGACCATCCGCAAGATTTTCTCCCCTACTGGTTAGTTTCATGATCTGTGACACGTTCACGGGAATTACAGAGACTGAGATTGTAAAAGATGCATTTAGATTAAATTGAATAATGTTTTCTACCTGTGACTGTAATTGCTTAAGTATTGGTATCACATGACCAGCATGAATGCAGCTGTCTGAAACCTGTTCTGGTCAATATAATTATTGCCTCTGTGGAATATAAAATAGGAGGACAGCACCAGTTTTAAATTTCCTATATTTTCCTAATTATTTAATTAGAAACTGTTTGATAAATCCAAGCCCTATAATTACAACCGTTTGTAAATGGGGTTCTTTTGTTTGCTCATTTTTTCCCCCATTAAAATGCTGACCTTTCTTTGAAAGACCAGAAATATTCAGCTGTAAACTGAAAAGTTGTTTGTTTTTTTTCAATTGAAAAGTAAAAATGTTCCTTGAAAGCAGTCATTCTCTCCCTCCTACCCCTGCACTCCTCCAAATGAATCACAAAGCCAATTAGTTTAAAAAAGTTTCAAAAGAATTATTTTATTAGCCCTATTTATAAGCGCGCACTGCTCAGCTTGTCATGAACATTTAATGCTTCATAAATTAGAAAGCCTTGATGTCTCTTGCCCATAGGGGTGTTATAACACAATTCAACATTTGACACTTCATGGTATTGAATTTGTCTCTGGAAGGATTTTTGTTTCGACATTATTGATTTTTTAAAAAGTTTTGTAGGTAAAAAATGGTAGGGTTCCCAGGTTTTTGCCATCCCCCATCCTATTCCTGGGGCTTGATGAGGCTCAAATGTTGTAACTTGCACAGGTGGATAGCAGTGCCTAAGTGGCTGTTCCATTGACCACAGACACGAGAGAATAGTATGTTTCATCCCCTCCCTTCCCTCTCCCAGCCAACCTTAAAATGCTGCCTACACTAAGGAATAGGGAATCTAGAAAGGGCTGGATCTACACTAGCTGATTATTCTTCTGTGTGAGGAGAATCTTTCACTGCTCCCTTAAGGCAGCTTTATATCTTCTTTGCACTGCTGCAGCAGCACAAACAGAGCTTAAGAGGGCCCGAGTATCTGGTTGATAATGCTTGACGCAACTTTCTAGGTGTCAGACAGTCTGGAGTGGCTCACAATCATTGACTGCCAATCTCAGGGAAGATTGTCAAGAAGCTGGGCAAAAACCCAGATGGGTTGTATGTTCTATGATTAGATTTCATCAACCCAGTCTATCTTGCCACCCAGGCAAGCTGGATTTTGTCATCGATGGTTGCTTACATCAAAAATCACATCAATGTTCTGGTTACTCCCAGTCCCAAAGGACTAGTCACTTACCCCAGGTCAGCTGTACTTCAGATCTCAAATCAAAGACAAAGCTTGTAACCAATCCTGTAATAAATTAACTAAAGGTTTACCAGCGAAGAAAAAGAAATATAAGAGTTATTTACAAGGGTAAAAGGAGGTAAAGATATACTCACAAATGAGATACAGTCTTAGGTTCCAAAAGATGATAGTAGCTGCTATAATATGCATGCTTTGTAAAACCCTTAGGGCTAACACAAGCTAAAGAGCTGGGGACTCCTTACTTATGCTTAGAAATCTTTACTCCTCAGAGCCCAAGCAGAATAGAAATAATAATTTCTCCTTAACAGGCATTTTTATTCCCTTCCCCCGGCATTCAAGCTGTGATGAGAAGAAGACATGTGCATGTACCGTCTTCATGGGTCTTGAGGAAGCAATCAACAATGTCTTTTGTCCACTGTGGCTTATCTGATGTCTGCAGCTCTTCTCCTGTTGGGGAGGAGATAACACCTCTTGCAGTGATGTAGTATTTCACACTTGGGCCTGGTCTACAATGGGGGGGATCGATCTAAGATACGCAACTTCAGTTATGAGAATAGCGTAGCTGAAGTCGACATATCTTAGATCAACTTAGAATCACTTACGTCACGTCCTCGCGGCGCGGGATTGACGGCCGCCACTCCCCTGTCGACTCTGCTTCCGCCTCTCGCCATGGTGGAGTTCCGGAGTCGACGGCAGAGCGATCGGGGATTGATTTATTGCGTCTACACTAGACGCGATAAATCGATCCTCAATAGATCGATCACTACCCGCCGATCTGGCAGGTAGTGTAGACGTGGCCTTGGTAATGCTTCTCTCCTGACTGTGGGGGATTTACAGTCTTAGCAGATATTTAAACATTACTTTATAATATGGAATACAAATATTATAAGTAGGATTAATACATGCAGCTTCCTACACTAAACACATTCTTATAACACTAATATCTATCTTAACAGTACTAACACAGAGGTGAGCCACACTGGTTTCCAGCTCTGCATTTGTCAGTATTCAGTAAGGCCTTGGCATGAGCTGGCACCTAGTCTGGCAGCATCACATTAGGCATTGCGAGCATCTAGCACAGAGTTTGGTTCAGTATTTTGGAAGTTGGTGTCTTGTAGCAATCAGGAGGAAGGGAAGATGGATAAACAGGTGTAAATTGTACTACATGCGTCAAACAAAAAGGGCTTTACAATAATTGATATAAGCTCCAGAGCCACAAGACACAATGATCGTTTTCTCTGCTGCCTCTATGGGGGAGAAAGGAAAGGGACAGTTCTGGCTACCTTCATTTTCATGAATTATAATGTTGCTTATCCAGAAGTCTGCCCATTGAGTTTTATCGCTTTGGTTAGAGCTTGTTCATGTTTCCATTTGTAAATGTTATTGTGATGTTCTGCCCAATGTCAGCTCTGAGAGCTGCTTCCTCCCCTGGAAGTGGCTCCTCCCTTCTCATCTCTGGAGACACACTGTCTCCCTGTGCTAAGCCCAGGCCAGGTATGACCCCTCCCCTCCCAGCTGTTCCTCTCTTCTCACAATTGCTTCTGGGATTACGGAAGCAATTTTCCTTTTTACTGCAGGTTATGATATTAACAGCTTTAGATATAGTTAATATATTAATACCAATGAGAATTTCTGCTGGAAAGTAAAGCAACACACCCACTTTTAAAATGCTATCTGCACCTTCCCACTCCAAGTGCACTTTAGCCAAAAGCACAGTGGTGTTAAATTTTCCCAGTGCAAGGAGTTCTACACTTTCCCCATGCATCATATCAGTCTCCCTGACCATGCCTTCTCTATCTGGGCACCTGTTTCTCCACCCTTGGCATTCTTTAATGAATTCTTCTTATAAAAGTTCATCAGGAACACCTGAGCATCTCTGTGGGTTCTGTGTATGACAGCCACATTGACCAGGGCATGGCGGGGTATAGGTTTAGATTCCCTTTGTTTAGGGCAATTGTCCCTCAGGTGCTTTGTGAAGTTACATATGAAATTACTTCTTGGACTGTCCTAATGTGAAGGGGGGAGAGGGATGTCTGCATATATGATTAGCAGGAAGAGGTCGCTTTTAGGGAGGTGAGTACCTGGGCTCCCAACCACCTTCCTTTTTCCCAGGGATAAAACAGGGTACCCCCTTTACACAGGGCTTGCACATAGGAGTCAGCCAGATCTACTGCTTCCGGTACAGAACCTAGAGTCTTATCCCAAATATCTTCTCTAATCTCCTCTAAGCATATGCTCAGGAGACATTCCGGCACAAAGAGTGAAAATAATTGGTCATCATTCTCAGCTCCTAGCCCCTTTGCTCATTTCCTCATCAAATCACACATTTTACACACATTCTTTATGACTTTATCACCTTTTTTGAGGTTTCTAAAATTATCAGGAGTAATTTGAAACCTTTACAACACAGCCTTTTAAAAGTCATCGTATTTCAAAGACTGATCAATTTCTATTTCATTAAATAGACCTTTGCCATCAGTATGGGGATTCTGTGGGTTTCTGGAATTCTGTGCAATTCAGAGTCTTTCAAAAACTGTGAGGTATTCTTCAATACAATCCACTTCCTTGTACGCAGGGCACATATTAGCCCCTCTGAGTGTTCCTTGTGGAGAGGGAATACTCAGGAACTGTGGGATCAGCCTCTGCCTTTCCCATATGCTCAGGTTATGCTGCCTTTTCGTCTCTTTTTCTTGGGTTTCCTTCTCTTTCAGTTCCAAGATTTGCAGGTGTTCTTCTTGCCGTTGCTTTTGGCCTCCCTCTCTTCAGCTATCTTGTAAGCCTCCCATTTTTGGTATTCTCATTCCTTTTTTTTTCTTTTTTTGGTGCAGCTTCCCATTTCTGATGCTTTCTTTAGCTTTTTGATCATCCTCTTATCTGGCTGGTTCTAATTCGTGGTCACTTCACTTATACATTCTTCTTTTCTGTTTAGTTAAACAAAGTAAACAAACAGAAAACAACAAACTGTAACATTTTCTGACCGTTCCCAGACATTTCACTCTGAATCACTTAAAAAATCTAGTTGTCCATTGCTTGAAGGGTGAAGCTCACTCAACCGGTCAGCTGTGTGTATATCCTACAACTGCTAGGCCACTGTGACATTCTGTTCACTTGTTCAGGATACCCAAATTGTAAGCCACTGTGCTATCCCTCTGCATTAGCGGGTTGAGAGCTTTGCTGGCAATTAGACCATGTTAGTCCTGGCACATATTTTGTTCTTCAGCCTCATGGAATATACTTCTCTGAGACAGCGTGCACTGCATTGACAAACTGGTTGTAATTTTTTGGCATTGGCTCAATCCTTCTTACAACAGGATCGAGGTTGCTGGTGAAGCCCTCCGATTCTGCATTCTTAAAATTAAAGCAGTTCTTGAATGGTACTGAGTTTGTTGTTGTGGCTGCACTGATCTGGATGGCAACGGCAAGGTGCTGCAAATATGGAATCAGACCCATGTAGGATTCATAAAGGTTTATGCGCTTGGCAACATTCAGGGCACATCCAGAGTGTTGTGTAGGAGTAGTGCACACACTGCTCCATCCAAGGGCATCAACCTTGGAATCTCGCCAAGATGACATGAACCGTGGGAAGCCTCTCAGGACTGGGCTCAAGGCCCGAGAGCAAGGAATGCGGTAGATAGAAATTGGTAAATAAGAATGTTAAACAAAGCCAGTGTATTCCTTTTATCTGTTGGAGAATGTAATGCGCGGGGGGAGAGAAAGAATAAACGGGAAGGTGGAAAGCTGACAGGCAGAAGCCCGTTAGCAGACTAGCCTGCTTGCTTGATAAAAGCTGTGTTCTGTCTTGTCATTGAACCGCCACAGACCCAAACTAAGCTTATTACGTGAACCAGTTATGCTGTTGCCCCCAAATGCCAGATCAGCGTTTTAACTCCATTTCCATCAGCTGCTGCCGAAAAAAGTGAAGAGCTTAAGGTGATGGTTTAGTGGTTAAGGTGATGGTTTAGCCCTCACCCCAACCATCTGCTCCAGCCCTGAGCCCCTCCCACACCCCAAACCCCTCATCCCCAGCTCTGCTGGGTGGCGGGCATCAACAATTTTCTTCAACTGGGTCGCCAGAAAAAAAGTTTGAAAACCACTGCCTTACAACACACACAGTGGCCTGGGTTGGGGTGGGGATTGCCCTTGTAACTTTTAGCCCCCTGGTGAAAGAACTCAGCCAGGATGTTGGAAACTGCAGTTCGATTCCCTTCCTCTGCCTGATAAGAAGAGATTTGAACAGTGATCTCCCACCTCTCGGGTGAGGGTCATAACCACGGGACTATAGAGTCATTCTCATGCTTTCAGCCCTCCAATGTATATTTAATTATTTCTTTAATGTGGAGTGGCTTGAGTGGGAGAAATTGAAAAAAATGTCCCTCCCCTCCATCAGAATACCCCATAACAATGTGGTTAGGGTATGCACCTGAGAGCTGGAAAACCCTTTTCATCAAGCAGAGGGGTGAATTGAACCAGGGTCTGACAAATCCTGGTTACGTCCCCTGGATACTGGGATAACAGTTATAAGGGAGAGCCTCCCTTTTGCTTTGTGGGAGTTAGACATGCTCAGAGCATGCCTATTGGATCAGGCCCTGCAGGCAAGATAGGCAGCGGAATGCCCATCTTCACCTAGTCTGAGGATCTCGTTGGTGCTTAGGCAAGATATAGACATAGGTGCTGACTTCTGCTGGTGCCGGTGGGTGCTCGACCCTCCCTCTATCCCTGGCCCCGCCCCGACTCCACCCCTACCACACCCCCTCCTGGCCCTGTGTCTCCCCCATTCCAACCCCTTCCCATAAGTCCCTGCCCCAACTCTGCCCCCTCCATGCCCCTATTCCACTTCTTCCCCAAATCCCTGCCCTGGTCCTGTCTCTTCCCTGCCTCCTCCCCTGAGCATGCCATGTTCCCACTCCTCCCCCTCCCTCCCGGAGTTTGTTACTCCACGAAACAGCTGTTTTGCAGCGGCAAGCACTGGGAGGTAGGTGGAGGAGCGGGATGCAGTGCGCTCAGGGGAGGAGGTGGAGGTGAGGCGGTGGGGTGGGGCTGGGAGCTTGGCTGCCAGTGGGTGGAGAGCACCCACTAATTTTTCCCCATGGGTGTTCCAGCCCCGGAGCACCCACAGAGTTGGTGCCTATGCATATAGGTGTTCAGATGCCTGCCCGAGGCAGCAGTGTGCATGCCCAGTGGCAGAAACTTAGGTGCCCAGGAGCTTTTACAATGGAAATGTAGGCACTTAGTGAGTTTAGGCACCTACAGGGTAGGTGACAGCTGATCAGGGATTTTATGGATTTCAGTGGCACCTGCATCTGGGAGTAAGGTAGCCAAATCCCTTTGCAGATCTGGGCCCTGGTTTTCTCCTTACCCTTAGAATTGTTTTTGACTGACAGCCAGTGAAACTTAATCCTTTACTGCCTCCAAAGCCAGCTACAGTGGAGACAGTAGCACACACCTCCCTAACGGTGTGCAACAGCCCATTATGTAATAGCTTTAGTATCAGTCATTCTCAGCATAGCATTATGTATGTATATGTGGTAGGAACAGGCTTTGTCTTTTGGGATGAGTTTGCAGTATTGCCCTTCTTTGGTTGAACAGAGACAATGGGATATCCAGAGAGGAAGGTTTCATTTGGATCTTTTTGTAATATTATTACATTTCGCCAGTTGTAAATTAAATGTATCCGGCTAACTTTCAGGGAAAGTTAAATCCTCTGGTTACTCAGAAGCCAAGTACAACTTAGACTGTGGGGCACTCTTCCCCTCTGAGTGTGCCCAACCCACTGCCTAGTAACTGTAACATGAGAGTACCACCTGGTAGGGTCAGAAGAGAGGTTTAAGCCCTTGCCTATACAAGAAGGGTGCAGCGGTTTAACTTAAATAGTTTTTTAATCACAATTAGTTAAACCAGTGCAAACCTTTCGTGGAGACTCTTATTTAGGTTTGAGTGGCTTATTTTGATTTAGCTCAAGTTGACTTCTAATGGATTTAAGCTAAACTGAAACCAATCTGCTTTAAACCAAAAGAAGAGTTATGCACAAGTTTAAATCAGTTTAAAATAACACCTTAAAGTATGCCAGTGTAACATTCCCAGGTAGGCAAGGCCTGAGGCTCATTGCTTATTCAGTCCATACATACACTAACCAGGGAGAAAGAAAAGGAGTACTTGTGGCACCTTAGAGACTAACAAATTTATTTAAAAGTCTCGAAGGTGCCACAAGTCCTCCTTTTCTTTTTGCGGATACAGACTAACACGGCTGCTGCTCTGTAACTAGGGAGACTGTCAACAAAAGTGCATTTAGTGCCAGACACAAAGCTTCTATCTGCCATCAATTGTAGTAATTGGCAGACTCTGCAGGCAGACTGTAGACTAAAGGGCATGGAGATTGAACTGCTTCTCTCTCCTAGAGAGGGGAGAAGCACAAACCTGCTGTAGTGTCAGGAAGTTTATCCTTCTATTTCTCTTGCTGTTTCGATTCTCTGAAGTAATGGACGATTTCGCTCTACAGTGCTTTTGAGCCAGCACCTTCAACATGCTAAAAGAAATTCACTTTATTAAAAGCTACTACTTTTTTTAAGAAAAAACTCTAATGTTGACTACAATAAAGCAAATATTCCTTAAAAGTAGCAATCAATATTATATGGAGAAAGACAGTCACTTTGTTATTTGTTAAGAATAGACTCAATATTTTGGTATCTGAAAACCCTGCATGACTATCCATAGTATTATTAAGAAGACATACTGTATTCCCTTTTGTGAGCAGATTTGAAAGAGTTTCTAGTAGAGAAGAGAGAACTTATGGTGTATATGAGAATCAGTTATATAATACTGTTAATATCTGTCTTACATAACTGGACATGAAAATCTTATCCTATTAGTGGCTTTTGCAAACTGTTGCTGATCGCTAAAAAAAGCAGTGGTTTAATCTATGTTTTTATATTGCGTATTGACTATATATGGTTCAATATTGGTAATAACCATTTTTTATATTGTACACTTTATTAATATTGTGATAGGAAAATACAGTTTCAGATATATTTGGATACATAAGGCTAGATGTCTTCTATATTGTTTCTTTTATTTTCTTTATATTCGATCTCCTTTAACACTTGCAGATGTCCCTATACCTTGGCACGTTACGGGAGGTGAAATGCACCCGTGCAGAGATTCAGCACATGGCCTGTGCCCACCACTTTATTCCCACTTGATCCCTCAGAACTGGCCTTGTGTGGGATCTCTGTACAGGGACAATTCTTTGCTCAGTGAAAAACTGAGCACTAAGAGTAATCCCATTTACCAAGATGTGATATGATGTATGGACATAGTTTTGAAATGTACACACAGGACCCCAGGTGAGATATGATTATGCAACAGCAAAAAATGCCTCCATAATTAATGATGATGGAAAACTGGGTTTTTGATTAAATACAATTTTTCATGAAAAATGTCTGATTTCTGCAGAAATTTAAAGGTCCAAGAGCACTGGGAGCTGTTAACTATCTCATAGCTTCCCCCACCTCAACCCTAAAGCCTAAAGTGTTCCGTGTTAATTCTCTAAAGCCCTTTTATTCCAGAGAATTAAAGGTTTGTCAGTTTACAGCCCAGGGAGGAGATGACACTGAGTGGCCTGCAGGTGTCTACTATGAAGGAAAAAGTGACAGTGGCGTGGAAGAGGTAAACCTCTCTGTGACCCTTGGATGTATGCAGAGACAGCAGATCAAGGAGCTGTGCACTAGCTTCATGCCGATGTTCTCAGCCACCCCAGGACAGACCGAATGGGCGTACCACTCCATTGACACAGGTAATGCTCACCCAATTAGAGCCCAAGCTTACCGGGTGTCTCCTCAAGACAAAACTGCTATAGAACGGGAGATCCAGGACATGCTACAGATGGGGGTAATCTGCCCCTCAAAAAACTGTCTGAGGGGGAAAGCCACTGGTCAATCACTGAAAAGGAATGTTACGTCATTGCGTACGCTCTGGATAAGCTCTGCCCATACGTTTGGGGACGGCGTTTCCACCTGCAAACCGACCACGCTGCGCTGAAGTGGTTTCATATTGTCAAGGACAATAACAAAAAATGTCTTCAGTGGAGTTTAGCTCTCCAAGATTTTGATTTTGAAATACAACAGATTTCAGGAGCTTCTAGCAAAGTGGCTGATGCACTCTCCCGTGAAAGTTTCCCGGAATCAACTGGTTAAAATTGTCCTTGAAATGTGGAAAATATTCTTAGTTTTTGTTTAATCAGTAGTATATCTAGAGGTGCATGTGTCTTATTAACTCTGTTTTTTCCTAGAGCTCCAGGAAGAAATCGCAGCCAGTGTGGAGTAGGCTGTCCAGCACTGTCTGTAATTTGGGGGGGCGTGTCATAACCATACAGCTAAAGGGTATCATAAAATCCCCCCTTTACCTGTAAGGGGTTAAGAAGCTCAAATAACCTGGTTGGCACCTGACCAAAAGGACCAATAAGAGAAGAAGATCCTTTCAAATCTGTGGGGGGAGGTTTTTTGTTTTGTGCTTCGATGTTGTTCTCTTGGGACAAAGAGAGGGACCAGGCAGGAAAAAAAACCAAACCCTCTCCTAAAACCATTCCTGAAATAAGCCTCTAAGATTACAAATTGTAAGTATAGCAAGAGAATGCGTTAGTTTAGCTTTTGTTTTAGCTTGTGAATTTTCCCTGTGCTAAGAGGGAGGTTTATCCCTGTTTTTTGGTAACTTTGAAGTTTTGCCTAGAGGGGAATCCTCTGTGTTTTAAATCTTATTACCCTGTAAAATAACCTTCCATCCTGACTTTACAGAAGTGCTTCTTTTACTTTTTTTCTTTATAATAAAGTTCTGTTTTTTAAGAATCTGATTGGTTTTTAGTGTCCTAAAAACCCAAGTGTCTGGTCTGTGCTCACCTTGTTTACGTGTCTGGTTGGAAGATTATTCTCAAGCCTCCCCAGGAAAGGGGGTGAAGGGGCTTGGGGGAATATTTTGGGGAAACAGGAACTCCAAGTGGTCCTTTTCCTGAATCTTTGTCTAACTCACTTGGTGGTGGCAGCAGTACTCATCCAAGGACAGGGAAGGATTTGTGCCTTGGGGAAGTTTTTAACCTAAGCTGGTAGAAATAAGCTTAGGGGGTCTTTCTTGTGGGTCCCCACACCTGTATCCCAGAGTTCAGAGTGGGGAAGGAACCCTGACAGTTGTCATTAATCATTTGGCATCTGATCAGTTTATCAGAAATATAAAAAAAGCTAATATGCTTCTTGTCTCTTTTTATGTAATGACAAGCAGTGGGTTAGGGTGTAGGGGGGCAGAAAATTGCTGTGGCATAAAATGAGAAATTCAAAGCTCCCTCCTCCCAAGTGTAAAGTTGCCTCTGACCCTGCCTAAAAGAGGAGATGCATCCTTTCCATAGTATTAAAGACCTCATTTGCCTCCTGGATACCACTTTCTACTCCCTTACCATATCAGATGCTAGAAGCCCTAACTGTCCTTTACCCAGATTCCAAAGATTCCAGCTTCTCCCCAGTATCTTCTCCCACTGCCAATCCTAAAGTCTGCAGCATACTGTCAATTTGTGTGAATGTAAAACTAATTGAATTTAATTTCAAAATTAAAACCTTACACAGAGGAAATTATATTGGTCGGACTTGGTTGAGAGGCCAAGAAGGGGAACTTGGGAAGAAGGCTTGCGGGGGTTCAGTATCACACAATCCCAGAGTCCCTGCTTCACAACTTGTTGTATCAGCATGGGGCTTCCAGAGACTGATCATTTCTAAGGCCAGAAGGGATCACTGTGGTCATCTAGTCTGACCTCCTGTATAGCATAGGGCATAGAACTACCCTGAATTAATTACTGTTTGAACTAGAGCATATCTTCTAGAAAAAACATCCCATCTTGGTTTTAAAATTGCCATTGATTTATGGATAGTCCACCACAACCCATAGTAAATTGTTGCAATGATTAGTTACCACTACTATTAAAAATGTGTACCCTGTTTCCATTCTTAATTTGTCTAGCTTCAATTTTCTAGCCTTTGGAATATGTTATACTTTTGTCTGCTAGATTGAAAAGCCCATTATCAAATTTCTGTTCCCCATGTAAGTACTTATGCACTGTGATCAAGTCATCCTTTAACCTTCTCTTTGTTAAACTACATAGATTGAGCTCCTTGCTGCAATCACTATAAGGCAGGTTTTCTAATCCTTTAATCATTCCCATGGCTCTTCTCTGACCCCTCTCCAATTTATCACCATCCTTCTTGAACTGTTGGCACCAGAACTAGATGCGGTATTCCAACAGTGATCGTCATGTGTGTAGTTTGTGGGGGGCTAGACAGGACATTGCCCCCCCACAAACAGAGGCAAGGCATGGGGGAGCACATAGGGTCATATGCCTCTCCCCCCAGATTTCTGCAAGTGCTGACTTGCCAAGGGATTGCTCTGCTTGGCCTGACGGGCTCAGTCGTTCCCATGCTGTGCCTCCCCCCAGCACATTTCCAGCTCACTTGGCCCCTCTCCCCGCAAGCCAGGCAAGGGCCAGGAGTGGAGGGAGTGGGGCGGAGTACTTCTCCACTCTGGGTTGCTGCCTCCTGGGTCCTAGTGCCAGTTTATTTCCCCTTCTGTGTGTGCTGGGCACCCTGCATGGCCACCATCCTGTTTCCTGTATAACAGTGAGTGCCTGTGGTAGGGCAGGGCAAGGAGGCGGGGTGGGGCAGGGGAAATGAGAGAGTAGTGATGAGGAGGTGGAAGAGGCAGTGGGGAAAGAAGGGGGATGGCACAGGGGCAGGGCAAAGAGAAGGGGGTTGGAGAATGTGGGAGTGGGGGACAGTCGGGAGAGGAAGGCAGAGGGGATGGGGAAGAGAAGGGGATAGGGGACTGCAGGGGAAGTGGGAGCTCAGAATGCATCAGCTGCTGAGGCTCCCCTGTAAACCCCCACCCCCACCCCCCAGCACTGGCAGCCAAGTACCATTTCATGTTGGCGGGGGGGGGGAAGCCAGAGATCCAGGCTTCTCCAAATATTGCAGTCAAACTACACCTATGGTGATCATTCCAGTGCCAAATACAGATGTAAAAATAACCTCTTTACTCCCACTCTAGACTCCCTGTTTGTGCATCTCAAGCTTGCATTAGCTCTTTTGTCCATAGCATTGCATTGTGAGCTCATGTTTAGCTGATTATTCATCATGATCTACTTTGTTTTCACATCGTGTTAGGTCCTTGTTTTTATTTTCTTTGTCATGATTTTTAAAAAAGTAAAAATAATTTTAGAATGCCAGGGATTGTATATGTCTTTTATGTACGCTTGTATTATTGTCATTCTTTGTTAGCTGGGTTTCTCCATTACTTGCAGTTTGTTCAGAATGTGGCAGCATCTTTCTTTGCTGTTCTGAGCCTGACTTTGATGAGTATATGCCCTCTGTTCTCAGCTGCATTTTAGGGATGCAGCCATAGCATTTTAGGTCAGCAGGTGATCATGCCTTTGCTATGATAGTCCCCAAAGTGTGGGACTTATTCCCTCTTGAAAGCTGTATAAGTCACTGTCTATCAACTTTTAAGAATCATTAACTTTTTTTATTCCAGTGGTGTTTTGATTCTGACCACCACTGGTCTCAATTTTATTACCTCCCTCTCATGATTTCCTCTCCTTCTCCCTTTTTTTTATGGTCCTAAATTTGGACTTTGTCAATAGATTTAATTTACTTCAATAACATTTACTTTAATGCTTATATGTTGTATTTTGAATAGTGTCATGGAAGTTGGTACAATTCAATAAAATTCCATTTTTTTATAATGGACAAATGCCATCAACTGACACTGAGCCAAAGACCAAATCCTGAGGTTCTCATTGAGTTTATTCAATACACTCTCTGATAAATTGAAACTAAAACCAAGGACCTCAGGATCGGATCTGCATGTTCAGCACTCAGGCCTTATAAAAATATACAGGAATAAGGACAGTACAAACAGTCTTTATGAAACCTAAGGAAAACTGACATGTGTATTCCGTTGCAGGTAAAGAACAACTTTTCTAAAAGTGTACTTAAGAACAGAAGAATGGCTGTAGCAGATCAGACCAAGGTCCATCTAGTCCAGTTCCCTGTTTCTGAGAGTGGCCATCACCAAATACTCAGAGGCAAGCCAAAGAACCCCTGTATATTATAATAATTTTGCCATGGGCAGGGTGAATGTTGGGTGACTCCTCTCTATGTGAAAAATCCAGTATAGCAAATTAGGGATATAGGGAAAAAATCAGTAAAAGAAACATAAAAATCAATACAATTCTAATGTTTTAAATACTGGACTGTTAGTTTAGAAATACAAAATAAGGACTTGATCTTACAAGCCCGTCTTCACATGAATAATCCTTTACACACAAAAGTAAAAGTGAAAGAGAAAGTTGGGAAACACAGCTCCCGCTCTTCTGCTAATGTCAGAGGGAGAATTCCTCCTCTGTCTCCGCTGGCCTTGGAGAGCTGCCATATTGGGTGGGTTGGGGGTCTCAGAAGGAAAAAAAAGGCAGTAGTTTTGAGGAGAGACCTTCCCTGCAGGAATGTGGCCACCCACCTTTGATGGTTGCTGTGTAGAGCATGGCGACTTGACTAGAGCCCAGCACCTGAACACAAAGAGAACTAGCAGATTGATAATAGCAGAACAACACATAGAAATCATCCTTGGAGGGTGCAGTCTTAGATGTGTTGACACCGGTCATCTTCAGCAGCACCAGGAGGCATATCTGGAGAGATAAATGATTGTGGCCAGGGCTGCCTACTAAATCTCTGAGACTGTCAGTTTGTCAAAAGGGGGGAAAAAAGGACTTTGTGACACCAAGGGTGCGATGGGGAAGAGAAAAAAGACAGAACAAAGGGGGCGGGGGGGCGCGGCACAGGTCTGTGGTGTGTGTGTGTATTTTGATGTGAGAAAATTAGGGCACATTAAGAGGTTTTCTTCTTATGGAGATTCAGACTGAATGATGTCAGCAGTTCTTTGACATTCACGGTGTGTACTGTGCCCACACACCTGGGACAGATCATGGTCATCAGCCTGGTGCCTTAGTGTGTGGGGAAACTTAGTGAGAGTTCAGCTATATTCCAGGAAGTGGAAATTTACAAACGTATTTTGGGAAATAATCACTGGCTAATTCTGGAGATTTACCGGTGCTTCAGGGGTCAGCGTAGACACAATATTTGGGAGATAGCATATCTCAAGTGCTAATGGGTTTGGATTATGTGAGGTTCAGGTTAAACTGTCTCACAGCTTTTTTTCTCCAAAAATGCTTGTCAGTATGCTGGAGTAGATAAAACATTTTAGTGGTGGATTTCAGTGAAAGACAAGTGTATTGTGCTGCTTTCTGGAGCAGTGCCAAGACAGTAGTCAAACATGATGCCAAATTGCAGCACAAGGCTACTTTGAATGGCAGCCTAAAGCATGTATGAGGATGTGAAAACAGGTGGTCTGGGATGTCTGGTATCAACAGAGCATCTGGTCACTGAAGTGTGACTGCATTGTATTTCGTTCTCCTAATCCAGAATGGTATTAGCAATGAGTGAAATAGCTGGCATCTCTCTGAAACCTCTCATTTTGTAATGTATCCCACTATCAGTATACACTAAAACTGTATTTTATGGCTAAAAAATTGTCCTTCTATAATTTCTCTACATAATGGGCATTTCTTACATCATTGGAAGCCATATTATCTTCACATTATGCCAGAGTATCTGTACAATATGGCTTCGCTTTCATTTGTGAGGACACACATCTGTTACAAGGCTTATGAATGTTTTTGGCCTCTTTGTTCAGCTACAACTGATGAGCTAAAGCAAACAGATATTTATTCTTACTTAATGTTACCAAATATATTATTTTTAGATGTGTTCAGATATTAAAATGACTGTAGTAGTTTTTATAACTGGGTACCCTCCTCCCCCTTTAAAATATGCACTTTTATACTAATATGTATCCCTAATGTAAACCAAATAGCTGCAAAACTTCCTATCAGAGGCTGGCAATGTTTGCCTGAGACACCCCAGCCTGCTAGCAGGATTGATACAGCAGGAAAACTGGTAAGTGTTTTTGTTTTTGTTTTGCTAACTCACTGGTGCAAATGGTTTATTCTCCAGTATAAGGGAGGTAGGATTAGCCCTAAGGCAGAGAACTAACTAGTGTGTTAGCTGGGATTTGGGGACAGACAAGTTTTGAGGGAAGGAATCATACTAGCAGTGCTGTCTGGGGAGAAGGCTTGTGCTGTGTTTTGTTGTAGTAGCATTTTAGAATTATAATTAGGTTAATAATCAGACTCCACAAGGTATGTATTTATTCATACTCTGACCGTGTAGTATTATTTGGAGTGAGTTGATGACTCACACAGCCTGGACAAAGCACCACTAACTCAGGAATTCTTCATAGAAGCAATGGACAGTGTTGCAAGTCAAGATGAATGGATTATCCCCCTGAAATCAAATGGGACATCTATTGATTTTAAGTTGGATAAAGGTGCACAAGCAAATGTGGTGCCAAAAAGAGTGATATTAGCTCTGAAACAAAAGCCACAGGCAGTAAAAGCCAAACAGGTAAAACTCAGGCTCACAGTAGAAAGCTTATTCCCACGAAGAGAGTTTGTGAACTAAATATACGGGCAAAAAACAAACCTGAAAAGATAAATTTTTTAATAGTACCAGGGAGAAGAATGCCCATTACTGAGTTAAAAACATGGCAATCCCATGCATGATCTCATCAAGAGGATCTACACTTTGGAGGATCAAGGGACCAAATTAATGAAGGAAGAGTTTGAGGACATCTTCCAAGGGATAGGGAAGCTCTCAGAGTACAGGATAGAGCTGAAAGAGCCAAATCATTTCATGATCCCTAAAAAAGTTCCCCTCACCATAACACAGAGGCTAAAAGAGGAGTGGATAGGTCCATTGCTGTGGGAATCATAGAACAAGCAGAAGAACCAAGAATGGTTTTCTACAATGACTCATTGGTCTTATGGAAAGACACAAAAGAATTAAACATTTAAAGAGAAAACATTTTTCACTACCTAACTAGGGAGAACTTTTAGGGACTCTGGCCGGTGCCTTTAGAAAAACAGAGTGCACATTTATTCACAGTCAATATTGTGGAGATAGTGTTTCCACAGACTACACTATGTTGTTCAGCACCTGTGGTGTTTCAGAAGAAAATACAAATTTTTGATAGTACAGCTGGTACTAAGGTTCTCAGATGATGCTATGATCTGGGGAAAAGCATGAGCATGACTAGAGGCTCTGAGAAGATTTGGAAAGAACCACAACTGCTGAGCTAAAGCTACCCAAACAAAAATGTAAATTCTGTATAAAGGAAATAAGGAGAGAAGATGGGAGAGAAGTTAGCACAGCAACATGTACAGGTAGATCACAGTAAGCTAGAAGCAGTCATAAACACATCTGCGCTGCTAGAAATTGATGTCAGTCTCTGGGGACTTAGACTTATAGAGAGACAAATAAGGAAAAACAGAAAACTCAATATGATTTGGGGTCGTGGGAGCTGCCACCACTATAGGAAAATGTTACTGTATGTTTGTGTATGACGGGAAATAATAGTCACAAGCAGAAGTGGTATTACAAAAGGTAGCCCTCTAGTTGTATGAAGTTGTCACCCCACACATACTGTCATCTCCAAATCCCAGAAGGGAGGGAGATGAGGAGTATTGAATTGGCCATCTTGCCTGAGAGGCAAGGCAACAACCCCAGTAGGCTAAGACAACGGAGCCCCAGGTGGAACAATCAGCAGACTTGCTACCTCCTGACAGAAGTCATGCTGATGTCTCAGGGAGACCCACAGGTCCCCGTGACAGTGCAGGGCACTTTAAAGACTAATTGAACATTGTTAATAAGTTTAGTTATTAGGCTGGTTAAACATATATGTAGTTGTGTTATAACAACGTTGGGGCGGGGGGGGGGGGGTTAGTGTTCTTGTTATTAAGTTTTAGCTTGGAAGGAAGATGTGATATTAGAGGCTGTACCTTTAAGGACTGAGCTTCCCAGACAAAGAGTCTGGGTGGGTTGCTGTGAAACTCTTGTTATTATGCACAGCCAGGTGGAACAGGACTCAGAATAAAGCAGAGTCTTATATGTGCATTAAGCACCAATTGATCACAGAACACCAGAGAAAATTTCTGTTTTATTACAATGGGAGTCTGAGAAGGAACTCATAATTTTTTAAATAAAGTTTCCAATCAATTTATGCAGTATCCTTCTTACAATGCTTCCCACTTCTGTTCAAGAGCACACGACCTGCAGGGATTCCAGGAAATTACCTGGGGTGCCCTTGGCCACATCTAAGCACAGATTTAAAAATTTCCTCTGGTGTTAATCAGGCCTGTCTCTTTAAAATGTATATTCATCGCATTCTCTCTTTTCCCAGGGGGCCCATGGATGCTAGCTCTGTACCTTGGAAGCTAACAGCTTGTGGCCCCAGTGAAAAAGAGACCCACAAGGACTTGTGGTGCCATTACCACTGTCTCCTTCTGTGAGGCCTAAGTAGAATGACTTGCTCAAATAAGATGGTGATGAGCATGGTATAAGAATCTATATAGAATAGAACAAAGGAACTTAGAAGGAAATCAGCAACACCAGCTTCTGCTGTCACTCTCCTCTCACGTTGAGAAGAACATAATCAGTAGAAAATGGCCAGCAAGCTGACAAACTTGCATTTGCATTTAGGAGAAGGCAAGACTTGCTGTACACCAGCTTTCCTAGAGGGCTAGATTTGCAGCTAGTAAATCAGTGTAACTCCATTGACTTCAACAGAGCCAGTTTAAATCACCTAAGGATCTGATCCAATATGTTTAATACAAACTTTGGATTCTGTATATTAAGTATGGAAGCACAGTATATACCAGAGATCGGCAACCTTTGGCCCGCGGCCCTTCAGGGAAATCCACTGACGGGCCTGGATGGTTTGTTTACCTGCAGCATCTGATCGGCTGATCGCAGCTCCCACTGGCCGCGGTTCTCCGTTCCAGGCCAATGGGGGCTGTGGGAAGCAGTGCTGGACGAGGGATGTGCTGACCGCCACTTCCCACAGCCCCCATTGGCCTGCAACAGCGAACCGCTGCCAGTGGGAGCTCCGATTGGCCGAACCTGCGGACGCTGCAGGTAAACAAACTGGCCCGGCCCGGCAGCAGATTTCCCTGACGGGCCGCATGCCAAAGGTTGCCCGTCCCTGATATATACCATGCTATGAACTCAGTGCTAGGAGTGCCTACAGGGTGGGGCTCAAGATATGTTAGACTCTGTAAAATGCTGAGCAGGAGTGGGGTCCTAGCCTAAGTCTAATCAACTTTTGGGATGTTCTTATTAAGAAAACATGAATTCACTTCTTTTAAAGATAGCACAAGGTGTCAGGACTACCAGAGCAAAACAATAGGGTGGGGAGTGGAGCTTAGAATGAGGTAAAGAAAGGGTACGTACTATTGCCTTTATTAAGGAATCCTTCCTAAAGCTGCATTATAAATAACCATGTCTTGTTCTGAAGGGACTTCACTGTGCTATAATATCAACATTAAAAAGTCAATAATTTGAGTTGGTATCACACATGCTTGTGCGCACTCACAGCAATATATTTGAAATAATAGTCTTGACCTGTTCTAACTTCAGGACTGTAACACACTGATATGTCTTGGATACAACTGTGCTTTCATGTAAACGTTTTCATGATTTCTGCTTTTGGTAAGTGACTGACTGAGGTATTGCATATCATTCCCTGTTGATGGGTTCCAGGCTATTGTGTCAAAAGCTGGGTATGAAATGTTTTGTTCAAACAGTAAGTGTGCTGAAATGCAGTTTGGGAGCAACCCAAACTAATTACAAATTTGGGTCAAATTCAACATCGTTTCAAATGAATGAAAAATGAGGATTTAGTTTTGAAGAAATGCTTTGGAGAGGAAAGCAAAAAAAAAAAATCAGTTCTCCGTTCAAAATGAACCACATTTTGGATTTAAAAAAAAATCAATTACTCACCTCTAATTGTGTCTCATCCTATGTGGAGTGCAACTTTAATAAAAGCTAACACAGCTCATAGCACAAGGAATATTATAGTTGTAAAGGCTATATGAGCAGCTCTATAGGAAATGCACTATTCAGATATACAGTAATGGATACAATAAAGAAGTTTGAACCAAATCATGGGACAAGTCCCTGGGACTGTGAACAAGCTGGAATCAAGTGCCACTGTATGGTGTTTGCCTGAAATACACTTTTCTATCCCACAAAGTACAGTGGGTAATTTATTGAAAAATAGACACACTGGGCCAAATTTTGGCATATATTCTTGCCCCTTTGCACTATCAGAGGCACACAAAAGAGTAATAAAGCTACCTTAACTGGTCATCTGGGAATTCTCTTTGTAAGCCAGTTCTGTGCCACTGTCTACAGCATAGGATCTGCATTTGGGGCAGGAGGAGGTACGGTTGAGGCTCGCTGTTCTCCAGTGATCCCCAGCCAGTAGAATGGCCCTTTAGGATCTATTACTGCACAAACTGGAGCAGCCCTGAAGCTCTTCTAATTTATGTCTATGAGCCAAACTAGTCCCTGATGGTCCAAGGAGTTGACAGGGGTGAAAAAAGAGCTAAAATGAATGTGTCCACTTCTGCTTCAGTGTATTCAGCAGAGATTTGGCATACCTGAGAACATTAAAATCACTTTTTTGTAGGATATGTAGTTTTTAGGGTGCTAGACTGCAAGTCACTGTTACTGCCATGTATTTCAGATCATCGGGGCTTTTCCCATAACGATTTTTTTAAAGAGTTGTTTAAGGACTATAGGAACAAATCTTTATCAAAAGTACAAACTAATACCATGCAAAACTTTCTGTAAAAGAGCATATTAAGGCCTCCTTAATTTCATGCTCCCCCACCTCCAGCTGGTTAGCATGAAATTTAATTTGTGCTAATCAGCTTACACAGGGCCCAATCCTCCTCATGTTGAAGTCAATGGCCCACTGACTTTACAGAATAGACCTGCATTGTGACTGGAATACAAACATCCCATGCTTTTTGATGTTTTCAGTGCAAATGTTTTCTCACTGCTTATGCAGGTAATAGGTCACCTGAAAGGTTGTGTACCCCCTCAACCCAGTTATATAAAACTCTTACATAGATGACAAATGAGGGGAAAATACAGTTGCAAATTTGTAAGAAAAACAAAACTGATGGAGATCAAACTTTTTCTAAAAGTAAATCCAAATTTACCCTCTCTACCTCAGGTATAAAAACAGGGTGAAACTTGAAAATGGGTGTCATAAAAGAAACGATGGACCCATGTGTTGCCAGCTCCCATTACAATATTTCACTGAAACAGTTTAATGTTTTGGAAGGTGTAAGTACTGACAATGATAGCAGATATCTTTTAAATATTATAGTTGCAGTATGTTCTTTATGTATAAATGTATTACTGTACCTTTTTATTCAAGAGGATCATTTTTAACATAGTTCAATACTAGGTCCAAGATTTTAAATGTCTATAAAATATTCTTCATTAATTTTGCTGGAATTGTAGTAAGAATTAAAACTTGCATAGAAATTTAACAGCCAAAGTAATAAAAGAGTGGAACCAGAATCCATTTTCACTCCTAAATGGGACTTCTGTAATAAATGGTAAATTGTAATGCCATTACAGAAAGGTTACCATCTTTTATTGCACAAAGTTAAGAACTTAAATTTTACTAATGGTGCAATTTTCTCCCTAATTCATCTTTTACTTAATAGCATATAATTGTTTAAATAATGTTTTAGTCTTTGTAAAAATAAGGCATTGTTAGCAAGGAAAATTTAAGTCTTAGGTACTTTAGGAAAACCACTACTCCTTTTTTTAGATGCTCAGAAAAATTACATGAGTTTGGTTCAGTTTAAATGTTTTTTTCTGCTGCAAAAGTTCATATACGTTCTAGTGGATAATATCTCTCTTTTCTCATTTTTCTTCAAACTTTATTTTTTCTAATTTTTTCTGAAAAACTTAATAAGATGTTGTGAGTATAATGTCTAAAATGACTAAAGCTTAAATTTAAGTCTGAGAAGAATACTCCGTGAAATCTATAGCTGTGCATGGTAAGTACATTTGTTCATCATTGGGTATTTGTTAAACTTCCAGCCTTGAAATCTTCAGTTCTAAAGTCAGCTCTGCTCTCAGAGGTCTCAATTCTGATGTCTTACAAATTCTATTTTCCAAAATGACTTAAGGCCAGTTTTTAAAAAAGTATTTAGGTGCCTAAAGATTCAGATAGATAGGTTCTTATGTGGTTTTGAAAATCCCCCTATGCACCTAAATTCCATGAGCCTAAATACTTTTAAAATCTGGCCTCAAGTCACTTTGAAAAATGGAATTTAGGCTCCTAAGTCTGTTGGCATATACAAACCCCATACTGAACCCAAAGGAATTAAAAAGGTAATACTGGGCCCAGGAAGCCCTGCCCTGCTTTGCCCTGTACCTCCAGATCTGCTGAGCCTGTTTCAATTGGAGGAGCAAGTTGAAAGGAGCTCAGAAGCCCAGCCAAAAGATGGTGAAGAGGCTGAAGGAGTTTCTGGTGTTGCTTCCCACAGGGGTTTGGGCTGGATCCTATTTCACCCCCATATGGGGTGAGGCCCACGTGCAGGTGGAGAGCAGAAGATCCTCAACCGAGGATCAGGCACTGCTAATGACCTGACTGGCAAAAGGCTGGAAGTTGGGTGTGCTAACTGCTACGCTGCCTGGTGCATCCTATCACAGAGGCTTTTGAAAATTTTACCCTTGGTCTCTTACTTTTGATAGGAATTTAACTGGGGAAGGGCTGCAGCATGGGGGATACAGTTCATATGTAAGATGCTTTAGCAATTAATGCTTTGCATGTATACATTGAAGGATGAGTAGGCATTTCAGCAGAGTTTAAATTCACACTTTCATTACTGATCGGTACCAGTAAACCTCACAAGCTTTGATTCGAATAAGTATCCAAATGTCTGGCTGTTTACCTGGATGACTTTGGGTTATAACTGTTAGGGGGCTTATTCCTTCACCCAATTACTTCCCTGGTTCTTCTCGCATGAACAGAGAGCAACAATACCCGAAGTCCAAAGGTGCAAACAATTCGATGTTTATTGGGGTGAACTTCCAGCAAGCATGATTCCAGTTTCCTTCCTTAGTATCCTCCTTCCCAGCTCTGACACCACAGAGCCTTACACCTGTGTCCCTGTTCCCATTCCTGCCCTTAGCAAAACATGGTTCCAATTTCCTTACCCCCATTCCCTGTTCCCATTTCCCCCTTTAGCAAAACATGGTTCCAATTTCCTTACCCCCATTCCCTGTTCCCATTTCCCCCACCCACACACCCATCCCATCCCCACCCACGCCCACTCACTTCCTCATTGACTACAGATTATATAGTAAAACTTGAGTTCTGCTTAGCTATACCTTAACCAATCATTTTCCTGAAATTTAACTAACCAATCCTAACATATTGTAACATGATTATGTAACCAATTATATCCCACCACCTTAATTAGTTTACACCCAGCAAAATTAATTATACAGCAGACAGGAACAATCACAGAACCAGACAGAGATTATACAGACAAACAATAGCAAAGTGGGAACTATAATGACAAAACAATACAGAAGTGAGGATTTCACATCCCAGTATTGATAAGTGAGTTCTTGCCAGACAGGATGCTGTTTCCTTTTACATTTTCTAGGCACTTCCCTTTCTCTGGAGGTGATAGGCATTATCAGGACAGGATTGTATTCCTAACAGCCCAATAGCACCTTCTTTCAATGTGACTAGTTTGGAATGTGAGGATGTGACCATTCGCTTCCTAGCTTATGGCTGCCTCTGCTGCTTAGCCAAAGGCCTTAGCCTAAGAACAGGGCCTCAGACTGTCACAGTAAGAGAAGGCCCTTACACCAGCAGACAGTGATTTTGATTCTCTCTTTTATACCTCTAGAACTAGCCAAGTGATAAGAATACACCTAAATTCTTAAAGTACAGGCCTTTGCAGACAGGCCTGAATATCTGGAACGGTCTTAAACAGGTTTCCTTGAGCGATTTCTTGTTCTCACCAGGACATAAGAAGTGCAAGTATAGTTTTTCAAACAGCATTTTGTTAATTTTGGATAATGGAGAGATAATGCAAACATTAAATAACTAAACTCTTTAGACCCTCCAGGATGTTCAATTTTAGCTTAGGGGAAGAGTCTGTGGTTTTTTTAATGACTATTTTATTTTATCTGCTACAGATCACTCCTTCCAAATGTTCGAGGCATTTCTGTCTAGCACCATTGAGGAAATATCCCTCGCACAGTGTTCGAGATTTTGTTTTGTTCCCAATTGGAGTAAACCCCTGAATCTCCACATTTCCTGCAAAACGGAATATTCCAACCTGGGAACATGATGGTGCTACCGCTACTTGTCCCAGGACTCTCTGTCCACTTGTGCTGCTTCTGTGGGTAGTGGAGAATCCCATTGCTAATGATGAGAAGGTATGGGGGTGAGAGAAACCTCTGGGTTGACAATAAGAGGACCGCACAGAGAGCTGGGGATCCCTGGAAGGAAAGACTTTTGGGGGCCTACACTTCCCAGCTTCTGGCCAGGTGAGCTGCCATGGATCTGGGAATATGAAGCTCTTCTAAGTGAGAGGCTGAGTCAGAAACCTTCTTGTTTCCACTGGAATTGTGTCAAAGTCACCACGTTCCCACACAACATTTGATTTTGATGAATCAGCATTTTTGATGGCAAAAAATTTTGCCACAATATTTCTAACCAGCTCATTCTAACTCACTGAATTCTGTATCATTTCTATTGCTGTAACTTTTGTTTGTTTTGGTCTGTGCCATTTGTCTCTGGCAATCTGTTCATTTCATTTCTACCACCTACTCCCTCTGTTTGGTAAAAACTATATTGTTTAAGATTAAGATGCAAATGCAGAATCTTTCCCTACTCATGGGCTAGCATTAATATAATATTACAGAAGGGCTGCAATAAATCATTTGTCAGACTTTAGTGAACTAGCCCCTCCTTCACAAGCTTGTTGTCACTCACATACTAAATAGAGACTGTTTCAACTGACACATGCATCACTGAGCGCTGTAGTCTGGTCACATCCTGCTACTCTTGTATTGTGGTGTCAGCTGAAATTATTGCAGCGGAATGCAAATTAGTCCTGGACAGCAAAGATGCATGTTGGCTTTTGTATCTTTATATTCCTTTGAAGCAGGAAGGTGGAAGGAAGGGGGATGGAATGGTGCTGGTTGGTAGGGATGGCCAATTAATATCACTATTCTATTTTACATCTATTTGTTAATCTAGAATTGGGTTGGATTCTTCTGCAGTGAGTGGAAGAGCATCAAAAAACCTATTTCAGGCTAAATGCAAATAGCTTTCAGGGCTACGAGTACCATTCTGCAGCAGAAGGGGGGGAAATTTCTAATTTATGTTTAGACCTGTTATAGATCAGGGTGAGAGTCTATCACAAGTTGATGGGGAAAGATTCAATCAGTTGGGTGAGATGGTGGAGTTCTGACGATAAGGGGTTGAGAATGTTGTATTTTGGGGCCTGTCACTCCATTAAAATACAGAGATTTATTATAAATTACCTAAGGGCCCGATCCAAAGTCCATTGAAGTCAATGGAAAGACTTTCATTTAACTCATTAGACTCTGGATCAGGCCCTAAATGATGCTTTACTTAGATAGCAGTTTCTCTTCATACTTATGCTGGTGTAAATCAGGAGAAATTCTGTTTACAGTGAGCAGGCTTACTCACTCTCCCATATTTGTGCAAATAGTACATCTAATTTTCAGAATCATTTTAACCCACTTCATATTTTATTGCAAATATGTTCACATCTTAAAATCATTAATTTTCAAACAGCTGAAAAAACATCTCTTACTTGACGGACACGTATTAAAATGTATTTTGGCAGAAGTTCTTAAATTAATTTAATGAGAAATGGCACAAATTTGGCTCTCTTTCACCCCCATTCTCATTGCAATCTGGTATGATCCCCTTCCCCTACTCTACCCTACCCTACCCTACTCCACCCCAGTGATTGGCTTAGTAGTTAAAATGAATGGATGAGAATTACCATCAATAAAGAGAGATATACAATAACCCATGTGCTTAGAGCTCCTTGTTAAGCTTTTCTCTGATGTATGGCTGTATTGCTCTGCATCAGAACTCCAAAGAATAAATCCTGCCAATAAATGAACATTTCTTAGCTGCTAGTATCAACAATGTAGAGACTGAAGCACAGTAATTGAGATGAAACAGAACTGCACAGTTTAACTTTTGATAATAGATGTTAAATGAACAATGGATGGCTGTTTTAATGAATGTGTAGTTCTTTTATGTAGCTGTTCATTGCTTTTTTAGTTTAAACTAACTCACTAATTATGTTCCTTTGTAGATGTATTTATGCATCCTCGTTGACCTTCTCCCTTCTATTGTTTGAGATCTAATTACAGTACTTGTCAATATAGGCAAGTGTTTTGAAGAGTGGAATATATTTGACTATGTGAAAGAGTGAGTTTTGATCTTGTGCTACTGTCTCCCTTTTGGTGCCTCCTGGTTGACCAACAGTGGCATACATTTTGGAATTGCTGTGTCCTGAAGGTGATGCTCCATTGAATGATAAAACAGAAAAATATGTAACATGTTCATACTACATTTGTATAATTATATATACATATCTTTGTGTGTCTATTGAGGCTAGTGCAGTGTTAGAGGAGTTTTCGTTGGTGATGGTGGCAGAATGCGATTGATACAATGGCTGGAGACATTATACCTGCATAGTATACAGGTTGGCAGAATGCATACCTGAGAAGTGGCACCTGTACAGGATGCAAGGTGCGCTCCCCCTTTCCCTACAACGGTGGCCCCCTCCCAGAATGCATGACCTATGTAGAGTGTCAAGTATCAGAGGGGTAGCCGTGTTAGTCTGGATCTGTAAAAGCGGCAAAGAGTCCTGTGGCACCTTATAGACTAACAGACATATTGGAGCATAAGCTTTCATGGATGAATACCCACTTCTTCAGATGCATGACAGTACTTGTCAATGCATCTGAAGAAGTGGGTATTCACCCACGAAAGCTTATGCTCCAATATGTCTGTTAGTTTATAAGGTGCCACAGGACTCTTTGCCGCTTGTGTAGAGTGTGTGGTGCTTCCCTTCCACACCAGGGACTAGATCCTCCTGGTATTGCCCTGCAACTTGTGAAGTCATTTACACCTGCACAAAGGAAGTGTAAATGTGACCATTCTGATCTGGTAGCATCTTATATCCATTTTGCCCTGGTGTAAATGACTGCACAAGAGAATTGCACTCAAGCGGGTCCTTATGGAATTTTAATATGTAATTAACACATAACATCTAAAAGTAAGTGATTGTGTTTCGAGGTATTTACTAGATATGTATTTACAGATATGGGATTTATCAAGAACAGTTATGAACCAACCCTGTTACAGGAAATTCTATATCATAATGTTCATTGATTTGTTTGTGCTACAAACTACTTCTCAAGTTCAGATCTAATCTGGACATGTGATGCGTCATTTGAATTGCATGTTTCTACATAAGTTGATGCTATCATGAAATATTTATTTTTAATTTAAAAAAATGATCTACACAACTTGAAATAGAAAGAGGGAAGAGGAAAGGAGAGAAACTGGAACATGGATAGAAGATGAGATGGTGATGTTTGGAATAAGGAATGCTTATATGGACCACAAACCTTTGGAGTTCTTAAAATATATTGAAAGAAATCATTCAGAAAGTACAAAATGATACACTGTGCTCCGGAGAAATAAACAGAGGATCCTTCAAACCTACTGGATATAAAGAATTAACCATATAATTCACCCACTAAAAATAGAATAAGAAAAGCATTGTCCAATGAGCTGTGTGAGATGTGTATGACAAGCAACTATAAAGTAAACAAACCTTGAAACATAAATAGACAAATCTTTAAATCCTGGCTTCAAATCAGTCTCTCTAACAAAGCAGAACAGACCGAAGGTCAAATCATCAGGTTTTAGGTTTATATTGTCACGCACACACCACACACTACTGCAGCATATGCTTGATTGGAATCCCTTGTGTCCCAATTAAATAGGATTTCCTTATTAACAGAAACCTACTGTAATATTTTAGTGCTGGGTCCCAACTAAAGCACATAATCCAAATTAAGCAGAATACTATGGGGAGTGTTTGAAACACACAACAGCCCATATAATATTTCCATTGAGGAGGGGCAAAGCCTTGCTGCCCCTTGCCTCCCCACTCCTAGTTCTGCTGCCCTTGGAATACTATATCCACTAAACCACAGTGGATACTGTGGGTACAAACTAAAAGGTTCCTAGTTCACAATAACGTAGTCCTGTTTGAAGAGCACTACTGGTCAATATCAGCTTGATATACTAAGCTGCAAGAGTGGCCATTGTCACAGGAAAAGCAACTGCAATCAAAGGAAATTATAGTTAGTCTGCCCTAGCTTCAGTCATATGGTTTTGCCCGTTCTTGGATTTAGTTGTTGTGGTGAACAAGGGACTACATGGAATGGAACGAGAAAATCCACAGAAAGGCTGCAATGGTACTTAATCTACTCTGGCAGTTACATGTAGTAATGATATAGATAGCGTTACAAATGTATCAAGCAGAGATGGGAATGAGGCTGCATCTGTCATTATCCACCACTGAATCCAGCAGCTGCATCTTGCTCTAGGCAATGGGAATGGTGCTGACAATTGTGGCTAGTTGTGCTGCTAGCAGCCCAGTTCATTTATGTGCTTTGCCTACCTTAGCTATCCTTCATTTTCAAAAAAGAGACAACAAAACAGAAATTGGTGTTTGGCGACTGTCTCTATCACTTCACAACAATCAAAAGTGCAAGCAGCCAATTTATTTTATTTGTATTGGAGTGAATTTCTTGTTTTAGTTTAGAGACTTTGTTTAGATTATAAAAAATCCTATGACTGGCACTAGGTGCCACGTGCCTCTTTGGGAGCAACATACTGTGCCTAATTGTAACTTTCAGCTTTGTTTCCTTCCGGAGTAACCTTCTAAATCAGTTTTGTTTACAAATACCATCACCAGAAAATTGGAGGATGGAAATCTTTGCATCCTAAAGATGTGGGGTTTGCTTTCATAAATGTTTGTGTTGCTGTAGGTGCCACTATTGCAACTGATCTTCCACCTGTTTCTTCAGTATTTATTTGCTGCCCCTGTAGTTGGTCTGACAGAATAATACAGTAACTTCATTTATGAGGAGCTCGTCTCTTTTTTGTCTCTGCTACGAGGACTTTTGTTCTACTCCCTATTCAGTCATATTGTTGGATGGACGGTAAGATCAAGGAGATGGACTCTAGAGATGGGCAAAGCAGGTTGGATAAAAGAATGAACCCAACTGAAACTGAATCAATCTGTTACTAAAGTTCAGGGAAGTCTGACTTTTCACATTAGTCTGAATTCAGCTACTCTCAACCAATATGGTCATGGTTTAACCCATTTTTATTTTTTTGGCACTTACGTGATTCTGTAATACACATCCCCTTACCATTCAAACCCCTGAAATGATTTTTGCTCTACTTTCACACCCACACCAGGCTCCCTAGTGATTTCTTCACCTGCAATAGCACTAACAGATTACTTTATTAATTGCAAATAGCATTATCTGAAGATCAATAGATATTGAAAAATGAAAGGTATACGACTGCCTAATTTTTCATATTCTAATCAACCTCTTTGGAATCCTAGATAAAATAAATGACCCAACCCTACAATATACTGACATCTATTTACTGTAATAGTCTCTATCAGCAATTTCCATACTGATGTGAGGTAACTTCTCACACACTCTATGGAAAAATGGAACAGAGTGTTAGTGAGGAAGCATGGTCAAGCTGTTAAACTACAGGACTGGGAGTTAGATTTGGATTCTATTTGTCACCTGCCACAGACTCATTGTGTGATCTTGAGCAAGTCACTTGTCCTTCAGTGCCTCATCTTCCCCAGATGTAAAATGTGGGTAGTATTAATTTATTGCCAGAGGCATTGTGAGGCTTAATTCATTATTGGTTGTCAAGCACTTCAAAATCCTTGAAAGAAATGTAGAATTTAAATTATTATATATTGCATGTGAATAGTATATACTATAGTATTTGTTATACATGAATATTCTGGCATATGGAAAAGAGTAAAAGTAAAAGGAGTAAAAGCAAAAATTCCATCAATAAACTATCAACAACTCGATAAGGAAATCTAGCCAGTTTAGCAACATTTGTAAAAGGCTGAAGAGAATTACCCCAGACCTATTTTTTCCCCATCCTAATAAGTCTAACATTACAAAGCATTACAATAGAGGCGAAGCTGATAACTTTTCACTTCTTGTTTGTTGCTGCTGTTTTTTGTGTTGTCTCCAAGTCTAAATTAGGCCTGAGAAAGGGGATTAACCTTTCCAATCATATTTAAGGTGAAATTGCTTAACTACAGCACACAATGTCATGCTGCAGATAATCCATGTCCTTGATTAATGCGTTTATAATCAATTGCTATCTGGAAGTGACTCCTTCCCATCACAGTCTTCACAAAAAGAGCAGATGGTATTTAAAAGGTTATGGCAAGAGGGCATTTCAGAGGTCAAATAGAACATCGATCAAGAGGGCAGAAAAATTGCCTTTTTCCTTCTCCTTCCCCTTCTCCTCAGAATCCATAAGGGAATGAGGCCTATGAATTATAGTTTGATCTATAGTTCAAGCACTAAAATGTTTTCTTGTTTCAAATTTCTATGTTGTTTTGGGTAATGAACCTAGAAATTGGATTCCTTTTGTGCCAATAAAAAATTGTGCCAATACACACATCTCAGCAGAGTAATTCTTAGACCTAAAGAGATTTTCTTGCCTCTGCCCTTAATGCACCCAGCACACAGCAACTTAATAAAGATTGTATTAATATCTGTGGTTCCTAGATCAGTTTCAAAAATGGTAATGATTCTGTTCTCGAAAAAGTTACACACCATTTCCATGATCTTTTATCTACATTAATAAAAAAGGGAGTATATTCTGTGATTTATTCAAGTCTATCTTTGCCCTCTTCACAGTTGGCTACTATTCAATAGCCCAGGCTAAGGCGGCGGTCTGTTCTGTCCTTGATTTGTGCATTCCCATTAAGGCTAAAGGGAGTAACGACCAAAGAAAGACTTTACCTCCAATGGTACAATGTCCAAGAAACAGAAGTCAGGTCAAATTAAAAAAAAGGTTGTGGCATTCGCCAACATATAAAGTGTGCCAGTGCCATTTTTTCTCCTTTTTCCTTTCACATTTTGAGCACAACTTCTAAACAGAGACAATGGCAGACAATACTTGTTGAGTACAAACCATGGTGACTTGAAATTTCACTGTCTAAAAACAAACATCTACACAACAGTTTGGAAGGTACTGTAGTTATCTTTGCTTGAAAAGTAAAATAAGTTCTTGGGCACTATTGTATTCTAATATATAGTCCAATAATTATGATATATGCTTTGTTGCACACACTATTAAATAGGATCAACTTGCAACTGGGTCTGTAGGAAGGGGTGTGTTTCATGAGGGGACAAAAATACATCACTTCTTTGTGGAATGAAATGGGATTGCTCAGCTAAGAATCATTCAGTGCTACAATTTACATCTTGGGACTTAAGCCTACAAATCCTCTCTCATATGAATAGTCCTGGTACACAGCATGTGAGTATCCCCAATGGAACCTTATGAGACTAAGATTTGCTTTTATTCAAGAACAATTAGCAACAAATGTGTATAGAACTGCTGAAGCAATTAACCAACCGCCTACATAAGGATAATGAGACACACCCTACTAATCCTGTTAAAATGACATTTAAGGTGCCTCGCGAACCAAAAATAGTAGGAAAACTAGCACTGAGGCTAAAACTCTATTAACTCACTCTGATGTGTCCAGGTATTTGGAACACATAAAATAGATAACACTCAATGTATTTCCAACAGTCTGATAGTCATTTCAGCATCAGTTTTGTAGCTTAATTTCCTTTGATTATTTTCATAGAAAGGAAATAATAAAAAAGTTGAACTGTCAAGGCATTTCAACCAAGTCCTCGTTATTAGTCTTAAATATGAACAATATGGATAGGTATGAATGTGGGAATTTGAGAAGCAACATATTGCTCCAATAGAATATAATACATTTATTAGTATTGAGATATTATTTAACTGCCTGCTTAGAGCTTCCTTTAGGATGCTGTACACTGATTAGACATTGAAGTGGATATTTTCAGAGTAAAGCATAAGGCAGTAGCCCGTGGCTTCCCACTAACATTCACAGGATTCACAGAGTCCCCTGAAAATTTAGTTTTCATGGGCTAGCTGTATGTAGGGATATTCTTCACATTTGGTGTCACAGGGTCCACTCGTCCATAGAGGCGCCTCCTCCTTGCCACTCCGGGGATAAAGCTCCTTCCAGGTGTGGGGCCCTTCTGCTGTTCACTCCCGCCCTGTGGTGTCACTCTTTCTGTCTCTGCTATTCCGGGTGTTCCTTCTTCATGACTTGGCCCTCTGGCAAGGTCACTGTACATGTTCCCCCCTCCCCCCGGGTATCACAGTCTTTCAGGACAAACTGTCCCAGACAATCCACACTCCGCTGCTTGGTCTGTGCCACTTCCCCAATGCCTGGTAGAAAAATTCAGATCTTCCCTCTATGCCAGGTTCCAGCTCAGGGACCCTCTAGTCAGCAGCCAAAGTCTGTTCCCTCCTGGATCTTACTGGTGAGTTAATTGGCCCATAGCTAGAATTAACCCCTTCCAGGCTTGTGTGGGGTAGACACCTCTTCACACTTGGATGGGTGGCCCAATAAACTATTCTGGCTCCTCAGAAGACAGTGTCAATTGTCTCTTTGTGATTAGCACCCAAGTGCACTAGAATTGCCATATTCACTGCCTTGGAGGAATATACAATGAAAAATAAAAGCATTACTACATATGTTCAAGACAAAAGGGCTGTGGAAATGATAAGATGTACTGACACAAGATTTAAAGGATGCACCTAAGATATTTTATATAAGGTTTTTTGATATTTTCTTTAATCCTTTAGAAATTTGAAAGTAAATAATTGTGTTCTCTATTATGTGGCCACACAGATTTGTTACTGTTGAGCGGTGCTCATAAATGGTGATTATTTTTGGAGGTGGCGTGATTAGAATAGAAAACCTCAAAGCATTTTTTCAGATAGTTATGGATAATAAAATGAAGTTGTATAAGAAAAACCTCAAATCTGGGGCCTCTTCCTCTTGAGTTTCCCATTTATTTATTTTCAGATTTATACTAGTGTCTAAAAAAGAATATACCCCTGATGTTCTTTGGATGAGTGGACATAACCAGAGCCATTGATTACCTTTTAACAACAGCAATGTTCTCAGGCACAAGTATGTCATTCCAAATACTGTCTCTTTCCAAAATTAATGTAGGACATTCCTGTTTGAATGATTTTTAAATACCACTTTTGGATAAAATGTTATCACCTTCATTTTATAATGCTGAAAATACTTTTAAAAAAAGTGTGTGATAGGACTTTCAGATCGTTGGTGTTGGTCTTTCCTAACCACCTTTCCCCTAACCTACCCTGTTACTTCTTTCTCTCTCTCTCTCTGTTACTTTCCAAGTTATAGTTCATTGTTCTCTTTCATTACCTTTCCTAACCATTCACAGTTAAACCCAAACATTTTTTTCCGGCTTCATACAAAAGAGGGAAGCCTTTGTGACTCCTAACATTTTCTGTTGCTGTTCTTAGACACAGTATCAATCATAGGATCCATTGTATATATCTGCCAGGTGAACTCCCTGCTATACCCAGGGTATTTTCTTAGCCCACATAAGCAGGTGTGATGGGGTGGAGCGGAAGGGGTTAGAGCCATGCTCTTAGCAGCAGAAGTCATGCCCCCCGACCCTGCTGGGCTTGCTCCAACTGCAGCTGCACTATAAAAGGAAGCAGCCTAGCTCAGCCTGGGCTGGCTGCCCAGGAGAAAGGACACACCTCGCCAGCTCTAGCCAAGGAGCAGCCAGGATCCCAGCCCGTGGGAGCAAGAGATACTGAGGCCCAGACACGGATGCCCAGGGAAATTACACTCACCTCCTGAGAACCCCAAAGACTCCAAAGACAACCTGACTTCAACTGCAGGAGTCACGGTAGGAAGTAGCTTTGGGAGGGACTAGCCAGTGTCCTGGCAGAAGTCGGCATGTTGTGGATGGATTCCTCACAAACTTAGTGGTTAGGGTGACCAAGACAGCAAGTGTGAAATATTGGGACAGAGGGTGGGGGTTAATAGGAGTCTATATAAGAAAAAGACCCCAAAATTGGGCCATCTGGTCACCCTATTAGTGGTGAACCCATTTGTCACTAACAGGGCCCTGGGCTAAGACCCAGGGGAGCAGTGAGGTCCCGGGGCTCCCTACCCAGCCGCCCCCTTTAGGGGATTGCCAACCGAACCACCTCCCACTGACTCTGGCCAGTAGGCTGCACTTCCTTGCAACCAGGGAGGAGCCCTACAGACTCTGGCCAGTGGTGTGCACTTCCCCGCAGCCAGGGGGAGCCCTATTGGCTTTAACCACAGGCCTACCCTGCCCTTGCCCCACCCCCAGGGTGACGGGGTGTACTGGCCTCGAGACAGCAGGGCTTTCAGAATGGTGTCTGATGTGTACTGAACTATCCTCTTTGAGATTATGAAAATCTTTATATATTTAAAATTTTAGAGGGTCTTTTTAAGTGTGATTTTAATGAGCATAAAAGGTGCCTGATAACTTTGAAAAATGAAATGTTCTTTCTTACTGAAGAACAAATACAGTGTAGACTATGGTAATTCAGCTTCCCCATATTGCCTTCCCCATGAACGTCAGTGCTTATGAGGAGAGAATGCCTATAGGATTAAGCCGATTGTTTAGACTCCATGCACATTCAGACCTTGAACCCTTTGCTGAGAATGACAACATGTCAATTAGTTTTAATTGTGGTGGCAGTTCTGTGATGTCAAAACTTGTCCAGTGGGAATTGTTCTTAGACCACCAAATTATTTTCACATAGGGCTCAATTAAAAGGAAAGTGGAGCAAAAGAGAAAGCTCTAGAGACAACTGGGAGTTAGTGAGGGAAATGGGACCTAAAATAAGAGAACAGAGAAGAACAAGAAGGAAAGTCAGAAATGAGACTTAAGAAGAAAGCTTCATTCCAGGGATGAAAAAGAGTTTATTATTCAGAGACCAAGCTGGAAAAAGCCCTGTTTGGCTAGGAGCTGTATAAGCAAAGAAAATGCCATAAATACTCTTTGTTCAGCCCCAAAGACTGGATATAAATGAGCTCACTACAACTTAAGTTTACATTTATTTTTTCTCCATGTTACACTTTCTACCTCTGTTCCCTAATATCAGGACTGTCTTTGTGTAAATAATGGAAGTACAGTACTACTTATCTGCCAATAGTGTCAACATTTACTCAGACAACAAATATAGATACAGAAGCCAGGATGTGCCTTTCTCCCTTGAGATTATCAATAGCAAGCACCAAAACACTACAGCAACGAGCACTTTAGAAATCCATATAATGTTAATGATGAGTTATTATTAATACCATCATGTGTCAGGATTACAAAAAGCATTCCTTTATAATGCTTCCAGATCCATCTCTCGTTTGTTTCTGCTGATGGAACCGGGAGGCTTAAAAACAAAAATGCCTCAAATACACAAGTCCTTCTGAAATTAATACTTAGACGTTTACAAACAGCATTTAAGAAATCCTCAGCATCTGTGTGATCTCACACTGCTATGCAGCTGTTGTAGAATTGTGCTACAAGTGTTTTGATGCTGCTTAGTTTCCTGAGCTAGTGAGCAAAGGGAGCGTCAGACTCCTGCTGTTTGCTGAGCAGGAAGCATTAAGTATCTAACATCTGTCACTTACACAGTCCCATCTACCACAGACTTTATAGTTTGAAATGAGGCACCAAATATCTATAGTTTCCTAATAAATTATTAAGGGCCTGATCCCAAGCCCATTCAAGTCAATAAGAGTCTTTCCATTAACTTCCATGGGCTTGGGATCAGGCTCTATGAATATAATTCCCTATATGCCTGTGCTTTGGGGTATAGTGTGTTAAGACTTTTTTGTTTTGATTGCTTTATAATTTGGCAAATATGTGAACTGAACTATTTCCGTACAGTAGATATTATATACCTGCTTACATGTGTAGATAAGGTTGTTGCAAAGCTTGTTTGGCGTGTCTGAAGAACTTGTTTAGGACCCATAGTGTGCTTTCATGGCCCTACACATTTTCCATTTAATTATAATAAATAAAAAATATGAAACTCTTGCAACATGAATGATAGGAACACAGACACATGGGGCCACTGCATATATTGCCGAGAACAGCAGAAACTAGCGAGGTCTAGGTTAAGAGAGCACAGTGGAACAACACCACTACCCTTTAGTACTTGGAAACTTGGGTTCAAATCTGAGTTAATTACAATAATCAGATTTTTTGATGCCCCTTTTGAATCTGCCCTTGTAAATCTTTCTGGTCTATTTTATTCATAAACAGGAATGAGCATCACATTACCTGCCTTATCCAAGTAACTTTAGCAATTCTAATTGAAAGCAAGATCCTGGTTCCAATAAAGGCAATGGGAGAATTCCTATTAACTTCACTGGGACAAAGGTCATGTTCCAGTTGCTATCCAATATTTCTGCACTATCTGCCTCCCTGCAGAAAATCAGTTAGGGTACTGTCACTTTCTTAACTATTAAAATTGCAAAAGTTACTTAATGAACACATGTGATGTGATATTTTAAATGAGCTAATTTGAAGGAGTCATAATAGACCATGGTATTAATTGGAGCCTCTTTGTGCTATCAAAGTAAAATAATAATAATTGGTCCCTATTCATAGCATATATTTGTAAAATAAATAGCTGTGTGGTCTGTGTGACTTGTATTTGCTATATATTTTGTCATTTCTTTTTGTCTGCTTTTGATTAGTAGCGATCAATTCTGCATGAAATACAGAATTTTGCTTTGCAAGCAAACATTCTGTGGGGGGAAAATTTCACTCTTTTTTTTTCACCACATCTCATCAATTCACCAGACCAGATATGTAGATAATTTCACTGTCACCTTCTGTGCAATGTCATTTAGACTGCTTTTACTTATGGTAAAAGCTTATAAATGGCACCAGTGAAAGTTAGTTGGTTTTTTTTGTTTTTCACCTTTTCATTACGTTGTTGAAAAGGCAAAATTCATCCCCTGAAATACAATGTAGTCATTTTGTACAGCTCTGTAGACCTCTGTTCCTTCTTTACTTGCATTTGACCATCTCTTCCTTTATTTTCAAACATTTAAACTAAATTTGAAAACAGATTTATTGCACCATCAAGATAAAATCCTGAGCTGGTATAAAGAATGGCTATTTTTATATAATTCTTTATATCACCAGATATCAAAGAACAGCACAATCTTTAATGTATTTATTCTCATGACAACCCAGTGAAGTAACCAATTGGTTTCCTTGTACCTTAATTCCCATTTGTAAAATGCGGATTAATAATATACTGGTATTATTTTTATATTACTATAAAAATGCAGCATATGCCATGTCAACTGACAGAATGTTGGCTTTTGTCACTAGCAGAGTCACATGCAATGTATATAAGAATTTGGCACCATTTTTCCTGGCTTTTTGAATACCACCGATTATCTATGAAATGTGTTCCTTTTCCACAATTTGGTTTTGGAGTTGTGTCAGCATCCTAGAAGGCACATGTAGAAGTAGATGATGATATGTGGAGAAAGTGTTCTGTTAAAGCCCCATCTTTAGTGTACTTTCCAGAAACGGTCTACAAAGAGTATTATGGAGATTCATGTTACATGTATTAGGTCTTTATATTTACAAGCACAGGGCCCAATCCTGCAAGCCACGCTATGCAGGGGAAACCAGCTTGAGGTATTGGGTCCATAGGGAACAGAACTACAGGACCAGTCTATTGTATACCATTGTATCTAGCCAAAGATTTCATATTTTTTTAGAACCATGTTGTATTCACAGTCTATAAGCCAGTTCTTCAGTAATAGCACACTGTGAAACTTCTGAAAGCCATTCATGGACAATGAGGATTTTGCCATTGCCTTATGATACAGAAAATTGCAAAAGCGTAAACAGCATGTAGATTTTGTTTTGCTTGCGTCCTTCCACCCCACCTTCCCTCCCCCCCGGCCCAAAAAACCCCCCTCTCTTGTGTGAACCTCTGCTACACATAGAAAGAACCTCTGTTTTGGAATCGCTCTGGTTCCTCTGAGTCAGTGCCCTTGTGGCTGTGGAGATAGTAGAATTTGGGCCTGAACTGTCAGCTCAAAATATGCAGGTTCTCAGCCAGATCCGCAGGTGACTTGGATGGAATCTTTTCACGCACAGCATTGTCCCTTCTTTTTTTTTTTTTTCTGTTGTATATCAATATATTTCTTAGTGTTTGTCCATTTAAACCAGCTAAGTAAATGAAAATGACTGAATGCATCTGTAGGTATATAACCTTTCCTAAAATGAGACAATTGTATAGCAGGTATGTGTGTGTTTAGCTCTGCTGCAGTCAACTGAATTGTGACGATTTATAGCATCTGAGGATGTGTCCCAGTGTGTTTCTATTGTCCAATTATAAATGGCTTGTTGTTTTGCACATAGTTAATTCATATTTCATTAGCTAATTGTAAATGTATTCTGACATTAGAGACGAAAGAGCTATTTCAGCTAGTATTAAATGGGAGCTTTTCATGCAAGCATTTTTCCTCTTTGTTTTTGATGTGGTAGTAAAAACGTTAATTGCTTTTAAAATGATTTTACTGAACACTGATTACATGAGTGTGTTTAACTAATCGTGGTATGGTGGACTGGGGGAGATGGAGGAGTTTATGATGTATTTAATTGAGGCTGGTCATGGACACTGAATGGTAACTGACAAAATTCCAAAACTGTTTTTTCAGGTCTTCAAAATAAATCAGTCAGACAGTGGCAGAGGTACTACAGTTAGAAAGCTTAGCTGTACCTGACCAAACAACGTTGCTATACTTGTCTGATTTAATTAAATAGTGACTACTACATCTAGTTTGTTTTTAATTTGTTGCGAAGAAGCCCTTCATTAGCCTCATCTTGCTTAGAATCAATGCATGGACCAGAAGATTGTGACTTTTTTTCTGTAATGCAGGGGTTGATGCTGATACCCTCCAATTAGTGGTATTTATAATGTTTTGCTCACCAGCTGTGATGACACTCAACTTCTATGCTCTTCCAAATATTTAATATTTTCCCCTGCTTCATATGATGACTGTCTTTGATTTCTCATAAGGGCTCACTACTTATCTATCTGATCTTATTCCTTCTTCTTTCCTTGTTGAAGTGGTGCCATGACAAGTATTGTTAATTTGAGTGCAGCATTTGAGCTCTCCTATGACTTTCAAATATGTTTTAATTGCACCTGCCTTAAACAAATTCAATTCTAATTAATTTAATATATTAATGGAAAAGAGGCTAAAGACTGTAAATATTCTGTAGTAGTAGATAATTTCTATATTTTCCAGGTATTTTGGGTTTTTTAAAATGTCTTATTTTTTACCATCTTCTAGAAATAGTAGTCAGTTCTGTATGAAGTTATTATCCACCCAACTCCCCTCATCTATAAGTTTTTCCAGTAGATAAATATCCAATAGCTACACAAGATAATATCAGTGGGCTCCCTTCCCTTCCAAAATTCTACCACATAAGACCCTGATGCTATCAAAAGGTGTCAGAGCAATTTTCTGTTATGCAGTATATAGGCTTTCTTAGCTGTGAGTCCGAAAGTGCTACCAATGCATATGTTGCTATTTTCACTTCTGTCATATTCTTTAAGAGGCTTAATATCCTTGGCCAATATTCCTGTGCTTTGGGACATTGTCTCCCCCCACCCCTCCAATAGGGATAAAACCAACTTTCAGTCTACATTTGCCAGCAGTCACGCAATACACCTTCCTCAATGTTATTTAAATAAGAGGCATGTCAAATACCACTGAAAAAGTAGTGTTCTTTTACTATCTTACATGAAAGAGAACATCCCTGTGCCACACAGAAGACCAGTGGTCTAAGGGAATATCCTTACATAGAGGCCATTCTCATTTTTGATGTAAATACATTTGTCTTCCCTCTGTAGGTTAACAAATGCATTCTCTTATTTTGAAATGTTGCCTCTTGAGATCATTATCAATTTTCAATTTCTTTTCAATTTCTTCAAGTGCTCTCAAAGCATGCTGTTTATCAGGGGTTGCAATACTGGGCCGGATGCTCAGCTGGTGTAAAACAGGACAGATGCGCTGGAGTCAGTGGAGCAATGCTTATTTATACCAGCTGAGGATTTGATAATTTGACTCATTTTTCCTAATATAGGACCAATGTCTCCTGGGCAGAAGTTTGGACTGTGCCTATTTGTTAAGAAATGCAGATCTGGCCCTAATTCTTATTTTGGCCACGTTTTTTAAAGTAAGGAAAATTGCTGATGATTGACGCTCTTCTGAGAAGGTCTCAGCTGTTGTGGTTAGAAAATTATTGACCCTCAGAAGGTAGTTAAATCTTTCTGCTCTGTCTTTATTGCTACCTCATTGTACCATTCTATCAAACCTTATATTTGCACTGCCCAGTTATGTCCCGGAAGGTTTGGGGCCATTAGCCCACTACCTTGTAGAAGCCTATATAATGCTTTCTTAATTAACCCTATGGATTTTGTTGCCCCAAATAAAATTTAAATGGAGGCTTGTAACTCTAATACCTTGATATGGATTTCCAGTGAAGGAGCTTGAAATGAGAACATAATTTTAGCGAGAAGGGTCATATTCTACCTATTAATTCTAAGAATTCATCACAATAGTCATGTGTCCCACTTTTATTAAATCTTTCGAGATATGTAATTTTCATGGTAAGTTTTTCAGATGAAAACAATTGCAGACCCCTAAGCATTTTATAGGAATGTTTTTGGAGGGGGAGGAAGGGTTTTGGTCAACAGAATTTGGGTTTTCCTTACGATTATTTTTGGATGTATTGTTTCATTCCATTGGTACAAACTACTCAAGTCAATGGCTTCTCTGATTTCTATCACTTCTATTGTAACAGAATGCTTACTGTGTTAAGAGCATTATAATTAAAACATTGCAGGTACATTTCACAACTTTGTTCTCCAAGCCTCCTGCCCTTCTTCCCAAGATACTGTGATTTTCCACTGTTTCATTCTTACCGTGTCACAAGAGATGTCACTTGAAGTTTCTTTAGGCCACCCAAATAATCTGAAGAAAGTAATACTAAATAGCTATCAGCAACTTACTGAAATATCAGTCAAAGGACTCAAAGTTGGGAGTAGCTCCCATCTACCCAAAACACAGACTTCCCGAATTCCCATCCTTAATTGGTGGCAACACCTGATCCTTTTCTAGTTTTAAATTCTCTTCCTATAATACCTTTTATTGAAATACATTTAGTCCTAGACCTGGACTCTTGCACTGCTACCTCTCCAGCTTCAGATTGGCCTACTCAGCCACCATACTAAGCAGGTAGTAAAACTAAATCTGATTTATTAAAGTTTTGTAAATATCTTTCTGTGGCTAATACAGCTGCTTTGCCTTCAGATTTCATTTAATTAAAGATAGTAGTAGCATTTGATCTTTGGATCATAAAATGCTTTTGTCAGTTTTCAGTGTCCCAGGATTATGCATGCTGTCTTGGAATGAGCCATGGTTCCTATTGTTCGTTGTTTTATTTTCTCCTCTTCTACTGATTTACTGGTGGGTTTTGTTCAGTGTTTGCTACTTTTCACTGTAAGGCCCAGATTCTTGGGTCTAGCTGAACTCACAGAACATCGGTGGGGAGGAAGGTGGTCTTGGGCTGCTGCAATGGTCCAGGATTCAAACCCTGGTGATGATAAATGGAAAGACCTTATTGTTGCATTTGTTTTCTCCTCCAGTATGTTTTAAACTGCCTTTTTTAACTCCCACAGTTGGGGGATATCCTTAAGACGGTTTTATAGTTAATAAACCCTGCTTTTCAATTGTCATGTGATGTGGAGTAAAAACCAGGTGTTACACATCTTGATAATTTTCATACGTTCGGATTGCTTGTGTCCCATAATTGTGGTAAGTTTGACACCCATGTGTTCTCTCATGCAGAAAAAAATATGTGGAAGCTAATTATTCCCACCGAAAGAGGCAATACGACAGAGGAAAAGTGTACTCCAGTACACCATTGCTTTAAGGTATGGGCCATGAGTAGCAGTGTGAAAAAGAAAACTGCAGCTCTATAGGACAATGTAAGGTACTAGTACAGTACATGGAATCTGTCAGAAAACCCATTGATCATTGACTGGATTCGCTCATTCTGTGAGCCTGAGGGTCACAATTTCTTTTTTGCATGCCCGAAATTTCTGTAGGGCAATGACTCACTGGCAGAGTTTTCATGCACTTTGATCACTTCACTGTGATCATTCTTCATCACATTGCATATTATTGCTGCTAAGGGCATCAGTAACTTAAAATTCCTTTTATCAGTGTCCGTTTCAAATCTGGTGGGCATCAAATGGTGCAAGCGTCACAATGGGTGAGTGCTTTTTCTGTAACCCTGACAGTGTCCCCAACATTCATACATCTTTTCCGAATGCTGCAGGAGTATTGTGGATCCTGGGCACCACTGCTGTCTGGAGCCATAACTGCTGATGCTATCCTCTCACATGTGCCTTTAGTTCATGCACAAGCGCTTCCTGTGCATTTTGGTTGGAATTTATGACCAGCTGCTGCCCAAAGTATGCGATGAATGGTAGTATACAGCTGTAAGCGATTACCTGAGTAGAAAAGAAGGGGAATTCCTGATGAGTAGGATCCGAGTACAGTGCAAGGTTAATAGGATGTATGTCTTTCTATAACATAAGATTTTAAAAGGGGTGAGAGCATAGTGTAGTGGCTAACACAACAAACTAGGAGTCAGGATTTCTGGGTGCTAATCTTGGTTCTGGAATTGTCTCACTGTATAACCAAGGGCTATTCACTTAGTCTTGGCATATCTGTTTCCCAGTGTGTAAAATGGGGATAATACAACATTCCTCCCTTTAAGATGCATTGTGATTATTAATTCATTAATATCTGTAGAGCATCTGAGATCCTCCACTGGAAAAAATTACATAAGTGCAAAGTAGTAGCTTTTATTTAAGGTTGCCCAGAGGTAGACCATATCAAGATGCTTTTTTTTAAACAAATCTCCGCACTGCAATTAAAGGGGAATTTCTGCTTCATAATTAATGGCACACTATGCCTCAATTTTTTTTAAGAAAATCTGCTGAAAAATATGGTTCTTGCTCTGTCTGAAATAAAATGAGATAATTGGGCAAAATTCTTGGCTAGTGTAAATTGGAATTGATCCCCTGAAATGAATGGAGCTGTGGACATTTACACCAGTAAAAAAAAAAAAAAACTTTGCTCATTTTCTTTTTTTTAATCTAGAGATGACAAAAGTGTGGATTGTGTAACGAAACTGTTAATTCTTTTATGTGGAGAGGAGCAGAAAGCAATGCCATGGAGAGATACATACTGCAGAGCAACAAAAGTGGTAACCATAGAACTAGAAGGAAGGCAAGAAAATCTCCTTTTACTTTTTTTTAGCAGTGTTCCTACAAACTCACTTAGATGTTAGTTAACCTGTAATGGAGTCTCCCAGTTGCTTTACTTGGCTAATAACCAATGTGTCACTTGTGTGTCCTTTCCATATCCTTTGTCTCCAGCCTGCCACAAAAAATGTGGAGGGAAAGATTGAGCCCCCATCCTGTATAATCTGGTTATAAAAGTGGACAGGAGAGGACCAAGCCAACTGTACGCAGTTCTTCCCTGCATGCCCACTCTACAGCTTCTACAACTACAATGAATTTACTCACTGAACACAGGTGCCAAGTAAGAGATTGATGTTCCCACAGGATGTTCCGGGGCTTTAAAAAGCCAAAGGATTTTTTCTTATTAGTCTAAGATAGTAGCACAGAATCAGGCACTTGCTGTAGTACATTTCTCACTGTCCATGAAAAGATGGATGGATAACCATAATTATGCCCACTCACTGGTCTAATGAAGAGAATTAGCAAATGGATACACAATAGTTGTGCAGAAGCGAGGATCCATAATTGGAAACTATTAATCTAATGGTGAGAGACAGAAATGGGTGAGGATGATTAACACATGCCAGAAAGCAATCATTTGCGATAAGGATGACTGAAAAGACAGTGACATTACTTAGCCTTCCCCACTGGCAACAAATGCAGGAGCAAAAATAAAATTAAACCTTGAACATAGCAGCAGATGTATTGTAGCTGCTTCACAGTGCCCACTCTTCTTTTATAAAGAGGTTTGGCATTTCTCCCTCCAACCTAATAATTGTTTTTCCTTCCCAGTTTGAATTATATTATTTGTCTTTTTTGAACTTGTAAAAAGTGCTAAATGGGAGTGCTGGAGAACAAAGCCTTAAACTTTTCAACAGAAAAGCTTTCTTGCACTGACTCTCTCTCATGCAGAATTATAGAAGAGATGGGAAGTACCTGTTAAATCACCCCATTTGTCTTCTTGCCAATGGAGATTTCTTTCCTACCATACATTTTTCTAGGGTTTTGTCCAGTTCACCTCTAACATTCCTAAACAATAAGGCCTCCACCTCTTTTCCCATTGATGGTCCATTTTATAAACTAATACATGATACCCAGGTAATTTAAAAAATATATATATTTTCAGCATATTTCTCCCAGTCTTTATTTTCTCACTTAACTCCTGGTTATGCCTCTTTGTGCCTTACTGAATAATTCTTCTTCCTTTATATTTACACTCCTCAGATTATTGCTGCTTTCACCTCATTCCTCAGTCATCACTTAGACACGCTACATGTTTCGTTATTTTAATCTCGTCTCATTAATCTTTCCAATCCCCTGCCCTGATAATTATTCATGCCATTCTTGAAATGAAGTTCCTAGGTTTCTCCTTGTGAGTCACTTCATTTTCACAGTGCCTGAGTAATACAACTGTTTGTGGGTGAAGACAGTATGAGCAGGAGCTAATGTGGCCTAGTATATACAACACTTGAATGGGGGCCAGGACACCTGATTTCTAGATTTGCCGGTGACCTTAGGCAGAGAGATGGAAGTTACTTGCCACAGTTTCCCTATCTGTAAAATAGGGATAATGGCACTGACTGCCTTTATAAAGCACTTTTGAGAGCTGCGGATGAAAAGTGTTATATAAAACCTAGGTATTATATCACCATTAAACATGGCCTGTTGGAGTTCACTGGAGCCCATTATTCCTCCTGTAGCCAGCCCTATTGCTCTGTGTGGTCACCCTTCCTGCATACCTCCATACTGCTCAGTTCATAATCTGTAGATTATATGGTGCTAAAGCACTGAGTGTCTATATTATATTAGTGCCCCTTCCACATTTTCTCTCATCATGGATGCCTTATTTCTAAAACCCTGTGGTTTTTCTACCTGCAGTAGACACGAAGGATCTCTCTACACTACTACTTTTTTTGGTATAACTTTATGTTGCTCAGGGGTGTGAAAAAACACCCCACTGTGTGACATAGGTTACACCAACAGAAGCACTGCACTCATGTAGACAGAGCTACATCTCCTGCCGCCATAGTGATTGCTGCTCATTGGGGGTGGTGTAATTATGTCAATGGGAGAGCTCTCTCCCATCAGCATAGAGCGGCTCCATGAGAGATCTATAGTGGCGCGGCTGTACCGCTGTAAGGTCTTTAGTGTAGACATAGCCTTAGTTAGATGGAGGGGCAGCCTCTAAAGATGGCAGTTTCAACCGCTTTCAACAAGATCACTAGTGGAGTTGGGGATATAATATTTACTAACCATGTACTTTTCCAGATTGAAGATCAATTTAAGGATAAGGAGGGACATTTTATATATATATCACCAAGAAGCCATGTAATGTTAATAACTTTCGTTCATGATTGATTTGGACTGTATTTAAACCAGCAGCCTAGAAATAAGGGAGTGAACCATCTTTTTCACCTACCCTTTTTATTTTAAAAGGAATTTCATATTGTGGAAAAGCACATGCCACCACTACACTCAGTTACATCTTAAGTGTCCCAATGACCTCGTTCAAACAAATATTTACCGATATTAAGTTCAGCATTGTATGTCCAAGATATGAATATTTTTTTCTCACTTGCTTTATCTTATATTTCTTTCCACCAAAAGGAAAACATTGCTCCGCTCTTGCAAATGATTTTATGTCTCGCACTGACCTGTAGTAAAGTGTTTCCTCCACTAAACTAAGGAGTGAGACACTTTTAAATGACCATCTGTGTGCAGGCCACCTAGTCCAGCTGTGGGCTTCTTATGGCTGAAACACTGGTCATTTTGTAACTGTACTGCCTGCTCATATAGAACCAAGTTTATTCGAGCCGGTTTTAATTGAAGTGAAATCTGATTTCGTGCTCTGTACTACGAGGATTGATTATCTTATGGACATTACTGATTGAGGCAGTAGGAAACTGCTAAATATTTTAATAGCATCCAGCTTTAATACAATTATTAATTAACAGACTTTGGACACAATGGTTTATTTGAGCTTTGATGGGGCTGATTTCTGTGTACTTCCTGCCATCCCCCGCTTATATAGGAGATCACCACAATTTTATTCCTTGCACTTAACAGAGCATAGGTTATATTCCTAATGAACATTGCTAGCCAATCCGACGGGGCAGGGAGGAGGTGAAGGTTCTTTTTCATTCTTGGAGCAACACTGGCTGGCCATTAAGAGGAGTGGAGAAGCAGTAGGCACAAATCCTAGAACCTCCTTCAAGGTAACACTGCAGATCTAAAAAGGAGGTGTAGCAGCTACCTGGCCACACAGTCCCCCTGCATCCTTAAAACATTCTACCTGCCCTTGTGCTACAGATAGAATACCTCCAAGTGCTGCCAGTTGAGAAGAGTCTCTTTTGCCCTCCTTTCCTTCAGTGTGACTGTGTCATCTAACAGAGTTGTGAGCCCTTAGCAGTCATTGTAGAATGCATGTTCTTTCAATTCAAATTCCAGATCCTATAAAAATAATATTTAATTTGTTAATAAATCACACACTGAGCTTATCAGTTGTAGAGGGAAAGTAGAGTAAGGCTGTAGGCTTATTTTTTTCCCCGCCAAACTGACATCAGCTTAATATGTAAGTGCATAGGCGTTCAAAAACTTGAAAATCTCTGATTTTCTCAGGCCCTACAAATCAAAGAAAAATGAATTGCTAATTAGAACATGCTCACATTTTTCCTCCTTCAAGTCACCGCTTGAAGGCTTCTTAAAACTGGCGTGCTATTCTTTTCTTAGCAACACATTGCTAGGGTACCTGAAAGGTGGTGTTCTGCTCAGACCTTCTCCTTATAGCTATGGACACAGACAAGATTTCTGGGATCATATTCAAGTACTTCTTTGCAGTGTTTGACATAGTAGACCACAATAAAATAATAATGCTAACCCATCTTCATAACATAGGATTGGATTGCCCACCAATACATAGAATCATAGAATCATAGAATATCAGGGTTTGAAGGGACCTCAGGAGGTCATCTAGTCCAACCCCCCTGCTCAAAGCAGGACCAATCCCCAACTAAATCATCCCAGCCAGAGCTTTGTCAAGCCTGACCTTAAAAACCTCTAAGGAAGGAGATTCCACCACCTCCCTAGGTAACACATTCCAGTGCTTCACCACCCTCCTAGTGAAAAAGTTTTTTTTCCTAATATCCAACCTAAACCACCCTCACTGCATCTTGAGACCATTACTCCTTGTTCTGTCATCTGCTACCACTGAGAACAGTCTAGATCTATCCTCTTTGGAACCCCCTTTCAGGTAGTTGAAAACAGCTATCAAATCCCCCCTCTTCTGCAGTCTAAACAATCCCAGTTCTCTCAGCCTCTCCTCATAAGTCATGTGTTCCAGTCCCCTAATCATTTTTGTTGCCCTCTGCTTGATGCTTTCCAGTTTTCCACATCCTTCTTGTAGTGTGGGGCCCAAAACTGGACACAGTTCTCCAGATGAGACCTCGCCAATGTTGAATAGAGGGGAACGATCATGTCCCTCGATCTGCTGGCAATGCCCCTACTTATATAGCCCAAAATGCCGTTAGCCTTCTTGGCAACAAGGACACACTGTGAGTCATATCCAGCTTTTCATCCACTGTAACCCCTAGGTCCTTTTCTGCAGAATTGCTGCCTAGCCATTCGGTCCCTTGACTGTAGCGGTGCATGGGATTCTTCCATCCTAAGTGCACTTGTCCTTGTTGAATCTCATCAGATTTCTTTTGGCTCAATCCTCTAATCTGTCTACATCGCTCGGTATTCTATTCCTACCCTCCAGCGTATCTACCACTCCTCCCAATTTAGTGTAATCTGCAAACTTGCTCAGGGTGCACTCCATGCCATCCTACAGATCATTAATGAGTGGCTCCAGTTGTTCCTCTGCAGTAGAGCTCAGCAAGTGGTGAGGGGTAACTGCTCCTCATCTCTGAAAGCCCTCATCTGCTGAGTCCTGCAAGGATCCTTTCTCTTCAATATGTTTATGAGAGAGATAGTGAGACACCTTGGGCTCATCATCTGCCAGCAACAAGATAATGACATTCAACTCTATATCTCATTCTCAACTGATGTTTCCACTGCCACCACTAAGATGTCAAAACGCCTACAGGAAATGAGCTCTTGGGTGAAGAGCAGCTGGTTCAAGCTAAATCCAGGCAAGCCTGGAGTGGTGGTAATTGGAAAGACGAAACACTGAAGAACTAGGACAGAAAACATCTCCACCTTCTTGTGACTGGACAAGGTCCCACCCCTGTCTTCTGTTCTGTCTATGCAGACAATTTGGAGACCTTTGATTGTTGAACACCATAGTGCAGTGTTTGCTCTTACCACCTACCTTAATAATCCATACACATTTTTTTACAGTTTCAGTTTCTCCTCAGTTCTCTACCAGGGATGCTTTAATTATTCACTGCTTCCTCATGCCCCCATAGTAAATTTTCTGGCCATACATTCAACCCGCCCCCCTAAGCCAGGGGCCAGGAGCAGGGCAAGTGTAGAGAGCCCTTAGGACAGCTCTACTCTAGAAAGATAGGACTTCTGTGCAGGAAGTGTTCTTGGGAAGGTCAGGAAGGGGCATTTCCGCCCTGTTATGCTGCCAGAGCAACAAATAAGAAATAGGATTTAGGGTCCAGCAGGAGGCCAGAATAACATGGCTGCCTGAAACCTGATGACCCCCAAAACCTACTAAACTTCCCAAAATAAATCAAAGCACAGAGTTGCAGAGGATGGATTCTCCAAGAAAATCTGAATGTTTAAAAAGATACTTCACTAAGAATATTCCTGGCTCACAGCATGGAGAAACAGCTGATAGCAACAGACCACATGGCAGCCAAAGCAGGCAGAAATGGCAGAGCTGAAGAAACTCAAATGGCTCCCAAAGCAAACATTCTAGGGATGATGTCTCAGTCTACCGCCATGAGAGATGATCTGATGACCAAGCTCCTCACAGTAAAGAAAGAAATTGCTGAGTTAGAATAGCAAGTCACAATGTTAGAGACTGGTCTAAGAGAAGCAAGTGAGAGAGAAACAAAGCTCCAGAGCTGCATGGCACTGATGGAGGAAAGAGAGAGATGCAACTTAAATTGGACAATATTGAAAAAAAGAAGGAACAGCATCAGAATCAAGGGACTACCTGAACATGTTGAAGGAAGAAACCCAATCCAGTGCGTAAAACTTTAATTGTGGACTTGTTATATCTGAGCTCTCTGGAAGAGGTAAAGCTGGCGAGAGCACGCAGCTTCCCCTACCTGAGCCTCATAATAATAATAAACCCAGAGACTTAATTGTGAAAATTCATGATTATCAGCCGAAAAATTTAATTATGAAAAAACCCAAAGAACATTCAGAGCTCATACTCAAATGCTACAAACTGCAAATTGTCCATGACTTTTCTGCCTTAACTTTAAAAAAGAGGAGAGATCTGGAGGAAATTACAGCAGCACTTAGGAGGGTAGCTATTCACTGCAGGTGGGGATTCCCACTTAAACTCTCATTCAGCTTCCAAAATCAGCATTATACAATAAAAGACTATAAACAGGAAAAATGCTCCCTTCACTTGGGACAGAAATCCAAATCTCAGACGTACAGGAAGACTCTCCATAGCTAGTATCTACAGATAAAGCTGGTGAAACCCAGGAAAAAGAAGACATGAAAAGAACAGACAAAAACCCCTGGTGACCATACTGACAATGGCAGAAGTGAAGCTCTACAAGAGAACTCAGATTCTTGAGTAGTAATCAAAAGCCTAACTATGAAGGCACTTCTTGGGAATCACCAGGAGCAAACAGCAAAACAGTAACTATATTAATGTTATAAAGAAAATAGTGTAGGGTTTACTTTAATTGGGTTGATTAGTAATAGCTGTGTTCTGTATTTTAAAATGTGGAGGAAATAAAGACTAATAAGTGGGAAGTTGTTGGGATTTCAAGGTTAGAGGAGATTAGAGAAAATAGAAAAGGGAAGGAGAGTAGCCTTTATGGATTCTGTTAACCCTTCCCATAACTCGAATGATCAGATGGCAATCTATCCCTAAGAGTGAGGGTTAAGGTTCCTTAAGTGGAGAATGTATGTCCCCTGGATTGCAAGAGGAGTCATCCAAGTGTTTATGGGGAGAGTACAGGGATTTAGGGCTCAATAAAGCACAGTTGTTTGGTGACTGTTTTGAATGTTACCTTGATTTTTCATTTGTGGATTTAGAGTAAAGGGGTTGCAGAAGAGGGGAGGCAGGAGGGAATTAATACAAGAAACAGATATGGAAGTTTAGAAATGGAAACCAAGTGATATTCAGTGAAAGTAACATAGTTAGAAACAAGAGATATCAGCAACACAATGGTTCATGCCATCAAACAGCTAAAGAAACACAATAATTTGAGATTTTTCAATAAGCTAAATAGTTACTCTGAGTGTCTCTTCCTTTTAGAGCAATATCTAAGAGCTAAATAATGTAATCAAAAGGGAAAAAAAGCCCTGGTAGAACTTAAGCAAACCTACTTTCAGATTATTCTACTTCAAGAAACTCATTTTCGGGAGTGGAAATTTATGATCATGAAATATAATTGGTTTCAACAGATGTATTTTGCTTCAGCTAAAGAAAAGAAAGGAGGAGAGGGCATAATATTCATTAAACATGCACTTTTTTGGATTAAATATCCATTTAAGGATAAGGAGGGATGATTTATCTTGTTGAAGATCGTAATTGCTAGGTTAATAACAATGCTCAGTGTATGCTCCCAACCAAAAGCAAAAAAAACTTTTTAAAGGACTTCTTTAGGACACTGCAACACTTTTGAGGAAGGGGAAATTATACTTGAGGAGACATCCCTAACTCCTTACTGGGACAGATATGATTAAAAAACAACAACATGGGATATAGGGAAGCAGGTGGAGCATTGACTTTTTTGTGCCAACAATTCAATCTCTTAGATTGTTGGAGAGAATTGCACCCTGGGGAAAGAGATTACACATTTTATTCACACCCTTATCAGCTATACACTAGAATAGATTTAAAGTTAATCCAAATGGGCAACGTTACATAGTCAGATCATGCACCAGTGGAAGTAATAGCTGGGTTGGGTCCCAAAGATCACTTTATTGGAAAATGAACTGCTTGCTTCTCCAAGACAGATATCGGGTTGCAGCAATTAAAAAAGACATCATTCAATACTTCCAAATAAATAATATGGAAAGTATAAAAAAAGGCCCTCTCTGGGATTCAGGTAAAACAATATTTAGGCATCAATTGATAAGCATAGCTGCTCGCTTGAAAAAAGAAAGAGTAAAAAAAAATAGAACTAGAACAGGGAGATTAAAAAATTACAAAACATTCATAAAAACACAGGTTTAGAAAAAAACATATCAACAATTAATTAGCAGAGGAAAGCTGAATATGTTAATGACAGATGCTGCTGAAAGCCCGTAGGTATACAAAGTAGAAGTTTTATGAAAAAGGAAATTAAAGTGACTATTGTCTCAAAAGCTTAAAGGGATTCAAGAGAAACATGTTATTGCACCAATTAAGAACAGTCAGCAGAAGATAGTTATACCCCCCAATAAAATGTGCTGCTTTTGCTGTTTATTGTAAAAATCTTTATACTTCAGATACTCCAAGCTCTGAAGTTATTCAAAAATAGCAGGCTTGCCAAAGATAAACAATATTGATACAGAAATTTTAGATAAAGAAATAACAAGAAGAAATCCCAAAGCAATAACAAATATGAAAGGTGGTAAAACTCCAGAACCTGAAGGCTTTCCAGATGAATTTTACAACGTGTTTAAGAAGACATTAGTGGGTCCCTTTAAAAGTAGCTTCAAAGCTACCCTGTAGGGGACAAACTTCCACGACCTATGAAAGAAGCTATTGTGGTTGTTCTCCCTCAAGATGGAAAAGATCTTACTATATGCAGTTTCTATCGACCCATATATCTGTTGAATCATGACATAACAATTTCAGCAAAAGCACTAGGTAGCCCAGTGGTTCCCAAATTTGTTCCACCGCGTGTGCAGGGAAAGCCCCTGCCGGGCCGGGCCTGTTTGTTTACCTGCCGCATCTGCAGGTTCAGCCGATCGCGGCTCCCAGTGGCCATGGTTCACTGCTCCAGGCCAATGGAAGCTGCTGGAAGAGGTGCGGGCCGAGGGACGTACTGGCCGCCACTTCCAACAGCTCCCATTGGCCTGGAGTGGTGAACCGTGGCCAATGGGAACCGCGATCGGCCGAACCTGCGGATGTGGCAGGTAAACAAACAGGCCCGGCCCGGCAGGGGCTTTCCCTGCACAAGCGGCGGCCCTAGTTTGGGAACCACTGAGGTAGCCAATTACAGTCTGTGCTCTCAATTTATATACATCAGGATGAAACTGGATTCATTACAGACAGACAAACATCAGACAAATATTCGGAGAGTACTTGGAGTCAGTCATCATGCCAGATCTAAAAAAGATCAATTTCTTTTGGTATCACTAGACTCAGAGAAAGTTGTTCATAGAGCAGAGTAGCCCAGGGAGTTGTAGCTGTCGCACAGCTGTTCCAGGAGGCACTCTAGATAGTTGCATTCCACAGGGTCCTGGGCTGGAACCCGGAGTAGAGGGCGGGCCCAGGTTCCCCCCAAACCTCCTAACTCCTGGTCAGACACAGGAGGAGTCGACCTGCACTGTGGATTCACAAAAATGTCCAAACTGAGTGCTGCTGTGAAGTTCCAAGGCGAGCAAATCCACCAATAAGCACAAGACCCACCAAGGTAGAGGAGGAACTTTGTCACAGCGGTTAATTCTTCCCTTTTTGAATTACACAGAGGGACTAGACAGGGATATCCATTGTTTCCTTTACTTTTTTCATTGGCTTTGCAGCCTTTTGCACAGAGGATAAGGAACAATTGATATACCACAAAAATAAAACTCACAGGAGCACATCAGAAAATAGCATTATATGCAGCTGATGTAGTATTATTTTTATTTAAACCAAATATTTCCCTAAAGTTAGTTTCTAAAGAAATCTAGGCCTTTGAGAAAGCATCTAGATTTAGAGTAAATTATGCCAGATCTGAAATGCTAACTATAAATTAACAGACTCTGAAAAATCACTCATCCAGAACACATTTGGGTACAAATGGGTAACAAATTCGGTAAGATACCTGGAAATTGAAATGTCAAACAACCCAGATGAGCTCTGTTTTAAATATCAGACCACTATTTCAGGAAATGAAAAAAGACCTGGAGTGCTGAGGAAAATATGTAATTTCTTGGTTGGAAAGAATACCCACAGTTAAAATGAATATCCAGCCAAAGATACCTTTCTTGTTTCAAAATCTTTCAGTGATTATCCCAGATAAAACCCTAACAGGAATACAGAGGATGTTGTTCAAATTTATATGGAATAAGAAAAGACCAAGAGTGAGAGCAGATACTTCATTCAGCCCTATTAAGCAGGGTGGACTAGATGTTCCAAATATTCTATGGTACTATCAAGCAAGTCAGCTCAAAGCAGCAGTGGATTGGGAGTGATGTAACCTAGCCAAACTCTAGGTCTTTATTGAACAAGAAAATTGCAGTAGTGTAAACATCACTAGACGACAATGTATTTAAAAAAAACACCATGCCCTCCAGAAATTTATACACATCCTTTAGCAAAGGCTCCTCTATGTATTTGGGACAGAGATAGCATCCATTTTTTCCCCTCACTAATGGCACCCATTGCAAATAATCCAGATCTTAACCCAAATCACAAACCAGAGAGCTTCAGAGATTGGGAGAGCCATGGAATGCACATGGTTGACCAGCTATTCAGTAAAGAAACTTTTCTAAGATATTTAGAGCTCAAAACCAACTTTAACTGGCCCACTATCCCCTGGTACCAGTATTTTCAAGTCAGGCATTATGTTTCTCAACTTTCTAGAAAGCCTGTGTTATCTAGAAAGCTAACTTTCACAGAAGCGATGGAGTCTGGGCCATTAGGAAAGAAAAAACGTGTAAATAATTCATGTCAATCTTTACAGACAGCTTTCCTAACAAAAGTTTCCCAGCATGTCCATATGTGACATGCTGGGAAGGGGACGTGGATAGACAAATTACTCCAGAGGAATGGGATTTGATCTGGAAACCTCAGTCTGTAGCCCAAAAAAAGAAAATTGCTTTAAGATATTGTTCTAACAGTACCTCACATCAGTCAGGTTAAAATAGAGAGAGAGATTGAATGAGGCTAGATGTTGGAGAAATTGTGGTAAAGTGGGAGGTTTTATGCATATATGGTGAACGTTACCAAGTCATTAACAAGTACTGGGATGGCATCCGTAACCAAATGTCACAAATTGTTGGATATTCCTTACCAAATGATCCTTTGATGATCTTCCTGGGGCTTCCTAGTGGGATTGGTCATACAAAAGGAAATTAAGAATTAATCTCTCAGCTGCTAGTAGCTGCTCAGTTACTGGTAGCCTTTTCTTGGAAAAAAGAAAAAAATAGCCCAACCATTGAAGAATGGTTCAAAAAATATGGGAGGTTGTACTTATGGAAGAATTACCCAACAAAATAGACAGAGGACAAAGAGATACTTGGATATTTGGTTACCTATTATTTAGTACTCAGTCAATGTACATTCACCTGCAAAAATCCCCAGCTCGCCCATCCTTTTTTTTAAATAACATTTGATAGATACACCTGAACTGATAAATATTGGTATGCCGAGATTTCACTCAATGTAACAAAATCACTAGAAATGACATACATGTTGTCATGATGCTCACTCTGTAATATAACATCCTGTTAAATAGAAAGATTCAATGACTACATTTCTGTATAATGTCTTTTTTAAACAAAAGCTAACTGTTGTAATGATTGTTTTGTTTCTGATATTTACATAGCATGGATTTGTAAACTTGCTAAAACTTCTTAACTGCATATTTCAGAGTAGCAGCCGTGTTAGTCTGTATTCGCAAAAAGAAAAGGAGTACCTGTGGCACCTTAGAGACTAACCAATTCATTTGAGCATAAGCTTTTGTGAGCTATAGCTCACTTCATCGGATGCAAGTGAGCTGTAGCTCACGAAAGCTTATGCTCAAATAAATTGGTTAGTCTCTAAGGTGCCACAAGTACTCCTTTTCTTAACTACATAGTTATACTTAATCCTTTAGCTAAGAATCAAGGCTTTTATGGACTAAGATTTATGCAGAGAGTCCTTCCCTCTTTTTTATTGATCTCCTTCCACACAAAATTCCCCTGTACATTTCAATTTTCAAAAATTCCCTACTCCCATTTTTAATTTGATTTATTTTACATTAAACCAGGAGGAGAAAATCTTACCTATCTCACAACTACTGTGTCAAATGTTTCCAGTAGAGCGGGGCAGGAACCAGATTTTCTATTTCTCAAGAAATTCTGCCATTTAAAACACACACACACACACACACACACACACACACACACACACATCTGTTTGGAAATAGAACAAAACCAACAAAATTTCAATATTTTGTGTGGCATTCCATTCTGAAAGAAAAACACACATGCCCCACTTCATGTTGGGTCAATTGAAATGTTTTGTTCTGATCTTGAATTTTATATTTATTATATATTATTAAATTTAACAAATCAAAACAAACTTGCTTCTTTCTAAGCAAAATTGTGTTAAAATCAATATGTTTTTGCAAAATGTTTTGCTTTTGACTAATCTCTATATTATGAAGGAAAAACATTCCACAGACCATTGCTGACCAGATCTAGTTTAGGCTACAAGTTGCAGCAGCTGTGAATAAATGAATAGCCTGAGTTATGGGCAATGTGATAAGGATCTCTGTGCAGAGCTGGGGAACTGAATCTTCCAGTGCACACTCCTCTCTCCAGCCACCAATCTCTTCTGGGTTTGCACAGATCTGCTGGACTTAAAAGGTTTCCCTTGAATCATTCACAAGTGCTGCTAAAGGACAATGCAATGTGTTCCCTCCAGACAGAGTCTGGATTCACTGCTTCCACCTTAGCCCCAAAATTAAGGAAAAATGATTAGCATATATGGGTATGCCTTTAAAAGAAGAGTTATCTGTTGTTTCTCTAATTAATGACTTTCATTATTTAGTTTTTATGTTTTAATTATCTGTGTGTTCAAAGTGTGTTATATTCAAGATATCATGAACCCAGACTGTGTGTTGTGTTTATATTACACAAAACAGAGTTATGCCTGAGCATGTTTAGGGCTGTATATTTTGTAATTTCTTAACTTCTCCTTTTCCTAAAAGTTCTCACAAACTTGGCACTCTGGCTCACAATTTAAAGATGACAGCATCTTCATTTAAGCTAATGTCTCATTTGTACATCTTAACGTACAGTATACCTTCTTGACTGGCATTCTCATTAACTTGACATTATGAAAGACTGCCTGTTAAACAATGTAAGCAGTACTTAATGCAACAGCTATTAATTCCTCTGCTTTAAAGGAAGAAACATTTAATGGTTTCTTCTTCAAAGAGTGCACTGAAGATGAATGCTTAAAACTGTTCAGCTTGTTCCTAGGGAGGTGTGCATGCATGCCTGCTGTACTGGTGCATGAGATGGTAAAAGAGGGAGAGAAAAAGATAACTCATGCATTATTAGAATTTATGAGGCTACAGATCCTCAGCTGTTGTAAATCAGTCTATTGAGGTCAATGGAGTTACTCCAAATTACACCAGCAGAGGATCTGTCCCTTATTGTGGGGAAGTGCCTCAAGAGCTGTCAAGAGGTATTACTTGGAAAATAGCCCCATCTTCCCTATTACATAGAATCCCATTCTTGGTTTATAGACTCATAGATTATTCAAAGTTTTAAGACCCAATCTTGCAGTCTTTATTCATGTGAGTAGCTCTAAATTACATCAGTAGGATCCAGGCTTGCTCTCTTTCTTTCTCTTGGAGCCTCCATTATCCTTTATATCTCTTGTATAAACACTTTATGCAGGATTTAGTACAAGCAGTACATGCTTTTACACAGTACTAAAACAAACCCCACTGTGGCTTATTGGTGTGTCTGCTCTTTGGCTTTTCAGATAATGCACCATCTACTAATATGTACAGAACCTAATAGAGAATCAGATCCTCAGCTGCTGTAAAATGCATGGTTCCATTGAAGTTAGTGGAGCTATGCCATTTTACACCAGCTGTGGATATGAACAAGTGTGAAAGTTGCTAGGCTCTTAAAAGGATTGGATTCTATTTAGTTTTAGAGAGCTTCCCATACACCTGCTGTGGCAATATCCAGCAAGCTGTGTGCACTCCTCAACCAGCTCTGAAATTGTCTCAATGAAAGAGAAAATATCTTAGAACTGTTTTTACTCAGTCCCAAAGGTTTTATTTCACAGACAAGTGAACTTCATGCACGTTGACTTGCAGCCTCCTGAATACAGATTAATACTCATATACATGGCCAAAGTCTTTAGTTTCCTAAGTTATGTTGATAGAGGTATTCAACTAGAGTATATTTCTCTGAACAGTGTTTTCCCATTGAAAACTATCTTCATACTCACGATCTCTGTCTCAATGGTGATTGGTGGCTTCCCTCCCCCTCTCCCTCCCCCCCAAGGAACAAATTGTTTCCTTTTGACCTAATCTATGCAAACAACCAACCAAAAAAAAATCTTCAAAGCCCATAAAAACACATGTGAAAACCAGTAATCTCCAAAGCAGCCACCTTGACATTGGAAGAATCTCAATCGAGATAAAAAGAAAAGGAGTACTTGTGGCACCTTAGAGACTAACAAATTTATTTGAGCATAAGCGTTCGTGAGCTACAGCTCACTTCCTCGGATGCATTCAGTGGAAAATACAGTGGGGAGATTTATATACACAGAGAACATGAAACAATGGGTGTTACCATATACATTGTAAGGAGAGTGATCAGGTAAGGGGAGCTATTACCAGCAGGAGAGCGGGAGGGAGGGACCTTTTGTAGTGATAATCAAGGTGGGCCATTTCCAGCAGTTGACAAGAACGTCTGAGGAACAGTGGGGGGGAATAAACATGGGGAAATAGTTTTACTTTGTGTAATGACCCATCCACTCCCAGTCTTTATTCAAGCCTAAGTTAATTGTATCCAGTTTGCAAATTAATTCCAATTCAGCAGTCTGTCGTTGGAGTCTGTTTTTGAAGTTTTTTTGTTGAAGAATTGCCACCTTTAGGTCTGTAATCGACTGACCAAAGAGACTGAAGTGTTCTCCGACTGGTTTTTGAATGTTATAATTCTTGACATCTGATTTGTGTCCATTAATTTTTTTACGTAGAGACTGTCCAGTTTGGCCAATGTACATGGCAGAGGAGCATTGCTGGCACATGATGGCATATATCACATTGGTAGATGTGCAGGTGAATGAGCCTCTGATAGTGTGGCTGATGTGATTAGGCCCTATAATGGTGTCCCCTGAATAGATATGTGGACACAGTTGGCAATGGGCTTTGTTGCAAGGATAGGTTCCTGGGTTAGTGGTTCTGTTGTGTGGTGTGTGGTTGCTGGTGAGTATTTGCTTCAGGTTGGGGGGCTGTCTGTAAGCAAGGACTGGCCTGTCTCCCAAGATTTGTGAGAGTGATGGGTCGTCCTTCAGGATAGGTTGTAGATGCTTGATGATGCGTTGGAGAGGTTTTAGTTGGGGACTGAAGGTGATGGCTAGTGGCATTTTGTTATTTTCTTTGTTGGGCCCGTCCTGTAGTAGGTAACTTCTGGGTACTCTTCTGGCTCTGTCGATCTGTTTCTTCACTTCAGCAGGTGGGTATTGTAGTTGTAAGAATGCTTGATAGAGATCTTTTAGGTGTTTGTCTGTGTCTGAGGGGTTGGAGCAAATGCGGTTATATCGTAGAGCTTGGCTGTAGACAATGGATCGTGTGGTGTGGTCTGGATGAAAGCTAAAAGGTGGCAATTCTTCAACTTCAAAAAACTTCAAAAAACGGACTCCAAAGACAGACTGCTGAATTGGAATTAATTTGCAAACTGTTCCTCAGATGTTATTGTCAACTGCTGGAAATGGCCCACCTTGATTATCATTAAAAAAGGTTCCCCCCCCCCACTCTCCTGCTGGTAATAGCTCACCTTCCCTGATCACTCTCGTTATAGTGTGTATGGTAACACCCATTGTTTCATGTTCTCTGTGTATATAAATCTCCCCACTGTATTTTCCACTGCATGCATCTGATGAAGTGAGCTGTAGCTCACGAAAGCTTATGCTCAAATAAATTTGTTAGTCTCTAAGGTGCCACAAGTACTCCTTTTCTTTTTGTGGATACAGACTAACACAGCTGCTACTCTGAAACCAGTCGAGATAAACTTTGCCTGATCAGTGAATCTTAGAAGCGTGGTATGCAAACTGCCATGGGAAAAGGAGAAATGGAATGCCTGGGTATGAGCAACCTAACCTACAAGCTAATAAATGAGCAGCATATTTTTTGTCTGTTGACTGAAGTGGTAGATGGAAAGATAGTGCCAAGCAGCAGCTATTATAGTTTAAGTTCATTGCAACATTTAAGTTCAGGGTCAGTTGTTTCTATTATAAACCCCATTTCTCAGGGTTTATAACCTGGCTTCCTTAAACCATATATAGCCGAAACTGGTATATGACTTGTCAGGTCAGATGTAAGAGATTTTTTTTATTTCATAGAAAAAAAGATTAAATCATTTCAGTCATTTTTCTTTAGTTGAAATACAATCAAAGAGCTTTTTTACAGTTTCCAAGGGAAGGGAAGGGGGTTGGGGGAAGCTCTAGAAAAAGAGAAAGACAGACCAAAACTTCCCTTAGAAACAATCCCAGATTTCAGGAAACCCAGGATCTAAAAACAAAAAAATTGCAGCTCAGGTCAGGTCTTGTGTTGGCTAGGCTGGTGGCCACTTGTGACATAAACAACTCTGGTGATGATTGATGCAACTACACCTGTCTCTACTGTGACCTTGTCCTCCCCTCATTTGTCTACCTACCTGCTGTATTTTGCCTCTGTTCTCTGGCTCAGGAATTTTGTCTGTTTGTCTGCATTTATTTGTATAGTGCTCACTACTATGGGGTCCTAATCCCTGTATTAGGGTCCTAAAGTGAAACAACAGTAGAAATAAAAATAACAGGAGGCTTTATTTATTATTAAAATTGCAAGCATGTTAGGGTAAGGCCAAGACCTTACTTGTTGGACCAGCACCAAATAAATGTAAACATTACCAGAAAATAATAAGACAAGGGTTTTCTTTTGAGCCTTATATTTCAGTGGTAGCCACTGAGCATGGACGTGAGCTATGTTTCATAATGTTACCAACACTGTTAGTGAGCTTAAACTCAAAAAGGAAGCTTACAAGAAGTGGACATTTGGACAGATGACTAGGGAGGAGTATAAAAATATTGCTAGATCCTGCAGAGGTGTAATCAGGAAGGCCAAGGCACAATTGGAGTTGCAGCTAGCAAGGGATGTGAAGCGTAATAAGAAGGGTTTCTACAGGTATGTTAGCAACAAGAAGAAGGTCAGGGAAAGTGTGGGACCCTTACTGAATGGTGGAGGCAACATAGTGACAGATGATGTGGAAAAAGCTGAAGTACTCAATGCTTTTTTTGCCTCGGTCTTCACAGACAAGGTCAGCTCCCACTGGGCAACACAGTCTGGGGAGGAGGTGAGCAGCCCTCAGTGGTGAAAGAACAGGTTAAAGACTATTTAGAAAAGCTGGACATGCACAAGCCCATGGGTCGAGATCTAATGCATCCAAGGGTGCTGAAGGAGTTGGCTGATGTGATTGCAGAGCCATTGGCCATTATCTTTGAAAATTTCTGGCGATCAGGGGAGGTCTGGGACGATTGGAAAAAGGCAAATATAGTGCCCATATTTTAAAAAGGGAAGAAAGAGAACCCAGGGAACTACAGACAGGTCAGCCTCACTTCAGTCCCCAGCAAAATCATGGACCAGATACTCAAGGAATCCATTCTGAAGCACTTGGAGAAGAGGAAGATAATCAGGAACAGTCAACATGGATTCACCAACGGCAAGTTATGCCTGACCAACCTGATTGCCTTCTATGATGAGATAACTGGAAATGTGGATATGTGGAAAGCGGTGGATGTGATATATCGACTTTAGCAAAGCCTTTGATACGATCTTCCACAGTATGCTTGCCGGCAAGTTAAAGAAGTATGGATTGGATGAATGGACTATAAAGTGGATAAAAAGCTGGCTAGATTGTCGGGCTCAATGGGTAGTGATTGATGGCTCAATGTATAGTTGGCAGCCGGTATCAAGCGGAGTGCCCCTGGGGCCAGTTTTGTTCAACATCTTTATTAATTATTGGGATGATGGGATGAATTTCACCCTCAGTAAGTTCACAGATGATTAAGCTGGGGGGAGAGGTAGATACACGGGAGGGTAGGAATAGGGTCCAGATTGGCCTAGACAAATTGGAGGATTGGGCCAAAAGAAATCTAATGAGGTTCAACAAGGACAAGTGAAGAGTCCTGCACTTAGGAAGGAAGAATCCCATGCACCGCTACAGGCTGAGGACCTACTGGCTAAGCAGCAGTTCTGCAGAAAAGGGCAACAAAAATGATTAGGGGCTGAGGCACATGACTTACAAGAAGAGGTTGAGGGAACTGGGGTTATTTAGTCTGCAGAAGAGAAGAGTGAGGGGGGATTTGATAGCAGCCTTCAACTACCCAAAGGGGGGGTTCCAAAGAGGATGGAGCTAGGCTGTCCTCAGTGATGGCAGATGACAGAACAAGAAGCAGTGGTCTCAAATTGCAGTGCGGGAGGTCTATGTTGGAAATTAGGAAACACTATTTCATTAGGAGGGAGGTGAAGCACTGGAATGGGTTACCTAGGGAGGTGGTGGAATCTCCATCCTTAGAGGTTTTTAAGGTCTGGCTTGACAAAGCCCTGGCTGGGATGATTTAGTTGGTGTTGGTCCTGCTTTGAGCAGAGGATTGGACTAGATGACCTCCTGAGGTCTCTTCTAACCCTAATATTCTATGATTCTATGATTCTGATGTTTAAATTCTGCCAAGTCTTTGCCAAAAGGATTATACAAAATTCAAATATTTCACCTGGCAGAGGATTAATGTGAATTTTTCCAGTATTGGTTTGAAGCTTTTGTGTTTTATTTTTGTGTTTTGTGTTTAAAGAACCCCAATGTGAAAGAAAAACTCAGCCAGAATTGCTAGAATTCACATGGCTTCTTCCCACCTCCCTCACCCCACAAAAATAAAAAAACAACCTCACAGCGGCTCAGGCCCACTTGAAACACAACTCCAAGGTAGGGGTGTGTGTGTGTGTGTTATGAGGGAGCAGTGATACTCTTCTAAACTCTGCCCATGAATTGAACTGTACCCAACTGAGATGTTAACATGAGTCATCACTTACAGCAGATTGTGCAGATGCTAAAGTGATAATCGTGTATGCTTTCCTCGGTTCCTCCTCAGTGGGGATTGGATGTCTTTCTGAGTTGCTGGGACATAGCTCCCCCTTCATGAGGTTCTCTGATTAGGTGGAGAAATTGGTTGTACTATCCCAAGCACCACTGTTCATGGTGCCAAAATGAGCTAAAACTAACAATAGATTGCTAGATCTTCACATAATGACCTTCACTTCCTATTTTTTGAGCAGTGAAATAATTAACAGTATGGCCATTTCAAGTATCATCAATAGGCATCTGAGTTAATACCTCAATGAGAGGGCATGGGGTAGAAGACCCCACAAAGGGATTGTCTACGCAGCAAGTTGCTGAATAACCAGCCATGGTGTGACTCTAGAATGCAGCAGCTTGCCATGCGGTAGCGTTTTGTGTGGACACTGGTACAGCACAGTGAAAGTCCCAGGGTGCAGCCTGGTGTACTACACTTTCAGTAGTAGTAATACATCAAGCCACACTCTGGCTCTTTCACTGTACTGTAGCCATGGCCACATGTAATGTCACTGTATTGGCAAGCTGGCATGGTGTAGATTCACCCATTGGCTTAACTGCACATTTAGACAAGCACTAAGCTTTTGTTTCAGGCTCGCTGCAGGCACCACAGCATCAGTGGCACTGTTAATATTTTGAAGATTTTCTTTGCAACCATAAATGCTAAAGACATTTTAGAATGAAAGCTCAGACTCTAGTGCACAAGATGGAAGCTCAGAGAGATGGAGATACCTCATACCCCAAACCCATTCACCTGAATTCTAATTTTACATGGTCCAAGGTCACTGCAGTGTTTGAGAACTTCCACAAATAATTCCTCTCCACTAAGATTGTTGGTGAGAAGGAGGGCTGAGTAGCTATACTTATGGACCATCCTTTGTTTATTTTGTGATTTTCATTTGTGGGATGGGCACCTATCATCGTATTTTAGAAATCAGAAGAAAGAAAAAAGAATTTTTTTTTTGGAAAATCAGGGCCAAGTTTTGAACCTGAAAACCAAGAAAAATATTTTGGGCTGGGTGTTCATAAGGGTTAGATATTAAGACAAATCATAAATGGTAAATACAGGCATGTAGTGCTGCCATAATCTAGTTTAGAGGCAGACACAAAGCCCTCTGCCAGCTTGGCCTTGGGAAGGGGCTGTAGGCAGAGAGAATGCAAATCGGGATCTCATCACACCTGATGCACCACACAAGATTTTTTGTACTAGCTCTAAGTGTGGTGGTGCACAAGGAGGTTTTGGGATGGGCTGAAGTTTGGGATACATGTGAAATCGATCTGCTTGAATGTAGATACCTGAAACCTCTGAAAAGTGACTGAGGGGTAGTACTTGCTAGTTAGACAATAGAATGGAATAAAGATTGTCTAGGAATTGTATTGTAGCCTGATTGTAGGTTAGGGGGTAATTTCTATCCTCTGTGCAACTGTGTGCATACACAAACACACAACACTTCTTATTTCCTTAAATAGTAGTGATGTTAAGCTGGGTGACTATTATAGACCACCAGATCAGGAAGAGGAAGTGGATGAGTCATTCTACAAGCAGGTAACAAGATTAGCAACACATATGAGCTAGTATTAATGGAGGATTTTAACTTCCCTGATAGCTGTTGGAAGACTATTACAGCAAAATATAATATATCCTGAAAATTCTTAGCAGAAAGTTGTTGAAACAACTAGGAGGTCATTCATTTTGGATCTGGTTTTGCCCAACAGGGATGAATTAGTTGCAAACATGAAGGTGGTCAGGAATTTGAGAGGAAGTGATTATGATCTGATAGAGTTCAAGATCTTATGGAAAGACTAATTAGGAAGAAAGGGAGTCAAAAGTGGCTGGCAATTCTTAAAAGATGTAATACTAGTGGCTCAACATCGAGCTATTCTGATGCAGAGGAAAGATAAGAAGAGTCATAAGAGGCCAATGTGGCATACATGGAATGGAAGGAGAAGCATGTCGCCAAGGAAGTGTGCATGGGAATAGTGTGAGCATGTCGGGACAAAATCAGGAAAACCATGTGAAAGAATGAGTTACAGCTGACAAGGAATGCTACAGACAACAAGAAGGGGTTCTTCAAATTTGTCAGACAAAAAATAAAGATCAGCAATAGTGTGGATTCACTGCACAATGGAGACGGTGAGCTAGTAATGGAGAATGATAAGAAAGTAGAGCTGCTCAATGCCTACTTTGTTTCAGTCTTCTCACAAAAAATAACATGACTGAATGACTAACAAAATTACCATAAACAATAAAGGGGAAGAGATGCAGATCAGGATAAATAACAAACACATCAGAGATCTTCTGACCAATTTGAATGAATTTAAGTCACCAGGACCTGATGTTATTCACCCCAGGGTACTGAAGGAATTTTCTGAAGAAATCTCGGAGCAACTGGCAATAATATTTGCAAACTCATGGATGACAGGAGAGGTATCAGAGGCCTGAAGAAAGGGCTAACATAGTGCACATCTTTAAAAGGGGGGAAAGGAGGAGCCCGGGAACAATAGACCAGTCAGCCTGACTTTGATACCTAGGGTGCTACCAGAGCAATGAATAAAACATTCAATTTGTGAATATCTAGAGAATGAAGGGGTAATTGCCAGCAGCCAGCATGGATTTACTAAGAACAAATCAGCACACAGCAGGAGTTTGCCTGGGAGTTTGCCTGGAGTGAGCCCAGTGAGGCTTACATCTTGCCAACATCTCTGAGGAAGCTCATAGTAGGAAGGTGATATGGAAGGGGGGGGGTTCAGCTGTTGTGACCTGCACTGGATGTGCAATGTTTGTCTTTCTTCCACAGGACAGAAGCGACTTTGTTGGTACAAAGTGCAAGCTGGTCTCCATATTGGAAGAGAAGATTGAAGGTCTGGAGCAACAGATAACGACCCTGCATTGCATACGAGAATCTGAGGATTTTCTGGACAAAAGTCAGGATATGCTTCTACGGGCACAAAGCTCTAAAGATTTAGAGCAGGTTGCACAGCGGAGCCAAGAGGCCAGTGAAGAAGCTTGGCAACATGTGACCTCCAGAAGAAGAAGGGGGAATGTCCGGGTTCCAGCAATGCAGACACAGGTAACTAACCGCTTTCATGTTCTCTCCACAGGTACCATTGCGGAGAGTGGACCAGATGATACGTCTGGGGGGAGAAAGCAGAAGGAGACTCCGCTGGTTGGAAGGCATGAGATGCGCTGTCCTGAGGTTGGGGGTTCCACGACCACCACTCCCAAGAGAAGGAGGCGGGTGGTGGTGGTCGGGGACTCTCTCCTCAGGGGGACTGAGTCATCTATCTGCCGCCCTGACCGGGAAAACAGAGAAGTCTGCTGCTTGCCAGGGGCTAAGATTCGCGATGTGACGGAGAGACTGCCGAGACTCATCAAGCCCTCGGATCGCTACCCCCTCCTGCTTCTCCACGTGGGCACCAATGATACTGCCAAGAATGACCTTGAGCGGATCACTGCAGACTACGTGGCTCTGGGAAGAAGGATACAGGAGTTTGAGGCGCAAGTGGTGTTCTCGTCCATCCTCCCCGTGGAAGGAAAAGGCCTGGGTAGGGACCGTCGAATCGTGGAAGTCAACAAATGGCTACGCATGTGGTGTCGGAGAGAAGGCTTTGGATTCTTTGACCATGGGATGAAGGAGGACCATGAAGGAGGAGTGCTGGACAGAGACGGGCTCCACCTAACGAAGAGAGGAAAGAGCATCTTTGCGAGCAGGCTGGCTAACCTAGTGAGGAGGGCTTTAAACTAGGTTCACCGGGGGAAGGAGACCAAAGCCCTCAGGTAAGTGGGAAAGCGGGATACCGGGAGGAAGCACAGGCAGGAACGTCTGTGAGGGGAGGGCTCCTGCCTCATACTGAGAATGAAGGGCGATCAGCAGGTTATCTCAAGTGCCTATATACAAATGCACAAAGCCTTGGAAACAAGCGGGGAGAACTGGAGGTCCTGGTGATGTCAAGGAATTATGACGTGATTGGAATAACAGAGACTTGGTGGGATAACTCACATGACTGGAGTACTGTCATGGATGGTTATAAACTGTTCAGGAAGGACAGGCAGGGCAGAAAAGGTGGGGGAGTAGCACTGTATGTAAGGGAGCAGTATGACTGCTCAGAGCTCCGGTACGAAACTGCAGAAAAACCTGAGTGTCTCTAGATTAAGTTTAGAAGTGTGAGCAGCAAGAGTGATGTAGTGGTGGGAGTCTGCTATAGACCACCGGACCAGGGGGATGAGGTGGATGAGGCTTTCTTCCGGCAACTCGCAGAAGCTACTAGATCGCACGCCCTTGTTCTCATAGGTGACTTTAATTTTCCTGATATCTGCTGGGAGAGCAATACAGCGGTACATAGACAATCCAGGAAGTTTTTGGAAAGCGTAGGGGACAATTTCCTGGTGCAAGTGCTAGAGGAGCCAACTAGGGGAGGAGCTTTTCTTGACCTGCTGCTCACAAACCGGGAAGAATTAGTGGGGGAAGCAAAAGTGGATGGGAATCTGGGGGGCAGTGACCATGAGTTGGTCGAGTTCAGGATCCTGACACAGGGAAGAAAGGTAAGCAGCAGAATACGGACCCTGGATTTCAGGAAAGCAGACTTCGACTTCCTCAGGGAACGGATGGGTAGGATCCCCTGGGGGACTAACATGAAGGGGAAAGGAGTCCAGGAGAGCTGGCTGTATTTCAAGGAATCCCTATTGAGGTTACAGGGACAAACCATCCCGATGAGTCAAAAGAATGTAAAACCAGCTTGATTTCCTTCTTTGACAGAGTAATTGGTTTGGTAGATAGGAAGAATGCAGTGGACATAGAATCATAGAATATCAGGGTTGGAAGGGACCTCAGGAGGTCATCTAGTCCAACCCCCTGCTCAAAGCAGGACCAATCCCCAATTAAATCATCCCAGCCAGGGCTTTGTCAAGCCTGACCTTAAAAACTTCTAAGGAAGGAGATTCCACCACCTCCCTAGGTAACGCATTCCAGTGTTTCACCACCCTCCTAGTGAAAAAGTTTTTCTTAATATCCAACCTAAACCTCCCCCACTGCAACTTGAGACCATTACTCCTTGTCCTGTCATCTTCTACCACTGAGAATAGTCTAGAACCATCCTCTCTGGAACCACCTCTCAGGTAGTTGAAAGCAGCTATCAAATCCCCCCTCATTCTTCTCTTCTGCAGACTAAACAATCCCAGTTCCCTCAGCCTCTCCTCATAAGTCACGTGTTCCAGTCCCATAATCATTTTTGTTGCCTTCAGCTGGACTCTCTCCAATTTTTCCACATCCTTCTTGTAGTGTGGAGCCAAAAACTGGACACAGTACTCCAGATGAGACCTCACCAATGTCGAATAGAGGGGAACGATCACGTCCCTCGATCTGCTGGCTATGCCCCTACTTATACATCCCAAAATGCCATTGGCCTTCTTGGCAACAAGGGCACACTGTTGACTCATATCCAGCTTCTCGTCCACTGTCACCCCTAGGTCCTTTTCCGCAGAACTGCTGCCTAGCCATTCGGTCCCTAGTCTGTAGCGGTGCATTGGATTCTTCCGTCCTAAGTGCAGGATCCTGCACTTATCCTTGTTGAACCTCATCAGATTTCTTTTGGCCCAATCCTCCAATTTGTCTAGGTCCCTCTGTATCCTATCCCTACCTGCCACCGTATCTACCACTCCTCCTAGTTTAGTATCATCCGCAAATTTGCTGAGAGTGCAATCCACACCATCCTCCAGATCATTTATGAAGATATTGAACAAAACCGGCCCCAGGACTGACCCTTGGGGCACTCCACTTGATACCGGCTGCCAACTAGACATGGAGCCATTGATCACTACCCGTTGAGCCCGACAATCTAGCCAACTTTCTACCCACCTTATAGTGCATTCATCCAGCCCATACTTCTTTAACTTGCTGACAAGAATACTGTGGCAGACCGTGTCAAAAGCTTTGCTAAAGTCAAGAAACAATACATCCACTGCTTTCCCTTCATCCACAGAACCAGTAATCTCATCATAGAAGGCGATTAGATTAGTCAGGCATGACCTTCCCTTGGTGAATCCATGCTGACTGTTCCTGATCACTTTCCTCTCATGTAAGTGCTTCAGAATTGATTCCTTGAGGACCTGCTCCATGATTTTTCCGGGGACTGAGGTGAGGCTGACTGGCCTGTAGTTCCCAGGATCCTCCTCCTTCCCTTTTTTAAAGATTGGCACTACATTAGCCTTTTTCCAGTCATCCGGGACTTCCCCCGTTCGCCACAAGTTTTCAAAGATAATGGCCAATGGCTCTGCAATCACAGCCGCCAATTCCTTTAGCACTCTCGGATGCAACTCATCCGGCCCCATGGACTTGTGCACGTCCAGCTTTTCTAAATAGTCCCTAACCACCTCTTTCTCCACAGAGGGCTGGCCACCTACTCCCCATGCTGTGTTGCCCAGCGCAGCAGTCTGGGAGCTGACCTTGTTCGTGAAGACAGAGGCAAAAAAAGCATTGAGTACATTAGCTTTTTCCACATCCTCTGTCACTAGGTTGCCTCCCTCATTCAGTAAGGGGCCGACACTTTCCTTGGCTTTCTTCTTGTTGCCAACATACCTGAAGAAACCCTTCTTGTTACTCTTAACATCTCTTGCTAGCTGCAGCTCCAGGTGTGATTTGGCCCTCCTGATTTCATTCCTACATGCCCGAGCAATATTTTTATACACTTCCCTGGTCATTTGTCCAATCTTCCACTTCTTGTAAGCTTCTTTTTTATGTTTAAGATCCACAAGGATTTCACCGTTAAGCCAAGCTGGTCGCCTGCCATATTTACTATTCTGTCGACACATCGGAATGGTTTGTCCCTGTAACCTCAATAGGGATTCCTTGAAATACAGCCAGCTCTCCTGGACTCCTTTCCCCTTCATGTTAGTCCCCCAGGGGATCCTACCCATCAGTTCCCTGAGGGAGTCGAAGTCTGCTTTCCTGAAGTCCAGGGTCCGTATTCTGCTGCTTACCTTTCTTCCCTGTGTCAGGATCCTGAACTCGACCAACTCATGGTCACTGCCTCCCAGATTCCCATCCATTTTTGCATCCCCCACTAATTCTTCCCGGTTTGTGAGCAGCAGGTCAAGAAAAGCTCCCCCCCAGTTGGCTCCTCCAGCACTTGCACCAGGAAATTGTCCCCTACATTTTCCAAAAACTTCCTGGATTGTCTATGCACCGCTGTAGTGCTCTCCCAGCAGATATCAGGATGATTAAAGTCACCTATGAGAACAAGGGCGTGCGATCTAGTAGCTTCTGCGAGTTGCCGGAAGAAAGCCTCATCCACCTTATCCCCCTGGTCCAGTGGTCTACAGCAGACTCCCACCACTACATCACTCTTGTTGCTCACACTTCTAAACTTAATCTAGAGACACTCAGGTTATTCTGCAATTTCGTACCGGAGCTCTGAGCAGTCATACTGCTCCCTTACATACAGTGCTACTCCCCCACCTTTTCTGCCCTGCCTGTCCTTCCTGAACAGTTTATAACCATCCATGACAGTACTCCAGTCATGTGAGTTATCCCACCAAGTCTCTGTTATTCCAATCACGTCATAATTCCTTGACATCACCAGGACCTCCAGTTCTCCCCGCTTGTTTCCAAGGCTTTGTGCATTTGTATATAGGCACTTGAGATAACCTGCTGATCGCCCTTCATTCTCAGTATGAGGCAGGAGCCCTCCCCTCACAGACGTTCCTGCCTGTGCTTCCTCCCGGTATCCCGCTTTCCCACTTACCTGAGGGCTTTGGTCTCCTTCCCCCGGTGAACCTAGTTTAAAGCCCTCCTCACTAGGTTAGCCAGCCTGCTCGCAAAGATGCTCTTTCCTCTCTTCGTTAGGTGGAGCCCGTCTCTGTCCAGCACTCCTCCTTCATGGTCCTCCTTCATCCCATGGTCAAAGAATCCAAAGCCTTCTCTCCGACACCACATGCGTAGCCATTTGTTGACTTCCACGATTCGACGGTCCCTACCCAGGCCTTTTCCTTCCACGGGGAGGATGGACGAGAACACCACTTGCGCCTCAAACTCCTGTATCCTTCTTCCCAGAGCCACGTAGTCTGCAGTGATCCGCTCAAGGTCATTCTTGGCAGTATCATTGGTGCCCACGTGGAGAAGCAGGAGGGGGTAGCGATCCGAGGGCTTGATGAGTCTCGGCAGTCTCTCCGTCACATCGTGAATCTTAGCCCCTGGCAAGCAGCAGACTTCTCTGTTTTCCCGGTCAGGGCGGCAGATAGATGACTCAGTCCCCCTGAGGAGAGAGTCCCCGACCACCACCACCCGCCTCCTTCTCTTGGGAGTGGTGGTCGTGGAACCCCCAACCTCAGGACAGCGCATCTCATGCCTTCCAACCAGCGGAGTCTCCTTCTGCTTTCTCCCCCCAGACGTATCATCTGGTCCACTCTCCGCAATGGTACCTGTGGAGAGAACATGAAAGCGGTTAGTTACCTGTGTCTGCATTGCTGGAACCCGGACATTCCCCCTTCTTCTTCTGGAGGTCACATGTTGCCAAGCTTCTTCACTGGCCTCTTGGCTCCGCTGTGCAACCTGCTCTAAATCTTTAGAGCTTTGTGCCCGTAGAAGCATATCCTGACTTTTGTCCAGAAAATCCTCAGATTCTCGTATGCAATGCAGGGTCGTTATCTGTTGCTCCAGACCTTCAATCTTCTCTTCCAATATTGAGACCAGCTTGCACTTTGTACCGACAAAGTCGCTTCTGTCCTGTGGAAGAAAGACAAACATTGCACATCCAGTGCAGGTCACAACAGCTGAACCCTCCCCCTTCCATATCACCTTCCTACTATGAGCTTCCTCAGAGATGTTGGCAAGATGTAAGCCTCACTGGGCTCACCCCAGGCGAACTCCCAGGCAAACTCCTGCTGTGTGCTGCTCTGCTGTTCCCCGCTGCTCATAATATACCTGGACTTCAGCAAGGCTTTTGACACAGTCCCACGTGACATTCTGATTAGTAATCTGGAAAGTGAAGGCTCAGCAGAACTACCATTAAGTCGATAAATAATTGGTTAAACAACTGCAAATGAAGATTAACTATTAATGGAATGATGTAGGATTGGAGGGAGGTCTCAAGTGCGGTTCCACAGGGACTTGTTCTGGGTCCAGTGTTGCTTAACATCTTTATTGATGACGTCAATGTAGGAATAGAGAGTAGACTGATCAAATTTGCAAATGACCCAAAGCTGGGGGAATTGCCAACACTTTGGAGGATAGAGCTAAAACTCAGAGGGATCTTGATAAATTGGAAAACTGGGCTATAGAAAACAAAATGAAATTCAACAAAGACAAATGGCAGGTGCTACACTTAGGGAAGAAAAATCAAATGCACAAATACAGACTGGGGGATAACTGGCTTGGCAGCAGCACTGCTGAGAAGGATCTGGGAGTTGCAGTGGATCACAGGCTACACTTGAGTCAGCAATGCAATGCTGTTGTAAACAAAGCAAACGCAACTTTGGGCTGCATTAATAGAAGCACAGAATGCAAGTCAAGGGAGGAGATAGTAGCACTCTACTTCATGCTGGTTAGGCCTCAGCTGGAGTACTGTGTCCAGTTTTGGTCACCAAAGTATACAAAGCATGTAGAGAAACTGGGAAGAATCCAGAGGTGAGCGACAAAGATGATCAAAGGTATGGATGCAAGCCATATGAGCAAAGACTGAAGGAACTGGGTTCTGTTTAATCTGGAAAAGAGGACATTAAAGGATGAGATGATAGTGGTCTTCAAATAACTGAAAGGCTGTCATAAAATAGATGGAGAAAAGTAGTTCTCTCTTGCCACAGACAGAAGGACAAGAAGCACTGGGTTCAAACTACATCATAGCAGATTTAAGAACATAATGTAACCAGGGTCTGAATGAATTCTTCCTTGACAGCTAGCTGGGAGGGGGAGAGACTTTGGGTGTGTCTATGTAAATACAGTTTGCTCCTGCTCTGCCTAATATTCAGGAGATAGAGAGGTGTGAAAGTGATCAACTCTGGCTGGTGTTGAGTTACAAATCACCTTAGTACTGAATGCAGGGGTAGTGAAATATGGTTACCAGTGTTGTAATTATTGTAGGAATCCAGGGAAGCAGGACTGTATTTAACCTGTCCCAAATGAGGGGGGTGGAATCACCCTCAGTTGAGGGAACCTCTTTAAGCCAGGGGCTTGAATGCCAGGGCCCTGTGAAAGTAAGAGGGGTGGGTGATAGGTGTCCCAGCCAGCTAGCTAGGAGGCTACACACTATCCCCAAAGTTTTCCCTAGAGTGGGTTAACCTGTTCCTCCCCACTATTCAAAGAATAGAGCTAAATAGGCTTCATTAGGAGCCTCTTTGTTATGTTAAATGCTCAATCAGAGCTGAAATCAGTTGTGGTAGGACTGTGTTTCTGCCCTACCTATTAAGAGCTAAAAATCACTGAGAGCTGAAATCACTTGAGATGGGGGCAGTGTTTCTGCCTAGCCTGCAAAGAGCTGAAAATTATTAAGAGACTGATGTGCAGAGGTCACAGCAGAGAGGCAGGTGGTGGCAGAAGGTGACTGACAATCAGCTGGAGAATGAGTGGATGGTGCAGCAGAGATGTGTGAAGACCAGCCAACAGGATGGCGGCAGAGAGGCGTGATGAGTGGCCAGCAGGGCGGCTTGTGGAGAGGCGCAGTGAGCAGGCAGCCAGCAGGATGGTGGCAGAGATACGGTGGCTGGCAGAGAGAGGTGGCAAGCGACTGCCTGAGCAGCAGAGCCAGTAAGGTTCTTCTTTACCCCAACGGGGAGGTGAACTCTGCGGATGCACCTCTGAACTCTGGGGTCTGCACTGATCAAGGACAGCAATTTTGAGTGGGTGCAGAGAAGGGTCGGGCATCTGAAAGGGAATTTTGGGTGGCTGGACTTAACAACCTCAGGGGAAAAGGACACTGCCCAGTCTACTTGGGGGTGGGTCTTTTACTCATGGTTTATGTTTATGAACCCTGTTTGCAGTGTTTTCCCAAATTAATGCTGAGTTACTTCCCTCCTTTTATTAAAAGTTTCTTTTCTACACTCAGACTGTGTGCTTGCAAGTGGGGAAGTATTGCCTCTCAGAGGTGCCCGGGGTGGTGTGTAAACTTCCCAGGTTACTGGGTGGGGGCTCGAGCTGGTTCTGTGTTGTATCAATGGAAAGGAACGCCTTGATATTGAACCCTACCCTGGTTGCTTCCGGCTTCATTGGGCAGAAGGGTTACAATAAGTATATAAGAACAGCCATACTGGGCCAGATCAAAGGTCCATCTAACCCATTATCCTGTCTTCTGACAGTGGCCAATGCCAGGTGCCCCAGAGGAAATGAACAGAACAGGTAATGATCAAGTGATCCATCCCCTGGAAAAATCTCAGGAAAAACTTCCCAGTTGTAAGAACAGTAGGACAATGCCTAGGGAGATTGTGGAAGCTCCTTCACTGGAAGTTTTCAAAAGGAGTCTGGACAGCCATCTGTCTTGGATGGTTTAGACACAAGAAATCCTGTATCTTAGCAGGGGGTTAGACTAGATGACCCTTGCAGTACTTCTAACTGTGTGGTTCTATGATTCTAAAGCCTAATTAGTCAGCTTTGTGTAGGAAATGCTGGATTTTTCCTTTAGTACTCTCCCACTTTATTACTGGACCCTTTGTTTAGCTTTGGGGCTGATTACAAATATTTTGCACATCTCTTTAGAGCTCAAATTGCAGCATCTTATGTAACTTTTCTTCCAGGCTTTAAGTGATGTAATTGGGGATTAGTAGAGTATCTCAGCCATGTTGATCACACAACAATGAAACATAACAATCCCTGTCAGGCAAGACAGATTTCATTTTCGTAAAAAGACAAATTGCCAAAGCTTAAAATGTGGGAGACCAGAAAATTATGGTATTTGCCAACTATTGTTCTGTGTGTAGAAAATGGCATATTGTAATTAATTCATCCTAGAAGGAAGTATTGCAATACAAAACAGATTCCTCAGTCTATACATCCAGGAAGATGTTCTGTAAGAAAAAATCCTTGGGTCCCTTAAGGGGGGGAGGAGTGGGGAACCTAGACACAATTATAGGTAAACATGAAAAGCATCCCCAAGGAAAAGCATTATGGTAAAAAAGTACTTTATAATAAACTAAAACTATATTAAAGAAACAATTGAGCTTTGTATAATAAAGCACAGAACCAAAGACAAATAACAACATCACAGTCTATCCACCAGACAGTCTATCTGAGGGTTAAGGAAGGTTGGATATTTCATAAGAGTGACCTTGCAGAGCAAGGTAAATATAGTCTCATTATGCAGCAGTGTCAAAGCAATCATGTGTTTGGTCAGAAAGAATGCTTGCGCACACACATTCAGACACACACACATTTATATGAATCCCTGAGCTAGCAGCAGTCCTTACCGAATTCTCAACTTGCATGGAAGACATTAATTGTCTCCTCATTAAAATGGCATAGGTGAATCTAGATGAGTGAGGTACCTATAAAGGGGAAGGGAAGGAATCAAAGATACATAATGAGAACCTGATTCTGCTCTCATTTACCTTAAAATCAGTGTAGTTACTCAAGTTTCATACCAGTTTCACTCAGAACAGAATTTGGTCCATAATCTCTTCCCTTTGACAGTTTAGCTACTAGAAGGAGCTACCAATGTGAACAGATTTGGGATTTCACAACTTAATCCTTCCCCTATAGAGGTGTGTATGTTCCTAATCCATCTATAGGCATAATACCCATTGAGATCTATAGATTTGCCTGCACTAGGATTGCAGGAACCACCAATGAATTACATACATAGTATCTGTAGGTTTTAGACACTTTGTAGCTGCAAAAGATATGGGTCCAATAGATACCATGCTATAAATCATAATAAAAAGTGTGCCCAGTGGCCGTGTACATTTTTCATTCACTGATAGAAATATATAGGGGAAACAACATTCAGTTGTAATTTGTTTATGGAGGTAATCAGGCAATTAATTTGGACCAGTCAGCGTGGCCAACTGAGATTTAGTGATGGAGCCCTAATTTAGTCTCTGAGTCTGTAAAATTCAGTAATCTGAAATCTATGTTATTGAAGACATGCTATGGATACCTGTGGCACTAGTCTGTGTGTGTGTGTGTGTGTGTGTGTGTGTGTGTGTGTGTGTGTGGTGGGGGGGGGGGCGCTGATCCTTTACTCATGTGAGTAGTTATCTGGTGAATAGGCCCATTTCAGAGGGACTCCTTGCCTAAAAATTAGCTTTGTGACTAAACATTGTAGGACCATGCCTTAAACTGGATCAGTAGAATTATCGCCATTTTCAATTTTTTGCTTCCCCCTTCTAGTATTCAGTGCAGTTTGTGAACAGAAGTCAACCTGTTATCTGTAAAATGGTCACCCATTCCCCCTTCTCCACCACATACAGCTGGTCTTACATTCCATGCCCATAAAGTGCACAGCATGCGTAGCATGTATATATTGTAATTTTAAAAAAGTCCTTGTATTGATAAAAACTCAGTTGCTCTTTCAAAAGAAACAGTAAAGACTGTCTTCTCTACCAATTAAGAATCAGCAGAATAAGAGTTTTAATGAGCCTCTTGGGGAGCTTGTCTTTTTTATCTATGATAAATACATGATTATAAGGACAAATTATATGAGCAGCAATAATTTCCCAGTAATGCGATCATTAAAAGCCCTCACAACTGCAATACATCAATATTAATTGGGGACAGATGATCATTTTAGTGACATGTTCAAGTCATTATCCATATTTCAGTACTTCATGAATATCTGAATAGTCTTAATTAAGCAATTTTTAAAAAAAGATTCTCTCTCCAAAGATCCTAATATGACTGTTTATTTAAAAAATTTGGAAAAGGCGAGGAATAAAGAATAAGTTAATAGTAGAGGAAGTAGTTGTGGTTCAGAAAACTGATTCAAAGAGAAAATTTTCTGTTCTTTTAGATTTGGGAACTCTTTACCAATTGGACTACTTTACAAACACAGGTGGTGCCTGCTAGGCATAGTCCACAGTAAGTCAGCATGGAGCATCTCTTCCCCAGAGGGAGCACACCTAGTACCAAACCTTTAAAGGGCTGAAGTCTGCTCCCCTTCAGGCCTAGTTCCACACTGCAGGTTGGTGTAGGTTGTGACCCTTCTGCTTCCCTGCCCTCGTTTGGAGCAGTATTTGCCACTTGAAAATGGATATAGAGAATTTCCTGTTTGTGTAGGTTGGCATTTCTCTTTAGCTCTTACTTGATCATTGGAAAGGTTGGTGAAGGCTTCTTGTATCCTTTAGAACATAAGAATGGCCATACCAGGTCAGACTAACAGTCCATTTAGCCCACTATCCTGTCTTACAACAGTGACCAATGCCAGATGCTTCAGAGGGAATGAACAGATCAGGCAAACGTCTAGTGATCCATCCCTTGACACCCACTCCCAGCTTCTGGCAGTCAGAGACAAGGGACATCCAGAGTGTGGTGTTGGCTGCTCTGACCATCTTGGCTAATCAGCATTGATGAACCTGTCCTCCATGAACTTATGTAATTCTTTTTTGAACCTCCCTGTAGTTTTGGTCTTCAGCACATTCCCTGACAATGAGTTCCACAGGTTGATGGTGCATTGTGTGAAGAACTACTGCCTTTTGTTTGTTTTAAACCAGCTGCCTATTAGTTTCATTGGTTGACCCCTGGTTCTTCATGCAAGGATGTCCAGTCTGATGCAGTATTAGCAAAAGGAAGAGCTATCCTGTGCATGCCTTATGGGAATTATCTAGTGAAAACCAAGTTGTGGTAATATAAGAAACTCTCAGTGTATCAGCTCTCACTGAAGTAAATGGTTATGGCAGATAGCACTTCAAAAAAACCAAAAACTACAAAAAATCAAAACAAAACCAACAAAAACAGTGCAATGATGGTACACACATCATTACACATTTTCTATTGTACTATAGAAATGTATCATATATTGCCATCAGCCAAAGATGGTTCTGGCTCTGTGAAGTTATTCATATTTCAAAAACCAGGGCCCACAAGTTTCCTTGCTGTGATCCTTCGGGTAACTAGGCAAATTCATTGCATTGTCCTATGGCAGAATAGACCAGAAGGAGATTGAGAATACACTTTACTGCAGTTATTTAGCTAGACACCAGATGTCATCATTCAGGCTGATACAAGACAAGTGCCACTCTGTCTTTCTAAGCAGAAGTTATTACCAACAGTAATAGAGAAAGAAAAGCTTTTGAGATACAAACCATAGTGTAGGTTTTTCAGTATCCCCCTCTTGGCAAACTGACTGCCAAGAGAAGCTATTTTGATATAAAATCAGCAACAATTATGTTAACAAAAATACATGTGCCCACACATACATAGTTATAGAATATTCAAAAACCTATATTAGTATAATGTTAAGGTGATGATTTTGAACAATTCAAAAGTCAGAAAATGAGACTATTAGGCAAGATATGTGATTGTGATTGAGTAATTAAGAATGCTAAAGAGGGCAGAGCTCACTTAGCAATTCACTTTACATTTCATGAATTCAGCATTTACGTTTTACAGCATTAATGTTAGTTAACTTCAATGGATGTTCTTTCCAGCCCAAATAAATAAATACCCAGAGCTCTTAGGGTTGAGGAATTTACAAGGCTCTCTCCCACTGAGGAGCTCCAGGGCTTCACAACAGAGATTAAACTTCTCATCTGAATTCAAAATTGCAACAAAAGAGGCTTCCTCCTCCTGCACAGCTTACTGCACAAGAGCATAATATTTCAATGCACATTCTCTTCCTCCACTGAAATCTGTCTACAGAGAAAGTCTTCTAGAGTGGCAATGTTCTGTGTAGACATTACAGAATTTTAGCTATGGTACAAAGTAGATTATTAATCATTTGTATTATAGTCCTGCCTACAGACTCTGAGATCAGGACACCAATATGCTGTGCAAACACAGAGTAAGAGACAGTCCCTGCTCCAAGCAACTTACAATGTAAACCAGTGGTTTTCAAACTTTTTTTTTTCACAGACCATTTGAAAATTGCTGAGGGTCTTGGTGGACCACTTAATGATCTTTCCAAATGTTGTTTGTACCATTAGCTAACTATTGTAAAGCACTTTGGATAAAAGCACTATATATATTAAAAAAAACACTTAATAATAGTTAACATTTTTTGTTCTACAGATGAAAGCACACAACTCATATTTTAATATCAGTAGTCTTTCCTTTCTAATGCAGTGGATGTGCCCTCTCTCCTCTGCCACAGCAGCCCCTGAGCTGGGGCTGGGAAGGAGGGGGGTCTCTCCCGTGCCACAGCAGCCACAGAGCTGAGGCTGGGAAGGAGGGCAGTCTCTCACCAGCAGCTGCAGCACTGAAGGTCCCAAATTCCCCCACCCACTCTTCTCATCCCACTTCTCCCTCCCACCTACCTCCTATTCCCCCCAAGGCCACCACCTCACCTGACATGTGTGTCTTCTCCAGGGTCCAGGCACCGAATTAGTGGAGCCACGCCTGCACAGCTCCACTAATTAGGTGGGTGGCCCTTCATTCTCTCGTGTGAAGCTGCCCAGGTGCGCACCTTAGAGGGAACTATCCGTGGACCACCTAAAGGGAGCTCGCTGACCACTGGTGGTCCATGGACCACAGTTTGAGAACCTCTGGGGTAAACAGAAAAGACTGACAAAGGAAGTACTATTCCTACTTTACAGATGGAAAACTGAGAGACCAAAAGATTAAATGACTTGTCCAGGGTCACATGGGAAGTGGTAGAAGCACTGGAATTTAGCCCAGATTTCCCAAATCTTAGTTCATTGCCTTAACCACAAAATCATTCTTCTTCTTAGATTAAATAATATTGAAGTTCTCGCTGCACAGAGTGACATGGAGCACTAAATTATGATCTCATATCTACTGGTGGAGCGCCATGCATTATTCCCAATTTATACCAGTGCAACTGGTGTTTTAAAATGTATTTAAGATGGGAAAAGTATATTTTTCCATACTTCCAAAATTTAAAGATGGCTGATCTTCTTCCTGCAGTGCCACCTACATATAGTGGACCCTGCCTGAGAATCTTAGCTTCCTGTAAAGAGATACATTAAATCATAATAATGCAAACAGTGCAACTATTGCAAAATGACAAATAAAACCAGCAATGAGTTAATAGTTCTAAGCACTTAATTACCATACTTCCTCCAGGGACACCAACCAGGTGGTTCTACACTCACTTAATTAGAAGCCAGGCCACCAAACCCTATAACTCTCCAACATCCATTAGTGTAGCCATGTCATCGCATTTAGTAGGGTGTTCTTGCAACTTTCCATTAACCAGACTGCAGTGATTCAAAATGTCTGCCTGTGGGAGATAGCTGGTGTACTGCTTAGGTGTTTTTACAGCTGAGGGGGATCTGGATCAAAACTTTAACTGTCCCAGCCTTTAGAAGGCAAGAGCAGAAGTTTCTGGTTTCTGCTTTATAGAACTGCTAATGTTCTATAACATATAACTATAACTGCACTATAGCCAGTATCTGCCAAATCAGTGGGTAAAAGGCAAAATTGTCCAGCAAAATTGGCACTCTTTTTGGATGATGAAACTGTAATATTTAATAAGGGTATGTAAGTGTTCTAGGATTTGGAACACAATTTATTGAGCTTTGACTATATTAGGACATGTCAGTTTCTTTTGATGAGTTTATTCATTAACTAAAAGAATGTAAATACCAGAAAAATATAAATTTTTATCAATGCCATTTGTTGATCATTAATACAGGATGTTGTAGTGCAAAACTGCAGAAGTAAATACACTTAAAATGTAGATTTAAGGCTCAAAGGAAAGAACAAAAACATTATTTTTAAAATACAGGCCACATGTGTTTAGGGCATTCTATGACATAATTTATAAAGAACTGAAGTTTTATCTAGTATTGTCTGTGTGTATAAACCCAGAGGAAAGATTGTTTCAATAGTGTTGCACAATGCTTCTTGCTGTATAGCAAGATTGCAAGATGTTCTTTTAATTACTGGAGTTGCTATTATCAACTACTAGGGCAAGATTGGAAGTCTTTCAAGAACAGTAAAATAGACAACCCCTAATCTGTAATCCCAAAACCATAAATCTTGTGTTAGATTTTGTATCTATGGCAAATATGAATTAGAACAGGGGCATTAATAATTTCTAAGTAATGAGGTCATTACATGTTTATTTAGATTACTGCCAAAATGTACAAATGTGGCCTGAAATCCCTTATGTTCTTAATTCTCTAGTGACTGTGAAATTAACGTTGTAAGCAATTTTTAAATACATATCTGGAAACTACTAAACTTTCACGACTTGGGTTCTTTTATACCTATTAGAAATATACAATCTTATTTCCGAAAAAACAAATAGTTGAACAAATTCTACTCTCACATGCATGCAACCTCACTGCAGTCAATTTTCTGGGTTTCACTGACTGGCTACACAGCCTTTCCTCCCCATCACTAGGAAATTTGACATTGCAGACAACATGCATTGCTGTACTTCTTCTGTTCCACAGAGACTTTCCAACACTGGGGGCTCCCATTCTGGGTTCTGCCAGTTAAGAATAAGTAAGACCCATTATTTAATTAATACTTACAATGGCCTTATTTGGCAGTTAAGTATTGTCCCTACTTTGCTACAAGGGAAATTGAGGGAAAGAGGTCCTGGACTTCCCAAAATAAAGGAGATTATGTATTAAACAGTTAGTGTAACATTAAGTGCTTTCCAGCATTCCAACCCTTTTTATGAGAATCATCAAATCTTCCAGCATTTATTCTTCCAAATTCCCACTGAAGTCAAATTTCAACTGAGTTAGGCTTTCTGGATTGGGCCCTGTGTCCTGACTCAAAGCATTAAGAAACCTTCTCAGGAAAGATAGTTTAATCAGTTATTCATGCAATAAAAATCTCATACTTTATAGAACATTTTGGACAGAATTATTTCCTATTCAAATAATGTCATCCAAGATAATCAATCTAATCTCTATGATTTATATGCATTGGACTGATTCTTAGTCTGTATGAGCCTAAGCACTTCATGAATAAAACACCTCCAGGGAATTGAAGAACTCGTGCTATTGCAGAAGCTCTTTTAAGGAACACGTGTGCTGCATGTTGCTGGGTTTATCTGAAACCAGCTTGTGTCAGTCTCCAAATTTAAAAGTGTGAATTGCTGCAGGAAAAAGAGCTGTTCAACCATTGATATATCTATGAGATGTGGGCACAGATAACTAGCTCTTGATGAGAAAGGACCAGCAGCCTGACATGTTACTCAAAATGTGGCAATATTCTATAATATTGAAACTTGTTTCTCTAAGAGTGGGATTAGGATTGCCTGATAACAGACCTATAGCCTTTGTTAATAAAATAAAAAGTCCACATGGAATGCTGCACCTTCCATAAGAACATTAATAACTCAGAGTTGAAAGTAATACAGAGCAGTTAAAGTTACAGGGGTGTATTCTTTGCCTTTTTCTGAACCCTTTGGACTGCATGAATGGAACACACCTATAATTCCCCATCTAGGAATTCTCTCAGCACAGAATCTTGTAGAAAGCCCCATGCTGCTCTAACCCAGGATATGGCAGAGAATCAATGAGTCATAGCCAGTGGAAGCTGCAAACAGATTTGTCTCACAGAGTTCACATCAAGGTATTTCCCCTGAGACATAGCAGATCATATGCAGGTATCCTTAACTTGCTATTCACAGATATGCTGTTCCAGCTATTCCAGCTGAAGCTTCAGGAAAGGGTCCACTGTCAACTCACTGACAAAAAATCAGAATACAACGCAGCCTGTGTGTGTTCAATTCCTATCCCATTTTACTAATTTCCTCAGTTGCTTTACAAACACGCTCTGTTTTAGACTATAGCAGCTAGGCAATTCCTCTGTTTGTGCTCCATGACATTTTAGAGTCATCCAGTTCCCTTAGCCTAAAGAATAAAGAAATGAAATATTGGTTAACTAATTTATTCAAAAGTATATTATGCAATTTATTAAATAAATTATTCTGCCAGTATTATTCATCCATTTTGTCACTGAACATATGCTAAATCTATTCTGTGACATGGCGTTATGATGCTGGCCACAACTGGAGCTTCCTGATTGGCTGACTAATGTCATATCCATGTCAATAATCTGTCAAAAATGCAAAGGTCTTTGTAAGGATCATGAAAAATTCTAGATAGATTTGTATATATTGGAGCCAGGACAGCAAGATAGATGAAATTTCACATAGACAACTGTATTGTAGTACACAGGGGCAAGTGTACTCAGAACACTTACATGCCGACGGTCTTTAAATCACTTGGGTTCTCTAAGGAACCAGATGTAGGAATCACTGACGGAAGCTCACTGAAGATGCCTGCCGAGAGTGCAGCTGTGGCTGAAAAAGATCACAGGATAACCTCAAGGAGACAGTAACTAGTAAATTCTTCACTGGATAAAATACTGGGATTAAATGTCACTTAAACTCCATTTCAGTTCCTACGTTTGGAAAATGTGGATCGTTTTTGCCTCCCTCGCACGATTGGGGGGCTTTGAGAGTGAATTTTTTACATCACTTTAATTTGATTTCCACTCCTATACATTAAACAGGTTTGATGAATTCTCCTCTCCTACTCCTGATTGAAAATATAGTAGCATTATTAGGCTGAGATTTATTCTTTGAGTAAGATTCTGGAGCTGTTTTGTAATGATTAAGCTAGAAACCAATGAAGTAGGGTTTCACGATAGGCATATTATAAACTTCTGAACTAATGAGGTAGGCAATAGATACAGAAAACGCTCTGCTCCCATAGAGTCATATATGCCTCACTTTACTTCCTCACATCTGCAGATCATTCACAACGCAACAGAAACAGATAGATGTCCAAATATTATCAGGTTCATAGACAAGTTGCACAGTATCTCTTTCTAAATGTGAACTCCCCATTTGCTGGAAAATATAGTTATCTTAACATTCTTATTATTTTTAATATGCACTATTTGGATATGACACCTATTTATGAAAGCTCTTTAAAAATCTATTGAAGAAGTAAGGCTTGCTTATGTAGTGTGCTGATTTTTAACAGCATTATCCTTTTTTATTTGTATTGCTAAAAACATCCACTGTTTTCTAGTATGGCCATGCTTTCGCCTCTTTTGGCTTCATGCGGTTGCTGTATTGAGTTCTATTCACACTGCCATTGACCAGATGATGGCATGGCTGTCTCTTTAAATGGACAGTGTCCACACACTGCATTGTGTAAACTCAGAAGCAGCACTTAAACTCTGCCAGGGACTGCCCATTGTGACAAATGGTTGCCTGTTTGTAGCCAGTTCAGCATACTTTTTTGCAGTGCATCTAGAGGAATGGTATCCATGTTTATGAAACCCATCTGGCTAGCTCCATTCCCAACAGAACTATCTGTGCAGGACATCCCAGAGTGCATTTCCTTACATCATCTGTCCTGCTGAGGCAGTATGGGATACTGACCCACTTTTTCCAGATCACACTGATGCAAACATCATTAAGCAGCATGCAAGGTGATTGTTTGTCCTTGGAAACCAGAAATGTCCATGCTTTCAGTCTGTCCGAGCTGGCAGTATTTTGTCCCTGTTTTTTATAACTCTTGCTGAATAGTCACTTGCAGAAGTCAGTGGCCAAGAGACCTGGTGAAAGAACCATCAGGCTGGGTATTCAAGTGACCATTGTAGACCTCTCCTTACCGGGTTTGTTTCCACCTTGTCCTCTTGTCTTCACAAGACCTCTTATTGAGTCCCCAGCCTACTTTAAATCCTCATGCCAGCCTTCCTCCACATGTAGAATCAAATCAATGGGCTTTCATCAAAGGGGAAGGATAGGAGTACCTTGACAAAGAAGAGGAGAGGGCTCTCTATCCTCTTCTAATGCAACCCTGCCTGAATTGCCAAAACCCACCTGCACAAATATGACAGGGCTGTCTTGGACCAAGAGCTGGGATTGAATTAGGCTTGTGAACCTCTATTCCTTGAACCAATGTCCTTTAGCTAGAAACAGTAGTGAACTCAAGCCTTTCGTGCAGATTAGCCCTGAGAAAGGGAAAAAGAGACCCCTGGAAACTCTTTTGATCTGCAGCAAAAGCATCTCACTCCTGGCTTTTCACTTTGAACAGCATGTCACTCTACATGGACAAAAACATAGTAGAGAAAGCTGAGCTGTGTTATTTGTGATTGGTTTAGCTGACTGTGGTAACTAAATCATGGTTAAAACCTGTAATATGGACAGGGATTTAAGTGGGTATCTTAGCATCTGGGGAGGTACCCTTACTGTAGATGTGTTCAGGATTGGATGGGAGGCTCCCTAATGTCCTGCTTTTTTTTTGAGCACGGGGTGTCTATTCCTGCCTCTACCACTTGGTGACCTTGGGGAAGTCACAGAAATATGTGCCTCAGTTTCCCTATCTGTAAAGTGGGAATAATGATACTGACCTCCTTTGTAAAGCTCTGAGATCTACTGATGAAAAGTGCTATGTATAAGATAGCTATTATTCTTATTTATTTTTTCTCTAGTCCTGTTTGTAAAACACTTTGAAATCCTCACTATATAATAGGAAAGTATTACTTTTTAGTTTAGTCTGGTCAGTTCTTTTTAAAAAATGCAGACAGTGCTGCCCCTCAGATTCTACAAGTGGGGGCCCCTCCCTCGTGATTTTTTTCAGTGAGACCTGGGCCAACCCTTAAATTTATCTATACATATCATAAAAGATGTGGAATGAGCTCTACTACATGGTCAAGTTCTGTACCCTAGGGTTCCCCAGAGCAATTTTCTTCCAGTCAGGTTTGAGCTCACACTTTGTATTCTCAAGCTGTTTAATTACACACATTTTGAATGAGCTTTCTGAAGCTTTTTTTTTTTTTGTATTACAGTGATATCTCTTTCTGATTACTTTTGCATTTTACTTATTTCACATTACCTTGTCAGTTTATTCTGTGCCGCATATTATCCTGGAGTAAATATTAAGCCTTTTTCAAAGTGTGACTAATCCCCTGTCTTTCATTTACCATTTAAAGTGTGTATAGCTTTGTATCTATGGATCTGTTTTGCTGATCTAATATTTAAACGCCATTTACAATTTAAAGAAGCAGGGAATATGCACCTAGGATAGACGTAGGTAGCCAATATGCACAAATTTCACAACTTCAAACATACCTTTTGGCAAGGATAGCCCCAAAGTGAGGTACTGTTATATTATATGTTCATAACAAACAAACAAACAAACAAACACAAGGGAAACCCAAAGAATTTTTTTTTAAATGAAAGCACCAAAAATAATCTTTGAGGACAAAAATGTAGTATTGGCCTCTTAGCCATTGTTTCATTTTGAATCAACAGATTTTATGCTGCAAGATATATTAAAGTTCTTGATTACATGTGTTTGGATTCAGTGGGCTAAATTCAACACAGATATAGCTCCACTAAAAAGTGAAGTTGACCCATTATGTCTAATCCAAAAGGAAATAGATTAAAGTACCAGGGCTTCATGCTACACATAGAGACTCTCAGCCAGTCAAGCAACACAGCTACTTCTCTAGAAAGAGATTACTTTAACGAAAAGAAGATTGACATAATTTGTGCCATATATGGACAAAATTGCTTCTGCAAAATCATCATCCTGGGGTGCCTAATCAAGGGAATCTCTGGGAACAGATAACTATGTGCATTTTTACAAGGTATGCACTTACCAAAAGGATAATAAATGCAAGTAACTGGCAATGTATAACTCCACTTGTTTAAACGTTGCTGCCATCTTGTTCAAATAATAGTGGTATGAAAGTGTGTGAGGAAGATCATTAGGAAACAAAGAGATTTTTCAGTGCTGTGCCATTGAGTAAACTTTTTTAAAGCATTGCACAGCAATTGAAGTGGTCACAATTCAAGATACATAGCCATATCTTCAGCCAGTGTAAATCAGCCTATATCCATCGACACTGACTAAGATAGGCCAGTTTACACCAACTAAGGAGCTGGCCCATGGTACCATTAGGTTTCTCAACGTCAAAAGAAATTAAAATTCAGAGATCAGAAACTAAGAAGAGAGATACATGGGATGGTCCACAGTTTGGAGAGCTTCAGCAATTCCGGTCACTAGAGCATTTTTATTTGCTTTAAAAGAAACTATCAAGGGAAGTACAGCAGCACTGAGAAGCAAAACATTATTCACACTCTTTGACATAAGTCTTTTGTGATAGTCACCAAGTTGGTTGACACAGCAGGGACTGCACCAGATCTAAAACCATGAGCTGCTACAACTTGAGCTAAAGTCGCTTAGGTGGTTCTGTGGCAGACTCATACCCTCTGTGGAGTGACCACAGATGGGAACCTCTATCATGCACTCACCAACAGGTTCCATATACACTTCTGAAGGCCTCCTCTTAAGAGCCAATTCACAAAAATATACAAGTTGCTCAAATTGTTATCCTTCAAGTTCAGCCACAATCAGAGGACAGAATTGCTTTACACTTGTGAATACTCCTGCATTCACACATGAAAGATTTCAAAGAGGGATAGTGAGCAAACAAAAATAGTCACACTGCTTCAGTGCAGCCACATAGTGTGGGGATAACCACAGAAGTGAATCAGGATGCCTTGCTTCCTACAGAAATGATGGGATAAAGGAAAACAGAGATTAGTCATGTTTCAGAGTAGTAGCTGTGTTAGTCTGTATCCCGAAAAAGAAAAGGAGTACTTGTGGCACCTTAGAGACTAACAAATTTATTTGAGCATAAGCTTTTGTGAGCTACAGCTCACTTCAGAAGCTCATGAAAGCTTATGCTCAAATAAATTTGTTAGTCTCTAAGGTGCCACAAGTACTCCTATTCTTTTAGAGATTAGTCGCTTTCTTAAAACATAGGGAGTTTAGTCCACCAGCAGACACATTCACTTTCATACACCCAGTCCCCAAAATGCTTAGTGACCTTGGTCTCTCAAGTCTTCTGCAACATATAGTTAACCAGCCTTCAAAGAGAAGGGCCCTTCCAGACTGCTTTTCTCTACACCCCTTGAGTTTTGTTCTCCTAGAACCCCTTAATCAGCAGCACCTCCTATCTTGGTTATGTGCTCTCAAACCTTGGGAGGTAGACAAGCATGCACTAAAGACTCATTCTTTTCTCAGCATGCTTTGTAAAGAGGCAATTGAGAGACAGGACTTCCCCTTCCCACTTTTTGAATGGAGCAAGCCTGGTCTGTATAACATCCGAGGTCCATTTTCTACGTAAATACAAATCTCCCATATGGCTTCCATTTCTGTTTTTCAGTGAAACCACACTCTTCTAGTCTGGCAACCTTTGTGAAAAAAGAAAGCCCATCTCTACTCTTCTCAGGGGCCTAACGAGAGAGAACAAGTGCACATTGTTAAAAAGCCTGGTCTTTTCTTCCCAGAGGCTCTTTCCTACTTCCCAGTCACAGCTTGCTCTTTCACAGGAGCAATCCACCCAAAAAATCCCATTGCCCCTCTCACCTAAAAGCTAGGGGAAGGAGCCCTGGGTGAGAGAAAATCTAGGAGAGCTTCATTTCATGGAATTGTGTCCAACTAATTTCCTGCTGGTGGCAATATTAGGATGTGAAGGCACTCAAATCTTGTGGGGCGCTGTGCCTCTGCGTCAGGCTGCATTCATTGCTGGATGGATTTACCTCTGGTATCTGGGTTGTATAGGGACACTGCTTATCCCACAAAACCCATTTCCTCCTACTGCTCAGGTATCCAGACTGTCGGACAACCCCCTAGAGAATGGGGTGAGGAATGGTTATGCAGAAGTGGCTGCTCTTCTAGATGAAGATCCTTAGGCATAAGAATGGCCATACTGGGTCAGACCAAAGGTCCATCAACCCAGTATCCTGTCTACCGACAGTGGCCAATGCCAGGTGCCCCAGAGGGAGTGAACCTAACATGTAATGATCAAGTGATCTCTCTCCTGCCATCCATCTCCACCCTCTGACAAATAGAGCCTAGGGGCACCATTCCACTATTCCTGGCTAAGAGCCATCAATGGACATAACCTCCATGAATTTATCCAGTTCTCTTTTAAACCCTGTTATGGTCCTAGCCTTCACAACCTCCTCAGACAAGGAGTTCCACAGGTTGACTGTGAGCTGTGTGAAGAAGAACTTCCTTTTATTTGTTTTAAACCTGCTGCCCATTAATTTCATTTGGTGGCCCCTAGTTCTTATATTATGGGAACAAGTAAATAACTTTTTCCTTATTCACTTTCTCCACACCACTCATGATTTTATATACCTCTATCATATCCTCCCTTAGTCTCCTCTTTTCCAAGCTGAAAAGTTCTAGCCTCTTTAATATCTCCTCATATGGGACCTGTTCCAAACTGCTAATCATTTTAGTTGCCTTTCTCTAAAACTTTTCTAATGCCAGTATATCTTTTTTGAGATGAGGAGACCACATCTGTATGCAGTATTCAAGATGTGGGCATACCATGGATTTATATAAGAGCAATAAGATATTCTCCATCTTATTTTCTATCCCTTTTTTAATGATCCCTAACATGCTGTTTGCTTTTTTGACTGCTGCTGCACACTGAGTGGACGTCTTCAGAGGACTATCCACAATGACTTCAAGATCTCTTTCCTGATTAGTTGTAGCTAACTTAGCCCCCATCACATTGAATGTATAGTTGGGGTAAATTTTCGCAATGTGCATTACTTTACATTTATCCATATTAAATTTCATTTACCATTTTGTTGCCCAATCACTTAGTTTTGTGAGATCTTTTTGAAGTTCTTCACAGTCTGTTTTGATCTTAACTATCTCGAGCGGGCAATATTATGTTGCAGCACCATGACATGATAAGGCAGACATTTTGTTGTCAGACTGATACCTAGAACTGTTTAGTAATTTAGGATCAGATTCTGGTTTCTTTTGTGCAGGTATGTAAGTTTGAAGCTGCATCTTTAGCACCCATGGGCAATCAACATCCTACTGGTTACTCCAAACTTGCACTGTTACCATAATCCCATCTCTAACTGCCAACCCCAAATTGTGTAAGAGCCTAAAACCATTACCCTCTCTAACACTTTCAGATAAAGTCCTTTCTTGGCACTTCTACATAGTCTCATGCTGAAAGGCCAAATCCTACTGTCCTTACTTAGGCAAAGCAACTGTCTTTGTTTTCAGTATGAGAGTGTTCTGTGTAAGGAGTACAGGCTCTTTCAGCTCCATATCTCAATAACTGGTCTTGATGGCAGAACTGGAGAACATGCAATAGGACATAGTTCTCCTACTCAATCCCTGGCGTGGCAATGGAGAGCTGCTACAGTAGCTGCTGTTATGACTCTACTCTGTGGGAGAAAGTAGCAGGACATTCCACATTGGTACTAGTTGATCATGGTAAAGGGGCCCGTATAAGAATATAGATGGATTGATTCTGCCAGTTCCAATCCCTCTTTGTCTCCCAAACCTGCCTTATCCACCCACCAAAATTTGAATCTGCAGGGAAACATAGGGAGCCCCAGAGAAGTTCACTGTGGCATGGAGAGGTTGCAGACTATCTGCATATTCCTGCACTTCTCCCAGTCAACAGAGTCAGAAGAATTATCCTGTGGGCAGATCATCATAGCTGTGGAGCAGCCAAGAGAACAGGATTTGCTGCTCAGGGAGCAGTTGGTAAATGGAATAAGTTAAACATGGTTAACAATTCATCATTCATTTGTTTTCTACTTTATGATTAATTCAGACTAAAACAAACAAACAGTTATCCTTTTAATCCTCCTTGTCTCTGTTAGTGATAGAAACAATGTCATAATCAGTCATAAGAAAATAATCTGGTTACGACTACTGAAGCAATACTTTCAATACTCACAAATGAAATTGTCACAGTCAAAGTTAAAGTCTGTGAGATATCTCTATATACTTAATGGTGAACTTCTCAGTGTAGTCTTACTGGTAATTTGAGTAGATAGAGCTATGATATGTGTTTAATGCCACTAACTGGGTACAAGTGTATTACATAGTGCTTTCCAGAGTATAGGTATATGCGGGAATTATACTTATCCTATATAATTATAACCTTCCTAAGGAATTTTTCAAGAGGCATGATTCTCCTCGCATTTACATTTGATTTACTCCAGTGTCACTCTACTGAATGCAATAGACGTTCTTCTGTTTTACACTCACATTACACTAATGGAAAAGACCTATAGAATGCAACAGGAATGAAAACAATACGGTTATATAAAACTTTAGTCAGATTCTATAGAATATAATAGATATCTTTTCTACAGACTTGATTAACCTATCTTGTAGAATTCTATATCAGGAATTGAATTCTGTTGTAGTATAATAGTAATTATATTATTTACAATGGTTCAAAACTTTATAGAAGGGTTATCTTTCCATTATATTGTATAGAACATTTTCATAGAAGAAGTGAGTGGAAAATCAGACCCAGCATATTTCATGAATAGATATAAAATTGACAAGCTGCTTTGGGGTTATACCAATGGAAACCCAAGAATTTGAAGTGACATTCTGCTATAATATCCTGTGTACCTACAGTATACAACCATGGAAAAATACATCTATGTAGCGACCTTTGGTTTTCCCACTTAGATCATATTTATATACCTTAATCATGTGAACTAAATTCTGCTGTCATTTATACCACTGTAAATTCAGTGATTTTGCTGGAGTTCCTCTGTTTTTACCCTGGTGCAACTAAAAGTGAAATGTAGTTCTGGTGTATACTTATACAAACAGAGGGTTAAATGCATCCCAGATGCAATACCATTGACTTCATTCTTTGAGCCATTGGAAAATGCCAATGGAAAAATGTGACATGATTAATTTCTGTCACTGTGGGCAAAACAAGGCTGGGATGTGTTTTTGTTGAGTCATCCCATATGCATACAAATAAACATCTTTCTCACTGTTGCATATTTTAATTATTTAATGTAGGTTTTTCTAATAGCTTTCAAGTACACATTTTCGAGAGGTTGATTTTACAGTGGTGGTGTTTCAGGGCTTCAAAAAGCAGCTGATAATGAGTCCTGACAGTGAAGAAGGGATGTTTTTGCTGCAAGGTGTGAGAATAGCATGTGAGTGAAAATATAAGTGTTAAGGATAATGTGTTACTTACACATTTGAAAGGGAAAAAAGGGGAAACACTAGTTATTCTGTGTAAATATATATATTTTATACAGATAACACTACTATGAAGGACAGAAATTGTGAGAAGAAACAAGAAAAGCAGTTAGGGTGAAAGATACAGTTTGTCCACTCACCTTTAATATACTAAATAAATAGTAAGAGGACTGTTCTGTAAGTATGCCACCAAGATGCCTAGAACATATGGTGCAATTTATCCTAAGGGTCCTGTTCTACTATCACTTACACAGCATGTAGTTTACATATTTTCACCTACATTACATGAAAGAAGTGAGCTACAGATAGGATGGATAAAAGAGACGAAAAATGCTATTCTGCTTCCCCAAAATGGTGTCATAGTGTCTAGCGGTTATATGAAGGTGTGCATAAAGCCAATATTAAAAACAATACACAAATCCACTCTAAAGAGGTATAATGGTCCAAAAGGAAGAACTTAAATATCTGCCTCTTTCAAAAATAAACATCTGGCCAAAAAAGGGGTTCAGCAATAAATAATTATTCATGTTTTTTGTACATATACATAGTGCTTTAAAATACATGCAAGGCACATGTTCCCTTCCCTGAGATAACCTTCTGATACAATTAGGAAAGATAGCTAAGATACATGGGAAATCAATTCCAACAACAAAAATCAATCCCAACAGAAGTTTAAAAGAATACAGCATTGGCAGGGGGACCAACATAATAAGGTTTAATGAAAGAAATCAAAAAGCTTAATGACAAGGTGAGTACCATATAAGAAAGAACTATGAGGCTGGTCCAGATATAAGGTGAAGCTATGGAGTGTGAATTAAAAAGTGAAAGTGTGAACAGTTGAGAGAGAGGATAGGGTGGGAGCATAGCGAGGAAGAATTTTAAAGGTGAAATTGTTTAGACAAGGTAAAGATGAGGATGAGGAGTTGAATTTAATGTGGTAAAAGGCATAGAGCAAGATGAGGGATAGAAGAGGAGTAGCAAAGGATTATACAAGGATATTTAGGAAGGAAGAAAGAGATTTGGGGAGGGCAGAAAGCTAGAGGCTGACCAAGGCATGGAAAAAGGGTGGTGTCACAAATATGAAAGTAGAAGAAAAGGAACATTTAAGTGACAGTATGTACTTCTTAATATTAATTTATATGAATGCCTCTGGCAATCATTGTCATATTTGGGCACAGTAACTTAACCAGAGTACCCTAACTTCCAGAACACCACACATAACAACCCTATCCCGAGAGTGGGGAGCCCTACCCATAGGAAAGCTAATGCTAGCTGAAAGTACCCTAACCATAGAAACCTTCACCCAACGTCCAAGTACCTTACCCTTAGAAACCCAAACCCTAGGTCCAAGTACCCTGTACACAGGAATGGTAACCCTAGCTCCAAATTCCCTACCCATAGGAACTGTACTGCTAGATAGGGGAACCCTACCCATAGGAACTATAATTGCAGCTCCAAGTATTCTACCCGCAGTAATGCTAAACCTAGCATGAAGTACCCTACCCGTAGGAACCCTGACCCTAAGTCCAAGTGTTACCTAGGTTTTTGCGGAATTCAAAGCTCTTGGTAACTTTACACTTTGTGAGGTGGTGGCAAGAAATAAATCAATGGGGACATGGCCCCTCCAGCTGATAAATAGTTGATGCAAGCAGGCAAACAAAAATGCTTTCTCTCAAAGCCTCTACTTTATTTAGTCTCCAGCACTTGCACATGTGCACCACAGGTTATTAGAGCACGCCAAATGAGCCTCAGATTAATACCTACCCAAGGTCTTCAGGAGGTCTTGAGTGGATTTCTGTCTAGATGTACAGTGGCCAGCCTTCCATCTGCAGGGGAACTTGAGAGGTATGTAGTGCCCACCAAGCTCAGCTTCCTTCCTGTACCCAATTTACTAGTATTACATGGCTTGTGCATCAAAAAAACCCTGCTGAGAAGAAGTTAAGTGTGCAGTTTTACAACCTGTCAGGTGGGGAATTTTCCTTCAGTTAACCAGCTGTATTTCACCTAGCAATAGTTAACGATTGCTGGACTTTCCAGCTTGCAAAACCGCATTATTTGGCAAAAAGTTCAAGTCAGGAAGGCACAGAATCACGTTTACTCTTTGTGGTCACTCACTTCCCCCTTCCCTTCTTGTCTGATAGTTGTGCTAAAGTTTCAGAAAAGGCCTTTGCAGCTGCTTTTAGCAATGAGCAGTGGTTTAAGCACTGGCTCTGGTCTATCAAAAATGTTCCTGTTCTACAGTGCCCTCCTTTTAAAAGGGGCCTTCACATAACTGCAGTCATCCCCACAAAGGGTTCTGGTTGCACCAGAGCCATGATCCAAAGAAAGCTTAAGGTCCTCAGCCAATTCCTAGCCAATGATCTTCTTGTTGGCATCCCAGACTCACACACCTGATTAACTGGGTGATGACTACAGGGTGGCAAGTTGAACATACTCCCCCTCTAAGGATAAGAGCAATGGTGGCAGAAGCCACTGGCTCATATATCTGGGGACTTGGAGTTGCTGAATTTTGTGCCAGGTCTAGCATGTCATCTGGCTGAAAAAGAAGACCACTACTACTTGGAATATCAAAATCACTACAATGGGGTGCAGGGCCAAATTTAAGATCCCTGTGCCAGTGTGGGACCATCCCAATAATACTTCCCACCACTGACAGTTTAGATCCTGGCCAATTCTCACAAATACTCACTTAATTTCATCGGTATTATGATGTACGGTAACCATGACCTTGCATGCCTCTTGTTTGGCAGTGTGCAGCTGGCTTTTCAAATCAGGATGTAGAAGCAAAGTTTGTAATACAGTTAAATTCATTCCAAGGGGTACAGGTTTTACAGCAGAGTACAAAGTATATGTCTCTTTTAACTGATTATATTTAAATTCAGGCACTAGAAATGCAAAATCACATCCCTGAATCACTATAAAATGACAAAAACATTTATTCTCATGAATAGCTACTTTAATTCACATAATTAACAAGAAGCATAGGACACCAGCTTCTAAGACCTATATAGTCTTAGAGTGATCACCTATATACACAAACATAGAGTTATTATTTGCAAATGGGTTAATAGCATACTGGGACAGGGCATTTCTGTTGCATTCATATCCAATTCTATGTTCCTTTAAGCAGACTTTCAATTTTACTGTTTTTCACCCCTGGTTATTTGTCACCACGCACAGTCTATATGTGCTGACCCATTGCATTTGCTAGCTTGTTTGCTAGCACTTCCTGATGGATGCTGTTAAGAGCCTCTGCCCTCATTTCAATTGCTCCCCATAGGTCCCTTCGTTCCCATCTCTTGCCAGATTTGGGGACCTCATGTAGATTTATCCAGTTTTTCCAGCCTTCAGATAATGACTGGACATACTGCTCACAATGGGGTTCTAGTGCTGAAATGTTTGCTAGGCTCAAGTTTCTGATGACCTACTGAGGGAATGGATGGGGTTAATTACCAATTGCTTCTTTATATTACTTGGAGTCACATATATCCCAATAAAACTAATTACAAGGTTCCAATATTTTCCCTTTTATACTTTTTACTCCATGAGATCATTTTCCTGTCATATTGGCTGCACGTTAATAACTATTTTGCCAAGTCACCATTTTAATCAGTCTATTATCTAAACATTCTTATTCCATATTATAAATTTCTTGAGAACCTGGGACCTCCAAAGTACAAGGCAAAGGAGCATCCTATTCTCCTCCTGGCATCACTATCTATAGCCTTGCCTGCCCCAGACCTTCTTGTCCAGTGTGTGTGAAAGAGATTGTTTCCACGTAAAATGAATTGTGTTTTCCCCCGGAGCTGAGGACTTGGGGATATCAGTCCACAAATGAACACACTTGGTCTTACTACAATTAAATAATCTGTCAGTTCCTACCCAGCCCGACACCCATATCCATCTGGGTAGCTTTTAATCCTCCCCCACTAACAAATCAGCTCCTCCACTAGCCTCTTTGTGCATACATGAGGATGGTGCAGTTGCCACCAAAATGGTAGGGTTTCTGTAGTCACCAGCTTAGGCCATTTGCAATCCCAGCCATGATACGTTGCTAGTTCTCACTATGTCCCTGCTAATATTTACTTTGTCCAAATCTAAGACTTTCAATTTTACTGAAGGGTCATATCCTTCTAAGGGGCCTAAAATAGTGATTTGTTCTCCTGAGATGTTGGGATCAGTAGTGATGTCAAGGGTGTTGTTCACTTTACATTTCACTATCATTCATGGATAGTCTTCCCATGATGCAGACAAAGGGTTCCTGATTCACATCACCAAAGGAGCATATCTGCAATCCAAATGACAGCAAAATGACTGCACCACACCTGAAGCAGGTGGGACGTTGTCCTGGCTTGCTGGGGGAAGGTAGCAATGCTTTATGGGTGGAGGCGGAAGGAAGTCAGAAGCTGCTGCAAAAAGGTGGATGAGGTCAGCTTGGCGATGCTGACTCACCGCCTGGGAACAGAAGGGAGAAAGGTTTTAAAAGGTGCAAGCCCTGGCATTAGAAGCCCTTTGTCTAGGCAGCAAGCAAGGCAGCAGCAGTAGCAGCACAGGGAGCAGAGGATATAGGCACGCTAGGGAACATGGCTCCACATGGATGCAGGATGGTGAGAGTGGAGAAGAATCTCTCCTCTTCTCTGGGGAGGGATAGGCAGAGTCAGGGTAGAAGTAGTAGACAGAGACGATGAGCCAGCAAGTGAGATTGCTCAGTGATGGATACGATTGGCAGGCATTGAGAGGGGGAGGGAGTTTAGCTCCCTCAAGTTGGAATCCTTCTGTGAGTAGAGGCATGGAGTATTGGGTTTCACTTTTTTCCAGCTATGGGCTGGTTAGGACTGGGGGGTGGGGATGTACCTTCACTAGGAGTGGGGAAACAAACAGTGCACAGAGCAGTCCAAGTAGGGTTTCAAATGTAGATGGTAATCCAGGGATAGGATCATCGCAACAGGGGCAAGGGGTTTTTACCAGGACATGGTCTCGTGGAGCCCAAGGTGGTGTTTTGGATCATCAAGGGCAGCCTCATGGATTGAGGGCTGAAGATGCTGCCTTATGTGCTGGCTATGTTTTCTAGTGGGACAGTCAGCAGTGATTTGCTGCACATGGTCATTTATGTTGTTTATGAGGTTGTTTCAATAGCATTTTGGGGCTTCCAGAGTGTACTGGGTCACCCAGAACCAGGACGTTCTTCTCCACTGAACGCAGGAGAAGGGGTGATGCTGATTCCAGGGGTGATTGTGATCTGGAACAGATAGCGGTTGAGGGGACAGGTGTCCCGGGGGATACCCTGCCACACAGTATGGCGACTGGTGGTGGTTGCAGGGGCCTTAGTGAGGTTCAGGGTCTGAGCTCAAATTGTCCGTCAGAGAGTTTACTTGGGGGCAGGGACGAGTGGGCCTGTTAGAGTAATAAATAAGCCGGGGCTAGGAGTGGGAATTCCAGAAGCTGTATCAGACTCGTCTGGAGGGGGGGTGCACCCCTTATGGGGAAACTAGTGCTATTACATAGCTGGTGCAAGCTAATTTGCAGTTGTTGCAACAGCTTCGGGCAACCAGAGGTGAGGAGTCTGGACAGGGTAACAGGGAAGCCCACCATGGGAATGGGTTTGGGAGGCAGGAGATGGGCAGGGGGGCAGACCCCACACAGACACATAGATATGGGACCCCTGAGGCAGGGATGAAACCCACGGGCACATTTCGACTCACTGGTCGTTAAGAAATGTAACCTCCTGAGGTTCCCGGGGAGATGGGACAACAGAGTGCTGAGGATGCCCCTTCAGTCAGCCCCAAGTACGGTTATGCTGGGGTGGCTCTCCTGAGCACCCCCAACAGCTCCTGAAGAGGGAGCCGCACTATGCCTGCCCTGGTGTCCAGCTCAATCCCCAGGTAAGTCAATGTAGTGGAAGGGCCCTCTGTTTTCTCTCCTCTAGGGATACCCCCAAATGTTTAGCCAGGGCCTGAAATGGGTCCAACAGGTGACCACACTCATCCGACCCTGCTCAGCCTGCAAACAAAAAGTCATCTAAATAATGCACTACTTGGCACAGTCCAGCTGCCCACACCACTTCCCAGTACAACATTGTACTAAATTTTTCAAATGTTGAGCAGGATACCACATAGCCCATGGGCATAGCCTTGTCACAATAACAATGTCCCTCAAAAGAGAAACCCAAAAGTCCAATGGGTGCACCGACAGCAGTCGAAAAGCAGACTTGATATCACACTTAGCCATTAGTGCCCCCAGGCCACAAGACTTAACCATATGAACAGCTTAGTCCATAGAGGCATAGTGCTCGAAACAGAGCACCAGGTCTATTCCATCATTAATGGAGCCACCTCGTGGGCATGAAAGGTGATGAATTAATGAATCTTCCCCTGGGAACCCAAGGGGGGAATCCTGTAAGTACTCTATAGATAATTGCTACTGGCATCCTCAATGATTCTGGCATAGTGCAAAGGGCAACTGAGTTCTTTCAGGAGGATGGGGGTTCACCTGTAAGACTCGGGGCTGACATGTTTTTGGCAGCTCCTATATAAAACAGGCCACCGGGAGATGTCTGGGAATTCATCTGGGTTTCGGGGTGGAGGGGTGGCAGTCAAGCTAATTGCTGGTGCCTCCTTGTAGTGGATGTCCAGTGCAGGTACTCCAGAGGGAAGACATCCAGTGACCAGATAAATGACCTAGTAAAGGACTTAAAAAGGAAGTGCTGGTTAAAGAAATGGAATGGGGGGTAGGGTAGGTTTTAGGCTCCTATGATTGATATGGCAGGGAACCACTCCCCTTTCTTATAGCCTACCTTAACCCTCCTACAAGGGAGTGTGGATGGTAAGGTCTAAGCCATGGGTTGGATGGAGGAACATTGGTGGTAAATGAAGGGGGGCTGGTGGAAGCCCCGGGAAGTTATTTGAATGAACATGGAGTTACCTGACCTGTACACTTTTATCTTCCAGGTAGTCCCAAACATCAAATAATAAAGTTGTGGCCTGATTAAATCTGTATCAAGTGTCTCCTGTCCTTCTTTTGGTATAGTCGGACAATGCCCACACTGCACCTAAAGCGGAGGGGACATTGTCTGGGCTTGCAGGAAGAGGATAGCTGTGCTTTACAGGTTGGGAATTGGGGAGGAGGTCAGAAACTGCTCTAAAAAAGTGGGTAAGGGTCAGTTTGGTTATGCTGACTCATCCCCTGGGAACATAAGGTGGAAGGTTTTAAAAGGGCATTAGAAGCCCTTTCTCCAGGCAGCAGGCAAGGCAGAACCCACCCTCCTTCCCCTCAAGATGTGACTATCAGGTTGGACTAGGACCTGATATAAGCATGGCACTAGTCCTATTTTAGGGGGGCTGTGAAAGAACTTTTCCCTCACCACTATATTGTCTTAGGTGGAGTGAGGGTTTCTCACCTTCCCCACAGTGGGTGTCAGGGAGGACCTATTATGGTGAGGAGGAAAGGGGGTTAGGCTATATGTTGCAACTTATTTTATCAGTGTGGGACAGATGTCCAGTGCAGGTACTACATAAGGAAGGCATCCAGTGACCGGATAAACGACCTGGTAAAAGACTTAAAAGGGGGGTGCTGGTTAAAGAAATGGAATGGGGGGTGGAGGTGCAGGGCTCCTATGAGAGGTACATCGTGGAACCAATTCCCCCTTTCTTATAGCTCCTAAGAGGGGGCAATCATGATAATGTCCAAGCCAAGAGTTGGCTGGGGACCTTGATGGAAAATGAAATGGGGGGTGGGAGGGTGGTGGAAACCCTGGGTAGTTATTTGAATGAACATGGAGTTCCCAAGGGGGACCAATAAAAGTGTACAGTGCAAGCAACTCCATGTTCATTCAAAGTCAACTATATCTTTAACCATAAAGATAAAGTCAACTATATCTTTAACCATAAAACAAACTTTCCCTCTCCCTATATAGCAGAAGGCAACACTTACTGACTTTTTACTCAGACCCATCAGGGCCTGAATCCCCTTTCCCCCTGTTCTTTCCCCCAGAGGGGACTTTTGAACTTTTAACTGTGTTCTGAGTACCCACTAGGGGCTCAGCAAATTCATCAACCCTGATTTGATTAGGGCTTGCTGGGGCTGGACACATGACTGTTGTTAATTTTGCCAGATAGTACATGTTTTACTGGAGAGTGGGCAATTATCAGTAGCATAAAGAACAATGCCTCGAGATATTCTCAATGCTGAAAAGCCCAAAACCTTCTTGTCACAGGAAGTAAATCCCTTCTCTACCTCACTCGAAGGTTAGGAGACATATGCCACAGGGTGGAACCCTGTTCCATGGTTCTTACTCAGTACATCTCCCATCCTTCTCCCAGTAATTGCCAGTTGCAGTACAAACAGTTCTCCCACACGAGGATATTCTTGGGCATGGGCTAAGGCTTGTTTTAACTAGACTATGGCTTCTTGTTGCTGAGAGCCCCAGTTCCACTCTGCTATCTTCTTTAACATCAGTAACATTTTTGGGGAAAAATGAATCATATCCAGAAAGGATCTAAGGGTGGTGAGGGTATTAGCTTGCTCCTCTGTAGATCAGTGGAGTGTCACTCCTCTCCCAGGGTAATGTCAAGGTAGCTGACTTGCTGGGGCTAGCACAGATGGGCCTTTTTGGGCTCACCTTAAACCCAGTTTCCTGAATCTTTTGTAACACCGGTCGAATACCTCCAGATGATCTTCCCTGGTCTGAGTGCAAACCAGGATATGATACACATGAAAAAAAAATGACACTCTTGTTTTTGGGCACATCTTGACTGCCTGGCAAAACACAACTGCTTCTCTTGAAAGGTAAAAGCGAATTTGTAATAGCTGTCCCAAAGTAAAGGGCTAGCAAAGAAAACATTGGCCAAACCCAAGACTGAAAACCAGTGGGCCCCTCCTACAATGGAGCCCGTCTCCTCCTGATACTTAGCCACTATGGGGGCAACTCATCAGGATCATCAATTAAAAGGAAAAAAAATCCACCACAAACCTCCAAATCCTGCCATCACCTTTAAGGACTGGTCACAGAGCAGCATTACTGGGGCTTGTCTGTTCTACCAAAACTCCTTGGCCCAAAAGCCCATCAACTGTTTCTTTCAGGCTGTCTTCTGCTGCCTTTGGATACCTATACTACTTTGGGAGAAGGAAGTTTCAGCGCCTGTAACTAGGATTTCTGCCTCAATTTTACCACATTCTATTTTTATTCTTGGCCCACACCTCCCAGTGTTTCTCTGCAATTGCTGGGACTTCTGGGGGCTATTCAGGCCACTCCAGTTCTTCAGATGCCTTATGAGCAGCTATCTAGTAACTTGCTGAAATCTCCACTGGATCCCAGGAGCTGCCAGAAGGCATTTCCCCCAGGACAATGTTAGCAAAATCAACTGACACTCTTGATTCTCTCAAGACATCAATTTCCAGGATCCCTTCCATCCCCAAATCCAGTAAGTGAAATTGTCCCTTATTTTCCTTTTTCCCCATTAGCCCTCACCTTCCTTTAGTGTCTTATCTGGGAGGGCTATTACTTTAAATGAGATTGCTTCATGGAGAGCCACAAATCCTCTATGGACATAAAATAAATGGCAATCTTGGGCCCAGTCCCTTTTGTTAATTTACAGCTTTTTTTGAAAAAAAAAAAACAAAAAAAACCCTTGCTTTCCAGGCAGTAATTAGGATCAGTAGTAAAGTAAACTCGCCTGTTGCTTGGCAACCATATCTTCAAGGACAGTAAAATACTGTAAGTAAAGTAAAGTCAACTATATCTTTAACCCTTAACTTTCAAACTAAAAACACACTAAAGGAAAAGATAAGTAACAGGGAAACCTAAGACGAGAAAAATTACGGACAGCAACAACAAAACAGAAGTGGGGCTCTGTGGGCCAAAGTATCTGGGAACCTGTACCCCTAGACCCTATCCTGGCTCACAGAGGAGAGTGGGAGTCACAGCCACCTGAGGTCGGGGGTTCTAGCTAGCCTTGCCAGCCATCCCAAGGCTGTGCTCCCGTTTAACATGCCAACCAGTTTCCCTGTGGTTCTAACCTGGTCAGGGGGGAAAGGCCTAACCTCTACCCATTCTTACATTTCTTGGTTACCCCCTTGGGGACCAATCTTTCTCACCATGGGGGCTATGGATGTCTGCCGCTCTTCCAGTGTTTCAGGCATGGGACCCTATGAGGACTGACCAGAAGAGCCCAAAAGGAAAGGGACGCTCGTGGTGATCATCCTTCTCATAACCACAATATGAAGGATGCAAGTTGGGGTCCTCCTCTGACCCATCTCCCCTTTCCATACTATGACTGCCTCCTATCACAGCCACTATTCCCTTCTGTTCTCCCAACATGGCTCTGTGAATACAACATTTTCTCTTACATTCCCCATAATCTCCCTAATCTGGTTTTATCCTGAGAATAATTCAATAAGGTTCTAACCTTTCCTTCTCTGTCCATTGTCTGCTGCTTCAATCCAGACACTTCTTGCTCTAGCCTGTTACTCCCTCACTCACTGTTACATCCCTGCTTCTGCAGTGCCACTATCTAAGCCTGGAGGGTGTCTGACTCAGCCTTCAAGCTAGATATTTCCTTGTCTTTTGTCAAGGCTAATTCCCCACTCTGGCATTTAGAGTGCAGAAGGTGGAGGCCCACAAGGATTCTAAAAATTAATACTGGTCACTCCAGGTTTATATTAAACTCCCAAGGTTACAGCTTTTCTCTGACGTTGGATTTGTAGATGCTGCAACCACCCAAGTGCAGAAGCCCTTTGAGAGCCCAGGAAAGTGCACTTTGGAATTCCTTCGTGTGGGGTACCCTCAAGCCCTTTCACCCCCCTCCGGGGAAGAGCTGAGCAAGAGGAAAAAAAAAAGGAAATCAGCTGTTGCCACCAGATAATTAAACAACATGTGCACAAACCTCTTAAGACAAAAAAAATCAATTCTGTTCTTAAAAACGATAAACATTATTAATAAAAAAAGAGAAAGAAAATATGTCTGGGAACTCAGGCTATTGCTAGATTTTAAAAGAGCAACGCCAAGAATTAAGCACCCAGCATAGCTTTCTTGAGGTGCAGTTTAAAGGTTACAAGCAAAAGAAAAGCACCTGGGGTTAGCACAGGAGATCGAGGGATGTGATAATTCCCCTCTATTCAACATTGGTGAGGCCTCATCTGGAGTAGAGTGTCTAGTTTTGGGCCCCACACTACAAGAAGGATGTGGAAAAATTGGAAAGAGTTCAGCGGAGGCTAACAAAAATTATTAGGGGGCTGGAGAACATGAGGAGAGGCTGAGGGAACTGAGATTCTTTAGGCTGCAGAAGAGAAGAATGAGGGGGGAGATTTGATAGCTGCTTTCAACTACCTGAAGTGGGAGTTCCAAAGACGTTGGATCTAGACTGTTCTCAGTGGCACCAGATGACAGAACAAGGCGTAATGATCTCAAGTTGCAGTGGGGGAGATTTAGGTTGGATGTTAGGAAAAACTTTTCCACTAGGAGGGTGGTGAAGCACTGGAATGGGTTACCTAGGGAGGTGGTGGAATCTCCGTCCTTAGAGGTTTTCAAAGTCAGGCTTGACAAAGCCCTGGCTGGGATGATTTAGTTGAGGATTGGTCCTGCTTTGAGCAGGGGGTTGGACTAGATGACCTCCTGAGGTCCCTTCCAACCCTGATATTCTATGATTCTATGAAATACCCACCCAAAGGAAACCTAACCCTAAGGAGGGGAGCTATACCCATAGGAAATCTAACCCTTGTCCCAGGTACCTTACACATAAGAACCTTAACTCTAGGGCGGGAAGCCCAACCCATAGAAACCCTAAACCTAGTTCCAAATACCCTACCCATTGGACCCCGACCCCGAAGTAGGGGAGCCCTACACATAGAAATCCTAACCCTAGTGCCAAGTACCCTTCTAATAGGAACCCTGAGACTAGGGCAGGTAGCCTTTCCCATAGAAACCCTAACCCTAGCTCCATATACCCTTTCCATAGGCACCCTAAACTTAGTTCCAAGTAACCTACCCATAGGAATTGTAACTCTTGTTCCATGTGCCCCGCCATAGGAACCCTAATCCCCGTGCCAAGTACCATATGAATAGGAACCCTAAGCCTAGCTCTAGCTCATGACTAGGAATACTAACCAGAGCTATAAGTAGCCTGCCCATAGGAATCTTAACTCCAGGATGGAGACCTGTACATGTAGGAGCCGTTATCCTATGGTCCTATCCGATCATAGGACTCCTAACTGTAGCTCCAAGTAATGTACCCATAATATCCCTAACCCTATGATGGGAAGTCCTACACATCGGCACCCTAACCTAGGGAAGGTTTCTCTACTCATAGAAATCCTAACCCTAGGGTGTAGAACCCTAACCTTAGGAACATTAGAGCCACATACTCCACCCATAGGAACCATAACATTAGCTCCAAGTAACCTACCCATGGGAACCTTAACCCCAGGGCAGGGTCCCTACCCATAGTTACTCTAACTCTAGGGTAGGGAGCCATATCCATAGAAAACCATATCCTAGGATTCCCATGGGTAGGGTACTTGAAGCTAGGGCTAGGGTTCCTATTGGTAGGGTCGCTCACCCTAGAGTGCAGGATGTAATGGAATCAACTGGCAAATGGAATGTCCACCAAACAATACTATCTTCTTAAAGCAAAAAAAACCTCAGGCCTTGTAAGTCTTTGGACCTTCATATTTGCATTGCTGGCAGGGCTACTGATAACCACTGAACAGGCTCCTCTCTTTGGCCTAAATATAATACATAGCAGGAATGATTGCCAGTAGACAGAAAAACACTCTGTGCAGCACATTCTTGTGCAGAATGGGAAATAAGGGAAATCTTCAACATTGCTTTCTGAGCACATTTCCTCTGATATTTCTACTATCAGTGGCATATAGCAAATGTTTGGGAAAAGGATGTTGCTGTGAGGGTGGGTTTTTCTGTTTAAAACTGCATTAAACAGAAAGCTATCGTTTATTAATTAGGTTTTTCATGCCTAGTGTTTTTAACAGCATCTCATATGTGTCACAGCAAAAGAAATCTTTTCCTTCTTTAAAAATATCAAAACTATATATTTTCCAACCTGTTTCTTTCAAACAGAATGCTAAAAAGGAGACTGAATGTAAACCATTGAAAGAAGTAAATAGAGAATGATGGACTCCCTAATCTGTTTATCACTTTGCTTTTATTCTTCCTGCTTTTAATCTTTGCTTGAGGTGACTGGCTCAGGTGAGGTAGTAACTTCTCTTTAAAGGAAATCTTTAAGGTGGTAATTTTTACCATTCCCCAGAGCAATGGTCCTCATTCAACATCCACATATCAAGGGGCCTTTTAGCATACTAATACAAAGGCCAATTGAGTGGATTGTTATACAAAACCCATAGAAGTAAAAGTCAAGGATGTTCTATGATGAAGCGGAAAACGGGGCTCTCCTGAAGAGCAATCTGTTTTTTCTGGAGTTGAGGCTCTGAAATTTCAGTTGTTTCCAGCATACATACTATCATCATAGCCACCTCTCCCCTAAGAACAGATGTGGATGTGTCTTGTATCTCATCTTCCACCTCCTGCATCTGATGTCAACCTCAGATAAAGGGCACATCATCAGGCTTTGCTACTGGTAATATGCACAAAAAAGAGGGCTGGAGTGGCAATAATATTTGAGGCACTAGGTCCCTTTATGAAGATGGACAACTGCAAGCGAAATACTAGTAAGGAGCACCTAATAACTTGGCCCTCTATCAAGGGAGTCTCAGAATGCCTTGAAATCCTTCAGACAAGTGGTTTTCAACCTGCGGTCTGTGGATCCCTTGGGGTCTGCAGACTATGTCTTAAAATTTCCAAAGGAATCTGCACCTCCATTTGAAATGTTTTAGGAGTCCACACATGAAAAAAAGGTTGAAAACCACAATTAAACTATTTTGTGTGCTTTGGCGCTGCAGCACAATAAGTCTGGGTGAAGAATAAACTAGCATTTGTCATTTCCTCACTTGTGTCTCTTTGCTTCTGATCCCTGATGTTGTTTGTATGTTGCTTCTCATACTTAATGTATGATTTTAACATTAATAAGAAAGCTGTTCAAAACATTTTGGCTATGATGACCTATTTGTACTGTTGGCAGGCACTGTCAAGGTAGCTTGTTCATAATTAGTGAGCAGTTAAAGGTGATGCACATATGTTTTAGATATTAAATATAAGCAGTAGTATAGTCACAGACAATGGAAATCTGTATACGATGGTAGTAAAATCTGAGGCATTTTTCCTCAGTTTCCCAAAACTGAGAGGTTTATTGAGGGCCAGAGGTGAAAGTAGGGTTTATTTTTATTTTCTGGTCTTTGTCTCTCTCTTCTTATATTTCAAAACTATTTATAATTTTAAAACATAATAATAGTTCAAAAATATGTACTTAGTGTGACACATTCTATATGATTTTATAAAAATATGCTAATGAGTGTGAATATAATGTAACTGGAATATGCTTCATGCAAAAAGTCTCTTGTAAGGTATCATTACAAAGATTATAATCTACTAAGTATGATCATCCTAGTTGTATAAATGTATCACTCTTGTATCTGAAACTAGAAATATAAAATATAACTCTGAGGGCCTATTTGTAATTATGCAAAGTGTGGGCCATTAATGGTGGTTTGGAATCTTGATGGCTCCCATTAACCAGGAAAATTGTCTGTAGATGGCTCTGTTTCACTTAGAGACTAACCAGTTTATTTGAGCATGAGCTTTCGTGAGCTACAGCTCACTTCATTGGATGCATAGCATATCGTGGAAACTGCAGAAGACATTATATACACACAGAGACCATGAAACAAAACTTCCTCCCACCCCACTCTCCTGCTGGTAACAGCTTATCTAAAGTGATCTTCAAGTAGGGCCATTTCCAGCACAAATCCAGGTTTTCTCACCCTTCCCCCCCCCCCCCCACATACACACATACAAACTCACTCTCCTGCTGGTAATAGCCCATCCCTCTTTGAAACCTCTCTTTATAATGCGCATGATAATCAAGGTGGGTCATTTCCAGCACTAATCCAGGTTTTCTCACCCCCCCCCACACACACACCCCTCCAAAAACCACACACACAAACTCACTCTCCTGCTGGCAATAGCTCATCTTACAATGTGCACAGCAATAATCCAAGTTTAACCAGAACGTCTGGGGGGGGGGGGGGGGGTTTGTAGGAAAAAAACAAGGGGAGATAGGCTACCTTGAATAATGACTTAGCCACTCCCAGTCTCTATTCAAGCCCAAATTAATAGTATCCAATTTGCAAATGAATTCCAATTCAGCAGTTTCTCGCTGGAGTCTGGATTTGAAGTTTTTTTGCTTTAAGATAGCGACCCTCATGTCTGTGATTGCGTGACCAGAGAGATTGAAGTGTTCTCCGACTGGTTTATGAATGTTATAATTCTTAACATCTGATTTGTGTCCATTTATTCTTTTACGTAGAGACTGTCCAGTTTGACCAATGTACATGGCAGAGGGGCATTGCTGGCACATGATGGCATATATCACATTGGTGGATGTGCAGGTGAACGAGCCTCTGATAGTGTGGCTGATGTTGTTAGGCCCTGTGATGGTGTCCCCTGAATAGATATGTGGGCACAGTTGGCAACGGGCTTTGTTGCAAGGATAGGGTCCTGGGTTAGTGGTTCTGTTGTGTGGTATGTGGTTGTTGGTGAGTATTCGCTTCAGGTTGGGGGGCTGTCTGTAGGCAAGGACTGGCCTTTCTCCCAAGATTTGTGAGAGTGTTGGGTCATCCTTCAGGATAGGTTGTAGATCCTTAATAATGCGTTGGAGGGGTTTTAGTTGGGGGCTGAAGGTGACGGCTAGTGGCGTTCTGTTATTTTCTTTGTTAGGCCTGTCCTGTAGTAGGTGACTTCTGGGAACTCTTCTGGCTTGAGCAAATGTTGATCAGGTGATTCCGCAGTTTCTTTGAGAGCGTGTGGCACAAGCTGTCATGCTCAAATAAACTGGTTAGTCTCTAAGGTGCCACAAGTACTCCTTTTCTTTTTTCTTTTTTCTTTTTTCTTTTTTCTTTTTTCTTTTTACGAATACAGACTAACACGGCTGTTACTCTGAAACCTGTCATTATGCAAGGCACTGCATTTAGCCGCATGGAGTGGAAATCTATCAACTGCATGAAAAAACTTGTACAGATACAGACAGACATCATCTTCCTTTCCACATGCAAACAGATGGACATCGTACCAAAAGGACTGAAGGTAAAAAATCCATTACAATCTACATACCACACAGACTATGCTGACAGCTTGTGCCACACGCTCTCAAAGAAACTGCGGAATCACCTGATCAACATCCTCTACAGCAAACAGGGAAAGATTAAGAATGAGCTCTCAAAAATGGATACTCTCATAAAAAACCAAACTTCCACACAAACTTCCTCGTGGTTGGATTTTACTAAAACTAGACAAGCCATTTACAACGCACACTTTACTTCTCTACAAAAGAAAAAGGACACTAAACTTTCTAAACTACTACAGGCTACAAGGGGCCACAACAATGGTTCCCTCAACCCACCCAGCAATATTGTTAACCTATCCAACTATACTCTCAGCCCAGCAGAAGCAGCTGTCCTATCTCGGGGTCTCTCCTTCTGCCCCTCCACCCCCTCGAACATGATACAGTTCTGTGGTGACCTAGAATCCTATTTTCGACGTCTCCGACTCAAGGAATATTTCCAAAATACCTCTGAACAACATAATAATCCACAGAGGCCTGCCTACCAACATTACAAAAAGAAGGATTCTAGGTGGACTCCTCCTGAAGGTCGAAACAGCAGACTGGACTTCTACATAGAGTGCTTCCGCCGACGTGCACGGGCTGAAATTGTGGAAAAGCAGCATCACTTGCCCCATAACCTCAGCCGTGCAGAACACAATGCCATCCACAGCCTCAGAAACAACTCTGACATCATAATCAAAAAAGCTGACAAAGGAGGTGCTGTTGTCATCATGAATAGGTCGGAATATGAACAAGAGGCTGCTCGGCAGCTCTCCAACACCACTTTCTACAAGCCATTACCCTCTGATCCCACTGAGAGTTACCAAAAGCATCTACAGCATTTGCTCAAGAAACTTCCTGAAAAAGCACAAGATCAAATCCGCACAGACACACCCCTGGAACCCCGACCTGGGATATTCTATCTACTACCCAAGATCCATAAACCTGGAAATCCTGGGCGCCCCATCATCTCAGGCATTGGCACCCTGACAGCAGGATTGTCCGGCTATGTAGACTCACTCCTCAGGCCCTACGCTACCAGCACTCCCAGCTACCTTCGAGACACCACTGACTTCCTGAGGAAACTACAATCCATTGGTGATCTTCCTGATAACACCATCCTGGCCACTATGGATGTAGAAGCCCTCTACACCAACATTCCACACAAAGATGGACTACAAGCCATCAAGAACACTATCCCCGATAATGTCACGGCTAACCTGGTGGCTGAACTTTGTGACTTTGTCCTTACCCATAATTATTTTACATTTGGGGACAATGTATACCTTCAGATCAGCGGCACTGCTATGGGTACCCGCATGGCCCCACAGTATGCCAACATTTTTATGGCTGATTTAGAACAACGTTTCCTCAGCTCTCGTCCCCTAACACCCCTACTTTACTTGCGCTATATTGATGACATCTTCATCATCTGGACCCATGGAAAAGAAGCCCTTGAGGAATTCTACCACGATTTCAACAATTTCCATCCCACCATCAACCTCAGCCTGGTCCAGTCCACACAAGAGATCCACTTCCTGGACACTACAGTGCTAATAAACGATGGTCACATCAACACCACCCTATACCGGAAACCTACTGACCGCTATTCCTACCTACATGCCTCCAGCTTTCACCCTGACCACACCACACGATCCATCGTCTACAGACAAGCTCTGCGATACAACCGCATTTGCTCCAACCCCTCAGACAGAGACAAACACCTACAAGATCTCTATCAAGCATTCTTACAACTACAATACCCACCTGCGGAAGTGAAGAAACAGATTGATAGAGCCAGAAGAGTTCCCAGAAGTCACCTACTACAGGACAGGCCTAACAAAGAAAATAACAGAACGCCACTAGCCGTCACCTTCAGCCCCCAACTAAAACCCCTCCAACGCATTATTAAGGATCTACAACCTATCCTGAAGGATGACCCAACACTCTCACAAATCTTGGGAGAAAGGCCAGTCCTTGCCTACAGACAGCCCCCCAACCTGAAGCGAATACTCACCAACAACCACATACCACACAACAGAACCACTAACCCAGGACCCTATCCTTGCAACAAAGCCCGTTGCCAACTGTGCCCACATATCTATTCAGGGGACACCATCACAGGGCCTAACAACATCAGCCACACTATCAGAGGCTCGTTCACCTGCACATCCACCAATGTGATATATGCCATCATGTGCCAGCAATGCCCCTCTGCCATGTACATTGGTCAAACTGGACAGTCTCTACGTAAAAGAATAAATGGACACAAATCAGATGTTAAGAATTATAACATTCATAAACCAGTCGGAGAACACTTCAATCTCTCTGGTCACGCAATCACAGACATGAGGGTCGCTATCTTAAAGCAAAAAAACTTCAAATCCAGACTCCAGCGAGAAACTGCTGAATTGGAATTCATTTGCAAATTGGATACTATTAATTTGGGCTTGAATAGAGACTGGGAGTGGCTAAGTCATTATTCAAGGTAGCCTATCTCCCCTTGTTTTTTTCCTACAACCCCCCCCCCCCCAAGACGTTCTGGTTAAACTTGGATTATTGCTGTGCACATTGTAAGATGAGCTATTGCCAGCAGGAGAGTGAGTTTGTGTGTGTGGTTTTTGGAGGGGTGTGTGTGTGGGGGGGGTGAGAAAACCTGGATTAGTGCTGGAAATGACCCACCTTGATTATCATGCGCATTATAAAGAGAGGTTTCAAAGAGGGATGGGCTATTACCAGCAGGAGAGTGAGTTTGTATGTGTGTATGTGGGGGGGGGGAAGGGTGAGAAAACCTGGATTTGTGCTGGAAATGGCCCTATTTGAAGATCACTTTAGATAAGCTGTTACCAGCAGGAGAGTGGGGTGGGAGGAAGTTTTGTTTCATGGTCTCTGTGTGTATATAATGTCTTCTGCAGTTTCCACGATATGCTATGCATCCAATGAAGTGAGCTGTAGCTCACGAAAGCTCATGCTCAAATAAACTGGTTAGTCTCTAAGGTGCCACAAGTACTCCTTTTCTTTTTTCTTTTTACGAATACAGACTAACACGGCTGTTACTCTGAAATCTGTTTCACTTGTAAGTCTCCCTGTATACATGTGTGCTGGCAAGTGGGTAATGAAGGCTTACAGTGACATGTGATCATGTCACCTGAACTGGAATCCATCTTTAAATTGGTGCTTTTCCATAGGAGAGAGGAGGCGGTCTCCACCCACAAGAGAAAGTCTATTTAAACCACTGAGAGACCCCTCCATTTTGTCTGCAGCTGGCTAAAGAGAGAGCCTCTCCACCCCCAAAGATACCTGAAAGAAGCTGGAACAAAGGACAGTAACTACAGGGGGTGTGAGTGATTGCTGTACCCAGACTAGAGATTAGTCTGTAAAAGAAAGCTTACTGGAACTGGTGAGACTTTTATCTGTATTCAGTTTTGTTACCGTACTAGACATAGACTTGCATGTTTTATTTTATTTTCCTTGGTAATTCACTTTTTTCTATCTGTTACTACTTGGAACCACTTAAATCCTACTTTCTGTATTTAATACAATCACTTTTTACTTATTAATTAACCCAGAGTATGTATTAATACCTGGGGGCAGGGCAAACAGCTGTGCATATCTCTCTATCAGTGTTATAGAGGGCGAACAATTTATGAAATTTATAAGCTTTATACACGGTAAAACAGATTTATTTAAGGGTTTGGACCCCATTGGGAGTTGGGCATCTGAGTGTCAAGGATAGGAACGCTTCCTAAATTGCTTTCAATTAAGCCAACAGCTGTTAGGGGACGTGGTTCAGATCTGGGTCTAGGTTTGCAGCAGGTTAGTGGGTCTGGCTCAAACCAGGCAGGGCACTGAAGTCCTAAGCTGACAGGGAAGGAAAGCAGGAGCAGAAGTAGTCTTGGCACGTCAGTTGGCAACCCCCAGGGTGTTTCTGTGATCCAACCTGTCACACTTAGATATATGATTCTGAGTTGCACCTTACTTGACAAATAGTCCTATTGACTTCAGTAGAATTATAGTATAATGTGAGAATGGGTACCACAATCTGGCCCTAGGTTTTTAGAACAAAATTTTGTTCTTGTTACTAAATCTGGGTGAAATTTTTCAGGTGAAACTTTTCTCTCAAAAAATGCACATTTGGGTTGACAAACATTTTGTGAATTCATGTCAGATTTACTAAATTGTTTTGGTAAAAACAAACCCAAGTATAGCAAAAATTCAAAAAACCAAAACAAAAACAAAACAGCACACCGCTAAACATTTTGATTTTTTATTTCAAATTTTACTACAATTCTATTTTTAAAAGGTTTAAAAAACAAAAAATATTTAGTTTCAGATTAAACAAAATGTTCAACAAGAAATGATTATTTTACATTTTTTGGTTTACCTACAAATTTGGAAAATTTTCATTTCTGGTCAACCAGAAACCCATTTTTTTTTTTTTTGGTTCAGCCAGGGAATGAAAAAATCAGTTATTAGCACAGTTCCAGTTGTTCCTGTTACAATAAAGGCTTATCTACATGAGGAATTTACAGAGAAGTTAGTACAAAAGAGCAAAGGTGTTAATTTATAGGATAATAACAAAGTACATTAACATGAACAACACAAGACACTTTTAGTATGGAATTAGTGTCAACGTGGGGTGTTAATATGGATTAGCTATTCCAGACTTTTTTCCCATGTACACAAGGCCTAAATGTTGTGTAAAATCACATGAGCTTCACTTCACAGCATCCAGTAACAAAAGGACTAATGAAAGCTAAAATTTTAAATAATGTAACAAGTGTCTCAGTTATTTGAATAGGCTATTTTAGCTGTTTGCATTTTCAAATTTTGCAGTCCCACTTGTCTCAAATTAACTATATATCAGGGCAGTATGGATATATCCAGCAACACTGCAAAAGCATTTTAGCTGGATGTTTCTGGCAGGAGAATTGATGAATTGGTTAACAATGCTAGCATTTAACTGACAATGGTAATAATTGGGCTTCAGAGGTGACATTCTATTTAGATGAAAAGGAGAAGTTCACACTTCTCTTACTGCTACTGTTTTGGTATATCTGGTCATAATCTCTATTGGACAATAGTGTATCACTTCATATTCTGCAAATGGGCTACAGAAAGAATTATTTTTATAAAAGCAGATGCTTGAGGTTTTTACGCAAACAGTTCATTCACACAGTTCATAGAACTTTTCCAAAATAATTCCTAGAGCATATCTTTTACAAAAACATTCAATCTTGATTTAAAAATTGTCACTGATGGAGACTCCACCACAACCTTTGGTAAATTGTTCCAGTGCTAATAACGCTCACTGTTAAAAATGTACACCTTATTTCCAGTCTGAAGTTGTTTAGCTTCAACTTCCAGCCATTGGATTGTGTTTTAACTTTCTATGCTACATTGAAGAGCCCATTGTTCAATAATTGTTCTCCATGTAGGTACTTATAGACTGGGATCAACTCACCCCTTAAACAGTTGACTCATCAAAGCAAATCTTAAATAGATATGGGTCTGATCCTTAGGTGAATATAAGTTAGCATTGCTCTATTGCCTTCAATGGAGTGTCACTGATTTACACCAGTTGAGGATCTGGCACTTCGAATTTTCCATTTCCTTGGTTTTTCCTGTTTGGCCTATTTTTTACAAACAGACAATCCCTATGGCATGTCCACATCTATGTTGACACTTCCTATCTTATATTTGTTTATTCTTGAGCAGCAATGTAACTATGAATCTTACTGAAAGCACATATTGATGTTGTGCACGTTTTACCACTGGTGATAATGAGTAAATACAACCTGCTTTAATTAAACAACAATAAATTAGCACTGATGTTTTACTGAGGACAATTATTCTTTATTTAAAAGGGGAGCATCATGATATGTGTTATTCTTTTCATGCATCATCAACTTATTTCTAAGTATCCACTCTAGAGTCGGGTGTTCAGTTTTTGCTTATGGTTTGCTGAAAGGCTGAAACAATCAGTGATTAAAACAGTGTCCCCTATGTTTTTGAAGGAACTAATGGCCCCCTTTGGAGTTGCTAATTGGCAAATTCTGCAACTCCAGGCTTTTGAGGTACGGTTGCTATGGAAAATGTCTTTGAAGTTGTCAGTTTGTGAATATTTGACTGCAATTTTTCCTAGTTTGGAGTGTGGATGAAAAGGACTGTCATCTCTCCCACAGGGCAAGAAAAATCCAAACACCAGAAAATGATTACCCATCATAGTGGGCAGAACAGGGGCAGTCAGTGACAAACAAGACTTTCCCAAAGGATTCTTTGTGTGTCTTATACTGTTGTTGTTGTTTTGGGTTTTTTTCCCCTTCAACCTTTGATCTGACTAGATAATCTGTGGATGAATAATGGTTAATACCTTCTCTTTAACCTAAGCATTTGCAAAAAAACTGCACTGTCTACATTGAGAAATTTGTTGAACAGCATAAAGAAAGAGGCTTTGTAAGAATTCACCTCATTTGTGTGGGAAAAGAAATTCAGACTAAGTTGTCTGAGAACCACCAAACCAACAAAGAGATATTTTTGTAAATTGTTCATGTCACACCACAACATCAAGAAAAATGATACCTGGAATCACCCCATCATGCAATGACATGTCACCATGTGTGATGTTGTCCAATGATGCATTAGGATGCCTAGTGTCTACCTGTCAAATTTAAAAATCTTTTTTTAATCAGTATGCCAATTTACACAGACTTTAAACTGACAGTCTTTGACCTTAACCATTTTAAGAATGCAGCAAGAACAGAAATGGATTGACATTGCTTATGAGAAAACAACTTCCTTTTGCTTTCCAGACTTCTCATTATTCTTCCTCTTCCTCCTCTCATAAAACTGATAAATGTGTATTGATAGTGCAGTACGCACTGTGGGTATGGCTGTTATTTAAGCATCCCTGCACAGATTTGCCAATACACTTCAGTTTTAGTCCCAACTTCCATTTCTTCTAAACAAAGACTGCCTGTCATGTTGAATAGTGTGCCGATATTGTGATATGGATTATCATACATGTCTAGTAGGCAGCCAGTATCAAGCAGAGAGCCCCAGGGATAGGTCCTGGGGCCAGTTTTGTTCAACATCTTTATTAATGATCTGGATGATGGGATGGATTGCATCCTCAGCAAGTTTGCGGATGACACTAAACTGAGGTAGATATGCTGGAGGTAGGGATAGGGTGCAGAGTGAGCTAGACAAATTGGAGGATTGGGCCAAAAGAAATCTGATGAGGTTCAACAAGGACAAGTGCAGAATCCTATACTTAGGACGGAAGAATCCCATGCACTGCTACAGACTGGGTACCGAGTGGCTAAGCAGCAGTTCTGCTGAAAAGGACCTGGGGATTAGAGTGGATGAGAAGCTGGATATTAGTCAGCAGTGTGCCCTTGTTGCCAAGAAGATTAATGGCATATTGGGCTGCATTAGTAGGAGCATTGCCAACAGATCCAGGGAAGTGATTATTCCCCTCTATTCGGCACTGGCGAGGCCACATCTGGAGTATTGCATCCAGTTTGGGGCTCCCCATTACAGAAAGTATGTGGACAAATTGGAGAAAGTCCAGCGGAGGGCAACGAAAATGATCAGGGGGCTGGGGCACATGACTTATGAGGAGAGGCTGAGGGTACTGGGCTTGTTTAGTCTACAGAAGAGAAGAGTGAGGGGGGATTTGATAGCAGCCTGCAACTACCTGAAGGGGGGTTCCAAAGAGAACGGAGGTAGGCCGTTCTCAGTGGTGGCAGATGACAGAACAAGAAGCTATGGTCTCAAGTTGCAGTGAAGGAGGTCTAGCTTGGATATTAGCAAACACTATTTCACTAGAAGGGTGGTGAAGCACTGGAATGGGTTACCTAGGGAGGTGGTGGAATCTCCATCCTTAGAGGTTTTTAAGGCCCAGCTTGACAAAGCCCTGGCTGGGATGATTTAGTTGGTGTTGGTCCTGCTTTGAGCAGGAGGTTGGACTAGATGACCTCCTGAAGTCTCTTCCAACCCTAATCTTCTATGATGCTATGATACTCTAGGAAGCAAGCTCAGAGCAGCAAACTCATTTCATTTGAGACTAAATCTAGAAATGAATAAACTGTTTCCAGGGGAGGTGGGGGCTTGGGATCTTCTAGTTCATTCACCTCGACCATCACCTATCTCATAGCTTCTTAATTTTTTTTCATGCCATCTTTCAAAGTCCTTGCATTTAACAATGATTTGATTGATTAGTGAATTTTGAAGGACTTCAGTGGGTCCATGATTTTAAATATATTGTGATTATGATACCTAATGAAACTCAGAATAGCGAATGCAGATCAGCTAACGAAAATACTGATATGCCAGCATTTTAATACATATTAACTGGAATGCCCTATATTAGCTATATTCTTTTTAATCCCTCTCCCTCATTCCAACTTGGACCTGATCTAAAGCTCACTGAAGTCTATGGGATCCTTCCACTGTTTTCAGTGAGCTTTGGACCAGGGCCGTAGGGCCCATTATTATTATTAATTTGCATTATGGTAGTGCCCAGAGGCCTGAACCAGGTGCTGTACAAACATGTAGGAAGACCTGGTTTTTACCTTGAATAATTTCTTCCTGTTGTCACTGAACTCAATGGCAAAATACCATTTGACAGCAGTAGGAGCAGGATTGGGCTTCCCAGGGTTTCTGTGCAATTATACAAAAGTGATTAAATTTCCCCAGTTTCATTTCAGACACAACCCCCCCCCCCAGCTCCATTGCAATATTTAATTGTTAAATTTATTTAACAAAATAGAGATATTTATGCATGGCTACTTCAGTATTTATTTGTCTACTGTGGAGACATCAGCACCTCTTTATCCCACCATTGTGCATATAAGAGACACACACACTTTGGTACACTTAAAGTAGTTTATATAACAAAATAAGTAAAGGGGAAGAGAAAATGAGTGGCAGAGAAATCTGAAAGAATTAGAGCACTGCTGGAACATAACAAGCAGCTTAGCATATTTAAAATGTGAATGTGTTTCAGACAATATTACATCAAAGAAATGAATATTACAAATTGAATATAGCATGATTTTTTTTTAATGTGATTTAGCGCCTGATCCAAAGCCCATTGAAGTCAATGTGAATCCTTTCATTGACTTCAGTGGGCTTTGGATCAAGTCTCTACCGAAGCATGTAAAAACCTAAAGAAGATCCAGAGGTGAATCGTGGGGGTGTATGTGGGGTTGTGTGCCCCCACCCAATTTCTTTTTCTTTTTCTTTTTCTTTTTTTAGAGAGTGGGTTCAAAATGATCTCCCCCCCACACACACATCAACAGTTACATGTCACCTCTGAGAAGATCTAGGCCTGTGTTTACAAACCCAAACCATAGAATACAGTATAAATCTACAACACATCTATCACACCTTAACCGCCATCCTGAAATACAAGTAATTATTCTTCCTATGAATCTCCTAAAGTACAGTATATTCCTTTTCCTGTGACTATGTATTCTACTTACTTGAATCAAAATTGGCAGTTTCTAACCACTTTTTGTCCAAAGTAATTAGTATGAAAGTCTCATACTTTAACTTCCACTTCTTGACATTTCTTTTCAAATGCTTTTTGGGTTCTTATCCTGTTGGGCCAAATCAAACTTGCCTCACTCATGCAAGTACTTCAGTGATGCACAACAATAGTAAGGTGAGTAGGACTTGGATTTTTGTCGATTGTTTCTGAATTACTGTATAAATAAAAAAAATTGGCTAATTTTTCATCACTCATAATCCTGTCCCTTAGTTCCTTTTGAATTTTCTCCAGTGCTCCTTTTCACTCTTAGCATTTTATTTCTCCCAATAGAGTGCAAAGAACAATAACCTCTTACAAAAATTTAAAAGAAAGATAATTAAAACTTAGAGGGGTTATCACTAGATGCATTTATATTTTTAAAATATTGTGTAAATATCCATATTATTTTGGGCCAGACTCCTCCTTTGTGTAGCTCATTTGACTGCAGTGGTCTTTAATGGAATTGCGTATATCAGGGATTAATTTGCCCCCCCCACATGTACAATAGATTTTGCACAGCTCCTCTAAGTGTAATAATACCACCATTTCAGTAAATTCATTAAGGAAGGGTAAACATTGTTTCTGAAGCGCACTGCCATCCTAGAGCTTTCAAGGTAGAGTTGTGATGCTTTCTTTCTCTGTTTCTCTAACAGTATCTCACAGCAGGCTAATAATGGGTCGACATGAATTTAGTGTTCAAGAGGTGGAGGACTGCCAAAATATCATAAACGCTATTGATTTTTCTTAAGTGCTAAAGCTTTTAAGGGGATCCTGCTAAGAAGCATACTATATAAGATAGGAGTGCGTGCTCTGTCAATTTAGCTGGACACTGAAAGATAGATTCAGCCAAACAAATGGAGAGACCTCTGGGGTTAATAAAAGGGAAGCTAGATTTCTACAAAATTGCTTCATAGACAATTGGAAAAGCAACACAACCATTCAGCCTCACTCCAGTGGAACACCTTATAGTGGAGATGTTATCAACCCTACTCATTGAGGATAGCAGAGGGAGGCTGAGATAGCTAGGAGGTTAAGTTATGCTCCAATACTCTACAAACACAGGAGATATGGCCAACTCACTAATCATGTTCATAACCTCCAAGATCAACATCGAATATATGCATGACAAAAATATCACACACAGCACTGCATTCACAAATACTGTCACAATGCTAAATGAGCTGCTTCAACCCTCCATTACATCTGCTGTTTCCATTCAGACAGATTACTGTATGTGGCATTCAGCATACCATAAAGAGTGTACTTTTCCCAAGGCCAACCACTGAGCAACAGATCCATCAAGGCATCTGAAATGTATTTTCAGGAGGTTAAAGTGATCTGGTGATGTGCTGAATGTGAAGCATTTTATACATGGGGAAACAGATGTCAAGAAGACATGCTTTTAAAATGGGGTCAGGAGGTTATTTACAAAATGTTTACTCTTCCATTAAAACAGGAGGAATTTATTGAGCCTTGTGCTAAATTTCAACAATTAGGAAAAAATATCAGTCAATTAAGCAGAAGCAGCACAAAACATTAACTGACCTTGTCATTGTTCTACATCTTGTCACCTAGAGGGAATATGCTAATCAACCATCAAAGCTGGGAACCTGAGTATTTAGTTCTCATGAAATGTACATGAAGATTAAAGAGATGCAGCATTACCTCAGAAACAATACGTCTGAGAAGCCTGTAAACAGATCTATCACCTGTTCAGAACAAACAGAGGTTTTGTCGGCAGCATGCTTTAATCTATATAAGAAATCAGTTTCTGATTTTGATTTCATAGCAAAAAGGAGATGTGGGCTGTGCCATAATATAATTTTCCCAAAGCCATCTTCAGAGAAGAGAAGATTTGCATACAAAGTGAAAGAAGTGAATGTAGGTATTTCAAGAAGCCAGTAAATGACAAGAACTCACATATTACCTGGCTTTATTTTGTGTGTTTAATAAGAGCAAAAAGGAGTTTTAAGGAGTGAAGCAACTTTGCAAGTAAGTTTAAATCCTGGAACCAATACACAGACTAGATGGCTGGACAGCAGGGTGGAAACCCTCCTGCCCTGGCCACAGAGTAACATCAGAGTTGCAGTCTCAGGATGACAGCAGCTGAAGTGGCTGCAACACTCCAATTCCAAGGGGAGAATGCCCAGTGCACTCAAGTTAACATAGATTCCTTTGCTCCAGCTGTCACCCCTCTCTTACCTGCACTGTGCATCAGGGAGTCAGAAGCCCCAGTGCATCAGGGAACCACAGTGTGGAAAAAGTAATGCATACAAGGCACACATTTTGTGGAATTGCACACGTTCCCCACAGTGGAACTCTTGGCACTTACTTATGAGGGAGCAGGATATGGCCAACTGTAAAAATAAGTTGTGTGTGTCACCGGGTAAATGCCACTCTGTGTGCCTAATTCAGTCTTATGTCCTTTTTGAGGAAATAATTTTTAAATCCACTGAATTCTAGTACAAAAAAAGAAACAAGGGAAAACTAAACAAAAAAGTGTCTTCTATCTCTTACAGTCACATGCCCAAAGACCTGTGAGTAAGTAGCCTTTCCAGTCCTTAGAGAACACCATGACTGGTGCTCCCTACACCCCCCCTAACATAACAGGTTGTGCACAGGCCCGCTAACAGCAATACTGGGACCCTCGGAACAGTCAATGGGCCCCCTAAAAAGGGAGAACTGAGATTTTTGGACGGTGCTTCGCCTGCACTGGCTGGTGCTCACCGAGCTGCCAGCTGTGCTGCTGGGTGCGCTCTTCTGGCATGGCCAGGGCTTCCACATGCCCACCCGGCAGCCTTCGCTACCACTGGTACAACCCTGTGCGTGCCTAGGAGCCCTGTGGCCCGCCCAGGTGATTAAAAAGGGCCCGGGGCCATGGGTAGTGGGTATTGAAGTTGTGGGAGGCTATGCCTCCCCAAACAGCCTTGTGTGGCCCCACCCACGCTTCACACCCAGGTCCCTTCCTGCTTCCCAGGCTGCACTCCTGGTGTTCCAGGGCTAGGGGCCCATGCTGCCCACTCACCCTCCTGGTGTTTTGAGGATAGCGGGGGCCGCACAGTCCGCTCACCCTCCCGGCATTCCGAGGCTGGAGAGGACTGTGGCGCCCGCTCATCCACCCGGTGTTCTGGGCCTGGGGGCGGGGCATGCTGCCCGCTCACCCATCCGGTACTCCGGGACTGGCGGCACTTGGGCAGCCTGGGGTGTGTGTGTGTGTGGGGGGTGGCTGGCTGCCGTGCCAGGAGGGAAGGGAACTCCGGTGGGAGAGGCAGGGCCTCGGGCAGAAAGGGTGGTCTGGGCTGAGGGCTAGTCTTCCCAAGCCGGGAGTTCACCCGCCACCCATGCCCAGGGCTCCCAGCCACTGGAGCGGCGGGAGCCAGGGGCGGGGCCCTTTTAAATCTCCTTGTGCAATTTCCCCCACCCTGTCAGTGGGCCTGGTTGTACATCCTTAACTCTTCCACTCCATGCTGGGAAAACAAGGAGAATGACAGCTACAACTACACTGACCTGTAAAATCACAGGAACAGACAACTGCAGTTTACGTCCATGTTGAACTTTTCAGTTTAAAGTATGGCTTGTGTTGATATAATGTTTTTACTTTGTATGTTTGTTTGCACTTTACTTTTAGTGCCTTGTTTTTTTGCACCTTGTTTCTTTTGGAAACTCAGGGTATCTTGATTATTACACCAAACGTTACCGAATTCATAGCAGGAGGTAATAGTTCACCCATATTTAGTAGTTTACGTCACAAATTATAGAATTAACAGTCGGAGGCAATAAATAACATTTAATAAAATGCTCATTGGACAATATTAATGTGCCTGATGTTAAAATAATCTTTTAAAGTCCTCCTAACCCATAGAGCTCCACAGTGGGCATTTGTGATAGCGTTTTTGTCTGGCTGTTCAGATTCAGCAGGCAGCCAGTCCATCTCATTTCTCTACCCTAGCAGTAGCTGTTCCCCCTTTGCTTTACAGTTATTATAAAGTACACAATGTGCAGCAGGAATGATGGGAACGTTGCGGGGGTGAGATCCAATCTAGCAAGCAGACGGAGACTACATCAATCTATATCAAAAGCAAGTTCAACTGTCAGGCTTCACCCCCTAAGCTGGAAGTTGAATATTTCCTTGGTGGAGGGGGCCAGCGGATGGCTCTATGAGCAAGGGGTCAGATGTGTCACCAGAACCACTACTGGCATTTTAACATTCCCATTGGTCATGTGCCGATCATCAAAAAATGTCCCTCCTTGAAGCTTTTTTAGAAGTCATAGAATCATAGAATATCAGGGTTGGAAGGGACCTCAGGAGGTCATCTAGTCCAACCCCCTGCTCAAAGCAGGACCAATCCTCAACTAAATCATCCCAGCCATGGCTTTGTCAAGCCTGACCTTGAAAACCTCTAAGGAGATTCCACCACCTCCCAAGGTAACCCATTCCAGTGCTTCACCACCCACCTAGGGGAAAAGTCTTTCCTAACATCCAACCTAAACCTCCCCCACTGCAACTTGAGACGATTATGCCTTGTTCTGTCATCTGGTACCACTGAGAACAGTCTAGATCCAGCCTCTTTGGAACCCTGCTTCAGGTAGTTGAAAGCAGCAAATCCCCCCTTATTCTTCTCTTCTGCAGCCTAAACAGTGTCATCTGCAAACTTGCTGAGGGTGCAATCAACGCCATCCTCCAGATCATTAATGAAGATATTGAACAAAACTGGCCCCAGGACTGACCCTTGGGGCACTCCGCTTGATACTGGCTCCCAACTAGACATGGAGACATTGATCGCTACCCGTTGGGCCTGATGATCTAGCCAGCTTTCTATCCACCTTATAGTCCATTCATCCAGCCCGTACTTCTTCAACTTGTTGGCAAGAATACTGTGGGAGACCATATCAAAAGCTTTGCTAAAGTCAAGGAATAATATGTCCACTGCTTTCCCCTCATCCACAGAGCCAGTTATCTCATCATAGAAGGCAATTAGGTTAGTCAGGCATGACTTGCCCTTGGTGAATCCATGCTGACTGTTCTTGATCACTTTCCTCTCCTCTAAGTGCTTCAGAATTGATTCCTTGAGGACCTGCTCCATGATTTTTCCAGGGACTGAGGTGAGGCTGACTGGTCTATAGTTCCCAGGATCCTCCTCCTTCCCCTTTTTTAAAGATGGGCACTACATTAGCCTTTTTCCAGTCATCCGGGACCTCCCCTGATTGCCATGAGTTTTCAAAGATAATGGTCAATGGCTCTGCAATCACATCCGTCAACTCCTTTAGCACCCTCGGATGCAGTGCATCCGGCCCCATGGACTTGTGCTCGTCCAGCTTTTCTAAATAGTCCTGAACCACTTCTTTCTCCACAGAGGGTTGGTCACCTCCCCCCCATACTGTGCTGCCCAGTGCAGTCGTCTGGGAGCTGACCTTGTTCGTGAAGACAGAGGCAAAAAAAGCATTGAGTAGATTAGCTTTTTCCACTTCCTCTGTCACTAGGTTGCCTCCCTCATTCAGTAAGGGGCCCACACTTTTCTTGACCTTTTTCTTGTTGCTAACATACCTGAAGAAACCCTTCTTGTTACTCTTAACATCCCTTGCTAGCTGGAACTCCAAGTGTGATTTGGCCTTTCTGATTTCACTCCTGCATGACTGAGCAATATTTTTATACTCCCTCCCTGGTCATTTGTCCAATCTTCCACTTCTTGTAAGCTTCTTTTTTGTGTTTAAAATCAGCAAGGATTTCACTGGTAAGCAAGCTGGTCGCCTACCATATTTACTATTCTTTCTACACAACGGGATGGTTTATTCCTGCAACCTCAATAAGGATTCTTTAAAATACAACCATCTCTCCTGGACTCCTTTCCCCTTCATGTTATTCTCCCAGTCCTGTGTTCTTGAATATGTGAGGGTCATGCCCCTTCCCTGGTCGCCCACACTGATATCAGCGAAGCATCCCTGGCGATCCACTAGTGCTTGCATAACCATGGAAAAGTATCCCTTTTCTGCTGAGGTATTCAGTGACAAGGCGGATTGGTGTCAGAAGAGGGATATGCATGCTATCACCCCACTGCAGTTCAGGAACCCTATTGCTGCACTTCCTGCACATTATTGAGTGTCATAATCCCATCTAGCGGGAGATGATTAATGGATAACAATGGCCCCTACTCTGGATTTTCCAACTCCAAACCGATTGCCCCCTGCCCAGTTGCAAGAGTCCAGAGAGTGATCAGCACTTGCTCCTCCACTGTCAATGAAGCTCTTGTTTTGTGATGCTGGAGTGGACTGGGGTGAGCTTGTCACACAGATCCTGAAATATGGCCTTTCACATCCAAAAGTTTTGCAGAAACTGCCCATCAGTCTGCACCTACCTTCAGATGCGTTCCCACCATTGACTGCTCATTTCTCGGGCCCAGACGCACAATCCACTGTGAATGCCAGCAGCAACTTGGCTGTTTTACATGGTGTTCCTCAGCATTCAGTTAGTATGATTGAACATCTCTGTATCTGCCTCCTCACACAGCCAGTTGCAGTAGTAGTAGTAATTATTCAAGTTCTCAAATACAGAAGAATTGTATGGCCTGTATCCATAATATTCCTGAGAATTGCAGTGAACTTTGCAGGGTCCAGGCTTCTGCCAGAGAGATGGCTGAGACTGAAAGCAGAGAGTGAGATGGTGGGACTTTTTAAAAAGCATGAAAATTACTGGGTGGAATAAGCATTATGGGATGGAGAAAATTGGATGGTGGGAACTTTCCATTTGCTCCCAGAAATCTCTCAGTGAATCGATGGAATCCCACAAAGAACGGTGAAAAATGTCCCACAAGACAGTGGTGTGAGGCACACCAGAGTACCTACCTGTGGAGCACCACATTTTACACTGAGGCAACGCCTCACAGTGAGCATGCGAAAGCAAGCATCCAAACATGCAGATGCCTGAGCAATATACAACAGGTGGTGTCTGTATGCCAACATAACTTCAATCAACCAAACTTTGTAGCCCTACTTGCTGTCACTTGGTCTGAGGTGGGGCTCCCACAAAGCTGGAAAAACCCTTCTATCTCCAACGGCTGCATCTACATTAAGGGGTTACGCTGATGTAGCTATGGTGCTGTAGCTATGCCACTAGAGTCCCCATAGTGTAGACATGGCCTAAATTGGTTCTGTTCCTGTAACTGAGGAGGAAAGCCTATCTAACATAGCTGGTAGTGGAGTGTAGGATTACATGTGACTAAATATGCACATAAGCTGTTATTTTAAAAATCTCTTTTTTCTAATGCTTTGTTCCAACTGCTAAACAAAAATACTGTGTTTTAAGAAAGCTGTTGGTTACAATCCCTGGTCACCAGTTCCGAAGGGAAATAACGCAGGTGCCTGAAACCCAGTTGGATTTGCAGTGTGATAAGCAGCTGGTATACACAGGGAAGGGTGCCTGGGTTCTGATCTGAGAGTGGAAGAATCATGAGATTCCACCCCTAGACCCTGCACTGAGGTTGGAGTGCATGCAGAGATACCAGAAAGGGGGCAGAGGTGCAGCTAGCCTCTGTCATGATATAGTTATTGATCCTATGTATATTACTGGAAACCAGCCAGGGAGCCTGGCTATTGCCTACACTCTGAAATGGGGAATTATGTCAGACTTTGGATGATGCTGGTCATATTACCTGTGTTATCTGTGTACAGAATTTCACCTTGTGTTACTACTGTCAGATCTTTTGGGAAAAGGTCATACAGCTTGATGATGGTAAGTTAGGTGCTTTGTTTATCCATCATCTAAATAATGATAAGACAGGGCCTGAAAATTCATACACGCATCCTCTCTTTCAGTCACATCCTTACTTCCTCCTGAATATCACATAATAAAAGAATAAACAAATAAAGGTGCAGAGTGCTTTGACATGACAAATATTTAAATATTACAGTGTTGCTTTGTATAGTTGTCTCTAGCACTATCTTTTTATATCTGAGTCACCGTGTGTATGCTGGTGCATGTTTAAACAGGTTTTCTCAAGATCTGAGTGCATTTGACAGTTGCTTTAAAAAAAAATGTAAAAAGCCAGGAATACTTAATACAATTCCTTCATGAGATGTCATTAAAATATGCTAACTAAGGTAAATGTGTGAGAGCGAATGCAGAGACATTTTTAAAGGTTACAATCTATGACAATGCATCTTAGCTTAAAGTTAACTTAATTACATTAATTGTAGCATTGAAGAAACTGAAGAACAAAGAGTATGGTGGCTTTGAATGTTTTTCATTGACAATATTGACCTTTTCAATATGTTAAATTTTGATTGTCGGCCATTCTATTGGTCCCGGTTTAACAGTCATTTTTTTCCCCATCGAAAAGAGGTTGCTAGGTCAAAAAACTGATATAACATTGAGAAGCTTGAAAAGATCTAAAATGTAAGACATTGCACCTATATGAACACATACTTCCATAATGCAGATACTTATGGGGGCTTCATTCTTTTCACTAAGCTTTCAAAGAAGACAAAACTACACCACATTTATCCTTTTTTTAAAAAAAAATTAATATAAGTCATAGGTGGCTCAAATGATTGGTAACATACTACAGAGCTTTTCATTCCTAAACAATCAGTTTGAATCCAGCCCACATGGCAGTAACAGAAAGTTATTACTGCCTGAGGGCTGTAGAGTGGCCTGCATGAAGTGACATCCCCTCAGAGAGTGGACCTGCCAGGCAGCTGGCGCATCCGACCGAGTTACTGCCACCTCCTGCTTCTTTTTAGTCTTGCTCTGGGAATAGTGAAGCTTAGGTGGTGGAGTGGTGGTGTCTGCATGTGACATCTCACCCAACTGCGTGCAGCTCAGGGAGGGAACATTGCGCTTGGCAGAAGTTTGCGACGGGAACTTGCTAAGATGCCCATAATAGCCTTTGTGACTCTCACATTGGGGCTTCTCTGGCACTGGCTTCACCACTGGAGCCGAGGCGCAAGAAGGGCTAGATAGGGCACTCACTGCTGGTGAAGGCCATTGAACCATGGAATCCAACAGACCTGGGTCAGACAGGGCATGTGGCTGGAGATCCTCATCCCTCAGGAACTTGCAGAGGCAGAGTAGGCAAGCCTCATGAGTCCACTTCAGAAAGGAGTGGCAGATGTCTCAGTGGGCAGCTAGATGGGTATCTCCAAAGCAATAAAGTGCTCATCACTCACAGAGAATGAGCAAGGGCATGATGCGCTGTTCCTGAACCCTGGCACGCGGGGCATAGTCCCTCAGAGAAGGAGAGGGAGATCCCAGCCCCAAATAGGGCGAGGGTTGAGACTAACTACACTAATTAACAGCACTAACTATAGGAAAAGAAAAAAGAGAAATGCTAACTATATACAGCTGACAAGAATTCTCACCAGCAAGCTATGGGTATGGAGGAACGAGGATTCTAACTCTGACCATGTGGTGGTAAGAGGGAACTGAAGGGTCATTGTCCCACACAGCCTCATGTAACCTCGCTTGCACCACGAGGCTATGTATGGTGCATATGCGGACCAATGGACACTGCTACAGAAATCTTCTGGTTCATGCGCGTCCATGTTTGGGGGCATCACTCCAAGAAGAATCACACTTAGTATTTCAAAATGTTACAGAAGAAAACCCCAACATTCTCCATTTTACTTTTACTTGCATTACATACTTCTGATTCCCCTTCACTCCAACCAAGTTCTTTAATGCGGTAATGTAATCTGTAGTTTAGTTTCTCAAATTTCAGAAAGTTTGGTTTAGTTTCTCAAATTTCAGAAAGTTTGAGGTGCAACTGGCCACAGTTATGATCCTGTTTCTATCTCAAAGAATCTTAGAGAAATGGAGGATGTTAATCAAAACTTTGAGTTAACTAATGAACTGAATCTCTGATACTTTTGGGGCTTTCCCATCACTAGTTAAGTAACAAGAAAAAGGACACATGAAAAATGTTTGTTTGACACCTGTTCCCCCAAAGGAGCTAGGACTGACCTCTGCCAGAGAGAGGAAGCAAATTCCAAAATGAAGCTCCTCAGCACCATACGCACATACACACGGGAATGCCCTGCCCCCAGACCCACAGAATGACAGTGGAACTATCCCAGACAATCACAATTTCTAGGGCTGTTAAGAAAAGTAATTCATCTTTTTTCTGGATAAGCTATTGCTGTTCTGCAATTTACATTAGATTTAAAAAAAAAATCCCACCAAATTACAGACGCTCCCCGGGTTACGCAAGACCCGATTTATGCAAATTCGCACTTACGGAAAAAGTTCCATAACCCAGAAATAGGATTTTCGAGTTGTGGAAATTTTTGCATAATGTATGGGTATACATTTCCGACTTATGCAAGGCTTTCCGGAACGGAATGATTGCGTAAGTTGGGGGAGGGGGTTCTATATAATCAAAATACAATAAAATATAAAAACGCTAGTTTAAATCCTTGCTTTGTTTGCTTTCCACTGCTTTATTAAAAATCTCTATCAATGAAGGTATTAATTATACTATTAATTATTAATTATTATTTAACTCACCATCACCAGCCATAGCTTAAAGAGGGGAGCAAAATTCTTTGTATTTCCCATCACTACACCCTCAACTACTTCTCTGTTGAGCTCACACTAAATCAATCTAGAAATCAAATACACATGATATGTAAACAGTTCTCATCTCTTATGTTGCACATAGACACATGTGATGGGTGGAGTTTCATCTGGGAGGAATTTAACCCATGGTCCTAATGAATCATTGGACTCCAAATCTAGCAAGGCGACCATCTTGTCTCCCTTCACATGTGGAAGGGTCAAAACCAAGGCAAGTACTACTCAAGGTATGTGAAGATGGTAGATTTATAAGAATGGTATCACCCACTTCCTCTGAAAACGTCTCTGAGTGGAGGCAGTCACAGGATTCCCATAACTGCGTATGACCTAAAGGAAAGACAAGACTAGTGTGCTGGTGGCCCAGGGTGTTCCTTTCTCTTCTTCATACTCATGGGTTTGTGTTGTGAGCACAGGGCATGAAGGATGCTCCAGCCAATTCTAAAATAACAGCTAGGAGATACACCTCCAGATTGTTAAGGGATGGAATTTTGGAAGGCCAATCCAAGCAACCCCCTTCATCATCCGGAATCTGCACAAAACAAATCTGCACTTCTTGAATTTCCAATCCCACCTAAGTTGAGGTCCTAATTTCTGAACCCATGGAATATCCAGTTCTTTCTACTCCCTACATTACATTTAAACAAAAAGCATTCCTTTTCCATGAAAACACCATTCTTCCCTGGAGGCAACAGTTGCGCCCCTTTAGACCAGTAAACAGGGCCCCCAAAAACAAAGTAAGAATATTATCCTTCATGTACAGCTCTGGTTAGGTTTTTCTTAGATTCATAGATTCATAGATATTTAGGTCAGAAGGGACCATTATGATCATCTAGTCTGACCTCCTGCACAACGTAGGCCACAGAATTTCACCCACCACTCCTACAAAAAAACCTCACACCTATATCTGTGCTATTGAAGTCCTCAAATCGTAGTTTAAAGACTTCAAGGAGCAGAGAATCCTCCAGCAAGTGACCCGTGCCCCATGCTACAGAGGAAGGCGAAAAACCTCCAGGGCCTTCCAATCTGCCCTGGAGGAAAATTCCTTCCCGACCCCAAATATGGCGATCAGCTAAACCCTGAGCATATGGGCAAGATTCATCAGCCAGATACTACAGAAAATTCTTTCCCGGGTAACTTAGATCTTACCCCATCTAATAACCCATCACAGGCCATTGGGCCTATTTACCATGAATATTTAATTACCAAAACCATGTTATCCCATCATACCATCTCCTCCATAAACTTATCGAGTTTAATCTTAAAGCCAGATAGATCTTTTGCCCCCACTACTTCCCTCGGAAGGCTATTCCAAAACTTCACGCCTCTGATGGTTAGAAACCTTCGTCTAATTTCTAATCTAAATTTCCTAGTGGCCAGTTTATATCCATTTGTTCTTGTGTCCACATTGGTACTGAGTTTAAATAATTCCTCTCCCTCTCTGGTATTTATCCCTCTGATATATTTATAGAGAGCAATCATATCTCCCCTCAACCTTCTTTTACTTAGGCTAAACAAGCCAAGCTCCCTGAGTCTCCTTTCATAAGACAAGTTTTCCATTCCTCGGATCATCCTAGTAGCCCTTCTCTGTATCTGTTCCAGTTTGAATTCATCCTTCTTAAACATGGGAGACCAGAACTGCACACAGTATTCCAGGTGAGGTCTCACCAGTGCCTTGTATAACGGTACTAAAACCTCCTTATCCCTACTGGAAATACCTCTCCTGATGCATCCCAAGACCACATTAGCTTTTTTCACAGCCATATCACATTCGCAGCTCATAGTCATCCTATGATCAACCAATACTCCAAGGTCCTTTTCCTCCTCCGTTACTTCTAATTGATGCGTCCCCAGCTTATAACTAAAATTCTTGTTATTAATCCCTAAATGCATGACCTTACACTTCTCACTATTAAATTTCATCCTATTCCTATTACTCCAGTTTACAAGGTCATCCAGATCCTCCTGTAGGGTATCCCTGTCCTTCTCTAAATTAGCAATATCTCCCAGCTTTGTATCATCTGCAGACTTTATTAGCACACTCCCACTTTTTGTGCCCAGGTTAGTAATAAAAAGATTAAATAAGATTGGTCACAAAACTGATCCTTGAGGAACTCCACTGGTAACCTCCCTCCAGCTTGACAGTTCACCTTTCAGTAGGACCCGTTGTAGTCTCCCCTTTAACCAATTCCCTATCCACCTTTCAATTTTCCTATTGATGCCCATCTTATCCAATTTAACTAATAATTCCCCATGTGCCACCGTATCAAACGCCTTACTAAAATCTAAGTAAATTAGATCCACTGCGTTTCCTTTGTCTAAAAAATCTGTTACTTTCTCAAAGAAGGAGATCAGGTTGGTTTGGCACGATCTACCTTTTGTAAAACCATGTTGTATTTTGTCCCATTTACCGTTGACTTCAATGTCCTTAACTACCTTCTCCTTCAAAATTTTTTCCAAGACCTTGCATACTACAGATGTCAAACTAACAGGCCTATAATTACTCGGATCACTTTTTTTCCCTTTCTTAAAGATAGGAACTATGTTAGCAATTCTCCAATCATATGGTACAACCCCTGAGTTTACAGATTCATTAAAAATTCTTGCTAATGGGCTTGCAATTTCTTGTGCCAATTCTTTTATTATTCTTGGATGAAGATTATCTGGGCCCCCCGATTTAGTCCCATTAAGCTGTTTGAGTTTCGCTTCTACTTCAAAGGGGGTAATGCCTACCTCCATATCCTCATTCCCATTTGTCATGCTACCATTATCCCTAAGATCCTCTTTAGTCTTATTAAAGACTGAGGCAAAGTATTTGTTTAGATATTGGGCCATGCCTAGATTATCCTTGACCTCCACTCCATCCTCAGTTTTTAGTGGTCCCAGTTCTTTCTTTGTTTTCTTCCTATTTATATGACTATAGAACCTTTTACTATTGGTTTTAATTACCTTTGCAAGGTCCAACTCTACTTGACTTTTAGCCTGTCTCACTTTATCCCTACATGTTCTGACCTTAATAAGGTAGCTTTCCTTGCTGATCCCTCCCTTCTTCCACTCCCTATATGCTTTCTGCTTTTTCTTGACCACTTGTATAGTGTTATTACTAGCTAAAATCTATAATTTACACAAATTCAGCACAGTTTGTTCAAACAAGACATTTCTGGAAGGCATTAGTCCAAAGATACTATATTGGTTTAAATGAAAATGAATTAGCTTTGGGGGGAAATGCATTAACTTTAGTGAAAAGACATGGCAGTGAATATGAATGGGCGGGGGGGGAACACATTATTTCACTATACTCTTTTGGCCTGAGTTCACATGAATTGTTTTTTGTGAAAATAAATTGAATCCAAAGCAGTACTATTTTATGACATTGTGTATGTATGAATTTCAGCAGGTGGGAAAAAAGGTGAAAAAATGAAATAGATGTGAAAAATAAATCAGATGGCCTTATGGTCCTGCTCTTCCCTGAGGATTTTACCTACTTACTTTTATTTATTATCTGATTTAAAAGACATATGACAAATTTTATTTTATTATTTGAGGGGAGGGTGGCTAAATCAATTTAAGCACTTAATGGGATTTCTGGTTTAAACAGGAACATCTGAGCTGACTAATGCCTTTTTATTTTGCATATTCTACTGAAGCAATACAGTTCTACAATAGTATTTGATTTTTTTGTCTGATAGGAGTGCTCATAAAAGATATGTCTGAGAAGCACTACTTCAGAAAATACAGTTCATAATGCCAAAACTTTGTTTACTAAGATACCATTCATAAATATATAAGCTGAAGATACGGCTTGTAGTACCGTAGCTTGTGTTATAACAAGCACAGAGCAAAATCAACAATGAAATGTCATTTAAAAATAACTGTGAGTCATTCACAAAGGGAAAGTCATTAGGATGTGTTGACCAATCTGGATAGTTAATCATTGATTAGGGTGATTAAAGTAGCCTGGTCAGCTCTAAGGGCCTCATTCAAATCCCAGTGCAGTCCATGAGAGTCTTTCCATTGATTTCAAAGGTCTTTGTATCATGCCCTAAGTGTTCTTACAAATTTTTCGATCAGTGAACACAAATTCAAACAAAACCAATGCAATATTCGCTCTCTGCTTCTCAAGTACCCTTTATCCACTATTTTAATGAGTTTAAATTCTGCAACACCTCTTTGATCCACATATTTCTGCTTTTTACTAGCCCTGTCTAGTTTAATGTTGCAACTTTATTGCCCAGCAACTCTGCTTGAAGGCTGTCAAATCAGCAATGCTTAGATAAACCTTGAAGCAGGAAGCCCTGACATAAACTTGAAGACAAGTGGTAAGTGATCAAAGTTACACAACCAGTGTGAGGCAGCGGGCAAAGGCAGTCAACAGGAAGATCTGAGTGATGGGAGAAGAGAGGGAGAAACCATGAACATTAGGATAGTGGGTAAAAACAATTGGGTGAAGAGAACTCATTCATTGGAGCCTGCTATATTATGTACCCTGGTAATCATGAACACATTGTTATCCATAAAACTGCTCATAAACTGTAAAATGAAAGATGTGTCTCTCTTTAATTTCTGTAGCATAATATTTTAAAGGGTTAGCATATAGTAGCATAAGCCAAAGTCTTGTCTACCTCAGTTAGGGTTGTATGTCATTTTAACTGTGACAAATTATATATATATATATATATATATATATATATACCAATGGAGATGACATTTTGAACACTATTTATTGGTAGTTCATCTATTCATTTGAGTTTCTACTGTATCCTCTGGGATATTAATAGGGAATATATTCCTACAGATAGTTTAGACAGTTGATGATGTTCTAATTCCACAGGAAATTAGCTCCTAATGCACTAGAAGGATGCAAATAAGTTAAATATAAAGGTTGATTTTTATTTGAAATTCACATCCTCTATCACTATCCCTATGTTCTAGATAGACTATGCAGACTATCACATTTTTTCCCTTTTGAGAAAAGGCAAAGAATACATACAGACCCTCTTCTCTCTCCTATTTATATTCCTAATTATTTTTAATCAGGCAAAGTGTCTAAGACCTGGTCTACACTGGGCGGGGGGGGAGGGGAATCGATCTAAGATACGCAACTTCAGCTACGAGAATAGCGTAGCTGAAATCGATGTATCTTAGATCGACTTAGAATCACTTACTTCGCATCCTTGCGGCGCGGGATCGACGGCCGCCGCTCCCCCATCGACTCCGCTTCAGCCTCTCGCCCTGGTGGAGTTCCGGAGTCGACAGCAGAGCGATCAGGGATTGATCACTACCTGCTGATCCGGCGGGTAGTGTAGACGTGGCCTTAGAGGTGCAAACTTAGCTTTGGTAGCATAAAAGAAAAGCAAATGAAACTGCTGGAAATAGCCCATCTTGATTATCACTGCAAAAGGCTTTTTTTCTCTCCTGCTGGTAATAGCTCACCTTAACTGATCACTCTCGTTATAGTGTGCATGATAACACCCATTGTTTCATGTTCTCTGTGTATATAAAATCGTCCTGCTGTATTTTACACTGCAAGCATCCGATGAATTGGGCTGTAGCCCATGAAAGCTTTTGCTCAAATAAATTTGTTAGTCTCTAAGGTGCTACAAGTACTCCTTTTCTTTTTGCGGATACAGACTAACACGGTTGCTACTCTGAAACCTGTCTAAATGAAAGTAGTGACTATGCCCAAAAGAGGTAGCTGATTGAACAAACCATAAAAGCATGCTGGGGAACAACCATATTTACCATCAACTGTCACAATTACCCTTCATTGTTGATTTTAAGATGTTGGGATTGGCCTGAACTTATTCAAAATTTGTATCTTTATCTGAACCTTCCCAAAGTTTGTCTGTGTGTTTGTCAGAATGGGATTTTGGGTCCAGCGATTTGGGTCAGCTAACCATAAAGATTGTTATAAAGCATATCATAACTGGCAGCAAAAATTTGATCCAGATTTAAACTTTCTCCAGGTTTTAAGATGGTCAAGCATAATGCCCTATTTAAATAATTCCTCCATATTTTGAACAGCTTTATTAAGAAGTGGCACTTGTAATAATTTTTACTGAATATTAGCATTATGAGGTGTGAAAATTACTCCTAAAAAAGTAAGCAGCTAAACAATCAAAGGGAATAAAGATGTGAATTTGTCCCAGAAAATGCTTACTGTATAATTTTATAGGTATACATCAATGGAACTACACTGATAAACATCAACCTGTTCCATTGTGTGTAAAATGGCTTATAATTTGAAAAAGATGCCAGCTTCTAGCCATTCAGGACTAGATACAAAAAGGGGACTTAGACTCAGAATTGCAATGCCTAACTTTTGATGCCGTGCAGCCCAGTAGAATCCATAACATCCAGCTAGGTGCCCTGGCTCCTTGTACAAAGCACGGGGACAGTTTGTTGCTGAAGAATTCCCAAAAGTCAGCAAACTGAGTGGGGAACCACCTAAACTAGCCAATAGGAAAGACTGAGGAGAGGGGTGTGACCTAAGCCCTGCTCCTCAAAGAGACTTAGGCACCTATTCGGTTTGGGATACACAGCTATGTACCATCTCATGGAGTTAGGCACGTAAGCCAGATCAGTCCTTTCTTAAAAACAACTGAAGAGAATTGTGCACTAACATCACCTTAGAGCATGAGTACTGGATCAGCCCCCGCACAAAACAGAGCTGGAGGCGGTCGCTTTTTACCCCACTGGTTTAGAGTATTCCCCTGGATTGTGGGAGACCATGCCACATTCTGCCTGGGACTTACACAGGTCTCCCCCTTCCCAGAGGAGTGCCACCACTGGGCTATGCAATATTCTGATGTAGGTCTCTGTCAATCTCTCCTGTTGAAGCTATTCCTTTGTATAAAATAACTAACTGTTAACTGAGCCACAAAGAAAGTGGGTGGCTCTATAGCTTAGGGGTTAGGGCACACCCTTTGGGTGTCGAAGAATCAGGTGCAAGTCCCTGCTTCAAGAAACATTTAATATCAGCTTCAACAGGAGAGATTGAGAGAGCCCTAGCTCCTCCTGTAGCTGTATTTAATGTGGGCCCTGATGTGGTAGGAGTACTCTTAAAGTGGCCTTAGAGGGGGAACATGTAGCTTGAGCATTCTATGGGATATAGGCACCAGGAAGCTGTGTGCATGCCCACCAGAAGAAATTTAATTAACTTTATTGGTGGGAATTAAGGCACCTACAGGGTTAGGTAGCAACTGAGTGGGGGTTTTGCAGATCTACATTTTGGATTCAGGCACCTAAAGTGGCAGCTGGGCACCTAAATCCCTTTCCTTATTTAGCCCTCAGATTCTATGGACTGATTCTTAGTCCACTGTATCCATCTGCAATAAATTCACCAATAATCCTATCATCTTTTGGTTGCTCAGTCAGCTGCTGGAAGCCTATGCTACTTTTGACCTGGAAGTCTCATCATTCTAAGGCAAGTAAGCAGACCAAAAGGCAGACAAACTGATCAAAGTTTAGTATACAGCACCGCAATGTCAAAGTCAATAAAACATTGCAACCTTTCACTTGGTGTACTATCTTCCAGTAGGATCCAATTACATCTCCTTCACATTTTATAAAAGTTTAAATAAAAGCTTGAATACAAGCTAATGAAAACGTGACAGGACAAGAGCTAGCTGAATACAACTGGATTTACAATGGCAATATCTACAAGGGTCCAAAACGAAATAATATAATTGCCTTTCTAGCCCATCTCGCTATATGGCTACAGTGGCCTGCAGACTATACCAGCAATTTTCATATAGATAAGGATGGAATATAAAAAAGAGATTAAAAATGTAACACTATATAGCCAAATCCTCTCCTGCCCTGCACCATGCTCCATAAGATAGTGTGAGGTATTTTAATGACTCAGTGATCTATGTGACTAAGAAATCAGTTCGCCTTCTCAGTATTTTCTTTGCCACCTCAGGGCCAATTCAGGAGGAGGAAAAAAATCCCAAACAACTAGTTATCAGTTTGATTTAAACTGAGAGGTGGCCTCTCCAAAAGACATGCTGTATTAAATGCTCTGTGCAGTTGTTATTAGTTTTCACTTGATACGATATTTTATTTAACATTAGGTCTGTTTTGTTCTTACAGTTTTGCGGTGGTGTTTGTTTTGCCCTTTAATTCCATTTAACAATTATGAATACATTAACCATAATGCTTTTATACTTGATTGTCCTATACAATAGCAAAAGCCTGTATTGGGGACACTACAGATTACAAAGAGGGGAAACAATACCACTTCATTTAAAAAAGAAAAAAAAGCTACAATATATTTTATAACTTGCTTTTAATAGCCACTATTCTTTAGTGGTCTATCAGCATTTTCATTATTGCGAGGTTTATATCTCATTTTTATAAACACTGGGCTGAAACTTAGTCTGCTAGTTTTAGCCCAAATGCCTGATGGATTTATTTTTCTGCACAAATTAGCAGAAATCATTAATTCAATTTGTTTGGTGTGTAATGTGTGAGTTATTTTGTTGTTGTTGTTTGTTCATTTTTTCAATTCCAAAGTGCAAATGGCTACACTTAGAACAATTCATGTTTATAGTAAACAAATGCCTTTAATTCTTTAAAATAATTATTAAATAATTTAATTCTTTAAATAATTATTATTATTAAGTGAAAATCTTCTACCCTGCCATTTGTACTTTGAAATAGTAACTGCTCAGCAATGGATATGCATGCTAAAGTCCAGATGCTCCAGTGGTGTAAATGGGCATAGTGTGAAATGAATTTGAGCTACATAAATTTGCACCAGGTAAGGATATGGCTCTATGTTTTTTAAAGAACTCTTTGGATATGTCTATTCTGCAGTGGAAGCCCTGGGTTAGTAGGACTTGAGTCAATGAACCCTGGGTTTGCGCATCCACACTGTACATTGCCCATAGGTTTAGAACTTCTAGACACAGGCCCCAAACCCAGACCTCCAGAACCGACAGTGCAGCATGCAGACCAAAGTCAAACTGCCATATCCCCGGCTTCCTAGTGCCCTGCTCAGCTGTGGCCCCTCTAGCCCTTGTTTCTGGTGCAGAGTGGAAAAACTTGACTGATTATTCCAAATGTTACAGGAAGTTGTTGCAGCCTACCAACACGTCCCGCCGAGCTGCCTTTTGGGTCTGCATGTTCCTGGAAACCAGAGCCTGCAACATGGAAGAGTCACCATTTGAACAGCTTCTCTTGCTTGTGCTTTCTCTCCTGTTTCAGCAAACGGGCAAAGCACCCATGAGACGATGGTGGACATTGCGGTGCAGTTTCTGACCTACTGTAGCAATCTGATTGAAAAGGAGGAGGAGGGATGATACTTCCATGTCTGTATCAAATTAGCTGATGCTGCTTGTGACTTCTGGTGTAGCTGCTGATGCCTTGTATATAGACTGGTACCTCTGGGGCAGGACCACAAGCACAGACTGGTGGGATTACATCTTCAGGCACACCTGGGATGACCAGCAATGGGTCCAGAACTTTTGCATGAAGAAAGGTACATTTCTGGAGCTCTGTGAGCAGGTTGCACCAACTCTCCAGCATCAGGAAACACAAATGAGCATGGCCATACCAGTCTAGAAGCTTTAACCATCTAGAATCTGGCTACTCAGACTACTACAGGTCCATTGCTAACCATTGGAAAGTCAACAGTGGGTAAAATGGTTGCGGAGGTTTCAAAGGCAATCAGGTGTGTGATTTACCCAAAGGTGCTGGTCATAAACAAGATCCCTGAAGTAACTGCTGCTTTTGAGACAATGGAGTTTCTAAACTGTGCTGGGGCCATTGATGGGGCTCATGTGCTCATAGCTTGCCCTACACAAAGAAGCACACGAGTACCTGAACCATAAAGGGTACTTCTCCATTATTATGCAGGCCCTGGTAGACCAAAGAAGCCAATTTATGGATGCCGATGTGGGCTGCACTTGAAAAATTCATGATGTCAGTGTTTTCTGAGCACTGGGAGTTTACATTCATTGTCAGGCAATTGACGGACACTATTCCCACCAAATGGCATTGCCATAAATGGAGTAACTCTTCCCACTGTAACTTGGAGAACTTCAAGTACCCCCCCTTTTGCCTTGGTTTATGAAACCATATCCAGATCTCAGAAGGCTTAGAAAAAGAAGGCTTAATTACACTCTTGGCAGGTGCAGAATGGTGGTTCAATTATGCATTTGGCAGACGAAAATCCCACTGGCACTGATTAAACACATTTGTATTCCAGTGTCATCAATGCTGTTTACATGATTGTGGCCTGCTGTGCTTCTCATAACTTTTCTGAAGCCAAACGTGAGTCATTTGCCCCTGAATGGAGCTGTGACAGTAATGGATTGCTGATCTACTACATTCAAGCAGAAAAGTGTATCTATCACAGCAGGGGCAGGGTGCACCCGGGCAGATTAAGGATGCTCTGTGCTCCCACATTATGGACTTTCTAAAAGCGTGCACTCACCTCTTGCAAGTGCCCTCTGGTCAAGTGTGCACATGCCTGCAGTTTTTCTCTGGTCTCGGTGCCCCCTGTGAGCTACTGTGCTTTTCAGGCAGGTCTTTGGCGACTCAGCCCTCCTGTCAACTCACACTCTGTCCATGTGCAAAACAAACAAACCCCTTCCTGGGGACACAATCCAAAACGTCCCCAATGTGCTGCAGCCCTCCCTGGGCTCATCATGGTACCCTCGCTTGGTCCGGCTAGGTTGCAAGTCTCCTACTATGGAATTGAGCAGCACCCTGAGGGCTTCTTCCCTGGGGACTCCTTGCCTCTACTTGAGCCCTCAGTGACACCAACCTTCCTGCTGAGCCTCCCCTTTTGGACTCAGTTCACTGATCACAGCTCTCTGCTGAGTCAGTCCCAATGCAGCCCCCTTCCCTGGGGTGCCACAGTTCTAATTCCATTCCCTGTTCTATGTTCCCCTGGGCCACTCCCTGTAGCCTCTCATAGTTGAATCCCAGCAGCCAGCTAGAAGCTCCTTCCTCACTCCTCCCATCCCTGCCAGTAATTAACTGCTTAGTCCCAGCAGCAACAAATCTGTCCAGCCCTGTCACCTCCTGCAGCCAGCCAAGAGAACCTCTTGCTCCCCCGATCCCTGCCAGTAGACTACCAGTTCTGCAGCAGGCTATTCCTCTGGAAGGTCATCAGAAAACTCCACAGAGCACGGACCCAGAATGCGCTGCAGCTGCTCCAGCAGCAAAGTCTCCTTGGGGGTCAGTTTAAGTACAAGAGTCACTTTGGCATCTTGATCTGGTGTTTGCTGGCTCCACTCTGGTCCTTATAAAAGGGGGCAGGATGATTGTGAGTTCCCCTAGGTGCAGTTCTCATCTTTGGATTTCAGGTAGTTGTTCCTGAGCTGCTTAATCCGCTTCAGGCACTGCTCACTAATCCAATGAATCCTCAATACTGCCAACTTCATTGCTATTTCCTGGTTCACATGGTCATTATGAGAACTCTTGTTAAAATTGAACTGTTTGCTCGTCTTGCACCAGAGATTAACCAAAATCTGGCTGTACTTGCATGACCAGCCAGCAGCACGTTTGGAAAAGGAATTTGTGTTGGTTGCAATTACAAACACAGGGGAAGGGTCACCCTGCTTTCAGCTTAGCAGCCAGAACAAAATGGAAGGGTTAAACACTGCACAGCTGTACTTGAACCGGGGTGAGATGTGGGAGTGGGTTGTTTCCATCTTGACATAGAAAGAATACTGTCCCATGGGATTGTGTGGGACCATTGGAGGACTCTCAGGACCTGAGACTGGAAGGCCCAGTCATGAGCTGTGTCCACAATGCTAAATGATGGAGTTTAGGCTTAAGCTACCTCGGGACTCAGGCTCGAACCCTCCACCACTGAAGGGCCCTGGGGCCTGGGCAGAGTCAGACACAATTGTGTGTTGACAGGAGGGAGTTTAGGCTTGAGTCTGAGCCCAGACTTATAGCCTGTGTTATGTGTTAGTGTACCATTCTAAGTACAGTACATTTAAGCAATAAAAACAGAGACACAAGGTTTTTCCTGGGGATTAACATCCTCCTGGGAGCTGATGACCCTTGGCATTGGCAAGAGTCATTAACCCCAAAGAAATGCCCTGTCTGAGGTTGTTGTTATTGAAAAAGCTGCAGCAGGGAAAGAGAAGAATATTGAATTTCTTTTTCCTATGTGGTGACAATTTCCTTAGGTACAATATATACAGGTATTACCAGAAAACATGTATCCTTTACAGTTACTAACCAGGCTGAATTATCTTCAGATATTCCACCAAATATGTATAATATAATACAACATATTTTATTTGTATTCAGTGTCTTGAACACAGTTATCAAATATTCTATAAAATCAGTCATAAGAAGGAAGAGATTGTAATAAGATGAAATTTAAAGCGAATAAATGAGTTTGTAGCTTAAGGGGATGTGAAGGGAGAGGACAGGAAAACAGTACTAGATAACATAGATGGGGAAGCAACATGGAAAGAATGAGAAGGGAATTGTAGGGAGAAGACCAAGACCGGAGAATCAAAATAGGCAAGAGGAGAAATAGAAATTACAATCTGGCCTAAGAAATGTTTAAAAGCTCTTTCATCTTTATGGCACCCTTTGAGTGCTTGCAGAAAGATACAATTCTTCTGAGCTGCCAGATACAGAACTGCCTAATGGAAATATTTTAAATGAGCTTTCCTTTAGTTAAATGTTTGGGATGGCTGACTCCACTCCAACGTTACCCAGCTGGAGAAATTTAATATGATATTTCCTACCATTAGAGCAGCAGGTCTTCAGGAACAAGAGAAACTGGGAAGCTTCTGCAAGAAATGGGACACCACATTAGACTTCATGGAACAGTGCGGTAAACGGACTAATCTGTTGAGATATGCCTTGTGAAAGGCAGCTGCATCAAAGCGTATGGTTCCCTTTCTTTTCCTGTTTGATTCTCTGTACCTGTTCTTTTTGTCATGCATTACTTTGGCACACTACTTGGGAACACTATTTTTAAATACATGGTGAAATACACCAAGAGACCAGGTTCTTTATTCAGGAAAGCACTTAAGCACATGCTTAAAGTTTAGCATATGCTTAAATGCTTTCCTGAATAGAAATACTTTCCTGAATCAGGGCCTTAATTTGTGTGTTATTTTCAGAGAAAGACATGGTTATTCTTCTTTTGGTTTTGCTACATTTACTGACAGGAATCATGGGATGATATTGGGATTTTGAGGCATTTGAGCACATTCCTTTTTATAAGTGAAATTTTCTTTGATAACAGTAAGAGAATATTGTTCCACCTGTTCAGGGCAGGTTTACATTTTTAAACTAAAGGCTTGATATTTACCCCTTGGAGTTCTTTAAAGTTTGATGGAACTTTAACTCCTAGGTGTTGGTTCTCGTCTCACTTACACTAGAGTAAACCAGAAATTGAAGGCAGTGTAAAAACTGGTATAACTGAGAGGATATACAGACCTTAGATATTTTATTCAGCCTGGGGCAATGGTGAAAGTGAGCTAGAAAGATGGAAGAGTAGGTGCAGCTCCTACAAAGGACGGCCTGGCTACTACTCAAACATTTTGACTTGTGTTCTCAAATCCACATTCCTGGCACAATGGCTTTTAAAGAAGTGATAAGAAAAAGTTACATATGCAAATAACTTCTTCCTGTATATGTAGGAAATACTACAAGCATTAAGGGTGATTGTTTCAAATGGGTTCTATGAAGTACTGTAGCAAACTATACCTTATCAGGTGCAACATATTTTTAGTCAAATCACTTCCATTCAGCCTCATGCAAGGTTACGGTTAGCGGTACACATAAACATGGCTATAAAAATGTCCTGTGAATAAATTGTAGTTTTAATTTCTATTCACAGTAAGAATAGCATATATTTTTCCTAATATATAAAATATCAATCCTGGAGACACAATAAAGAACATTAGAAAAAGATAAGCAGTTCCAAACCCCAGCATTTTTTATGGTTAATCATAAACCATGAACAAGCGCATTCATATATATTGCATATTGCTTATGGCCTCCTCACTAGTGTTATGAGCAAAAGTTACATATCAGTAAAACCTGAACATAATTCAAGGAAACTGCATCTATTTATTGTCACTAAAAAGCACAACAGAAAATGTAATTTTCTATTTTATCTCAGAGGACTTGTAATTAATTCTGAAAAGAAATTGAAATTAAATTACACACTATACTTTTTTGGCTTTTTTGGGGAACCCATAAGTGTGAAGGGCATATTTACCATTGCACATGGATGGTGTGTCCAGATGAATCCTAATGTAGACAGGGTTATATAGTTGTGAGAAACCCAAAACAGGCCAGATGTCCCTTCCTGTCCAGAATGGTTTGATGACTCTGCTGTCTCTATATAATCTTCAGTGTGCTGAATTCTCCTTTCTGAAGGTCTGATCCAAAGTCTGCTGAAGCCCTTGGAAAGACTCACATTGACTTCAAAGGGCTTTTGATAATGCCTGGGGTTCCTTTCCTGGCTGTTGCCAGTAGAATTTTCAGTATTTGATGCTGTGTAGGTTGCGTTTCTTTGCCCATTCTGCTATTCTCATTTTAGTTTATATTAAATAACTTGGGGCAGATTGTGATATCACTTACCCTAATTTTACATTGACATAGCTAGCTCCATTGACTTTAATGGAATTACTCCTAATTTACACTGATGTGGAAGGACAGGGAAAATGCAAAAAGTAAATAAAAATGAGACAGATCCAGGAGGCAAAATTCAGATCTGGACTTCAAACACTCCAAATGATGGGGACCTTTGGCTGCATCATTTTATTTTGGATCTGTCTGGAACAGAAATTAATAGTAAATAAATCTTCAGTTTGTATGTGTGAAAGATAATTATCTTAAGTATGCTTTGCAAAAAAGCATAAAAACTCTAAAAGCAAAAAAATCTAAACTGTTTGTATGTGTGGAAGATAATTATCTTAAGTATGCTTTGCAAAAAAGATAACATCCCATTTATCTTTGGACGTAGAACCCAAAGTGGAGTGTGATTAAGTCCATAGTGAGTGAGAGACTCTGATTCTGCCCCCAGACAGTCTCCAAGACTGAACAATCCATTTTAAAAAGCTGTGGAACCAGATTTTGGACTCTCCAGAAAGGCTAGTTTTGTGTGGTTTAGTTGTAAACATTTGGCAGAACTTTACTCTTAATAACTGAAATGCCACAAATATAGGATGTCAGTACAATTGATTCAAACAATACCAAATAACATAAAAGCACAAAGGAAGACATTGAGTTAGGGGTATATTTTAGACAGTACTCTTAATTATAACCTAAAAGTAGAAAACCTGAGTTTCTAGAGCTCTTAAGCATGAAATAAATCAGTAACAATATTGGGTACTGAATTTAGGTCCCAGACAAGCAATCGTATTCATGAGGAGTCCTATTGAAATAAATGGGACTCCATTCAGAGCTTGCAGGGCTGGGGTCCTAAAGCAAATTTCAGCAAAGTGCTTATGTATGTGCTTAATTATGAGCATATACTTTAATCCCACTGACTACCTGAGAATTTAAGCACATGTTTAATATCCTGATTCAGGAAAACTTGCCTATTTCGGAAGAGCATTTGGTCTCTCCCACTCCTACGTTTCTGTAGTTCAATGTGCTTAACGTTAAGCATATGGTTACATGCCACTGAAGCCAATAGGACATAAGCACATGCTTAAGCATGTGTTTAAATTCTTTCCTGAATGGGCTAAACTTGAGCATGTGCTTAAGTGCTTTGAATACTTTTTTTTCAGTTTAAGTAGTATGTTAATCCAGTTTGGCAAAGTAATTAGAAGACCGAGAAATTGGAAGCACGGAAGGAAACAAAAACATTACTTCAGAGATTATCCAGCCACCAGCAGGGATCAGGAAGGGATTCCTTCTCCCCTCCCCCTGACCCCCCGAATCACCAAAGCATCCCATGAGGGTATTTTTAAACTTTTTCCTCTGACGCCTCAGTGATGGCTATGGCTAGAGATGGGACATTGGGCAGGGTGAACCTGGGCTCTGAGGTGGCACTGAGCGGTCATGCTCTCAGATGCTTGGCCAGCTGGTTCTTGCTTACATGCTCAGGATCTAACTGATTGCCATATGTGGGGTTGGGAAGGAATTTCCCTCAGGTCAGATTGGCAGTGACCTTAGGGTTTTTTCGCCTACCTCTGCAATGTGTGGGCTTGGGTCAGTTGCCAGGATTATCTGGGTGTATCTCACGTAAATATTTCTGTGCCATTGTGGGGGTCTCAAGCACTGGTGTGGCTCAGTTTCTTTTATTCTCTGCCTGTGGCACATAATAGTTTAATCTTCTGTATGCTGTAACACTTTGGTCTTATTTTTGTTGTTGGGTTTAGTGTGTGTGTGATGGGTGGTGTTAGTGGCCTGTGTTATACAGGAGGTCAGACTAAATGATCTCATTACACAGGCTGGGGTGCCATATTCAGCCTCTCAAATGACACCCAACTCTAAGAAGGCTAAATTGGCAGGCAAAATATTTCTTGCACAACATCTCTCCATGCCTATACACAGGGAAATGTCTGCCTGTTGTAGAGAAGGGCGGGTACCTCACAGATGGGACTTTAACTACAGTGACTTACTGGACCCAAATCTGTCACTCTCTGTCAGTACATCTGTGAGATTCTCATCAACTCCAGAAAGCAGGTGGAACCAAAAGCCACCACTGAGTTCAGCAATAGGTGTGTCCCTGTAGTATGTGATCTCATAGCCTCTGTTCTTCTCACTCCACCTTCTAAATATTCTCCTCTGGCTGTTCCTCTTCATGTCTCGCAGGTGTTTCCATTGTATGTCTTTTGTGGAATTTGTGGGGTACCATTTTTTCCCGTAAGTATCCTTCCAATTAGGAATTTTGGCTTGTGTTTAGAAACTGGAAACAAGCATTTGGGTAAATTGCTACTCACACCATGGAAGTATAAGGCTTTCACAGTGGAAATATATATTTACTGCAGTTGTGATATCACTCACTGTGTCAGGGAAACATATTGCCCAGATCCTCAGGTGGCGTTAATTGGCATAGTTTCAATGATGCTACTCTGATTTACATCAGCTGAGGATCTGGCATTATCTATTTTTTCAAATCTACCTGTTTTTATGAAGAGTTTATCACCATAGCATATAAAATGTTAGAAATCAGGATAGCTGAAGTTCATATTTCTCATTATCTTCGAGGGATTAACTGTCCCATATTTTGTTAATATTGCAAAGAAGGGCAACACATATAGACTTTTGCCTGTTTTAGAACCTTACAAAAATGGCTTGAGAGGTTTAAAGGAAAAACTACCTTTGTTGTCCATCTATAAGAAACAGAGTTGAGAGCACCAAAGCTCATCATAGTTTAGTTTTTCATAAAATATGAAATGTAACTGTGTACCAACAGTCTATGAATGCTTACTCTGTGGCTTACATTTTGTGGCCAAGTTTTTTGATGATATCACTTTGCTCCATGAATGGGTCACGCTGAACTCAATAGGATTGCTTGTGCAGCAAGGTGCTACTTAATGGGAATAAGGATATCAGAATTTGGTTCTACCTATGGTGCTGCAAATTTTCACATGACCATTTGGCATACACATAATTTCTAAAATATATGTGCAAGTCAGTCTGCATATGAATATACCTTGTGTGTGTATACACATAAACAGAGAGTATGCAAAGCTGTGCATGTACTTCTGAAGATTCAGGACAGGAACTAGACTTTTTGAAAGCTGAAAGAGTAGTTTATCTTCTTGAATTTGGAAAGACTGTGGCAACAAGAAGGGTTTAGAGCTTTCACTATTAAATTCCAGACCTTTTTCTCTGTCAGTATGCTTCAGCTTTCTTCTATTTAGCAGAAATCAGTTTTTATTCTTTGCTCTAAACAATAACACTCATTTACCTGCATTTAACTACACTTGATATCCACTTCATTAACTCACCAAAGAGGAGGATCTCTCTGGTTCTCTTATCTGCTTGAAACGTTCTATAGCATTGTTGTTATTCTCAGCCTAGTTTCATCTATGAATTTGAAGGGCTTTTATTCAGATTGTATACTCAATTCATAAATAATAAAAATCTGATTTAAACATGAACTCTTCCAGTGGTTCTGTATTTCCATCTAGAAAATGTTTTATTGATCAGTATACTGTTTATCTCTTACCCTTTAGCCAGTTCTCTCCTATCTTACCGTTACTCCGATACCAATAACACTACACCCTTGACAATAATACTTTTGAAAAATGTTAGTATTTTCTTTTAGTTCATGGGCACTGTTCTTTTTTAGGATGTTGGCCATCAAACAAAACTATTCTCTACCTGTGGTAATATATGTATATGTCTCATTCCTGGATGTTTACAGAGGTGTATTATGTCCTTTGCTGAATTGATAGTGTGATTTGTGCAATGTTTTATGAGAATTTAAGTATGCGAAATTGTATCGTCCTTCCCTTCCACAGCAATCAGATTCTCTCTATGAAATATTCCTCAAGGAAACGAGTGAGGCATAATAACTCATCATGATTTCTTTTGGAACTATCCTGCCTATTCATTCCATTCACTGAACAGAAAGATCTACTTGCCCTGCAAACACAGCAAAGCATTATCAGTAATGTGGTGCTGCCCGTTGAAAAGGAGCAAAGTCATTCACTTCCAATTCAAATTTCTGCAAACCTTCCCAGACTTTGATGCAAGTCTCAAGTTACTCTTCTGTGAATCATACTATATGGCTAAAAGAAAGACGTATTTTTTTTCTAATCAGTTCAGACATTTGAATGTTACCTTGGTGGAAAACGTATGGTTTGACCCAGTGAGATGCTGAGCAAACTCAACAACTAATTAACTTCAATGGAGATATGGGTGCACTGCACCTCCCAGAATCAGACCGAAATTCATACCTGGTCTAGCTCTATTGAATACAATAATATTAGCGAAAATTTGTCCCAGCACTTCTCGTCTCATTGGGAGTCAACCCTGCTCATGGAACTCATCCATTGTTGTAAGGTGCTAGGTGAACAGGATTTGGACCCGAAAACATAACATTTATTTCAAAATACTTTGTTCTGCTAGAACTGGTGACCTCTTTGGTGAACCTGTAGCAGCCCAATATGAAAGGTTATAAATAGTTTTTCTTTCTGGTTAAATGGCCTGAAACACCTGTGGCCCAGCATTGTTTGATATACACAGTCCTGCACTAAGTGAGGCCTAGAGCTGCAATGCCCCAGGGAGAGCTCCAGGGGGATTGTGTCCTAGGAAGGCACAATTCCTCCCATAGTTCCCAAGCACAAAGTGTATCTAAGGATATTGAAAACATGTATGGTAATATATATGAGAAATAGCATAGGACTGGTAAATAAAAATGGATCCAGACTCTGACCCTGCTCCAGCCCATTCCATTAACACAAAAGGCCACTGAGACAGTTTAAAGAGGCAGTTGAGGAATCCCTCAAAGCATGTAGGAATCCTCAAGTGGTGTGTACCCGGTGTAGCCAGCTCTGTGTCCACCTCCACTCAGCCCTCATTGTTTATGGTGTGTCCGGGGGAAGGGGTCTTGACTGTATTGGTGTAATGGTCCACTGGAGACAGCTGCAATCCATGCAACTTTATAGCAGCCCTGAGGCTGCTTTATGATGCATCGGGGCCAAACTGGAACCCAGCTAGCTCCAGGATTGGGGATCCACAAAGTGAATTTGCCTGCCTGCCTTCTCCCTAGGGGTGCTGAATGGAGCTCAGCTGCAGCTGAGGACTGAGTCCAGTACTGTAATGCATAAGTAGGTTAGAATACTGAGTCCAGCTCTGGTGGCCACAACTGAAGAAGGATGTTGATAAATTGGAGAAGGTTCAGAGAGGAGCCTTGAGACTGATTAAAGGATTGGAAAACCTGCCTTATTATCGACAGAGTCAAGGAGCTCAATCTATTTAGCTTAACAAAGAAAAGGGCATGGACTGACTTAACTATAGTCTATAGGCATGCACATGGAGGGTTTAATAATGGGCTCTTCAATTTAGCAGAGAAAAGATATAAAATGATACAATGACTGGAAGTCAAAGCTAGAAAAATTCAGACTGGAAATAAAGCATAAAGTTTTAACAGTGACAGTAATTAACCATTGGAATACTTTACCTAGGGTAATTGTGGATTTTCCATCACTGACAAGTTTTAAATCAAGATTGGATGTTTTTCTAAAAGATATGTTGTTCTATGGCCTGTGTTACACAAGAGGCCAGACTAGATGATCACAATGGTACCTTCTGGCTTTGGAACCGATGAATCTATGAAAAGATTATATATATAAACCTTAAATAGGTCATTTTCTGGCAAAGTTTAGAGTGTTTAACAGTGCAACCTTAATGCTCTGTTTGCCATAAATTTGTAATATTTTGCATCAGAAATATTGAATCATGTTAATGAAATTGTAGAGAATGGACCATGTTCTTGCTTGCCTTGCTCACATGAATGTTATTTGCTTGTACAGTGCATAGTACACTAATCCTGGACCATGCCTGGGGGCTCTTAGGCATTATTACAATACAATAACTAAATAAATAATAAAATATAGTGGTAATAATAATAATTCACATACCTGAATTGACCCCACATAATTGCAGGATAACTAACTTTTTTTTTCTTGTGTTTTTGCTCACTGTGTCAAACACTTGGGTCTTTGGAGGTGTGCTTATGATGTACGGCAGTGTGGATACCAGTCTAATAGGTCATACTGGCTGTAGAATGTCCGTGTCTAATCGGGTAAAGAATGTGAGCGAGGCCAAACAGCAAAAATTAAGATGTTTGTACACCAATGTGAGGAGCCTAGGTAACAAAATGGAGGAACTAGAGCTACTGGTGCAGGAAGTGAAACCAGATATTATAGGGATAACAGAAACATGGTGGAGTAGTAGTCATGACTGGACTACAGGTATTGAAGGGTATGTGCTGTTTAGGAAAGACAGAAATAAAGGTGAAGGTGGTGGAGTAGCATTGTATATCAATGATGGGGTAGAATGTAAAGAAATAAGAAGCGATGGAATTGATAAGACAGAGTCCGTCTGGGCAAAAATCACATTGGGGAAGAAAACTACTAGAGCCTCCCCTGTGATAGTGCTTGGGGTGTGCTATAGACTGCCAGGATCTAATTTGGATATGGATAGAGCCCTCTTTAATGTTTTTAATGAAGTAAATACTAATGGAAACTGCGTGATCATGGGAGACTTTAACTTCCCAGATATAGACTGGAGGACAAGTGCTCGTAATAATAATAGGGCTCAGATTTTCCTAGATGTGATAGCTGATGGATTCCTTCATCACGTAGTTGCTGAACCGACAAGAGGGATGCCATTTTAGATTTGGATTTGGTGAGTAGTGAGGACCTCATAGAAGAAATGGTTGTAGGGGACAACCTTGGTTCAAGTGATAATGAGCTAATTCAGTTCAAACTGAACGGAAGGATAAACAAAAATAAATCTGCAACTAGGGTTTTTTATTTCAAAAGGCTAACTTTAAAAAATTAAGGAAATTAGTTAGGGAAGTGGATTGGACTGAAGAGCTTATGGATCTAAAGGCAGAGGAGGCCTGGGATTACTTCAAGTCAAAGTTTCAGAAACTATTAGAAGCCTGCATCCCAAGAAAGGGGGAAAAATCATAGGCAGGAGTTGTAGACCAAGCTGGATGAGCAAGCATCTCAGAGAGGTGATTAAGAAAAAGCAGAAAGCATACATGGAGTGGAAGATGGGAGGGATCAGCAAGGAAAGCTACCTTATTGAGGTCAGAATATGTAGGGATAAAGTGAGAGAGGCTAAAAGTCAAGTAGAGTTGGACCTTGCAAAGGGAATTAAAACCAATAGTAAAAGGTTCTATAGCCATATAAATAAGAAGAAAACAAAGAAAGAAGAAGTGGGACCGCTAAACACTGAGGATGGAGTGGAGGTTAAGGATAATCTATGCATGGCCCAATATCTAAACAAATACTTTGCCTCGGTCTTTAATGAGGCTAATAAGGATCTTGGGGATAATGGTAGCATGACAAATGGGAATGAGGATATGGAGGTAGAAATTACCATATCTGAGGTAGAAGCGAAACTCGAACAGTTTAATGGGACTAAATCGGGGGGGCCCAGATAGTCTTCATCCAAGAATATTAAAGGAATTGGCACATGAAATTGCAAGCCCATTAGCAAGAATTTTTAATGAATCTGTAAACGCAGGGGTTGTACGGTATGACTGGAGAATTGTTAACATAGTTCCTATTTTTAAGAAAGGAAAAAAACATGATCTGGGTAACTACAGGCCTGTTAGTTTAACATCTGTAGTATGCAAGGTCTTGGAAAAAAATTTGAAGGAGAAAGTAGTTAAGGACATTGAGGTCAATGGTAAATGGGACAAAATACAACATGGTTTTACAAAAAGGTAGATCTTGCCAAACCAACCTGATCTCCTTCTTTGAGAAAGTAACAGATTTTTTAGACAAAGGAAACGCAGTGGATCTAATTTACCTAGATTTCAGTAAGGAGTTTGATACGGTGGCACATGGGGAATTATTAGTTAAATTGGAAAAGATGGGGATCAATATGAAAATTGAAAGGTGGATAAGGAATTGGTTAAAAGGGAGACTACAGCAGGTCATACTGAAAGGTGAACTGTCAGGCTGGAGGGAGGTTACCAGTGGAGTTCCTCAGGGATCGGTTTTGGGACCAATCTTATTTAATCTTTTTATTACTGACCTCGGCACAATAAGTGGGAGTGTGCTAATAAAGTTTGTGGATGATACAAAGCTGGGAGGTATTGCCAATTTAGAGAAGGACCGGGATATCATACAGGAAGATCTGGATGACCTTGTAAACTGGAGTAATAGGAATAGGATGAAATTTAATAGTGAGAAGTGTAAGGTCATGCATTTAGGGATTAATAACAAGCATTTTAGTTATAAGCTGGGGACGCATCAATTAGAAGTAATAGAGGAGGAGAAGGACCTTGGAGTATTGGTTGACCACAGGATGAGTATGAGCCGCCATTGTGATATGGCTGTGAAAAAAGCTAATGCGGTCTTGGGATGCATCAGGCGAGGTATTTCCAGTAGAGATAAGAAGGTGTTAGTACCGTTATACAAGGCACTGGTGAGACCTCATCTGTAACTGTGTGCAGTTCTGGTCTCTCATGTTTAAGAAAGATGAATTCAAACTGGAACAGGTACAGAGAAGGGCTACTAGGATGATCTGAGGAATGGCAAACCTGTCTTATGAGAGGAGACTCAAGGAGCTTGGCTTGTTTAGCCTAACTAAAAGAAGGTTGAGGGGAGATATGATTGCTCTCTATAAATATATCAGAGGGATAAATACCGGAGAGGGAGTGGAATTATTTAAGCTCAGTACCAATGTGGACACAAGAACAAATGGATATAAACTGGCCATCGGGAAGTTTAGACTTGAAATTAGATGACGGTTTCTAACCATCAGAGGAGTGAAGTTCTGGAACAGCCTTCCAAGGGAAGCAGTGGGGGCAAAAGACCTATCTGGCTTCAAGATTAAACTCGATAAGTTTATGGAGGAGATGGTATGATGGGATAACATGATTTTGACATTAATTGATCTTTAATTATTCATGGTAAATAGGCCCAATTATTTAATAGGTTAGATGGGGTGGGATCTGAGTTACTACAGAGAATTCTTTCCTGGGTATCTGGCTGGTGAATCTTGCCCACATGCTCAGGGTTCAGCTGATCGCCATATTTGGGGTCGGGAAGGAATTTTCCTTCAGGGCAGATTGGAAGAGGCCCTGGGGGGGTTTCACCTTCCTCTGTAGCATGGGGCCCGGGTCACTTTCTGGAGGATTCTCTGCACCTTGAAGTCTTTAAACCATGATTTGATGACTTCAATAGCTCAGACATAGGTGAGAGGTTTCTTGCAGAAGTTGGTGAGTGAGATTCTGTGGCCTGCATTGTGCAGGTGATCAGACTAGATGATCATAATGGTCCCTTCTGACCTTAATATCTATGAATCTCTATCAAAAATGTATAAAATAATATTTTATTACAAATTAGCACATTTTATTGAGTACACTTGTGCCTATGACCATGAATAGCAATGTACCATGGTCTCTAATGCTGATAACTCAATGGAGTATACAGAACACAATCTGGAAACTATTAATCCTTATGCTTAAATCAAAGGATCATAGAATTGAGACCTGGAAGAGATCAGTTAGCTCATTCAGTTCATCTCTCTGCAAGTACAGGATTGTTTCCTGCACTTTTGGTAGTTTTTGTAGTTTGAATAGTCTAGTTTTTAAAATCCCAAGTGAAGTGGTTTCCATAATTTCTTGTGTGACTATTCCACAGCCTTATGCATCTCACTCTGAATTTTATGAATCTTCATAACTTTTTCACCCTACTCCTAGTTATTCCTCCAGATAACACACTAGATAATTCCTTTTCCTCTCCTTGGTGATAAAGCCCTTAAATATTTGTGTTGTTTTCCCCCTCACCCTGTTCTCCGCCTTTAGTTGTCATTTAGCCAGACTATATTTTTTCAGTTATGGTTATTAGCTTGGACTGCCCATAACCCTGTATTAGTTATTGTCCTATGAGTTTTGTATCTCCTAAAATACAGAAAACTTGGATTTGATCAAGTTTTTAAAAGATCCATTTCACTGAATCCTGCAAAGACTTACGCATATGTTTAACTTTATGTTTTGTGAGTAGTACCATTGACTTCTATGGAACTACTCACAGTGTGTAAAGTTAAGCATATGTATAAATATTTGCAGAATTGGGGCCTTAGCAACAGATTCTCAAAGGAATTTAGACACCTAAATCTCACTGAAATCCATACCTTTGAGGACCAGGTCCTTAGTGTGTAACCTTCAGGAGGACAGATGCTGAAGTTCCTTGAGGAATCATAATATGTGATGAATGACACAAAATTAAGTGTAACCAAAGTAGAATGTACTATATAGCCAAGGATTGTTGAAATTGAGGGGAAAAGGTTCTGAGTCATGAAATTATTGTGACGCCATAATGAGCCAGAATTCATTAACTTAGTAATTGATTAATTTACTTGAAATCCCCATAAACCAGAGGTGGGCAAACTATGGCCTGCGGGACCCTCCTGCCCGGCTCCTGAGCTCCGGGCCCGGGAGGCTCGCCCCAGCCCCTCCCTTGCTGTCCCCACCTCCCCCACAGCCTCAGCTCATTGCGCCGCCAGTGCGATGCTCTGGGCGGTGGGGCTGCGAGCTCCTGGGGCAGCGCAGCTGCAGAGCCCGGCCTGACCCAATGCTCTGTGCTGCATGGCAGCGTGGCTGTAGCGCCACCAGCCACCGGTGCTCCAGGCAGCGCGGTAAGGGGGCAGGAGGGGTTGGATAGAGGGCAGGGGCGTTTGGGGGGGTGGATAGGGGCAGGGCGGTCAGAGGGTGGGAAACATGGGGGTTGAATGGGGGCAGGGGTCCTGGGGGGCAGTCAGGAAGGGGGGGTTGTATGGGGCAGCTGGGGGCAGTCAAGGGCAGGGGTTCCGGGGGCAGTCAGGGAGAAGGGGTGGTTGGATGGGGCAGGAGTCCCAGGGGGGCCATCAGGGACAGGGAACAGTGGGGGTTGGATGGGGTAAGAGTCTGAGGGGGGGCCATCAGAGGGTGAGAAGCGGGGGGGGGGTCAGATAGGGGGTGGGGACCAGCACACGCCTGGCTCTTTGGGGAGGCACAGCACCCCCTAACCGGTCCTCCATACAATTTTGGAAACCCAATGTGGCCCTCAGGCCAAAAAGTTTGCCTGCCCCTGCCATAAACAATATATTTGATATATTTGTGAAACATTTTATCTCAAAGTTGCCATAGTGACTGAGTTTAAAAAAATGCTAATACTGGATAAGTCCTAAAAAAGAAAAATTGCCTGACAAGATATAGGGGCAGCTTCTCTGTTGGTGTAAATCAATGTAGCTCCATTGAAGTCAATAGAGCTAGGTGAATTTATACCAGCTAAGGATATCACCTGCAGTATCCAAAGCATCATTTTCTAATATAAAAATGTAAATTTTTGTCTCTATCTTCTGTTGTTTGGCTTCTATTAAAACCTTACTTTATGGATACAAAATGGTTTTCATTGTGTGTGTTCTTTATTGCTTTTTTCCCTCTAAATCAATGCACCATTGGTATATGCTTTTTTAACACTGTTCAGAAAATCTGTCATATGCAATTGAATACTAAATCCATCCAAGCGCTCGAAAGCCAAAATACCAGAGTGACTTAAGTAAGTAAGTTGAAACATTGTGAATTATTTCTGCTATTGAAATAAGTGCACTGAGTCTGCGAACAAAACACACTGACTACCCATTTTTCTCAATGTCAGTATTGTGTATTTTTGTGTGTGTGTGCATGTGCACACACACTCGAATTGCAGGTCTGACAGAAATGAATTTCTTTGCTGGGTAATCCCTAAAGATTCAACCTCCTTCTAATATTTAGAAGTTTTATTTATGGTCATGCTAATACAAACTTGAAAATCCAGAAACAAATATACCATAGTAATTAATGTTTATGAGTTCATAACAGACCAAGGATCCTATTTGTCACACAGTATACACCTACTAGCTTTCAGTATGAACTGTCTCTGTAGGTCTCTGTGTTGCCAAACAGGGAATATAGGGATTTAAGGGGAAGAATTCAATAGCGTATCTAGAATTTCACAGACATTTAAGATAGGAAACCATAGAAACTGTCCCTTTAAGACAGTTGTCCATTTAAATTGTCCATTTAAGACAGGAAACCATAGAAATTGGGTCACATCAAGCAATCTGCTTTTAAGCAAAAATCTCATTGTTTTCAATTACATTTTGATGTGCATATGGGTCTACAGGGATGGGAATAGATATTTCAGCGAAATGGGAGGTACATGGTCAAGGAACACATTCTTCTTCCATTGTCTCTCGAAAATAAGCTAATTTAAAAAGCCAAAATGATGAGCATAGATTATGTTTTCCTTTAACTCTGACCTAAACTTTTAGTTCTACCCCTCAACTAATTTTGTTCTTCCTCTGACCATATAGCCACATTCAACTTTAATATTTAAATTACATACTTTTCATATATGACTCATATTAGGCCCCAATTCATCACAGCACTTGAAAATATTAACTCTGAGGGTATGAATGGCCCTATTAAAGTCAATGGGACTTAAGCTTCTCTTACTTTAAACAAGTGATTAAGTGTTTTGCTTAACCAGGACCTTAAATGAGAACACACTCAACTAAAGTGAATTACAGTGCCCTGCCTAAAATTTTAACCATCACTTGCTCCTCCTAAGCAGCTGTACATCCCAGAATTATCTACTCCCAACAAATTGCTACAAACCTGGGGCTTCACAGCTCCAGCAGGAAGAGAGGAAAAGAATATGAAGAGGTCCCTATACTGTATTTCAGGGGCAAGGATTGTTGCTAGGTGTAGGTATTGGTACTAGGCTGCCAAACCCATGTTTTTCATCATATACAGGGTTTAGAGTTTGGTTCCATGGCTCTCACTATACAAATTGTTCTAGCATCCCTGTTGGTAGGAAGCTCTTATGTTAGACTTGAGTCCCATCTTGGGTCCCTGATTGACAGCTCCTTTTGGAAGGGCAAAACCTTCCAATCTGTTTTTACATGTGAGCCGCTTTGACTCCCATGGGAATATTCTGCATAAAATAATGGCAGGACCTGGCCCTGCATGAGCTGTACTACAGAAAAGAAGACACATACAAGGAGATGCCAAGCATGATTTGACTTAAAATGTCACTGATAAGTCAATTTAGGCCACAAATTTAGGTTTTACAAACCCTACATTCAATAGAAATGTTTATATATACACACTGTGACAGACCCAGATGAGTGCGGTACAGGAGTCTGGTAGAAGGCAAATATAGTTTTCTGTTCCCTGAATGACCAGAGCAGGGGCTGCCCTAGAGCAATCAGGAACCTGCTAGAACCAATTAAGACAGGCAAGCTAATTAAGACACTTGGAGCCAATTAAGAACTTACTAGAATCAATTATGGCAGGCAGGCTAATCAGGACACCTGGTTTAAAAAGGACCTCCCATCAGTTAGTGGAGAGGGGGCATGCAAGGAGCAGGGAGTGAGAAGGTGTGTTGCTGGAGGACTGATGAGCACAAGCGTGATCAGGCGTCAGGAGGGCGATCCTGCAGTGAGGATAAAGAAGGTGCTGGGGGGAGGCCATGGGGAAGTAACCCAGGGAGCTGGAGCTGGAGCTGGAGCTGGAGCTGGAGCTGGAGCTGGAGCTGGAGCTGGAGCTGGAGCTGGAGCTGTCATACAGCTGATACAGAGGATGTAGACAGCTGCTATCCACAGGGCCCTGGGCTGGAACCCAGTGTAGAGGGTGGCCTGGGTTCCCCCTATCCTCCCAACTCCTGATTGGACACAGGAGTAGTTGACCTGGTCTGTGAGAAACACTAGAGGGAAAGTCTAATTTGGAAAGGGATCTGGCCTGTCCCCGACCCACTAGGTGGGACATAGAGTCTGTGGGGATTGTTCTCTGTTTCCCACATGCTGGCCAGTGATGAGGTTAGCTGAGTGAATGGCAGGTTTGAGCCTCTAGCAGAAGTGGACAAACTAAGGGCTTTGTCCTCTGAGGTGAGCAGATCTGCCAAAAAGCGCAGGATCCACCAAGGCAGAGGAGGAACTTTGGCACAATGCACACACATCCTTATCATTGAAATATAGTAATTTGGATTTTAGTCTAAATATGTGCTGTCATGTTTACAGACCAAATACTGTGGTATTGTGCAGAAGTGCATGAGAGGTAGAATGTGGAACAGACTGGAGACTGAGAAAAAAATTACATTGACTGCTGCTTTTTTCTTTCCTTAACACAGGGAAATGCAAAAAGGAAACAAACAGCAATAATAAGGGAAAATAGATGTTTAATATTTGGCAGTTTTAATAATCTAAGATAGTGTTATCTTAGTGTTATGGTGATATCATTAAGGATTTTTTAAAAAAATACATAGTTACATTGTGCCATTGACCTTAGTGCAGAATTTTCCATTGAAAATCAATAGCATGATATAGCCCATAATTTGTAACCTGCCAGACTTCTGTAAATAAGAGAAACAGTTGTTTAAGTTATGGGGGGAGGGAGGGGGAGAGAGAAAGAAAGAAAGAAAATCCATACTGAAAAGGACAACAAGTTATTCAAGAGTGAATAAAGCCATTAAAGAGATTGCAAATTCTTTTTGGTAAGGACTGCCTTTTTCATGTGTATTTGTATAGCACCTAGCAAAATGGGTCTATGACCAGGTCTCCTAGGCACTATTATAATACAAATAAATAGTAATCATATACAGTTACAAAAAGCCCAGATTTTCTGCTTTTAGTATTTATATAAATATTTAGATAGAAAGCATTTTATAATTTGAACTTAATTTTCTTTGTTTCTGTTGTATGTTTAATTTACATTTTGCTCAGACTGGACCACAGAAGTAGTTTCACTTTTATTTATAATCAGTTTCAAGTTCTCATATGTTAGCAGGATTTTTCAGTGTAAATGTTGGAAATGCTAGAGGGAATGTTATTACTTTGAATTAAACTGTTTCCCACTGATATTTTGTTAAAAATATTATGAAACATTTTATTGATCTTAAGCTTTGTTTCTTTATTTTAAAAAAATCCTATTTTTTTTTGCCTAAGATAAATTGGTATTGTCACAATAAATATTTGCAATTTAAAACCGCACGAGAATGATGGAAAATAGAAAAGAAACAGTCCAAGACATAAAGAAAAAAAAATTGTATGTGGTATTCAGTTGAATGAAATGTATATTACAAACTTTGGGACCTGGAAAATTTCAAGGACTCATTTATTAGATATATAAGTACATAGCAAATTTTCCTATTTCTTTGTCTGATAACCATCAATCAAAATATTACTGTTTAGAACGGATTGATTGGATTCTGTCGTGCCAGTATTATTAAAAGAGAGTGTTGAAATATAAGGCCAAATGACTCCTCTCAAGAGCCTGTACAACTGGATCACCTATCTTTAACACTCAGTCATGTCTGTAGATAATAACCAGCAGAGGACAGAAAATTGATGAAATACATTTTCGAGACTTAGATTATTTTCAATTTCCCTGGACAGAAGTTAAAAAAAGATGGTGTTAAATTTTCGCAGAGTGCAGAAGTGGTTCATTTTTTAAACATAGGCCAATTAGCAGCCAATGATAAAATGTAGCATAATAAGAGACGTAGTAATATTAAGGTTGATCGCCAAGACAACATATAGCAACATCTTTTACAGCTCAGTTATTATTTTATAGAAGAATCTTCTACATGCACAGTACAAAGCAATGAAACAATCTTGGACTTCTTTCTACAGCAACATAAGCAGATATTTTTATATCCAAATTCACATCGATGTGATGCTTATCCATCTGGGCCCTGCTTCACCAGCATCAAGACTGGGAAATATTTCTTTATTCCTGCAACTGCTTCTGCTAATGGCCCTTACTCTAATCTCTGTGACATGATCTTGAGCATAACACCTCATTAGGTAGGGAGGTGGTGGAATCTCCTTCCTTAGAAGTTTTTAAGGTCAGGCTTGACAAAGCCCTGGCTGGGATGATTTAATTGGGGATCGGTCCTGCTTTGAGCAGGGGGTTGGACTAGATGACCTCCTGAGGTCCCTTCCAACCCTGATATTCTATGATTACCATCAACCAGTCTCAGCATTTTAGGCTCCAATCTCACAACATACAATGTGCAGATGGACTGCTGCACCTCTCTGGAGCCCAGATGACTTCCCTGCCCTTGTGTCGGTCTGCCCATGTATTGTACATTGGAGGATCAGAGGCTAAAGCCATTAGTTAGGGTTTGGAGCAGAAACGAAAGAGAATTTCCTGCTTTTGGACTGTAGTGGGACTACAATACCAGGCCTCCTCAAAAGTGCAAGAGGAGTTGAAGGACAGCCAGTTGGAGTGATGTGCTGCCACTATTTTAACAAGGGGCCCTGTCACATTTTGGGGTTCAATCTGGACCACTAAAGGGTTGTGTCAACACCTGCCCTAACCCTGGATGTTTTAAATACTCTGCTGCTGTAGCTCACAGCTGGCACAGCAATAGCCCACAGACAAGTGGGCAGGTCTCTGACCATGTGTGCACTGTGCAGCCCTGGTTCAGCTCTCTGACCCTTGCAGCCTTGTTACAACACCTCTCTACTCTCCAAAAGCCTTGGTTACTACTAGCCAAGTAACCCCAACTCACCCCCAGTCCTGAATTTCCCCCAAACCATTTGCCATAAAGTGTCCAGACCTCACCTTGAACACTCAGAAAATTAATATTTGGACTTCATTCCGCATCAGGTACTGTGCTCAGGAGCATTTATTTCTCTGTAAATGGTTCATATTACAATGGAGGACTTTGCTACATTTTCAATATTTGATAACTGACTTGCGGTAACTGTACATCATGTAACAATAAGTTACATCATTTTGTATGCTTAACAAAGTAAAGGAAAATGGAAATAAGCAACTTAACATATCTGTAACCTTGGAAAATGTTTGCTAATGAATGAGATACAGATTTTTCAAGCAATTAGCAGGTCAAGTTATCCATGAGAAAATGGGATACTTTTTTGTTCTAACTGTTGAATAGATTCAGGGGATTTGGTCTCTTCGCGCATCTTGTTGCAAAATAATGAGATGCACTGCTTCATAAATTATAAAACAAGCATTGGTTTTCAAGAGACATGAATTTTGAAATGCTTCTGTTGCTTGTAAGGTGTCAAAAAAAAACCCCAAACAAACACAAAACCCAACAACACTCAGTGTATTCATTTACCAGCAAAAAATGGACTGGGGATTTTGTACAATGTACAGCATCAGTTATGAATGTGGCTTGTTGTGCTTGTACTTCCTCTTCCCTTTGCTCTCTCCCTGCACACACTGCAAAGAGGGCATAATCCTGCATGGTGCTGAGCATCTTGCAAGATTGAGTCCTGTAAATGAATTCCACAGATCTTGACAGAGTATAAGAAAGGATTTGTTTCTTCCTTTTACCTGAATTACTTTACATAGGTATGTTGATTTGGGGAACATGTTAATAAATAAAATAAAATTAAAAAAAACCCTGATCAAACTAAAATTAAGATGAACCTGGAAAGGGATACAATTGGTTCTTATTTCCTTCTTCAAATTGTTTGATAACTACAGATGACATAGTGACAAGATGATAGGAGACAGCTAGGGCTTTTGGCACCAGGGGAGACATGGGATGCAGTTAAAGCAGATTATCTGGATATTTCTGCTAAAATGCTTTTGACACTACGCCCCATATTCTTCACTGTGATATTATGATGTTATGATTATGGCATAATTCTGCTGTATTTTATGCAGGATAGGTCGTGTGAGATATCATTGGAAAGGTTATGATTTACTGAATATGATTATCCTATTTGTATGCATGTATCATTTTTGTATCTAAAGTTAGGAATATTGACTATGTATCTGTATCACAAATGTGTTTACACCTGGAGAACTCCCACTAGGCAAAAGACTGTCAGTCTAGACAGCTGTCTGGGAAGGGCCCATTCAAGTTAATAAATCATTAGGGAGAACAATAGGAGTTAGAAGAAGCTTATTCCCCAACTGGGGGTCTTCCTGAGGATGCTACAAATGGCCTCAGAGCAATGGCTGATGTGGCACTACGGGACATGTAACCAGGTCACCTGGTACTGGACTCCATCTTGGAATACCAGTGTTTTTCCACTAACTGGCGTGGGAACCAAGCTTTGAGACAAAGTGTTCCTGCCCTATGCAAAAGCTATTTGAGGCGGGGGGGTGACATCACTGTGGTTTTTCACTGATTCCCCACCCCAAAGAGATTCTGGGAAACACCGGTTTCAGAGTAACAGCCGTGTTAGTCTGTATTCGCAAAAAGAAAAGGAGTACTTGTGGCACCTTAGAGACTAACCAATTTATTTGAGCATGAGCTTTCGTGAGCTACAGCTCACTTCATCGGATGCATACTGTAGTATGCATCCGATGAAGTGAGCTGTAGCTCACGAAAGCTCATGCTCAAATAAATTGGTTAGTCTCTAAGGTGCCACAAGTACTCCTTTTCTTTTTGGGAAACACCTGAGGAACACGGACTGAACTGGGGGGCAAGTGCTGGACCCAGGCTAAAGGGATTTTCAGTCTGTGAAAGGAACACTGGGGTTTTTAAGCTGTAAGCAAATGCAGCTGGCCTCTTAAGAATCTCTGCAGCCTGCTTGAATTATTGTTTAGGATGAGAATTTGCTACTCATTTCCAATCTCTTTAGTATATTAAGCTTAGTTTGCATGTTTTGTTTGTTTGCTAGGTAACGTGCATTGACCTGTTTGCTATCCTTTATAATTTCAAATTTATCTTTTGCAGTTAATAAAATTATTTTTGTTTTGTCTAAAACTAGTTTGTGGGAGTCATAATTTGGGGCAGAAAACTGTTGCATATCCTTCTCCACATTTAGGGAGGGGTCAAATTTCATGAGCTTATGCTGTATAGATCTCTGTGCAGCGCAAGATGGTATAATTTTGGGTTTACACTCTGGGGAGGTGGGGGGGTGCACTTGAGCAGCTGGGCAGCTCCTTAGCTGCAGCCTGCCCATGCAGAGCTGATCACAGCATCTGTATGTACCGCAGCCGGGTGTGTCTCTACATGTATGTGTGTTGGAGCTGGGAGAGGCCTTGGCAGGCTGGTCACAGCAGTACAGTGTAAAGAGAGCCCAGGCTAGTAGGTCGGGGACTCGGTGGTACCCCAGTTCCAGGAGGCACCCCAGGGGAAACCAGTCACAATTTTCAGCGGTAAAATATTGGTGGCATTAACATGATTGTCTTTAAATTTCAGAGTTAACCTATTGAAATTAATAGGACAGTTCACAACTCTCAGAGCCATTGGTTTAATTTGTCTACCTATCAGAAAGGTAGGTTTGGTTTATGCTTGGTGCATGTTTTGGTTTTGGAAGTAATTTTGATAGGACCTGCTCCATAACTTTTTTCACTTTGAAGCTGAGATTCTGGAGCACAGGTCTGTGACAAAGGGTAAATTCCACAGTATGGTCTGTGGCCGTGGAATACACAGGGGTCCTGCTTGTGGACATGGAAAGAATGTACAAAGTGTGTTTGTGTGCGTATGTGCACCCGTATCTGTGAGTGAATGGGAGAGAAGGAGATTAATGTGTTTGTGACTTTAAATAAAAAAGGGAATTTGCCCTAACTGCAGCACATGCCTTAGCACAAAGGAAAGGCAGAAAGAAAAGGCAGAACTTGCATCTAGAGAGGAGGGCAGGATATTTAGGGACATTTTTTACGTGAAGTGCTTGATCATGTTGAGTAGATCTGGGTGTGCCGTGTGCTACAGCATCAGACCGACTAGGAATAAATTAGCTATTTTTCACTTACCTTATACAGTTGTGATTTATTTGGTTTACATTAAATTGAGAAGTGGTTTTCATTTGCTCCAAACCAGGCACTGTAATTCAAGAATGCTGGAAAAAAAGGGCCATAGCATGTGCTATTATGTCCCTGTTCTGTGTAGGGAGAGAATAACTTAACTAATAACTTACTTAATTATGGCCACATAATGCCTCATCCTTCATTACTGCAGAATATGTTTGTTTTCACAGAAAACTACTTACAGTGCTAGCTATAATGTTATAATTACATTTAGTTCAAAGTATGCTTCCCTTCCTTTCCTTTTAAAATAAATCACCATATACAATGGCATTTCCTTTCCTGGTGGCTACTGGTTAACAGAACATTCAGAACAGTTTAGCTTACACTGCAACATGGTATAAAAGCTCTTTACCAATTACAATAAAGTCTCAATTATAGCTCACAGTCAGTTATCCTCTTTAATAGAATACTCTTGTTGTGTATTAAACAAAGAAACATCAGACTGAATGCCAGTCCTGGACGATGGGGAACTGTGCATGCTTTAATTGTATAAGAAAATAAAAGTGTGACATAACAATCTATTATCTGAGAAATAACAGTATGCATTCATGTAATGAAAGACTGTGGGCCAGATCTTCTGGTAGTATAAATCAATGTAACTCCATAACTTCATTGAAGCCAATGGAGCTAAACTGTTTTACAACTACCTAAAAAATCTGGTTCCCCATCCTTAATTTAGATAATCATATTAAGTGTTTTTCCTGCTACGCTCCCACTATGTACATAAATTATACCCCTCTTCCATGCCCACTGGACACCACATTGGGGGGAGATTTCACTAGTCTCCCATGATACTTACACACTGCAACACTGATTCTCTTCTTACTTACATTGGTTTTAATTCAATGGAGTTATCCCTGATTTTTATACGTGCGTGAGAAAGGAGAATCAAGGCCATCGGGTGTAATTTACAGTATTGTTAAATCACTCAACATGTGGCACCATTTCTGTTTACTTTGGATTACCTTATTTTAGTATGTTAATTGTTGCCATAACACAAGGGGAAAAGCATGCTAGCACCAAAAAGATTTAATGGAATAGATATAATAGAAAGGAGCTTATCTGTATGGTAAGCTTTGTATTGAGCCTCCATTTAGACTTTGAAGTAATTTAACAAAAAGGAACAAGACATAATAAGTTTCTCTCCCTCTCTCTTTTCAAAGTAGTTCAAACAATATCTACATCAAGGTTTGCTTATGAGTTCCTGTTTGCTTTCTATTCTCTATCTGAAAATAACTACTTAGTTGTATGTGTCCCTTTAGAATGCTGTTGTCACTGAAGTATATTGTTACAGAGGAAGAAATACATACAGGCAGAGAAAGAGAACGCTCAAATGATAAAATGCTTTTGAAAGCACAGATTCAATATATGTAACCACAAATGGAAAATATTCTACTAGATACCCACTGGAATTGGATGCCAATGACCTCCTAACACCTGCAGTCTCAGAATAATCCAATACCAGTAAAAGAAATCATATAATTTCACATACATCTTTGTGTGTGTGTATAGCATACACATCTCATCTTAGCAGTGTAATATCCTTTTTTTTTTCTGAATTGTGAGGAAAAATGTAATACAACTGAAACAACATTCCAAGATTAGGACTGTGGTCTGCACAAGTAATCAAGTGCAGTGCAGGAAGATTGGAAATATTATCAGTACTGTCAGCCATAAGCATTCAAAATTCATGAGGCAGGTTCCATAAAATAATAAGATTAAAAAAAATGGAGGTTCTTTGATCTTCTGTTTTTTGTGCCATTTGGATACACCCAGGTCATGTTTTCAGGCTTTTCTCTGCCATCCTGAGGGCAAGACACTCACTCAAAAAAAACATGAAAAGTTGAGATACTCAGCTTGACTCCAGGAGGTGGGCATTAATATCATGAGAGTTGGCAGCACTTCCACCAACTTACCATGACTTGTTGATTGCCTTAAAATTGAATTGTAAGATGGAATGATTTAAATTTTTGTTCTGTTTTTCTTGGTTAACAAATAAACATATTTTTACCACAAAAATCGAAGTGCAGCAGGGCAAAAGTGCATTTTGCACATTATTTTAATTAAACCATTTTTCTGGCCATGTGCCTGTGAGGTCCGTTGCATAGACCCACTAAAGTCCTTGGCAGTGCAGCTCCAAAGGACCCAGGATGCCAGAATCCAGTGAAAGTGAGACTTATGCAGAATCAGTTTCTTTTACCAATGCTCCTTGAGCTAGAAATAACCCATATTATAACCTGCCATTTGATTTTATATCTGATACCAACTGTGCAATCCTCCAACTTTACCTTAGAAAATGACACTCAATTACTGTATGCTGTAGAGCTCCGAATAAAATAAAGACCATGCAAACTGCATTCTAATAAGTGGCTGCAATAGTGTAGTAGTTGATGAATGTGCACTGGCAAAGGTGTGTGTGGCAGTTTACATTGCATCCACTTAATTTATACTTGGCTTCAGCCAGTGCTACCAATCACTTACTTTCAAAATCAAGGGGAAAAAAAGACTTAATTCATACTAGTATGAAACTATATTGGCATTATATGTGAAGGCAAGCCTGAGGTATGTCTCCTCTGCAATAAAACACCCACAGCTAGCCCATGTCAGTTGATTCAGGCTTGTGGAGCTCAGGCTGGGGACTATAAAATTGCAGTGTAGATATTTGTGCTTGGGCTAGAGTCCAGAGTCTGGAACCCTCCCCCATCGCAGGCTCCAGCCCGAGCCCAAATGTCTACACTGCAATTTTATAGTCCTGCAGCCCAAGCCCAGTGAGCCCATGTCAGCTGACATGGGCTAGCCATGGGTGTTTTACTGCAGTGTAGACGTATCCACAGAGACAAATTTTGGTACAAATGAATCAAACTGTATCATATAATCTATATGGATAGAAATTCCATGCTTGAATACTAAGAATATCGTAGTTGGAATATACTACCAACTACCTGACTGGGATGGTGACAGTGAATGTAAAATGCTGAGGGAGATTAGAGAAACTACAAAAACAGAAAAATCAGTGAAAATGAGGGATTTAATCTATCCCCATATTACATGGGTATATGTTGTCACAGTGTCTGGAGTGGCTCACGACAGTAAGTGAGCGAACCTCAGGGCAGACTGTCAAAAAGCAGGGCAGACACCCCAAACTGGTTGTATGTTCTATGATTAGCTTTCACCAACCCAATAACAAGTGTGAACTCCTGAAGAACTGTAACAGTCTTACCATGGAGCCACAGACAGTCTCCTTGGGCACTTCAGACTATCTTGCCACCCAGGAAAGCAGGACTTAGTGATAGATGGTTGCCATACACCAAAGATCACAAAATATTCAGGTTGCTCCCAGTCCCAAGAAATCAGTCACTTACCCCAGGACAATTTGTACCTTAGATCTCGCATTGACAATGACTGTAGCCAATCCTGTAGTAAACTATCTAAGGATTTATTAACTGAGAAAAGAAATGAGAGAGTTATTACATGGTTAAAACAGGCAAGTACATATTCAAAAATGAGTTACAGTCTGTGGTTTCAAAAAGTGACAGTATTGAAGTAATCTGTGAGCTCTGAATGTCTTTTAAGGCTACTCAGGCTGCTTGGGGATCTCTGCTTCTGTTCCATAGCTTTATTCCTGTGAGAGTCCAAACAGCAAAAGATGAAAACATTTCTTGTCAGTTATTTTTATTTCCTTCTTCCAGAATTCAAGCTGATGGGATGGTCCCTTTTGTATGTAGCCTCCTCATGGGAGTGAGGGGGCTATTAACAAAGTCTTCGTATTATGATGTCCTGCTTCAGCTACAGTGCGGTCATATCCTATTGTCCAAATGGTGTCCAAGGAAATGCAAAAAGCAAGTCATTATTGTAGACAACAAGCAACAAAAACACATCTATTTTGGATGGGCATGGTACCAGAGAATATGTATTTTGAGTTAAATTGTGATTTCAGTTCAACTTCACTGATGTAACGGAGTTACTGCAAAATTACATCAATTTAACAGTGATCAGAATTTAGCTCAAAGTATATATATAGATTCTAATCTGAGGTACACTGGTGCAAAACCTGACTCTATTTGAAGTCAACGGAGTTATTCAGGTTTTACACCAGCGTAACTGAGATCAGAATCTGGCTGTTAAATCACAAATTAATTTGATTGTACTCTACAGTTATGTACATCATAAATGCCCTACTTGACTGACATTATCCTCAGTTTCTGTGCAAGAGAATTTTAGGTCTGGAATAGCAGGAGCTTAATAGGTCAACACAAAAGTACAGGGGGTGAGCTGTGTCGTAGGTGTTAGTGTTCTTGCCATGTATGTACAAAGTCAGTTTCACCCGGAGCAAGTGACTTTTTTGAAAAGCGCCCCATAAGTCCAAGATTTTTATTTTATTGCAGATAACTTCATAAGCATTTGTTAGCCTTATGTAGGCATCAAAATATTTTGTAAACTGACATTACAATCGTTACCATTGCTGTTTTCAGTGCTGCCTTCAGTGGCACACAAACTCATTACTATTGTGGCTTTAATAAAATTGGCCATTATGCTTGCTCGTGAATGTGCAGAAGCTAATTTTCCATGATCCACACAATGCATCTCTGTGGAGCCATTTGTCTGGGCCAGCTTTACCACAACATATTGCATGTGCTACTCCTTATGTCTCAAAGTGAAGTTTTATTCCATCCCCAAAATAGTAACAAAGTTACTACCTGGGATTGTCATTCTTTTCTTCTGGTATTCTGAAAGAAGTGCCAAATTTACAAAAGCCAGCGTTCATAGAAAGGAAGCATGCTCTCTCAGCCCACAGAGATGATGCTGCAGCTGATCAGAGACATTTTGGTATGTTGTCATTTTGTTCCGGCATGTTTTGCAAGCCAGAAAACTCAAGGGTCACCAATCATCCTGATAAATCTCTCTCCTGGACACTTCATTGTGAAAGCAAATAAAAAATGAACTAATTTGATATACAACAGCACAAGAAGTTGCATAGCTGCACTATCGCTCCTTACAACTATCCTTCTGTTCATATCTAATCTAATTATCATTAGATACAGTTATTTCACAGCCTGTAGACAAGCACTGGAGAAAGATACTAAAATGATTGGACAGTTTTGTTGTATAAGAATTATAGTAGTTGGATTAAGAGGACAAAAAATAAAAAAAATGTCAGTTTGTCTTTAGTTCTTCAGAAATCTTTTTCCCTCCCTTGATGTATAGTCATATAAATCTGGTAAGGGATGTGTCTATATAGGAGAGAATATGGACCCACCGGATATTTTCTCAGAAGCATCTGTATGCTTCATGAAGTACAGTAGTACACATCTGAAATCAGATTAATGCTGTCAAATAGAATAGTTTGATTTTAATACCATGTCTAAATAAGGTGGAAATAGATGACAGTACATGACGCTCATCTCACTTACAATAGTGATTTATAGCGTGGACCTCAATAGTATTAATTCTGATTTAAACTTTCATGAAAGGAAAAACTGTTTATAAATATGCCACTTTTTAACCCCTCACTTTTGATTAGATGTTCCTGGGAGCCAAAAATTAAAGTTCAGTCCAAGAAAGGGGCACATGCACTGTAATCAAATTGCATAAATGTTTGTGTGGAAGCTACGAGACTGAAATGTACAGAGCTTGAAATAAACACAACAATATGCTTTTGATACGGTCTCCCACAGTATTCTTGCCAGCAAGTTAAAAAAGTATGGATTGGATGAATGGATTATAAAATGGATAGAAAGCTGGCTAGATTGTTGGGCTCAATGGGTAGTGATCAATGGCTCAGTGTCTAGTTGGCAGCCAGTATCAAGCGGAGTGCCCCAGGGGTCAGTCCTGGGGCCGGTTTTGTTCAACATCTTTATTAATGATCTGGACGATGGGATGCATCGCGCCCTCAGCAAGTTCGTGGATGATGCTAAGCTGGGGGAAGAGGTAGATACGCTGGAGGGTAGGGATAGGGTCCAGAGTGCCCTAGACAAATTGGAGGATTGGGCCAAAAGAAATCTGATGAGGTTCAACAAGGACAAGTGCAGAGTCCTGCACTTAGGACAGAAGAATCCCACGCACCGCTGCAGACTGGGTACAGACTGGCTAAGCAGCAGTTCGTCAGAAAAGGACCTGGGGATTAAGGTGGATAAAAGCTGGATATGAGTCAGCAGTATGCCTTTGTTGCCAAGAAGGCTAACGCCATATTGGGCTGCATTAGTAGGAGCATTGCCAGCAGATCAAGGGAAGCGATTATTCCCCTCTATTCAGCACTGGTGAGGCCACACTTGGAGTATTGTGTCCAGTTTTGGGGCCCCCCCACTACAGAAGGGATGTGGACAAATTGGAGAGAGTCCAGCGGAGGGCAACAAAAATGATCAGGGGGTTGGGGCACATGACTTATGAGGAGAGGCTGAGGGAACTGGGCTGTTTAGTCTGCAGAAGAGAAGAGTGAGGGGGGATTTGATAGCAGCCTTCAACTACCTGAAGGGGGGTTCCAAAGAGGATGGAGCTAGGCTGTTCTCAGTGGTAGCAGATGACAGAACAAGGAGCAATGGTCTCAGGTTGCAGTGGGGGAGGTTTAGGTTGGATATTAGGAAACACTATTTCACTAATGGGGTGGTGAAGCACTGGAATGGGTTACCTTGGGAGCTGGTGGAATCTCCATCCTTAGAGGTTTTTAAGGCCCAGCTTGACAAAGCCCTGGCTGGGATGATTTAGTTGGTGTTGGTCCTGCTTTGAGCAGGGGGTTGGACTAGATGACCTCCTGAGGTCTCTTTCAACCCTAATCTTCTATGATTCTAGGGAATCCCCAGAGGATGGACAAGCTGACAGTACTTTGAATCAGCAACATAGTGCTCTGAAGGTCTGATAAATCTGAAATTATTTTTTTTAAAATTCAAAATGTTTAAATCAAATTCAATATAATTAATTTAATAAAAGAAACTACAATTTTAAAAGTGTAAAAAACATTTAAAGTGTAAGTTAAAAGTGAAGACAATTTTCACTGAAAGAGATGCACAGGGGTGGAAAACAGAGGGCTAGACCCCCAGTACAAATTAGCTTAGCTCCACTGACATTTTCCTTGCCACTGATTTTTGACATGTTTTATCTTGTTCTTTTCTAGGTGTTTGGACTCTGATACAAATGAGCCTATGGGATTTAGGAACCCAAACTCATGGCATTTGGGGAGTTATGATTGAGGTCTATAAAATCATGACTGGTGTGGAGAAAGTGAATAAGGAAAAGTTATTTACTTGTTCCCATAATATAAGAACTAGGGACCACCAAATGTAATTAATGGGCAGCAGGTTTAAAACAAATAAAAGGAAGTATTTCTTTACCCAATGCACAGTCAGCCTGTGGAACTCTTTGCCAAAGGATGTTGTGAAGGCCAAGATTATAACAGGGTTCAAAAACGAACTCTATAAATTTATGGGGGATAGGTCCATCAATGGATATTAGCCAGGACGGGCAGGGATGGTGTCCCTAGACTCTGTTTGCTAGAAGCTGGGAATGGAAGACAGGACATGGATCACTTGATGATCACCTGTTCTGTTCATTTCCTCTGGGGCACCTGGCATTGGCCACTGTCAGAAGATGGGATACTGGGCAAGATGGACCTTTGGTCTGACCTAGTATGGCCATTCTTATGAATTTCATGATGATTTAGGCACCTAGCTCCCTTAGACTCCTTTGAAAATACCAGCCCAATTTTAATTTTGTTGTCAAACTAACTACCTCTAGATCACTTGACATTTTTGGTTTATTTCCTTCAGAGAATCTACAGCATAGTCTTTTGTCGCTACATTTTGGCTGTATCAGGCAGCACCACTGAAATCAATTCCATTGACTTCAATGTGAGGCTCTTGTAATGCAGTGCTAGAACCAACAGATCAAATACTGCTGTCAGTGAAAATTCAAAATAAGTCCATGGAAGTGGCTAGGTAGCAAAGAAGAAATTGTTGGGAAAGAAATAACCCAAAGACAGAAAATGCTTGAATGTGGAAAGAGGAGAAATATGACAGAATATATATTAAAACAAGTAAACGATAGCATTTCTTTGTTTAAACATGGCTAACTGTGGTAGCTAAGTTAGAGCTATTGTTATGCTCCTAGTCACAGCCAATAACAATTCATTTGGGGGAGAGGGGTAAATTTTTTTTTGCAAAACCCCAAAATATTCTACAGAAAAAAATAGATTTTTTTTAAATGTTCACATTTTTTCACTGGCATAAAATAATGTCCTGACCTTTTATGCAGAAATATATATATTTTTTACTTAAGCAAATGACACTACATTGATTTACACAAATGAGAGTCTGTCCCAATTTCAATCTATATGGTGGTTCACCTTCTCCTTGGGGAAGCTTCCTGGTACTTTGCCAAACTAGCTGAAGCGTGTGAAGCTTATGGGAAGAGACCAACAGAGAGAGAGACTGCTTGCCCACCTGCTTTCTGCCAGCTTGTCAGCTCATCCTCGGTCTCAGCTCCTCAGCAATGCACTTGACAGGGAGCTGGGAGCCCCCATGGTACATGGGATTATAGGGACCTAGGATCCTAAGGTTTCCAGATTGCTTGGGTGCCCTGTTCCACTGAAGCCCGCCAAGGGCTGATAGGCTCTCAAGCTCTCCTTGGGAGCTAAGCAGCCCAGGGAGCTTGGAAATCGTATTGGAAATAAAATATTGTGGAATTTCAGTTCTGCAAAAAAACTTCCCATTTTTGGCTTTTCAGACCTATTGAGGATGAGTTGGTTTTTCCCCCCTCAAAACTCATTTCTCCCCCCATGGAAGAGTAATTCCATTTCCCAGCCAGTTCTAGGGGTATTTAAGAAGGGTCATGCTTTTCATATATGGGAGTCTGTCTTAATGGTTTCCCTCCTGATCACGTTATCTCTGGGGGAGGTGGAGCCTCCTCATAAAATCCCTATCACAGGACAACCAGGTAGTATACATCACCTTATGTGGATCCTTCCACCTTCAAAACATCTAGGGTGAAATTAATCTCCCAGCAGCAGGCTAGCACAAGGTAAATGCACCACATAGGTCACATCGGAGCTCTTAAAATAGGACTTCAGAGCTGTATAGGCCTTGTGAATTACACCCTTGGATAGATATTATGGTGAATCTCCATTTCTTATGGAGAGAAATATAATGTGCTGTATTTACGAGGGTATCAAGTCAGGTTAAGGATAGTTTAGCCATATTTGTGAAGTGTTCTTTAAAACAAAACTTTGTGAATGAACATAGCGAGAGAATAATAGACAGAGAATCCTCCCAAATATCTACCAGTGCACCTCAATCCTGACCTGAAACTTCTCTGCCTTTCCAGTGTTAGTCCTCCTTGATTTAGACTGCCAGCCATGCAAATTAAGGACTAAAATGAGGACCAAATTGTGACCTAATTAGGATTTGAACTTGATGTCCAGTGGTGAAACACTAATATATTAACCCATCTGAGCCCCTGTAAGCAGCATTCTGATAAAAAGCTCTGCCAGTTTCTCATTGAACTATATACAATTAGACCTGGGTTACTCATCCGATTCCTAACCTCTATTAACCCATTCCATGAGAAAGTATATTCTTGACACACAGAGAGCCAGCTGATGTTCATTGATGCTGACAATGTGCAAAAATCACTCATGTTAGAGAAGATATTTTCTAAGGTCTTAGATACTGTTTATTAGCAATACACAATCCATCTTTAGAGTACAAATTGGATAATATACAATGATGACAAAGGCAATAACTCTACATTATCCACAAGAAAGTGTTCAAGTGCTATTCCCAAGAATGCCTAAGTGTGCTCCCAGAAAACAGATGAATAGCTGTGGAACTGAAAATTAGGGGCTGGGCATATTGCAGAAGAATTAGGATCTATGTTAATGTGATATTTCTTTAACTATTGTGGTGCACAGGGCTAGGATTTCTGTAATTTGCTGTTGAATGCTCAGTTTGATCACCTGTCTCTATACATAGCCTGAATAGGTCAATGTTACAAAATAGGCTATTGGAATTTGTATTTTTCATGCACCTTTTTCTGTACCATTTCAATGTTTTATCTACTGAATGCCTAATTTAGTTTAAGCCTCATTGAAGTCAGTCAGACTTGAGCAGATGCTTAGGTAATTTTCTCAATTGGGGCCTTAAAGCATAATATTCAGTTTGGCCATGTTTACGTGCCTATTGCATTCACTCTGAAGATTCTGGCAGACAAATTGACATAAAATAGCATTTGAAAGCAAAATTTAGACAATAACCTGAAAGTGATTTTTTTTAACCTTGTAAGTATGAGTCTTCACACAGAAAATCTGATTCTAAAGTGTTACACTCATCCATTCAGGGAATAGGGTGGGTAGGACCTGAGTTTTAAATCTTGACTAAAGTACCTGCAGCAGAACAGTGCCCTCTACTACCATGCTGGGATATTGGTTCAGTATGGGAGCTTCACTTCCTGGAGCATCTCCCCCGCACCCAGTCAGAGCTATCTTCTACAAGCACTGACAAGGCAAAACTTTACTTAGTTTATGAGAGATTATGAGATCACAGTTTGAGAAGTTACACTTTAGTGATCAATGAGGCTTTTCTCCATATTTGGCAGGAGAAGTCTCAGAAGATTCCTCCTCCTACTTGTCATTACCACGCAGAATCTGTCTCTTTTGATGGAGCCATATTCCTGCTACCTCCGCTTATCATCATGATTTGACACACAGCTCCCACCAGGGAAGGAGATATCATCACAAGGAAAGGCTGCAATGGCATTTCTGCCATTTCCATAAGCTGAGGATCTGACCCTTGGTACTGAATTTATAGCTATGTTGTGCAGACCCTTTGAACTTTTTTCTACAGTGAAGTATCCTGGATTAAGTCATATAGACATACTGAAATTTTATTCATTTAAGAGAAAATGTGCTCTAAAAGCCTTACTTTGGTTTGCCAGTATGTATAATAATATTTAAAAAGTAAGAGACATAAAATTAAAGTTGAGCAGCTGGTAGAAATTATTTGGGATTGTAGTGCATGATCTATTATTACAAAGCAGTAGGGAATTTAATGGGTGCATTTAAGTCCCAATCCTGCAAACATTTCTACACACATGCAATTTTATTATCACACAAACAGTCCCATTGACTGCAATGGATCTACTCGTCTGAGCATAAATGTTTACAGGATAAGGCACTGGCAGACTTTCTAAAGTTCAGGGACTGTTTTTTTTTAAATGCATTTGATAAGAAGGTTTAACTCTGCGTGTGTCATTTCCAGAGTTAACACCCTGTCAACCACACTTATCCTTTTATGAAGTCTATGTGCGGTGGTAGGAATTATACGTAAAGTCAAAGCATGAGTTAGAGCAGTTCTGTGTGAGTGTGTCTATGTTGTGGGGATGGGGCAGTGGATGGAAATGTAGATCAAACTGCTTGAGCCATCATTTTGTGGCTTGCAAAACAAACAAACAATGATTTCACAAGCCATCAAAGCTGGCACTTAGCACAGCAGAGAATTACTCCTGTGAATGACATTCTGTGGGAATGGACAAGTTTTTACAAACTTTTCTTTTTTTAAAAAAAGGTGTAATATAGTCCTGATCCTGCATTGGTCCTGGTGCCAGTGTAGTCTCACTGACAGCAAACTCTGTAGAAGCAAGTGGACCACACTTTCAAATCCCACTACAGGATTGGGTCCCCAAGGAACAAGTTGTAATTATTTTAAATATATCTTTAAAATTTTAATATGTTGATTGTGTTGATCAACATCAATGGCCCAATTTTCACAATGGGGTGCATAAACTAAAGCTATGGGCTGAAAACTATATTTAGCAGACGGAGAAAATCCTATTGCCCAGAAGTCTGGGTACAAGTTCAAGTGCTATCTGGGTACGTAAAAGTATAGGTTTTCCTGCCTGGCAGACAAAGAGAACTGGAAAGGCTGAGGGCAGACTGAGTAACGTCAGGAAACACAACAACACTGAGCTGCCTGTCAGAGAGAAGGAGTGGACAAAGGGGAATGAAGCAAAGATAGTAGAGCTGCTCAGGGGTTAGGCAAGAAAAAGAGGAACTGAACAGAGCAGCAGAATTGAGCTGCCAATCAAGATGTTAGGAACAGTCCAAGTTGATGTTTGCCACATTAATAAAGCCTTGGGAGAAGAGCAATTTAGGGTTCCTGAGGCAGAGCCTCAGTTTGAATTAGTTGACATTTTAGTTCTGTGATTGGAGGCCTATGGTGACTGTGCAAGAGAGAGATGGGCTATGGTCTTTCCTGTTTAGTCAATCAGAGTAGTTCAAAGTAGTTACCTTTCATAGAAAGTCAAGCAACAGGTTAATTTTCCACAGACCAAAGTAGGTTGTGTACCAACTTTTTGAGCCTGGCAAACTTAGCAGCTGTTGCTACTGCAGGACACAACTAGATTTGATTTTTAAGCAGGATAATAATGTTTGCACTGCCAAAGGTAGAGGAAGGTGAGACAATGACTGGTCCTGAAGACAAATGGGCAGTGCTCAGAGACATTGTGATTCAAGCAGCAGCACTTGCAGTTGGATATTAACATAAACAGAGCAAGAATGTCTTAGTGAGGAAAGAAAAGCACTGAAAGGAAAACTCCTGAACACTAAGACCAAAGAAATATTGGAATAACCACAGGAGGAAAACAAAAGAGCAGATGAAGCAGTGAAAAGCAACACAGTGAGAGACCTGAAGAAGAGTTCTGTGTGGCTCGAAAGCTTGTCTCTCTCACCAACAGAAGTTGGTCCAATGAAAAATATTATCTCACCCAACTTGTCATGTACTTGCACTTGCAGTTGGATATTAACATAAACAGAGCAAGAATGTCTTAGTGAGGAAAGAAAAGCACTGAAAGGAAAACTCCTGAACACTAAGACCAAAGAAATATTGGAATAACCACAGGAGGAAAACAAAAGAGCAGATGAAGCAGTGAAAAGCAACACAGTGAGAGACCTGAAGAAGAGTTCTGTGTGGCTCGAAAGCTTGTCTCTCTCACCAACAGAAGTTGGTCCAATGAAAAATATTATCTCACCCAACTTGTCATGTACTCGGCATGTACTCCAGATGCCAACACACAGATTCCTAAATGAAGCTTTCAAGTGGAAACCAATTGGTGTGAGGAAACTAGCACACACAAGAGAAACCTTAAGAAGAACTGCCCCCCCCCCCAGATTTCACCATACAAGATTTATTTTCTTAATCATTTACATCTTTTACTTTTGGCTTGACTCAGTTTTAGATGCATAAACCCGCAATGAGGACAGTCATCATCTCTTGGCTATCTGCTCCTGGCATTTTTCCTTGGCCTCCTTCATTCTCTTGGCCAAAAGCTTAGCATATTCTGCTGCTTCCTCCTTGCTCTTCTGAGTTCTCTTAGCAGGCAGGCAGAACAGCCAATCTCAATACCACAGAGCAGATGGAAGCGGCAGTTAATAACAGAGAGGGATGGACAAGATTAGTTTCCACCCTGTGCAAGAACATTGATGCAAGAAGGATATAAAGATAATAAAAGTAGTAAGGCTTGCAGGCTGTAAGCCATGTGAGACACATGGCTGAAAAGCAAGCAACAGTTTAATTTTCCAGCCAAGGTAGAAAAGGCTATTCTCTACATGTTTGAAGGAGATCAGGAATAAAACCTATTTCCAATCACAGTGAGCACTCAACAAACAGCAGGCAGAAGGAGAAGAAGATTAGATAAGTGTTGTTGAATAAGACCAGTTCTAGATTTCAAACCAGATAGGTATTAGCCATAATATTATTAGAACCCTAGCCTGAGCCCTGGGTTTGAGTCCCTGCCTCTGCTACACATATCATATGTGACCTTGGCCCTATCTGTAATATGGGGATAACTGTACTTCCCTACCTCACATAGGTGTTGTGAGGAGAAGTACATTAAATATTATGAGGCATTCAGATACTACTGTAATAGGGGGCATAAGTACTGAAGATAAATGGATATTCAGTTGTGTGGTTTTTTTTTTAAATTTAATTTGAAATGAATTATTACAGTCTCAGCTCTCACTCAGTATCTCAGGCTGGTGGTGACAATGGCAATTAATTATATTACACCAAGGACAAATCTTAACATTATAAAGTCCTGTGAAGTCAAAACCCCTAAACACAAGAGAATAAAAATAAGGACGCCCCTGACAATGATCCAAACCAGAACAGCCAGAGTGTAGAGAAATGCCTTTAAATAGCCAAACCAGCAATAAAACTACATTTTAATTTACTTGAGAGAGTGAGACTATAGCCCCCAAATTAAGACCATTATATTTTCTTGTCCAACAATCAAACAGAAGTCTTAGTCACTCACAAAGCCTAGAACAAGATGTGTCGAAGCTGGGGACAAAGAATTCTCAGTGAATGAGATCCAGTTGTGGAACAAACTTTCAAAGAGAATAGATGCATTCAGTGTCTGACTCATTAGAAAGCAGTACAAAACCTCTCTGTTCAGGGCATTTCTACCATCACCAGAACACTACTCAAAATAGTAACCATATGCTTTTGCCACCAGCTCCCTAAAACCAACCAACCAAAAAACCCCCAGAGCTTTCCATAACACAAAAAAGAAGAGCCAGAGAACCCATGAAGTCCACGAGAGATTTTGATATTGCCAATCTATTTTACATGGAAGGCACTCAGATGAACTGGTCATGGGCAGCAGTACAAAAACATAAGACAGATAGATATTTCCCTCCCTCCCCGCTGCTCCCAAATCTGGTATTCAGGTATTCCAGTGCTGATCATTTGCATAAATTAGCATTTGGATGCCTAAAAAGCACAATTAGGTGTTTAAATACAGATGTAAGTGCCTAACATTCAGTATCTAAATATGAAAACTGGGCCTCAAGTTAGCAATAACTGTTCAACTTGCACATTCACACCTACTCTTTTTCCAGCTTGGCTGTTTTTATAGCTATCCTATATTTACACAAAAGAACTCTCCATAGCTTTTGTTTTATATAGGAAAGTGTTATGGATCTAATACAAATTTCAACTCTTTTCTGTGAGCTATTGTTCTTATGGACTCTTAAGAGCACTATTTCTCAGTGTTGACATACATATTTTCCCTTTAGTAATTAGTGATAGCCGGTCATCATGTAGTTTAACATTATAGCAACACTTTTAATAACAGAGTAAATAGTTTGTCAGATTGTATTGATTATATTAAGGTATAAAAGTGTGATTGAAAATGTGTTCAGAAAGAGGTTTTCAAGGTACATAATACACAATATATCATCAAAAAGAAAAGGAGTACTTGTGGTACCTTAGAGACTAACAAATTTATTTGAGCAGTGAGCTGTAGCTCACGAACACTTATGCTCAAATAAATTTGTTAGTCTCTAAGGTGCCACAAGTACTCCGTTTCTTTTTGCGGATACAGACTAACAGGGCTGCTACTCTGAAATATATCATCAGTTATTAATTCAAAAGATTCAATTTAATATTCATCCACTAATTAAATGACAGATTACTTACTTATTATATCTACTGATGATTTGAATGGTCATTTCTTAATTTTGGCTACTTGATCATTCTTCAAGGTGAATGAGAATATAGTAGGAGGAAAAGGCTAAACTAAACCAAAAGGAAAATTTACAAGTAAAGGGCAAAGAAAATCACTCTTCAGCCAATGCTGTTTTGTGATTTATGTTTACAATGAAAAGCAGTTTTCTCCAGTAAATCACAGGGAAGGGAGAAAAGCCAGAGTTTAAATCTAGTTTTCTGTGTCTCTCAGTCTTAATCTGAGTTTTGCCCATCTAGTCCCCTGTGCTCAGACACATAAGGCTATGACTGTGGAAAGTAAAGGAGGCAGCCTGAGTTCTAGAGAACAGTGAGAAGGATTTATTATTACTACTATTGCTCAAAAAAGGTCAAACATTCTTTAACTTCTGTGATTCTATTGTTATATTTTTATATTGTTTTTAGCTCTTTGAGGAGGGACTACTCTGCATTTGTATAGTGTGTAGCAAAATGCGGCCCCATTCTCATTTGGTCCCTAGCTGCTATAAACAAGATGAATTATAATATTTATAATTATTTGCAATCTCCACCTCTTGCATCAAACACACACCCCACTTATTTTGTAGAAAAGAACATTTGGAGGGTAAGTGGACCATAAAGTCTAGAATGAAATAAAGGGGCTGAAATTCTTAGCTTGATTAATTTAGCGTAGTAACAATGACTTGATAAAAGAAGTTATTTTTATTGATTTTCATTAGACATGCTTCCCTTCACTTTCCAGGACTTTTGTCGTATGTCTCTGAGCACAGGCAAATAATTGGGAAAAACTCAGATTAAAATTGAATGACAGAGAAAGTTTAATTTAAACTCTGGCTTTTCTCACTTAAATGTGAGTCACTGACAAAAAATTATGCTGAAGTCAATAGAGCTACGTTGATTTACACCAATGTAGGCTGTGCCCAGAAGTGAAAAGGAAAAGATCAATGGCATGTATACTGCTGAAAGTACTTAGCACATAAATCAAAACACACATTATTGCTACCCTTCGGACTAGGTATATGTGTTGTTATACCATAATGCCATAATGACAGGGGTTAACCTGTTAAAAATAGAGAACATGAAGGAACAGAGAAAATGGATGAAAGCATACTTGCCCTTACCAGTACATACACTGACAAAGCTTTAACCAAATAGTATAGTGACAATTGTAGAAATGTTGCTATGACATAATCTATTGTCTATTATGAATAAGGAACTTGGGGTACTTCCTGTGCCTCTTGTCAAGAGGGCTATAGTGAGTCACTTTGCCTCATGCGTTCAAACAAGCTATTCCAGGTCTGGATGCAATTCCTCTCTCCTTTGCATTAAGTTAGGATATTGATGAGACTATTAATTTATTTAGTACACAGAAATTATAATGGTAATAAGGAGGCTTCTGTTGACAGCTATTAACATATAATCCATCATCTGTACCTGTATTTTGCCAGAAGTAATGGGAATGTTTCAACCTTTGACAATTTTCAACACCAGAGGTCCCCTCCAATGGGTATCTAACTGCATCTTAAGGTCCCTAAGTATCTTTAAAAGCCTGGCCCTTAATCCCTCTATATCTCATGTTCTTCATCTATTCAATGAAGACAGTAATACTTATCTACACAGATATGGCTGTGGACATCTTTTTGTCATTTTGCAGAAGGAAAAACTGAAGGTCAGAGAGGTTACGGCTGAAATTTTCCAAATTGACCACTGATTCTCCAATTTCATAGACACTTTAACAACAACAACAAAACCAGGAAGATTCTGACTAACTCCTCTCAAAAGATTTTTGTTCTGACTACCGTAACTCTTTAGTTATTCTATACCCTGACATTATACATGTAATATGACAATAGCTGAGACTAATATTATCTGAAGCACATGTATATCTATCCTGAAAGACCACGGTCAGCACAGGTCATCTGAAAGATTTCTCCATGGTGTAGTATCTTACAATGTTGTATCAAAATGGCACATAAAAGGCCAAAGAGCATGCAACACTTGTACTCAGTGCTGTGTCAAATCTATCACCAAGTAGTTAAGCTCCAAAGGACAGCGGAATGCGTTGCAGAATTGTGTGCATTGTAACCATGGCAGTAAAGTAAAAAGCATATCACACACCTGCTTTTCAGATATGACATGTTTTTGTGTAGCCTGTGTCATGCTACACTCACTTGTGAAATGTGCAGCCTCCAATAGCCAAACTGACAGATAGATTTTTATGGACAGAAGAGACTGTTATGATCATCTGGTCTGACCTGCGGTATAACACAGGCCATAGAATTACACCCAATGATTCCTGAATCAAGTTGATATGCTTCAGCTCAAACCAGAAGTTATCTTTTAGAAAGGCATTAAATATTGATTTAAAGACTTCAGAGAAAATACTGACTCCACTAAAGTCAATAAGAGTTTTCAAATTCATGTCAGTGAAGCCATGATTTAATCTTAAATTTGTTACTTTACTACAGGCTAGAAAATGATGTAAGCACTTTTCAAAGTTTGAAAAAAAGTTTTCTATACTAGTGTGAGTGGTTTGTGTTCAAAATGAGTGTAAGAAATAAAAAAAAACCATTTTGTTCAGCTATGATGCTTCAAAGGATGATTTCAAATGAATTTTCATATACTTGAGGTTGCCATTAAAGGCCCAGTTGTACAAACTGTACACAAGGTTGGTGAGCACCTATGCATTGGAATAGTTGCACTGAACTCACACAGTTTCACTTTAGATAGCATAAACAAAGTAGAAATAGGAATGTATCAGTCCTAATGTCTGGATTATCTATTTCATTACAGAGAAATACCTTCAATTAACTCTCTGTCAGGACATTAAAATTCAATTTAATTGTTTTAAGGCCAAAAAAATCTATTTTCTGTTTTGGAAGATCCTTAGCCTCAATGTAAAAGTGGTGCAGAGTTGAACTACAACACTATCTTGGCATATAGAAGGAGCTCTAGGATTTCATTCATGTGCTGAAGCCATGAATAAGCTGCTTATCTGAAGTCCGCACTGCAAAACTGATTTATGCCTGATGTTGAATTTATAGGTTTGTGAGTTTTCTTAAGAACAGCATCTTTGCAGAAAAAAATATTATTCCATGACCCCTTTTCCTTATTCCTATTAGAAGAAGAGTATATTCTCATATGTTCATTACTCACAGAAGGACTATATCACAGTAGGAAGTAATTCTATATTAGGTATGCTTTGGTTTATAAGAAAGCTCATCCAAGTAATAGGCAGGATTCCATCCATGAAATATTCCTGCTACCTAACATACATCTCTGTGTTATATATGACTTGCATGGGTTCTGTTGGGTTGTCAGCACTTAAATCAGGCAGCTTCTTTAGGTGTCTTAGTATGGATGCAAGAAGATGACTAATTTTTGGTTCCTATTTTGGGGAATCTTGACCAACATGTATATATCTATAGCAAATGAAGATTAAACCTGCATCATAGATTTCTCGTTACTCATTTTAAATTATTTATTTTCAGTTACTTTTATTCATACATAAATGAATGTAGTATCCTGTACTGGTGGACTAGCCTTGAAAAGTTTTGCCTAAGTGAGTTTTAAGGAGGCATGGAAATAAGGAGAGTGTAATCAAGGGAATGGAGTGTGTAGAGGCTGTGTGCAGGGAACACTTAGAGGATAGGCTTGGGAAGATCAAATTAGTGAGTAGAAAGAAATATGGGAAGGTAAGGCTTTGCATGTGACAACCAGAGCCAGTTAGGAATTTTTTTTTTAATTTCTTTGAAAATGCTACATTTGTTAAAACTGAAACTGTTTGCAGGAAAGAGCTGGTTTTGATGAATTTCCTGTTTTGGAAGAAAAACATTTTTTAAAAGTTTCAAAATTTTTGAAACGTTATTCTGACATTTTTGAAATGAAAAGGTTCTGGGGTTTTGGACTGATATGTCTTTTCATTTCATAATTTAGGTTAATTTATAGTAAAAAAAAGGGTCAAAATCAAAACCTTCTGAAACGATCAAAATAAATATCTTCTGAAACTTTGATTGATCCAATCTAAATTTTTCCCACATTTTCTGTTCATGAAAATTTGAAATTTTTACCTATTGCCCTGATTCAGGACAGAGTGTTTTGTTTTGTTTTTAATCTCAAAAATTCTTGTGGATGGAAAAAAAACTGTTTCCCACCTAGCTCTAGTTAAGAAACTTGAACTCAATGTACAAGCAAAGGGTGGATGTTACCCATATCTGAATAGATGAGTAATGTGGTCTGAACAATGAGATAGGAATATCTTTAGGGTGAGATTTTAAAAAGCAATCATTCAGCACTGGCCTAATGCTTCTTCCAGTTAAATCAATGATAAAATTTGCATTGGCATCAGAGTAAATAGACAGAAGTTCAGTGCTTTAGAAAATCCAATGCTTAATGTTTATATTTCTGTAATTTTATTGAAAACTCAGGTGATCTTTTTTTGTTGTTTTTTGTTTCCACCCTTTGCTTTATTATGTTTTCATGGCTGCATGCTGGTTACTCTGGGTCTCAACCCTACTGAAAGTCAAAAGGAGATTTTGTGTTGTCTTCAATAGGGCTAGGATTTTACCTTTGAGTTTTAGAATAGTAGATGATTTGTAATAATGCCAGAATTTAGACTCGTGGCATATTTTTCTCCTCACCAGTTGTATACCAGTGTAAATCCATTGACTACTCTGGTGTAAGTGAAAATAGAACAAGACACTGTTTTCAAGGCTTATTGAAACCAAGTCTCTGAATGTTCTCTGCCTAGTGTATATCTTAATGAGATTTATACTTAATTTATGAATGAATGTTTATAGTTACTTTTTGTACAGAGCTTAGAAGATGCAAAGTTCAGTGCAAATGCTATATAATGTTATCATTTTGAGATAGTGGCTTTTTGATTGCATGTGGTTCATTCAGCAACTCAGGGAATCTCCAAGATTAATAAAAAATATGTTTGACATCAATATCCATACAGATTCAGAATATAAAAATTTTCAGTTTCACTATTTAAAACCAATGAACAAGAAAATAATTTACAAGTTAAACAAAATCTCTAGTAACCAAGATTTGCAAACCAATTATTTTATATCTGGTTAGTAAACTTGGTCAGAATCTGAAGTACTTTTTATATTGTTTCCTGAGCCATTCTGATCTGTGCCCCCTGCCAGTTATTAGGTGTGACATATGTGCATGTCTTATTTCATACACTAGCAGAACCAGACGGGTAATGAAAGGTATTAGTTCCTTCCACTTCCATGAAAAAAGCTCAAAGGATGATAGATTTTCATTTCCTTATTAACAAGCAACTTTCACATTCCACTGGAGTTACAAAATGTGTGGTTTTTTAATACTGGTTGGCTCTGTACTGTAGTATTCATGAATTTTCATGACTGGTTCTTAAGCCAATCTCCCAAGAGTATAACAGAGCAAAGCAATGAGGTAAAGCACTAGAATAAGGAAGTGTTTTATACAGCTACATTTCCCCACAGCAGAGCTTAGCTTCATTCTTTGGGCTTCGCGCTGAAAAACTCATAATTGCTAGAGTCGGTCAAAAAATAACCTATTTTTGTGTAAAAAATGAAATTTAGAAATTGTCATTTTGACAGGTACAAAACAGACATCTTTTTCTTTTCTTTTTTTCCCTGCCTTTTAAAAAAAGACATTAAAACATTACAAATACCTGATCTTTCTTTTTTATTTAAGGAAAATCTCATAAATGAAAAAATGTGTAGCCATTTTGATAACATTCTCAATAGTGTTTTCAACAAACACCTGAAAAACAACCAAAAAGAGGTACAGCATTTTTCACAATTATTTTGACAATGTCAATTATTCCTGAAAAAAACCTTCATTTTTGAAAAGGCAATTTTTTGTCATTTGAAATATTTTTTGATCAGTTCTTAACATTACCCCCAATGTAATGCTCTAACATTTCATCTCTGGAGACCTATGTTCCCATTCTGTTTAAATAACCACACTTATTAAAAAAATGACGGAATTCTAAAATAATTATCCCAAACTCTGCAATATTGCTATTTTACAATGTTGTGCTTTGGGCCATTGCTGTAGAATAATGCGATTCATTTATTTTTTTTTAACAAGGGAAGTGAAAATGTGTTTGGTCTTATCCTATTCCCTAGCAAACATATGTCCACATCATAAAACCTATAGCATAATGGATCACTTCTTACAGATTCTGTTCAACAGGTGCCCATGTCTAAAACACCAAGGGTGTAAGAAACCAGGACTTAGGCACGCTGCCAGAGATGTGAGGAAACTTATATACTGCCTACCTGTACTATTCCTGAGTTTAACGAGCAGTAACAGCCCCTCAATGTAATGAGCAGTAAGTTCACATGTATACATGTTTTAAAGAGCATAAAGGAGAGAAATGGAGCATGACTGGTTTGTCTCTCACTATCTACTATCACTTATAAGTTTCTCCCTGATATATATGGAAAATACAACATCATTATCCTAATTTGATCATTAAAAATAATAAAATGTGGGGAAATTTGCAGGAATACAAACTGGTTTATCATTAATTATTGATTGTTGTCAATGCAAGCCATACTTCTATGGCAATATCCCAATCCAGACCAACACATTTTAATGTTTTTTCAACATATATGGATTGACTTTATACATGCATGTATACAGTATTTAAAATACAAAGCAGGGACTGAATTCCCTGCTATATTTTTCGTTCATTTTCAGCTGCCAGGAAAGTTTTGAATATTGGAGGTGTTTGGACTCAACTCTACAAGGGCCAGATTTTTAATCAGTGAGAGTTAGGTGCCTAAAACATTTAAAAAACTGGCACTGAGTGCTCTCAACTCCCATGGAAGACAATAGAGACAGAGGAAGCTCGACTCATTACACTATTGGGTCCCTTACCAATCAGTGATACATTTATTTCCTGATCAAAAACACAAAATTGAACTTACTCTTGTTACTAGAGTCTAGTTTCTAAAGACACCCTACAGGGAACACCATGTGAGCAACATAAAACTGAAAATAATTGCAGCAGAAAGCGAGACTTCCTAGTCATCAACTTCATGAATATTTAGCATTCACATCAGTATTATAATCACACATGCAATTACAAACATTCCTAGTCATTCTAGAAGAAAGAATAAATGACAGACATAGATTGCTCTTTATCCTTCAAAATAATGGTGTAAAGACTCCAGGGTCTTTTGGGGTTGGATTGCAAAATGACGTTACTGGGGCTGAGCTTTTGGCCCTATATCTCAATTATTGAATTTTATAGATTGTCTCAAAACTTACAGAAAGGATATCATTTTGATTTTCTATCAGGTTTTTATAGTAATTTCCAGAGAATTCCATTACATTCTTTCGAAACCTATTGCTTTTACATATATTAAATTCTACAGGAATTTCCCACGGGTGCAGACCAACTAAAGTGACCTTCAGCCCACATGTAAAATTCTCATTGCTATTAATGGGGGTTTTACTGGTGGCATCTGTATTTCTTTTCATTTTATCCTATGTTGTAGTTATAATTGCACTGAGACTTTTATTTAATGCAGGACTAAAATCCTTGTTTCACATTCAAAGATTGAATTTAGGGCCAGATCCTCAGCTTATTAAAACAGAACAGCTTCATTGGCATCAATGGACCTGGGGGTTTGCAGTTCTCCTACAAAGGCAGCTACTTCTGTTGCACCTCCTGTGTTTTGCCACCATGGAGCCCTAGTCTGACGGAATTTAACTGCTAATTTTCTTGCTTTGTGGGGTTTGCATGCTTAGCAACTTTAATTATAAATTAATCTAGTTTTTGTTGAGCATTATAAGTTATAGATGCTGGCTCTGGAATACTTATTACTTCCTAAAATCAGGCAAAAAATATGTATGTTTACATTATAAGCCCCAGTTCCTACTACCAGCAGTCAAACCCTACAAAGGTTTGAGTAGGTGTGTGACAGTTCAGGGGTAAGCTACAGCTGTGATTTGTCCCCTAGTCTCTCTCCTGGAACTCAGAAGTTCACCGCACTTTAGACTGGGTCACCAGGCTACAACACTCGCTATTCACACCATATTGCCATGGCTATAAAGCAAAAGGTGGTTTACACCTCTTTGCAGTCCCTCATGAGTGTACCACTCCGGTGACAGGTTTCGCTACCTTCACCTTTCTCAGGCGAAAACCCTGTTGTTCTACCACTCAGCCTGGATCCTGGGCTGGCATCCCCCCAGCTTCTAACCATATTAACCTGGTAAGCCCAACTGCAATTGATACCTGAAAGACACTTCTCTCTGGCTGCCTGTGACCAGCAGTTCATTAAAGTGACTTAAAACAGCTCCCTCCAAACTGACGTATTGTCCATTCAACTGAAGGCACACAGATAGTGTTGCCAACTCTCATGATTTTATCCCGAGTCTCATTGTTTTCCTTGATGTCCCAGCTCCTTGAGTCAAGTGGATATGTGATCATTTCAGCTCATCACTGCTCAAGCAAGCCCAGCTGCCTCAGACATATCCTGCAGAACCCTTGCCTTAGGTCCACAGCCCTGCTGCCTTTTCTACCTAACTCTGGGAAGGGAGATAATCTGTAAGTGGAGAGTGTCTCTCCCTGAGCAACTGCTACCCGCTTCCTGCTTCTCCTTTCCCCTTTTCCTCTGGATTTAGGAAAATAGGCATGTTCAACTGGCTGGATAAAGGCATATTGTTATTTCCTAATGTCTAGCTCACACATTATTCCTTTACAGTTGGTATTCACCCTGGAATTTCCTTATCTCTGTCATTGTTTGGTTTCCTGCTTGTTTCCCACCTTACAGCCTCCTTGGATTTAACTCCATTCAGTGAGACAATAATATCAAGCAGGTAACCTGAGGTGCATACAATATTCATACACAATAATACAGATATCTCTCTTTTCTCCTCAAGGTGTGTATTCTCAAAGGGGATTGGCATAAGACCAATACCTGCAGGTTCACTTGCAGGTTCCACGTTAACTATCCATGAAAATTAGCACACTGCCCAGGTGCTGGGAATCCTGTCTGGCCTTGGATGTCTTAATGGGGGCCTGATGTCTGCATCCCTCCCATGTCATACTCCTGAGTTCTGTGGTCCCCTCCTCCTTGGGTCTGTAAGGGTGCTGGATGATCACTTCCCCCAGCAGGGTCTTCTATACACTGCCTTGTATGGGTCACTGCCCCATAACCCAAACATCCACCCCAGAGGACAGCGAGAAGATTTTTTAAATTAATTTGTTTATTTACAAGGGGGAAGATTTTCAAAGGCACAAAGGGTTGTTAGGTGACCTGCTCCCAGTGAATCTCTCCTAGGTCTGTACCACCCATCTTCATTTTCATCCCCTCTGCACTTGATGAGTCACTGTTTTCCCATAATATCAGACCTGTGGGGCAGAAGGGAAGGTTAACATCAAATCATTACAACCAGGTTGTGTTTTATTTTTCCAGTTCTTATTTAAAAGCTTAGTAAGCGCTGCATAGTTTGCAAAGATTGTTTTTGTTAGGATATACATATTCAGGCCTATCTGTAAAGGCCTATACTCTAAGAATTTAGGTGTATTCTTATCACTTGGCTAGTTATAGAGGTACAAAAGAAAGAATCAAAATCACTGTCTGCCGGTGTAAGGGCCTTCTCTTACTGTGACAGTTTGTGGCCCTGTGCTTAGGCTAAGGCCTTTGGCTAAGCGGCAGAGGCAGCCATAAGCTGGGAAGCGAATGGTCACATCCACACATTCCTAACTAGTCACATTGAAAGAAGGTGCTATTGGGCTGTTAGGCACTATCAGGACAGGATTGTATTCCTATCACCTCCAGAGGAAGGGAAGTGCCTAGAAAATGTAAAAGGAAACTTAGTTTGATAGCATCCTGTCTGGCAAGAACTCACTTATCAATAGCTGGGATGTGAAATCCTCACTTCTGTATTGTCTTGTCATTATAGTTCCCACTTTGCTATTTTTGTCTGTATAATCTCTGTCTGGTTCTGTGATTGTTCCTGTCTGCTATATAATTAATTTTGCTGGGTGTAAACTAATTAAGGTGGTGGGATATAATTGGTTACATAATCATGTTACAATATGTTAGGATTGGTTAGTTAAATTTCAGGAAAATGATTGGTTAAGGTATAGCTAAGCAGAACTCAAGTTTTACTATATAATCTGTAGTCAATGAGGAAGTGAGTGGGTGTGGGTGGGAGGGCATGGGTGTGTGAGTGGGGGAGATGGGAATGGGGGGTGCGGAAATTGGAATCATGTTTTGCTAAAGGGGGAGATGGGAACAGGGAATGTGGGTAAGGAAATTGGAATCATGTTTGGCTAAGGGCAGGAATGGGAACAAGGACACAGGTGTAAGGCTCTGTGGTGTCAGAGCTGGGAAGGAGGATACTAAGGAAGGAAACTGGAATCATGTTTGCTGGAAGTTCACCCCAATAAACATCGAAGTGTTTGCACCTTTGGACTTCGGGTATTGTTGCTCTCTGTTCATGCGAGAAGGACCAGGGAAGTAAGTGGGTGAAGTAATAAGCCCCCTAACAGTTTTGATGGCCTTTTGCTTAACTCCTTATCTCCCCGTGATCATGGCATTAGTCAGGATCTTAAACTACCCTTCAGGCTGCTGTCTGCTATCTGCCTAGGACTCTGATATTGATTGATATTTGACATTTGTAGCCTGCTGTCTCTATTGACCACTCGTTATATTGCTACATTAAATCATGCTTTAAAAAATAAAGATTGTTACAGCATCCCACTCTCACCAGTTCACTTTTTTTAAGTTTTATTTTTTCTTCAGGACTGTTCTTAAAGCTGCACTCCTGAGTCCTGACATTTAAAGCTCTCTATAGGCCAGCCACATCCTATCTACCAGATCGTTTTTCAAATCCTCTAGTCCCTCTAGACTCCATCTCAGCCCTTTTGTTCTCAGTCAGCAAGTCTCTTCTGTGTTCCTAAAGCTAGAGTAAGAGATCATGGGGATAGAGTTTTTTCTATGATAATTGCCTCCTCCACCTTCTTGCTCATCTATAACCTTAATAAGTTGAGATCAGCCTTTGGCATGCACACATTTCTTTTTCTTCTTACCCAAAGTACAGTGTGCCATCTTGTATTTGATTCTCTTTCTCTTGATGCTTGACACTGACAGCTTGTACAAAGGTTCAATATAAAACAAATTCTTTGTAATTTCAAAATAATTAATTATTCATTGTGACTTCATGGGGTGCATATAGATGATATCCTGGTAAATAAACAAGTTATTAGAGTGAATGTTCTATACATGTAATACTGGCTAAAGGTAAATTCTAGGATTTTTGAGGACTGAATTACAGCACCCCCAACCCTTATACATATGAGAAACGTGGAACAATACATGAGGGTCCAGATTCTTAGCTCATGGACACAGCTTTTTTGACTTCTTGAGAAAAGGTCAGTATATAAGATTAGCATACCATTTTGTGCTGGCATTTCAGCATAATAAAAATTGTATCCAAAATATCCTTGGCCTCATTCTGCTCCCTTTCTTAGATTGAGCAGTACCTGACTTTATAAGCCATTTCATTGAAACCAGTAAGAATACTGGTGGAATAAGGTACTATTCTGTGTGGTTAAAGTGGCATAATTGAGCTATATATAACTAAAGGCCAGATTCTGCCACCCATTCTGCCACTGAGTAATACTTTTCCTTTTGAGAATTCCCTTTTAACTCAATATGACTGACTCAAACTGATAAAATGTAGTCCTAAAGTAATCATGTAATTCCACAGAATGTAGAAAACTATTTTAGTGAGACATCTAGGAAACTCTTCCATTTTTTCCTAGTCCTGCACCACAGACAGGTGAGCTGGTGTGTACCTACGGTGAGCCTCAACTGTTTATTGCAGCTCTAGACTTGTTTTCTGAAATGTGTGTGATCATTTCTTGGGGACGCATGCCAGACAAGCAATATTGCAAAACTTTAGTACATCAGCCCTATGAAGTGTTGCTGGCACAGGCTTGAAGGCACTTAATTTAATTAGATGAGCCTGCCATTGTTGAAACTGCTGAATATAGTATTTTTGACTGAGCCAAGGAAAATCTAATTTATTAGGCCTTTGAAACCGTGCTGCACTATTGTTATTGTGTTTTCTCACAGCAACTGCAACATTTTGAATATAAATTCTGAATCCCACTGAAAGCAGTATTTCACTCTTCTGATCTACACATATTGCTAATGAGCCAAAGTTGCTGTTTTTTCCCCCCCTTCTCCTGCGGTGAAACTGCATTATCTTCCTGGCTGCCACAGCATGGCATATGATTTTACACCTGATGCCCTGTAAGCCAATAGCCAAACCCAAAGCTACTGCTTTTTATCACAGTTGCATCCTGTAGGGACAAATTACAGTATGCTTTTGCAGTTCAATGGCATTGTCTCCTGCTAATATGGAGAATAATGTATTATACCTAAGGATAGGATAGAAAGACAAAAAACAAAACAGAAACCCAACAAACCTTGTGACCATTATTAATAAGAATATGAAACTAGGAGAGGAAAATTAAATCAGAACTTTCAGAAAGTTCTCAGTTCCATAGCACATGCTTCAACTTTATGTGAGAAACTAGCATGAATGCAATATTATGACTGAGGGATCAAGCACTCAGAAGTCAGAGAATTCCTGAAGTTATTTTGTTGATGTTCCTTAAAATCTGATCTATCATTTATATGCCTCAATTTATGCCAGCTCTATAATACCATAAATATACATCATTGTTCAAATAATGCAAAAGATAATGTAAGTAGATTCCATTGCAATAAACACTGGAGTTTCTTAAACAGTCTTAAAGCCAGTACTGACATAATGGGCTTGATTCTGATCTCAACTCCAGCAGCTTTGCAATAGTGTAACTCTACTGGGGAAAATTCTGATCTGAATTACTTCTGTCAGTTAGGTATTATCCACATGTTATCCATGGAGAAATTGAACCTTAAGTGATTTGCCAAAGGTCACAGGAATTCTGTCACCCAGAATTCGTGAGAGTTAGTGTGTCTTCACGAACCAGGTCAGCTCCCAGACTACCGCACTGGGCAGCGCAGTATGGGGAGGAGGTGACGAGCCATCTGTAGAGAAAGAAGTGGTTCAGGACAATTTAGAAAAGCTGGATGAGCGCACGTCCATGGGGCCGGATGCACTGCAACCAAGGGTGCTAAAGGAGTTGGCTGATGTGATTGCAGAGCCATTGGCCATTATCTTTGAAAACTCATGGCGATCGGGGGAGGTCCCGGATGACTGGAAAAAGGCTAATGTAGTGCCCATCTTGAAAAAAGGGAAGGAGGAAGATCCAGGGAACTACAGGCCAATCAGCCTCACCTCAGTCCCTGGAAAAATCATGGAGCAGGTCCTCAAGGAATCAATTCTGAAGCACTTCGAGGAGAGGAAAGTGATCAGGAACAGTCAGCATGGATTCACCAAGGGCAAGTCATGCCTGACTAACCTAATTGCCTTCTATGATGAGACAGATGGCTCTGTGGATGAGGGGAAAGCAGTGGACGTGTTATTCCTTGACTTTAGCAAAGCTTTTGATACGGTCTCCCACAGTATTCTTGCCAACAAGTTAAAGAAGTACGGGCTGGATGAATGGACTATAAGGTGGATAGAAAGCTGGCTAGATCATCAGACCCAACGGGTAGTGATCAATGGCTCCATGTCTAGTTGGCAGCCGGTATCAAGCGGAGTGCCCCCAAGGGTCAGTCCTGGGGCCGGTTTTGTTCAATATATTCATAAATAATCTGGAGGATGGTGTGAATTGCACCCTCAGCAAGTTTGCAGATGAGACTAAACTGGGAGGAGTGGTAGATACACTGGAGGGTAGGGATAGGATACAGAGGCACCTAGACAAATTAGAGGATTGGGCCAAAAGAAATCTGATGAGATTCAACAAGGACAAGTGCAGAGTCCCCCACTTAGGACAGAAGAATCCCATGCACCGCTACAGATTAGGGACCGAATGGCTAGGCAGCAGTTCTGCAGAAAAGGACCTAGAAAAGGATTTACAGGAATGGTTTGTGTAAAATTCCCAAGCAGCTCAAATCACAAACATCTGAGGACTGCACAAGAGTGAGATTTATTTAGTTATTATTGGACCTGGTTAAAGTATTAAATTATTAATTGGAAATAAATAATTCATCCAACAAATTTAGCCTAATTTTGCTTTTTGCAATTTTTCAGAAACCATTCCTCTTTCCTAAAAAAGGAATAATTTTAGTTCATAAATTTCAATGTGCAATTGTTTTCAGACTATTCACTTCAATTATGCCTTTGACTAGTCACGATTCATGGTGTATATTTTATCACCTAAATCACATGGTGTATTTTCTTTTCCCTGACCAGACAATGATTTTTAAATATGAATAAAAGAATAAAAATGATATATTGCACTTCTGGTATCAATTTTCAGATGCTCAAACTTCTGAGATTTGCATAGAGATATAGACTGTAAAAGCCAGAAGGAATAATTATGATCCGCTAGTCTGACCGCATGCATAACACAGGCCATAGACTGCTGTCTTTAACTTCCAGCCATTGGATCTTGTAATACCTTTGCCTGCTAGATAAAAGAGTCCTCCAGAATCAGTAGATGTCTTCATAAATAAACTCGTGGTCATCCTAATACTTACAAATGAATAAATAATATGACCCCTGAAGAGCAGTATGGTGAACACTCACATTTATTGATGAATCATTTATTATGATTTAACCAAATCTTATTAATTAGTTGAGTGTGAGAGGAATTGGGAGCACAGTTTACAGTACTTTTCTGCTATCTAGAGTGGTCATCATCAAAATCCTTACACTTTCATTACTCCCTTTTGTGGCTCTGTCAGGATTAGTTTTAGTTCAGTTTTACACATGGGAGAACTGTGAACACAATTGTAACATTACTTGCAAAGAGTAGTTGTAAAGATTGTAATAGTGACTACTATGGTAAAGCGTACACATTTTTTTTAATTGCATTTTTTCTTATCTGCCGAAACTAGGAAAATGATTATATGTTTTTGAAAGTTTGCTTTTCCAGGTAGACAGACCAAATTAATATATGCTGATACTCAGGGAACAAAGCTAATGGTTATGATCAGTGTTTTTAATTTGGTTAGATGAAGAAAACACTGGAGTATTGTCATCATTGATTTTTGTCCCTCAGCATAAAATTTCATAGTTACCTTGTGATTCATCCTCCTACTAAACATGAATTTTGGGCACTCTCTCTCTCTTTCTGATTTGAAACTTGGGATCTAAGTTTTATTTTCATGTATGAATGAAGTGTATTTAAAATGGACTGCAGTAGATTATGGAGGCCAGAGTTGAACAGCCTGACAGATTTCTAATGAGATTGTAGCAGTAATTATTTTTAATTACCTTCCATCTCATTAGATTACCAGATGGCAGTTATGTCATCTATATAATATGTTTCTCTACAAACACTAATGAACAGGAATCCTATGCAGTAAGGCTCAGAAGTGATCCACCAAGTGTATCTTGTTAACTGATTTGTATAGGTGGAGCTTGATTCTGATCTCACTTACAATGGAATAAATCTAGAGTAATTCCACACAGGTCATTGGGCCAGATCGTACTATCAGTTTAAAACCTACTTTGTCACATGCATTTTATACATATGAGCCTGTCAGAGTCTATCATATGCTTTAGAAATTGCAAGTCTACTTCAATTTCTCTTCTATTTGCACACAGGATTTCCAGGGGCACCTGGGAGGATATCAAAGTAGGAAATGCTCCTGGACATCTCCTGTACCCATTGCCTCTGCCCAGATTTTCTTCTCAATTCTCCCCTCAAAACAATGTTAGCCCTAAAAGAGGTTTAGTCGTCTACATGATTGCAGTAAAGACAGTTTTAAAAAGCAAGACTGGGTCAATCATAATAGAGCACCCCACCATACATTTAACTATGGGACTGCCAAATTCCAGGGGCTGCCAGCAGTAACTATGCACAGAAACCAACAAGAAAAGATTGAACAAAATTTGATTTAAGAAAGGAATATGCCACTGCAAAGATCCCCTAACTTAATGAGAAGATAATCTCCTCTCATTTTAAAGTGAAATAAATCTGGCCTGCATAATCATAGAATCATAGAACGTTAGGGTTGGAAGAGACCTCAGGAGGTCATCTAGTCCAACCCCCTGCTCAAAGCAGGACCAATCCCCAACTAAATCATCCCAGCCAGGGCTTTTTTCAAGCCAGGCCATAAAAACCTCTAAGGATGGAGATTCCATCACCTCCCCAGGTAACCCATTCCAGTGCTTCACCACCCTCCTAGTGAAATAGTGTTTCCTAATATCCAGGCTAGACCTCCTCCACTGCAACTTGAGATCATTGCTTCTTGTTCTGTCATCTGCACCACAGAGAACAGCCTAGCTCCATCCTCTTTGGAACCCCCCTTCAGGTAGTTGAAGGCTGCTATCAAAACCCCCCTCACTCTTCTCTTCTGCAGACTAAATAACCCCAGTTCCCTCAGCCTCTTCTCATAAGTCATGTGCCTCAGCAAAATCATTTTTGTTGCCCTCCACTGGACTCTCTCCAATTTGTCCACATCCCTTCCATAGTGGGGGGCCCAAAACTGGACACAATACTCCAAGTGTGGCCTCACCAGTGCTGAATAGAGGGGGATAATCACTTCCCTCGATCTGCTGGCAATGCTCCTACTAATACAGCCCAATATACTGTTGGCCTTCTTGGCAACAAGGGCACACGGTTGACTCATATCCAGCTTCTTGTCCACTGTAATCCCCAGGTCCTTTTCTGAAGAACAGCTGCTTAGCCAGTCAGTACCAAGCCTGTAGCAGTGCATGGGATTCTTCCTTCCTAAGTGCAGGACTTACGTTTTTTTATTATATGCAGATCAGAGACTTGCTAATAAGAAAGAAAAAAGAACCAATCTTTGTAAACCTATTGGAGAAACTGCTATCAGCAGCTGGACAACAAAATGAAATACATTTGGTATGGTATAAGGCCCTTAGGGGTTTTGATTTCCCTGAAAACCTAAACCAGCATATGTGGGTGATCTAAAAATAAAATGTAGAAGCATTAACTGAGGATGCTGCTTATGTGCCCAGAAGCTGTGCATAAAACTTTACAGTGTATAACAACCTGTGACAGACACAAATGTCCACAGTTTACAGGGAGTTTATTTCATCATGAATTTAATTTATTTTATTTTATTTTTTTTGCAAGTGTTAGAGAACACCATATGCACAGCACTGTAATTATGTCCCCCTCTTTCTGTCAATTGATATAACAATGTCACAATAGCTAAAGCTTTTGGGAAAAGATTTGTGGAACACTGAACATAATATTGATTTTTTTCATTTTTTTTTAAGGTGGATCCGAAGCTTTATCTCCAGGTGGATGTCTGGGCAAATGGATTGAAGCACTGATAAAAAATTTCATTACATTTTATTATAATCACTAATAGATGTATTTTCAAAAGTTGATATCAGCACATAGTCCAACCATAGAGCAATTGTTTCTGTTAATTAAATACTTTCTACTAATGGAACGATTTACTGGATGTTTTGCCTAAGGCAGCAATGTCTTCCAAATAAATGGTTCCCAGTTTAGCTATCATTTCGAAGAAAGAAAAACCCAACCAATTGCATTATGACTTGGAGGATTATCTGCTATATTCCAGTTACTCAAAACTGGACTGTGGGGGCAAGAGTTTCAAAACTGATTTGTGATTCTGGGTGTCCAACTTCGCACACCTTAAATGGGCCAAATTTTTTAAAAAGTTGAGCAGTCACCCACTGATAATCAAACCCCTTTAAGATGTCTCGAGTTGGACACCCAAAATCCCTAGGCAGTCTTAAAAATCTTGACCTGGAAAACTCTCTTAGGATACTGTATTTGGTATAGTCTGGACTTATATACTTCCTTTTGGTACTTATGGAACTTTTTCTCTGTATTTTGTTTTTGCACCAACACTTGTAAAATGCTTATTAAAAAATCAGCTTATAACCTTCCCTATTATCCATCAAGGGGCCTCACACGTATCCCGATAAAACAGATTTAAAACCAGCTCAGTGCATTACCTGAAATAAATTCCAGGGTAAGAACATCCCCTATTATCCATAGGCTCAATTAGATGGTGCAGATTAGACTATATATTTAAGGAAACAATTTTATTACCAGTATCTACACAGTAGGAGCAGGAAAGATAACAGAAAAGAAACAAGGTCTGTGATGTTTTCTGGGACCAAGAAGGCTTCAAAAACAGACATCTAATTGAAAGAGATTTTACCTAATGAATAATCAATTAAATATAACATTATGTCTCCAGAATATAATAGACTCCATAAATCCTTTACCTTGATATAAGGTTAGGGTGAATGATGGTATGAGTTAGCTACTGGCCCAAGGGAAGGACAGACTATGCCACCAGGGCTAGTATACTTGTGGCATGGAGGTGTGAATGATTGTGAGAGTGCTTGTGACAAATCTCAATCACAGCTCAGTGATAAATCAAGTTAAAAGAAATGTTAAAAGACTCTTAAAACCAACCAAATAAGCGAAGTTCCCTAAGAATGACAGGAAGTTTAAAATAAATAGGCTTAACATGAGACATAAGTTAGTAGATTTTAAAACTTGGTTAGGTTATACATTGTGAAGAGTTCATAAAATGTTATGAAGCTAGTGTACAAAAGGATCTAGGTGATGTTGCATTGATCACTGCAAGTTTCATAGTTCAAGCACAAGCCTTCCCTTGCAAACATACACTTTTTTTCTGTTATTACCTTACAATTGTGTCAGGACTTTCTGTATCAGCACAGTGTGAACTCATCAGTGGATAAGCTTGTTATTGATAATCTTATTTACTTTACTACCTCTCTGCAGAATAATCACATTATGGTCCTCTCAAGGGCTTATCACCTTGAATCATCCAGTACCTGAATTGTTTAAATATATATAATGATGAGCCTAGCCACACTATAGTTCTTCTTTCTTTGTTCTTAAGATAGTTGTTTAGAGATGTCTAACAATTACCTCAGAATCCTAGAATACCTTCTCGAGGCAGTATACATTTAAACAAAGATAACATCAGATTAAATAAACTAAATGGGGATCAATTTAAGAAAAATATAACAATAAATAATAATAGATTTTGGGAAAATAAGAAATAACTCTTTAAAGCATATAGGTGACTTTTCCCATAAGAAATATAAGGTACTGATAGAAATTATCTTCCAAATTATAAATTTCTTAGACCTACTGCAAGTTAAACAAAACTACACTGCTCGTTTACAATGGGCTCATCCACTTACGTTTCTTTTGGGAAACAAAGATGAAATTTTACACTTGCCTTTTCAATAAGTAACGGTAAAAAGGGGAACATTTCCCTCTACATTAAAAGAAGAGGAGGAAATAATTTGGCTTGTTTGAATGACATGCAACCTAGGCCATAAAAGGAACTGGCTACTGGGACTTACTGAACCACTGATAATTTTTTTTTTTTTGCGGGGGGTGGGGGGAATCCATGGACAATGTGAGAGGAATCAGAAGAATGCAGGGAAGCAAATGTAGTACCAATTTACAAATAGGAAAAGAAGTGTGAATCTGTAAATTACTGTCCTATAAATGTAACTTCCTTCCCTAATAAAACAACAGTATGAATATGAAGATTAAAAAAAATTCACTAAACGTTTAGAAGATAGAGTCACCAGAAGCAAAAGGCAATCGGTAGCATGGGTTTATAAATAATTAATGGACTAGTCTCCCAAAAAAGAAACCTCCATCTGTTGGGAATTTCAAAACTAGTTTGGACAAAACACTAGAAAATGCATCATATGGAATCCTTTTTTGGCAGGGAGGTGAAGTAGATGGTAAATCCGTTCCCTCTCTATGATTACACTTTGGACACATATGGTAAATTAAAGAACTTTTAAATTTGATTATTACACATTCTACACCCCTAACTTTTAATCAAAATTAGAAGCTAAATTATAACGTAGCCATCTTCTTTTCTATCCATTACAAAGTAAACTTAATTAAGAGCTGAGGGCTTCTCTCAAGAACTTATTGATTCTCATGAACAGATCCCTAGTGTACCTGTCTTTAAGAAACTTCACCATTCACGTGTCTAGTCCTCTGAGTCCACAAAGAACCTAGCATATTTTGGATACTATCACAATATTAATGAATAGAAGAATAATGTCTGTGCCACAGTGTATTTTGCTATGATTTAACTGCGTGATAAAATGACATACTCTGTTTCCTGGGCCATTGCAAGAGCTCTTTCTTGTAGGTGAATACCCTAGATCTTATGTACAAATTAATAATGATTAAGTTTATTCCATTAGAACAATTTACCCTTGTGGCAGACAAACTATGAAATGTGAGCAAAAACAATGACATTTTTATCTTGGAGTAAGGTATCCCAATGTACAAATGAAGTTAAAATTGAGTGGACTACCTTGTAATGTAAAATATTTTAGGGGCAGCTTCTGATCACAGCCACACCAAAATAATTCATGAGTAAATTGTTTGACTTTATTTAAGTTCTCCAGATTTATACTGCTCCAAATGAAGTCAGAATCTGACCCTTAGACGTCTCTGGTAAAACTTACTTTAAAATACTGAGTCAAATTTGTTTACATCCAAGAAATGCACTGAATTTAGTGGCATTAAACAGGCCCACCTGAGGGCAGAATTCATCCCTAATACTACATGACTGAAGTCAGTGGAATTATACAATGATTGAATTTGGTTCAATATTGAGGGCCTGATTTTCCTCTCTTTCACATTTATTTAACTCAGAAGTAACTTAACTGAAGTCTTTCTAGGTATTCTAGTGTAACCTGATATATATATATGGAGAATAAGGTCTGCTGGTTCTGCATTAACAGGTGGATCTAGGATACTACTTTCACAGAATGTAGACAAGATTCTGCCTTCAGATATACATTGCACATCAATGGAATTCCATGTGCATATTGGAAGGCAGAATTTGGTCCTGTTTTATTTTTTTTCCACCACAGTCTTTTATGACTCGTGGATATTAATTTGTATGACCAAGAATCCATTAATTCTTCACTCCCATCTGTAAATATTCCAATTAAGTATCAATACCAGCAGACCCTATGCAAGATGATTAGGTGTGAAGTGTTATTTTGAATTTCAAGAAGATCCCCATGCACAAAGTTTAACATACTGTGCAAACTAAAATGTTCAAGTGTTTTGATTTGGTATTCATTTCATTTTCTCCATTCATTTCATTTCATTAAAAAATCAATCATTCTTGGTCCCATATCTGGTAATCAGTGAGCTGTAGCTCACGAAAGCTCATGCTCAAATAAACTGGTTAGTCTCTAAGGTGCCACAAGTACTCCTTTTCTTTTTTCTTTTTACGAATACAGACTAACACGGCTGTTACTCTGAAACCTGTCATTATACTTCTATTGTAGAGCAGTTCAGTAGGTGACTTTCCACATTGTAGTAGTGTTGCTCTATAGCTGAGTAGCTAAATATGGATTTTCTCTCGCATCCATTACTTTTTTGAGCAAGTTTTTCACTATGCATATTCCACATTCAGCTAATCCATTAGCTTGAGGATATTTGGGGCTACATGTCTCATGGTACAAGTTGTACATTATAGCAAAGTCCAGGAATTCCCCATTTTTGAACTATGTTATGTTGTCAGCTGTTACTGTTCTTGGAATTCAGTGACATGCAAATACAGATTTAATGTGCCTGACAACTGTTGCTGCAGTGGTATCTTCAAGTGAGACTACCTCTGGGACATTGGTTAATTAGTCCATTATAAAAACTAGGTGATCATGTCTTCTCAAGTTGAACATGCCAATTCCAACTTTGTTCCTTGGAGCTGTGAGTTATTCATGTGTTATTGTTTTTTTCTGCTGGAAATCTCCGTACTGATATGTACCACACATGCTCACCATTTCTTTGATGCCGCTATTCATCTGTGGCCAGAATACAACTTCTCTAGCTTTCCTTTTGATTTGGTCATTCCCAGGAGCTCTTCATGTACTTATTAATTTTCCTTCTCATCCCTGTAAGAACCATGATCTGCGTTCGCTTCAAGAGCACTTCTAAGATCACCGATAGCTCATTTTTATAGTGGGAATATGCGGGTGGGAAATGTTGATTTTCCCCTCCTTTTCTTATCACTTGTATCACTGCTTACATCATTTCATTGTTAGCTGTTTCCATCTCCAATTCATCCCATATGCCTGGAGATAACAGCATACGATTCATTGTGTTCACATGTATGTTCAATGCTGGTTGCAGGTCATGGGACTGTGTATTGTCAGAGGGAGCATATGCTCTTGAGAGCATGTCTGCCATTAATAAGTGGCATCCAGGTTGGAACTCCAGGGTCACATCATACTTCAGTATTTTCTGCAATCAGTGGTGTGTGCTCAGCTTCTGCTTTGAAGCTATGACCATAAAGTCAGGAAATTTTGTATATCCATATGCCAGATCTAATACCTTTTTTTTAATTTGTGCATACATATTCTCTGTGGCTATAACAACCCTAGATTTGTATGCCAGCAATCAGGTTCCTTGACACTGTAAAAGTACTGCTCCCAGCCCTCCTTTTGAGGCATCCATGGACAGTTTGATGTCTTTCAAAGGGTCAAAAAATTGTAGCCCTGGAGCTGATATTAGAATGTGCTTTAAATCACCAAACTCTCATTTATGCTATGGCATCCACGTCCAGTCAGTAATCATGTGGAGGAGAGGTCTTAGGTGACTTGTACCAGCTGCATAGTTACGTGTGATTTGCTGATGTAATTCAATATTCCTAGAAGCCTTTGAATTCCCTTTTTAATCTTCCTGTCTTGATATGTTCACAATTTCTTGAATCTTTGATACATCGGGCAAGGTTCCATTGCACGTCAGTTTCTCTCACAAATGTGATATTTCCGTTGTTTGAAAATGACATTTGGCTTTATTCAATTTAAGGCTATTAGCTTTTGCAGTTTCCAGTTCTCCTCTCAATTTTTCCTGATGTTCAGTAGCACTGCTGCCACAAATTATGTCATCATCAATGTACACTTTCATGCCATCTAGACCATTTTGTATCTGGCTCATTGTACACAGAAATACTTCTGGAGCCAAACATATTCCATGAAGCAGTTTTATGATATTGGACAAACGGGGTGCGTTGAAAGTGCAGATCTTGGAGCTCTCAATGTTCAAGGGGAATCTTCCAGAATACATGCCACACATCTCATTTGTTGAAGTATTTGGCTCCTGCCAGCTCACACAACAGGTCACTTCTTGTGAGTAGCTGGAAGTGTTCTCTCTTTATGTTTTTGTCGAGCGCCTTACACAGCCATAGTCGTCCTCCTTTTTTCCTCTGCAATTACTGAGTAAACCCAATCTTTTGGTTCTTCTATTCTCTAAATGACATCACTTGCTATCAAATTTTGCAGCTCTTTTTCTACCCTCTTTCTTAAGGCTTGTGTAATTATTTTTGTGTAGCATATGCCACAGGTTCTGTGTTTTCTCTTAATCATAATGTTTATGTTACTGGGAGGCACCCATTTCCTGTGAATATAACTTCATATGATGTTATTACTACTTTCACATCTGGTTCTATGTTGTCTTTGTGTCTCACTATGGTATATGCTGACTTAATGAGACCAAGCACCTCATGTGTGTAGACTCAAGACTGTTTGCTTGTCTTTCTATACCACCACAAACTCTTCTTTTATCATGTGCCTTTTGTATTTCAGTGTCACTATGCACTCTTCCAACTCAGGAATTGTCTCTCCATTATAGTCTTTCAAAGACATTTTTGACTCTGTCTTTTACAAAAACAACAAGGAGTCCAGTGGCACCTTAAAGACTAACCCTATGTCTACACTACGAAATTAGGTCGAATTTATAGAAGTCGGTTTTGTAGAAAGTGTTTTTATACAGTCGATTGTATGTGTCCCCACACAAATGCTCTAAGTGCATGTAGTCGGCGGAGTGTGTCCACAGTACCGAGGCAACCATCGACTTCCGGATTGTTGCACTGTGGTTAGCTATGCCAAATTTCCCGCAGTCTCCACCACCCATTTGAATTCTGGGTAGAAATCCCAGTGCCTGATGGGGCTAAAACATTGTCGCGGGTGGTTCTGGGTACATATCATCAGGCCCCTCCCTCCCTCCATGAAAGCAAGGGCAGACAATTGTTTTGCGCCTTTTTTCTTGAGATACCTGTGCAGATGCCATACCACGGCAAGCATGGAGCCCGCTCAGCAAACCATCACTGTATGTCTCCTGGGTGCTGGCAGACGCAATACTGCATTGCTACACAGCAACAGTTTATTGCCTTTTGATAGCAGACAGTGCAGTAAGACTGGTAGCTGTCATTGACGTAGTCCAGGGTGCTCTTTTAATCTACCTTGATGAGGTCAGGGGCGCCTGGGCAAACATGGGAGTGACTCAGCCAAGTCATTTCCCTTTTAAGTTTCATTTCATCATGAGTCAGAAGACGACGGCCATACTGTCATACTGCACCGCCTTCTGCCGAGCACCCAGGAGATCACGATGGCTAGCGGTCATACTGCACAGTCTGCTGCCAGAAAGATGTATAAAGATAGATGAAGTGGATCAAAACAAGAAATAGACCAGATTTGTTTTGTATTCATTTTCTCCTCCCTCCCTCCGTGAAATCAACAGCCTGCTAAACCCAGTTTTGAGTTCTATCCTTGAGGGGGCCATTCTGTTTCTTGCAAAGCCACCCTCTTTGTTGATTTTAATTCCCTGTAAGCCAACCCTGTAATCCATGTCATCAGTCACCCCTCCCTCCGTCAGAGCAACAGCAGACAATCGTTACGTGCCTTTTTTCTGAGCAGATGCCATACCATGGCAAGCATAGAGCCCGCTCAGATCACTTTGGCAATTAGGAGCACATTAAACACCACACTCATTATCCAGCAGTATATGCAGCACCAGAACCTGGCAAAGCGAAACCGGGCGAGTAGGCGACGTCAGCGCGGTGACGAGAGTGATGAGGACATGGACACAGACTTCTCTCAAAGCACGGGCCTTGGCAATGTGGGCATCATGGTGCTAATGGGGCAGGTTCATGCAGTGGAACACCGATTCTGGGCTTGGGAAACAAGCACAGACTGATGGGACAGCATAGTTTTGCAGGTCTGGGATGATTCCCAGTGGCTTCGAAACTTTCGCATTCATAAGGGCACTTTCATGGAACTTTGTGACTTGCTTTCCCCTGCCCTGAGGCACAAGAATACCAAGATGAGAGCAGCCCTCACAGTTGAGAAGCAAGTGGTAATAGCCCTGTGGAAGCTTGCAATGCCAGACAGCTACCGGTCAGTCAGGAATCAATTTGGAGTGGGCAAATGTACTGTGGGGGCTGCTGTGATGCAAGTAGCCCACGCAATCAAAGATCTGCTGATATCAAGGGTAGTGACCCTGGGAAATGTGCAAGTCATAGTGGATGGCTTTGCTGCAATGGGATTCCCTAACTGTGGTGGGGCCATAGACGGAACCCATATCCCTATCTTGGCACCGGAGCACCAAGCCGGCGAGTACATAAACCGCAAGGGGTACTTTTCAGTAGTGCTGCAAGCACTGGTGGATCACAAGGGACGTTTCACCAACATCAATGTGGGAAGGCCGGAAAAGATGCTCGCATCTTCAGGAACTCTGGTCTGTTTCAACAGCTGCAACAAGGGACTTTCTTCCCAGACCAGAAAATAACCGTTGGGGATGTTAAAATGCCTATAGTTATCCTTGGGGACCCAGCCTACTCCTTAATGCCATGGCTCATGAAGCCATACACAGGCAGCCTGGACAGTAGTCAGGAGTTGTTCAACTACAGGCTGAGCAAGTGCAGAATGGTGGTAGAATGTGCATTGGATGTTTAAAAGCGTGCTGGCGCAGTTTACTGACTCGGTTAGACCTCAGCGAAACCAATATTCCCACCGTTAATACTGCTTGCTGTGCGTTCCACAATATCTGTGAGAGTATGGGGGAGACGTTTATGGTGGGGTGGGAGGCTGAGGCAAATCGCTGGGCCGCTGGTTACGCACAGCCAGACACCAGGGTGGTTAGAAGAGCACAGGAGGGCGCGGTGCGCATCAGAGAAGCTTTGAAAACCAGTTTCATGACTGGCCAGGCTATGGTGTGAAAGTTCTGTTTGTTTCTCCTTGATGAAACTCCCCGTCCCTTGGTTCACTCTACTTCTCTGTAAGCTAACCACACTCCCTGCCTCCCTTCGATCACCGCTTGCAGAGGCAATAAAGTCATTGTTGTTTCACATTCATGCATTCTTTATTAATTCATCACACAAATAGGGGGATAACTACCAAGGTAGCCCAGGAGGGGTGGTGGAGGAGAGAAGCACCAGGAGGGGTGGTGGAGGAGGGAAGGACAAGGCCACACAGCACTTTAAAAGTTTAAAACTTTAAAACTTATTGAATGCCAGCCTTCTGTTGCTTGGGCAATCCTCTGGTGTGGAGTGGCTGGGTGGCTGGAGGCCCCCCCACCGTGTTCTTGGGCATCTGGGTGAGGAGGCTATGGAACTTGGGGAGGAGGGCAGTTGGTTACATAGGGGCTGTAGCGGCGGTCTGTGCTCCAGCTGCCTTTCCTGCAGCTCAACCATATGCTGGAGCATATTAGTTTGATCCTCCAGCAGCCTCAGCATTGAATCCTGTCTCCTCTCATCACGCTGCTGCCACCTTTCAGCTTCAGCCCCCTCTTCAGCCCACCACTTACTCTCTTCAGCCCGCCACCTCTTGTCCCAGTCATTTTGCGCTTTCCTGCACTCTGACATTGTGTGCCTCCAAGCATCCATCTGTGCTCTGTCAGTGTGGGAGGACAGCATGAGCTCAGAGAACATTTCATTGCGAGTGTGTTTTTTTCGCCTTCTAATCTTCACTAGCCTCTTGGACGGAGAAGATCCTGTGATCCTTGAAACACATGCAGCTGGTGGAGAAAAAAAGGGACAGTGGTATTTAAAAAGACACATTTTATAGAACAATGGGTACACTCTTTCACGGTAAACCTTGCTGTTAACATTACATACATAGCACATGTGCTTTCGTTCCAAGGTCGCATTTTGCCTCCCCCCACTGCGTGGCTAGCCCCTCATCCCTCCCTCTCCCCATGGCTAACAGCGGGGAACATTTCTGTTCAGCTACAGGCAAACTGCCCAGCAGGAACAGGCACCTCTGAATGTCCCCTTAAGAAAAGCACCCTATTTCAACCAGGTGACCATGAATGATATCACTCTCCTGAGGATAATACAGAGAGATAAAGAATGGATGTTGTTTGAACGCCAGCAAACGTGCACTGCAATGCTTTGCTCTACAGTGATTCCCGAGTACGTGCTACTGGCCTGGAGTGGTAAAGTGTCCTACCATGGTGGATGGAATAAGGCTGCCTTCCCCAAAAACCTTTTGCAAAGGCTTTGGGAGTACATCCAGGAGAGCCGCGAATGCCAGGGAAAATTAATCATTAAACATGCTTGCTTTTAAACCATGTATAGTATTTTAAAAGGTACACGCACCAGAGGTCCCTTCTCCGCCTGGCGGGTCCGGGAGGCAGCCTTGGGTGGGTTCGGGGTACTGGCTCCAGGTCCAGGGTGAGAAACAATTCCTGGCTGTTGGGAAAACTGGTTTCTCTGCTTGCTTGCTGTGAGCTATCTACAACCTCATCATCATCTTCTTCCTTGTCCCCAAAACCTGCTTCCGTGTTGCCTCCATCTCCATTGAAGGAGTCAAACAACACGGCTGGGGTAGTGGTGGCTGAACCCCCTAAAATGGCATGCAGCTCATCATGGAAACAGCATGTTTTGGGCTCTGACCCGGAGCAGCCGTTTGCCTCTCTGGTTTTCTGGTAGGCTTGCCTCAGCTCCTTACGTTTCACATGGCACTGCTTCGGATCCCTGTTATGGCCTCTGTCCTTCATGCCTTGGGAGATTTTGATAAATGTTTTGGCATTTCAAAAACTGGCATTTCGAAAAAATTTCAAAAGTTCTGATAGCATGAATTCCTTTCCCCATACAGCGATCAGATTCCGTACCTCCCGTTCGGTCCATACTGGAGCTCTTTTGCGATTCTGGGACTCCATCATGATCACCTCTGCTGATAAGCTCTCCACTCACCTGCAGCTTGCCCTGCTGGCCAAACAGAAAATTGAAATTCAAAAGTTTGCGGGCCTTTTCCTGTCTACCTGGCCAGTGCATCTGAGTTGAGATTGCTGTCCAGAGCGGTCACAGTGGAGCACTCTGGGATAGCTCCCGGAGCCCAATACTGTTGAATTGCATCCACACTACCCCAAATTCGACCCAGCAAAGCCAATTTCAGCACTAATCCCCTTGTCGGGGGTGGAGTAAGGAAATCGATTTTAAGAGCCCTTTAAGTCGAAAAAAAGGGTTTTGTCGTGTGGATGGGTGCAGGGTTAAATTGATTTAACGCTGCTAAATTTGACCTCAACTCCGAGTGTAGACAAAGGCTAACAGATTTATTTGAGCATAAGCTTTCATGGGTAAAAACCCCACTTCTTCAGATGCATGGAGTGAAATGAGTTTCTTCCAATCTCTGTTATTACATCTACTTGTGCCCCTGTGTCTATTTTTTATGTCATGTAAATGACATTTGTACACATTTTAATTAGCCAATTTTTTTGATTTTCCACCTCCTCCATTATTGGACTTAAGAACAGCTCTTCCTCTTCACCTGAGGAATCCCTTTCTGAACGTAATACATGCACTTTCCTGCTTCTCTGCATATTTCAACATAATGGTTGGGTTTATTACATTTTCCACATATTTCCCTGAGTGCTGCACATTTCCTATACTCATGCTGGTTGCCACATTGCTGGCATTGTTTCCTGCTTTTCATGTTTCTGAACTTGGCCAATGTAATTTCCATTAACTTTTCCCTTGCTAGTTTAGCTATAGTACTCACAGTAATGTGCTTTGTACATTTTTCTAGGCGTTTTATTTATTTTCCATTTGTGCTGCTGCTTGGCATACGCATATTGCCCTTTCTAGCATCCACTCCATCTCCCTTAGCAATCATTCAGAGACTGTTTTATTGTTACTCCAGGACAATCTGGTCTTTAATGAGAGTCTTTTAATATTCCATATTTACAGGACTGACTTTTTATTTTTTAAGTCTCTGACAAACGCTTCTATTGTTTTCCCTGCAGTCTGTGTTCTCATCCTGAACATGTATCTTTCAAAAAGGAACTTTTTTTCTAGAAATATAATGCTCCACAAATATATTCATTATATCTGCAAAGCTTTCCCCTCTCTCTCTCTCTCTCCCCCACCTTTGCCCCCAGCCTGTGTGAAATGCATTGTACCCATCTAGGGCTTCTGTGCCTGCCACTGTTAAGAGCAGAGCAATCTTTTGGTCGGTCACCCTCCAGTTTATTTGTCCCTTTGGAATTTATATACAGCTCAAATTGTCGTTTGAACTGTTTCTAGGGACCTGCAGCATTTCCCCTGATTCTCAGGGGTTGGGAGGGGGGAGTTATGTGCAGTTGCACCAGCTCTGTAGCAGCCAATTCAATGTCACTTCTCTTTGGGTCTTCCAGCACACCGTACCTGACACTCTTCATAGCACATAGTACGTTACTGACAAGTAGTCCGGATCCAAGATAAACCTTTTATTATGAACAGATAACTATGTATAGCAATGAAATACCAAAATGTCCTACTGTTCTGTGTAGCTGTAGCCTGCAACTACCCTGGGCTCGACTTGAATCACAGAAATGTATGTCTGGAAGGGACCTTGAAAAGTCATCTGTACAGTTCCCTGAACTGTGGCAGGACCAAGTAAACCTAGACCACTCCGGACAAGTGTTTGTTTAAATTGTTTTTAAAAGCTTCAGCGATGGGTTAGGTAGGAAAAATCAAATGCACAACTACAAAATGAGGATAGAACTGCTGAAAAGAATCTGGGAGTTATATGGACCACAAATGGAATATGAGTCAGCTTCTTTCTTTCTGGCCCCATCAGTAAGTGACCCAAAGACTGCCTCTAGAGCATAAAAGAAATGTGGAATCTCCCCACTTTCTGGAGATCTTATGCTACAGCATCTCCCCAACTCTCCTTCACAATGCCTTTCTTATTGCTTCCTTTTCCGAAATGGAAAAGCCTCATCTGACTTTGAGGCAATCCCAGAAATAATCCCTACAGACAGTGTTCCCTGTAATTTTTCCCACACATCTGTGGAATGAATTTTGTTATGTGCACCAATATGGAAGTGATGTGTGACACATCACCTTCATATTGTGCACATAACAAAATTCATGTGGTGGGGGTGGGGCTGAGGGGTTCAGAGTGTGGGAGTGAGCTCAGGGCTAGGGCAGAGGGTTGGCGTGCAGGGGTATGAGGGCTCCTGCTGGGGTTGTGGGCTCTGGGGTGGGGCCAGGGCTGAGGGGCTCAGGGCTGAGGCAGACGGTTGGGGTACAGGGGTGTGAGGGCTCCGGCTGGGGATGCGGGATCTGGGGTGGGGCCAGGGCTGAGGGGTTTGGGGTGCAGAAGGGTGCTCAGGGGCTACAGCGGGGAGAGACAACTCCCCCCAGCTCTCTCTCCCCACAGCAGCACCTGGGTTGGTGGGGAGAGGCGCCTCTCCGCACTGCGGCAGCTCTGGGGCTGGAGGATAGGCGCCCCTCCCCTGGCTGTGGCAGGTCCCTGGGCGGGTTCTTTGAGTGCCTGCGCGGCGCTAAATAGGCTGCTGCGTGGCCGTGCGTCTTACAGGAAACTTAGCCTATAGATCAAAACTTTTATTATTTTCAACTGATAACACTCACAGCTTCTGTAATGCTATTCATCAGGCATCAAACAGCAGTATCTCTCCTGCCACTGTGATATCACTTAGTGCTGTCAAGGCATAGTTAGTGGCTGTGTATTTTTTTTAATATTAAAATGGCTTAGCTCTAAATTAATCGAATTTTTTTGCCTACTTTTCTCCAATCTGGTTACTAAATTATACATAAATGGTGTTACATGCTCCTGGTCCCTTCTCAGCAGATGCACTAAAGAAGGTTGCTATCCATTTGTTTTAACTGGTGTGCCCACCTTCTCTACAGTTTATTATAACTACTGAACCTCTAGCTATTGCTGGGAGAAGCAGAAATCTGCTACAGAGTATTAATAGTGGTAATAAATGCTATAAGATTTAGCCTTATGCTGAAGACACTTTCTTGTTTATCTTGAAAACAATAAACTTCAGATGTCTTTCACTTAAAGATGATTTCTCAGTCTTTCCAAGTTGCAATATAATGTGACAAAAATATGAAATACTACCACTCAAGTCTGTTTAACTTCATTAATATAAGATGGGCATCAGATGGAATAAAATAGATGGGTGTCACTTACAATAGCCCCATCCAGCTCAGCTAAATTACATGAAAAATATCCAGAAGGCTTTTAGTGACAAGTTTTTCCTAAACTTGGGAGGAGGTTTTAAACTATTATGTTATTTTAGTGTATAATTCTAGGCATATAACATTTTAAGCAGACTCCCCTTAGAATCCGCCATGAAATTCTTTATTTGCTTAATAACATTTTACAGTATAAAGGCCAGATCTTCAGATGGTATAACTTAGCATAAGTCTGTTCCCTAACCCTAAATCTGTTCACTTAAGCGGAAGCATGCTGATTTACACGGAAGGACTGGGAATTTTCATCTCAATGGTATTGCCCTCCCACCGTTACCGGAACCTTTTGGGCTGCAGGGTTTTGTAAGTGATGCCAGCATGGCTGGCACCACCCATCAGCGGTCGGTCTGGTTTTTTGGGACAGGAATTTAAACTGGGGTCCCTATTAATTCTCCGCTCTGTGGCTGCTACTGGACAAACAAAGACAGATCCTGCCAATGGCAGCAGAGCTCCATAAAGTTACCATGGAGAAAGGTGCAGTGAAGCCTATGAAGAAACACCCATCATACAGCCAGTTTCTGCCTCTGTGGCTCCTCAGTATCTAAGCTATTGGGAGTTGCACTGTGGAAATTGCCACGAGGCAAAGCTCTCATCCTAGGAAGATGTTTTGTAGGAGAATTAGTCAGAAGGCTGTAACGTTTCCCTGACCTTCTGCCCCCCTTATATGAGTTTCTCCACAGAAAGGGTAAAATATGGATCATGGTTTATCTCAGGAATAGTGAAATTCTAATGGAGTCTACAGGGGTAGCTGGAGTATTGTGCCTTTGTTTCTTCCCTCCCTTTCTTCAATCATCTTAGATGCGCCAGAAAATGCCCATTACTTCAATAAAACAAATGAATACAAATAAAACTTCCTCTAGGACTTGCTAATGTTCTTCATCTGCATTACATAAGGCTTCTTTCTTGTTTGATGGGTTATTTAGGTACAGGGGTGTACAGAATGAAAATGTTTGCTATTACATTCTACCAGGATACAGATATATGAAAACAATGCTTATAGCATCCCATTAGTTTCATTAAGATTAAACACCAAATATAGTCTTACACATTTAACAATCACTTTGATCTACACTAATACACAAGTGAATTGGCCTGGCTTCCAGCTGTGAGTTTGTCAGTTCCCATCTGACACCTACTCTGCCAGTGTCCTAGATGTAAAAGCAGGTTACAAATGAGTTTTGTTTTGAATGTTAGGATTTATTCACAGGTTGAAATAGAATCCAGGAAGACTGAAGTTGAAACAATCATTTGCATAGAACACTGTGACAAATCCTTAGCTGGTGTAAATCTCCATAGTTCCATTAACTGAAGTAGAGATATACCAGTTTATATCAGCTGAGAATCAGGTTAACTGAGCTTACAAGAGCAAGCTTTCTTTCATTATTGGGATGATTTTAAGAGCTTTGATGTCAGCAAGTCTATTTCTGCTGAACAGCCAACAATATAATTCACTCCAAAATAGATTTTTTTTTAAATATATTTCTTTTGTCAATATGTAAATGTTATAATAATAAGCCTTTTTAGAAGCCCTAATAGCAGAAATCCACACATCATTTAACCTGTGAAGCCTCATTCATACAAGTAGTGCACTTACTATATTAAAATGGTCTTTTAAGACATTATGCAATTTAAAAAAATTGAAGGTAGAAAGAAACATATCTCCAGCACTTTAATTTAATTGTAACACAAAATGCTATATTAACTGCTGATCCACTGAGAAACACAGAGCCAGAAGAAAATATTGCCACTCAATAAAAGTCTTGGCAACTTCCCACTAAGTCCTGAAACACAATACATACACATCAAACAATCACTAATTTATTGGATCATTAGATAAAAAGCCAGAGCGATCTGAAGAGAGTGGCACTTATTCTCTTTCAAGCTGAAACATTTTGTGGTGTAATAAAGCAGCAGCAAATAATTCCAGCTAATAAGAATCTGCTAAATTTTCCTGCTTCCACCTGATATATTGTGAAGGGAAGTTCTATTTCTCTTCTTGATGGTGAAAGCACATTGATCCAAACAATTCAACTTTTCTACCCTTCTTTCAAAATCTTGTGTAAATGAGACCAAAGTCTCCCCCCAGTGGAAATGGGAAAGTTCCTCCAAAATAAAAAAATCTGCACACATGCATTCAAAAAAGCCTTGTGTATTCAGTGGTATTTGCAAAGTCCTTTACATTTGTATTCTGTGTATTTTTGTATGGATGATTTCTTTGGTTCATAAAAAGGAAATAATCTTATGAAAAAGCTAAAAAGCCAGCTTCTCAAGCTAACAGCTGTCACAGACTTGTATCTTCTGGGAATGGACACAGATAGGGAGACAACCCCTACTGATTAATGTGTTACACATACTTATGAGAATATGTTTGTGTCTAATCAGCCTGTGTCATTACCCACATATGTCTTTAATCTCCTTCTTCCTATTTAGAAGAGGTTGAGGCTCTGTCTACATGATGGCAATTCATACCGGTGTAACTACACAGACGGGGCTATCCTAGTACAAACCCCTATTGTAAACATGCTTTGCTGGCCCAAAGCAGAGCTTATACTGGGCCAGCGTACTTGTGGTTTCCCAACACACTGCATACATTCACCAAGCCACTTCTCTTTCTTTTCCAGTAACAGCAGTTGCGAGTGTCCTTCAGCTAGGGGAGTGGAGATAACCTCTGCTCTGACACTAGGAAGATGACCCTGAAGGTCCTCTCCAAGACAGACAGTCTGACAAATCAAAAATAATCTCATTGGGGAGAGGGGGTTACATTATAGAGGTGTATTTGTTTTCATGGGCTCGCTTTACGCTGTTTTTGCTGGAGTTTTACACGTACCAAAGAACAAACCCCAAACCGTACAATATATATTGTAATAATAGAAAGGGAGAAATAGATAGATTATGAGTTGGTTATGGGTGGGGGTGAAAAGGCTTGAAATATGAAAATTTGTCTGGTCTTTACAATGTATAGCACAGGCCAGATCCTCAGCTGGTGCAAACTGGCATAGCTCTGTTGGTATCAGCGAAGCTTTGTCAGTTTACACTAGCTGAAGATCTTGTCCTGTATTTAATATAACAAAAGATATTAGAGCACGCAGGTCCCATTTGAAGCCAGAGTCAGTTGAAGAACTCCATTTTCAACATCACCATTATGGAGTGCAACTAGGGTGACCAGCTGTCCCAATTTTATGGGAACAGTCCCGATACTGGGGGCTGTTTCTTACATAGGTGCCTATTATTCCCCACCCCCGTCCTGATTTTTCACACTTGCTATCTGGTCACCCTAAGTGCAACAGTATCTGAGTTTACAGTTTTTAAGTCATGACCACAACATTTCTAGCTGCAAGTACTAGACAGTTCGTCTTTTTTTCCTCCCCACAGAACAGTTGAATGGGGATTTGTTACACATTCATTTTCTTTTTTAAGCAAGAAATAATACCCTGAGACATAAGATGAAAATGTTAAATTGCTTGTATTGACTTTCTTTCAATGCTGGAGATAGATACAGCAAAAAGGTTTTCTTGTCAATAGAGTCCGTGAAAACTATACAACAAACAAAGCAATTCACACATTACCCTGACTTAGGTGAGTTGCACTATTTGGTAGCGAGCATGGGTTTGAAGTGAGTTAGATTTTCCGTGCATAAAGATTTTGCAGAATCCGGCCCCAAAACAATAGAAAGAATGAGGAAACGTGCCACATTTCTGGCCAGACTTAAGAGGTTATTTGGACTATCCAAATGCATAACATAGTGTATCTGATTCTCCATTGCTTTGCACCTCATGTAGTGATTTATACCAGTGTTAAGTAGGTACAAAATGCTGCCAAATCAGACAGAGTGCACAACAACTTTGCTTGCACTTAGCACAGGTAAAAATGACTACACAAAGTACAAGGTAATGGAGAATTAGCCCGGGTGCTTTCTGGCAGCAAAAAAAGGAGAAACAAAGCTTCCATTAATGAGGAAATCCTTCATGCAGGAGAAATCCCCAGGAAACATAAAGCTAACATAGTCAGTCATTTGACTCCCTAACCCACACAAATGGGTTGTTCAACCAGACACAGCTGGGCTGGGAGGAGGAGGGAGATGCTAGAGCCAATTGCCATTGTATTATAGCCCTGACTCGTAGGGCATAACCTACCTAGTCTAAATTATGCCTATGTTGGTTGATGTCCAATTGAACTGAAGAATGGACTGGAAAGATGACTTTGGGACACCTCTCTTCCTACCCATTCTGGATCCTGCACTAGTCACAGCTCAAAGCCCCAGAATCTGGCCCATTGTTTTAGAGCAGGTTAGAAAATGGAAAAACAACTTCACAAAGTTGAAGTTTTCTTTTTTCTTTTTCTCTTTTTTTGTGAAAGCATCAATATGGGCAGGTTAAAAATGGTTTTGTGAACTTTGGATCAAACGTTCTCAGAATGATCATATACAATTTTCATTTACAGAAAACCCAGTTTTCAGTAGACTGTTTAAAGAAAATCTGGGGTCTGACAAAAAAAATGTTGATCATTTTGATAATGTGTTTGATAAAAAAAAGTTCATTAAAAATGTCACAAAAATAAATAAAAAGCATTTTTTCCCCAAAAAACAGACTATTTTTCAACAAACATTTTCATTCAATATGTTTTGACATCCTGGGTAGTGTTCACCTTGGGTCTGATTCTGCAGTCCCAATGGAGGCAAAACTATTTTCGGCATTTTTTTTAAGTCAGGAGGGACCTACAAGGTAAAGGAGATGCAATACCACACTGAATATGTGCTCTGCAATTTCTTCTGTGTCTTTTCTAAATTCAGTAATTTTGTATTATTATTAAATGACATCACTGTCATCTACTACATTGTAAAGTCTGGTCAATGCTGAGAGGCTCAGCAACAAAAAACAAAGCTGTTTTAAGGGCTTGACCCTGCAAAGTGCAGGTTGACCTCATCTCTGACCAACTTCAATGGGTGCTCACCACATTACAAGATCAAATGTTAAAAGAGTTGCTGAGACATGCTGTAGTTACAGGGGCCTAAAGTCTCCATTATAATGCACCGTCTTTGCAATACAGGAAACTTCATTTAAGCAAAGTTATTGGTACATTTATTTTGGATGCCACTTTATCTAGACTTAGGGCATGGGAGGAGTAGCTCTTACATATGGAAGTAATTTATGTAGAGAGGGTAACCTGGATTGTGTGTGTTTTGGGTTACTCTGACTACAAACCACTTTTCTCCTACAAAGCGGTGGTTTCAGTAGCTCTAGTTCATTTACATGTTAATACAGTATATTAACTAAATAACCCATATCTAAACATCCCTGAAATTTGGGGATATAAAATCTGGATCTGAAACGTGTGGACTCTCGCTAGGGAATAAGGCAGAATATTATGAATGAGAGAGTCTGAAGTCAGGCTAATCGCTCTAAATCAGAACTGTATTTCTATGGCACTATCTCTTTAAGAGACGAGGTGGGTGAGGTAATATCATTTATTGGACCAGCTTCTGTTGGTAAGAAACAAAAGCTTTTGAGCTTACACAGCTGCTTCAGGTCATATTTCAATAGCCATGCTACAAAATCATGCTTCTTTGCAGGCTTATAAACACAATTTTACGGATAACAAGACTTATATATGTATAAAAAAAATCTCATAAATGACACTGAAGAGCAGGGAAGGTGGAGTTAAACACAGATGTGTAATATTGTGCAATGTCAAATCAAGCTGCAGACTTATTGTAATGTTGTGCATGATGTACATCTATTAATGTGGAGCTGTGCTACTAAATCTTCTTGCTTTGAAAGGGAAACAGTCTGAGTCAATACATCCTCAAATGCCCAAATACCTTAGTTGTTCCTTCTTACACCTTGCTTACCCTTGTCTCTCCAAGTATGCATCTCACTTTAATTTTCTTTGGGATACTTTGAATAGTGTTATCTATTCATTGCCCTTAATACAAACCTAGAGATACAATAATGGCTAAAATTCTTTAGAACTCAAGTAATTACAAAAGGTTTACAGTGATCAAAGACACCCTATTTTAACATTTTCTAACTATCCTCTCTATGTTTAATTAGGATGGTGGTTACACTCAGAATCAGGCCAAAGTCTACACTGCATATGCAAAATCTGATATCAGCCCATAAAGATTTACGGGCTGGTGTGCCGAATTCAGCACATTCAACTCATTTACCCCAGGCTACAATTACACAAATGATTTCATGTCCGTTGTTGGTAGTTACAGTCATGATTCTACTTAATGACCATACTTCCAGTGGAATCACTGGATCAGTATACAAAGGCTCCCATTAGCCAATCACAGGCCAGAAAAAGTCCTGTCCTCTCAGATCTTGACTAAAATCTGACAGACAGACACTTTTCTTGAACAACTGCATCACTCCTTTCAGCAGAAGCCACACCTTTGATCCTTTATTAAGTTTGACACTTTGCCTTTGATCAATTATTCCCTTAGGCCAATGGTTCTCAAAGCCAGTCACCGTTTGTTCAGGGAAAGCACCTGGCAGGCCAGGCCGGTTTGTTTACCTGCCGCGTCCATAGGTTCAGCCAATCATGGCTCCCACTGGCCGCGGTTTGCCACTCCAGGCCAATGGGGGCTGCAGGAAGCGGCGTGGGCCGAGGGATGTGCTGGCAAACCATGGCCAGTGGGAGCCGCAATTGGCTGAACCTGCGGACGCAGCAGGTAAACAAACCAGCCTGGCCCGCCAGGGGCTTTCCCTGAACAAGCAGCGGACCGGCTTTGAGAATTACTACCTGAGGCAAATGGGAAGAAAAAGCAGATCAGATTCTGGTGATGCCTTGTGTATACTCAGAAACTAGTAATATACTATTAGTAGATGAATTTCAGATATGGTAAATGGATCGGTTTCACTTCAGTGTTTATCTGACCTAACAAACATTTATTAATTTGGGTAAAACTCAGCAGCGTCACTTTACATGGCTACATGGGAACATTTTATTCAGCTTTGATTCACGTGGGTTTACACCCTCTGAGCCAGTTTATCAGTTGGTGTAAATCAACAGCTCCGATTTAAATGAAGAAATTACTGTAGTATTTACAACAGTTGAGGAACTTGCCCTGTAAAGGCTTTACATTTCATGTTCTGATAATCCAAAAACCTGAAACTGAACTGACATGTCCAAGCCATGAGAGAATATCAGTTTTACATGATGTTGATGTACAACTGTATGTTAGCCTAGGTTTGTTTAAGATTGGAAACAGATTCATATTGTCAAATAGGATTTTAACTTTGAGTTATTTGTGAAACCTGAAATTAGATGAGCTTCATGCTCTTGTAAATTCCCTTAAAACCTTTTTACATAACTACAGTTTATTGCTGTGTGGTCATATTACAACTGTTTAAATAATAAAAGTGTGACCCTTCTGCCAGGTGGAGCCAGCAGCAACCAGGGCCGGGTTCAAAATCTAAGGATTCCTTTCCATCAATACAACACAGAACCAGCTTGAGCCCCCACCCAGTAACCTGGGAAAATTACACACCACCCATGGGTGCTTCTGAGAGGTAATACTTCCTCTCTCACAAGCACAGAGTTTGAGTGTAGAAAATAAACTTTTAATAAAAGGAGGGAAGTAACTCGGCATTAATTTAGGAAAACACCACAAACAGGGTTCATAAACAAAAAACATGAGCAAGACCCACCCCCAAGTAAGTTGGGCAGTGCCCTTTTCCCACCAGGTTCTTAAGTCCAGCAACCCAAGTCCCTTTAGCATGCCCATCCCTTCTCTGCACCCCACTCACAGTTGCTGTCCTTGGTTATTGGAGCCCCAGAGTTCAAAGGTCCAGCTGCAGAGTTCACCTCCCACCTTGGGTGGAGGTAAGGAGGCACTTTACTCGCTCCGCTGCTCGCTACACCTCTCTGCGTCACCAGCCCCGCGTTTGTCAGCCAACTGTCAGTCAGCTTATGCTGCCACCTGCCTCTCTCTGCTGTGACCTTTGCACATCAGTCTTAGTGATTTTCAGCTCTTTGTAGGCTGGGCAAAAACACTGCTCCATCTCAAGTGCTTTCAGCTCTCAGGGATTGTCAGCTCTGGGCAGAAACAGTCCAATTACATCTGATTTTTAGCTCGAATTGAGCATTTAAAATAGCAAAGAGGCTCCTAAGGAAGACTATTTAGCTCTATTCTTTGAACAGTGGGGAGGAACAGGTCAAACCAGTCTGGGGACTCCTAGGGAGAATCCACACATCTCCTGGCTGGGACATCTGTCCCCATCCCTCTTACTGTCACAGGGCTCTGGCATTTGAGCTCCTGGCTTAACAAGGTCCTTTTTGCTGAAAGTGACCCCCCTCATTTGGGACAGATTACGCACAGTCCTGCTTCCCTGTATTCCTACAATAATTTCAACATTTTGGTAACAGCATTTCACTAACCCGGCATTCAGTATTAATGTGATTTGTACCCAACACCAGCCAAAATTGATTACTTTGACACTGCTCTATGTGCTGAATATCTAAGCAGAGCAGGGACAAACTGTATTTATATAAACACACCCAAAGTCTCTCCCCCTCCCAGCTAGCTGTCAGGGGAACATTCATTCAGACCCTGCTTACATAAGCATTGATTCACTGCAACTATGACCCTGGGATTGGTTCTTCATTCTGTTACACCAATATTTCTATAGTGAGATTCCACTGAGAATCAGGTCCTTAAAGTGAAATCCATGTCAGTGCACTGGGCCTGTACAAGGCCTGTATGTCACTTAAACCTGAGAAAGTTTAAGTGGGATTTATTTGGTGTGCAACCTTATGGGTCTTCTGCACAAGGGGTGAATGTCATCCTGAATTTGTTTAATTTCTGTAAGTCTTTAAAGGAAAGAGTTACTGTAACTTTATTAGTTCTACTCTCTAGTGAAATAGTTACAGCAAAGTTTGCCAGGACTCCTCTGCTCTATAAAACTATGGTGGATTACACTACTAAAAGGCAGTATGTAACTGTAATGTATCTGCATTGCATCACTACTATTCCCTTTGTCTTGTATTTCTGAAACTACTATAAATTAAACATTAACAACTGAAATAATGCTGTATTTAATCTTAATCAAATAGATTACAAACTTGAGTAATATGCCATTTGCAGAAATCCATTTTATACCAACATCTGGTAATTTGTGAAGGAAAAATCCTCCAAATAGTCTCAGTAATGATTGATGAGTTAAATTATATTGTATTTTGATACTGTGTTACTAAATCATAATTTATGGGATATAGTAGCTTACCCCAGCAATTTTACTGTCCTTCCAGTGGATGTTCCTTTGACCTTTCCTCAGATTTGCAAAATGTGTGCACATTTTCAAACTTTCATTGTATCTCACTGTGCATATTTTATTCTGTTATAAATTGCTTTGCTTACATAAATCATGCTCCTTGGGTTGTATATTAGTCATTTCATAAAAGACAAGAGCAATTTGGTCGGTAATCTAATACTATTTTGCAAGGATAAGAAAGGCAGGTATCTCTGAAATCTGCCTGACCTCATTTAATCTGCCTCATCTCAAATTTGACCTAATCAAACCTTCTTTATGCAACTAAGTATCAAATTGAAATGCTTAATTGTTGTTCAGATCATGTAAATATTTGAAGCTGTTTTATGGGCTGATCTGGCAAACAGTGTACTTTTTATCCTTAAGATCACCACTCAACAAACCCTACTCACAAACGCAGAATAAGAATGTGGTTATTTCCTGTGCAATCCCTGACATTCTAACAAAGAATATTTTAAAGTTTTGTTTAAACACTTTTATTTAGTATCAGATTGCAACCCCCTTACTCACACTGGGGAACTTTTCTATGAGTAATCCCACTGAAGCCAATGGGTCAGCGAGGCTGGTCAAAGTCTGGCACTTCATAACTGTATGAATAGGGTTGCATGTGTAAAGCCATAGAGAAAACTATTTCTACTTATAGATGAGCTTCAACAGTCTAGTATTCACCATCTTTAAAAATACTGAGCTATTTTTAATAGAAACTCCATCTTTTTTCCATTAAAAATGGAAAACCTCCCCAATTTCCTTTATAAGAAAAATGGCATCTACAACAGGAAATACCCAGAAAATTTCAGAGCTGCTTCTGTGAGAATAGAATATTTATGGAGAATGTCGTTAAAAAGCTAATTTCAGTCTTTTTTTGTCTTTTTTTTTTAAATTACTGCTACTGGAGCTCTTCACCGTATCAGGAGAGAGCCTGACAGTTTAGTGTTGGTGGGTGAAGGGGAAAAAAAAAAACACACAAACCAAAATACCTATCTGCAGTGAATGATTTTATTTAAGGCTGACAATGATGAAATGGTAGGGGCCAGGCTACAATTTCTGCCCCTTCATTTGTCTTTGTTGATAAAATGAGCACTGTCACAGGCTGAGAAGGTTGAACTCACAGCAAATTTAATGTGACTCTGTTTAGCTGCACATTGAACAAGTCTGCACACAACCAAATGATAAATGCAGAAAGTACAGTGTCTTCTCTTCCTCCTGTTTAATAAAAAGCTTGTTATTTCCTAGCTTTTCTTGAAAAAAGTCCTATATAAACCTCCTAAGAAAATCTTCCAAAAATACCATCTGTTACCTACGGTCAGATTATGGCATGTCCATACAGGAGCATTACGTACCTCTTTATATGTCCCTTCACCAGAGATGTTACTCTGCCTCCTGTACAGGTAGGTGAGGAGTGGGCAGAGCAGTGGCTCCACCTCCTCAATGTACCATTCAGTGCGGTTGCATTGGCATGCTGGGGGATGTAGGCTGTGTCTGTGTAGAAGGCTGACACATGGTACATGCCACTTCGAGCAGACAGAAAAAGGGGGGATTGTTAGGATATAGATATTCAGGCCTGTCTGCAAAAGCCTGTACTTTAAGAATTTAGGGGTATTCTTATCACTTGGCTAGTTCTAGAGGTATAAAAGAAAGAATCAAAATCACTGTCTGCTGGTGTAAGGGCCCTCTCTTACTGTGACTGTTTGAGGCCCTGTTTTTAGGCTAAGGCCTTTGGCTAAGCAGCAGAGGCAGCCATAAGCCAGGAAGCGACCGGTCACATCCTCACATTCCAAACTAGTCACATTGAAAGAAAGTGCTATTGGGCTGTTAGGAATACAATCCTGTCCTGATAGTGCCTATCACCTCCAGAGAAAGGGAAGTGCCTAGAAAATGTAAAAAGAAACTTAGTTTGATAGCATCCTGTCTGGCAAGAACTCACTTATCAATAGCTGGGATGTGAAATCCTCACTTCTGTATTGTTTTGTCATTATAGTTCCCACTTTGCTATTGTTTGTCTGTATAATCTCTGTCTGGTTCTGTGATTGCTTCTGTCTGCTGTATAATTAATTTTGCTGGGTGTAATCTAATTAAGGTGGTGGGATATAATTGGTTAGCTAATCATGTTACAATATGTTAGGATTGGTTAGTTAAATTTCAGTAGAATGATTGGTTAAGGTATAGCTAAGAATATTACTATATAAATTAGGGGCAAACAGGAAGTAAGTTGGGATTCGAAAATAAGGAAAAAGGAACTTGTATTTAAGCTTGCTGGAAGTTCACCCCAATAAACATCGAATTGTTTGCACCTTCGGACTTCGGGTATTGTTGCTCTCTGTTCATGTGAGAAGGACCAGGGAAGTGGGAGAGTGAAGGAATAAGCTCTCTAACAGGGATAGACTGTGACTCTGAGACAGAGTGGCCAAACCACAATTTAATGATGTGGAGCAGTAAAAAAAATAAAAAAGTAGACGATTTCCTCCAGTCAGTCCCACCACTTTCCATATCCATAAATACTTAGTTAACACATGGGCAATATACTATTATAATCTACAATCTTATTATAATTTTGAAGTAATTGACCATCTGAATGCTCTAAATATGACAAATGCTTTACAATACCCAGTTCTATTCTAGTATAAAGGAAATACACCTGTTCATGCCCAATTTCCCCAAAACTCCAGGAGGCCTCAAAAGCGTTCAGTGAGTCAGCAGCGAAACCTCAGTAGGAAAGTGTAACCAAGTTCCCAGCCCAACTCACCCTCTCTCTGGCTAGCTATGGCATTGCAGCACCCTTGTCTCCATGTCCCCCACTGTCCTTTGGCCTACTCTAGCTACAGGAGAGTCCTGGTCCCCCAGCCAGACCACTTTACAAAGTCCTTCCCCTTTCTGGGGATCCCAGAGTCCTTTACCAAAGTCCAACAGAAATATGTACACAACCTTCAACCATCTGGGCTCAGCTGGCAGCCACCTCATCACACATGTGCCTCTGCTGCTCTAAACTGCCCCTCCTGTCTAACCCTTGGCTTCTGTGCTAGGTCCCAGGGGCTGGCATACTGTACCGCCCTCTCTCCTTTCCTCACTCAGTGGTTCAGGCAGGTTACAGATCCTCAGGACCCCTATCTCCCATCAGGTTCCATCTCATAGCTAGCTCACCCAGCTCTTTATTGTGAAGATGTGTGTGGTGGGGCTTTCCCTCAGCCAGGCTTCATCTCTAATTAGGTCTGGTCCACCCTCCAGGTGCAAGAAGGCAGGTTAATTGGCTTTGCAGGCCCATACAAAACCTTCCATCACATACGTGGGCTAAATACCTTATCACAGAAACCCAGACAGGAGGCTCTGAAAATTATGGCTTCCTAATTCCCAAGGTGACAGTATAGTGAAGAGATATGGGCAGGCTTTGGAAAGGCTGGACGTTTTCAAGGAACTTGCAACCCTTGCAACTTGCAAGGAACTTTACTTGCAAGTAAAGAGAATGCCAGGCCACACTGCAAGGTGGCTGTCTTTAAACGGGCTACAAAAAGAGGGGGGAGGGATAGCTCAGTGGTTTGAGCATTGGCCTGCTAAACCCAGGGTTGTGAGTTCAATCCTTGAGGGGGCCATTTAGGGATCTGGGGCAAAACTTGGGGATTGGTCCTGCTTTGAGCAGGGGGTTGGACTAGATGACCTCCTCAGGTCCCTTCCAACCCTGATATTCTATGATTCTATGAATGTGGCCCCTGTAAAATCATTCATTCAGTTGAAAAATCTGCTTACCATTGTTATCCATGGGTACAATTCAACCTGAGGGAGCATAATCACATGTGACTCAAGGAGGCATTTCAGTTTACAAAAATTCTGTCAATAAGTGCATTACCATACTATATTTCAACTGAACCTTAGTATTTAAATGAGAGTCACAGAACGTACTTAACTAGGAGATATTTTTATCATCTGGGAGAGAGAATTAAGTCTCGTGTACATGGATTTTTTTTTCAGTATAAGCTAAGGTGTGATTTGAAACAAATATAATTATACTCGTAGAACCCCTGTGTAGACACTTGTCCTGTGATGTGAATGACTTTAAAAAACAAAACAAAAAAACCGCAACATTGTTATTTGGGAGGCAGTTTAAACTAAACCAAAGAATCCACTTTTACACTGAAATAAGAGTGTCCACATTAGGAGGTTATATCAATATAAGTATATCTATCTATCTATACCTTCCTACTTCTAGTCAGATTATAAATACACACCAAAAGACCGGCCTCCCTTATGGTATTTCAGAGGTTTCAGTTCCAGCCACAAGCAGAACCAGGAATGCTAAGGAGAATTAAAGTAAAAATAACGAGGAAAAAAGTTAGCCAATCCTTTTTTAATTATAGAAATTTATACAATTCTAATTATAGGCAATGTTGTTTAGTCAGTTCTTATTTTATCCAAAAGCAGGTCACACATTGCTAATCCATATGAAAAGTATAGGGGTCACAGCCAAAAAGGGAGGTACAGAGAGGGTATAAAACAGGGAAAGGTTCAACAAGCTATATCCAGACATTCAGATACTACACATGTAAGAATGAAAAGAAAAACAGGACTAACAGAGAACTCAAACTGAGACCACTAAGAAGAGTACAGATGCAAAGCTGGAAATATGGTACTTTTCAGATTTCTACATGGTTCCCCAAACTATAACACACACACACACACACACACACACTATAATATAAAATCCATCTAATGTGAAGGACACCAAAGTTTCTCCCCTTAAGAAATAATGAGAGATCCTTAATTTACCTTACAGTATCACTTGGGTCTTTTCCTAACATCCCAGATGGCTCTCCTAGATGGGACTTCTAGTTCTCACCTTTTGTTACTTGAACTCTCCCTATTGTCCAACTTGCAGTCCTCGTAGCATAATCCACAGAAATCCAAAATTAATATTTCATTCATGCTATGTCATTTCTGCCGGAAAGAGTTGATGATATACTTCCTCTGTGTTATAATTTGTCATTGCAGACTATAAAGCAAATACCCAAATTAATTAGTGCTGTTACAAAGTGTTCCTTTCCTTCTACTTACATATTCAACTTCATATCACTGTTGACTCTAGTTTCCAGAATGTATAATCATTTTTCTAGTGCATATGCACTCTATCCGGTAAATCTCTCCCAGACTCTCCCAGGCAGTGGCTTCCAGGAGACAGAGCATGTATTATTTCAAGCATGCCAGGGTAAGCTGTAGCAGCCACTGCATGGCTTATGGAAGCCATTAGGTAGGAACAGGCTCTGGGAACAACTTGGTTCCAGTGCATTTCTCCACATCACCCATGCTTGGGTCTAGCTATTTGACAAAGATGCAGGGGCAGAGGAGCCATAGTGAAGGCATTTGCACAGAAAAATGTCACTGTAAAAGAAGGATCTCTGTCATCGGAATTGTATTATATACTGCATTGCAATATATAAACTAAACAATGTTTCAGCTTCAGAGTTTCACTCTATTTAAGTTTATCATAGGTGGATTCCATTATGTATACATAAAGGTACAGGCAAGGAGACAAAATTAAAAAGGATGAGATGTACTTCCTTTTCCCCCTTTTATGCTTGCGTTTGGACTTCCGTTTCCTTGCCACATTCTTTTGCTAGACTGTGTAGTCTTCATCTTCAGTAGTCTCAGTGTCTCTCACACATAGTCAAATCAGCATTGACATTTAATAAAATATATGACAAATATCTTTCAATGTCATCCACTGTTTATGTCCCTGTGTGGATAAGGGAAAACACCCTCTTTCAGCATATTGTTAAGTCCGTAGCAGTTTAAACAAGGCAAGATACCTGTATTACGGCATCATAGAAAGTATGGCATCCTCAATCCTTATGTCAGAATGCCAGTTATTGGAAATTACTTCCGTTTGTTTTGTTAAAAGGGTTAATGTTGCTACTGTCGGAAAAGGGAATTCCCCTCTCTCTCCTATGGATTCTTTAGGCTACTGTTTCTCAGGCTATATGTTCTACTTTCACTACTGCTCTAACAATCTCCTTTATGTATAACCCCTCAGGATAAAAAGTATCTGTCATTGTCTTTAATGTTAATGGGCATTCTTGGGGATTCTTAATAATCCTCTTGACCCTGAAAAACCTGCTATATGGCAGACCATTAATTAGTAGGTTGGAGTGAAAAGAAGTAGCATTTAGAATATTGTTCCTGTCTGATTTTTTAAGGAATATTCTCACACTTAGTTTGTCCATATACATTTCTTGGTATTAAATCCAGACAATTCGCTTCAGTGGGATTCAATGAGATAGCAAATGTGATTGATGTATATTATTTAAATAACCTATGAACTATTTAGGTTGGACTATCTTGACTTCTCTTTGAGAAAAAATAATATTGTTTGTACCTTTGATCCAAACCAAATTAGAGTAGAAATGATTCCATGTTCACAGAAATAAGTGCTTTCCCTTTGTTCCACGTATAAATTCACATAAAGCTGGGCTAAATCTTAACCTATCCTTGGTGCCAATTTTCTGGAAGTAAAATTTTCTGCATAACACAGGCTATGTAGTTCTCTTATACTGGACTAACAGTATCATTCAACTAATACATTTTACAAGGGAACCCACAAATTCTGGATCCAAGCAATAAGGTCAAATTCACTGTTGGCATAAGTGGGTGCAACTACACTTACCTCAGTAGAGTTTCACTTATTTATGCTAGGTGAAATTATCCTGGTGCTCCGGACAGGACAAGGTGTATGTACCATTTTAAGTTCTAGTTAAATCCTCAAAACATGAGGTATGTGAAATAAAAATGATACATAGGCCTGGTGGTGTCCTCTTGCATAGGAGTATATTTTATCCAGGATTAATTTACCCCACTTTTTTCTACTGTCTTCTCATCCATCAATTGCTTCATTTTTTCACTACAATAACCTGAGATTTGGTGCTTCACGGTGCTCATGGTGCTTCCCAGTAGTATAAGGGCCCTACCATCAATCAAACCCTGACCCCGCCCCTTGACCCCTTAGCCCCGCCCCCTTGACCCCTCAGCCCCGCCCCTTGGCCTCTTAGCCCCACCCACCGGAAGTCCCGCCCCATGGGTTATTACTTCCGGGGTCAAGGCTGCCACATGACCGGAAGCAAGGTGTGTCATGTGACACCCACCCCACCCCTTGACCCCTTTAGCCCCACCCCTTGACCTCTGCCCCCCCCCACCGGAAGTCCTGCCCCATGGGGTATTACTTCCAGGGTCAAGGCTGCCACGTGACCGGAAGCAAGGTATGTCATGTGAACCCTCTAACAACTCCTCCCACTGCCCTCTACCAATCAGGATGGGTTTCGCCCCGTAGGACTTCCCCCCCAAGAGGAGCTTTGACCAATCAGGGCGAGTTCCGGAGGGGGGTGTCCTCTCCGGAAGTGGGTCTTGTGACCCCTCTAACAACTCCTCCCCCCCCCACCAATCAGGATGGGTTTTGCCCCGTAGGACCTCCCAGAGAGGAGCTTTGACCAATCAGGGCGAGTTCCGGGGTGGGGGTGTCCTCTCTGGAAGTGGGTCTTGTGACCCCTCTAACAACTCCTCCCCCCACCCCGCTACCAATCAGGAGGGGTTTTGTTCCGATAGGACCAAGAGGAGATTTGACCAATTAGGATGAGTTCCGGGGGCGGGGTGACCCGTCCGGAAATGATTCGTGTGACCCCTCTAACAACTCCTCCCACCAACCTCTACCAATCAGGCTGGCCCGAGAGCAGATTTGACCAAAATAGGGCAGGTTCTGGGATGGGGTGAACCACCCAGAAGAGGGGCGTATGACCCCTCTGCCAATCAGAGCGCAGCACCATCACCCCATAAGGCCCAGCGTCGGGCAGAAGAGGCTGTCTTTTACCAAGAGCGCGTGTTTTAGAAATCGTGGAAACATGGACTCCTTCACCACCCCCGTGAGAACTTCGGACTTTGTTTTAGACCCGAAGGCCTTTGGACTTGTATGGAGAAAGCGCTACATCAGCGAGAGTTCTGAGGAGGGCCCTTTGGCCCAGCCGTTGATGGACACACCGGAAACCGACCCCGAAACCCGGCTGCTTGTGAGGCCCCACGATGAGCGTGATGGCCTCTTGTTGTCCACCCCCCGAGAGGTGGAAGGTGATCACGGCTTGGGGGAGTTACGGGCGGACAAGGTGAATGAAAAAGACGTGGCTCAGGTAAATGAATGTTTAAGAAGTGACGGTCGGGGTGGGGGTGTGTAATGGGGGTGGGGGGGGGCTAGGAACCAGGGATTGTGTCAATCAAAAACCAAGCAGTGGTGTGCTTACGCTGTTTCTTTTTTGAAAAAAAAAATCTCTCAACAGCTCGATGATGCCTTTCTGGAGGCCTTTGAGAACTTACACATCGGTAGCCCTGTGGGAGTAAATGTATCATGCGTCAGCTGTTTTTGCTCATGTCTGAGACACAGATCTCAAGAGGAAAAGGACAAAATGGAAGAATGAACCAGCACAGACACCCTCATGTTAGGAGTCATGGCGTCCATTTTTACAGGCGGTTGTAAAAGGTTGTTTTAAATCAGGCGATTAATAAAACTTATTTAAACGTGTTAATATGAATGTTGTCCCCCACCCACACTTGTGTTAGTAAAAGATGGTACCAGTAACAGTCATGTCTCCACAGGCGGCTCTTTTAAAGAAAATATATTACAACCCCGGGGAAGTTGGGAGCTTTGGCGGGGTGAACCCTCTTTTTCAAGTGGCCAAAAAGCATAGTAAAACTTTAAATAGAAGACAAGTAACAGCTTGGCTTTCAGACCAGGATGCTTATACTTTACACAAACCGGCTCGAATACGTTTTAAAAGAAACAAGACCATTGTTTCAGATGTGGATGCGCAATGGCAGGCAGATTTGGTGGATATGCACCAGTTCTCCAAACAGAACAGCAATTTTAAGTACATCTTAACAGTGGTAGACATTCTATCCAAATATGCCTGGGCCTTAGGCCTAAGGGACAAGACGAGTGGTGAGGTATGCAAGGCCTTTAAAGCTATTTTTAGCGAAGGGCGTGTGCCTCAAAAATTACAAACCGATCGGGGGAAAGAATTTTTAAACAAACCCTTAAGCAGATTGTTAAAACGGCATGGCATTCACCATTTTGTTACTAATAATGAAGTCAAAGCAGGGGTTGTGGAGCGGTTTAACAGAACTTTAAAAACTAGGATGTGGAGATATTTTACAGCCCATAACACCTTTCGCTACATCGATGTGTTACCTGACTTTATAAAGAGTTACAACCAGAGCTTTCACAGAACTATACATACCAGACCCGCTGATGTTAACCCTTCAAATTCTCTGAAGGTATGGAAAATGGTTTATGGAGATGATTTTAAAATAAAACCGGTTGTTGCCCCTTTTCGAAAAGGCGACCACGTGAGACTATCTAAAACCAAAGGAGCTTTTGAAAAAGGTTATGAACAGACATTTACCGATGAGATATTCATAGTGGATGAAGCCTTAACCAGGGGTCAGAGACCTGTATACCGATTAAAAGACTACGAGGGTGAGACAGTTACTGGATCTTTTTACCTTGAAGAATTACAAAAAGTAAACCCCAAACGAGACAGGATTTACAGGGTTGAAAAAGTTCTAGCGGAGAAAGGAAAAGGGAGAAAAAAGCAACTACTGGTAAAATGGTTGGGGTGGCCTGATAAGTTTAACAGCTGGGTGAAAGCTTCTCAACTCTGTGACATTTAGACGCAAACAACAAACAAACAAAAGTTATTCCTCCCCGCAAAGTCAGAGAAGATGAGCGACGGCGGGTTTTACATTACTTTGCCCAGCAACGCCAGCGCTGCAGTTTTTCCCCAAAACACCAGCTCGAACTTTACAATACGGCTAATTAAGCCCTTGGATCTCCGGGGTGCCTGGGAGGTGGGGTTAGTGGAAATACAATACCCGCACAGCTGGAACACTATCAACGAAGACACCCCTTTTGAAGTCACCTTTGGAGATATGGCATGGAGTTTCATCCTACGACGAGGTTATTACGCGTCCATACCCGAATTACTGGATCATATGAACAGTATCATAGCTCGTCACCCCGGACCGCCTGAGATGGTCATGAACTATGACCCTGTGGGTAGAAAAATTAGACTTAAATCCGCCGCTTTTACTTATATGTTTTCTACCAGTGGGGAGCTAGCTAACATTCTGGGCTTGGGCCCCAAACACAGCGTCCAAAAATTCCCTTTCTCGGCAGACATTACAGGGGGTTTTAATTCCTTGTATCTGTACACGGATATCGTAGAACATCAGTTTGTGGGGGATTTTTCTGTTCCCCTGTTACGTTGTGTCCCCGTCCAAGGAAGGAACAACGAGTTTGTCACCATCACCTACGATAAACCTCATTACGTCCCTATCAGTAAACACCACATCGACACAATTACCATTGAAATAAAGACAGATCAGAACAAAAGCGTCTCATTTCGCTTTGGCAAGGTGATCATCAAGCTACACCTGCGCCCCCGGAGAGAGCGAGTTTTCTAAAAAAGCAAAACAGTATTATGGCGATCCTAAAAAATTACGGCGACCCCAACGTCTACAGAAACTATTACAAAGCCCAGGCGGGATACGCCCTTCCCGGATATCATGGGGCCCCCGTGATGTATGGGGCAGGCGTGGGTGGAATATTCCGTAGCCTCTTTCGAAAAGCCGTACCGCTTTTGAGGAGGGGGCTAGAGATTATTAAACCCCACGTAAAAACCGCCGCTCAAAACATAGCTAAAGACGTGGTAGGTCACGTCTCCCGCGCTGTTCTGGAGAAGGTGGGGAACACAGCTTCACAGGAAGGATCGGGGCTGATGTACATTAAAAGGAGGAAGAAGAGAAAGAGAAATGCGTCATACCCGCGACGCGCAGGTCCCCCGAAACCCTTTAAAAGAAGGGCTTTGACCCGCAGGGTCGGCCATAAGCGAAAGTCCAAGAGGAAGCCTGGGCGAAAGAGGAAACACTCGCCGGCTGATACAAGAGATATATTTTAATCAACATGGCTTTCGTTCACTGCGGGTCTGAAGAATGCACCAAATCCGAATTAGACTTGTTCCAAATAGCCCCTACGCAGACCAGCATTGAGAAAAGCATCTACATTGAGGTGCCACCTCTGTCGGCCGTTACGGAGTCTGCCCCCATTGACTTCTTTATAGCAGGGAATGGCGTAGATTATATGGATTTAAACAACACACTGCTGTACCTGTGTTGCAAGATTGTAAAAGGAGACGGAACTGAACTCAACGCGGGTGCCGAGGTGGGCCTGGTGAATTACCCAGTGGCCTCTATTTTTAGTCAGCTGGATGTCACGCTCGGAGACCGTCTTGTAAGCCAAAGCAACAACTGTTACCCTTACAGGGCCTTTATAGAATCGGTGCTCAATTACAGCAACGACACCCTCGCCACGCAATTTTCCGCTGGCCTCTTTTACAAAGACACTGCCGGACAACAGGAAGACACAGACTTGGATGGCGAGAATCTAGGGTTTGTGAGGCGTGCAAAGCTGACCGCTCAAAGCAGAACAGTAGAGCTTCTGGGTCATCTACACAGCGACCTGTTTTTTCAAGAAAAACTATTGTTGAACGGAGTGGATGTGAAAATTAAACTGACGCGCAGTAAAGATCCTTTCTGTTTAATGGGCAGCGGAACCGAAGGCTTTAAACTGCGCATTCTATCAGCATCCCTTTTTGTGAAGAAAGTACGTGTGGCCCCGAGCGTCCGTCTGGGGCATGCCGAGGCCCTGCTTACCGCTAATGCCAAATACCCCGTGGACCGTGTGGGAATGAAAGTGTTTAGCATCCCTGCGGGCAGCAGGGTCAGTAACCAGGAGAACCTGTTCTTGGGACAGTTGCCCAAAATGCTTGTCCTGGGGTTCGTGGATAATGATGCCTTTAGCGGAAGTTACGCTAAAAATCCCTTTCATTTTAAGCATTACGATATTAATTTTGTGGCCTTGTATGTGGATGGTGAGCAGATACCGACCAAGCCTCTGCAACCAGACTTCGAGGCAGGACGCTGCGTGAGAGAATACATGAATCTGGTACAGACGGCCGGTAAACACATGAAAGATCGTTCTCTGTTAATCGACCGTGAGGAGTTTGCACAGGGTTACACCATGTTTGCCTTTGACCTGTCCCCCGACCAGGAATGCGCCGATCACTATTCCCTGATTAAAACCGGGAACCTGAGAGCAGAAATTCGTTTTGGGAAGGCTTTAACCATTACCGTCAATATGATCGTGTATGGGGTTTTTGACAACGTCATAGAGATAAATCAGAGGAGAAATGTTCTGTTTGACTACATGTGAACATGGACACCGTGCAGCTCTCACGTGTCTTATCAACAGACCCTTACACGAAAAAGAATTTCTTAGACGTGTTGCCCTGCGATTGGCTCCCTGGCGGCAAGCTGTCTCAGAGACCCCTAGGTTTGGTAGTCAACACACATCCACACAGCCGACCGGGTGAACACTGGCTTGCCGTGTATCTGGTGGAGCGTAACCTTGGAGAGTTTTTTGACTCATACGGGCATCCCCCGAACAGTGTGTTCTTTCCTAAAAGCATTATGAAATTTTTAAACAAAAATGCCACAGACATTGTGTTTCACAACAGACAATTACAAGACCCCAGCTCCGTTGCCTGCGGCTATCACTGCGTGTTTTTCTTACACCATCGTAGCAAGGGTTTATCTTTTGACCGGATTTTAAAATTGTATTCTAATGACTTAGTGCAAAACGACCGGATGGTGATGAATTTTGTAAAAAATAAATTTAAATACTTGGCCATGCCTAGCCTTGCTCAAAGCATGTTTCAACAAGCCCAGACATGCGTATCTTGCAACGATTTTCATAGTCATGTTACCCAATAAAGCACCCCAGGTGGGGAGTTTAAAGACAATCGATGTTTGGCGTGGTTTTTTTTTAAAAAAAACAAAACACAATGACCCAATTCAGAAATGTTTTATTTAAAGCAAAACATTACCAGTTTTAAAAAAAAATGGAACGTGAAAAAGATCACAAACTGAGCCATTCGGCTCTTTTAGCCAATTTTCGTTTTTTAGATGGCAAAAAAGGGGTCACTGTTTCTTGGTCCACACCGGTGTCGGCGATTGAGCCCTTGAGGCGTTCCAAAAGATCTCTGTTGGTCGCGTTGCCCATGATGGAAGATGGCATGTTCAGTTCCGCCATGGCATTCATAAACACATCCCATCCTTTAGGTACATGTCTGCTAGGAACAGAGCGCGTCTGGGTGACGGCCCTGACTAAGTCGAGCATGTTAGAACCATTAACCACAGAGCCTTTGTACACAAAAGACCCTTTATCGGTCCATGAAGAAATGTTTTTATCTTGGCTCAGCTTATTTAGCAATACTGATGCATTTTTCTTATAACGCTTATTCACGTTATCCAACACCTCCTGAGCAACAGAGTCTGAGGTCTTTGGTGTTTCGGAGGGTTTGGCAGTCACACTCTGTTCCTGTTCTGGTAGAAACAGACTTAGTTTTCCTTTGTCCACATCGCTCTGCTTCACGTACGTTAGGTACCTTTGAAGCACGGTGCTGTAAAGTTTAGCCTTTTCATATTCACCTAAGTCAGTTCTTTGAAGAACAGATTTCATTTCAGCATCCAGTAAGCGAGTTGCAGTCGTTCTGATATTTTCCTCTGCCGGAGGGGGAGCACTTAATTGCTCCAACTGCCGGCTGGGCACCAGGTACATTTTTTCTGCATACTCCATTATCGATTAGTTAAAAGCCCCGTTATCAGAGGGATAGCAAAACTTAACAGGGGTCCTATAAACCCCCCAGACTGCTTCACCAGACGCTTCTTTCTTTTAAGTGAAACCCTTTTATTACACAAAGTTTTTATAAGCGTGTGTTTCTTTTTCAGCACACGCACTTGCTTCGGTGTTAAAGGTACGTTTCCTTTTAAGGTGTTGAGCGCTATTTCTGAGATGGCTGCTACTAGATCGTCAGAGGCCGAGCACAGTATAGCCCTCCTTTGCTGTGGGGACGATTTGCTAAGTAATTTTAAAAGGCCCAGGTTTCTTTTCACGCAGCTAGACATGTTTTCAGTCAGCAACCCCGGCTGCTAAAAAGGGACCTGCCAATAATTCATCTCTTTTTATACAGGGCTGTTGTTCTTTTTAAAGTATAAACTGCCGGCCAGTCTGGAGGGAAAAGACCAGTTCTTAGCCTATAAGCTTCTGGTGTGGAAGCATTTAAATCCACCACCAGGTAGCCATAAGGCCTTTTGGTAGCATCCTCAAAAGCTTCTAGAAAGAACTGAGCTTTGCCGGGGTACATTTGCCGAGCGAGTGTAGCAATTTGTAATCTGTCCCTGGGGTTTTTGAACAGAACCATGTATTTTGTGTTTAGGTTAATAGTGCGACTCTTTTTTCCCTGGCAAAATACGTTCTGAACTATATACATAATGCTCAGGTTCCTGTGATGCACGTACTTGGTAAAGGCTTTCTCGATTTCATCGCTTTCACAAGCGGAGTTCATCAGATCGTCTATGATAATCATGTTCACTTTATTGGTAGGAAACAAACGGTCATCGTCAAAAGCATCAGGCAGACCCTCCACAAAATTGATAAAGGGGTATTTACAGAGCAGTTCTTTATACAAGGGTTGCCAACAACTGTAACACCACACAATATTCTCAGGCGTAACAGACAATGTTTGTTTGGCATTATCCAATACATTTTTTATAAAGTAACTTTTCCCGCAGTTGCTAGGCCCCGCGAGAATTGCAGAAAAGGGGTGTCTCCACCTCGTATCCATTTTTCAAAAACCGTAGGGCAGGGTTTTAAACCCTTCTCCTAGGACCCTCTTGTTGTAAACGACTTTCTGTGTTTTTTTAAGGGTTTTTGTCTCTATTTGCCACTGATTTTTGTTTCTGATTTTCTGATTTCTTACAACAGAGGGTTGCTGCACCTCTATCTTTTTTGAGGGGTTCTCTCGCAGACCCGTGCAATAGTCCAGGACTAGATCTTTCAAACTGTCAAAGTTGATCTTTTCACAGTTTGCTACGTTCAGGGTAATACCTTTGACCTTCATACAAGCCTTTCCTCCCGACAGTTTGTACCCGTATGTTTTTGGGCCTGCCGACACAAACTCGGTGATGTGTTGATCTGGTGGGATCTCGCTCGTGAGGTCCCCTAAATAATCCCCCAGAGGGGGATTCCAGGCCCCCTCCCTTTTCACAAATATCACAGAGTCAGTGTCGTGGTACAGGCACCGCTCTTGCAATCCGTCTAGGAGGTTGTATAGTTCTAAGCGGGCATAAGCGGTGGTGAAACAGGCTATGAAAACATTGGTATTGCCAGAGACAGAATAACGGTCTTTTGCGTGCTTCCAAGATACGCACGCTGTTTCATCGTCGATAAACTCACAGGATGAAACCTCGTAGTTGGGGGAAAATAGGTACTGAAAGAGTTCGTCAGGGTCTCTCACGATGCTGGTATTGGGTAGGTTGGTTCTTTGGCCGAATTTACCCCACAGAGAATTTAAAAACAGTTTAGCAATTTGGCGTTTAGCGGGGTTTAGCCTGATCTCGTGTCGGCGTAAAAGCACGCCTTCTTTCTGGTAGAAATCGTTAACATACTTATTTTGTTTGTCTTCGTCTGTGCACCATCTGGGATACCCTGAAGCCTCTTGTTTCTGGCGGAGGTGTAATTTTATGTACTCCGAAAAGAGTTTATCAGATTTTTCATTAAAATGCCAGATTTCATAGATTTTAGCCACCACGTACCCCTTCGCTATGGCTGCATTCAATTCCACAGTGCACCAAGTCCCCAGGATGGCCCTCTCCTCGTCAGTGTGGGTGCACGTCTCCCGCTGCACGGTTTCCGCGCAGGTTCGGCATAGCGGGAACATAAGCTTGCCGCCCACTCTGACAGGTAACAATGGGAAAAAGAGGCCTCGTGGGGGGTACACTTTAACTTTTGCAATTCCAAAATAATTTGCAAGGGGTCCAAATTTGTCATAAACTATATCGGGGTGCCCGATAGGGTAGTCTTTCGTTTTGTTTACAAAAGGGTACAAGCTGGTAAAATCATAATAGTGGATTTCTTCCCCGGGCTTAGGTTTATAATATAGACGGATGGCGTTCGTCCTCCCCCCAAAAAGAGCATCCCTAGGCATGAGAGGCTGGGGTAACTGGGCTCGGTTTAAAAAGCTCGCAAGCTCCCTGTCTGTTTCTTTCATCACCACCCACTCGTGCTCCCAAAGAGTCCTCACTACAAAACCAAGCCGTTTTAGATAGTCGGTCTTGAGCTGCGTCTTGTAATAAAGAAACCCAAAAGTTGTCCCCGTCATAGGATTTTGTGCTTTTTCACAATGACAGGCGACACAGCCGTGAAAAAAACACCCATTAAACTCAAAGGCTATGTGTACCCCGTCAATATTGGCATAACCGTCTAAAAAGTAGGGGCCTACCTGTAGTTCCCCACCCTGTAAAGCGTGCCGTATTTGTATATGTTCTTTTTGAGAGATATACAACAGCCACTGGATAGATGGGGTCGAATATCTCTTTTTCTGTCTGTGATAGTTGTCTGGAGGGAGAAGAGCTACCGTGTTAGGCTCCAAAAACATAAACCTGTACATAGCCATGCAGACGGATGCCAGCGTTATGTACCGGAACGGATCTATACACAGTTTTATCTCAGTGAATTTACCGGGTTCTCTCTCTACTAGATCGACCTTCTCCGTCATATTCATAATTTCTTTTCTGTATAGGATACAAGCCTGTCTCAAAATTTTTACATCCTGCTGGCAGTAATACGCAAGCTCTTTCTGCAGGTCAAAAGTCTCAGAGCTGTGGTCTTGATACCAGTCGAGAAACTCTGCTTTTTCCCTGGGCATCATGCTTTCTACACCGTAGTGCTCCACACCGGGCATAGGCCCCACATAATTTTGATTTGATTATCGCCTGTGGGAGCTTGCTAAGCTTCATGGGCAAGAAGTTTAAAGAGTCTATAAAACGAATGCCAAGGGCCTTAACTTCCACACACATTAGTTTACTGCCCTGAGTGATCAGTTCTATGCACATCTTTTCCTTCAGTAACTGTCTAACGCAGAAATACGCATCATAACCTTTGGAATTGTGTGCTAGGAACGTGTAGTCCCGGAACTCTTTGCCAATAAAGGTCTTAACAAACATAGAAAGACATTCGTCACCCTTAAATTCCCAGGATTTTTCCAGCTTTAGGGACATTGCAAAAATATAATTGGGAGTGTGCAACCCAGTCTCCTGCATGCATTCAAAATCATAAAAAATATACTTTTCTGATGATTCGGGCTTTCTAAGGCTGTCCATAAAACAGAGGTGAATGTCTACATCTCCAACGATCAAACCCTGACACTGCTTACAGCGCCTCCCTTTACACCTGTGCTGCTTGTCCACGTACGCCTGACACTTACCGCACAAAGTTTTAGACAGGCATTCAACTTGGTTTTTTGACGCACAGTTGACATGTCTGTCTAAACACTCTTTGGACCGACAATACAGTTTACAGCTAGGACACCTCAGCTGCACACCCATGTTGTCAGAGCATGTTGCGCTCAAGCAGAGACGGCAACGATACCTGCAAGAATGGTCGTGACTGTACACCGTGTGGCAAAACTCACAGTAATTTTTTGCTCCGAACAACTTTTTCACATCCAGAACCCCATAGTAATGTTCATTGTGCAACAGGATGAAATAAGTCTTAGGGTACACGGGGCCCCCCGTTTTAAAAAAACCCCAGCCACCTTTCACCGCATACAGCACCACCTGTATGTTAACTCCTAAATGCTGTTCAAACTTTGCTACATCAGTGAGCATAACCTTTTTTTGATCTGACCACCCCAGTTTCTCGTGCAACTTTCTCGCCTCTGCTAACAATTCTGCATCTGTAGGTTTATGACCGGCCATGACAGCCAAGAGCCCTCCCGCAAAACATAGATTGGTACCGGTGTAAGTCAGGTCTACTAAACATTGTCTCTTTTTATGAATAATCTGACTACTAAGGATAGAATTTAAAACTCTTCGAGCGCCCCCACCCCTATTTTTTACAACTGTCACAACAAGGCGCAACGTCCCATCGAAATGCAATTCTCTATTGCTCTGAAGCAGCTTTGAGGTCTGGTTCAAGAAATCCTCAGCGGACAGCTCATCCCTAGTTCTTCTGACTGAAAACAAAGGGTTAGTTAAACGACGGCTCTCTAAACGTAACTGTACGTAATCATCAGGGCCTACCCTACCATTAACATCATCAAGAACTAGCTGTATCCCTCTGTGTATGGCTTCAACAGCCTGTTGAGCTGAATTTATTTGCTCAAGATGGACAAAACGAAACTCCTCACAATACACCGACCCCCCAAATCTAGGTAATTCACGTTGCCAACTTCTCACTCTCTCCATATACACCTCTGCATTTTCAGGGCTACTTGGGGGTTCCTCTACGGAACCATCAGTGGCATCTTCTACATCCGATACTAATTGAGAGTCAGACTCTGAGACGCCTCCGTGAGGGGCATTGGGAGTCGATGGGCCTCCGTCTAGAGAGCACTCTGGGGAATTTTCTAAACCAGAGTCTGATTTCGCCTCCCCATTTTCAGACATGCCAGTTTGAGAGCCTCTGGTAGGGGGCATCTCTTTTTGTTTTTTTTCCCTCATTACCTCTTTAGCCCTTTTTAAAATTTTTACAGCGACCCTGGCCTGGAATTTTTTGGCAGCCATCTGTTTATCCCCCAAGCGCCGTCCGCCCTTTTGTTTACACATGAGCTGATGTGCACCCTTGAGGGTACCCCTTTCCACACCTAGTCATGCCTGATCAGAGCCACCCTTTCCAGCCCCCCTTTCTTTTAGGCCCCCTGAGGATTCAGCGTCCATCAGTTTTCTGAACAAAGCGTCGTATTTTTTCCAAATCTTTTTAGAATGCCGTAGTTTTAGACTCCCCGAAGATACAGCGTCCATCAGTTTTCTGAATGAAGCATCAAACTCTTCCCAAATACTAGAATATGGGGGATCTTTGTCAGTCCTTAGTTTTTTATTCACAACCCCTAGAGTGCCTGCTCTGGGTTTGTGAATGTGTGTGTTTCTGCACACATTCAGAGCCCCTAGAGTGCCTACTCCGGGTTTGTGAATGTGGACGTTTTCGCTCACAGTTTTCTCAGGGCTTGGTGCGGCGGTGGCCACTGAGGAACTGGAGTTGTGTTTGCATGGTTGCAATACCTTGGCATCGCAGGTGTTTTCAATCCTTGTTTTTTTATTCACAATCCCTAGAGCGCCTGTTCCGGGTTTGTGAATGTGGGCGTTTTCGCTCACAGTTTTCTCAGGGCTTGGCGTGGCGGTGGCCGCTGAGGAACTGGAGTTGTCTTTGCATGGATGTTTTTTACCAGAGTGTTTTGTTTTGTCCTTGGGTTTGACGTAAATGAGGTTTGGACTGGGCTGATGCTTCATCTGCACTCTTGTGCTGTTTTGCGTTGATAAAGGTCTCAAAGCAGATTCCTGGTTCTTTGGTGGTTCTCGGGGAGGGGTCCTTGTAGCTCCCACTACAGCCTTGTCAGAAGGGCTGCATATGCCTGCTTGGGGCAGGAGGGGGGAAAAAAAGCATTTTACAAAAATGTAACTTTGCCAGCTTTCTCACCCACACCTATGTATGTACTTAAAATACAAAACCTCATAAATTAACCAGACTAATAAGCAAAATATATTTACCCGGCTTCATCCATCCATCTGTCACTGATACTTGTGAATTTTTCTTTTCAATTGTCTCTTTCCTTTTTCTTTTGAGCATTTTTACCCACTCAAGTTTTGACCGTGCTGTAAAGCAAACAACATTCTAATAAAACACATGAAACTGTCTAGTAAACTTTAAAATAAAATAAAATAATATCCATTAGAGTGTTTTTTCTATTTAAAAAAGTCATAGCTTTAAAACAAAATAATCCATTTCAGGCTGTACAACAATCACAGGTTTTGAGTTTATTTCTACCACTTTGAAAACAACCCCCACAAATATTTTTTTTTTTAAAATACATCTCATTTTGCAAAGTAAAAACCCTGCTAATTGGAAACACACCATCACCATCAGTTTGTAGACATATACTTTTTAAAAACCGCCTATGTTTTACACACACACACACACACACACATACACACACACACAGAGTTTAAAACACTGTTTGCAACAAAATACTTTTCAATAAACCCACATGCTTTTAAAAAGATTCCTGGTTGTTCTGGCCCCCGCCCTGCCCCAGCCATGTGTGCTTGGGGTCTTTGGGGTAAGAAAAACAAGCCAAAATGTTAGTTAGTATTAGCTCCCAAATCCCTATTCAACCTATGTAATACCTGAAGTTATTAAGCACAACTACAGTTAAAAATGGTTTTTACCTTGGCCTGGTGGTGAACTGCAACTTAAAGTTACTGGCTCCATGCTAAACAGATCACACTGCAATACAGATATGCACCATTATTTACTAAGATAGCATGGCCAAAAAATGGCATTATATAATATATATATATTTTCAGAGTTAAAAAAAAAAACCAGGGAACATACCTCCACTTGCAGCCCAGCAGCAATTCAAGAGAGTTTCTGTTGAAAGAGACAGTCTCCAAGCTACCTGAGGTTTTGTTGTTTTTTTTTTACACCATCCTAACTCTTTTGTTTCAAAATAGTTAGCAGGTTGATTGGATCACCCCTCCCTAGCATTCCCTTTTGTGATCGGGGGTGGGGAATAAGTTTTTCTGCACAATTGGGCTGCTTTTCTTTTTTAAGTTCAAATACTTTTTGTTCCCCCCACCCTGTAGGGCCTTCTTACAGTAACCATTTCAAGTGAGGGGCCCTTTGCAGCTATCAATGAATGTCTTGGGGCTTGTTTTTGTTTTTAAAAACATGTTCTTTCATGCTTAAAGTTTGGTGGAACGGGGGGTGATTTCTAGAAAAAGTGCCCCGTGGCCTTCAACCAACTCCTGGGCCATATTTAGACTGGCCTATAGCGTTCCACCAACTCCAGGGGTTATATTTAAACTGCCCAATAGCATCTGCAAACTCCTGAGGTTTTATTTCATTTCATATTAATCAGAACTCACCATCCTCACCCACCCACCTCCCTTACTATGGGTGCACCCCCATCAAAATTAACCCTATGGGAACAAGGGTGAGTAATCACAGTCACCCTGGCTATTCAGTGAGGGGGGGGGGTGGTTAAACCCGTTCAGTTCAACAGAATAAGTCAACTCTATTGTACTCAACCACATGTCTGAACCATCCCCGTTTGTTTTATTGTAAACACATTTTTAGGGTATTTTTCCCCCTCCCACAACATACATTTCAGCTTTTTTTTTTTTTGCTGTAAATGGGTCTCTCTTACACAAAAGACACAAGAGCTAGGTTCTCACAAACATTTTTTTTTATTTAAAAGACATACAGCTCCTTCAAAACAAACCAAGATGCTCCATTAAAAAAAGAAAGAAAGAAAAAAAGACTTTAAGCTCCCTTAAGGGCCAGAGACCTTTTAACAGAAATACAAATAGTCACAAAGCCCTTTTCAATAGATTTTTTTTTTAAAATTTACAGCTACCAAGTTTTATATCGCATGTTTGGCACCTCACCATTTTCTAACTTAATCCTTTTAGATTTCTTACAAATAGCCTTTTCCTTAAGCAGGGTTCTGTAACTTTTTGTGCGGACCAGACGGTCAATATAACGCTCTAAGCAGGCATCTTCCGGTTTGGTCATTTTCTTTAAAACATGGTCAGGGTCTCCACTGAATTGCACAGCATTTATCAAGGTCACCCCTTGTGCTAAATGTTCTTGGGTTAGGCATAGACATTGCATAGCATAACCTATGGCAATCACAGTGTTTAATAAGCTTTCCAAACACAGCTCAGCACACAGGCCCCGGAGCTTGCAGTTTATATCCACTGAAGTCCAAGTCACACAGTCATGGTGCCGCTGGCCTGGTGCATCTATGACACAGCCCTCACAATCTTCAAAAAGCTTTTCCCTAAGACAGTGATTAAGAACAGAATAAACAGCAACGCGTACAATAGTCTGCATGACTTTGTTATGCTCACGACGTGGCACTGGCTCAGTCAGTTCCATGCCAAGCCTCCTCCTAAACTCCTCATAGCCGTCATCCTCGGAGTCCTCTTCAACATTTTGTATAGGCGTTGAGCAAAAACAAGGTGGGCCCGGTTCATCTTCGCTGCTTGGTGCAACGCTGTCTAGAGTCTCCGGGTCCTCTAGAAAAGCATCATTGAGCTGTTGAGAGATTTTTTTCAAAAAAGAAACAGCGTAAGCACCCCACTGCTCGGTTTTTGATTTACACAATCCCTGGTTCCTAGCCCCGTTACAACCCCATCCCGACCGTCACTTCTTAAGCATTCATTTACCTGAGCATTCATCTTGTCCACTAGTGACTTCCCCGAGCTGCGATCACCTTCCTCCTCCCGGGGGGTGGCCAACAAGAGGCCATCACGCTCATCGTGGGGCCCCACAAGCGGCTGGGTTTCAGGGTCCGGGGTATCCATCAATGGCTGGGCCAAAGGGCTCCCCTGAATTGCCCCCTCCTCCTCCTCGGAACTGTCGCTGATGTAGCGCTTTCTCCGCGGTTTGTTGAAGGCCCTCGGGGCTAAAACAAAGTCCGAAGTTCTCACGGGGGTGGTGAAGGAGTCCATGTTTCCACGATTTCTAAAACACGCGCTCTTGGTAAAAGACAGCCTCTTCTGCCCGACGCTGGGCCTTATGGGGTGATGGTGCTGCGCTCTGATTGGCAGAGGGGTCATACGCCCCTCTTCTGGGTGGTTCACCCCATCCCAGAACCTGCCCTATTTTGGTCAAATCTGCTCTCGGGCCAGCCTGATTGGTAGAGGTTGGTGGGAGGAGTTGTTAGAGGGGTCACACGAATCATTTCCGGACGGGTCACCCCGCCCCCGGAACTCATCCTAATTGGTCAAATCTCCTCTTGGTCCTATCGGAACAAAACCCCTCCTGATTGGTAGCGGGGTGGGGGGAGGAGTTGTTAGAGGGGTCACAAGACCCACTTCCAGAGAGGACACCCCCACCCCGGAACTCGCCCTGATTGGTCAAAGCTCCTCTCTGGGAGGTCCTACGGGGCAAAACCCATCCTGATTGGTGGGGGGGGGAGGAGTTGTTAGAGGGGTCACAAGACCCACTTCCGGAGAGGACACCCCCCTCCGGAACTCGCCCTGATTGGTCAAAGCTCCTCTTGGGGGGGAAGTCCTACGGGGCGAAACCCATCCTGATTGGTAGAGGGCAGTGGGAGGAGTTGTTAGAGGGTTCACATGACATACCTTGCTTCCGGTCACGTGGCAGCCTTGACCCTGGAAGTAATACCCCATGGGGCAGGACTTCCGGTGGGGGGGGGCAGAGGTCAAGGGGTGGGGCTAAAGGGGTCAAGGGGTGGGGTGGGTGTCACATGACACACCTTGCTTCCGGTCATGTGGCAGCCTTGACCCCGGAAGTAATAACCCATGGGGCGGGACTTCCGGTGGGTGGGGCTAAGAGGCCAAGGGGCGGGGCTGAGGGGTCAAGGGGGCGGGGCTAAGGGGTCAAGGGGCGGGGTCAGGGTTTGATTGATGGTAGGGCCCTTATACTACTCTTCCCTTTTAAAAACTAATTAAAAATCCAATAGTAATAATATCTTACATTTATGCAGCAGCACCTCTCAACAGGAAAAATATCAGAATGCTACCAAAACTGAACTGACAGATAAATAAAAGGATCCCTTGATCCACTAAATACAGTTGCCTCTTGGATGAAACACAGAAGCCCTTCAACAGTGCACAGCAACACTACACAAATGTTTACGGAAGAAAGTGAAGAATGGCTTAACCAAATGAAATTAAATCAGCAATTTTAGGTAAGCAAAATATAATTAACCAAGTAGGAATTACCGTTAGAAAAAGTGTCCTGGGGTCTTCAGGGATCAGAAGTAGTCAAGTCCTTGGTTTTTTCTCTCATTTTGCAAAAAAAACATGGTATCTTTGACTAGATAACCACACCATACCAAGGCATTGACTCAAAAGAACAGTACCACCTACTGAAACATGATCAACACATACTTAAGTAATAACATTTTTCCTCTGAGGTCTCCCATCCAAATACTACCACAATTTGACCCTGCTTGGCTTGTAAGATCTGACAGGATCACAGCCAAAGCTGGTGTAGCTGCAAACCATTGTTTTATAATACCTCACTCATTAGATAATTTCCATGCCTTTAAAAATATTAATCCCCAAATTCCTTTATTTAGAGACCTCATCAATCTCTTTTCTAACCATCAGAGTAACACACGTCTCCACTGATGACTCAACCTAAGGGAGTAAATGTACTTTTTCATTTTAAAAAAGGGTTATCTCATTCCACTGTGTCCTTCAGATGAATTGAATGGAATATCTTTAATTTGGCAGTCAAAGGACTGAAAGTTTATTATGCATAAAAAAAAATCCATACATTGATTCGGTGCTTTACAAACTTACACATAGCAAGACAGTTTCTCAAAGACTTTGCAATTTAAAAGCCATCTGAGTCCTACCTGGGGCTGCATAAGGGAGTTGGGGGAGAATGTCATTTCTGCAACATTGTTCAGCCCACTCCCCTTAGATTGCACAGAAGTATTCTCAAGTCAACAGGAAGGATGTGGCTGGGAAGATGGACACACTGCATTATCTCCTGACAATTCTAAGAGGATTCCACCTAGTGGCTGTGTCATAAATATAAAGGGAAGGGTAAACCCCTTTAAAATCCCTCCTGGCCAGAGGAAATCTCCTCTCACCTGTCAAGGGTTAAGAAGCTAAAGGTAACCTCGCTGGCACCTGACCAAAATGACCAATGAGGAGACAAGATACTTTCAAAAGCTGGGAGGAGGGAGAGAAACAAAGGGTTTGTGTGTCGGTCTATATTTTGTCTTTGCCAGAGATAGACCAGGAATGAAGCCTTAGAACTTTTAGTAAGTAATCTAGCTAGGTACGTGTTAGATTATGATTTCTTTAAATGGCTGAGAAAAGAATTGTGCTGAATAGAATAACTATTTCTGTTTGTGTATCTTTTTGTAACTTAAGGTTTTTGCCTAGAGGGGTTCTCTATGTTTTGAATCTAATTACCCTGTAAGGTATCTACCATCCTGATTTTACGGGGGGGGGGGATTTCTTTATTTCTAATTACTTCTATTTTTATTAAAAGTCTTTTTGTAAGAAAACTGAATGCTTTTTCATTGTTCTCAGATCCAAGGGTTTGGGTCTGTGGTCACCTATGCAAATTGGTGAGGCTTTTTATCCAACATTTCCCTGGAAAGGGGGGGGTGCAAGTGTTGGGAGGATTGTTCATTGTTCTTAAGATCCAAGGGTCTGGGTCTGTAGTCACCTAGGCAAATTGGTGAGGCTTTTTACCAAACCTTGTCCAGGAAGTGGGGTGCAAGGTTTTGGGAAGTATTTTGGGGGGAAAGACGTGTCCAAACAGCTCTTCCCCAGTAACCAGTATTTGTTTGGTGGTGGTAGCGGCCAATCCAAGGACAAAAGGGTGGAATATTTTGTACCTTGGGGAAGTTTTGACCTAAGCTGGTAAAGATAAGCTTAGGAGGTTTTTCATGCAGGTCCCCACATCTGTACCCTAGAGTTCAGAGTGGGGGAGGAACCTTGACAGGCTGGTATTGTGTTCCAAGATTAGAAAGGAACAACCAACCTCTATACAGCCACAGGGAAAAGCTGGAAGGGAATGCAGAGGCAAATTATCACCACTTTGTTCCCATAAGACTGTGGGGTTTTGGAAGCAAAACACCCTACTTTCTTCGGAAGATAACCTCTATCTTTTGAGGGGATAATCCATAAGAAACTCCATAAAGGGAGGCTTGTGACAATTCCACTAGCTGTGCTGGTCTTTCCAATGGAGGAGACAGGCTGATTAGCTACACAATACACAGTTCTACAGAAAAACAACAGAATCCAAGACAGAGAAATACAACATAAGCCAATTTATTAAGTCATATTATCAACTCCCTAATACTGCAGGGTTTTTCCCTTTTAGTATATTTAACTTTAAACAGGAGAGTTTTCTCCTGTTAAAAGTTTCAAAGGACTCAGTCTATAGAAATTCTACTACTTCCTTTGAGTGACTACTTCATAGCCCAGAACACCTCATTGTTAGCAGAAAAATGTCATATGTAGCCAGCCTCAAGTGGCTTAATCCCTTCTGGCACTCCCCAGTGTGGAGTAGAAATCTATAGGCAACTCTGTTCCCCATGCCTGGCCAGTTTGTGGAGATACTTTTTGCTGCACTGACTTGAGCATGGATAGTTATTCAGGTATCTGCTGGGAATTCAGGGGAAAATGCCACATACTGCAGCCGTTCCTCTCCCTTCCTCCATCACCTCTAAAACCCTCTGAAGACCTAATCATGCATAATTCTACTAAAGGTACTTCTTTAGAATGCTTGGGGGAAGGATACAGTGGAGCTGGCACTCCATTTTGTACGTGTCCCTCAGCTAGGATCCAGCCAATCACTGTTTCTTCCTCAAACAGAAACAGAAGTGAGTATTGTGCTCATAAGCAATGAACACCAATAACCTAAAAACAGAGCAAACATCCAAAGTTATGTGCAATGGGGGCATCTGAGCACAGTGGTGTTAGTTGTGAATGTTTAGAGCTGCCACAAAGTGACATAGGGTGAGGATGTAAGAGTCTGAGGGCTTGTCTATACTTAAAATGATACAGCAGCACAACTGCTCCACTGTAGTGATTCAGTGTAGACACTACCTACGTAGATGGGAGGTGTTCTCCCAGCGGCATAGGTAATCAACTCTCAGAGATGGTAGCCAGGTTGACAGAAGAATTCTTGCATCAACCTAGTGCTGTCTATGTGGGGATTTAGGTCAGCTTAACAACACTGTTCAGAGGGGTGGATTTTTCACACACCTTAGTGACATAGTTATGCCAACCTAATTTTCTAGTGTAGATAGGAAATAAAACCAGCCTTGCATTAACCCCAACCAAGGTGTGCTGGGTCTCATCTCTATATGGTATCAGAGTGGAACTGAATAAAGATATAACCAATCATAAGACACCCATGAAAAAACAGAAAAGGGGGAAAGAAAAACAGAAAAACAAGCCTCCAGCCCAGCCAGAACAGCCAAAAAGCTGCACAGAGCGAGCAGCAAAAAAGGCAGAGAAAAGGCCTGAAAACACAGAAATCTCAGAAAGAACTGCTATGGTGAATCCAGGCTTTAACAAGTAGTGAGGGTAGGAAAGTAAGGGTCATGGAAGCTAAAGCTAAGCCCACAGCAACACCAGTTTGATTCCCTAAAGGCAAGGACCACATCACCTCATACTCCAAACAGAAACAAAGGGGAGGGGATCTACAGTCTGGTAAAACAGAAGAGACCCAGGCTTTTGGCTAATGCTGCCCTTAGCAGAATTTGATTTCCAGCCCTCTGCAGGTTGGCCACTGTAGGTAAACAGATTCTATAGCTTCCATCAGGCTTCTGGTTTAGATCAGCAATCAGAGGAGAAATAAGTTAATACCTTGCTCTTTGCAACAGAGGCCATTATCCTTTCCAGAAGTCTCAGCTGCTCAAATGAAACAGTTCAATACTGTTGAAGAACTGGATAAGAATATCATGCCAAAGTGATTTTTGAGCACATGTGATTTCACTTAACAATCAAGAGAAGGGTGAGTCAGCAAATTATTTCATAATAACTCTGTACAACCTAATCCAACATTGTCTCTGGGGAGAGGAGTGAAGAATTTAGCAGAGACAGGCTTGTTTTAGGGGCAGCCAACTATCAGAAAGTCTCCAAAATGATCCTCAACTCACACAAGACAGCCAAGAACATAAAACTCCAAAGTCATTATGTAAAGAAGCAACAGATTCTTTTCAGGAATAACTCTGAGGAGGAACTCTCTGTAGAAACCATAGACATGGGAAGGAAAGTACCTCATGAGGCCGAGAAACGTTACCCACCCAGACCAGTACAAAGATCCAGACAGGGCTATGCTAAAATGAAGTACAACAGGAGTATGAAAGAATACCCATGATGTGGCAAACTACCACTCACAGCAAACGGCTTTGTCCAGCAATGGACATTACATGAAGAAAATGTCTAAAAATTGGACAATGCAGCAGTCTCCCAGTCTAAGTGTATCATAGTACATATCTTTCAAGAAGAGGACCTAAAGGACACTGAGATTGCACACCTGGGAGCCACAGGAGATGACCAAAAGGACCACCATGTGTCACCACAATGACCTTGGAAAAATATAAAATAGACTTCAAAGGAAATACAGGCACTGGTATAACAGTGATTCCAGAATGATGAAAGTACCAACACTTCAAGAGCTGAAAAGGATATTTAGAGGCCAGGACAGTCTCCATGAATGTCTAAGGAAAATCTTTGCCCATTCTGAAACTTGGAGAAGATGACTAAATACCAAGAGATCTATGCTGTACATGGCTTACACAGTGCTTTACTTGCCCACCCACCAATCACAGCCCTAGGCTTGATTATAATAGTAGAACCAGTCATCATAGACATAGAACCTGAAATCAGGAGGCTCTTGAAAATTATTCCAAGGAATGGGGAAATTAGAGGGAGAATACAACATTCAACCTTTATCAAATGCAAAGCCATTTGATCTATAACCACCCAGGGTGAAAGCAGAGCTCAGCCTCATGGGGCAAGAGTCTCATTTCCAGAATAGACATTGCAGCTGAATGGTGTGCAGGAATGGTAGTTTTTCCAAAATTAAATGACAAAGTTCAGGTCTGCATAGACTTTACCAAGCTCAGAGGGAATGTCTGTAGACTATGACATGTACTCCATGTGCCCCCCTTGGACAATTTAGCAAAGCACAAGTCTTCTCAAAATTGGATGTCCTCTGGGTTTTGACAGATACCACTTGCTGCAGAATCTCCTCTATTAATGACCTTCATCACAGAATTTGTAAGGTTTAGTTTCAATATTCTAGTATTAGCTACATCATCTACTCCTGAACACTTCCAGAGGAAAATGTGACAGAGGGCCTGGAAGGGGTTCTCTTTATCTACAGTTCAACTCAAACCCAACATCTCTTAGCAGTCCTGGAAAGGTTGGAGAAAGCAGGCCTAGCAATTAACAATAGTGTGGATTTTCAAAAGATAGAATCAAGTTGCTAGGCCAGAACATTGATGGAGCAGGGGCCAGACCAGACCCAGAAACAGTCTAAGTGATTACCTAGATGGATGAGCCTCAGATTGTCAGTGAAGTATGTTGATTCATGGTCATGATGACACACCTGGGAAAATTCCTACGTCACTTGGCAGAGAAGTCAAAGCCACTAGAAGATCTCCTGAGTCCACAAAATCCCGAGTATAGGGGAACTAAATAGTCAGGCACTCAGAGAAATGAAGTAAGACATGAGCTCTCTCCCCCAGTTTTGGTCCTTTATAAATCAAATAAAACCAACACAGTTCCAGCTGATGACTCATTCTACAGGATAGGAGCAGTCCTTCAGGAACAAACATCATCACTGTGGCACCCAGTAACCTCAAGAGCACTCACCAATGCAGAGCAGTGCTACTCACAAATAGAGAAGCTTTATCCACTACATGGGCTTGTGAACATTTCAGAGACTTTCTAGTGGGCATAAAATTGCATGTGGAAACAGACCACAAATCGTTAGTTGCTCCTCTAGGATCAAAACATCTAGTTACCACCTAGGATACAACATTTTAAAATGAGACTCATAAGGTTTCAGTGCTCGATTGCTCATGTATGTTGGAAGAATCGTGACACAGCTGATACACCCTCCAGGGCCCCAATCCCAGACACCACAGGAAGAGTGTATAGCGGAAAAGCTGTAGAAGTATTCGTAGATGCAATACTTAGTACTTTGCCAATCACAGAAAAATGCCTGAAAGAATTGGAAAAGAAGCAAGAGGCAGATTAATTACTCAGCCAAGCTATAATTCACTGCAAAGAAGGCTGGACAAAACAGACCAAGTTAAAAACTATATATTGGGCAATTTCCAGGGAGCTTATCATAAACAAAAGTCTGCTATTGAAGGGGTTCAGTCTGATTACCCCTACATCAATGCTGTGGGACATCCTTGACAGACTGCATGAAGGTCACCAAGGAATTACAAAATTCAGGGAGAGCTCCAAATTGTCTGCTTGGGGCCTGGACAGAGTTGAGAAATGTGATATTTTGTGCTCACATTTATGATTGTGTATTTATTTAATAATTGTCAAGGAGCACCTAAAAGAGTACCTAAAGGAAGGGTTAGGCATTCCATTTCAATGAATGTGTGTGTCAGTCTAAAGAAAATAAATAAAAATTATTTATACCCTAGAACAGACAAAACATCCACAGTAAAAATTATATAAATAAAAATTATTCTGCATTTCACACCATGATTTTTTTAAAGAAACTGCACTGCAAATATTTATATATAGATGCAATATACATAAGAATAATTATAATTTATCTATTAAATTTCAACTCTGCATCTACCACATTTCATTTTAATCAGAACTAGAGGAAATATTTTCAGCTTGAGTTGTCTCAGGTTTTGATACTGATGATGACTTTTAACTATGAGAATAGTATGATGTTTGAATATGAAAAGCAAACAAACTATACTCTCTGTTAAACAACATCCATTAAAGCAAATACAAGCCAACCAGAACAAATAGCTCCAGGCGAACTAGCAGAGTAAACAACATAAAGCAAAGAAAACTAGAAGAGACCAGGGATAGGCTGTGTTCACTTTTTAGAAGAAGAGGTTTTAGAGCATTTCAGTGACTGCCAGCTCCATCTATTGATAGGAAATCATCTCTTACCAATGGCATAAGAAACTTTAAAATTCTGCTTAGTGTTTGGTACTGGGAGAGAAGAGGACTGCAGTGCCTTATAACTTCCTAATTTTTTCCTGCTGACAAACACAGCATCAAAATATTTTGGCACAATAAATAGTCTCCCACGTTTTATCCGTCAGCATTTAGGGCCTGAGTCTACAATCCAATCTGCTGACACCAGAATAGATCAAATAGTATACAAACTAATTCAATTCCTTTCACAGATTGTTAATTTGTGCCTTCTGTTCACGTTTGCCTCATCAACTAGTCTGTTACTTAGGCTTTGTCCTAAGACACCTACTTATTGATTACTATTATCTTTTTTATCCAGGTAGAAACACATTGAGATTACAATCTTTTTCAATAGTGACCAGCTGTTCTTTGCAAACTGTCTGCAAAACACAGACAGTTAAGATACAATTAAAAAAAACACTTATTGTCTGGATTTATTTTTAAATACAGGAAGAAACATTATCTTTGTTTCTGTTCAGTTTTGTGATTGAACCTACTAGCTTAAGAAACAATTTACAATATTGTAGGTATGGAAACAGGATGTACCAATGATTACTTTACTTTAAAATGGCATTATGCTATAGGTACACACACATACAATGGTCACATTTACCGATATAATAGTATAGTCTCAGATGCACTGATAATGTTGCCTCAGAAGTCGTAGTATTTTCTGTACTTCCCAAACTCAGGGACTACTACAAACACTGAGGTAATCTTCTTTGGCAATTAGCACATTTTTAAAAGGAGCCCATATATAGCCACGCCTAAGGGATCATTACCTTTTATCTAGAGCACTTTACTTTCAATCCTAATAATTTGCAAGAGTCTGATAAACGGGAATAAAATAGAACTCATTATGACTGTGGATAAGGCATCACATTTACTGGAATCTGGACCTATGTAAACTCCAGTGAACATTTGATGATCAAGATTCATAAAAATGACAAACGTTTTTATTTAAATTTTAAAACAATTGTTAGACATTTCAGAGGATTTAGCCATATTGAGGTCATAATCAATTTACTGACTATAGTTTGGAGGAATAGGGGCAGAGAAAAGTAATTGTATCCCTGGCACTGGACCATCCCCTTCCACAATCCAAAGCCTGAATTCACAAAAAACCCTTAAAAGGGTGACAGCAGGGTTTGGGGAACAATGTAGTGGAGGTAGCACTGCCCACTTCTTCACTCCCTGGTTCAGTTCTACTATGGGTTAGCCTTTTCACCAACAGAGGAAAATTATAGGCCTCCTACTCAGTGAAGTCTTGATTCAAAAATATTTTTGGCAGGATGTGGTAAACATTGTACAATTAGTTACTCATATTATGCCTGATCGTGCAGTCTTTACTCAGGCAAAACTCTGATTACCTTCAAGGGGAGTTTGTAACAAAATAATCCAGGGGTCAGGAAACAGTCTGGTCTGTACTGTTAATGAAAAAAATGGAAATTGGGCACTAGCAATTGTGCCAAAGAATACAAAATATCACAACTGTCCAATAAGCTGAGATGCCAGGATGCTGTCTAGTAAACTGAGACGAGATGTACTGTACTGTCAGTGCAGGCCTAGATGGCAGAGATTTGAGAGCGAGAGAAATGAAGCTGCAAAGCCATCTGAACTTTGCAGGCATTGTGATATTGTCCAGAATACTGCGGTTTCTCCTTATTCACCATAACATTACCATTAGTATTGTTGATATTATTAACAAAGTATTTACCTTTGTGCAAGATACAAAAAGTTAGATGTAAAGACCAGTCCTGCAATCCATTCTCAGGCAAGACACTTGGTTTTTTACATTCTGATTCTTGAAATGCTTCAGAATGTGGCATATTGAATATCACCCAGTAAAGAAGTGATTTTATAAACAAAAACTAAGATAAGTGAATGCTAGAACTACATGTAAGGTCTTATTGATGTTACGATATATTACCCTATCCACCATCTCTCTACCCTCTCCTTCAGATTCATCCTTAGAACACCTTTCTTCCGATAGGTCTATAAATCTTAGTGATCCCCACATGGAAGAATTAATAAGAGAAGTCTGAAATTATTTAAATAAATAATTATATCATGGAACTGAGAAGACCTGTTAAACGTCACTGTTCAACTACAGCCTGATCAAAAATTCATTGAAGTCAATGGAAAGACCCTCATTGACGTAGGTCTGCCTGAGTCTGCCCATTGCAATCGCAGGCAAGTGATCATGGGAGATATGCCCATCTGATTCCCACTCAGTGCTCCAAAGGAAGCCAAAAAACCAAAGGTTCCTGCTAATATGCCAAAGGCAATAATTCTTTCTGGACCCCATAGATAGAGATCTTGTTTAACCATTTATACGTGAGCAAGAATTGCCACAATTAATCACATGATCTTATTTATAACTTGGGGGCTGGGGAGAGATGGAAATTGTTGAAGGCAGTAATTATCAGTTTCTTATATACTGAGGAGGTGGGTTTTATAATCAAGCTGTGGTATTTAAACAAATTCTGTATTATTAGAACAGTGCCTAGGAATTTCAACCAAGGATCAGGACCCAGTTGTACTACATGCACAGATAAATGGGGTTTGGGTTAAGTGGAAGGAGAAGTTAACAAAATAAACAAAGTTTAGCAGGAAAAAAATGAAGTCAAGTTATGCAACTTAACCAACACCAGTCAGTCAGTCATTTGTGGGCCTCATACAGAAATAGTTTTTAAGGTGGGCTTGAAAGGAGGATAAGGTGGGAGCTTTCAGCTCAAGGAAAAGAGCCTATTTATCAAAACAAAACAACAAAAAAACCTCCTCACCCCTGTCCCCAACCCAGGATTTTCTACCTGTCATACTTTATCTGCTTAGTTTAAATGAACAGACATTTACCCACACCTTTGTGATTCCCCCTTTGGTTTCTTATCCACTGTCAAAAGATTCTTCTCTAGCATTCTTTCAAGTAACAACTGTTGGAGCTGCTGAGGAACCCTCCTGTTGGAGCTGCTGCAGAACCCTCCCCCTCCCCCCCCAACACACTATAAATTAATAAAATAATTATGAAAGGAAAACACTCAGGCTTTACTATGGGTGGATCATATGCAAAACAATAATATTTCCAATTTCTGAATTTCCCTGTGCAGACACTCTTTATTACCCTCAGTGCTATGGAAAAGAACTCAGCAACAGGTCCTCACTGGTCTTCATAAAGTGAGGTAATATGTATGGACCAAAGGTATAGCAGGAGCATGGCCAGCGAGTCCATGCACTGAAGAGATCTACTTGGTCAAAATCGTGTAGGTATGTGTGGACTAGAAGACTGTGTCCACTTCTTCTTCTTACAATTTATACTAGTGCCTGCAACCCTACTGCACAAACAGCTTGGCCAGCTTGGGCTGATGATGTTGTCCTTTGTCCCTGTGGTGTGTTAGTACTGAGCAAGACCCTTCTATGTGAGCACTAGTCTTTCCCCAGGATTTGGCACTTATTCTTTATTGCTAATGAACTACAAGTTACCATGATAGTTCTCAGAGTTATCTCATCATTTCTCAGTTGGAAGCAATCTCACAAGCTCTAGCGGTGATAAATCAAATTATTTTGAAGATCCATTGCTCTAGCAGAATTTTTATTCTAAGAAACTCTACATGCTCAGATAACAGTTTCTGAAGAATTCTCATATATCTTCCAAAGAACAGGTTAGACAAACATCTGTCGGGGGTGGTCTAGGCATAATTAATTCTGTCTTAGTGCAGGGGGAGGGAGTAGATGACCTCTTGAGGTCCCTCCCAGTCCTACATTTCTATGATTCTTTTTCATATCCAGTTGTGTTTTTAAAAATGTGTTATTCTGTGTAAATAGATCAGTTGTAAATTTATCGAGATGAAATGTCCTCCACCTCCTATTATAAAAAAAAGTTTCTGACTTTCTAACATGGGCCCGAGTTTAGGAGAACACTTAATCATGTGTTTAAATCCATCCCATTTTAAGAAAGCTTCAATAGGACTTATACACATACATACTTAACTTTCAGCATAACTGTTAGGAGTCAAATGCTTTGTTAACAGATCCACCTTTACTTACAAAAACCTATAATGAGTTCAAAGGGCATAGAGAATCACCTAATAATGGTGTCATATCTTCCTCTACGGTAATCTTAGCCCCTGATTTACAAATACGTATGCAAATAAATAGTTGAACATAACAAAAAATTAGGTTAATCAACTCAGTGGGATTACCTGTGTGCAACCAGTTACTCATATAGGTAAGTATTTCTAGACTCAGGGCATTCAGCATACTGCAATTTACTCTTCATGAGCCCACCCCTATGTCCACACAGAGCCCCACTGAAGTTAATGGGGCTCCACCTGTTCTACTGGTTCACTCCTGCTAGGCAAAACTGGGGCCTTAGTTTGTTCTATAAAGTTGTCACAAGATGGAAGGTTTTTTTCCCCAATATTTTTGCTTGTTTGTTTTGGAAATATATTTCTACCCAGTCTCTCCAGCAATGGTCTAGAAAGCATCTTTGTATTCTAGTGCTCAGAAAAAATAAAAAGCATTACTAGCAAAGAAGGATTTTTGCAGAGGAAACTCAGATCACAATCTTATATTATTGTTTACATAACACACAAAGTGTTGGATGTTTTGCAGACAAATGAAGTGACAAGGTCCCTGCTCTGAGGAATTTACAATTCAACTAGATAAGGAACCATGGGGGATAAAATGCAATTCAAAAAGCAAAGAAAGGTCCTGATCCAAAATCCCATCTTAATGTTTCTGTGAATGTTTGTAATAATTTAATAAGAGATTTTGATTTTTTGATTGACTACTGCTTTTCTATAGAGAAGATTCATACATATCAGCAGTACAATAAAGACTGTGTTTACTTTCACAGTAAATCTCCCTATGCCAAAATGACAAAAACCTGACAAATGAAAAACAGTTATTTTTTTTCCGCAAAAACAACGAGGAGTCCCGTGGCACCTTAAAGACTAAGGGATTTATTTGGACATAAGCTTTTGTGGGTAAAAAAAATCTACTTCTTCAGATGCATGGATGCACTTCTTCAGATGCATGCAAGTCTCCATGCATCTGAAGAAGTGTGTTTTTTTACCCACAAAAGCTTATGCCCAAATAAATCTTAGTCTTTAAGGTGCCACCGGACTCCTCGTTTTTGTGGATACAGACTAACATGGCTACCCCTCTGATACTTAGTCATTTTTTCCACATACTTTAACTTTAACAATTTTGGAAGACCAGATTTTGAAGGTACACTTAGATAGCATTAGGTACACTTGTCTTAAAAAAGTGTAGTTAACACTTAACTTTTTCCTATTTTCTGGCAAAATATAAATTTGATAGATCAGCTTTGGGAATCACTGTTTATTAACGCTGAAATAGCAGGTGAATTGCAACATAGAGCTGAGGGAACTGGTTCAAATAAAGCTTTCCCTGAAACTTCAGCCAGAACTCCAACCAAACCTGAAACAACCTATTTTTGAAATTCAAAGTCACATTAAGTTAAATAAACGTCTAGTTAAGTTCTCTCATTCAGTTTAATTCTGCAGCCATCTCCATTCTTCAGAGTTCAGACAGAAGTGGAGTTGGAATGCTGAAATAACCCCCTGAAAGGATTTTCTCATGCAATTTCCAGTTCAGGTAGATGTAGGAAGCACTGGAAATCTCACAACAAAGCCACTTAAAATGATCAGTCCCAAGAGATTTAGAGAATTTGAATAAGCTTAAGATAAACTTTTGTACCAAACTTGAAATTGAGGTTTACCCATCACTATTATTTATGATTTCAATGAATTATTATTAATGCATTTTATGATACTCATTTAAGTCTTCTGAGATTTAATAGAATAGAAGATGTGCAATAAATTGTTTACCTTGTTGGGAATACTGCTGATATTAGTATGTGTATATATCCAAAGAGGGCAGTCAGCATTTGCTATCAGTTTTCATACAATGATATCTCAGATGTAGTACCACATTTTACTTGGAATAAGAAATGTCTATGGTATTTACAGTAAAAGCTAACATTTTAATGGTCACCGTTATGTGTGTTTTAAAGATCTATCTGTACACACACAATTTTCTACACACCAATATATTGAGTGTGGGTCTGGATAAGCCAATGTGATTGTTTCATTGTAATTGCTGTATATTTGCTCTGCTGTTTTTGTAACAGGAAATAGTACTTCTGAACTAAGTTTGTTAATATATCCTATCAGTTCTGGTTTATGAACAAAATGAAATCACAAGCTTTTGACCAGGAAGACGACTCCAGAGGTGTGCACCCTTAACATTTCAAGCTGCATAATTTGCCACAGTACTGAGACACTGAGGAAATGAATTAGTGTCAAAAGGGGAATAAGACCAAAGCAGAACCATTATAGGGAGTAGCACGGGTCAGGGGCACAAGATGATTTAGTCATAATGCCAGTGGTAGCACTCCATATATAGAGCCCTATGTCATAAGTCTGGACAACAATATTATGATTATATTAAACAGAACTAAACATTGCTGTGTTTGCACATTTCCCACTTACAAGCCTAGGTAACTGTGTCAACAGTTCGTTGTTTTTCCAAGTTAAGTAACTTCCTACCTAGATGAGGAGTTAGATTTAGCCTGGGTTACTCTGGCCTCTGCTGAGACCTGGCATCAGAATGTCAGACAGGAGAGGGGGGGTTGCAGAGGTGCAAGATACCCAGAGTTCAGCACTGCTCCTGAAGTGGCTGCATTGGCTTGGGTCAGCGCGTCCCCTCAGGAAATCTCTGACAGCGAGACCCTGACAGCGACTTAAAGCTGCCATCCCACAGTAGGTGCCAATAATTTGTATCTTAAGGTCAAACCCTCTTGGGGCACACTGCCTTCGTTGGTAAGGTGCATCGAGCAGGTCTGAATTTTGTCCATAGCTTTGATAGCCAAAATCCCTAAGAAGACTACAACAGTTACTCCAGGACTATTCAATATGGTGTTTGAAATGTTAAGCCCGAACAAAGAATTAAACCAGAGTGCTATTGTACTGTAAAAGAACTAGAGGGTAGCATTGTATAGTATAGTCGAAGCAATCATAACCAGGATACTTCTCAACCTCTGTTTACATACCTGCCAAGCTTCAGAAAGAAAATCATTATGAATCATTGATTTCCATGACAACCTAATGAAAAACAAACAAGAGATACAATAAAGAAGTATGTTTGAAAGTATCTAATGTGTAGTGCCAATTATAGAACCAAGGCATTCTTGGCTTGAATGAAAGCTACCATCCTGTTATCGCTCTGGAGTTTATATTGAGGAATGCTGAGGGGAAATACATCTACAGCTTTGACAAAAGAATTATCTCTGATAAGTGACTTGAGTGAGGCTTGTTGTGGTTTGAAATGCTAAACTATTTCTCTTTGGGAGTCTTCCAGGCTCCCAAATGTATTTAGCTCCCCATGCACCATTCAGATGGTGTCTCCAGGGGGTGATCCTAGCGCAATTCATTTTATTTCTACCATCTGCTTTTCCTTCATCCCTAGAAGAGTAGCTGTTCTCACTGGAATGGAAGGTGGACTTTCAATAGTGTCCAGTGCATTCTGGGACAGACACCCCATCTTGTTTATCTTTTTAAAGTAGCAAAGCACCAAAATGTTGCAGGGGGCTAGAGACTCCCACACTTCCTCAGAGCAGGTGTATCGATACCCTGACTGACCCATAAGATGACAACATCTGAGTAGACTGGGTGGAGAGAAGATTGGGACACGTCAATTTAACGCATGGTGAGATAAAACAAAACACAAGAATTTAACTGCAGAATTTAGTTTCAATGTGCTGCCTACTTATAGACAGTATAAAGCTTTATGGGACCAGACTGTTACCAGGTTCTGTTAAGGATGGAGTTTCATAGGGCAAAACTTATTTTGGGATGGATACATTACAAGCCAGAATATTCAAATGGAGATACCTACAATCCTGTAGCTTGGGAGTGTTCAGATCCACAGTTCTGATATACCATTATGAATATAGGGTCCATGTGTAAACTCTGAATCTGGATCTGAGTTCAGATTTCTGAACTCAAGCTTTCCCCCCAAAGATGTTTAGATCTTAAGTTTTGGTTTGAGTCCATATCCAGTGTGGAAACTTGCCACGGACAACCCGAGTCTCAAATGGATAACGATAAAAGCTTCATAATCTACCCTTCTAATGTACTGTGGTTGACAGCAGAAGCAAACCAACTGGTTAAAAATCACAATGTCATATCAATAACCTATAGCAGAACTAAAACAGCTCAAAATATTAAACCATTATTAATTAATCTTTTTCCCCTTAGAAATGAAGACATTCAAAGTTAAGATTAAGCAACAAATGAACCTTGTTCAACCACCACATTCCCCCTCCCCCCTCAACTGAATTGTCCCACATCATTATGCCAGGTTTAGAAATGTTATTTATTCCAGTAGCTAACATGCAATGCGAGTCTATGATAAATTTAGGGGAACCCATACATTGCTACTTTGTATGTACTTGCCATATGTCCAGCTCTGATACAAAATGTTAAAATAATGAACTGCTCACTGCTCTTCTAAAGTTCTCCTGCAAAGTATACATAGGAAATAAGATCTGTGATTCAGGAAGCAAGACATATGTTAATTCTCATACAATGGAGAAATCAATATTAAAATCTGGACTGCACTGCTTCTGAAGCTCTGTTCTAGAGATAGCAAAATATTGACTTACCAATCTCAGCCTGGAGCACAAACCTCAAAGACCATTTGAACTTTAATACATATATAATGCAGTTGCAGCTTACACTGACTAGCTCAGAATTTATAAAAGCTTTGCCATACGGTGACCTTGATTTGAACTTTGGGAGAATATTCAATTAAGTTGGAAGCTCCTTGGGGCCAGACCTTGTCTTATCTTCTGTCTGTGAAGTGTCATGAGCACTTATGGCATTGTATAAATAAAAATAATATCAGAAGTAGAGATGAGCTCAACTGCAAGATGTTAGTGCCACAAAAAACAAAGAAACTGTTAAGAGGTGTCAGCAGATCAGACAGTTTGAACAACTCACCTTCTAACTCCTGCTGTGTTCCTATCTACTCTCCTTCCTGTGGAAACTACAGTCCCCACTGTCCCAAAAGTACACCTTCCTTTTTACCACCCTCTCCCCACCACCCACATATTTTACCTAAAAGTGACATGACTGAATTGACTGATTTTGTTGTGCACATTTCTGGAAATTCTGCTGTTTAGAACTAATGCTTACAGTGAGAGATGCAACAACATGACAGTTCTTAAATGTCATCGTCATCATGGTCCCATTATGCCTCTGGCATTTAGGGCAGTGAAGTAGCTCCTCCACTCCTGTCTGTTTCTGGCAAGTCTTTCAGTGGTTCCCCAGCTGTGCCCCAGGTTTTTCAACTCGGCTTCCACAGCTCTTTGCCATGTTGTTTTCGGGCAGCCTCATTTTCGCTTGCCTTCAGGTGTCTATCTTATTACTACTCTGGTGATGGAATCAGTTTTCATCCGAAGCACATGGCCAATCCATCTCCAATGCCTCCTGACAATGATGGTGCTTGTATCTTCTTGGCTGCACTGTGTCAATAGATCTTGGTTTGAGATTGTTCTGGGCCAAAAGATACGGAGGAGTTTTCTGAGGCAGGTTGTATGGAATGAAGATAGTTTGGACATGTCACACTTTCTCATTCCCCAGCATTCTGCATCAAAAAGTACTGTTGAAAGTACGCAGTTCTGATAAATCTTGAGTTTGGTTCTTGTTTTGTATGTTGATGATTTCCATAGCATATTTAAGATCCTGAAGGTGTTCCTGGCTTTACTGATTTTGTTCCAGATGTCCTGGCTTGTTCCACCATCCTGGATGATGGCGTTGCCCCAGTATGTGAATGTTTCCATATTGGTGAGAACATAATCCTCTATCTGTACTGCTGATGGTGAGGTAATATTACAGGATATCCGTCTTATTGTGGTTGATTTTCAGTCCAATTTGCTGGCTGAATGCATTGCGTCAAGTTGGTTTTTCTTGTATTTAGTGTTGGGTATGTGGTAGGAGAGCGACATCATCTGCAAAGTCCAGGTCTTCAAGGGATAAGAAGAGTGTCCATTTAATGCCTCTTGGCATGTCTTCTGTTGTACACAGTCAATGGCAATGTTGAAGAGGATTGCAGACATGACACACCCCTGATGTACTCCTGTTTTGACTTCAAAACGGAGCTTATGGTGATCAACACTGCATATAAAGTTGAAATACAAGCTTTTGGATTATGTTGATTATATGGAGAGGGATTCCATATCCCGCAGAATGTGCCATAGGCTGGTCCTGTGAATGCTATCGAAAACCTTCTCAATGTCTATGAAATTTATATAGAGTTGCCATTGCCATTCTAAGCATTGTTCTATTATGTTTCGTAGAGGGAAGATATGGTCTGTACATCCATACCCTTTCCGAAAACCAGCTTGCTCTTTTCTGAGAATGCTATCGACTGCCTTTGATATATGCTGGGCTATGATCTTACACAATACTTTGCTTGTGTAAGTGTGATACCACACCAGTTATTACAATCACTGAGTTCCTTTCTTTGGTATCTTCACTATAACCCCATTGGTTCACTCATCTGGCACTTCTTCCTCTTCCCAGACTGGTGTAAATAGAGGGGCCAGGATAGATGCTGCTAATTTAGGATTTACCTTGAACAATTCTGCTTTCAAGTTATCCTTGCCAGGAGCTTTCCCATTTTTTAAGGATCTAATGGCTTAAATGATCTCTTCCTTAGTTGGGGTATCTGTGTTCATATCAAGACCTTCTTCTGCCTCTTGGGAGTCTGCTTCCTCTTTAGGTGGCTCCCTGTTCAGCAATTCTTTGAAATGCTCTTTCCAGTGCATTTCTTGTTCTTTTTTGGTTGTTAGTTGGTGGTCTTGTTTGTCCCTGATGAGAGTGTTTGTTGGTGTCTGCGGTTTACCACTGACAAGCCATATCATGTTGTAGACTGTTCCTTGTTCACCACGAGCAGCTACATCCTCTGCTTGTGTTGCCAGATTATCAATATAATGCCGTCTGTCTGCTCTCACAAGGCGTTTGACCTCCCGGTGTGCCTTGCTATATTGCTTGCGGTATTTGTCCTTTAGCTTCTGGGATTTTGTCTCTAAAACTTTTTTTCTTCAGGACTTGTCTGGTTTCTATGGCCTTCCATGTGCTGGGTGTAATCCACTCCTTCCTTCTCTTCTGCCTGTAGCCTAGACAGGCTTCACTGCTGTTTATAAATTGCTGTTACTTTGTCCCACTTCTTGTTGATCTCCTCTTCATCAAGGTCTGCAAGTGCTTGAAACCTATTCTTTAATTGCAGAATGAAGGCTCTCTTTATTTCAGGGGACTTTAGCTTGTCAATGTCATAATGTGTATGTGCCTTGTTTGGTGGACCCACACTTCTCAGTTTTAGCTTGATGATGGCTGTCACAAGGTGGTGATTGCTGCTAACATCTGCACCCCTTCTCACTTTCACATCTGTCAGTGAGCGTCGCCACTTGCCATTGATCATGATATGGTCAATCTGGTTCTTATCTCTGCCATTTGGAGAACACCATGTCAGCTTGTGAATTTCACGATGTTGAAGTAGCACTGAAACAGAATGATATTATTATGTTTCCCTTTCAGTTTGGCTCTCATAAGTCTGCTGCTGATGGACTTCCATTAAAGCAGGGAATGCTTCACTCCCTTCTTCAAAAGGATGGCAACACCCTTATGGTGTAGTCCATCATCCCATCCAGAAAACAGCAAAGTTTCTCCCAAGGCTGTTGTTTATCTTCCATCTGCTCTCGCTGACACCCAGGATGTGTAAGCTGTAGTGTTTCATCTCTGCTGTAACCTGAGCTAGCTTCCCTGTTTTGTACATTGTCCGTACATTTGAAAAACCAAGTTTAGTTTTTCTCTTGGTGTTGAGCATTTCAGTCTTCATGCCAGTGGCTTCTTTTCGGCTTTCACCACTGGCAGTCACACGGGTCATTGACTCCTGTAGGCCATCACACGCAGTAATGGTCAATTTCTCCATTGCTGTTTCCGTAACATAGTTTGGTTTTTACAGGACAGGGTTGTTAGCCCTGTGCCTAACCCCCAACCTGGAGGACCAGGGTGTCTGTTTTGTCTTGCCCCTCCCTCACAGACCAATCCAGCATAGCTGAACCTACCAGGAGCAAAAAAAACCTGCCAACACAGTCTGAGGATCATTAGAGCATGCAAGCTGTCCTGCCATGACAAGACACGGACACCAGAGGACAGGTTCTTAAATGTGTCCAAGAATAAATCAGTCTTGAAGGGTTGCTTTGGGCAGCCGTGAAGGTTGGATTATAAAATGGAGCTGGGGAATAATTTGTAGCTAATAATGCAGTCAAAAATTTCATTTTGCCCCGCTTCTTGCAGGCGGAATGGCTGCAAGCAAATCATGACTTGAGCAAATTAATTTGTTATTTAATTTTAGTCAAATCATTTTAGCAGGTTTTAATACTCCATAGTTTGATCATAAACAGTTTACTCTACTTGCAATTTAAATGATTAATTTATCAGTTAAGGGTCATTGGTCATATAAATCCCAAAGTATTATTTCTCTTCTCTGATTGGATGAGAATAATTCAGGAAGAGGTAGCAGGTAAAGGAAAAGATTTAAAAATCCCTGGTTTATGAACCACACCTATCAAAATCAGACCACTATAGATTACATTGGCTGGGTGTGCAGCTTAAAATCAATATTCTTTTGTCAGCTATTGTACAGAAAGAAACTCTACTGATATAATTATCTATACAGTGGTATAACTACATGTACACTTTGGTGGGGGGGTTGTACTACTTCAACTATATCTGTTTCTAAACTCATATATTTAAAGCAACAAAAAGTGTGTGTGGGCAGGTCTACAGACACAAAAGGCTAAATTCATTCTGGTATAACCCTAATGATATCACTGAAATTACCCCACAGATGAATTTGTCCCAAAGAATTTGCACATGCACAATAGTGCTTGGGATGGCCCAGTCTGACCCTGCCTGGCTCATGTCCTCGAACGAGATATCTTGAGAACTCTTCCCCTTGTTTTGTGAAGCAGTCTCCTATCCCAACTAGGATATGTGATTTGCAGAGTGAATACTCAGATGTGTACCCATAATAATCTGTTTCTGACTTTGGATTTGTAAAAAACTCAATAACTCAAATATTAGCAGAAAACAAACACAAAAAGAGCACAAGCAAGGGAAAGCTCATGGAATTTTTTGAAGATTTATCCAACTCTAGTTATTTGGTTCCTTTATGATCACTCATCTCTAACTGTAGATGCTGGACATGAATGCAAACAAAACAGATTTTACCAATAGCAATAAAATTCTTCTGTACTGGAGACTTTTATGCCTCACTCCCAAAGTTCTCACCCCCATAGACACTGAGACTCTCCACTTGTTGTGCCTACACAGCATTAAAACTTTAACTTCCCTCCACAGAAATTTTCCTCACTCTCCCATGCACATTATCTGCCTCCGGACCTGCCCCTAGACCCTCCCACTGCTGTCACATTAAGGTGGTTCCTGCTTCTCTCTGCTCCAACCCCCCAGTTCCATTACTGATCCCTTCCCTCAACATCTCACTGCCCTAACTCCTGCTTCTCAACCATGCAATCCTGACTGCCCCCAATCTGAGAGCTCCATGTCTGGAACAGGTGGAGTTCAGTAGAGTTCTCACTGTTTGTATCCTGACTGGTTTCTTGATTCCTTACAGTTCTGCATATACTGTACATTGGAACAATTCTCAGAGAGACATTCATTGTGTACACATCCTCACAAGAGCTGGAAATGCATTGACACTGATCACAACAGATCTGGTAGTCATTAAAGAGATGATGCGACAAACTATGTCAACACCACTCCAAACTGCAAACTCATGCACCTCATACATGTCAGCTACTGCTACCTGGTAGAATAGGGATTACACTTGGCTAAATGATGACTAAGGGTATAAACACCCAGGAGAAAGTGAATGATTTAGCCTGAATGATTAGGGTATAACTAGGAGTACTGGGACTAAATCGAGATGGCAAATTTAGGTTTAATATTAATGAACAAGCCTTTTAGGGAAAAGGCAACTGCTCCCTAACTTGGGACTTTTAAACTAAACCAGATAAAAATCACTAGAAAATGTATTGTAAAGAACAATCCTGCATAGGCAGAGGAAAGGTTCTGCATGGCACCTGTTATTCATGAAAAGGCCCTAATAGCAGGTAGAGTGAGGGAAAAATCCAGGTACCCCATTCCAGTCCTACTGGCTCACTTCAAGCCCTGACTGAAAGACCAAGGAACTGATTAGATAATGAACTACAACTCGTGTTCTGATTTGAACCCACGTAATGTGGGTGCAAAGCAAGCACAATGTGCTACCATATTTTACACTCACTTTGCACTAGTGTAAATGAGTATATAAGGTGCAGAACAACCAATTTAGACACCAGATTCCCAGAGACTAATCTAAAATATATATCTCATGATTTTGGACAATATTTTCAAAAAAACTTTACATATTACAAATACAGGAAGTATGTTGACTCAGTGTCCAGCAGAAGAGTTAAATCAGTGAATCTTTTCACAAAATATAGCAATAAAAAAATTGAGCATTTGGAAGTAGAATGTGTAATGTTCACAAACAATTGGAAGAAAGCTGTACCTTTGTTTCTTAGAGCTGAAATTTGAATTTTCAAAAGATGATGCCAAAATATTCTTCAGATTTTTTCCTTGGACCTGACTTTCCTGTCACTTATACTAGCATAAATTAGTCGAGTTACTTACTCCACAGTGAAACTGGTGTAAGTGAAAGGAGAATCAGGTTCTTTGTTAGCAGATACAAAGGATATATAAAAGCTCATGTTGCTATTCAGCTACTGCTTCAGAGAAGGCTGCACAGTGAAGGTCAGAAATAGTTCTCTTCTGAAATGGATTTCAGAAATGAAATTTCACATGGTAGAAAATGAAAGAAAGATGCATTATGGTAAGCATGCCACTTGTGGCCAAACCAAGCCCTCATTTGGAGCTTGACCATCTGTGGTAAGATTGTAGATTTGAAGCAAAGCACATTTTGGAACATGGAAAAAAGCCCATAAAACATCAATTAGACATTTTGGCCCACAATATATTTCCTTTAAATTAATTTTCAGAGAGTGGCATGTGTGGTTTTGACAGTAGGATTTTGCCCATATGGTTTAACATTTGGGTATCTCAAAGAGCTTTGAAAATTTAAACTATTTGTTAATTCTTCAGCAATCTTGTCTCTTCTTCTGACTTGACCTTTATATTTGAGGATTGAGATATCTGAATTTCTAGTAGCTTGAAAAGATTCAAGACACCCTGAGCAAGCAATCCACATCTCTCTGCAGATACCGTATATATATTAACCTTATGTTTACATTATAACTGTGTGATATCACAGGTCTTTTTACTCACATCCGATGAAATGAGCTGTAGCTCACGAAAGCTCATGCTCAAATAGACTGGTTAGTCTCTAAGGTGCCACAAGTACTCCTTTTCTTTTTTCTTTTTACGAATACAGACTAACACGGCTGTTACTCTGAAACTTTAGATAAACCATCTCTCTTTCTCTGTGTTTAGAGCAGAGAGGAAACCCAAACTGGAACATCCATTGTGACCTTAACTCCTACATAGCACCCACCCCCAACTTTGGTTTTCAGATGAGAAATCACTGACAATATTTTGCTCAACCAAAATCTAGCCTGCTAAGCCCATATTTACTTTGTAATACTATATCCTATAGTATTATTACATCAGCACACAATTTTACCTGCAATACTATTTTCAAAAAAATGTGACATACTGGAGGCTAGGACTCTAGCTTTTTAAACTAAATCATTTCTCATCAAGCAGGAAATATTTAAGTTTAAACAAGACCTTATTCTTAAACTTCAGGATAAAATACTGCATTTCCTGGGTGCACATTTGGCCGTTAAGCAAAGGATAATTGTTTGCTACTAGAAGTAAAATCTGAACTAGCTGTAGCAGAAATAGGTAACAGTCTTAAGGAAAATACTTAGTTTACTCATAAGCAACTCAAATTATAAACAAATATCCATCCATATGTTATGAAGATCAAAAAACCTGGCAAGGAATGAGAATTTAGATTCAATCTTCTAACATATTATAATAAATGGAAAAGTATATCTTAAAAATGATCACCACTACTGTGCCATGCAGCCCCCCCTTAAACAGACCTGTGTTCAGAGGTCCTGAAATTACCAGGAATTAGTTCATTGCTACTCTACTAATGTGACAGAAAGTGCACCGTTTCTTTTTTTCTGACGTTCTCTTTCTTTGGTAAGAGCAAAACCCCAGCAGACAGAGCAAGAACCGTAAAAAGAAAGAGATGTGTCTGAAGGCTCCACAGAAGGATTATTATAATATTGCTTTCTTGTTGCTGTGTTGCAGTTAATAAGTGGCACAAACTTGAGACGGGAGAACTAATTAAATTCTCAGTGATAAAATTCAAATTCAGCCTTACTGTGGGAATAGGCCAAGGTGTAATTGCTGTAATCTTTAAATGGCCTGTGAAAAGTGTGTTAAACCTATCCATTTTTATTTTATGTTTTCAGAAGTCAGAATTCTAAAGATTTAAACCAATAACATTCAATATTCAATTAAGAAACAGTTCTCTTTGATGGGTTGCATACTCTGCAAAGCAAACTGCTTCCATTTATAACTCTAGATGGCTTACTTTCAATAAAGACATATCAGTCCCCAAGAAGTTCACACTGCTGAACACTTTTTACTTGTTAACATTTAAAGGCTGCCAAGAACAAAAAACAACAGCGACAAGGTGGACAGAAAATATTAAAATGTAACATTTAAAATAACAAGGTGGCCAGAAATAATGTATTAACTCTGTAAGGTATAATAGTGGGGAAGGAGTATTTCCCAGCTAGGCAAATCTGAACTGCACTTGACACACTGTACTTCTGGGAAACATTATGCAGACATACTATTAAGATGTCTCCTGTCACAGCACAGGATGATTGATAAAAATGATTCAGGGTCCAGACAGCCAGAGTACAGTGCACAAAAAGTGGGGAGGGCAGGAACCCGTTTAGGCTGACCTTTAACAGATAAATTGATGATGTCCTCATTAGCAGCCACCCTGCTGCTTGCCCCCAATAAAAGATAATGTCCTGCTGTTAACACTATTCCCATTTCTTTGATTTAACGCTACTATTACAGTGCAGATACTATTTAAATGGATTAAGGTTTAAATTAAGATAACATATTGTTGTGGTCTGCAATGTTTATCCCCAAACCAAACAACATCCTTTCATTGCATGTGGTTGGTAAGAGGCAAGCTACCGTGGCATCCATCAGGTGAAATTAATGGTAACGTTTCTACAGTGTGGTGTCTACCCAATTTCCGCACTATTTACCATTTTTCAATAACATTTCATAAGATGTGAATTTTTTAAATGTATCTTTAAAATGTTATCTTCTGCCTAAGGAAAAAATATTTTCTGGTAGACAGTGTTATTGTTGGAATGCCACACTTATAGTGCTCATAGTACCTTGTATAGTACTCATACTAGGGAGACTAACCTAATGAATCAGATTAACTTGCACATGTAACTAGAGAGTTACTTGATCTCATATTCCATTCCACTATTAGTATAAAACCTGACATTAGGAGCAACAGTTCTTTCTTTCTGCAATTTCAGTCTATGAACTGCTTCATCTGTGTTTTTGTTTGTTTATGAAGAATGATTTTTAAACAAGGGAGTCTGAGAATTCAGGGTCTATCCTGAGATGTGCTTAACATTCAAAACTACTTCCTATGAGTCAATTTTTTACTTCCAGATAAAGGCTCTTTCTGCTGTAGAACAATGATATTTAGGGACCTAGCCCATTAATCATACTTATGTAGTTCTTTTAATTTACTTACGGGATGAACAATATCCTGGTTTCCATACCTACCTTTCTTTTGTTAAACTGTGGAAGTCTAAATGAACTGCTGTGATTGGCATGCCCCTCGTTTAATTCTCTGAATCCTGAGGAAGTGTAGAGAATAAGACAAAATAATCACAGAAAGAAAAGGAAAACTTGCATGGCAAAAGAATGTGATAGCCTTATATTCCTCCAATGTTGTATACTCTTTCCACATGTGAAAAACTAAACTCGTGCACAAACTGCTATGCACGGAGATATTTGAATAGGACATTTAAATCACATGCAAACACACATATATGCATGTTTCTGAAAACTACTCTACTTGCTCAAAAGACTGGTTGCAGCTACTAATATAGTCACAAGAACTGTGACAAGTATGGTCTAAAACTCAGTCATCGCCAGAATGAATTTCCAGTCTGGAGAGAGAGAACCAGGAGTCAGTCCAGTTCAGATTTCTTTGCAAGATTATTTTCAGGTCAGTGAAATATTTAAGGAACATCAGTCGCAGAATGTGTGTGTCCAACAGAATGGGAAAGTTGGGTGCTTTCCTAACCTAGTAAGACCTACTGTTACGGAACCTCTGTGCATCATTACCTGGACTGCTGGGAGCAAGAAAGGAGAGATTTACTTGCATTGTCCCAAGACAGTCACAGGATGCATCCGATGAAGTGAGCTGTAGCTCATGAAAGCTTATGCTCAAATAAATTGGTTAGTCTCTAAGGTGCCACAAGTACTCCTTTTCTTTTTGCGAATACAGACTAACACGGCTGCTACTCTGAAACAGGGTGAAAGTATCTTTGGTACTCTCTCCCTGCCTACTCTAGCTGGAAGATAATTTACCAGGACTCTGCGACCACAGGATAGGGAGAAGAAATCCTCAGGTGGGAGGGAGAATAAGTTGTCAGCGGCTAAGGAGACAGGAAGAGAAAGACTAAAAATCATTTCCCCCTCCCTCTTCTCATCTCCTCTGTGTTCTACTCCTGTCCTTTCTCCTTCACCACCAGTCTCATCCCAAGCACACTAACCAGGATTTTATTCCAGTGATTCACTGTTTCATCCTAGATTTTTTCAGAAAATATATATTCTTTATTTTTAGTTTAAATTAATAGCTATTACTATTCTTCTAGGGAGATGGGCAAACAGTGTAAGAAATGGCCTGAACAATCACCCTAAACTTTAATCTAATCCAAAATGAACCTCTTCAGTTTGAAAATTTTATGTTTTCTTCCCTATTATAATTCAGTAGAGCTATGTGAACAAACAACTTTTTGGTTTGCTGGTCAAATCGGGGGGGAAATGGTTTGGGATCAACTGGAAACAGAAATTCTTCTGTTTTCTTGGCAAAACAAACAAAAATAATTTTGTCAAGATTTCAGGCATGTTCAACTGATATTTAAAATTAAAAACAAAGGAAATTTGGAAATGTCATTCACAAAACAGGGGCTGGTAGTATCCCTCTTATATGCTGGAGGCCTGTTGTTTGAGCACTCACCTAGGATGAAGGCAACCTGGGTTCAAACACCCACTCAGCCTGATGCAGAGCAAGAATTTGAACTTGGTTCACTCACATTGCAGGTGAGTGAACTCACTATTGGGCCATGGAGCATTCAGAGGTGGGTTTCTCCTGTTAAAGCATTGCCCTCTCCTCAAGTGTTTTTTTTTTTAAATGGCACTTAAGTCCCCTTACAAATCTAGCTCGAAAGATAATTTTTGGCCGAACTCTTTGGTGAATTCATGTCTAATTTGCCAATCGTTTTGGTCAACTTGAAACTGTACTTCTCCCTCCTCCCCAAGTAAATTGTTTGTCTGAAACATTTTGCTCATTTCAAAAATTTATTCTTAAGTGAGTCTTAACTTTCTGGTTCCAGAGGGGCAAATGCCACCACACCACAAGAATAGCTAATATCTCTCAGCACCTTCAACCCAGCCAGAGGTCAGATCACCTGATATTTCATGACAAAGTTTCATATGAGTAGCAACCCCAAATTAAAAGCGTGGTTTCCCTTTCCCTCTAGTGGCTGACCCACACAGAGATAACAGCCTACTGCTGCTGCTAGGCGTGGAGTCATTTCTTTAGCTGAATTGGTAACAGTTTGTGTTTTGGTGCTCAAAGTCTCACATTTAAACTTTGCTATCAATCTGAAGTGGAGACTGTTACACATGAATATTTCAGTTAGACTTTGGAGACATTTGGTTGTTTATCTAAACGTCACAAAATTCTGTACCCAAGTAAAGAATGCTTCATTGAGTGACCTAATTCTCATCTTTCATATAGTTTTATACATTAAGAGATCTTGATTTCCATGACTAGAAACCAATCTCCACTGGGTCAAGACTGAATTTTTACACCTGTACTTTCTTTGTCATGCCATAGATACATTCATAATTGCAAAGACAAGTATTCGTACATTGTACTGAAGTTTCACAAAAAGAAAAAATTTCCTTCTGTGTCACTTTAAAAAAATCTATAATTATTTAGCAAAGCCATATAGTGTATTAAAATAAAAATACTCACTCATTGCTGGTTCTATAATCTATTACTGGGTAAAATAATTTTATGAGCTAAAATGTATGTTTAATTATTCAGTGTGCACTGATGATTTCTTTCATACCATATTTAACAGTAGGAGGTTATTTTGTAATTTTATGAGCTTAGCAGGAGCAAGAAAACATTTTCTCCTTAGATTAATAATGTAATTACTACCTCTGTCATATCTTGCTGTAGTTACCCATGTTATTTTTTCTGTTAATCAAAAAAGCACAAGTGTTTTAAAGTTATACGTCTGTGGGAGTAACTCAAAGTTATGAAAAGAAGAATTATTTTTCAATATAAATGTCAAGCAATTTTGAATCCCAGGAAATTAAGACCTTAAGTAAATTACAGATTTGCAGTGTTGAACTAGTGCTCGGGGGTACATTGTTAAAGCTTCACTTGGGAATTTATTATTAAAATTGTGCACATAAATCCTTATGTACAGCTTTGAAAAATAACCACTCTGAATTAAACAGTTAATGTATTATTGTCACTATTTATAATAAATATTAAATCTCAATATTGTATTACTTTGCTTGAAGAATTAAAGGTTAGCAGCAGTGTTTTAAAAAACAAACTATTTCAGATTTTAAATTACAGAAATATATGAAAGATGGAATCCTGACTCTATTGAAATCTATGACAAAAGTCTCATTGACTTTAATAGAAACAGGATATCTCCCATAGAACAAAAAGCAACATATTCTGCCAACTGTACTCACACTGTGTAGTACTTTATTCCTCCAGCAGTCCTGTTGTTGTAAGGCTGGGAGAATCTGCTATCACCTAAAGGGAAAAATCCCATAAATCCTTTAAAGACAGATTAAGGTGTATTTTTTTAAATTCGTCCTTGATATTTTAATTTTATTGAGATGGCTCTTGATAGCCTCTGGGCTGAGGACCAGACCAAAGCTTATGTGTCACATAAGTCCTTAAGCTTTCAAATAGGGCTTGAAGGGAACTTCCCCATAGGTATTGAGAGTTTTTGCTCCATTTATTTCCAGTTGCCACTTATACATTAAAAGAGGAAGGCTCTTCCCCAATCCCCAAAGAAAGGTCTTTAATTCCTTCTAGGTTACCCCTGCTGGCACTAGTCTGCTCATGCAGGGACAGCCCTTGAGTCTCCGTCCTGCTGAGTCCTTCACAGAAGGTGCTGTATGCAGTAGAGCGAGGGAGCTCTGCATCATATAACAGTACGTCAGGAAGGCAACGATGAAAACCTGGGGTCAAATGTTCACCTTGGAGACTCAGAGCCCTTCACAATGGGAACTCGACCTGGAAATCAATCTGGATAATAGGAGAACTGACCCAAAGAGTTGGCCACAACTAGAACCAAATCTTAAACGAGGCCCAGATTTTCAGCTTGTGAGTACCAGTGCGCTACAGGTGTGGAAGTTTAGGGTGCACAGAAGCGTATGCATACTTCAGACCATATGGGTCTTACTCTTCATGGAGGTTTAAAGAAGTTTGGTTCAGTTTGCTTTTTCTTTAATTTTATGGCTACAATTCTGACACAGAGTGAAGTATCTCAAAGTTCACAGAAAAGAAGCTCTTTTCGCTGGCAATGTCAGCCAAAATGTCACCCACGATTCACATATGCTTGTGAATGCTCGTGGAAAACCCCACATCTCATATGCAAACACCTCATGAGGAAATATCAGTAATTTCACGCAGCTCTAATGATAGTTTGTCAATGTTAAATTAATGGCATCCTGGGGGGAAAAGGTAATAACATTTTCTCTGATTAACCTAACTGGCTTCAGGACTCTGCTGCAGTTCTGCTCAAATTCATCAGCAAAACCATTTTTTGTATAGTGCCCTGAGTTGGAAATCTTGATTCTCTAACAGCCAAGGGGAGAAATGTCAATTCTCAGTGTTCTGTTGGTTTCTGTAATTAACTATGATTACAAAATACATTTATTGTCATAAGATTTAGCTGTGATGTAAGATCCAATGATATACGATAAATCCTCAAAATAACTTTTCACATCAACAAGTCATCCATTTGCCCTTCTTTGAGAAAATCAGTTGTACATCTCCAATACCAGAGATGCTGTAGAATAATCATAATAATTAGAATTAGGATCTTAAACTCTGAAATGTGACATAAATATACATACTTCAAGTCAATGCAGCTGTCAGTGGAGAGATATCTAGCCTTTTTAAAGAAAACATGTAGTGTATCTGTTGGCAGATCGCATAACTTTACTTCATGTCAGAAGATACCTAGAGTCCTCTTAAAGTAACTGAACAAAAAAGAAAATTACAGTGAACATTTACTTCAGAAAATTATCTTCATTACACAGTATTGCACCATTTATTGTGTGCACTCTTTTAGAAAAAAAGAGTAGGAATAATATTCCTAGGGATTTCTGTGCAATATGAAAATGGAATTCAATGGAAATGAAAACAAAGAAATATACTGTACAAAAAAAAAAGGCCAATCAATAAGAAAAGTGATGGACACATCAGTGATTCAAGTTGCCTCTCAAAACATACTGATAGCAGATTACTTTTCATTGTGCATGGATTTAATTATTAATATATTATTAATATTATTCAAAATGGAACAGAAGCTCCAGGATTTGGCCATTTGGCCATTTCAATGATAGTAATTGCTTAAATAAGGTGAGCAGTATTTAGTCCCAGATTGAAAATACTACAACAATTTATATAGAGAAACCACACAGAAATTACTCCAATTGGAATCTAACAAGGGCAGTGGCACTAACTCCCATTTAACTGCCTCGTATAGTAATAGAAATTGGGGCAATCATAAATGACACTGAAATGCTGTATAAGACTGTTGTGATGCAGGGCACTTGGAAGTTTAAATAGCCATATTGAACACCTGCCACTGAAGAAGTGGGGTTTTTACCCACGAAAGCTTATGCTCAAATAAATCTGTTAGTCTTTAAGGTGCCACCGGACTCCTTGTCGTTTCTGCCACAAAGTGTTTTTCTTTAATTGCTAATACCAGTCAGCTCACATCCCAACATCTAAAGAGGGTGGTATTTAATATTCACAAAATTATTATATCTAATGGTTTGATTAATAACTGGTCTCGTCTCCATGGTTTCTAGGCAACAACAGATCAAAAACTCTGAAAGCTAATCCCAATTCTTCATGGGGAATTTTTTAATTGCCTCCTTTTTGGCAGCTGTGGAAAGCCAGGTCAGTCTCTTTGTGCAACTGGCTCTTGACAGTAATGTCAGGGGACCCACTAAGCATATTCAAGGAGAACTCAGATGTCCTGACATGGACCTTTTCCTGATGCCAACCTCTCTTCTCTAGTGTAGGAGGGGAGGTAGAAGGAAAGGCCTGTTACACACAACTGCTTCTGCTGAACGTTAGAAACAGGGGACCACTCACTCAAGGCAGAACAAAAAGGGGGCCACAGCCAAAAGACTAAAAACAAACAAAAATCCTGCCTATTGATGAGCATGAAATCCTCCAGTAGATCCTCCATTACAACTATTTTTTTTATTTTTTATCAATTTTGTGTGAATAAATAACAAAGGATTAATAGAATGGAGTCTTGTTGTAGCTGGGTAGGTCCCAGGATATTAGAGAGAAAAGGTATGTGAAGTAATATTTTTACTGGACCAGATTCTGTTGGTGAGAGAGGCAAGCTTTTGAGCTTACACATACCTGAAGAACAACTCTGTGTAAGCTCGAAAGCTTGCCTCTCTCACCAACAGAATTTGGTCCAGTAAAAGATTACCTCACCCACCTTGTCTTTCGGAAGATTAATAGCACTATCTAGAGCAAACACAGAACCTAACTCTGCAAACACTTCCTCTGAGGCATGGCTCCAATGGAACTTCACATGCCTCAAGTTAAGCACATGTTTAAGGGCACAAAGTTGCTCAATCCAGGTTGATGTTCCCAGCACCTTCCAGGATTAAGAGTGCAGTGCTTAATAGCGTGTAGTCCAGCTGGTGATTTGAACAAGTGGTTCTCCATTGTTCAGACTAGGTTAGAGATGATTAGTTAGCATTTTGTGGGATAGCTGGTATGACTCCTATCTGTGCTATGGACACAGGCCTGCAAACACTTCTTATATGGATTATGTCCCAATTCAGGAGAGCATCACTGTTCAGGACATCACTCAAGCACATGCTCAACTTTAAGCATGTGCTTAAATCCCATTGGCTCTGAAGTCAACAGATTTATGACATGTTTAAAATAAGTAGGTTAGTCCCCCACCCTACCCCAAAGCTGGGCTTTGTGACATCAGTGGGACTATTCATGGTAGTAAGCACTAAATCCAGCAGAAGTGATTGCAGAATCACACCTATAGCACAGATAGGAGCCATACCAGCTTCCTCACAAAGTTCTGCCCAGACATCTGAACCTCAGAGTGAAAAAATGGAAGTCTAGACTGGGACCATTAAACTCATGTTCATTTTGAGCTAATCTAATATTTTAAATTAGGTTGTTAACTTTTTGGGGCAGGGACCATTTTTTCTTCTGGGTTTGTAAAGCACTTAACACAATGGGCTCCTGGTCCACGACTAGGGCTCCTAGAAGCTAGCTCAATACAAATAAATAATAAACAATAATAAATAATGAACCCAAATTTGTAGATGTGTGAGGAGATTCCACAATCCCACTGCCTCACCCAACCACTGTTTTGAAACAAAAATAGGGGATTATTTTTGTTGTAAAAACTGGTAAGACAAAGTGTCCTCTTTTTTGCAGTAATGTAGATGACTGATACCAGCCTCATGTTTCAGTAATTCTTAGATCTTTAAAATTAACTGAACAGCCAAAGTTGGGAGGTTTGCAATTTTCACCTGTTCAGCATTGTGGGCTGTGATGCAGAGAAGCTCATTTACACAAGTTCTCCACCTTTCTGTTGGATTTGCGTCTTTTAGACAAATACAGACTCCTTTTCTTTTCCTTTTTTGCTCTAAAAGCCTTCTGTCTCAGGCTGTCCTACTAAACAGGTTAGTTTTCCCCAGGGCCAGGATTTGTTACATTCTGTGAAAAGATTTGTGTTGTCCACATACTCCATATAAAACTATTATATGGCAAATACATTTAAATAACCTGGAAACACCATGATAAGGATTCAACCTAATCCTACATATTTAATGTAAATCTCTTGTGATGATTCTGTCTCCTATATTAATACAAAGGTGAGTTAAGAAATAGGAATTTACTGTATTTCAGAGATGATTTGTTTAGAAATAAGGTAATCTCACAACCAGAGAATATTCATTAAGCTGAAAATCCATGCTGAGCTATTCAGTACATTACATATTCCTTGATGAATTATCCCCTAAATAGTTATTAAACCCAGGTCTTCCAATCTGACAAAATATATTTATTCAATAAACTCCACACTCACAAGAATTTACATTTTCCACCAGCTCTTACATAGTCAGAAGTTTTATACAAATACAATTTTTAACAGAGTTTCACACAAAAGGAATCAGATATCATGATCTTTTTAAAATGGACATACACCACCTACTCAATAAAAGCTCCCATGAAGAGGTAATGGACTATATAAACATGCTCAGGCTTTTAAAAAATTATTTTTTTCTTTGTAAATCAATCCAGTGTTTGTTCTGTGTTGTTTGAGATAAATCAGGAAATACATTAATCCTTTTACCTTTTTAATAGACAATCTTGTGTGTCTGACTCTGAGCTAATATTGTACAGTTTCTTTCTGTACAACAGAAGAAGAAAACACACAACAATGATCAGTGCTGTTCAAAGAGTACAGTTCTCTTTAGCAGCAGTTGCAGCAGTATAATCTATTGATCTTCCCAATTACTTTAGCAGTACACCTGAGTAGGGTTGATTTCAGTAAAGAAATTGTAAACACCTTTTTGAGTGAGAAAAGAAAATGAAAGCATCAAACTTTATATCCAGACTGCCACAGGTTGTAGAGGATGATCATCTTCTCCTAACTTAAGTTCCAACACATCACAGCCAAATAAACCCATTTGGGTTTTTGGACCTGATCCACATCCTGGTAAAAATCAATCTGAATCTTCCTATTGATTTCAGTGTGCATTAAGCCATGTCCTGTAGTTTTAATTTTTCTGTACTGTGTGTATTATTTTACCTAATCACCAGAAAAATCCATGGATAACTTCTTATGAAGAGATGGAAATCCCTCACTATGCAAGGTTGTGACTAACTGTATATTATAAGCCTGATTTTCACTCTGAGTCTATAACTTTTTCCCTACTATCAACTAATCTACCTGATATTTCTTTTGTGAGACCCAGATACTCGTGCTTCTCTACACATGGATTTCAAACACAGTTCCACTACAAGTTTACACAAACTGTAAAGGATCCGAGTAAGGAGAAACCAAAAAGCAAAATAAGTATGTCTCCTTTAGTAAGGTCTCAGGGAAGGAGCAGTTGTAAGAGCTATCCAAAAAGCCTTCACCTCATGACCTGGTTCAGAGCTCCCCACATTTGACATCCACAGAGTCTCTGGACCCAGTCAGGCAGATGTCCTGGGGCCTGAGAGAGAGAACCACCCATTGTGTAGCCCAGCCCCAGAACGGAGCAGGTAGTCTCCTTGATTACATCCAGGCTGTTTTGCTTGTGACCTCCTGCCTGTCCCTTAATGGGATAGTCCACTCCTTCACACAAACACTTTGTATATGTTTAGCAGAAAGCAAAACCATCTTCCTAATGATCCTAAAAGCCAAGTTCTCTAAAACCACAGATATGGGGGGGGGGGGAGATCTCATGAGGTTGAAAGGAAATCTGGCAAGTTAACTAGTACTTTATGATGCTTAATTGATTTATTTCATTCTCAAAGTTCTAACTTTGCACATGAACTAACATGACATTTCCCCCTTATTAATATGAGAGCTTTGCTCCGGTAGTGTGGAGAAATTAATCATAAAGCTTCACTGAACAGCTTTCCCAGTACACCTCATTCCTAATATTCTACTGGGCCTTTCCCAAAGCTGCAACTGTAAATTATATCTAAGCCATGCTCACACCATTTACATCTCTAAAACCAAGGCAATTTAAAGTTAAATAATTTAAGAAGGGCCATTTCTGCTGCAAGAGGAAGTAATATCAAGGTTGTTGCACAAGTCCTGATGCATCTTCCTAAAGACAAATCATATCACACATTCTTTTCTGTTCTGATGGCTAAAACACTTGCCCCGTGGTCAGGATGTAGCATTAGTCCGCCTTCAGAAGGTGCATAGGAGGAAAAGGAGCGTTTGTGACACCTACAAGACAATGAAAGTATGGGATGGCTCTAAGAGAAGCCCCCTGATGACTTCTGTATCAATATAGATGGAACATAAGTGGGAGTTTTCCCAGGTTGCTCAAGGCTGGCTTGATACAGCAAAATGAGTCATGTTCCCTCCCACTCAGGCTATAGCCAGCTCCCATCACCTCCCATCCTCCTCAGTACCCCTCTGGTCTGCTACCAGAAAAGAATCCACCCTAGGGGAGTGCGACACAGGACTCGTAGCTCTGAGGGAGGAAGGACAAAAGTAGTGTGCTGGATCTGCTGAGAAGTAGTAAATGAAGATTGTATCATAATGCATGCTTGCGGTGACTGAATTAAACTTGTACTGGCATTGCAGCCTTAATTCTGACATTTCTTAAATTTGCAAACTGAATAATATTCTTTAAACTTAAGTTTCCTATGCTTTTAAAAAAACTAATTGAAAACAAAAACAGAAATTCTATTATATAGCATCATATTGACACCCACTTATGTCATCAGTAAGTTTGGAATCTTTAGATCCACTGTGCAGATATCTGCCACTTGAGCTAATGGAGTAACTGATAGCAGTGGCATCCCTCTATGTAAATACATTTTGTCTTTTCCCTTCACTGCTCAATCCCATCCCACTCTCCTTACCTACCTACCCCCAGTCTCCACTCCTCAGGCTTCTAATCCTTGTTCCAGTCTTCTTGACCAGCCAGTCAGAGTCTCCATCACGCTATAATAACTATAATTAATTTATAAGCTCATGCTCAGATAAATTGGTTAGTCTCTAAGGTGCCACAAGTACTCCTTTTCTTTTTGCGAATACAGACTAACACGGCTGTTACTCTGAAACCTATAATTAATTTATTTCTTAAACAGTTACTCATCATTGCACTCACTCTCTCAAAAGCATTCTGGTCAGAACTTTTTGGTTAAGACTGAGCTGAGTTTTGCTGTCAATGCAGAGTTTGAACTCTCAGTGTTACTTAGGAATAATAGAGTGCATATTTTCATAATTACAGTACTTTGAGTATGAAATGAATTTTGAGAGACTTTACAAGTAAATCCATTAGTTAAGTTATGAATTAAGAATTGTGGGTTTGGGTGTAATTTTTTTTTGTCCTGAATGGTATTAGTAATGAAATAACCTGGATATTTCGTACTTCCAACAGAATTACATTATTAGCAATTGTATTTAATTGTTATGATCACACAGACTATAGGCAGGGCCAGGTCAACAGTTCAGGTCTTTACTGGATGCATTGTGATATCAGAGAGAATTCGACAAATCATGACCCTCCCTCTAGAGCTAACTCCCATGATAGAACAGGAGCAGCCTGAATAGACCACTAGTGTATCAAGAGTTCTCACTAGTAGATTTGGCCCAACTGTCATTGCCCTTTAAAAGTTCCATTGGAGAGCCGTTAAAACCCAGAGACATGGGGACTAAAGAAGAGAGGATGACAGGTATAAAAGATTAAGAAATGCAACAAAGCAAAAGATGCATTTTCTGCAAGAGAGTTTGTTTCTAAAAATAATGGGGATTGTACTATCAAAGACGTAAATATTAGCGCAACAATTTACAATATTCAGTTTGCGCTTAATTTCAAAACAGTGGCACCTTTGTAACATTAGAAACAAATATAGTGTTATGTTGCTATAGCAACAGGCATGGCAAGACTTCAGGAGTGGAATTGAGTGACATCAGAATAGATTCTGCTGCAAGCTCGGTTTTCAAGCAGGAAGGTGAGTTCTCATGAGTGAGGTAGTGGTGATCGGAGCCCACACAATGCAGAGGTCACATCCTCAACAACCTAAGTCCATTTGTCACAAGAGTTGTTTCCTAGATGCCATGTGCTTGCCTGAAAATATCTGTATGACTGCAGCACACAGCACCCCATATCTTTCTCCATCCTCTATATGCCATTCCTGAATGTCACCTGCATGGGTGATTCAGATTCCAAATTTCCTGTCCCAAGGCAATCCAAATCAAAATCAAACTGTGAAATAGTAGAAAGTTGAGAGTCTAGTCAGAAGCCTGGGAAGAACTGGGATAATTAGATATTCCACCCCTCAGGGAAGTTAACACAAGACACCCACGAAATCCGACATAGATCAGAGTGATGAGGCCTACTTCCTGAACAGAAGTCCTCTTTCATTTCAAAAACTGATTGTGTAGGTCTCCAGGTGGAATGTTGGCCTGGGGAGATATATTTGGCAGCAGGAAACTAGAGTTCACAACCACTAAGAACTGAAGAAAATAAATTAAGGACAAAACAAGAAAACCCATTTCTGTCTAGCAAACAAAAGTGCAGTCAGAAAAGGAGTGTAAGAGACCACTGTCACTGCAAAGGCACTATGGTCCATTGAATGGGGGTGAGGAATCTTCTCCCCACTCAAGGGCAGGAGTATTGTCAATTTCTTAGTTAACTGGAGAAAGCAATATCCCAGGCTTTCTACTCTCCAATTCATCCAATTTTGCCCCCTACTTTCCTGTCCCACTTCCACCCACAGTGGCTACTTGCTAATGTTCTTCAGAGGGAAGGCCACTGGATCCTGTTTCCCCCCCAGCTCATAGAAGGAACAGATCAGGGGAGGGGGAAATCTTAAAACCTCAGCATCAAAAGACAAGGGGGATCTTCACATCACTACTTCAATACACTGATTCAGTGGATGGGAAGTGGCAAGAGGGAGAATCATTGTTTAGACAAGAAAAAGTACAGGATTAAGTGAGAAGGGAATCACTCCCTTTTATAAGGTTGCAGGGAGAATGTGGGGAAGTGGACCAGATACTGAATCTTCACTCCTCCCTCCTATCCATAAGAAAGAGGGAGGAGAGGCTAAGGAGAGAGGTGGAATTTCACTAAGGTTGGTACCGGGAATCTTTACTGCCCACCTGCAGAAAATGAGAGCAACATGCAGGCAAACATCACTCTTCTCCAAATAGTGAGGAAATGGAAGAGGAAGTGGTAAGAACCAGGACAGGGAAGAAGCAGGGCATCTTGGTGAGGATCTCTACCCATTTCCCTGTGAAATAATAAGGGAAGCTGGGGGAAACAAAAGGTAATATGTTTGCCTCCACAAGGAAGCAGTGAGGGGATGAGGAGAGCAGAGGGAAATCACTAATCTTGTTCCCTAGACTGCGGGGAAGTGGAAGGAGGGGACTGGAAAAAGTGAGACAGGGAAACCATCACTCCCTTCCCACCAGCTGGGGAAGGGGCGAGAAGGAGGAAGAGGGTGGTGAGGAACCTTCATTGCTCACCCCTCAGGAAATGGAAAGAGGCATGGAGTGATGATGGTCACTTCCCTCCTGCAGGCACTAATTGGTGAGGAGCTGGGAGGTGCTATTGTGTATCTGGGAGAGGGTGTGTAAGTGGTTGAACTCACCACCACAGCAAGCCCTGGAGTCATACCATGATGTTGCAGGGGTCCGTCTCTAGCACCCACCTCTCTCCAATTCTTTAGCTCTGCAAATTCCCATCTCTTTCTGCATTTTCCATGGCCTGGCCCTTCAGCCAGATCACCCCAAGTTCAGACTTCTTCTGGGGTAACAAAAATTCAATTGTAAATCCAAATAAATATCCAGACCAATAATTCTACTGCCCCTCTTGGGCTATACTGAAGTTCCCTGCTCTGTCTCTTTACTCTTGGGTCCTGCAGAATTCTTCTATGCTGCTTCTTTCCAGCAGTTTTCCTCTCTGCCTTCCCTCCACATGGACTTTGGCAGTTGGCCACAGGGATCTCCCTGCTTCTGACAGGCCCTCTTTCAGGGCCTCCCATAAGAGCCTACTGTGGTCCTCTCGAGCCTACCTTCACCAGATCCTTTTCAAAGACTGCAGGGACTTACCTTGTTCCTCCCTCCTAGGTCTCTTCCCTCACAGAGTTCTCTTCCATCTCTGTCTAGTTCACCCTGACCCTTCTACAGCTGGGCTCACTAACAGTAATTGAGTCCAGATCATGCTCAGCTTGGGGATATCTTCTATGTCACTGCAAGTTTGACCCCAACTCCCCTTAAAAGGGCAACCAGCCTGTGACAGGGAGTAATCATACCCTTTCTCCCTCAGGGCAGGAGGTGGAGTGTAGGTGTCAGGGAGGGTAACACTAGTCTCCTCTGTCAGGCAGCAGGCGTGCCAGATGGAGGTGAATGGGGGTGAATAAAATCATGTGTCTCATTTTTGTTACCACACAATTCCTCCTCCTCCTTTTTGTTATGGGGGAACCCGCTCATCTCTCTCCTCCAGGCAGCTAGGAGAGAAACAGATTCTTCATTCCCTTCCCTCAAAACAAAGAGGAGGAGGAGGAGGAATTGTGGGGTAACAAAAATGAGACACGTGATTTTATTTCCTCCCCCAGTAGGTATATGCAGGAGCAGAGGGGGAGGTGCAAGCCAGGGCTCAGTGCTCCTTTGCTGTGTGCACAAAGCACAGTGGTTGCCTGCAGCTGACTGAGGGAGCCCTGCGTAAGTGTGGGAGGAAGAGTGAGAGGTGGAATGAGGAGCTGGAACCTACCCTCAAACCAAGCAGGGGAGGGGACTCAGTGCAGCTTGTGGGGGATGATAGGGGAGCCAGTTGATCTTGCAGGGGTGAGAGCCCCATTTTCTAGGCCCACTCACAAAATACCCGATAGCTATGGAAGTAAGGGAGTCAAAGGAGAGAGCCAGAGTGTGATTGAAGCAGCTGAGTGCTGCAGCCAATCACTTTAGAAAATTAAAAGCAAAATGCATGCGAATGTAGAGGGCAAGAAGTACCTCCCTGTCCCACAAGAAAAGGTAGAGCAAATGTAATCCCGACAAACCCCGGTTGTTGTCAGCTGGGATCAAACCTGGGACTTCTGTAGGTTAATGCATGAGCCTCTACTCTTTTAACCAAGGCTGTAGCAGGCTCATCAATCTCTAGCTGGTCTTGATGTCAACAGAGGGGGACTGAGTGCCACACCGAGCAGGCATGAGTTACACAAAGAGATAACAAAAGGTAGCAGATGAAAAAGGGAAAAAAAAACTCAGCAAAGGGGAAACAGGAAACAAAGTGCATCTGCAGTCTGAGAATACTGAGAGCCTCTCCAGAGCAGGCAGGAAAGAGAAGAAACATTCCAAGAGCTGACCTATGACGATACTACTACTACGACAGAAAAATTGGAAAGGACCCGGAGAATGAGCGGGGGAAATATCTATGGCACGGGCATCCCTGCTAATAGCCCCCTAGAAATTAAATTGTGCAAACACAGAAAGCTGCATTGGTTGGACTGGAAGATTTCAAAACTTACAGAAAGTTTCAGGTTTCCATAAGACTACAGAAAAGGTCAGATCCCTAAAGGCGCAGAAGGGGAGTCCCCTGCCATGAGCAATCCCTGGGTACGGCAGAGCCATGATAGGAGCAAAAATTAGATTATCACTGTGAATGGGACTAAGCTTCCTGTAGTCAAGATAGGCGTGTTGAGAGATTTCAGGAGAATTGTAAGAACGATCCTGTACATGAAAAATTCATAATTCAGTTTGGCTCATGTTATACAACCATTCACAGAGCTCCTTCATGGACATCTGTATGAACAGGGGATTACATCCAGAAGGCATGGGATTACTGAGATAGAAGAGCTCCTGATGTTTCCATGTATTTGGTACAATATCGTAACAAAGCAGAGACAATGGTAGTAGCTGGGGACCGGGCCTGATCTTTGGTAACATCAACATCAGTGAACAGTTAAATTGCTTTAATCTCCAAAGACCTAATAGAAATAGAGCAACAATGCACTCACGATGGAATGAATAAATACATCAGTTGCAGCAATTTGGGTGTGCAGAGGACTTTACCTGTAATTAATGGATGCGGAGTTCATTAGATCACAGGCCTTTCTTCACCCTTCTTGGATTTTCAAAAAAAAAAAGTCACTGGAAGAAACCTTCAGAATCCAATGATTTCACCTTAGACATGCACTTTACATACAAAATGGTACACACCACACACACAAAAAGTTATAACAGGAAATACACATTATAGAACTCTATTTCAAAGGGGGGAAAAGTTTGACAGGAAACATAACCTCTCTCTGAGGGCCAATGACTCTTTAATTACTTATACAGGGTGGAATAACTTAAACGGGAGAGACTGAGAAAGCCCAACCTCAGACTACTCTGTATCCAAGGGGTAAGGGAACTGTTCTGACATGTGGGAAACCCAAGTTAAAATCATTTCTCTCCATCAAGGGGGGCAGGGGGAGAAGAGAGGGAAAGGGGATTTGAACTTATGTTGTATACATCCCAGGTGTGTCTCCTAATCATGAGGGCTAAAGCTTATAAAGGGAGCTATCACCACCACCTTCTCCTTCCTTCTTCTTGTTTTGTGAATCTATGCCCTTAAAAACACCTGGAAACAAAATGTTTCAGGTGAAACAAAACGTTTCTTTCAACCTCAAACTGACTTTTTCAATTTGCCAGTTTTTTTCATAATTTTCAAATTTGGTTTGATCTGAATGAATTTCCCAACTCCCCCCTACCCCTCAAAATGTCCAGTGGAAACCACCCCTGTCCCCCAATAATGTATTCGCCTGGATCTACTGTTGGGTACGTTGGGTAAATATGATAACAAAAAAGCCATACAAGGTACATAAAATATGTTTCTTAAGTATATATAATGCGTATGAAAAATTGTGCATATTTTGATTATATCCCTCTCCTCTAATTTGATATGTTGCTTCTCTTGAAGAGGATAAGGAGGGAAAGACTGAATTAACAAGATGTGCACCTCCTATCACCCTGATCCCTTTCTCATATACTGTATTCTTCTTCAACTATTTTATCTGTTGTCAGTTTAGAACGTAAGCTCTTTAGGGAAAGGACCCTTTTACGGTAACAGCGTAGGGGTCCTGATCTTGGACTGGGACTCCTGGAGTTATTACACTACAAATATATGTTTTTGTATTGAATAAAGCCTGATCTAAGCAAAATAAAACTGTCCACAGGTTTTCAAGCAAATGAAGATAATTCAGGAATAATGAGAAGACTCTGGATGATAATCAAGTGTGAGAAAATTCAGAACTATTCTTGTAAAAGTTACGCAGCCAGAAAACTCATGACTCCACCATTCCGACATAAGGTGCAGAAGATGATAGTGGAAAGTGCCTCAGGCAGCCTGTGGGCAGTTCTTAGAAAACATTAACAAAAAAAGAGAAGCAACCAGTTGCCTTAATTTCCTAACTCCTAATAGAAGCAAAACCATCTTGAGTTCTACATCAGAGAAAGAATTCACTCATTGGCACACATATGTTCAGTTTACTGGATGGGTATGGAGTTTATTATCAAAGCTAGAACACAGGTCTTCTTGGATTCAAATACTTGGACAAACTTCCACCTGAAGTACCAAGAATGATGTTAACCGCCCTTTCAGAGGAAGAACAGGGTTTTTAAAAGCGCTTTTGAGTGCATGTTGACTCTAATGCAGACTCTCCCCAAATCCATCACGCATTTACACCTTGTGACTCATCATATCTTACAAAAGAGGCTGGGGACATAGGACAGAAACGTCTGAAAATTTGATTCCCCATATGAAGGAATATAATCATGCAAAAAGGTCTGCTGCTGATGCAACAACACTGAGGAATATCAGTCTTCTCTAGCAAAGTTCATACTGAAAATGAGTAATGGAGTTTAGTGCATAAACAAGAATGATAGACGGACTCTTCATCTCACCCTGAATGAAAAAGGTGAGTTCCAAAAAGATAACTCAAATGAGGAAGATATGGTCTGTACTAATCATCAGCTTGGATTTGAGAAGCACAAGAAAAGCTGGTCAGAGACTTTCCAGCAAACAATAAGTAATGTAGCAATGCACCTCCTTCATCTCACCAGACCAAGCACTTCCCCCTCTGGCGATGGCAGTCCTGAGCCAAATCAGCCCCACCCTACTCTGGGCCGCATTCCTCCTCTGCACTTCTGTGCTCCTTTGGCCGTATTTCCTGGGTAGGCCTCAGGGTAGGCCTACGGGGTGACCTTCCACCAAACAAAAGGGGAATAGTCCCATAAAGACAAAGGGTGATACCTTCCCCTGCCTCCTCTCTGGGGCTGGGTGTCGCCCTGTAGTCTGCCCTGGGGTGTCAGTCCTTCCCCTAGCAGGCACTCAGGCTTGTCTGCTTCCCCTATGTGGAGAAGCACAGCTTCCTCTCCCGGAGAAGCTTATTTCCCTGATGCCACTAGCCTGGTAGCAGCTTGTCTCCCTCTCCCTCCTGGTTTTAAAAGGTCTCAGCATCCCTTAACTGGATCCAGGTGTTCCTAATTGACCTGAGGTAACCCCTTCTCAGCTTGTAGGGAAAAGGGCCTTTAACATTCTACAGCAAACATATCTGCCTTCCCTCGCCTTCTTGCAGCCATCCGGCCTGACTTTGTCACAGTAAGCAGAAATAAGTGGACTCCAGAAGATAAGCATATTTCTGAGAAAATTCATATGCATCCAAGTTACACAGTCACTCAGAAATAACGACTCTTCTTCTGGCATGATAAGATAGCAAGGCCAATAATATATAGTGCCTGCTGTATTGTCATATGGCTTGGGACAGTCCTTAATCAACTTCACCAAGAGTAGTAATCAGTTGTGCCATCCTTTCCTGACACCAGTCAGAAGCAGGGTGACATGTGCACCTTCTGGGGAAAAAGTATGCTCATACATTTAGCCAAATGGGTATGGAGAGAACAAGCCTTGGCTAGCCCTCCTTCAATGAAAATGGTTGGAGGCATTTCTGTCTAGAATACAAAGATGTCATCTTAGACAACTGCACTTTAACTACAAAAATAGTCTGTAACTGTAAAGATGCTAGCAGTATTACCCGCCCTTTCTGAGGAAGAACAGTATTTAAAAAGCGAGTCCCTAGGTACGTTGACTCTTTGACAGAGAATATCTTCAAATCCACCATCCAATCAGAACAGAGTATGGCAGTTGAAAAGAGAGATAACCCAACCTATGAATCACCTGGTCTTGCAAAAGAGGTCGGAACAGTCTGTGGATTTGATTCCTCAATACAAGCAATGTAGATATGATAGAAGGTGTGCTTTTGATACAAAACCACAGAGCAATATTACAATCTGTTCTAGAAACGTTGCTCCTGACAACTGACAAGTGACTCCTGTGCATGAAATAGTCTGATAGAGGAACTCTTCTCACCCTGAAAATAGAGTTCAGAAAAAAAATCTGATGTGAAGCAAACACGGTGAATACTAGGAATTGGCTTGAATCTGATCTAGCCTTTAAAAAAACAACAACAGACAAGACATCTAGTTACAGACTTTTCAGCAAATAAAGATACTTCAGGAGTAATACTAAAATTCAGATGATGAGTATATATCTGAAAAAGTTAATGCCCATGGTTATATAAGTTACACAGCCACTCAAACGGTTAGTGACTCCATCTGTGCTGACCCAAGGGAGGCCAAGGCACAGAAGATGGTAGGTGTGTGCCCAATCCAGACAGTCCTTAACAATTCCAGAAGAAAAAGAGAGTGGCATCAAGTTGCCTGCATTTCCTGAGGCTTCACAAAAGAAGAGCAGTAGCGGATACATATTGGGAGAGTTGGGGCCAGATGGGGGTGGGGAAAATCATTCATGTTAATACCAACAAACTGGTATGGAGACTTACTGGATAGACATGAAACAGTCATCAAAACAGAACACAAGCCTTCTTTGGCCAGTTATAGATCTAAATGGTTGGCTGAATTTTTTGAGAATCCAAAGATTTTATCTGTTCTTCATGTAGTCCCTCTAGGAATCCTAGCTTCTTCCTAACTGCTCGCCTTCAGATTGTCTGCAATTAGATCAGTCCATAAACGCTTATCTTAAATTGCATCTAACAGCCTTTAAACTCCAGGGTTTATAGTTTCCTTGACAGTTTCTGAGAGGTAGCCTGGTATGGGTCTGTTACTCTTCAGTTGTTTTCTACCTCCCATTCCCTTTAGAGTTGGGCTTGTTTCCTTGATTGGTCACAGCTGTGGGTGCATGTCTCCATGACTGGCAGTTCTGGAAGCTGGGATGGGGGAGGAGTGTATGTATGATCAGCCTGGTTGCCTATAAGTAGGGAAGACTCTTCTCTCCCTTCACTTAGTATGGGGTTTGTAAACCCCATTACAGACGCCTACAACTGTACCTACAAAAATACAAGTGCAAAAAATATGCTAATAATAGTAACTGCCCTTTCAGGATTTTGAGAAATGAGTCCAAGCGCACATAGGTGCTGGAACTGCGGGTGCTGCTACACCCCCTGGCTTGAAGTGGCTTCCATCATATAAAAGGTTTATAGTTTGGCTCAATGCTTCTCAGCACCCACACAATACAGTTTGTTCCAGTGCCCCTGCAAGTGCACGTTTTACTACATCATAGACTGTCCCCCAAACCACCAGCCAACCACACTAGACAGCAGAAGTTCAATATAGACATCATGATGTCTCACTGGCCCTTGCAAAAGTGGCTGGGGACATAGGACAGAACTATTTGTGCAGTTTATTTTTATTGGCAGGAATGTAGCAATGGCAGAAGATCTGCTGCTGATGCAACAACACAGAGGAATACCATCGTTTTTCCTATCAAAGCTGCTGTTGGAAAGTGACAAGGGACTCCAACACAGAGAAATGTGGTATACAGGCTCTTCATCTCACTACTTTCACAAAAGGAAAAAAAACAGATTCAGTAAGGGGCTGGAATTTGATATAGACAAGAATAAAAACAAAACAAGACCTGGTCAGAGTTTTTCCAGGAAACAAGGTATTTTAGAAGAAATAAGACAACTCCATAGAATAAGCAAATCTCTTTGAAAATGTAAACTCATCCTTATACCGCTACATAATCACTCAGAAAATTAATGACTACCTGCTCCTCCATGATACTCAAGGCTCAGAAAATGGTCAGGGTGTGCAGTGGTCCCTCACTATCCAGTGGTCCAGCACCAAATGAGCTCCAGGGTTCTCCTCTTATACTTCCTGTCCTGTCCCGGTGCATCCGGCAAGGGAGGCGGGAGGGTGTGGTTTGGCTCCACCCACCGGAGAAGGGGAGTGGTCCTTTTCTGGAGGGCGGCCACTCCACCTCATTGTATGCTAGGGCACTTTTTAATCAATTTCAACGAGAGAGAGGTAGAGTTTCCTTCCTGTCATCAGGCCTAACAGAAGCAAAGCAGTGGTATATGCATATTAGTGTTTAATCTGTGACGGATATAGGGTTCTTCATTAGACTGTCTTGAATCAAAATGCCTGGATGATATCGTGCCTAGTAACCAAAAATGACACCATTTATCTACAACAACGCGTTCCGAGAGAAACTAGCAATAGAATATCCCTTTTTAGATCCACTTATGCAGTCTTTGTTAATGGGGCGGCAGGGATTTGAGAAGTGATTCACTGTGCTTGTTCACTTGTTTCAGTGAATATTCCAATATCCAACAAATAACAGCATTGCCAAAACCTTTGTTAGCAGCAGCAGTGTTGAAAATTAACTAATGTCACCAGTGTATAAGCAGACGTCAAACAACAGCCCTTCAGTTAGTGTGGCAGTTCAATGTGTATATAAAAATAGTAGGAAAATGGAGTATACTGTGACCTTAACTGCCAGAAGCATTGATGTCAACATCTTCTATAGAGGTTTTACAGCCTGTCACATTCTTCTAGAGCAAGAATATTGTAACAAAGTTTTTCTCTGCATATAATGAAATGGCCAAATTGGAGGAAACAGCTCCCTCTATAATACATCATTCATATAAAGCCCATCGGCACTTCAGTTGTCTGCTGCAACTTTTGCTAATTTTCCAAAGGCCTGACCAGCTTTTCTCAGAGTCAGAGGAAAGAACAATGAGAATTTCAAACCACTTTTTTTAAAGTGCCAAGGAAACCCAAACAGCAGAGTTATCATATCATTTGCATCATTGGCTTCAGGAATTTTTGTAGCATAACCTTTAACTTTAGTTTAAGTGACCTAAATTGGCATCCTTCATAAAGAAGAATGAAGAAAGATAATAACAGCCAAAAAACAAAACAAAACAGCACAACTATACTGTTATCCATAAAGCTAACTAGTTATCTGAAATAGGACATTTTTAATACCTTATTTTAAGGAACATGGCAAATTTATTGGTCAAGCAAGCTAAAGTCCCAATATTTAATATTCACTTCATTGATTATTTGTATTGCAGTAGAGCCTAGAGTGCTCCAGCTCCATTGTGCTAGGCCAGCAGTTCCCAAATTGTGGGTTGAGATCCAAAGCAGAGTTGCTCCATCAGCATTACAAAATGGCATCCTCCATACAGCGTGACCTCATACGCACCATACTTGTGAGGTCATGCTGAACGGAGGACACTATTTTGCTCTATTGTGTAATGATCCATTAAACCAGTGTCTACTGAATCTCTGTTGGTGTACAGAACAGTCATGAATTTAAGTTCTCAGGCTTGCCTTTTGAAGGTGTTTTGTAGGTTTCCTTTGAGGACGGGGACTGATATTGAGTGATCACTCCATGAACAGTGTTTACTTGCATGTGATAGGGTGGTTTTGTCTTTTTTTCTTTGTTTTTTCTCTGTTAGTTAATTCAAGAGCATAGTGATTGTCTTGTTTTACTCACATTGTACTTGTTGGGGCATTTGATGCTCTGGATGAGGTATACTACATGTTTGTGCATCTGTGGTAGTTGCTGGATCTGTGGAGGTAGGTGTGGTGATCCACATGTTTTTATACATAGTCATTTGTAGGGTTCAATTGCTGAAGTTGACTGTATTGTCCAGGAAGCTGATGCCAGTGTGGCAGTGTTTTAGAGAGACTTTGATATGTGGGTGATGGTTGTTGAAGTTGTGGTGGAAATCTATGAGAGACTTTAGGGTAGTCTGTACAGAGAATGAAAATATCATTGATGTACCTCAGGATTATTGTTGGTTTTGTGTTACATATCCTGGGACCAACACGGCTACAACAACACTGCAAAACAGGATCTTTTATGTCCATCATCACTTTTAAGGTCACATCGAAAAGATGAGTGGTTCCCAAAGTAATAGGAAATTTGAGTTCCAATAAGGGGATTCTAGGGATGGGATTCTGGGAGTGAACTGGTATGCTTTTCAAAATGAAGGTGCAAAATATGCCAACTATTCTGGCTTCAAAAAGAATTTAGTTATCCATCTTAGTGGGTGTTTCCATAGAGTGCTAGTCAGTAGACCACTATGTATATGGGCTTCAGAGAAACTGACCAATGGAGCTCTAACCTCTCATGGGTCTTTGCCTTAAGCTTTTCTTCAGTAACAGTTTGACATAAAAGTTGGGGTAGACTTAAGGCAATGTTTCAGATTGGGGTCCTACAAACTTTGTGCTGGAGTTTGGAGATGATCTATCCTGGAAAGAGAGGAGAATACTCAGACTATGGTATTGCCAACCTCATCTATTAAAAAAAACATTAATCAATCCCCCCAAATTATGAGATTTTTAAGCCAATTATGTGCTTTTAAAATGAAATATGGGTGTGTTTTGGTCTTCCCTCCAATTCTTTTATGTTCCTCGGGGAAGCCATCCACCTCCAATTTGTACACAATCTTTTCAGGTTCAATACTGAACATTAAATCCATGAACAAAAGAAAGGAAATACTTGCTTATGGTTGCTTGGAGGGCAATCTTATTTACCATCTCCTAACCCTTGAGTGGGGGAGCTGCCATTCTATCCCTCTCCATCCTCTTCCCTTATCACGAGTTTGACACTTCCTTTGCAACTCATCTCCAGCCCCACTAATTTTCCCTCCACCTTACCACAGTCTTTTAAACTTCACATGACCCCTACATTAATTTGCTCCATTATTTCCCTTCCTTTCATAGTATCCGACTCCTCATATTCTCCCTGTCTGCCATCCATTATTCCCCCACATGCCTTAGTCTCCCCATTACCCTAATCTTCACTCAGGGCTTGTACACACCAGCGCTTACTTTGGTATAACTTCAGTTGCTCAGAGGTGTGAGAAAGCCACCCCTGAGCGACGTAAGTTATACTACCCTATGCGTCAATGTGGACAGCGCTATGTTGGCAGGAGAAGCTCTCCCTCCAGCATTGCTACTGCCACCTGGGGAAGCAGAGTAACTATGCTGATGGGAGAACTCTCTCCCATCAGCACAGAGCATCTACACTAGCAGTACTACAGCAGCACAGCTACACAGGTGCAGCTGAGCCGCTGTAGCGATTCTAGCGTAGACTAGCCCTCACTCTCCTCTTACTCCTCACATTACCCTGTTTTTATAGCATCCCTTCTGATCCCCAACATTGCCCTCCCCCTGCTCAGTCTTTTCCTGTCTCCTACATTTCTCTGCCCCCATCTTTCCCTTGGCCACCTCATATTCCAAAAGACAGTAGATTATTAAAATGAAAAACACTATTACTCTCCCACATTCACCTAAATGGGCATCAGATTCCACACCCTTACTCTCTCCCATCCCCTCCTGCATTAGTGCCACCACTAGCAGGCACCCATGTAGCCTAGTAAACACTAGCCTCCGCGTAGTTGGTGCTGCTTCTGCTGGCCAAGCCCCATACCTGACAGACTGGTGCTGCCACTCCTCCCTGCTGGCTTGAATGGCACTGGTGATGCTTCTGGTTGCTGGCTGGGACCTACTCCTGCCACACAGGTGGTGCTGTACTCCCTGCCAGGTCTTGGTGGTAGTGTTGAGCCGGTTGCCATCACCCTGATAACCTTTGCTTGAAAGCACTGTGGTGTCTGTGACTGGAGAGAACAGCTTTCTCGGGTGTGCAGCAGTGACCTCTTCTAGACAGAAGGAGAGGGTGAAGCTGATGACCATAGAAGATGACACTTGGGAATCATACAATGTCAGGTTTGGAAGGGACCTTAGGAGGTTATCTAGTCCAACCCCCTGCTCAAAGCAGGGCCAATCCCCAATTTTTTCCCCAGATCCCTAAATGGCCCCCTCAAGGATTGAACTCACAACCCTGGGTTTAGCAGGCCGATGCTCAAACCACTGAGCTATCCCATCCCCCAGTTTTAAGGCTCTGGCATAGACCAGAAAAAATAGGTACAAGTCTTATTTCCTATGTCTTCTCACAGCTATCAGTCCAACTTCTTAACTTTCAAGCCCAGGAGATGGCCATCTTTCCAGAGGGCAACGTGGCTTCAGTCCTAATGGAGACAATTGAAGAAGGTGGCCACACTTACCAGGGAGATTCTCAATTCCCCACATAAAAGGCAGTAAGGAAATGCTGGTCATCTTGACTGAGAGTAGTTCTATTGTGAGTAATCAGAAATAGTGACCACTTTGAATAAGGGCAAAAGTTTGCAAGTTTCAGGCCAGAAAAAAGCCTAATATCACTAGATACTGTACACACAATTAGAATTTCAATAAATTTAATTCAGAAATAGCCAAATATAAAGCTGAAAGGATTCATGATATTCCAAACTCTCTGGGAGTCAGTCTGGCTCTTATTCTTGGAAACTCATAGTGGGGAATTTCAACATTAATATAGAAAAAGAGCAATGTGTTCTGGCATCATATTCCAGCTTTCATCGTTAAGTTCTCAGTGGTAGCTTATGACAGAACAAGGAGTAATGGTCTCAAGTTGCACTGGGGGAGGTTTAGGTTGGATATTAGGAAAAGCTTTTTCACTAGGAGGGTGGTGAAACACTGGAATGTGTTACCTAGGGAGGTGGTGGAATCTCCTTCCTTAGATATTTTTAAGGTCAGGCTTGACAAAGCCCTGGCTGGGATGATTTAGTTGGGGATTGGTCCTGCTTTGAGCAGGGGGTTGGACTAGATGACCTCCTGAGGTCCATTCCAACCCTGATATTCTATGATTCTATGTTCAACCCTTTTTAAATTGGACATGAAGCTCCAACAAAATCAAATAGCTTTTGAAAATCAAACTCTTGTACATAATGTGAGCAGAGATATTTTAAACCTTGGGCAGCTCAGATATAAATATTGCAATACATTGGTGACACAAGTTAATTGCAATGTGATAAGATTAATGCAACTTGCCATACTATTTCCTTTGCTTTCCACCAGACTTACTGAGCCATTACCGCTTCTTAGCAGTCTCAAGCTGGGTACCACCAAAATTGAGACTCCCAATTATTGGCCACTTTTAAACTTTTGACCATGTACATCGTACAGTTTCATTTATAAGCACCTGGGAGGAGATGAGTGATCACCACAGAAAGCAGTCCCAGTCGAGTGGTCTCACAGGAACTCCGGATGTGCCCGATTTGGCCCTAGCAGCAAGTTCAGATGCACTGGATGAGATTCTCACCCACAATGTGGCTCAGTATACAGGGTCACTAAAAGCCTTTTAGCTAGCCAAGGCAGAATTTCCCTTTTGTATGCACTGTGGCATCCCTATGCAGGTCCCTTCATCAGCCACAGTATAGGGGGATGTCAAGGGGCTGGAGGGAGCATACGCATGAAGGTAGTCCCACAGCCAATTCAAGGGCATTGTTGCTGCCCAAAGGCAGCCTGGTATGGGTTGCTGGAACTTGGAGCAGCTCCCCCAGCTCAAGATGTTATACAGGGTGTGGTTTGGGGCCCCACAGTAAGCTGGAATCGGGAAGGTGCAAAGGTAGCTTAAGCAACCTTCAACTTCTCCTCTCCCCCAGGGCTGGAAGAGTCTCACACACTGCATTCTGATTCTGTCTAGTCAACACACACACACAGAGAGAGAGAGAGAGAGAGAGAGAGTCCCTTCTGACTGGTCTGCTGCATTTCTACATGAGAATATTAATAGTAATCTTCTTTCTCCTGTATGTAGTAATCTTCTTTTCTCCTGTATTTCTCCTTTTTCCCAAGAAGAAAAAAAAAGGGTGGGTGGGGGTGGTAATATTTTAATTAGCTACAGCTTTAGTTCAGAGCAGAAATACAGTTCAAACACTGATGATTTTTCATCAAAAACTCAAGGACATTGCCTTGCTCCCCTCAGCAGAAATGCTGAGCTGATGGTGCTGAAAAATAATTCCCTGAAATATATCTTCCTTGGTGGGAGACTTCTAAAATATCAAACTTCAAATCAGCACAGTTTGCTGTGTAAAAGGCAAGCTCAAGAGTCAAGAAACAAGATTTATTATTACTCATCTTTTTTATATCACTAATAAGAATATTCCTCTTGCATGACACTAGTTCAGTAATTAGCAGAAGTCAAGCAAATAAATGTACCGGTAAGGTGCAAAGTGGCATATAATTCTCAGGAAGCCTATCAAACCTAGCTAGATTAATTATTTCGCAGCCTTCATTGCAAATGAAGCCCCTTTTGAATTGTTCACAAGCCAGTCCTGATTTTGGTCTAATGTATTTATCTGTAAATATTTGCTGCCTATTTTGGGTAAATAGTTTTCAGACAATAGGTTGTTCAAATTGTTTTCTCTAATAATTCATGTTCTAGGGCTGCTCCCCTGAGGTATGTATTATTTATTCTGTTCCATGACTGGGATGCCTGTTTAATATTTTTACCAGGAAAATAACAAACGATAAACAGCAAATAATGCCCTTCCAGTACATTCTTAGATAAATATTTATTTGTGCTTTAAATAGTGGAATATCCAGGATTTGCCAACATTTTCAAAGATACCCAGTGGTTGTACAAATGCTTATAAATAATGAATCATATGACCCCACAAATAGCAGAACTTAGCACTTGTATCTATAAAAATATTTATGACTGAGTGTGGTAGAGTGGTTGCCCCACACGGGCAGAAGAAGGGTTAAAGCAGCTTTGGGGAGGCTGCACAGAACTCAGCCAATTAGAAGAGGGCTTACTGAGCCAGCCACCAGGGAGAAGGCTTAGTGGAGTGGCCAATCAGGACCAGGCTGGCCCATATAAGAAGGGCTGCTCAGCAGAACAAAGGCAGTCTCTCCCTGGAAGCCCAGGCAGGAGAACTGGCTGCCCTGTAGGAGGGTTGAGAGTGACAGCACAATGGATAGAGCAGAGCTGGTCAGGGGAAGAAGAGGGAGTTCCCGTCTGATGGTTGCCAGACTGAGTCCCTGATACAAGGGTGGAGAAGATGCTAGGGCAGTGGAGAAGTGGCACAGGGAAACAGATGAGGGACTAGGAGGAGGGGCAGTACATGGCTGCTGGCTATACAGTCCCTGGGTCAGGACCCAGAGTATCAGGTGGGCCCTGGTCCCCTGCCCTTTGTTCCCCCCTTGCTACTGAGGGAAGTGGTCAGTGCATGGACTGTAGTTTGCCACTGAGGCAAGTGGCTGGACTGAGGTCTCCTGGAAGGGGGGAGAGAACCAAGTGGGGCACAGCCAGAGGGCTGTGTCCAGAAGATGATGCTGCGGTCTGTGGAGAGACCTGGGTTGTGGAGGTGAGAGTGCTCATGGATGAGATACCACTAGATGAGGGCGGTCTAGCAAAGTGAGAGCTAATTTCCTGGATGTCCAGCAGGAGGTGCTGTGGTGGTAAGTCCCCACCCATTACACTGAGGTTTGGGGGGTTGTTTTCTCTCTCTTTTTTTTTTTTTTGAAGCAGGATTGAGGGTGGGAGAGTTATTGTTTTTATTACTATATGACCAGCTCTACCAACAGATTTGGGCTCAATTCCAAGCTCTGCTGCATACTATGTGACCTGGAGCAAGTCATTTAACTTCTTGCTGCCTCAGTTCCTCATCTGTAAAATGAGGATGATGATACTTCCTTTCTCCTACCCTTTATGAATTCTCCAGGGCAGGGACTGTATGTGTACAGTGTGGAAGGGAGAGAGCTAATGAAGGAAGGTTCCAAACTTTCTCCCAGCCATGAAAGAACGTATCCCCCATTTTAGAATGTTCAGTGATGCAATGAGCATGCCTCATCTTTAACGACCTGTCTCATTTGGCATGTCACCCTATCCAAAGCTAAAAATATATTTTCAGTTTAAAATTTTTCTTTTAAAGAAAGGGGGAAAAAAAAAAGGAAAGACTCCATTAGAGAGCAGGTGTTGCTGTAGCAAACTCTGAGAACAAAAAGCCTGTTGAACTACATGCACATGGACTCTTTTTAAAGAAAGAAAAGGTGAAGTACACAGAATACACCCCCCACCCCCTCCCCCCCAAAAAGAGCATCACAATCTCTTAGATACCTGCACCATAATTCTTTTGTGCCTGAGTGGTGTATGGAGCAGTTGGGATGGACCAAGTCTTCTACAGCCATAGGTAGTGTTAGTTTTGTTGTTAAATGCGTTGGCTTCAACTCCCTTGAAACAGGACATACACTCCACAGCTGCATAGCCAAAGAGACCCATAGAGGTTCTCTAGGCCAGCATACATGGAGGTTAATTTGGTCTAGAGAGTCTCCAAATTGTAATGCTGATTCCATGATGCAGTAATAATTGTGGATTAAAAGTAATCAATCATTCACCTATCTTTTCAAGGCAACACCACCACAATATGAATAATAGGCGAAAGTTATTTAGGAAAACCATATCTCTTTTGTGGTGTATTGTGCTAAGAATTAAAATATCATAATAAAATTGAGGAAATATAGTGGGTGAGCCCTGCACCAATGAGCCATAACAAATGTTAAGCGTTTACTCATTTCATAATAAATAAATGATGATATAGAGCGCAATATTATGTATTAAGGGATATATTAAATGAATTAAAACAAATTATTACAAGTGTAGCCAAATTCTAGCTAGGGAATAATTAGCATTGAATGTGTTGAACCTAGAAAAATATGTAATTATTATGTTAAGATTTTGTGGCTGCTGTAGCATACTTCAAAAGTAGTTCTAGGTTTATTAGTAGCCTATAAAAATCAAATGAGTCTAACCTCCATCTGAAAAAATCTGTCTTCATTATGAGGTTTTTCTTTTCTCCAATTATGAATTATTGTTAAGCCATATTGTACTTACAATGTCAAGGCACACATTATTCAGCACTGTGCTTGTTTTATGCTATTTTTTGTATTCTTTCTTTGTTTGCAAGATAAAGGAAAAAAGGCACTATTTTAAATATACATTTCCTCACATATTCTGAATATATTTTTTTATGCTTCAAGAGAAAAATGCACTGTATACATTAATCCCAATAAAGATTTTAGCTTCATATATACTTAACTCAATTCCTTTTTAAATGAAAAGAGCAATGAAAATTATCTAATGCTAGAGAAAAAAAGCCTTAAAGATGGACAGCTGCTCTTGGTAGAAGACTGATTATAAATTATTACTGTCAATCAAATGTGTGATTTCATCACAAGATTAAATCTATACAAAAGATCTTGAAACAGTTCAGCTGCCACCAAATGATAAATCAATCAAAAGACAATACCAATGGGAGATCAAGCTAAAGGCAAAAGACAATAGAATGTGGGTGGCATTTTGTCTTATTCAAAGACTGATAGTTGAATTAAAAAAAAATGAAACTGACCATTAATTCCACCTACTCTTATTGTAATTACAGAGGCTTGAATGTTAGCAGGCTTTGTCAAATAAAAGCCTTGATATAAGAAGCAAGGCTTCAGTACACTCAATACATTTTCTTCAGAGAAAATGCTATAATGTGAGCTGGGTTAGTGGGGGCGGGGGGAAGGGGCGGGGAGATATGCTTAATCAAATCAATGTGTACTTCTGACTGCCCATGTATACATTCTAACAATCCAGGGGACTACATCCAAATCTATTAAAGAATAATTCTATTTTGCTTTAAAAGATAGGGAGAGGGTGTGTGGTGATTTTCCCCTCACACTGGTATAAATCAGAAATAATGCCATTGAGGGACCAGGAGCAAGAAAAATCAGGAGCAAGGCATTTAAAAGTGTTTGATTTTAAAAATAAAATGATCTTTTTCATATACTCTTGGATACTAGATATTGTTGTTTGGGGTGTCAATCTGGTTCTGACTACTATTTGTCATGATGTGGCAAGACATTATGCAACATTCTGAAAGGAATATGAATGATCTTGGGAACACACTGTGTTAAGCAAGCCATTCAGGTGAAATCATGGTCCCACTGAAAGCTAGAGGGACTTTTATAAGTCAATAAACAGTTCCTGGCTTTCTTTTCTCAGAATTTGAAGAGATCTTTCAGACATTTTAAAATCCTTAAAATTCCCAGTGACTAAGTTCACTAATTAGAAGTGAAATTAGAAAATATTAAAACCAGTCATTTCCTTTGAAAATAAAATTGAAAGGGTGCAAGATATTTTTTCTAATAAAAATTATAACAGATTATTAACCAGTTCTTCCACTAACTTGCTGTATGACATAAGCCAAAGTTATCACAAAATGGTCACTAAACTTGAGCTCCCCAGTGTTTGGCGGGCCCAAAATGAGTTCCTTTGGGACTGATTTTCACAAGTGCTGAAAACCCACATCTACACAAGAGGTAAATGGCATTTGTTGGTGCTCAGTGTCTCTGAAAATCATAGGATTGGAAGGGACCTCAAGAGGTCATCTAGTCCAGTCCCCTGCACTCATGGCAGGACTAAATATTATGTAGACCATTCCTGACAGGTTTGTCGAACCTGCTCTTAAAAATCTCCAAGGATACAGATTCCACAACCTCCCTGAGCAATTTATTCCAGTGCTTAACCACCCTGAAAGTTAGGAAGTTTTTCCTAATGTCCAACCTAAACCACCCTTGCTGCAATTTAGGCCCACTGCTTTTTGTCCTATCCTCAAGGTTTAAGAACAATTTATCTCCCTCCTCCTCCTTGAAGCGACCTTTCTATGTACTTAAACTATTATCATGTCTCTCTCTTCTTTCCCAGACTAAATAAACCCATTTTTTTTCAATCTTCCCTCACAGATCATGTTTTCTAGACCTTTAATCATTTTTGTTGATCTTCACATCCAAAGTGTCTCGAAGTTGGGCACCCAAAAATTGATGCACGCTATCAGTGGCAATTTTTAAAAATTTTGTCTGAAACATCTGTTCACTTCAGTTTACTAGTTTAAAATTCATAGAATACCTACCTCAAGGGACATTATGAAGCTTAGTGGATACATATAAAATCTACAGTTGAATGGTGATATTTAAATGCAAAGTATAATTATTGTGGCCTATCAGAAGCAAATTATCCATTGCTAGAAGAAGGTATTCCATAGCTTACCTAATTCTAAGACTAAGTGGAAGGAATTAATATGGCTTCTTTACAGATCTGGCTTGTCACTTATTAGTAATTGCCCTCAGTTCTTCAAATTGCTCCATGCAGGCAGAACATGGGAGTAATTTGCAGGTTGGAACTTTATTTTATGTGGATAGCTTGTGACTAAATGTAAAACCTATTGTTACATGTGTTGTAATTTGTGTTGTTGCAGACATAACAGTTACAAAATAACAAGAAGCATTTTTTATAAAATAAAAATACAGAAAAAAGTTGCCAGTCAATAAAATTCCCATCCTTTATAAAAATGAAGTTCTCCAAGCATTTGAAAAATGGCTGCTAAATCAATAAACATAACTTCTCAGTCTCCAAGGGCTTAGAAATTGTGAGGCTCACTTTAATTAACAAAAAATCTTAATTTTCAAAGAAATAAACAGGATTTTCCCAATGCCATGAGATCTGTGTGACGGGTTGGATCACAGAAATCCCCTGGGACATGCCACCTGATGTGCCAAGACTACTTCTGCTCCTGCTTTCCTGCCCTGGCACCTTAGGACTTCAGTGCCCTGCCTGGTTTGAGCCAGACCCACTAGCCTGCTGCAAACCCAGACCCAGGTCTGAACTACGTCCCCTAACAGCTGTAGGCTTAACTGAAAGCAGCTTACAGAAGCATTCCTGTCTTTAACACTCAGATGCCCAACTCCCAATGGGGTCCAAACACTAATCAGTTTTACCCTGTACAAAGCTTATACAGGGTAAAATCCTAAATTGTTTGCCCTCTATAACACTGATAGAGAGATAAGCACAGCTGCCCCCCCCCCCCAAGTATTAATACATATGCTGGGTTAATAAGTGATTTTTCATTAAATACAGAAAGTAGGATTTAAGTGGTTCCAGGTGATAAGACAGAACAAAGTGAATTACCAAGCAAAATAAAATAAGACACAAGTCTATGTCTAGTACAGTAATAACTGAATACAGATAAAATCCCACCCTTAGATGTTTCAATAAGTTTCTTTCACAGACTGGACTCCTTCCTAGTCTAGGCACAATCCTTTCCCCTGGTATAGACCTTGTTCCAGCCCAGGTGGCAGCTAGGGGATTTCTCATGATGGCTGCCTCACTTTGTTCTGTTCCACCCACTTATATATCTTTCGCATAAGGCAGGAATCTTTTGTCCCTTTCTGGGTTCCCACCTCCTTCTTCTCAATGGACAGCACCAGGTTAAAGATGGATTTTAGTTCGGGTGACATGATCACATGTTACTGTAAGACTTCATTACCCACTTGCCAGCACACACGTATACAGGAAGACTTACAAGTTGAACAGAGCCACCTACAGACAATTGTCCTGGTTAATAGAAGCCATCAAGATTCCAAACCACCATTAATAGCCCACACTTTGCATAATTACAATAGGCCTTCAGAGTTATATTTTATATTTCTAGTTTCAGATACAAAAGTGATACACTTATAAAAATAGTATGACCACACTCAGTAGATTATAAGCTTTGTAATGATATCTTACAAGAGATCTTTTGCATGAAGCATATTCCAGTTACATTATATTCACACTCATTAGCATATTTTTATAAAATCAGTGTGTCACAATCTGATTAACACATCTCTTTTAAATCTATAAAAAGCAAGGACTTATCATATATACAATGTCTACACAAATCTCATATACAACGTTGTGATAAAGAAAATTAATGATTGGTAGCTTTTATTAATGATACACACTACTTATCCCAAAAAACAGAAGGATCAGTCATCTGATTAGTTTTATAATGTTTGGTGCTCTCTCTCTCTCAGATCATGTAAAATTTTTTTAAGATTTCTATTGGAGGGAAAAAAGTGCATATAATGTGTTTGCACAAATAGCAGCAGCCAAAGAGATAAAGATAATGAAGATAACAATTTTCATTGCTCCCAAAACTGCAGAGATTAAATACAAGGGTCACAAGTTACACACCATGTTTTATGGCTTTTAATCCCCCTCCCCAGTGTTCCAAGCAGGAAGGAAAGATGGTATAATGATTAAGCTAAGGACTAGCTTGTTGCTCTCTGGACACTTGAAAGTCAATGATTTAATTCATAGTGTCACAGATTGGGTCAATGGTAATTAGCAGCATTTTTACAGATCTCAGTACAGAAGATGAAGAAGTGGTCCTTGAAGCAGCTCCCTTATAGGGGAATAAAGGGCATATCCTCTGGTTATGCTTCCAGTGACATGTCACTTGCATTACAGGCAGCAGAGGATATTTTTGTTTTAAGGGAAATGAGTCAATTGTAATGGTCAAGAGGGATTTTATTAACTAGTGTAATAGGAAGACAGCAGTCTTTCTCCTTCTAGCTATATAAAATGACTGGTACAGTAACAAGACAGGATGGGACAGTGGATATGTTACCTGAAAAACTTCTGAACTGTCCCAGAGATGCAACCTATGAAAATGTATTAAATTAGTTGCACATGAACTATGAAACAGGAAAACCTAAATAATGCCTGCAAACTTGCAAAAGACGTCCCACAAAAATAAACTGAAAAAATCAATGCCTAGAAAACTAATTTAAACACAGTATGTTCACATGTATAGGAGATCGAATGAAGTTTCACTTACCATGGGTGGTTGGTTGGTGTGTGGTGGGCTTTTTATTTTTAAAGCTATCTCCTATGTAATGAAGGCCTAAGAATGAAATTTAGGCTAACAAGAAACCTTACATGGGGTGTGGATCAGCCAACATGTTTAACAGGCAGTGACTTGCAGCTTAAATGTATAGTATTTAGCTTTGTTTATCTACTATATTTTGAGGACTGCCCTACATCATTCAAGGTGAACAAGAATTCATATATACTTACGGAGCTGGTATGAATTAGCAGAGCTCCAATTATTTCAGTGGCATGATTCTCACCAGTGAAGGATTTGGCACATACTATTTCTATAATTAAGCACAATTTCAGTATTGTATACTAAATGTGCTAAAAATTCCTTTTTTCCTAAGGAAAGACTTAAGGAACACACAAGACCAAAAATAAGGTGACTATAAAAGCAGAATGAATACCTCACAAAGGTTTCCACAAATGTCTACTTGAATAATGTCTACTGTGTATGTCTCTTTTGTGTTTACTTTACATTAATGTTATAGCAAATTGATTCAGAATCTTCAAGGAAATGATATTTCAAGAAATATTAGACAGTCTTTACAGACTGTACATTTCAAACTTCTAACCAAGAGAATTTTCACTGGAAACCTAAGATGTTACCTGACTACATGCCACATACAAACTGTACTCAGAGTACTGGTATAATAGGCTTGCAGTGAGTCATTCTGCTTGCCAAGTGGCCTATTGTATTCTACATCAGCTTAAATTTCTGAATGGATTTAAGAAGTAGCCCTTAGTAGAGCACATTACAGTAATCTAGGCTTGAGGAGACAAAGGCATGAATCATAATACTGAACTCCATGTCAAAGAGAAAAGGTTACAACCTTCTAGCCAGACACAAATGAAAAAAGGCCATCCTGGATAACCTGATTGTCAAACAATATTAGGATTCAACCAGACTCCAAGTTGTGAACAACAGAAACAGATGACAAACACCTTTAAATGCAAGGGGCAAGAAATCTGAATAATTTTGAATAGCAAATACACAAGAAAATAATGAACTGCTCAGGGAAAATTTAGTCAGAGGAAAATTAAATGATTTGCTGAGAATTTAGTCATTCATCTCTAGTAATGACAAAGACTTAGTGTGACCCTCTTCCAACCTAGTCTATAGACAACTGATGCCTCAGCACTCTGATCAACTGAGAGTAATATTAGGTCACCAAAAGCGTTAGGAGCCTAAAGAAGATAGAACCAACACTGGTGCCATTCTAAAAAAAGTCTTCACTAGTGGGTGATTTAAAATAGGAATTTCACCAGATTGGCAGCTTTGAAAGGTTTCAGTTCAATTTACTAGGGGATAAGCATCCATATCACAAAGATATCTTCATAATTTGGATTAATAGGCAAATTACTTGGTACTTTGCATTCAACAAAGATGCCAAACACGGAGTATGTGTCTGGATTAAACTACTTTCTCAAATTTGAGAGCAATCCCTCTAGAACAGAATTGAGAAACAGTGTTAGGATGGAAGAGGGATGTTTGTATCGCCATTTCGTAGTTTGTACCATTTAATGGAGAGAAGACTTCATTCTCCAGAGCTTTTATTCTGCACCTTTCACTAGTACCAGGCTCACTCTAAAATCAAAGTTGTGCTTTAAAAAAAAAAAATCTACAGACAACCTTAGCTACAAAAAGAGCACAGAAAAGATCACAATGTTTAAATTAAATACTGATGGTGACTGACATAAGCAAGGGAAGACTCTCATTTGATTTACACTCGCAAAAATTATAAAACAAAAAAAGATTTCCCCAAAGCCAACAAGCATATAAGCTGCTGTTTGAATTTATTGTCAAGGATTAATGAACAATGACCGCCTAAGAAAACAAAACAGCTTGCATTAGCAAAAATCAGATTAGTCAGTGGACTTTTTGTCATCTTCAACTACTTATAACAGATGTCATGGGTGCTGAAGGTCACTTTAGTCTTATGTAAAAAATGTGTAACTAACTTAATCTTAAGATTGCAACATGTTCTCTGTAGCCTTTTTTTATAAATGGGTTTTGATCAATTTTATAGTTCTGGAAACAAGGCAAAGTGGTGGTCATGACAAAAAAGAAACCATTGATAGGAAAGTCTGTGTGTGTATGTGTCTCTCTCTCGCCTTTCCTATCAATGGTTATTAACTTTGTTACTGGCACCGGGAGGAGGGCAACTATTCAATGCAGCAAAACTTTATATTGTCTTAAAAAGAAACAGTATATAACCTGATAACCAATATATACTGTGTAACTTATTGGACATCACATAGTATTGCTTAGACTGAATTCATGGTTCAAACTGCATGCTTTAATATAGCATTAGCATTTTAGAAATAACATTAGTGGAAGTCTTTTCCATAAAACAAGACCCAAAGTGAAAAATCTAGAAATTGCATTTTGGTTTGAACCGATATTGAATTTTGTTTTTATTTTTCTCTTCACAGAAATGAAGAAAATCATTTCAATTCAAACTAATGTTTTGTTTGATCAAAAATGAATTTTTTTCAGCATTTTTTAGGTCTTTTATGGATGGATTTTTTTCCGCTCTTCTCCCCCCCCCCATTAGCTAAATTTCAAAATGGCCAAAATGAAGCATTTTGACTTTTTCAAATTTATGTATTTCTTTGCTAAAACTATTTGCTAAATTTGACCTAAATTTGAGAATAGTTTCAGTATCCTGAAAAATGCTTTTTTCAGTGAATTTATTACTTGCCAAAAAATTTGCAAATCTCTACTTAGAAATACTTTCTCATCTCACCAACAACCTCTGCTCCTGCCTCTTCAGGACCATATCTTCCTCTGCCTCCAACTTTCTTTAAGCTTGAACCTATGGTTATGCTAAGAATGTGACACTAGCTCTTAGTGATAGCTTCATGGTTTAACAAGTTTGAAATGTACATGTTCCATAGCCTGTGGTGGTATCCCCTATCCTTTCCACTACTGCCTCCCTATCAACTACAGTAACAGAACAGACACTAAAAGCTTCCTTGTGGCATGCCTCTTGTGCTGACTCCATACTTGCTGGTGACATTCAATCATCCTCTTGCAGCAGCTCTTGCCCATAGGGGCAAAGACACTCTGCTGCCACCTTTTGGTACATTGAGAAGCTTCTCCTAGTCACCAGTACAGACTTTCTCTTAAGAGTGATGCCAGCCACAGAAACTTTCCCCAGAAACCAGCAACAATGGATGAGCTAAACCACATTTGTTTTAAAGCCAGTAGGGCTCAAAACTCCAACTTGATAGCACATGCACCATTCTCTCATTCTTTTTGCCTGGGTTGTGCAAAGCTGCTATCTGATGTCACCCATTTGATGCAAAACTGCCTGGATTTCTCATGTGAGCATGGTAAATGCACCCACATATACAGAAGGTCAATTGCACATGCAATTTTGTGAGCAGACCTTGTGGCACCTTTTTCAAAATCTGGTTTTCAGTGTCTGGTCCTCCAATTGAGTCTACAGGGAGGCAGAATGGAAAGGGCATGCTTTTTTTGTTTGTTTTTTGTTACACACACCACTATTACCAATACTAGTACAGTAGTTTATGAGGATTTTTAAGTAAAAATATGAAGCTTAACACCGTTTTAGCAGAATACACAATATATATCCAAGAGATTATTATTCAAGTGCCACTTCACAAAATATATGGTCAATGTTCTAGAATAAATAGAGAAATTTGCTATTAGAAGCAAGGAAATAAAGAATTCCAGAAACTTTCATTGTCACCTTACAAATTTGGATACTATTGTTAGATAATTAAAACTGTCAAGGAGGTTTGAACAAAAAGAATCTGAAATGACATACTTTCTCACTTTGTATAAAATCTTGTTACTAGGAAACCGTAATCACATGACATTATCTGTCCTAATAAAAAATTAAATGGTGATTAATTTGTTCCAAGAGTAACAAGTAATAGAAATCAGTAAACGTTTTCATTTTATCAGAGATCATATTAAATATTCAGATTGTATGATGGAATAAACTATGCTGATGAATCTGTAACACATTATATGTTGTAAATGAGAAGTAGAAATCTCCATGTAAACCTAATCAACATTAGTTACAACTATGCTGCTATTTTCATAGATGTCATAGATTCCAAGACCAGAAGGGACTATTGTGATCATCCAAGTCTGGCTTTCTGAATAATATAGGCTATAGAAATTCCCCCCAAAATAACTCCTAGAGCATATCATTTAGGGGGAAAAAAATCAAAACGTGATTTAAAAATTGTCAGTGATGAAGACTCCCCCATGGCCTTAGGGAAATTGTCCCAATGGTTGTTAACCCTCACTATTAAAAACATGTCCTTATTTCCAGTCTGAATTTGTCTAGCTTCAACTTTCAGCCTGTGGATCATGTTATCTTTCTCCTAGATTGAGCCCATTATTTATTTAAATATTTGTTCCCCATATACATACTTACAGACTAATCAAGTAATTCCTTAACCATTTCTACATTAAGCTAAATAGATTAAGGTCCTTGACTCTATCACAATAAGGCAAGTTTTCCAATCCTTTAATCATTCTTGTGGTTTTTCTCCAATTTATCAACATCCTTCTCAAATTATTGACACTAAAATTGGACACGATTCCAGTGCCAAATAGAGAGGTAAAATCTCTCTACTTGAGATTCCACTGTTTGTGTCCAAGGATCACATTAGCCATTTGGGTCACAGTGTCACACCGAGGGGTCTTGTTCAGCTGAATATTCACCTCCACCCCACCCCCAATCTTTTTCAGAGTCACTGCTTTCCAGGATAAAGTTCCCCATTCTGCAAGCATGGCCTAAGTTCTTTCTTTGTAGATGAAGACACTTACATTTAGTTATATTAAAATGCATATGTTTTTGTGCCCATCTTACAGAGCAATCTGGATCACTTAGAATCAGTGACCTTACCCCTTCATTATTTACCACTCCCCCAATTTCTATTTGCAATTTTTATCAGTGATCTTTTTTCAGATAAAGATAAAGAAAATGATAATTTTAAATAGCATAGGACCAAGAACCAGTCCCTGTGAGATCCTACTAAAACCAAATATGATGATTACTCATTTACAATTACATTTTGAGACCTATCAGTTACTCAGCTGTTAATCCATTTAATGTGTGCCATGTTTTATATCTTTCTATTTTTTTAATCAAAATATCTTATGGTACCCAGTCAAATCTCTTACCGAAGTCTATTACATAGACACTATTAACTTTCTCAGCAAAAATTGTGATCTCATCAAAAAAGATATCTAATTATTTTGACAGGATCTGTTCTCTAAAACATGTTGTTTGACATTTAATTAAATAACCCTGCTTTAATTCTTTATTAACCAAAGTCCTTATTAGCCACTGCATTATCTTGCCCAGGTGAATGTTTGACTGACAGGTCTATAATTATCCAAGTCATCCCATTTAACTTTTGTAAATATTGGCATAGTGTTAGATTTCTAGTCTTCTGGAACTTCCCCCGTGTTCCAAGACTTATGGAAATCGGCATTAGCAGGCAGCAAGCTCCTCAGCCAACTCTTTCAAAACTCTTGAGCACAAGTTATCTGGACCTGCTGATATGAAAATTTCTAACATCCTCCTGAGATACCAGTGGAATGGAAAGTGTTATAATATGACTACATCTTTTTTTTCCCCCAGATAGAGAACAGAAATATTTATTGAATACTCCTGCCTTTTCTGCATTATTGCTGATAATTCTATCTGGTAATGAACCAATGCCATTTTTAGCAATCTTTTTGTTCCTAATATACTTAGCTCTGCTGGCCATAGATTTCTCCTTGTGTCTCTTATCAATTCTCTACAATTCTTAGCTTCTGATTTCATATTTATAACTATCAACATTTAAAATTACATGGATTAAATAAAGCTTTTATACAGATTTTTAATTTTTCTGTGTATCTACTTCAACTTGCTGGGTTTAAACTGATCAAAAAACAACAACCCAGCTACAACCAAACTAATTTAACTTTGCTGATTACCACCATCATTTAATCTCTATATTGGGGTAGCACTCAAAGGCCCCAGCCTGGAATGGAGCCTCATTGTGTGAGGTGATGTACAAACACAAGGCCAGATTCTTACCCGGTGCTAAATCAGTGTTTCTCCATTAATGTAAATGATATATTTATTATACCATTTTTTTCAATGAAAATAGGCTAACAAATAAGCTTATGAAGCAATCAAAGTGAGAAAAGATTAGAATGAATATTGCCTGGAGAAATGTGTTATCCAGCAGAAAGCCACAACCTAATAAGGGCCAGATTCTAAGCTGATATAAATCAGTATATCTCCATCTGAATTCAGTGAAGGTCTGCCGATTTGCATCAGTTATGGATCTGGCCCAGTGTTGCAACAATGTTGCTGAAGGCAGAGGATTGCCCTGATGCAGGGTGAAAAGATGAGGTGTTCGTACTGGCTAACAATTGCCTAAAAACAATCTTAAAAAAAAAAAAAAAACCAGTGTGAGAAGGCCGTCTGTGAGAATATGACTGAGCCAAAGACAGCGTGAGACAAAGGCAATGACACACTTCGTATGATTCATGTGTGGACTGGTTCACAACTCACTAGACATTCCATCAGAACTCAAAATAGAGATCCTCTTGTTTACAGCAAATCCTTCCCTTAAGTCAAAAGTCACCTGCATGGCATGGAAGCTTAGAGCGAGCTGGGTTGGAGTGCTTCTACTGATTGCATTAATTATATTGCTGTCTTTCCGTCTAGGGGAAAGGTGGTCTTCAGAGTTTGAGCTCCAGCCTGAGCCACATCTTCAACGCACTGTGGGCACAGCTCTCTTTAGAGTGCTAGTGCAAGCCACGCTACCCCAGAGTCCGTCAACCCAGACGGGAAGGTGTTGCCGTGGACTGCACAGACGTACCTTAAGCGAGCATCACCATGATACTAGCTCAAGATTATGAACATGATTTTCAGAAATGGGTGCCTAATGTTGTGCTCATAGGGGGAAGTTTTTAAAGTCAGGCACCCAACTCCAAATGACTTTTAAAGGGACTTCTGTGACTAAGCCACTTAAATGCTTTTGTAAAACCCACTTCATAATCCATATTTAGGCACCTAAATAAGTGGTCTGAGTTTCAGAAGTACTGAGCTCCCAGCACTTCCCCTTAAAGTCAGTGAAAGATGTTGGGTGCTCAACACTATTGAAAAATCAGGACACTTACTTAGGTGCCTATTGTGACATTACCCAGGATAAAATCTGGACTGATAGCTATATCCCCTCAACTCTCCAACCTGGGGTGCCTTTTACATTGTTTTGCTGCGAGAGCAACCACTCGTGGTCTACCCACACAGCCTCCAACATGGAAATCACTCCCAGCTATACTGTGTGAGTGCTTGAGCCAGCCACTCATGAATTACACTGCAGGTCAACACCAGCAAACTCCCAGTCCTAGACTTTTTCCCAGAAATGTGTCTTGTACTGCCCAGCACCCTCCTGGATAGAAGCTCCCATAAAGTCCATCATTGATTAATAGAAAATGATATGCAGAAATCTTGTTATCCCAAATAGAGTTTCTGAAACACTTCAATCCAAACACACTAGTTTTTATTAAAGGAAAAAAAATTACTACTATGGAAAGAGATAAGTGGCAAATGAGACATATAAGTCAGAATCGGTTACAATGAAATAAAAGGTAAAACATAACTAACATCTAACTTAACAATCTAAGTAAATACAGAGCAAAGATCTCTCAAACCACATGTTCTGGCAGTTTTACTGACTGAACCTCTTTCAGTCAGGATCTCTTTCCTCCCCCCCCCCCCCCAGTCCAATGCTGCTTCCTTTGTTCTTCAGGTATTGATGATGCCATGGTTAGAGAGCAAGGGAGATATCATTTGGGGTGCCTGCCCTCTCCTCTTATACCCCTTTCTCTTGTGTAAGAATCATCTCCAGCTGATGTTCAGGAGACACAAAGTCAGTGTGGCCAGGAGACTCAAGCTGTTTCTTTTGTCAAAATGTAGCTTTCTGTCCACACGCTCTCCTTCAGAAGAGTGGCCGCTTAATCAGATGATGGTCCCTTTGATCCTGTTGACACCTGGCTGAGGCGTTGGCTAGCCTTTTGTCTGTGGGGAACTTGTCTGTGACTGCCTTCCCGAACATGTTGCAACATGCCTTGGTAACATTGTACAGTGGAATCTTTTATCTTTACATACAATGTTGCCACACACATTTTACCAGGACAATAATGATCAGCAAATTCTGAGTTTTCAAATGATACCTTACATTTTGTACAAAGCATACTGTGTAACATAGTCTTGTAAAAGGGGTGAACATAGGGGTACAGACTGTTACCCCAATATATGGACTTAAGAGGCCAAACTTTAGACATCCATTCTTGAAATTGTTGGCCCAAAGCTACATATACCCTAATTCTCCTCTTTCTTATCCTTATTCACATTCAAAGCATATTTTCATAAAGCATATGGAGTGCAATGTCACAGGTCATGTAGTCAATGAGAGTGTTTTCTGTGGGAACCCTATTTCATTTGTTGCAGAAGCAATAGGTGTATAGTGAATGAGACAGGCAACTGCAGGAAGAGAAAGATTACCCATGTGGTTACTGCAGTTGACTGTCGAGAACTGGGGGTGGGGGACCGGTACGCAATTTGTGTGGTCAGACCAGAAAAAGTGTGGCTGTGATATGGCTTTCCTCAGATGTGACTAGGCCAGAGGATTTTAAAAATATTTGTTTTAATTTATTTCTTGTTTGACTGTTAATCTCCAGGAAAGAATCCTCTCTGTCCAGCTTGAGAGATCTCTATGGGGATAAAAGCAGAGGCTCAGGACCAATGTTCCCTCTAATTTTTGACAGGCCCTGTGCACAAAAAATTTCTTCTGTGCAAATTTTTGTGCGTGCGGTGTTTCGCCATTTGCACGGGGTTTAGGATCGGTGTGCGCACGCACACGCTCACAGCTTAGAGGGAACAGTGGTCAGGAGAGCTGGGCTCTCAACCCAATGGGGTGCTGCAGAGAACAGATTGGTATCTATGCTAATGAAAAAGAGAACCTTTTTGTTATTAGAGTTCTAGATCACAGTGAACCTCCATTTCACTACCAGTCTGAACATATTCTGAGGGACTAGTTGAATCAGGAGACTAGAAATGGAACCTCTCATTTCCAGAGTAGCAATTCAAAGTCAGCACAAGTAAAAAATCATTAACAAACAAAGGGTGTTTAGCAACTTGCCTGAAATGGTTTTGTGGGGTTGGTGCAGTTGTTAGTGATCAAGTGTCCACATCACCAAAACTACAGACATTATTAGGACCCTTGTTGGAAGTCTCAGTAGAGAGGATACTATTTGACTAGACATGGAAACGGAACATCCCTAGAGATGGCATCTGCAGAATAGAGTTGAGGCAGCCTGAGGAAGCCTGCAGTGCCACTGCTCTGTAGAGAGAGAGAGGATTTCAGTCTCTTGGGACTCAACCGGTGCTGTTCTACAGTACTAAATTTAAAAAAAAAAAATGAGTAGGTTATACTCAGGTCAGTTTTTAGAGGATATCCGGACACAAGAAAAACAATCTGAACAGGGTGCTTAGGTCAAACATTTTAATATTTTTCTAAATCAACAAATTTAATTTACTATATATTAATAATTCTGAAGTTTGCTAAAATTGCTGACCTCTAATTGTAAATAGTGTCTGATTTACATTAAAGCCATCACCTATCTTGTCAAATGTAGGTGATATTTTAAAATAATTGTTAATGATAAGAATGTTTGCTGCTGCTGGGTTTTTTTTTTTTTGGGGGGGGGGTGGAGTGAGAAGACTTTGACCAAATTTTTAAAATGTAAAACATGCCCAGCATCTTTGCTGTGGCCATATTTCAAGACAGAAATATACCAAGTTAAACTTGCAGACTTACCAATAGTTTTAAAGGAGAGATATAGGTTCCCACCAAGGAGGCTGAAGAAAGTATGATATCTTCTGGGTATTATCTGCTAACCTTGAACACAGCCAGCCGTTTAAATGTCTGGCAGTGTACATAGTAATGGGCACATTTCTCTTTACACTTCATTTGTGCTGGCTCCTGATCAACTCAGGAAATCTTTCCTCCACTAGAGCTGTGCAGAGGATGGAAATTCTGTTTTGTGAAGGATGTTGAGATTTCAAAATCTGACAATTTTGAATAGAAATGAAACCTGAAAAATTATAAATTCTCTGAGAAGGAAAATTCTAAAAAAATAATTTTGGATCAACAGAAATGTTTTGTTTTAAAAATCAAAATTTCATCTTGATTTAGACTGTTTTATATTATATTTTAAATTCAAGACAGTCATTTCAAAACCAAAAAACCCAAAAGATTTAATTCCAAAAATGATTAAATAAGACATTTCAACATTGTTGGAACTGTTCCCCAGATTTTCTCCACAGTAAAGTTTTGAAGAATTTCTTGAAGCACTTTGATTTAGATGGAACTGAATTTTCCAACACAAAATGGTTCTGTCAACAAAAATGCAGTCCGTTCTATCCTTCGCTTCCCGCCCCCCCCCCCAAGTATGCTTTAAAAAAAAAAAAAAAAACTATCAAACATCAAGCCGGGTTTCGCCAATCACAAAAAACACAACTGGTAGTTTGATTAATCCAGCTGCTCCTTTTTCCTCCACCAACTTTCCTACTCTCTTTTCTCTGAAACTATTTTATTCAGAATCTTTTAAATCTATCTGCTTTTACTTTTTCCCAGCTGTAGAACTGATTGGACATTTTTGACAAAAATGAAGTGACAAAAATATTTCACAAACATTTTCACAATTCCCCCCCATCTATTTTTACAAACCTTCTGTACCCAGACCCTTGCAATCCTTCCCTTTTTTTTTTCTTGCCCATTCATTGCATCAAAATTCTTTTTACTATAGTCTAAAAAGGAAAAGCCACTTTCATATAGTACACACCAGTTCCCATCACTGCTGCTTCCAGAACTATGGTTTCTGCTACCAAGTTAATATCATGACAGGATTCTTACAGGAACCAGTTGTGCAGAAGGTGCTTTTTGGAATAATATAAAATGCCTTCTCTACCTGTGAGTTAACTACACAACGCTATTTTGGCATCATACCCCTGTGGCCTTTCAAATTAGTTTGGGTCCTGATTTCAAGCCCGTTTAAGTCAGTTGGAATCTTTTCATTTTCTTCACTGAGCTTTGGATCAAAGGCACAGCACATTGAGGCTCTGTAAGTATATTCTTTCCTAAACTAAGGGCTCTCGTAATTTCAAAGGAAACCCAGCACCACTTCTTGCTAATGCTGTACCAGAAAGTATTGGCTTTGAAATGACATTTTAAGGTGCATTTCATAAATGTGGGAATTTGTAAGCAGAGCCACAGTAAAATTGTTTTATAGCATAAAGTTTACACTAAGCAGCATAGTTATATTAAGAAGCTTTACTGGGGAAATTCCAGCTCCTAAAACAGTTCAAATTTGGTGCATAATATTAAGCACTAATATGAAGCAAATAATGCGATGTAGTGTGTGCTAAGCCTCTAAAGATAAAAGATCTTCAAAAACAAACAAGTGAAACAATCAAACTGTCCCTCCAAAATGCATAACAGAGCAAAATCCAAAACGAAATGAACTGTATTAAGTCTATGAAGTGATATAACCTTATTTCTCTATTGTCAGCTTTGAAGTCAATTTGAGAAGAACAAAACCATATTTTATATGCAACCATACTCGTGCTTTCTCGTCACACGTGCATAAAAAAACTTACAGTTCAGCAAAACAAATTTTGATAAATTGCCTTACGTAGAAGTATTAAATATTGTTAACAATAACATCAGACAATTTAAATTTGAAATTTTCTACAGAGTTTGCTTTTATGCCCTTTGCATTTTCTGTGATTTTTTTTAAGTTTCTCATCATAAATTCTTAAATACTTTGAAATTCAGAGTCTGGCTAAATTTTTTTTGTCCTTGTTTTTCATATTGACTGATCCATCCTTCCTCCCAAAAATAGTCTGTCTCTTGGCAGAGAAATGGATCCTGAAGAGAACTAGCACAACAGAGATTTTAGAAGTGTTAAATTGTGGCTTCTTTTTTTAGCCATTTTTGCATGTTTATGTGAAAGTTTATGTTGTGTCTACAAATCCGGGGACTGGGAGTATGTAGGCTTTGTTGGTTGATAGGGGATGGGTGCATGCAAGTCTGACTGGCGATGGGGAATCAGGAGGTAGGGGGCAGGTACATGCAGACCTGATTTGTTCATGGAAGGGAGGAAGACAGGTATATACCAGTCTGATTGAATAGGAAAACTTTCTTGGTTAAAAGGGATGGGGTGCTCACAATCTGACTGATGGGAGCTGAGTGCACGCACGGACACATAAGAATGACCATACTGGGGTAGACCAAAGGTCCATCCAGCCCAGTATCCTGTCTACTGACAGTGGCCAATGCCGGGTGCCCCAGAGGGAGTGAACTTAACAGGTAATGATCAAGTGATCTCTCTCCTGCCATCCGTCTCACCCTCTGACAAACAGAGGCTAGGGACACCATGCATGGACAAAATCTTCTCTATGAGCAAATACGCTTTTGTATCAGATTTTATCCTACAACAGACGGGGCTCATGCACAACTGCTGATGGATAAAATCTTGTCCCGCTTCTTCCCCTCTAGGTCCATCTTGTCTCCCTCCAGTAAAAGTGTATGTGCAGAAGGGTGAAAATGGGGCAGTGTTAAGATTGCTGTGTGGAGTTTGTGTTGCACAGTAATTGTGGTAATAGTGAGGGGCATGGGTGGAGCAGGAAAAGTTATATATTGGTAGGCAGTTTAACTTTTAATGTATTTACCTTTTGTAAAAGGAAAACCAACTGTGTCACGATTAAGTGTTTTGTGTATGAATGTAACTATTCTTCACTATACTAAAGCCAGGTCAATTTTATAACTTCAGTGGGCAAAGATAAGTGAATTCTTCCAAGATCTACCTTATTATCTGTGGAGGTAGTTTGTCAGTGTCTTTCCTGTCTCCCTATACATGAATACTTTGTTCTGAGCTTCTATTAATTACCCTCAGAGATGCTCCTGACAGTTCCTAGACATAAGAGCCAGACACGAGAGCAGTTCTGGAGCTCATGGTGTTGTTCTTCCCAGATGGATGTGGTCATAGTTCTACCTCTCCTCCACAAAGGCTGGTGGAGCTAGCCCCCTGCAGATGAACAGTGCTGATTATACCTTCTTCTCAGATGGCAAACAGACTATGCTATCTGGCAGAGCCGTCTCTTGGATAGGGCGAATCGGGGTGACCACTCTGGGCCTCATGCTCTGGGGGCCCTGTGCGCTGCTGTGATTGGCCAGCGCGGTCAGTCCCAGAAGAGACGAATCCGTCACTTCTGCCCTGCACCCCACAAGGGACAGCCCTGCTCTCTGGAGGTCCCATGGGGGTGGTGATAACCCATTTCCCAAACACAGAGCTGTCCCTTCAAGTAAGCAAAAGTGGTCTAAATTAGTACTAGATGCTCTGAATGAGATTAAGAGAAGAGATTAATGTAACTTCACTAGAATTAGCTAGAATTAGCAGCCTCATGAGGTCAAAAATGGTGAGACAGACAAAAAAGACAGGCTCAAAAATGACAATTTAAAGAAACCCCTCACATTTCGTTTTTTGGTCTTTTGCTTTTTGTTCCCTCAGCTGGAAACATCCACATTCCCCACTTAATCCTTGTTGTATGCATGGAGTTTCAGGCTAAAAATTCAACTTGAAACGTACACAATGAATACTAAGTAAATAAATAAAGGAACCTGTTCCTCCTACCGACTGGTGGGAAGGACAATTTGACACATTCCTCAAATCTTCTGTGCTCATTCTGTACCTTGCCCTCACCTATATAGAGGCAAGTCTTCGGGCACTCTCCTCAGCTCCTTCCGCTATTCTGCTCATCAGGTACTGTCCTTTAATTTCCTTAGGCATTCCCCTTTTCATTCCTTTATCAAGGCCCTGTTTTCCATAACCTCCCAATGAATTTATTATTTGTAACTATCAACAATTACTACATGAATTGCACACACATTGAGGGAGATGACACTAAAACCCTGGTTCTTCAGCCACTGAAGGCACAAGCTCTACTGGAGTTAAAGAAGAGCTTTCTTGGTAGGTAATAGAAATATTTGTCTCAATCTCTCTGTGGTCCAGCCTTAACCAGGAAAGCAGATTGAGTTTAATTGACACACATTAGCTAGGCCTGATCTAAATGCAGCCACTTTTTTTAATCAAGATATGTCATCTTCTGAAGACCTTGTCATGCACACACATACCCAAAGCCAGAGCATTACACCATGCTCCCTCATCCTCTGTTCCCATGCAGAAGTCCAACAGTAACAGAGAAGAGACTAGGTGGAGCTGGCAAGGAGCTGCTCTCTAGTGATCCCTGCTATTGGTGCCACATCTTGGCGTCCACTGGGCTGGCTCTTCAGGGATCTCCCTTTGGGATACTCGCTGTTTCCATATATACAAACACACAGACAAAAAGACAGAGGCCTTAAAGGTGGCAGCAAGCCTAGGAGCAGTAGTTTCAAGTGGTAGCAGATGGGAACTGCCGCTCAAAGCCACCAGCATATACTAGTATATGTGGGTAGTATAGGCAGGCACTGTGCATTCAGAAGCAACTTGGCCAAAAAGTCCTGAGCTGAAAGCAGCCACTTTTTCAAGCAGTCTCTAAAAATGGTGGAAATCTGTACGATTTGTGAAAGTTTTTTGCAATAGTTGGTACCCCTGAATCTCCCTCACTTTGACATCTTTCCAGACAGCATACCATTAGCTTAAATCTGCAATCAATGTCCTAAAGAACGGTATGAATTTATATTGCAAACAGTGATTAATAATTTGTCTCCCGCCAAATCTAAGAAAGTGGTTTCTATCTATATTTAAGGAGACAAATTTTTTCCACAAATTAGAAACGGAGAAAAAAACTCTACAGACAAATCTGCCCTACGAATGTTCTGAAATGGTTAGTGTGTGTGTGTATTATATACTGCTTCTGATGAAAATTCCAGTGGGAGTCCTATCTATAAATCATTTTAGAAGTCAGTCTTTTTTTTCCCTTAATCCTCCTCATTTTTCTGTTTTAGTCAATAATTTACTCTGTGGCTAGATGATGTCAAGAGACTGTAATTTCTCTCATTTTAAGCTTTTCCTACATGAATACAAACCTTCACTCAATTCCATAAAGCACCAGCTGATTCTATCAACAAGAAAATATGTTGTGGTTGTGACCACAGGGACCCAACAAAATGTTGAAAATCCAGATGCTGAGACAGACACCAATAAATACTTGGAAGGGAGTAGAACTGAAAAAAGCCTGATTAACTAGCAAATGATATGACTGGCCTTGAGCTTAGTGTGTCTTGCAACAGGTATCTCACTCTAAATGCAAACTACTCTTCAGGGTTATTTCTTTGGTTTAACTTATCAATTTTAAATGTATGAACTTTAAATGCATACAACTTGTGTCCCTTTCAAAACTTTTAAAAAAATAGTTCTACATCCTCCCTCAGAGACCCCAAGAAACCTCTATCCTCTTGTCCCTTTATTAAATATTAAAAGGTCATAGTCAGTGTGGTGACTCATTTACATTTCAGACATTCGTTAAAGACAACACTACAGTTACAAAGTGTGTGATATTAAAACTACCCTACAATGCTTTGGCTTTCAAGTCTATAGCAAGCTGGAAATCAAGAGGGTTTGGGCGGGGGGGGGCATAAACTCTCATGTTTGGAGGTCATTGGAGAACCTTTATCCCTTTTGCTGAGGTTCCCTCATAAATATTGTACTAAGACAACAGACCAATTACACAAATGTGTCAAATGCTTTAGTGCAAATCTGTACAACACCAAAGAATCAGTATTTGCTATCCAACAGCCAACACAAGTATTTCTTATTTTACTCTTCAGATTATAGCCAGGGTGAGACATCCCATATTAAATACTTAACTATGTTTTTACAGCATGGGAATGCATTAGACAAATTGTGTTCCTGTCAGCTATTGTTTCAGGTTGTCTGCAAACTAAGGGAACCAGTAACGTATCAGTTTACACTTGGTTTAAATTTTCAATGTTTTCTTTCCAACCATAAGGTCTTAGAAACAAAATGATTTCAAAAAATGAGAGCTGAGATTTTGGAGTGTAATTCTGCATTAAGTGGTGGATTTTGTCACTAATTCTGTGACTGCAAAAGCATGAAACCCCTGAGTCCCTAATTATTATACCTGTTTAAAAGAAAAAAGTGGACTAGACTGTTCAAGTGATCTGTTAACTTCACTAGTTCTTTTAACAAAAATGTAAATCTTTTAGTTGAAATTGGTTTCATCATTCTTCTTCTGCTCCCCTCCCTTGAACTGGCATTTAGATATATCACACTACTAGTCAATAGCAGTTTTATAAGATGAGACAGCCTAGCCATTTCCTTTACAAAATTATCAGCAACATTCATGATGCAGCATCTTAAGTGTAGTATAATACCAGTTATCCAAATTCCCTTTATCTGAAAATCCAAGTTATCCATGTGTCCCCCCCTCATGCCGTCATCATCATCATGGTCCCATTATGCCTCTGGCGTTTAGGGCAGTGAAGAAGCTCCTCCATTCCTGTCTGTTTCTAACAAGTCTTTCAGTGGTTCCCCAGCTGTGCCCCAGGTTTTTCAGCTTGGCTTCCACAGCTCTTCTCTGCTGTGACCTGAGGTAGCTTCCCTGGTTTGTACATTGTCCATATGTTCTAAAGTTTGTTTTTTGTCATGGTGTTGAGCACTTCAGTCTTCATGTAGCCCCTCATGTAGCCCAGTGTTAATTACCTGCTAATAAAGTCTCAATTAGCCTTTTTGTGCCTGCTAGCACTAATCAATGGCTTTGTATTTGTATAGTGATGTGATGTGAGAATCCTGACTGATACTGAGGCTGATGACTGCCTGGAGAAAGGGATTACCTGGTTAGAAAGCCAGACTGTTGCAGATATTTACAGATTCTGCTATTCTCAGCTACCTCACAGGGCTGTGCAAAAAAGAAATACAGCAAACAGACTGATTAGTTAGGATTTTTTTTAAAGAGATAAATAGTTCAGAATTAAACTGCCCACAGTGGTTTTAATTGAAATTATTTAAACACCAAAATTTAAGATATTTTTGTCTTTGATTTTTTTTAATCTTTATGGAAGAGCAAAGTATTAAACAGACATCAGCATTGCTCCCTTCATATTTCTATATCCGTGGAAGTGCAGCTCAAATTACCACTTCTGTTTATCTGAATGCCTGGTTTCTGAAAGTTTGGATGCCTCCCAGCCCATGTGAATAAATGGGAGTGTACTGTATTCCCTTCTGCAAATATCCATAAATTCCAAGATATAGACTTCAAAAACCCCACAGCACTTAGCCACAACAGATCTAGCAACACCTTGCCTGTGGGGACAAAAACCACCAGCATAAACTTTATCTAGGCTGGGATTTAAAGATGTGGGGTTGTTAGAACTTGTATGCTGTGTAGGGACTTGTTAGTTAACACATTCTAATGGGAACTGCAGGAAGCGGCGCAGGCCTCAGGGACGTGCTGGCCACCGCTTCCTGCAGCTCCCATTGGCCGGGAACAGTGAGCTGTGGCCACTGAGAGCTGCGGGTGGCCATGCCTGCAGACAGTCAATGTAAACAAACTGTCTCACGGCCCACCAGCAGATTACCCTGATGGGCTGCAGGTTGCCCACCACTGCTGTAGACGGTCACACTGCAGGAAGTCAGTGGCAAAACTAGAAACAGTACTTATGAGTCAGTAGATACTGACTCATGTCATACAATAGGAGTATTGTAACCTTTGTAACCCTGAACCAGGTCAGATGGCTGGGGTCAGGGAACAAAGTTCACTCTCTTGGCAGCACGTTTATTTGTGTGTCATGTCTTTACTATAACGCAGACACTGACAACTATGTCACAGCACACAGGGATTTTTGTGTATTACACTAATCTAAATTGTAATTCATTTTCCTTGTAAACAGGCCAGGTTGTTCATTTTTTGAAAATAATGAATCTCCCATCTGAAATGGGGTTTCATCATGATCAATGTTCTCTGTTGGAAAAGGCTGAATTTTCAATCAGAAAAAAATCGAAAAGTTTAGTTTTGGGTCAAAATTAATCTTTGAATCTGCATGAGCTCCTGCAATGCCTCACAGAAGTTGCAGTTGTGGACCCCTCGTATTCCCTTTCTCTCTGGCTAGACTACATATCCCACGCTGCATCATGGCCTATGCCAGAGGCAGAGCTACCATTGTGCCTCATGGAACTCCTACGATGCATGAAACTTTTCAATTCATGAATGACCAAATGAAAACGCTGACATAAAAATGTCAACAATTCTGAATCAAAAGTTTTCATAACTTTGTGTGTGATTAAAAGGATTTGATATTTTGAATCAGGGCAAACAAACAAAAATATCAGAATTTCACACAGGATAGTCATTTTGGTTTTTGGTCAGCTGTACTTGTGAAATTGAATTTAAACACACATCACCAGAAAACTAGCAAACTATACCGCTACACAGTCTAAATTAAGGATGGATATATATTATTTTCTATCTCTTAACCTTGCTATAGGTAGGGCATGATCTTAAGAGTTATAACACTTTCACAGGAGCCTTTCAAGACAATCTGTTTCAAAAGCAAAAGATTATTAAAAGAAAATCAATCTTCATTTCTTAAGAAGCATTGTCCAAAACGTTAAAGTGCAGATGGACAGCCCGGGAGATGGCAGTCACTATTCACCAAAGAAGTAAAGTCCTGACACAAGCAGAGCAGGATTTCCCACACTGATCTTCCTAAACCCTGACCTGGAGGAACACTGTTTGCACTTGAGAGGTCATTTCAATCTGCATATTAATTCAGATGTTGATCTCTCTACAGAAAATTCCAGGAAGAATGCCAGTTGTGGCCGTATGTGTGCTTTGAATAGCTGCCCACAGGGAAATGTAATGTCTTATTCTAATAATTTAACAATTTTCTCAGCTGCAAATAATACTGTAACCAGTATGCCGATTTATTGTAAATACCCTGGAAGTTATGGGCTTTAATACAGATTCTAATGAATATAGCTATCATAGGAATTGTTATTTTAGACAAGAGATTTAAGAGCCCAGATCATATCCTGCTCTGGTCTGTATAAAATTAGAGCTTATTGAAAACTGAAAAATCTCATTTGCAAAACATGTGGAGGGTTTTTCATGGAAACAGATAATTTTGATGAGAAATTTTGAAATGTTTTGTCCAGCTTTAGATCAGACCAGTGAGATGAGGATAGAGTACTCTATTCCTCCTCTACAGACCAATACATTCCTCTCCCAAAAGGAGGCAACTTTGCTAAACACCATAAAATCTCTCTGCAGCATTTCCTCTATCCCTCTCCCATGGGTAGCTCCATAGGAAGGTACAGTTTTGCCCTAGATTATTAAACTGACATTTTCATCCAATATTGTAAACAACTGCTCATTTAAGGGCTATAATGCATTTCACTTCTTCGTTTTTGGTTTTAAATATGCGTAATTTTTGCTTGACCCTCTTTGAGCTGACTCCTTCACATTCAATGTTATACGTGCATATTTATGCTATGGTATGCAAATGAGAAGGAAATGCTAATCTATGGAGAAAAAGGGACTTAATGAAATGCAAATCAAAATCAGGTGAGAAAGCACAGTTTGCATCGTTTGGTTCACTCTTTTGAACTTAAGAGAAAGGAAGCAAGTTGTTATCCCTTGACTGGTGCCTAAATGTTAGAAAACAGAGAACATGACAGGGTACTGCAGAAAGGCAATAGCTGAAGACTGCATTTTCAGCATGTTATTAATGAGGAAAGGAAGCCAACAAACAGGTTCATAAGCAAGATAAAGATGCAATACATTTTTTCAGCTCTGCCTTTGGAGAAGAAGATGGAAGATACCAAAATGATCAGCAAGAAAAAAAGCCTAGATGTGATAGATAAACAACTCTTTTTTTCAAAAAGAAAAGGAGTACTTGTGGCACCTTAGAGACTAACCAATTTATTCATTATTCACAAATTTTTTCATGGTCTGTGTTTATAAAAACTTCTTCTGTATTTTCCACAGTATGCATCCGATGAAGTGAGCTGTAGCTCGCAAAAGCTTATGCTCAAATAAATTGGTTCGTCTCTAAGGTGCCACAAGTACTCCTTTTCTTTTTGCGAATACAGACTAACACGGCTGTTACTCTGAACTCTTTTTTTCTCTCTCTTTCCTCGGTGTTTGCTCTTTTTATTTTGCAGTCTGTTCCATTTCTCTCTCGCTCCCCAAAATTGACCTGCCCCCTGCCATTCCAAATGGCACTTCAAGTGCAGCAAGAACAGGATTACAGTAGACAAAAAAATAACATTGTTAGTTCCTTATTTGGTACCAGAGACATTCAACTTAGCAAAAAGTCTTAACAGGGCAGCCATTTGGGGTATAAACAGTCTATTTTATCTCCCTTCTGAGCAGACAAACATCTCTTTGGAACTATTTCTTCCTCCTTGGCAACACCATAGTTCTTTAGAGCTGGTCAGAAATTGGAAATTCTGACATTTTGATCTTTGTTTTCATTCTGAAATCAAAGGCGAGTCAAAATATTAACATTTTTGATGGAATCTGAGTTGCCTTGGTGCTTCATGGGTTACTAAGGTGTCTCTTGCCCTCGTTCTCTTCAACCAGCCAAACTACATCTCCCATGATGCACCATGGCCATGGACACCCATGATGCATTGCAATGATTCCCACAGAAAATTTTGATTTTTGTGGAAACCACAATTGACAGAATATTTTGACAGAAAATTCCTGACCGACTCCAGTAACTAACTCTTTGCTCTTTCTCCTACTCTGTGTAACAATGCTTGAAAGATAAAGCTGAAAGACAATACTCTAGTTTTTAGAGATATTTGTGCTAAGTAACACCATTGTGAACCTGCAGTAACGCCACAGATGTTCACTGTAAAAGAGAGCAAAATGTGGAACTTCATCTTTAACCACCACCATTTCCTTTTGGGGTATTTATAAAATGGGATCCTTCAAACTCAAAACTGTACTTGCAATATATTCTTGATTTTGATTACTTCTATATCCACTAATAATCTGCCATTTTTACTCTATGGTTTGTGAATGGAGATGAGCCATTTAATAACCTACTTACATTTTTAATCAGCAATTTAATATTTTTAACTAAAAAGAGTAAATGTAACCAAAAAAGACATCATGTTCATCAATCATAGTGCATTTATGGCTGTAACAGAGAGTGAATTTAATTGCTTTAATTAAAGCCAGAAATCAAACACAAGACAGAATATATGAGAGAAACAACTCCACTATCGTTAAAGCTGACAAAGTGTGAAGGTCACAACTTACATATTCATGTACTCTTCCATGGGACCTTCGGTTGTAAACAAAAAATATTAAATACTGTTCATCTACTACTAATGAACATATATTACTCTGGAGTCTAGTGAATAGATAAAATCTTTTTTCATCAAATATTTATTAAAGAAATATTTTCTATGCTTACTAACTAAGGAGGGAGGTATCTTATTAAAAGTTTAGACCATGCCAACGTTTGAACTTCTAGGAGACTAGGTTGATGAGAGTGCCATAAAAGCTAAGAATGGGCCGAAGATCAATATACTTGGATGATTGCCATTTGCAACATACCTTAAATTAAGGTTATTTTTTATAACAATAAATTAAGACGTCAGAGTAATTAACCAGTGGATCTTACTTACTATTTAGAGAAGTTATTTCAGTAGTTTTCAGCAAGATTATGATTTCAGTCAGTTATTCTCTGAACATGCATCATGAATGCAAAGTGATGAAAATCAGGGTTTCTATGAATGAACTTGCTCCTACACTCTATCCAATGAGGACGTTACCCAAGCTAACATAACACACTAGAAAATAAATGTTTATTTAACGAAAATACATATAACTATGTGCACTAAAATGATCTATAATGTACCCACATACACATATTATGGCCTTAATCCTGCAAATGGTTCCAGGTGGTAGATCATTGAGCCCATGCAGAACTTCACTGAAGTCAGAGAGGCTCCAGGTAGGCAAAGGGGCTCACCTATCCAGAGCTAGTTGCATGATTGGGGCTGAATATTTTACACTTATGTACACATTTAGTGCTAAGATAGATATTACATGCGCATATACACACACAGCTAAGACTATATTTGTGTGTGTGAATAGTCTTGTACTCACATCAACCTTAGTCATTTTCAAAGAAGCAGTTAATATTTTGATGCAACACTTCAACTGACATTTTCTCCAGGATTGCTTGTTACATTGAATTAAAATGATTGTGATAGAAATCACAATTAGATTGTCATGCTGATGCTTGAAAAATCATAAATCACTACCAATATTATAAGAATTTATCAGTGCAATAACAAAACAATAAACCCTTAAAACAGATTCTTTAGGAAATGTATGGCTAATGTATTTTGATGAACAGCATTTTTATTTTTAGGTGGAGGAAGGGGGTATATGATAGGCTTGAAATTGAATTTTTTATAACAAATATATATTTGCAACACCAAAAATATTCAACCTTAAAATCTGTTAAAAATGACATCTTGCTTTAGCTTCTTTGAATTAAGCTGGTAGGAACAAATAAGGATTTATGGTACAATTTACATAGAAAAGCAACTCAGTTATTCTGCATTGCAGGATACTGGTGCCCTCTGCTGTTAATTTGTAGATTGTCGTAGTTTGATATTTTTGCTTCTCAGTGGTGCACTAAAATGATCTATAATGTACCCACATACACATATTATGGCCTTAATCCTGCAAATGGTTCCAGGTGGTAGATCATTGAGCCCATGCAGAACTTCACTGAAGTCAGAGAGGCTCCAGGTAGGCAAAGGGGCTCACCTATCCAGAGCCAGTTGCATGATTGGGGCTGAATATTTTACACTTATGTACATATTTAGTGCTAAGATAGATATTACATGTGCATATACACACACAGCTAAGACTATATTTGTGTGTGTGAATAGTCTTGTACTCACAAGCTGGTGGCAGTTGTACTGTGAAATAGTGACTTGCTATTTTAATGTGAAATATACTTGGAAGTTACTGTACAGAAGTAAAGGCGCTAGGTCTGATATTTCTATCCAGCTTGCATAACCTTATGCAAAAAGTAAAGTTGGTGGCAATATAATTTTTTTAAAAGTATCTGCTTATTGCAAATATATGTAAGTTAATGCTACATGTACATGGAAGCATGCATTCTGGTACTTTTCCATACAACTAGAGTGAGGCCTATAACATACAGTAAAGTACTAGGGAGACAGGATTTGAAGTATCTGCTAACAGTGGCTAATGACAAATAATGTTCAAAACATTCCCAATCCAACATCTGTTGATGTCTATGGGAGTCTTCCAATTGATTTGAATGCACTTCAGAGGATGTCCAACATCATTCTTATCATACTTACCAGTCCAATACATGAAATTATTCCTGGGTATACTTCCTTACATTCCTCAGGGCAGCATGGCAGGGAATGACATGATTAGTTAGCAGCACTGCTTGACCTGTAATACAATTTCTGGATTAATTTTCCCCAAGTGAAGAACTCCCCAAAGTATTATAATCAACCCTGTGTTAAACCCAGGTGGGTAGATAAAGGTATGTGCTTTTTGGGAGCAAGTAAATCTGCCCAACACCTGGGCTGGCAGTTAACACAATCTCTCTGCTTATAATAGCAACATTACTAGGAATCACTTCATTCCAAACGTTTGTTTATATATTCACACACACACACAGAATATCATACAGAACTGGCATTTGAGGGTAACACACACAGATCCAAAGAGGCCAAATGGCAGGGTAGTCCCAAATTTGAGACGTGACAGTGGTGTTTCCTGCTATCAGACTGACTGGGAGATTGGTGGGCCAAAGAGGAGGAATGGAAAGCCAGAAGATTTTTAAGTGGGAGGGAGAGTGTGAAGGGAGGGGCCTCCCCAAATCCTAAAATCAGCCTTGATAGTGTAAGAGGGAATTTAAGTGTGCTGGCTCATGCACACCAAAATGCAAAGGTAAAGCTCAGATTTCAGTCCATGATGGAATTCCTCCTCCTGAAGTCATTATTTAAAGAAATATCATTCATTACAAAAACAACGATGATTCCCGTGGACTCTTAAAGGTCTTTAAGGTGCCACCGGAATCCTCATTGTTTTTGTGGATACAGACTAACACAGCTACCCCTCTGATACTTGGTATCATTCATTACAATTATACTGAGCCACTGCAGTGATGGATTATCCCTGATAATGGAGCAAATCCTCATGGAGCTATACCGATTCATACCTGCTGAGGGTTTGTTCCAGTATCTCACTGTGGTGCTCAGACCCCATAATGATGAGTGTGACATAAGGACCAGAATAGCATATATATATACACCACATGTGTTTTTACATGCTCACACGTCCTATCCACAGTAAAAAATGAAGTAATGTGGTAATAAATATGGGACTTTCCAATAATAAGAGGCATATTGCATTTGGTAAATTCTCTTACGTGGTCCAAACAGGCAAAGACAAATGACTATGATTTTCTTATTAAACTATTTTATTCTAATAATCCAATATTAGTACACTGTACCTCTTAACCTACTTCTAGACATGTAACATATTAAAAGAGTAATGATTTATTTTTTTACTGAGCTAGAATACTTTACTTTGGGTTTTCATTTGCAAGCAATGGCACTTAATACATTAATTATTTTCATTGTTCAGACACTGGATTCTCAGACATTTTACCTGAAACAAGAACTACTTTAAAAAAACCAAAACAAAAAAAAATTAGAATCTTTAAGTCCTTTATCTTGTTTTGTTCATGTTATATTATAATTGCTATTAAAATGTAGTGGACTTATTTTACTTTGATACATATTGGTCATTAGACACTTTAGAACAAAGAAAAATGCCCTGATTTTAAACAAAGGCAAAAAATAAAATCCAGTATCAATTTCCATATGAAGAAATATGGATCCTGAATTCAAAATGCATAATGTAAGAGGTAATCTAAATAAAATAATCGTTGTTTTTCAACAGAATTAATTTAAATTTTCTAATATAACAAGGCAGCTGGAATTACACTATGGAATCTTTAACATGCTGGCAAACACAGGTCCCCATTGGGCTCTCAGAAGGTGGGAATTGTTGTTTCTGTGTAACACTTTTCCATCCTTGGCTCCTAAGAAAATCATTAGTGTAATCATGCCAAATGTTACTAGGGTTATCTAAGTTTTCACATTAATTCAAAGTGGAAAACTACCCAAGTATGAAGGACTTGCAAACCTAGGAACACCCTGTTAGCCTGCAGTTAGAGCAAGGAATCTTTTGCTCTCCCTCTGTACAACTTGCCTGTTCTCAATGATCAGGTAGTTTGAACCAACCATCTAAAATGGCCCCTGAAGGGAGGTAAGAACAAGCTGCTATTTAATTCAAGAGTCACCTCTTCTGTGACATTAGCTTTAATTTTCACATTTCCACTTTCTTTTTGACATCAACATAGGCAACAGCTTTGTACATCTGTCATGTTTGCTGGAAATATTAAAACAAACACCAAAACTTTCAATTCCCTTCTCTCCATGTGTGTTTCAGGGACAGCAATGATAGGGAGTCTCAGTGCTCCAGTGGTGGGCAACCTGTGGCCCGCTTCCCGCAGCTCTGATTAGCTAGGAACAGTGAACCGCGGCCACTGGAAGCTGCGGACAGCTGTGCCTGTGGATGGTCGGTGTAAACACTGTCTCGCAGCCCGCCAGCAGATTACCCTGACGGGCCACGTGCAGCCTTCAGGCCGCAAATTGCCCCCCACTGGCTTAGATGCTAAAGAATCCTCCCCTATGGGGCGGAGAAAAAGGTCCATTGATGCCCTTTACAGAAGGAGATCACGATACTCCATTTCCCTGTCAGCAGTCAGGATGCAGATAGAGAGAGAATAGAATTAATCTGGTCAGAAAGACAGAGATGATAGAGAATGGAGCATTTTCACAATCCAGCAGCATACAGAGCATAGAATTCTGACAGAACCGAGAAGGGTGGGGAAAAAGGATGCTTCTTCCCACCAACCAACAGGAAGCAACGCTTTACCAGACATATACTAGACAGTCCAATATGACAAACAGGAGCCACCTTCCCCTCCCAAAGAATATTTAATATTGAACTGGGTTGAAACAAAACACTTCAATTCAGGAACTTTGAAGTGTGTTGTTTCCATGTTAATGTTTCTGCATTTTTTTTTTTAAGAATTCTCTCTTCCATGACATACTTTGATATTTCAGCTTTTTGGCCCAATTTAGAATTAAAGCAAATTTCAAAATATCAAAATTTCTCATGGGAAAGAAGTTCAGGTTTTTGGCCACACCTAATATTTAGTTCTTGTGAACTTCCCTTATTCAGCTGAGCAGTGAAACACATGCTTTATTTGTTACCATTTTAATTTTGGCCTTTGGAATTAAATACATGCTTAAAGTGAAGCATGTGCTTAAGTACTTTGTTGAATAGGTGACACAGAGTCAATCTCTCAACCCACCCCCAAATTTTTATTCCTCTTCCCTGAATGACTTCCATTTATTACATATTTTGCTTTGGTAGTGAGGTACCAAGAGCTACTTGCAGTAACTTAAGTATTTACACCAAAGTTTGTGCTCATTTACCCAATCAAGGAACAGGAACATGCAACTTATCTGACCAAATTACAGTTAAGCAGGATTGCTTAAATTTTGAATATTCACAACCTCACAATCTATCCATCCAAAAATAATAAATAAATGAAAAGTTACTTCAGAAAAAAATTATTAAACAATGATAAAACAAATCACAATCTGATTGTAGACCTTCCACATAAAAATAAAGAAACACTACTGTCATCAACTAACTTAAACCCTGTGACATTTACTCTTCCATAGCAGTTGGCACTGACGCCCAAGTCCATGCCTTTCAAGATTTCATGGAGAGCAAATTTTCTTGGTCACTGTTCCAATATACCTCTCCAGACACATCCAACACATCTGAGGCTCAGTTGCACCTCTTCTGAAAGAGAGATGTGAGTGCTTACACTATTTATAGCTGTTATCACTCATGCAAGTGCTTCATTTAGTGGCACAGAACCTTTGAAAGCATAGCTCTTAAATTTAGAAGTCTTTTCCTATTAGATTCTCTAGCAACTTTAAATTTAGTCAGACTTTTAGTTTTAAAATTTCAGCATCTCAAAATCCTCCATCTTGGAATGAGCTTCCTGATAGTTTCCATGTACAAAGCTCACTGCAGATTCATGGTCAAAGGCTAAAACTCCATTTTAGACATGTTACACTGAGCTTAACTCTGCCACATTTACCTATGTCAAGAAGTACCTTACTCTGTAAGAAGTCCTGTGGAAACTAATGGGTCTTCTCACAAAGCAAGGTACTGGTTGAACCTCTCTAAGCTGGGACTCCCTGGTCTGGCAACATCCGTGGTCTAGCATAGGTGCCGACTCTGTGGGTGCTTTGGGGCTGGAGCACCCACGAGAAGAATTAGTGCATGTGGAGCATCCACCAGCACCAAGCTGCCCCTTCTGTCCCCTGCACCTCTTGCTTGCCAGCAGCCCCATGCTTACCAACTACTCCTCCTCCCTCCCACCACTTCCTCGCGGCATTCGAGCTCCGGGAGGGGGCCCGCAGCTGGGACCCCAGGTGGCAACAGCGTCCCCAGGTGGGAGGCCATGCTGGGCTCAAAATCTTTGTGTGCTGCAGCACGCCCCACACCCCTACTTCCCACGCCTATGGAGACCCACTGGCACTCTGCATTGACTTCCTGTGGTTTGGCAAATTCTCTGGTTTGGCACTAGTCAGGTCCCGAGGGTGCTGGACTAGAGAGGTTCAACCTGTACATCTAGACCCAGGTAACAGAACTAGGCTAATAGTGGCTAGAGGCCCTATGCTTTGTTTTCCTTTGGCACTATGCCCACTGCCTACAATGGGAGTTTTGACCAAAAAATACATGTGGGATCAGATTCTAGCTGTTGCAGCTTTTATGGTGTGCTTGAGATCCCTCCTACTGTAGGAAGGCAAAAATGGGAGCAAGCACAGGATGATAATTTTGGCCTTTATTCTAGACTTTGGTGGCTTTGGACAGTTTAGGTGGGCATTTTAAAATTGTGTTTTATTTTTATTTAAAATACATATAAAATAGAAAATAAACGTAGAATTTAACCTGGCTGAGGATCTGGCCCATATGTTATTCAAAAGAATTACCAAGAGTTGTTCTGCTTAATAACATGTGGACCAGATCCTCAACTGGTGTAAACTGAAGTCACTGGAGTTATGCCAGTCTACATCAGCTGGGGATTTCACTCATAGTTTTAAGAAGTGATTAGGAAGAAATGAAAATCTTCTGTTTTTTCTCAACCTGAGTTTGAACAATGACAGATTTTAAAGCTTGACAGTGGCTCCTCAGGGATATATACTTCATTTCCTGAGTATCAAATAAATGTCAGCTACAAGTATAGTAAATCACAGTGAATTCCATATAAACAAATAGAACTGACATAGACACACTAGGTCAGATTTTCCTCAGACTGACAAGAATCCAGAGTAACTCCCATTGAGTTCAGTGGTGTTACTCTGCTGTTACTCAAGTGTAATCAAGAGATTTGTCCCTGAATAATGGCACTCCAAGCTCACAATCCAGCCATGTCATGCTGTGCATTATTGCTTATTCTTTTGGTTAGTGAAAGGGTAATAGAAGCAATGAATCTAATTTGTATAGCAATGGGAAACATGATCGCTAAAGCAAACACAGAATTGAACAGGTTATAGCAAACACTAGAGAAGAATAAAGAAAAAATGTTGTGAGCAAATTTCAACAAGAGAATGAGTATTTTTGGGGAATTTAAATAGCAAAAATAATTATCAGAACACCCCTGGGTCGTTGCATATGAGATACAAAGTAGAAAGAATATGAAAGCAGGCCAGATTTTCTCTGGAGGCCTAGCAGTATTTACAAATCCAGGTTTATGAACCTGACACTAAATCCATGGCTACAAACCAGTTTGGAGGAATGTGATTTGCCTTTTGGTAACACCCTGCAGCTGGGATGACAGCAGGGATAAGGAACACACACCATCATTTCATAAACACAATTTGTCTTTTCTGCAGCAAATCTAGCCATTTCTTAAATGTAATGAAATCTATGGGGCCAGATCCACTGAGATTTCCAGAAGCGCTACTCCTGGCAGTACACCAATTTATATATGCTTCAAATTGATTTCAGAACAATAGGCTCCAAGGTAGCCCAACAGACTTCTTTTATTATCAGAAATCATTATTTAACAATGGGGAATTGACATTTTCAGCATCTATTTTATGGTAAGGTAGTCAAGTTAACCCTTTTTTGCAGCTGGAAATACAATTAGGTAATTGCATACTGCAGGGAAGTCTGCCTGAGATGGTTCATTTTGAAAGTAGTATAACTCAACTGTAATTTTATGAAATAATAATAATAAAAAGAGACCTCTGGCTAATATTCATTTTGCTCCTCCACACTCCAATTCTGATACAAATGAAATCACAGTTTACCTACTTAACGAGTGGGAAACCAAATAGACCTTCAAGCAAAATTATTTGTAAAGTTATGTAGTGACTACTGCTGACATTAGACAAAAGGAAATTGCCTATATGCATCATAGCTTACCACAGTTCATCAAATAATCACTTTCAAGCAAGCGGTTGAACATTAAATGTTAATAAATTGCTAGAGATTGCAGCGGTAAACTCTTCAGGCTTCATTGCTCACCAACCTCCTCATGTCAGTAAAGACAATTTTAGCCTTCATGGAGTGAAATGGTACTGCCAGTAAATCTTTCCCACCCACACACACCAATTACAGTTCTTTGCAGCTATTAATAAAGCTTTGAGTTAGGGTACATCTTTCCCTCCTTCTAACATTATTTAATGTAATTCATTACCAATATAAATTAACATTATAATAAGGGAGAGGGCAGAATATTAGAAGGCTAGTCCTGGGCTGAGGTTTATAAATGAGAGCCTGGAAAGGCATGTTCTAATTCCTGTCTCTGACATGCATTCTTTAGATGATCACAAGCAATCACCCTCTGCGATCAGTTTTTCACATTTGTGAAATGATGATAGTAATACTTAGCCTCCCACACAGGATTGTGGTGAGCCTTAATTCATTAGTGTCTGCGAATGTTTGTTTATTTAGATTTAAAATGAGAAAAGATACCTACCCAAAGCACTCAGCACCCTAATGTTAATTAAACGTACAACATGATAAAACTCAGCGGCACTCAAACAATTCCAACATGAACTCGGCCAGCCAGATACCTACAGAAACTCATTCCCATTCCTTTCTTGTTGTGGGAGTGTACCCTCAGCCTTTCAAACAGAGGTCTTTTGCAGTGTGCCTGGCAAGGCACCAACTCAGGATATTCTGGACCAAGGTGGAAGCAAGTTCCAGAGGCCTGGAGCTATCGGAGAGAATATCTTAGCAGCCTCCCCCTCTCTTTTATAGGAGGGATGTCACCAAGCTACCATCTGGTGATCCAGGATGACTTGACCACCTTAGAAGGAAATATAGGGGGTGGGGAGGGCAGAAGGGGATTGAAGGAAAAAAAAACAGAGCCCTGGAATATGTAGTAATATATAAAAGAATGAATCAGTATTTAGTTTATCATCATCTACACCCAATGTCTATAGTCCCACTTCCCATAATTTTCTTACCTCTAGGGCAAGTCCACATTTTTGGGGGGAAAACAGGCCCCCGCCTATGCCCAAGTTTCACCAAACTCAGTATATTTTTCCCAGCAGGTGTTTGTCTCTTTTTCTCACTCCTTTCTGGAGCTAGATCACTCTCTCCCTCTCCCTTGGCACTTCTCCAGCCCCCTAGTTTTCTAGAGAACTGCCTCATCCTTCTCTCTTACCTTGGAATGATCTGGGTCTGCCTTGCATAGACCCAGGACCCTCTCACTCTCAGCAGCCTCTGAGGGTATGACTATACCAGAACATAAGTTCATGCTTGAGTCCGGTCTCAAGTCTAACCCCACGTGCATCTACACTGTAATTGTGCTGACCCAGGGTCTCAGGACCTTTCAGGGATGCAGGGTCTAAGCTGGAATTAAGCTTGGACCCAGGCTTCAAGCCACATTGCTTTGCAGTGTAGATGCAGTCCTGCTTGACTCAAGTCCTGGGAGTCAGCCAGAAATATCCCACAATCCCATGGGACAACTTCCTTAGCTCACTCTCTCTCCCAACAATCTGCAATTTACTGTATTGAAAATGGCAGCCATTCCCCCTTTGCAAATGGCAGCAGCTCAGGTCAGCATTAATTCATTCTCCCATTCTCTTCTGATCACCAATCTGCCAGCACACTATCAGACAACCTCCTGGTTTGGCAATGCAGAACAAACTATCAAGCCTTTTGCAAAGCAAGCTGCTTCCTGGTAATGTGCAGGGTGGGCAATAAAGTTTTCACACAGTGCAACATAGTCCTTGGGCTAGAGTGGCCACATTGGGAGGTGGCACTATGGACTCTGGGATGTGATTACTTTGGTTTGGATCTGTGCACTGCAATGTGGACATCTGAGCCCTAGGTTCAAGCAACGCAGCTGCTCACGCCCGAGGTTTCCTAACACAGGTCAGCTGAATCAAGTCCCACTAACCATGGGCTTACATTGAAGTGTAGACATACCATGAAAGGATTGCTTACTTGGAATCAGCTGCTTCAGTTTTATTTCTTTTCTCCCCCATGTAACAGTTCACTCTTTCATACGAGAGATCTAGATCAAGCACCTCTGCTAACGGCACCTGGGGTAGTGTGGTACCAGGAGAGAGGCAACAACTCAGGTAGGCCAGTTCCAGGACATTGTGGGTTTTCTAGGTTATAACCAACACCTTAAACTTCACCCAGAGACAGGCAGCCAGTGCAGATTCTGAAGCACTAGTGTCACAAGCTTCCAGCATTCTGCAAGAGCTTGGTTTCCAAATGGTTGCAAGGCACAGCCCCTCAGGAAAAGTGCACTGCAATAGTCTAACCTTGAGTGACAACAGTGACAGTGTCTACATCCTAAAGTAAAGGTTGCAACTTCCTAGCCATACTGAGATAGTGAATAGCTTACTGCTGTAATGTGATTGTCAAATAACAGATGGAGATCTAAGTTACAAACTATTAATGGTGGACGTACTCCCTCAAATCAAAAAGATTGATATTAATTATGCTATCTCCCTGATTGTTTCCCCCAACCCACCATCATCATTTCCAATCTTGTCTGGATTGAGCATCAGGCACCTCATGCTCATCCGTGCCGCAATCTCAAGTTAGACAAAGGCTGAGGCACTGAACAGCATTATCTGAGATAGACAAGCTAGACACATACAGATGGACATCATCATAGTGAAAACATTGCACCCCAGGTCTCCTTACTAACACTCCTAACTGCCCAGAATAGACATGGAATAGGAGGTTGACAGTACAGTATCCTGGGGCTTGAGAGTTCTCTGGGAAGAGGAGCAATTGCCCCAAACTACTTGTTGAAATATATCCAAGAGAAAAGGGTCTGCAGGTCAAGAACTCCTCAGGATCAGTGGTATCGGCAAAAGGTAATAGATCGAATAGCAGCATAAACACCTGATCCACATCCATCACTGACCAACATGACCATTGCAGTCTCAGTTATATTAAATAAAGAGATCCTTGCATGAAGGGTGCTATGTAAGTCTACTATAATATGCCATATAGTAGACCATGTAAACTGGCATAGGTACCATTTTTCTGTAATATCACTATAGGCACTTAAAAGGAGTTTGTCATACCATTCATATCTTACTTCTAATATTTAATAATGATGTATAAGTTCTCTCAGGTATATGTTACCAAATAGGCCTAATGCTCAGCTGCTGTAAATCAGCATTGCACCAAGTGAGGATCTGGCCTTTAAAAAATTTAATACAAAATCTGTTTTGACATGTCAGTCCTGGCAGCATCAAGCTGCTGCTATTGAAGGAAATAGACATCTATCCTTTCAAAGGCCAAAAGAAGGTAAAAGTGACAACCTGTATACAGATCAAGAGAATGGAGTAGGTTGTTGTCTTTTTTCCAGAGGAGTGTTGTAGAAGGAACCAAAATACCACTATGAACACAAAAGAACTGATCCACCTGAGCAGTCAAAGCCCTTTCACATTCTTTTCAGTTTGGTTTGTAACTTTAAGACCATTGTGACACTGGCAGACCAGGTACTAGCTCATGCCAAGACCCAGGACCTCACTGAACAGTCACAAATGCATAGCTGGAAACCAGTCTGCCTTACCTGTGGGTTAGTATAGTTAAAATAGATATTGGTGTTATAGGAGTGTGTTTAGACTTTATGGAATGCTTGTAGGATTCTACATGTGTTAATCCTAATTATAATATCAGTATCCCATGGTATAAAGTTATACTGAGTGTTTGCATTTAAACCTTAGTAATTGTGTAACTCACCAAACAGGAAAAGCAGCACTAATTAAGGTAAAGTGCTCATCCTGCACACCAGATGGTCCACTGAAGGCATGAGAGATGTGTAGCGTCAAAGGACAAAGACCTTGTTGATTGCATTCCTCACTCCAACCAGGAGAGAGAGGCCTGTGCATGAATTAATTCTATCAAGTTAGATTTTGGGGTGAAGGGGATAAAAAAATCCCTGACAAGGAGAAACTGTAATCTTTATGCTGTCTGGACTCTGAGGGGCAAAGATTCCTAAACATCCCCATTCTGACTTGGCATGGGTCAGCCCTAAAAGACATCTAGAGCTGCTTATTGTAGAACCTTATATTATCTTTTTAAATCTAAGCCTGTAACTCAGTGGTGGGCAACGAGACAGTGTTTATATTGACCATCCGCAGGCATGGCCACCCGCAGCTCCCAGTGGCTGTGGTTCGCGCACAGAGACATGCTGCCTCATACCCCCAGGGCCTGCAGAGACATGCTAGCAGCCAGCCACTGCCGGGAGCATTGTGGGGCCACGGCATGAAAGCAGCCTGCCTGAGTGCCGCAGGACTTTTAGTGGCCTGGAGTTGGAGATCGCTGCCTGTGATTTATTTTTGCAGTGCCCCCCTTGAGCCGGGGCCCTGGGCTGCAGCCCCTAAAGCCCCTTCCTTAATCCGGCCCTGACTAAAATGCATATTTGAATAAATAAACACTCATTTAAGTGTGTAGGTTTGTGTGTTTCGTTTTGTTTGTAGTAGATAAATCTTAAAGTTGTTTAAATGTCAGGATTTTGAGAGCATCCATTGCTGTGTACACACACAGATTTGTGCCATTAAGAGCTCTTTAGATGACAATCTCCACAACTAATTACCCATATCATTGGGTATTATACATATTTAAAAGATATCAAAAATCCACTGTCATCAAAGGAGAAAAAGTTGAGACATTTCACAGTACATAAACTGTTTAAACAGAGCTTTAAAATATCTTTCTGATCATGTCAGAACTGAAGAATATAGCTTGTTCCAAGTGCTAAAGATCACCAGGAATATTATTTCCTAATAGACATTCAGTTACTCCTTTTTAAAATATATGGCAGTTACTCAACTCCACTCACATCTGGTTTGTAGAGTCTGCCTTTGTCTGATTTTGATTTCAGTCAAAAATACCTTTTGACATTGAAATTGCCAATGTGAAAACAAAGATTTTTAAAAGTTACATTACCCAGTGAAGGGATTTCTTCCTCAGGACTAAAGAAACAAAATGGCCCCTGTAAACTTGAAAACCACAGAAATCCTGTGTGTTCAGAAGAAGCACCAAAGCAATTGCTTCCCTTGCAGAAATATAATTATTAAGATGACGCAATGACATTCACAGCAATATAGCATAGTAATACAGGAGAATAATGTACAATAGCTTTCATAGTGTCTGTCTTTATTTTTCAAATATAGAAAAAGTGTAGCATGATGTTATATACTTATTAGGGGATTCAATATTATAGACCAATGGGGGGAGGGAAGAGAGAGAGAGAGCGAAAGAGAGAGCAAGCACGCATGTGTGGAGGGAGGGGGATGAAATCACTGAAACCACAAAGGGAAGGGCATTAGTGTGGTTAGAAACTATCCAGAGAAGACTCCAGCCATGAGCTTCATGAGGTCTGACCTTATATCCTTGGAGGGCTCTGCAGCAGCAAGTCTGAATATCACCACTTAAATCATGGATCCCAAGTTCCCTGACTATAATCGGCATAGTTCTACCAATGGCCCATGACATTACCAATCTTAGAACTAGGCATCAGGGGGTGGGGCATCAGTAAATGCCCCACCTTAGATCACCTTAGAACTAGGCATCAGTGAATGTTACTGAAAATAAAATCTACAAGTTGTTTTCACTGTTAACTGTGACTCTTGTTAGAGGTTTTCCTGAGAAAAATCACGTAAGTCAAGTTTTATTTACAAGATTACTCATTATGTAAAGGGCTGATGTGCTCACAGCTGTATGTGACAAAAATAAAGGGCATCCAAATCCTAAGGAATTTTCCAACTAAGAAAGAGGTAAAGAGGTGACTAGGATACCTAGAGGAGAAAATAACTTACAGGGGTAGTTTATTGTTGCCGCTTTTGTTTTTACAATATTATGTTTAACTAATTTCTCATGGGCATGATGAGAAAAATTAATATAAAGCAGGGATTAGAATGGGGAAAGAGTTTATTTTGGTGAAGTACACATGGAATACGATCCCAAATCTAAGAGGCGACATATAAAAGGAACAAAAGGAGATGAATAAGGGAAAATTTTTGATGCTGGCATCTCTGGCAAAATAAAAAGATAAAGTTAATGCCCTTTTGGGTGTGAAGAGAGAAGATGGACTGTAAATTCTGCTAGACAGCCCAAAAATAAGACTTGTTATTAGTCATGAAGAAACCCAGGGCTTGATGTACATACCCAAATATAATGTTTCTCCTTATGGAAAATGTCCTACAATTTCCTAAACCACCTGATATCCTGCAATTCGGTATGACTTTTTTTCATGCACCTCACCTGTTTATAAAGTTTAGACCACCCAGTCCAAGAAGAAATACCATATCGGGTTATCTAGATGACCAGTCACCCAGTTTGAATATTGACTAGACGAATGACAACTGTATTAAGGGTGCGACAAGAAGTGCTGTTAAGAGTGAATTTTACTTCTTGACCCCAGTCACATGGCCTGGTTAACAAAGATTAATTTCCTTGAAATATGATAGGGGTCTGTGTCCACAGAGTCCAGTAGTTACTGTTACAACAGTCAGATTGTCATTAATCATTAAGCTAATGTTTATTCAAAACACTTATTGAACAATTACAAATAATGAATGTATTCATAAAATCAAAATCTGTTTATGGTTAATTTATGAACAGAAGAAGGGGTTAGACTGGCCACATAAAACAACCATTGCAAGTTGTTCACCCAGTTTTAATTATGCATTAATTTCATTTTGTTGGAGTCTTACATAACTCAAGGGAAAAGTCAAAGTGAAAAATGGCAACATCCTCAGTTTTCACTTGAAAATATCTCCCCTGAACGTAACTCTGTATGATAAAGGCTTTATTTAACAAAAAGAGTTTACTCACTAGTTTTCTTCCTCCCAAGCTTTCACAGTGCTACATGCATCTGTTAGTAGGAGGTGACACAGATGGTCTACTGAGGAACAGCAAGAGCATCAATTGTTGAGACAGCTGTTTACCCCTCTTCCTATACAGCAGAAGAGAGTTTAATAGCAGCTATCAAAAAAGACAGACACAGACCAAACCAAACAAAAAACTGATCAAAATTAAGGGGAAGGACATATGTAAGAAAATATGTTACCCATCTCCATAATATAATTACTCTGTAACTATTTAGCTGCCAGTTAATATAACTTCAGCTTGTAGTCAGTGCATAATTCTGTTCTTCGGTCATGTATGGTAAAGGTAGATTTATTTCAATCCAATTAAATAAATCACTTTTAAATCTGAATGGCAGAGTATTAGGCTTAGGACCACCACCATTAAACCTATTCTTTTTTTATATTATAAATGTTCAAGTATTCCTCCCAAACTGGCTTTTTATTCGGATTTAGATTCACATTTTTTAGTTAAGTGAAGTCATTCCCTAAGTAGGAATAAGGAAGTTTTTAGCAGATTGTTGTAACAACCAGGCAAGGTACTAACAAACTTCAACTTTATTTTTAAAGTGGAAACCTCTTTACCAAGCTGCTGCAGCACCCTCAGTAGCTCTCTCTCCGCCTCCTCAACTTCCCCCATCTCCTTGTTTCCTGTCCTTTCAGACTCCCAACAGCCAGTGCTCCCAGTTCTAATAATTACAAGCAGCATCTAAATACCACATTCCCTCCTCTCTGAAGAAACTCTCCCAATTAAAATAAACATTGTTGTTCTAACCACAGGAACAAATATGAAACAAGACACTATACTGTTGGCAGAAATATTACACTGAAAACACTGTAGATACTACATAACATAGTCTCTAGTCCAGACAGGTGGTTGTCTGGCTCTGACAGGCCGTCTCTCAAGCCCCAGTTCCAGTGCAATGTCTTATTGTGTTGATACTACGGTGAAGTCATCCAGTGTAGACTGGGTGTTGGCATAATCTCCTCTTGGTGCACAGGCAGGTGCAAGATAAGAAGCATTCCATACCCTCCCATCAGGTGTAAGGTCCTTTCTTCTCTCTGATTTTAAGAGGAGCTGTGAATTTATGGTCCCTTTTGCATAAAATTCCAGGTTTTCATATTCTAACGAAGGAACCACACTAGAACTTTGGTTCCTTACACCCCGCCACTTGTCTGTGGTTCTTGCTTGGTTCTGTTCAACTGTTTTTCTCACCACATCCTTGGTTGGGGCATCAGGTCATGCCTTTAACAATCCAGCAATGTTCAGTTTAGTATTCATCTGTTTCCCATGCAGTAACTCTGCGGGTGATCTTTGTGTTGTGGCATGTCATATAGCCCGGTATGCTTGCAAGAAATCAGTAGTGAAGGTTATCCACAATCGCCCTTGCAGTTTAGCCGTTTGCAAACTCCCTTTCAAACTTTTGTTAAACCATTCGATTTCCCCATTGGCTTGAGGATAATATAGGGATGACCTTCTGTGTAAAATGTTCCTCTCTGCTAGAAAAATTTCAAGCTCCAGGGATGTAAATTGACTACCATCATCTGAAACCAGTTCTTTGGGGTTACCTTCCCTGCTAAAAACTGGAGAGAGGAACTTAATTACTGTAGCAGAAGAGATTTGTGATGTAAACGCTACCTCAGGCCATTTACTGAAATAGCCTTTTAAAGTGATGGCATAACGGCAGTCACTTGGAGCGGTATCAAAGGATCCTACAATGTCAATCGCCACTTTTTGCCATGCAGATTCAGGAAGAGGAACAGGCTGTAATGGAGGGGTACATGTCACTGCTGTCTTATGCATTTGGCAAGTGACACAGGATTTTATTCAGTTTGAGAGTCCATCCCTGGCCACCAATACAGATCCCGTAGTCGTCGTTTGGTTCTGACAATTCCTTGAGGAATATCGTGTGCCAGGTGTATGAGTTTTGACTGAAATTCTTCTAGCACAAGTAGCTGGTGTGTACCTCGTAGCACACAGCCATCAAACAAAGAAAGTTAATCCCAAACTCTAAAATAAGACAGCAAAACTGGTCAAGGTTTTTAGGGTGACTGGGCCATCTCTTTGTCAGAAATTCCCATAGTTTTTGTTGAATTGGACACGCTGAACAAGCAGCTTGAAATTGTTCTCTTGTAATAAGCGCAACCACTACATCCTCATCCTCTGGTGGACCATCTGGTGAAGGCAAAGGCAGGCGAGAAAGGCAATCAGCGACCACATTTTGGTTTCCAGGCTTATATTCCAGTTCATAATTGAAAGAGAGTGGTCTAGCAGACCATCTAGCAATACAATATCCTGCTCTTCCCAGTCCTTTCGTGGTGAGCAACGTCGTCAAAGGGCTGTGGTCTGTGCGCAACTTGAACATGCGGCCCCACAGGTAAGTTCTCCATTTTTCAATAGCCCAGACACAAGCAAATGCTTCTTTTTCGACTGTAGAATAATTCCTCTCAGCATTACTTAGTGTCCTTGAAGCAAATGCTACAGTCCTCTCTGTGTTGTCCTCATGAAGTTGTGTGCGGACAGCCCCAAGTCCATTATCGAAAGCATCAGTAGTTACAACTGTGGGCAATGCAGGACTGAATAGTGCAAGTACTGGACTTTGTACAATCAAGTCTTTCACCGTTTCAAAACTAGCTTGTGCATCCATTGTCCACACTGAGGTTCAACTTCTCCGTAGTAATTCTCGTAATGGTTCAATGACAGAAGCATAATTGGGAATGAATTTTGCATACAAGGAGGTAAGACCCAAGAAGGAATGTAATGTTTACAAATCTTTGGAGGAGGAGCATTTGAAATTGCCAGGATATGATCTGGATCAGGTTTTAGTTCAGCCTGTGAAATTGTATGCCTCAGAAAGGAGAGTTCAGTTTGTCTAAATTTGCATTTGGACCTATAGAGCTGGAGGCCTGCTTTGCTGATGCAGTTTAGTACGGACTGCAGGTTATTGTCATGCTCCTCAGAAGTATTTCCAAACACGATAATATCATCTAGATAGCACTGAACTCCATGTTGATTTTTCAGAATCAATTACATCATTTTCTGGAAGGCACTTGGGACAGATATGAGACCCTATGGAACACATGTAAAACACTGTGAGGTCTCTGCTATCTTCATGCAACATAACCTGGTAGTATGTGGTATGCAAATCAAGAGTAGAAAACATCTTTGCTCCACGGAGTTCTGCAAATAGTTCTTCTATGTGAGGAAGAGGATGGCTGTCAATCACAATAGCTTTATTTGGCTCCCTTAAGTCCACACAAAGGTGAATGCCATCTTAACTACAAAAGATAGATTTTAAGTGATTATAAAGGTGAATGCCTCCACCCTTCTTTTGAGTCACTACTATAGTGGGCATAACTGGACACTGCAAGATGGAAGCTCCTAGGGTTGTGTGTGGGACTGGAGATACTGGCTATGTCATTTGGTTGCACTATCCAAGGAACAATTTATATGCCAGGGGCTGTGCATGAACAGCCCAGAAGTGGGGGTTCTCACAGCAGAACATGGTAAGCCTGGCTCCCAGAGTCAAGGATTGGAATGACCTAGCAGATCACCAGTCCAGATAACACCAGGAGAACATCACAGGAGGGCATCCTGACACTGCTGTGACTGCGGACAACAGGGTCTTAACAAAAATGTATGAATGCTGATAATATAAGTATACTAATTCTGTGGGACTGCTCACTGCACTAAGCACTACAGTGAGCACCCAGGGGAAAGTTCTGGTAGGATTGGGCTTTTTATCAGTAATTGTTGAAAATACGTGTTCATCTTCACATTTTGACAAATGAAAATAAGGTTCATCCATCTGGAATGGACAGGTAAATATAAACAAAGTCATCAGACTTAGTCTGTGATCCAGACCACACTGTAGCATATTTGAATGTATAGGTGACCTGAGGTTATTATTAATTAGAACAGGAGGGTAACATTAAATGGAAAACTCCAGGAATTTGTTATCTTATTTGGCTCCCATAGTACAGGTTATAATACATGTTTTACTCTATTTATTTTCTACTTTAATGATGGGGAGGAAGGGAAGATTGTAAGAACTAGATAATAAAATGCAAGTTAAAAAGAAAATACATCTGAATATAGATGAAATATAAACTGTAACAACAAAGTGATAGCATCCAGGCCTAATTTATTTTGGAAAACACTGCATGTTTGCATCAGAAACATAATCTATGTCGTTTATTAGAGTATGTATCTCTTTCCTGCAGCTTGCTTTATCATACTACTTTAAACACAGTTTCCAGGAGCAATTTGTGGTTAAATGTGTTTTGATTAGTTGGTGGCCAGAATGGAAGGGAGAAATAAGTAATTGATTGTCAAAGCATTCAAGAAATAATTTCCATTCTTATTTCATTAATATAAAGAGCTCAGGTTAAAAATAAAGGCATGAAGTGTAGTCAATTTTAAATTGATAACTACCTTAAGTGAATCTATAATGGAATTTTGTATCAGTCATACACGGCTTTCAATTTAAGATTTGACAAATGATGTTTTCATAGCAATATAATGTAGTAAACGAAAGCTTTGTTATAAAAAAAAGTGCAAACTACTTTCCCTTAAACACTCAATATATCACATCAAAGCATAACATTTTTGTCTGTTTCTTCAGGCAACTTTGAATGAAAGCTCTGTCCCTGTTGCTACATAACCATTCATACAAAATTCTTTTAAAAACATCCCTTCATGTAAAGTTTTAAGGTATGCCACAAAGGTTGCATATTTGTTTTTCTCATTTGGGGCCACATTCTGCTACTTTTACTCCAGCTGAGGAGATAACTCACAGAGAAAGGCACTTCTCAACAAAAGTGAGGGTGGTAAATCTGAGTTTTGGCTTTGGTATTGAGTTATAATAAAGGATGAAACAGGGCTGGAGCTCTGTTCATCTATCACTTTTATAACATAGCAGATAGCTACATTCTGATTTGGATATAATTGCATGGTAAATATTTGTTTTGGTGATGGGGCAAATTAAACACTAGTATCAGGGTAAGGTTTGAAGTAAAATCTGTATGACTTACCAGAGCAATGAATTTGTACCTTGCAAAAGTACATTACGTGGAGACTGTTTTCTCAAAGAATCAAGCAGACGCTTGTGTGCTCCATCTGCTTCTACATAACCATTCCTCTTTGTGGTAGAATTCCATGAACACTATTTATTCTGGTCGCTTAGCCTATGTCTAACACTACACACCACTGGCAGTGGCGTGTAGTGCATGTGTAGCTACATGCCGCAGTGAAAAGCAGGCTGCACACACATTGCAGTGTGTAGCTACAGGTGTCAGTGAAAGGCTCCACTAGCAGAGGAGCGGCAGCAGGGAATGGCTTGAGCATCTCCCCGCTGGGAAACTCTTTTCCTGCAGTGAAGGACGGCTCCAGCAGCAGGGAACTCACAGAGCCTTTCCCTGCAACAGAGCAAAACTCCCACTGATTTCCATGTTGTTTTGCTGGAGTAAGAACGACACAATATGCCCTTACATGATCCAAAAAGAGAGATTTTAGGCTGACATTTGCAATCCTCTGCCACATTCCGTTTTGGTCCTGTGGCCAAGGCATTGCCATATTTGTTAGACTATAACTGAGAGGACTAAAGTGTAGAATATTTTGGGAGGGTCAGACGTACATGTATAATATATATAAAGAGATAAATTTCTAATATCCCTACAAGCATCTTGGGAAATTAAATTAACTTGTCTGTGTATGCCAAGAGAGCTTGCTTTGCTCTTTGATCATTTTCATTCATTGAAAAATTACTTATTACTTCCAAAGTGCTATAATTTTTGTTGTTGTTGGGAGGAATCTTTTAGAATATATCCTTACTAAGCAGTCTTCAAGGAGATTGCATCTAATGTGCAGTATTTTCAGGTCATACAATAGAACCATGGACTCTGAAATTCTGTTGAATAAACCAAAATGTGATAAATGAACTATAAATGTAAGGGCAAATAAAGGAATTTTCTGATAAGTTGCTGGTAACCCTGGCCTCCTGACTGGGAGTCTAGGGTCTGAGTGTGGGTGAAACATTTCAACAGTCTATGGTCCTCAGCCTCCTGGCGGGGGCAAGTAGCAATAGCCTAGGGCTCCGGCCTGCTGGTGTGGGTGGAGCAATTAAACAGTTTATAGCCCTCAGTCTCCTGGATGGGGCAAACAGCAACAATTAATCTATGTCACCAGCCTTCTGGCCTAAAAGTTAGTGCAGTGCCCATACACAGGGCTGGGGTTAGGGAGGCCTGGACTCACCCTGCTCCATGAGGTCCAAGGCCATGGCCCTAGCAGTGGTGGGCGATCCCACCACTGGGTCAGCGGGGAAATGTGGTCACTGGCTCACATCCCAGCAACACAAGTGGACCAAAATCTTGTTTCGCTACTTCCAATTGGTTCCTGCTGTCGCTGCTCCATCGCTACTGGGTCCTGGCTCTCGGTCAGGCGGTCTTTTCTCCAGTCTCCCATCTCCTGGGGCAGTGAGTTGCCTTTTCTCCTCACTGCCAGTCATGGGTTCTGCTGAAGGCTCAGCTGCCTATGAGGGACATCTGCCTCCTACCCTGGTCCAACCACAACTGAGCTGCAGGGCCCTATTCTTAAACTTCCTGTCCCACACCCACACTTTCTGCGAGGGGGGCAGGGTTGGTGGCACCCACCAAGGGGCATTAATCCCCTCTGTACTTAGAGAGGCTACTCTGCCTCACTACATTTAGTTTTGCCCACATAAAATTTTGACCCATCCTACTGTTCAGTGATGCCAGGGGAACCCCCATGGAGCCCAATATGAATCTTCTCTGCCTATACCAACCAATCAAAAGCCTACCAGCATTCTCAGAATTCAGGATATTAGCTCACCAAGTAGTCCAGGACATGCTATAGGCCAGGGTGGGCAAACTATGGCCCGTGGGCCGCATCTGGCCCACCAGCCATTTTAATCCAGTCCTTGAGTTCCCACTGGCGAGTGGGGTCTGAAGCTTGCCCCGCTCCGGTGCTCCAGCCAGGGAACAGGGTCAGGGGCTGCTCCATGCAGCTCCTGGAAGCAGCAGCATGGCCCTGCTCTCATTCCTACCCATATGGGGAGCCAGGGGGCTCTGCTCTGCACGCTGCCCCCACCCCAAGTGCCACCCCTGCAGCTCCCATTGGCCAGGAACCACAGCCAATGGAAGCTGCAGGGGTGATGCCAGAGGATGGGGCAACTTGCAGAGCCACCTGGCTGTGCCTCTGTGTATGAACCGCTGCTTCTGGGAGCTGTTTGAAGTAAGCGCCGCCCAGAGCCTGCACCCCTGAGCCTCTCCCCACACCCCAACATCCTGCCCAGCCCTGATCCCCCCCTCCCACCCTCCAAACCCCTTGGTCCCAGCCCAGAGCACCCTCCTGCAACCCAAACTCCACATCCCCAGCCCTACCCCAGAGCCCGCACCCCCAGCCAGAGCGCTCACCCCACCCCCGCAACCCACTCCCCCTCCCCAGCCTGGAGCCCCTCCCACACCCTGAACTCCTCATTTCTGGCCCATCCCAGAGCCGTCACTCCCTCCCACACCCTAACCCCAATTTTGAGAGGATTCATGGCCTGCCATGCAATTTCTATTTCCAGATGTGGCCCTCGGGCCAAAAAGTTTGCCCACGCCTGCTATAAGGAGTCTCAACTCACTACTTGTGAATCTGCCGTATGCCCTTCCTGGCTTGTGTAAAATAGTCATGAAGGAGTGGTATTATTCTTGACTGAAAAAGCCAGCACATCATTTAGGAAAGGAATTTTCCCTTCCTCCTGCAAACATGGAAGAATGTGACGGATACTGAAGAAACTCACCCTGGATATTTAAGTTCTGGCCAACTATTTCCCAGGGTCAAATCTCCCATCTCTGAGCCAACTCATAGAGAAGTTAGCTAAAGGCCAGCTAAAAGCTCATCTGAGGTAAATATTCTAGATCCAGCCCAATCCGGATTCAGGCTAGGACATGGAACTGAAACCACTTTAGATACATTGTAGTATGATCTCATGTCAATGGATAGAGGGCATACATCCATTCTCAGCTTCCTGGATTTCTCTGCAGCATTCAACACTGCTGACCATGAAGTATTGCTGTCTTGCCTGAGAGAGGCGGCAGGAGTCCAGGGTAATCCACTAAAATGCTTCTTGTTCTTCCTGAAGGGACACACCCAACAGTAGCAATGGGAAACTGCATCTCCACCAATAGAATCATCACTTGGAGTCCCACAAGTATCAATTCTCTCTCTCTTCCTTTTCAATATCTACATGAAGCCACCGATCAGGTAAACTGGACTCAATGTGGTTTGTGTGAGGGTGGCCCTTCCAAATCTAAAGATAGCCTGATTAACAGAAATACATATTTTTGATAGAAATTTTTTTTTCTTTCCAAGTTACCAGAAATTCTCTGGGGGAAAACCCCTAAACATTTATGACAATGTCAGCCTTGACTCCCACTGTAGATTGTGTACAAATACCTCAATAAAGAAAAGTACTTTCTCATGAAGTGGTGCTCAGAATGATACAGCTGGAGAGCCACAATTATATATCATCGAATATATTCTTGTGCCTCTTCCTTTTGAGCTCTCTGTGGGCCCAATTCTTTTTTTCCTTACACTGGCATAAGTTAGCAATAAGTCTAGTGAAGTCAGTAGTCACATCAGTGTAAACCAGTGTGAGATGAGAATCAGACTCTCTCTGGCTAGCTCAGACTATAATTGTACATCAGTAACTTTTACCTTCTAATATTCTAACTCCAGCCATCCTCATCCATTATTCTCTATCATTTTGAGGATCCAAATAGAGTGTTTTTAAAAAGAAAAGAACCATTTTATCAAGAGACACTTGGGAGCTGGCCTTGAGTCTAATATGAACGTAAAGTGGAAGAACTATTTCAAATAAATAGTCTCAAGTTGTAGCTCACTTCTGGTTTTATTTCTTTGTATGCCTATATTGTTTCTCACACTATATTAAATCAGCTGTGCTCCATCCCAAATAAAAGCTTAGGGCCAAATTCATCCCAGATGTAATTCTACTGAAGTCACATGATGTTTCAAATGTTGTTTAGCTGCTCAAAGTAATGCTGTTTAGATGTTACACACTGACAACTGTGAAAACTTGTATTCTTAAGAGAGGTATCTAAACTTTGGTTGTTTCCTTCTACTCTTTTTCAAGGAGTGAGTTGCTTGACACAGACTAATGGCAGTTTAGAGATTTCAAGTGCCAGACCCAACTTTGCACTTTCCATTTTTCCCTGTGAGATTCAATATTTCTACCCCTTGGGGAAAAAACAAAAACAAAACCTTCATTTTTCTGTTTTCTAATATACATAAAAATATCAAAGCCAGTCTGTGACTTTCCATAGTCATTTTTACTTTCACAAGCACTTCTAACGTATTTCTATGCTTGAAGTAGAAAAGTATTCTAAGATACTGATTCAATATGAAGATTTTTCTTTAACTTGAAAATTGGATCAGATCTGAATATCACAAGTAACTCAGAAGTGGATTTTAATAGATCATTGACTAGGAATATAATACTCTCTTCTAGGATTTATTTCCATAGCAATAATTGAATTAAGCAACAATATACTGTGCTCTTTTCATCTCTCTGTGTGTTTGTAGACTACAATGCTCCTATATGAATTCATATTGAATTTATTTCGTATCCATTTTTGAAGGCTGCTAATGGGAAGGATAGCAGCTTAAAAGTCACCAGGGTAATGATGAATTCAGCTGATATGCTGAACACAGGGGAGTGTATTATATCACCCTGAATGATGTGCCTAATTTCAGGAGGAATTTTGCAAGAGCACAGACTCCCTTACACAAGTCACTCAGCATTAACCCAGAACCTCTACCCGAATATGACCATGCCAAGAGAGCTTGAATTAACCAGTGCTTTATTCTTGTTATGATCGCTCCCTCCCTCCCCGCACAATATAGAATCATAGGACTAGAAGGGACCTCAAGAGGTCATCTAGTCCAGTCCCTTGCACTCATGGCAAGACTAAGTATTTTCTAGACCATCCCTGATAGGTGATTGTCTACCCTGCTCTTAAAAAATCACCAATGATGGAGATTCCACAACTTCCCTAGACAGTTTATTCCAGTGCTTAACCACTCTGACAGTTACGAATTTTTTCCTAATGTCCAACCTATAACTCCCTTGCTGCAATTTAAGTCCATTGCTTCTTATCCTATTCTCAGAGATTAAGAAGAACAATTCTTCTCCCTCCTCCTCGTAACAACCTTTTATGTACTTGAAAACTGTTATGTCCCCTCTCAGTCTTCTCTTTTCCAGACTAAGCAAACCCAATTTTTCAATCTTGTCTCATAGATCATGCATTCTAGACTTTTAATCACTTTTGTTGCTCTTCTCTGGACTTTCTCCAATTTCTCCACATCTTTCCTGAAATGTGGCACCCAGAACTAGACACAATTACTCTAATAACCACAGAGTAGAGTGGCAGAATTACTTCTCGTGTCTTACTTTCAACACTTCTGATGATACATCCCAGAATGATGTTTGCTTTTTTTTTTTTTTTTTTTTTTTGGCAATAGTGTTACACTGTTGACTCATATTTATCTTGTGGTCCTCTGTGACCCCCAGATCCCTTTCCCACAGGCAGTCATTTCCCATTTTGTATGTGTGCAATTGATTGTTCCTTCCTAAGTGGAGTACTTAGCATTTTTCCTTATTGAATTTCATCCTATTTACTTCAGACCATTTCTCCAGTTTGTCCAGATCATTTTGAATTATAATCCTGTCCTCCAAAGCACTTGCAACCCCTCCCAGCTTTGTATTGTCCACAAATTTTATAAGCGTACTCTCTATGCCATTATATAAATCGTTGATAAAGATATTGAACAGAACCAGACCCAGAACTGATCCCTGAGGAACCCCACTCATTATGCCCTTCCGGCATGACTGTGAAGCCACTGAGAACTGGGAATGGTTTTCCAACCAGTTATGCATCCACCTTATAGTAGCTCCATTTAGGTTGCATTTCCCTAGTTTGTTTATGAGAAGATCATGCGAGACAGTTTGAAAAGTTTAACTAAAGTCAAGACATACCACGTCTACCACTTCCCCCCATCCACAAGGCTTATTACCCTGTCAAAGAAAGCTATCAGGTTGGTTTGATATAATTTGGTCTTGACAAATCCATGCTGACTGTTACTTATCACCTTATCATCTTCTAGATGTTTGCAAATTGATTGCTTAATTATTTGCTCCATTATCTCTCCGGGTACAGAAGTTAAGATGACTGGTCTGTAATTCCCTAGGGTTATCCTTATTTCCCTTTTTATAGATTGGCACTATATTTACCCTTTTCCAGTCTGCTTCAATCTCTCCCATCTTCTATGACTTTTCAGAGATAATCACTAATGGCTTAGATATCTCCTCAGTCAGCTCCTTAAGTATTCTAGGATTCATTTCATCAGGCCCTGGTGACTTGAAGACATCTAACTTATCTAAGTAATTTTTAACTTGTTCTTTCCCTATTTTAGCCTCTGATCCTACCTCATTTCACTGGCATTCACCACCAAACTTCTTAGTGAAAACCAAAACAAAAATGTTATTAAGCACCTTGACCATTTCCACATTTTCTGTTATTGTTCTCCCCACCACCCCGCATCATTGAGTAGTGTGATTCTTTCTGTAGGGTGTCTCACGGTCATGTCCACAATGCTGAAAATAGATGCAATCTCTCCCTGCAGTGCTCAGTCACCTGGCTCTCCAATGAAACATCCCATGGATGCTTAAATTCCATTTATGCTCCATATTAGGCACTACCCATCTCTGAATGTTTCAAACCTGTTGTTCAGCATTTCTGCCGTTCTGTGAGAAAATGGTAGGAGAAAGTTGTAATTCCTTCTAAAGTGCTGACATTACACAAAATCAGTATAATTTCACCCCTTTCCCACATTAAACTAAATTTGTTTGTTTTTTCCTTAAGGGTATTTGTATGATGACTACTACTGTTCTTAACTGTATTAGTTTCCATTTCAATCCCTATCATTTGTTAAAGTGGAAGAAGATGGTATTTTATTATGGTTTTATTGCATTGTGTTTGTTCTTATTCTGCTGTACAGTACCCCACACAGTGCAGGGCGGGTAGAGAGCAATGCAAAGTTATTTGATTAAAAATGACACACCTTGAACTTCAATTCCATCAGATCAAAACCCATGATAAAACTAGGCCTTGACACTTGGCTGTTAAATATCTCATGGAACATTTTGTAAGAAGGAGCAGATTTTACACCGTGTCCTGACCCAACTCCAATGTTTAATTTTGGTATGTAACAGGGTGCACTCACCTCTTGTGAGCACCTGCTTGGCCGAATGTGCATGCTCCCCCCCACACACACATTATTCAAGAGCAAGGACAGAGCAGTGCACCCCAGGGCTCTTTCCCTGGAGACAATGTCTTCGCCCTCTTGGGCTTCCTGGCTGCAGCTGTCCAGCTGGGTCACTATAGTTCAGTTCCCCACTCTGGGGTGCCTCACTGTCTAGGCCACTTCCCCACAGTGGCTAATGAGAGTGTGGGGGACCTGGGCCCACCCAATTCTCCAAGTCCCAGCTCAGCGGCCCTCTAGATAGCCGCTGTCTGCTAGTCCCTTTAACTATGTTGCATGGCTTTAATTCCCTGGGCCACTTCCCTGCGGCCCTGTGCCATGTTCACCCTTACCTCAAGGATTTGTCCTAATGGAGTCCCAGCAACCAGTCCTGGGCTCATTTTTGCTCTCCCTGGCTTCTAGCAGCTCTGCCCTGTCCAGGGTTCTGTAGCTCCATCAGCCATCCACACACCATCCACAGTTCTACAGCTCCAACAAGAAACTGAACTCTCTCTGGCCCTGCAGCTCTAGGCTGCTGGGCCCTGATTGGCTGTGTCCCACAGAGCCACTTTAGGCAGCTTGGAGGACCCTTTCCACTGCCCTTTTTTGGGGCAGGGTGTGGCAGGGCCACAAGGCCTCAGAGGCTCTGGTTTACACTGTTCCATACCTCCCCCGCAGAAAGGATTGGTGTCAGGATGTCTTCCCAAAACAGTGTCAACTGTTCAGGAGAAGAAATCTGCATTCCCATGGGGGGACCTCTGGTGATGTCTTATTGTGAAGGCATAAGGTTGCAACACCAGATACTGTTGTGTAATCCGGCATTTTATGTCTTTCATGGCTTGCATCCACTTCAAAGGAGCGCAGTCTGTGAGGAGTTCAAATGGGGCTTCCAGTAGGTAGTAATGCAGTGCCACCACTGCTCAGCAGATAGCCAAGCACTCTCATTCTATGGTGGAGTACCTAGTCTCTCACAGCTGAAGTGTTTTGCTCAGATAGAGGATTGGGTGTTGGAAGTTCTGGAACAGTTCTTGGAAGTTCTGGGACAGTACAGCGCCCAAGCCTACAATGGACACATCTGTGTGCAGGATAATTGGTAAGCCAAAGTCAGGGCATCGGAGCACTGGCTGCTACCGAAAAAAGTATTTTATGCTTTGAACCACCACCTGGCATTCCTGTGTCTATAGTACCACATTCAGTGTGACATCTTGGTCAGATCTGTCAATGGTACCACTAGTGTCACAAAATGAGGGAGAAACCAATGGTAATAACTGGCCAGGCCTAAAAAGGCCCAAACCTGTTTTGTTTGTTTGTTTGTTTGTTTTTGAAACTGGAGTTTTCGCTAGAGCTTTGGTTTTATCTTGTACGGGCTGTATCTTCCCGTTCCCTACCAGATACCCAAGGCATTTGGTCTCTTGCATATCAAATTTACATTTCTTTAGGTTCGCTGTGAGCCCAGCCTCTCTCAGTGACTGAAGAATGGATGCTATGTGAGTTAAGTGTGACCTCCAATCTTCACTGAAGACCACTACATCATCTAAACAGGCAGCTTCAAATTAACCATAGTGATGCAGTACTTGATCCATCAGGCGTTAGAAGGTGACTGGTGCCGCATGTATTTGAAAGGCACAGTTATAAAAATGGAACAGCCCTAGGGGAGCTTTTTCCCAGAAGTCTTTTGTAAGGGGTATTTCCCAATATCCTTTGGTTAATTTCAATATCATTCTGTATCTTGCCTTTCCAAGCCAATCCAAGAGTTCATCCACTCAGGGCCCTTGCCATTTGGCCAAGAGCTTACTTTCAGATCTGGGTAACAATAGCAAGACCTGGTCACCGGGTTAATAGACTTTCTCCCAGACTCCTTGATTATAGTGGCGAGACAGGGTTTGTTGGGCCTGCTCCAGATTCTCTAAAGCAAACCTGGCCACCTGATCTAGTCATTCATGCATTTGTAAGACCTATTGAATTACATTTTGGGCTTGGGAAGGTTGCTTTTCCCACATTTCCTTGAGAAGGTTGAGTATCCTTCGGGGTTGCTGGCCATAAAGCAGCTCAATCGGGGAAAATCCCATTGAGGCCTGTGGCACCTCTCATACTGCAAACATAAGATAGGGTAGGAGTTGATCTCAGCTGAGAGGGTCAGTGTTTACAATTTTTTTCAACATTTTTCAAGGTTCGATTGAACTTCTCCACCAGGCCATCCATTTGGGGGTAGTAGACGGAGGTCCTTAAGCTTCAGAAGTGCCCACACCTCCTTTAACAACCCAGACATGAAATTTGTCCCTTGGTTGCTCAGTATTTCGGTAGGTAAACCCACCAGAGAAAAAAAGTTGAACTAGCTCTGTTGCTATACTTTGTGTGATTATTGAGCACATAGGTACCACTTCTGGATATTGTGTGGCATAGTCCACCACGACCAGTATGTGTTGATAGCCCTGAGCACTTCTCTAGGGGGCCCACAGTATTGATCCCTATCCTCTCAAAGGGCGTACCTACTAGAGATAGGGGTATTAGAGAAGCCCACACTGAACCCATTGGTGCAATCTGCTGACAGTCTGGAAAGGATAAACAGAAATTAGAGGCCTCCTTATAGATCCCTGGCCAGAAGAACTTACATAATAGATGGGCTAATGTTTTTCCCCCAGCCAAGATGGCTGGCTGACGATATTGAATGAGCCAGCTGCAAGACCTCCCTCTTGGGGCACCAGGAGTTGGTAGCAGCCCTCCCTTGTTTTTGGGTCAAGGTCAATTCAATAGAGCATAGCATTCTTTAGTTCAAAAAGGGAAAATTGGGCAGCTTGGGCCTCTTGGGTAACCATCCCATCAATCACCACTATCCAGGCTTATGACTCTCTCAAAGTGTCATCTTCCTTTTGTCCATGTATGAAGTCATAAGTCTGGGGTAAATAGGTTAAGTCTAGGTCAGGAGGATGAACCTCCTGGAGAGGTTCTTCTGAATTGGAAGGCGCTTCTCCCCCTTCCAATTGGGCCTTGTCCATCTGCTGAGATGGTTCCCCTGGTTCTGTCTCCCCAGCCAGACGGGTCTGTAACCAGTCCTCCCTTCTCAGTGTCACCTTCGGGACTTCCTAATCCTCTGGGTTTGGGCAGACTTCTCCAAAAAGTCAGATTTCTGTATTGGAAATATCTCATCCAGCTTTTGGGATATCAGTTCAGCTAGTAGAAGGTCCTGATAGGGGAAGGAGCAAAGAGGGGAACTGTTGCCAGTCTCTCCCAATTATAACCTTCCAGGGAAGGCATTTTGTTATTCCAACCAGAATTTTTGCTTCGTGATCGCACACCTTCAGTTGTACCCAGGCCATGGGGTAGGAGTGGACATCCCCATGCACACACATCACCTTCAAGGGGCGGTCATAGTGGAGGGTGCTACAGTTGAGCAGGGACTCTCGAACAAGGGTTTGGGAGCACCCTGACTCCACCAGCTCAGGCAGAGTGCACCCCCCCCCCACACACACACACAGCGACTTGAGCCACGTAGGCCTTATATTGCTGGTCGAGCCTAGGCTCAGAGCTGCTACATGGTTCGGGGACCCTCCGGTCTAAGAAGTCACATTCCATGACAGGACAAGATTGGCTGAAGCGTCCTAGCCTACCACAGCAAATTCAAACCAGTAGGCCACTAATAGGGTCTGGCTGACCCCTTGTCTTCAGGGCTTCTGGGGTGCAGTTCTGGGACAGGAGGGCAGACATCCATTGTGATGGGTGCACCTGGGGCTGGGTCCAGAGGAACTTCCCTCCTGGTCAGTTCAGGTCTCTTGGGTGCCCCCTTCAGAACCAGAGTTCTTCGGACCCTGGGCCTGCCAGTTGTCAGGCCTTGGTGGGGTATACCAGGCCAGTCAGTAAGCAAATAGTCCTCCATAATCTGGACCACTGTGGCAAGTGAGTTGGGGCTATGATGCTGACCTCATGTTTGAGCTGACATTGGTAATATGTCTAGCTACTGATCTAAGATTATCACGTCTATGATCTCCGCAGTCATGTGGACCTCAGGGCATAGTCTTTAAGGTGTTGAACTACGGCATTGGGGCAAACTCTGGAGGCAAAAAGCTCTGAGAGGAACCTGCACCGGTAGGTTTCTGGGGATACTCCCAGACAGTCGAGTATGGCAGCCTTCACTGTCCAGGAATCTCTTCATCATCCAGGGCCTGGTAAGCTGCCTGAGCTTTCCTGGGCAGGAATGGGGCCAGGCTAGTGGCCCAGGCATCTTTATCCCAAGCAGCAGTTGTGGCTACCATTCAATGGTGACTAAGTAGGCCTCCGGATCATCATGCAGCCCCAGCTTGGCCTGTGGTATCCCTGTCCCAGAGTTCAACTTCTTTGAGGGGGCTGAGCTAGTTAGTTGCTGCAACAATGCCTCCTGGAATTGCTGCTCCTGCTGCTGCTGGAGCTGAAGCACCTCCAGGAGTGCAGCCTGCTGCTGTTGAGCAGCCTGCTGCTCCTCATATTGTGTTTCAACTAGTGTCCTCTGGGTTTCAGTAGAACAGTGCGGCTGCTGGGCCAGCAGTCTTACCAACTCCTCCACTGTCCCCTTGTTTCAGGGGTCGGTCCCAAATCCACAGTCTTAGAACCAATGTAGTGGGGTGCACTCACCTCTCATGGGCACCCCCTTGGCTGAGTGCATGTGCCTGCACACACACGCTCAAATTGTCCCTGCTCTGGCATAGAGCAGTGACCCAGGGCTCCCGCCCTGGAGACAATGTCTTCGCCCTCTTAGGCTTCCTGGCTACAGCTGTTGAGCTGGGCCACTATAGTTCAATTCCCACTCTGGGGTGCCTCAATATCGAGGCCACTTCACCCCAGTGGCTAATGGGGGTGGGGAAGACCCAAGCCCACCCACTACTCTGGGTCCCAGCCAGTGTTACCTCTAATTTTTCCCACCCATGTGCGGAATGAATTTTGTTATGTGCACCGATATGAAGGTGATGTGTCACACATCACCTTCATATTGACGTACATAACAAAATTCATGTGGTGGAGTGTGGCTGAGGGGTTCGAAGTATGGGAGGGGACTCAGGACTGGGGCAGAGGATTGGGATACAGGGGGGTGAGGGCTCTGGCTGGGGGTGCAGGCTCTGAGGTGGGGCCAGGGATAAAAGGTTGAGGGTGCAGGCTGCCCAAAATAGATAGGACACCCCCCAGGTGTCTCCCCCCTCAACAGCATCTGGGCTGGTGGGGAGGGGTGTCTCTCCCCACCAAGGCAGCTCCAGTGGGGCTGGGCTAGGCCAGGGGAGGGCTCCTCTCCCTGGCTGCTTCTGCGGGTGTGGTCTGGTCTGGTCTGGGGTACCTAGGCGCCTCTCCCCAGCCGCTCTGGAGGGACTGGGCCAGGGGACCTGCACAGCCCTAAATAGCATGCCATGCAGCTTACAGGGAACCTAGGTCCCAGCCCAGGGACCCTGTAGATAGCAGCTGTCTGCTGTGTCCCTTTAACTATGTCACTTAGCTTCTCTAATTTCCTGGGCCACCTCCCCACAGCCCTGAGCCATGTTCACCCTTACCTCAGGGCCTTGTCCCAGTGGAATCCCAGCAATCAGCTCAGGGCTCCTTCTCACTCTCCCCAGCTTCTAGCAGCACTACCCTGTCCAAGGTTCCGTAGCTCTGTCAGTCAGCCACACATCAACCAAAATCCTACAGCTCCAGCAAGAAACTGAACTTTCTCTGGCCCTGCCACTCTTCTTATACTAGGCTGCTGGGCCCTGGTTGGCCGTGTCACTCCCCACTGCCTCTTTTTGGGGCACAGTATGGCAGGGTCACGAGGCCTCCAGCAGGGGGTATCAGAGGATCTGGTATACCCTGTCACAGGGTTATTAAATTGGACCAACCTAAACTCCCTCCGGCCTCTCAATTTTATATGGTTGTGGTGCAGATCTTTTTGCAACACATAGGCCATATTGACAACCTGCCAAATGTCTTTGAAGGACCAAAGCAACAGATTTACATAAATATCCATGAAACTTCTCCTTGTTTCTCTCCTGTTTTCCCTCTCTGTTCCCTTTTCCCTCCGTCCATTTGCCAGTTTATTTCCTCCATGTATGTTTCTCTCTTCCCCCTTCTTAGTTTCTTTCCACCTTTTCATTAGGTTTTTTTCTTCCCTCTTCTTCTTTTTTCTGTACCCAGCCTCCAAAGCTGCTTTATTTTAATTCCATTCTTCAGTCTCCCATTGATTACTTTTCCCCTGAAGCAAGGTAGAATTAGGAAAGGAATTACGACTGGGGCTGCGCTGCTACTCACTACCTATTAGATCTCACCTTGTGTAAAGTCTCAGGGTGAGATTAAGTATCAGGGAGTATCTTTGTTAGTCTGTATCCACAGAAACAACAAGGAGTCTGGTGGCACCTTAAAGACAAACAGATTTATTTGGGCATAAACTTTCATGGGTAAAACACCACTTGTTCAGATGCATGGAGGAAAAATTACAGATGCAGGCATTATATACCGACACATGAAGGGAAGGGAGTTACCTCACAAGTGGAGAACTAGTGTTGACAGGGCCAATTTGATCAGGGTGGATAAAGACCACTCCCTATAATAGATGAGGAGGTGTCAATTCCAGGAGAGACAAAGCTGCTTTTGTAATGAGCCAGCCACTCCCAGTCCCTATTCAAGCCCAAATTAATGGTATTAAATTTGCAAATGAATTTTAGTTCTGCTGTTTCTCTTTGAAGTCTGTTTCTGAAGTTTTTTTTGTTCAAGTATAGCTACTTTTAAATCTGTTATAGAATGTCCAGGAAGATTGAAGTGTTCTCCTACTAGCTTTTGTATGTTACCATTCCTGATGTCCGATTTGTGTCCATTTATTCTTTTATGTAGGGACTGTCCGGTTTGGCCAATGTACATGGCAGAGGGGCATTGTTGGCACATGATGGCATACATCACATTAGTAGATGTGCAGACGAATGAGCCTCTGATGGTGTGGCTGATGTGGTTGGGTCCTCTGATGGTGCCACTAGAGTAGATATGGGACAGAGTAGGCAATGAGGGATTGGTTCCTGGGTTAGTGTTTCTGTGGTATGTAGTTGCTGGTGAGTATTTGCTTCAGGATCGGGGGCTGTCTGTAAGTGAGGACTGCCTCCCAAGGTCTGTGAGAGTGAGGGATCGTTTTCCAGGATAGGTTGTAGATCGTTGATAATGTGCTGGAGAGGTTTTAGCTGGGGGCTGTACGTGTTGGCCAGTGGTGTTCTGTTATTTTCCTTGTTGGGCCCGTCTTCTAGTAGGTGACTTCTTGGTACCCGTCTCGCTCTGTCAATCTGTTTCCTCACTTCCCCAGGTGGGTATTATAGTTTTAAGAATGCTTGATAAAGATCTTGTGGGTGTTTGTCTCTGTCTGAGGGATTGGAGAAAATTCGATTGTATCTTAGGGCTTGGCTGTGGACAATGGATTGTGTGATGTGTCCTGGGTGGAAGCTGGAGGCATGTAGGTAAGTATAGAGGTCAGTAGGTTTTCGGTATAGGGTGATGTTTATGTGAACATCACTTATTTGCACTGTAGTGTCCAGGAAGTGGATCTCTTGTGTGGACTGGTCCAGGCTGAGTTTGATGGTGGGGTGGAAATTGTTGAAATCCTGGTGGAATTCTTCAAGGGCCTCCTTCCCGTGGGTCCATATGATGAAGATGACATGGAGTCATGGGAAGGAGGCCCTTGAAGAATTCCACCTGTGACAGATTGTAACCCCTTCTGGATGAAACCTGATGTACTGGGATTTCACTGAGCCTGTCTGCTCCACTAGCCTGGGCTCCCTCTCCCTGTTTTGCTGAATTAGGCTCTCCAGCCTCTGGCAGCACACACACACACACACACACACACACACACACACAGAGGAAGGGATGCGCCAGCTATAGAATCACACAGAGTCTGCAAACAGCTCTCTATGAGAAGACTCAGCTAGAAAATCGCCCAGCAATCAAGTGCAGCTCCCCTCTGGAAAGTACACTCAAAATAACATTGTCTTCCGCTGTAGAAAAATCTATAATATGTAAGCTCATAAATTTGCCCCTTCCTTCAATGTGGAGGAAGATCAGCACAACTTCTTTCCCCTCAGTTAGAAATTGTACAAACTGGGTTTAATAATAAACAAAAACAAGTTTATTAACTATAAAAGGCAGATTTTAAGTGATTATAAGGGATAGCAAACAGAACAAGGAGATTACCAAGCAAATAAAGCAAAACACGCATACTAAGCTTAAGATCTTAAAGAAACAGGTTTTAAGAAGTAATTTCTCACCCTTGTTTTAGGAAAGTTGCAGAGTTTCTGTAGCTTAGAGTTCCAGTTATTTCTTTTTACATACTAGACTCCTGTCTTAGTCTGGACTCAGCCCTGGCCTTTCCCACCGCCCAGTTCCTTTGTTCTTCCAGGTACTTTCAGCAGTCTTTCTTCTTGATCAGGAAAGCAATGGAGAAGAGTCCTATTTGCCTTACTCCCCAGCCTGAAATAAGATTTACATAAGGTGGGAATCTTTTGTTTCCCGGTCTTGACCTCCCCCTACATTTAGTGGGAAATTACTTAGAAGTCCATGATGGTGTTTATTTCCAGGTGACAGGACCACCTGACCTAGTAGTGTCACAGCTACATCCCAGGACACTTCTCAGGAAGGAGAGAGATTAGTATCTTCAAAGTCTTATTGTTTCTTCCTAATGGTCCATCAAGGCTGATGGCCTGTTGTCTGATCGGTGTCTCTGAAATACACACACAGTTGTAATTGTTACATAGTTAATATTCCTAACTCCAGATACAGAAATGATATATGCATACAAATTGGACAATCACATTCAGTAAATCATAATCTTTCCAATGATACCTTACATCTTGCATAAAATATATCTTAGTTATGCCATATCCATCACAGCACCATCCTAATGTACCTCCCTTTGCCAGGGACAGGGCAGCCTACAACTGTTTCACACTGTGCCTCTGCTGGGGCAATTCTTCCATAGCCAGTTAATGGGCTTTTAAGGTCCCTATAAAATCCGCCCCCAAATCCATTTCCTAATCTTTAATGCTTAGTGCCATAAATATGTATAGTGCTTTGCGAAAATAAAAAGACAGGCGGGGATGCTTAGGAAGTGTTTTAACATGCAACTCAACATACATATATGACTTGAAGTGGGAAACAAGCGATACCAACATATTAATATATTGAACTATACCTAAGAGGTTAAATGTAATAAAAATTGCTGTGATAAGTATGATCTCCCTTGTAAATAATCAGTCTCATATATTGCAGCACCACATGCAGCCTCAGAGCAGTAGCAGGTAAACTTGGTTTGAATGTGGCTTTGAATACCTGCAGCGTTTCTGTTTTGATGAGTGGTACTTTGAATAATACTCCAGTCTGAAGTATACAACTTTGAATAAATACAGTTTGTTGTAGCTTTTAATGGACACAACTATGTAGTCACAGCCTCAGAAGAAGATGCTATTCATGGCTTTGTATTCCTGGACTGCAGTTGTTTATAAAGACAGCAGGCTTCTGGTATTTTGTTTCTCTGGAGACCAGGAAGCCTCAGGCGATATGTTCTGCTCCTAGGAAAGCATGGTTCCCTTCTTCACTCTCCTCCTTAAACTGCTGTTTACTGTCGTTGTGTGTGCTGGTGTCCCACCCAAGCCCTGGCTGCATTTCAGTAGTGGGTGATGTGATCACTGCTATAGTTTCTATATCAGTTCATTTAGTTTGTATAATTCTGTAGAAATCTTTTAAAGTGAAAGTAGCTATCAAAATGTATGTTTTGCTGTACACTTCAGTCCTCCATGTCAGTAAATAACTAGGGTTTACACATGCATTAATAAGACACTGCTAAATGGATGTATATAGAAATGATGGTAGATGTGTAGGAGTCTAGAATAGTGAAATATTAGCATAGTGATAGTCTATCATTACGAATTCCTATTTTCAGATCACATATAATTTGCTATAGAAATGTCTTCCTCACTGAAAAAGTGGCATGTTTGGTCCCAATTTGGGAGAAAATATAGAAATATGGGAATGACATACTGGATCAAATTGATTATCCCTCCAGACCAGTGTCCTCTCTCAGAAGGTAACCAGTACCAGATGCTTCAGCAGAAGGTGCAAGAACCCTCATAGTGAAAAATTATAAAATCTCACTGTGTGAGAGGTTTCTTCCTAACCCTAAGCAAAAAGGTTGGCTTATGACCTGAAGCCCCAGGGTTATATACCTTTATTTATTTATCTAATGTTAATGTGGACATTCTAATTATCCATAACAATGTCTAATGTTTTTAATCTTGCTGTTAGTTCCTAAGATTAACTACATAATATGAGTTCAAGTTATGCAGTTGATAATCCACCATCTAGGCCAGCAGGAGCTGGGAGTGCCTTGATACACACTGGGGGGCTTGGCCCTGCCCCTCCTGTAGTCAATGCAAGCCTTACCATTTACTTCAATGGGAGCAGGTCCGTAAAGATGTCTGGGCCTTCATGTGGAAGGGAATGTGCTTCATTTGCTTTCACCAGAGGGTCCGTGGATACAGGAAGCCTGAGTGTGTGGGAAGAAGAAAACAGATAAGGGGATATCAGTGGATCTCCCGCCCCCAGCACCAACAATGAGAGAGGGATAGGTCAGAGTGTGCATAAAAACTGATTTGAAAGCCATTACAAAAATTCATTTGTTCATCCATAGATAAGCCTGTAGTCCCTTTTATTTCTTTCCTTAGCCATAACAGCAGTTTTCATGGTGGTTTGTTTTTTCTCCCTCATGACTGCCTAGCTGTCAGATGAACAATTACATTGTTTACTGGAGTCCATTATTACCCCATTGTCCCTCTGTGCTGACCTGCAATTATCTACCAACCACAGCAGCAGTGAGAAACACCCAAAATGAGACTTTTGAAACTGGCCTGATCCACAGTTAACAGCTAGAAACAGAAATCCCATAGCAGAAAAAACAACCAACCGCTTCCTATCTCACACCAAGAAAAATAAAACCCAAATGCCAGGAGCTTGTGCCACTAACAGGAACAAGAAGCTAATGCGCATAATAATGAATGCTTAATTCCTTCCTCATTGTCTTTCAAAGAAGGTGAGAACAAAAGTAGCTTTATATCTGTCAAGCACTTACAGAAAGCAGTAACAGCAGCCTGGTATTATCCTCGCCTCAAGAGATTTAACTAGTAAATTGGCCGCTAGAAAGGCTAGATTTTTGGAAGACAGGAGGATAGAAAATAGCAGACTAATGTTAAATCATTAGTAAAAAATAAAAGTGATATTGTTTAATGAGCGACATCAATGATTGCCACCATTTAATAGCTGGGGTTATTCCATATAGAGAAAAACACTTACCACTATATATTTTAAAGAGTTAAAGCACAGACAGGTCTCTTATATTTATTGAAGTTGGGATTTGGTTATAATAACCTTATCAATTGAAGGAAAGTTGGCAATGCTTTCTTGACAATGCCATTATATGTGTTTGTATTTTCTTCTGCTGAGCCCATTATGAATTTTGATGATGCCTCAAACCCGATTCAGTGTTGTTTATTAATTGAGCTGGGAATACCTTTGTTCCCAGTGCAGCAGATATCTAGCTCATCAGCATTAATTATATACTTATTTTAAGTAGGATTTAACTGTCACTGCTCATTTTAAATAGCTGCTTCTCTAATGTATTGTATTCAGTGGTTGCACTTAAGTTTCTTTCATTTAAAAAAAGAAATTCCCAGCTGGAGAAATATTTCCTGTACTTAGAATGAGAAAAACTGATCAAAGAGTTTCTCTTTCAAAACAGCAGAAACTTTTTATGCAATCACTGTATATGTAAATAAAGAAAATATTGCAGTAGTATTCTTTTCTACAACTAAGGACAACCAATGAACAGATTCAACAAAATCTCTGCTTTGAAATTAAAATTCATTCATTCCACCTAGAATCCGTTAACTAACCACCTTGACTTTAAGGCCTACCATTTTATAAGCAGAGAGCATAATGATACCTAGAGTTCAAGTGTTTCTGTTCTAAAGGGCTGCATCATCAAGGTGACTACTGAATGGTCATGGTATTGGTGCACTAAATAGTCAGGATATTGCAAGCAGTTTGTAGTGTACATCTTGAGTTATAGTATATGGAACTAAAGTAAGAGTGGATCAAGTAAAACTGGAAACAAGCTCCACTGGAATTCTTCAGACTTTGGTTGTGGGAATAATCCCTGCAGATTTCTATTGTCTCCATCTGTGGTTCCATTTACCCTAATAGAACTGCTGCCCCAAATTAGGAGCCCCATCTCAAGTCTCATCTATGCTAATGTGAAGGATGAACAACAAGTAATCTGGAGAGTGTGCCAATTGGTTATATCTGCCTTTCGATCAGGCCACTAGTTGGCAGACTACAGTCTAATATTGATTTATGTAAGCAGCTATTTCCTCAGCCCTTAGTACCTTCTCTTTGGGGAGTTCTGACTAGTGATGTTACAGATGCTGATACATTTTCATTCTTTAAATCAAAACTAAAGACAATTTATCTTTGCTGTAAAACTCTAACTGCACTCAGCAGACTATTATTGAATTATTACACTGCTTTGTTATAGCCCCTTGATGTCTTCTCTGAGAAAATATTATCTTCATTGAAGTTGTTAGTAGTTGATGAAAACCCAAACCTTTGCATTAATGGAAATAAGTATTTTAGAAATCTTTAGCAGCCTAACATTAAGTATTTATCTCTGCAACATACCTATCCACCCATAACAAATGCTCGGACCGCCATATTAGCTAGACACCATATACATACATTAGGAAACACCAGTCTATCATTAACATTAAAATCTCTCCCCCTCCATCATTTCAAATAACTTCTTGAGTTAAATAAGCCTCCAAGACTGGTATTGCAGGGGGAATTACGCTGGTCTCCATTCTAGTTTTATTATAGGGTTTGTTCAAGGCAAATCTCGACTTTTAGGTTGTTCATGTGATTGTGTGTGTGTCTGTGTAAATAACACTCAGGTAACTACTCTACTTTTATTTTCTTTCCCCAAGTTTCTTTGAGGTGTTTATTGTACTTCCATGACTGCACAATCCTCTTTGTGGACTCTGTGCTAGGGGAAATGGGTATTCAGATTTGCAGAAAGAGGTTATGGGAATAGTGATTTCATTTCCAAGAGTATCCATCCCCACTCATTGGATTGCACCACAAAGCAAATATGGAGAGCTCTTCTGCAGCTTCTTTCCAAGACTACTCTAAGGATGGTCTAGCCACAGGAGAGACTATGATATGGGGAGTAAGAGGCTACTATGCATTGTCTCATAGAACAGCAGTTCTCAACTGAATCGGGTTGATTTTTTTCCTCTTTTTCTGAGTGCTGGGAGAGGGAAGTGGTCTGGCTGCTCTTTTTTTTTTTTTTTTTACACTAAAATTCAGAATATTTTCTTGAAAACAAATGTGTTTTTAGTGGTATTGTTTTTAACAAATCATTTCCTAAGTAGCTGTATTCTTGACCTTCTTCATACTGTGACCCACATCCCATTTGGCAACATAGGAAGGACAGAGAGGTCACACACATCCAACATTGGCCTTAAGAGTATAATATAATATTTTAATAATGGAGAACAGTAAGAACATTTTAGATGACTTGACAGTGTCCCCCTTTTTAAAACTGGCCATTGTTTTTTTATGAAGAGTTCTAAAACTGGAAATCAAAACTTTTGAGTATCTGCAAAATGACAGCCATGAGTCAAAGTAATAGTAACCAATGTGAAAGAAAACAGAAAAAGTGGTATTGATTTAGAAATAGCCCTATTATTCTTAACTTTCCATTTTGGCAACTAAGCTTTCTAGATGCTTTCACAGCAGACCTATAAGGTTAAGAAATTATCGGTGTTTTTAAACTTATATATGCAGTAATGCTCACATTGTAAAAAAAGAAGTGAAGAAACAAAAACCTTTAAGTAGGCATTTTCATTCTGTTCATAGCAATTATTCTTGCTGTCAGTAGGTGTAAAATGTAATACCACGGGAAAGTGCCAGGAGCCAAATGTATTCCAACACAAACCAACGTACAATACATGCAAATTAAACATTGCTTGAAAATAGTTCCCGGTAGCTACTGGCCTACAGAAACTTATCAGAAACCATAGGCTGTACAACTGCAGAACCTGTTTTTGGTAGTCATCTTTAACTAGACCCCCACAACTGTGAGCTTCAGACCTTTTGCTGATATTTGCTGTGATGGTGGGGAGCAGACAGAGAGATGGCCTTTGAGGCAGCTGAAAAGGAAATTCAAATGTACTTACAATAGTGAAGAGCAACCACATTTATTATCTGCCTAACAAAAAATTATTGGGATCCATCACAGAACAGTGGTGAAGAGTCTTATTCATTTATTCCCTGTTTATTGACAAGATGGCTGCTACATTGGTTTTAATTACATAAACAGTGCCCAAAACAACAGTGAGAGCATTTGTCTCTATCATTATAATAAATAAAATAAGTGTTCTAAAGTATGGTCTACTTAGGATCTTGCAGCTGGTAGCACATGCCAAAACAGCAGCCTGCCGTGTACAATTAGTAGCAAGATCAGGGCTTGAGTGTACAAGTCAATTTCAAAATGTCTTAGATTTGAGTGGCTGGCTAATTTGGAGGTAAAACCAATAATATGTATTTAAAATCAGTTTGGTTTAAAAGCTCCTCTCCTCTTCCATTTGAGCTGATGGGAAATAAAAGGAAAAGATGACACACAAAAGGAATTTTTAAATGTTTTTTCAATTTATTTTCTCTCAAGAAAAGCTTCTTTTGTTACCGCCATGTCTAATCTGCGCTAAGCAAAACATATAAAATATACAGTATTTCTACATCAGTTCCACTTCCCTCAAGCACTCTGGACTGGTGAAGTTCATTGTGAAGGGGAAGCACTCGGAAGCATATTTGTTCCCACTTCCTCACTTTGCCCTTTATTGTGGGCAAAGTTAAGAATTTAGAACATTCTCTTCTTAAAAAAAGTATGTTATAACCTGATTTTTTTCCTGCTGTCCCACACAAAAGAAACCTTTGAAGTACAATAATAGGAGAAAATACATTTTTGCTTATTATGTTCACCTTTTTCCAGAAATGATTACAAGTCAGGGGAGGAGAAAAAACAGTAGAGGGCACTAACAGGCTGCTCTGAGTGTGCAATAGAACACTTCTCATGCTGAATCAATGCTAAATAGATGAGAGGATCTTGTTCATTCCCCCCTCCCCCGCTCCCTATTTGACTTTTGCAAATGAGAGAAGGGTAAGAGATGAGGATGGGTTATGAGATTTCAATACACATCACTGAGCAAAGTCAAGTTTAGCAGGAGAAAGCACAGGTAAATCTCAACCTAAGTGAAGTCAGTATTAGAAAAAAAATCAGCTCTCTGGTACATATCAAGTTATTAAATTAACTGAGGTCATAAAGTTAGGTGGTTTATATTTGACTTAATCACATACAATTCTATTAATTACTTAATGGCAGTTTTCTTGTTATGCTGTAAAAAAGAGTAGTAATCCTCAGTACTAAGTAATGCTTGGAGAAAATGGGCATGTCAATGATCAGACTTGGCTGCTGCTTCCTGCAGTCCCCATTGGCCTGAAGCGGCGAACCGTGGCCAGTGGAAGCTGTGATCGGCCGAACCTGCGGACGTGGTCCCCTGGCGGGCCGTGGACCAAAGTTTGCAGATCCCTGGATCGGAGCATGTGGAGCCAAAGGAAAAGTCTTATATGGGATATCGTGCCATCCAATCATCACCCTTCTTGGCAATCTCATCAGAGAAATCAAGGAATGAATGTACATGGAGATCTCACAGCGATGCTTTAAAGTCTAGGTTAAAAAAAAAAACACTGATAAAAGAAAGTGGTTATTTCTATTGACCATGCTATAGATCGTATGTGAATCTGGAACTTTCATTTTCCAATGTAGCAAGTTTATTAATTTTAAAAGAGCAGAGATAGGATGGAGGAAGAGTTGATTCCATAACCCAACACTATTTCTTGTATTTAGGCCATCTTGATTTTTGATAGCCATCAACTGCCATAGGTTGTAGAAAGATCCACAGCCAGGTGCTCCAGGAGGACTGTGATGTTATCTTTATTATTGTTCCAGCTGACCTAGCTCTTTGTTTTGATTAAGTTGTCCAATCAAATTAGACCTTTTTTAATGGTTTGTGATTTAGCCAAGAAGAGATCATGCATTTTACATGTCTGTTTATTTGCAATTGTTCAGCGAACAGTTTGTGCAAATGGTGTTAGGACTGTTTGTGAACTGCTTGCTGTGATCTTTCGCTACATAATTGGCCAGCTCGGTCACACTGTATACTTTCTGGTCCCTGATAGGATCAACTAAACTTTAAAAACTGGAAGAATTCTCTTTGCTGTTTGTAAAAGTTATCAGTGAACATACATAGGCATTAGACAAAATTATTGTGCAAATACTAGAGATCTTCTCAAAATGGCAAAGGGATGTTGTTGTTTTTCCAGGGCACTTTTTCTGCATGTGGTCTCCCAACACATTCATTCCTTAGTTCCTCTGCTGAGATTGGCAAGAAGGGTGCTAATCAAATGGCATGATATCCCAGGTAAGTCTTTTCCTTCACCTACTCCAATCACTGCCATGCTCATTTTCTCAATTAAGAGAATGTTTACTTGAACTGATATTTGAGACTGTTTTTGCTCCCTGAAGACAGTCTTGCAAATAACTTCCCCTTACCTGAATATTCATGAATACTAGTAAAGTGAACTAAAAAGAATGTTCAAATACTGTATTTTACTCAGAGTTAGAAATGGTGTGAGGATTGTTACATTATGTTACATCATTTCTAAGTTTTGCTGAGATACAGACAGCTACGACAAATTCTTCACATGCCAATGACGCAGAGGATATTTCCTTCCCTCCCTGCCTCATTTAAGGTCTTTTACTCTCACTGTAGTATCTCAGTTTGACAAGTTTCTGTTAGCTACTCCTATTGATTATAGAACCAATCACCATCCTGCAAACACACACTCTGTGTAAGCATATCTCTACTCATGAGAGTTAGTCATATTGATTTCAAGAGGGACTATTCAGGTGATTATGTAGATGTGCAGTGTTTGTAGAATAGATGCCTTAAAATACACAGTTCAGAAATTTCCAAACCCATAAAATATACTAAATAAGTCACCACCCGCCTGATTCCCATAGATGAGTTCTATGCTCCACTGATTTCCCAAGGTGGATATGATAACTGCAGAGAATGCTGGGGCCATCACACTGAAAGGAAGGCAGTGATCCATGCCTTTGTTGAGGCTAAAAGAATGAACGAAATAACAAAAGAAAGAAAGAGTTTCAAGTCTGAGTGTCTCTCGCACCGTTGACAGTGTATTTGGTGCATTCTGTATATTATTCTAGAGTTAATGGAGTTTTCTGAATCCTATTTGCAAATCATCTTTATGAGAGAGAGACTACAGGACCCTGAGTGTAGTTAGATGACTAGGACAAACCAATATGGCATACAGACAGCATTTTAATGCTTGGATTTCACGCTTTCTGAAGCTCCTAGACACCTGCTGGTGGTTCAGCATTTTAAAACAGAAAGGAAAAAATGTATTTTTTTTTTCTGGCAAGTGGTTACTGCTGCTGTTCACCTGGGTAGCAATTTGTCCATTTGCATCAGCAGATAATTAACTTGGGGAAATGGCTTCCTCAATGTTCTCTCCCCTTGATATTCAAAGCAAAACATTTAATTTTAAATTGCAAAACAGCAACGACGACTGTGGTGGGGACAATTATGATACCCTATACAGTTAAACTCTATTTATATTAAAGAAGAATGATTGGGCCACATTCATCACCATTGTAGCCGAAGGAGCAGGGAAGTAGAGGAGAAAAGTCTACAACAAATTCTGCATAGTTTAGAGAATAAGGACAGTGCCACATTCTCTCCCCGATAAGCTGGACTAACAGAGACACACAAAAGCCAGAGGATGCATCTCAGAGCTGTGAACACAAGGATCTGCAGAGAAATTGGGTACCAATCACACTAATCTTGGAGCATCCAGGTAGAGTATTTGTCCTTCTGCACTGGTGGTTGGGATTCCCTCCAAGACTTTTTCCACTTGGCTTATCCAGAACATCTTGTCCAGTTCTGGGAGAACACTTCATCCTGTTCTCTGGGACCCAAAAAACTCAGCTTGACTCCAGAACATCATTCAGATTACTTTATTAGCCACGTAAGACCTCTTTGCCCATGCTGGCCAGGCCCATACACATAGGGATTGGGTACAGGGTGATACCACAATTCCAATCCATGTCACACATTTATACACATCTTTCCTAGCTACAAACATCTATACTTCTTACATGTAAAAACCAATAGCTTTGCAGATTGGGTACAGCAAGCTTATCAGTGAAGAGTGTTTGTGATTACTTTGTTTACGCTAAGGACGCCTACAATAGTTTAGCTAGTTTCTGCATCCCTTAGTTACTATGAACATTTTCACAATAGTTAGTTGTTTCAGCAATCACTTGTTTAGGCTAGTTCATTAGTTACTTGTTCAGGCATGTCCTGTCTTAACTTTGCCCTGCTCATGTTAGTTAAGCCAGCCTTACACTGATCTCCAGACCCCTCTCTTCACTGGCAGCACGATTGATGCATTAGCTATACACCGACTCCCCCAGTATGTCTATACATTATTTCTGACCTCGAAGGGAGGCAGAAGCTTCAAAGAAGGGGTCAATTTCTGCATCTAGTAACTAACAAGTTTGCCCCATCAATTAGAATGTGTTGGGGAAGGATGCTGGCCAGTTTTTCCCCTAAAATCACTCATATTACGGTGCTGATTGCCAAAGGAGAGTATGCCAGAGGCTAGTAAGGCAGAAGGATGCCATGCTGTCACCCATTCCAGGTACAATCTATGGCCTCATTTTGGCATGACTGAAGAGTTTTTCTCTGTCCCCTCCATATCATAAAGCCAATATAATAGCTCTGGTTTTGAATGAAACAGTTGTACAATAAAAATCACATGTGTATTTATCCTCTGCCCCTGCTAATTACATTTATGTTTTATATCTTCTACTCATTTCTATTTGTGCTACTAACTCCAAGCTTACACAAATCAATGGGAGCTTTTCCATTGTGTCTTATATGCCCTATATCACTATACCATCTGAAAACCTGTCAAATATTTTAAAAGATAAATAATCTTTCTTCTGAAGCTATAGGAGACATAGCTTGTTTAGTTTATTCAGCTTTATTTTTGTGTCTGCATGCATATAGTTTATTGAAGAAAGCAAAATGGAAGCAAATGTTTTAATTCCTCCTCTTTCCAGGTGGCAGATGGGACCCCAGAATAGCAACCTTTTTCAATCTCCTTTTTGATAAAATAAACTGATTGAACCCTAAGTCTCTGACTAAGGCCTTTTCTCTGTCCCTCAAATAATTTTTGTGGCTCTTTTCTGATTTTTTTCCAATTGTTCAATATACTTTTTTAAAATGAGGATAACAGAAATGTACACAGTATCCCAGCATAGTTCTCACTAACGCCATATACAGAGGCCAAATCACATCCCTACCCCCCTGTTTATACAGCCAAGCATTGAGTTATCCCTTTTGCCACAGCATCACGCTGGAAGCTCATGCTGAATTGTTCATCCGCTGTGACCCTTACATCCATTTCACAGTCACTGGTTTCCAAAATACAGTTCTCCGTTCTGTAGGTATGGCCTGCATTCCTTGTTCTTTGATGTATAGCTTTGCATTTGGCTGTACTAAAACACACTCTGTTTCAACAGACCCAGGTTACCAACTGATCCAGATTGCTCGATGTGACTGCCTCATCCTCATCATTATTTACCACGCCATCAATCTTTGTGTCATCCAGAGATGTTATCAGCAGTGATTTTCCAGATCATTTAGGAAAATTGTTGATAGTTGGGCCAATTTCTGATGACTGAAGAATCTCACTAGAAACACCCCCATTTTATGATGATTCCCTATTGCTTACTACTTTTTTGAAAACTGTCAGTTATTCAGTTCTTTCTCCATTTAGTATGTGCTCTATTGATATGGTATAGTGCTTTTATTTGCTAAATCTGAACATACTGTACTAAGTCAAACATCTTACAAAAGTCTAAGTGTATTACATCTATACAATTACCTTTATCATACAAGCTTGTAATCTTAAAGAATGAAATTAGGTTTGTTTTACAAGATCTATTTTCCATAAACCATATTGACTAGTGTCACTGTGCCTCAGTGGGTCACAGCTGAGGATGGCAGATTCAGGACAGACTGCTGAGAAATAGGGCAGACTCACACCAAACTGGTGGTTATTCTATTATTAGATATACCAAGCCAGAAACAAAAGTAAACTTCTGTCTAACCATACTCGTTAACAAGAAGTCCAAACTGCAGTCTCCTTAGGCATCCCAGCCCTTGTTTCACCACCCAGATGCTACACTTTATGATTAATGGTTACTGAAAATCAGTTTCATCACATATAAGGTCTTTTAATCCGAAGAACTCAGCTACATAGCTAATATTCATAACTTCTGATATAAAAATGATACATGTATATAAACAAGATAAATCATACTCAGCAAATCATAACTTTTCCACTGACATCTTACATGACAAGAAGTGGAAGGTTGGACATATGACCAGGGAAGAGTATAAAAATATTGCTCGGGCATGTAGGAATGAAATCAGCAGGGCCAAATCGCACCTGGAGCTGCAGCTAGCAAGAGATGTCAAGAGTAACAAGAAGGGTTTCTTCAGGTATGTTGGCAACAAGAAGAAAGCCAAGGAAAGTGTGGGCCCCTTACTGAATGAGGGAGGCAACCTAGTGACAGAGGATGTGGAAAAAGCTAATGTGGTCAATGCTTTTTTTGCCTCTGTCTTCACTAACAAGGACAGCTCCCAGACTGCTGCGCTGGGCATCACAACATGGGGAGTAGATGGCCCAGCCCTCTGTGGAGAAAGAGGTGGTTAGGGACTATTTAGAAAAGCTGGACGTGCACAAGTCCATGGGGCCGGACGAGTTACATCCGAGAATGCTAAAGGAATGGGCGGATGTGATTGCAGAGCCATTGGCCATTATCTTTGAAAACTCGTGGCGAACGGGGGAAGTCCCAGATGACTGGAAAAAGGCTAATGTAGTGCCAATCTTTAAAAAAGGGAAGAAGGAGGATCCTGGGAACTACAGGACAGTCAGCCTCACCTCAGTCCCCGGAAAAATCATGGAGCAGGTCCTCAAGGAATCAATCCTGAAGCACTTACACGAGAGGAAAGTGATCAGGAACAGTCAGCATGGATTCACCAAGGGTAGGTCATACCTGACTAATCTAATCGCCTTCTATGATGAGATTACTGGTTCTGTGGATGAAGGGAAAGCAGTCGATGTATTGTTTCTTGACTTTAGCAAAGCTTTTGATGCGGTCTCCCACAGTATTCTTGTCAGCAAGTTAAAGAAGTATGGGCTGGATGAATGCACTACAAGGTGGGTAGAAAGTTGGCTAGATTGTCGGGCTCAACGGGTAGTGATCAATGGCTCCATGTCTAATTGGCAGCCGGTGTCAAGTGGAGTGCCCCAGGGGTCGGTCCTGGGGCCGGTTTTGTTCAATATCTTCATAAATGATCTGGAGGATGGTGTGGATTGCACTCTCAGCAAATTTGCGGATGATACTAAACTGGGAGGAGTGGTAGATACGCTGGAGGGCAGGGATAGGATACAGAGGGACCTAGACAAATTGGAGGATTGGGCCAAAAGAAACCTGATGAGGTTCAATAAGGATAAGTGCAGGGTCCTGCACTTAGGACGAAAGAACCCAATGCACAGCTACAGACTAGGGACTGAATGGCTAGGCAGCAGTTCCGCGGAAAAGGACCTAGGGGTTACAGTGGACGATAAGCTGGATATGAGTCAGCAGTGTGCCCTTGTTGCCAAGAAGGCCAATGGCATTTTGGGATGTATAAGTAGGGGCATAGTGAGCAGATCGAGGGACGTGATCGTTCCCCTCTATTCGACATTGGTGAGGCCTCATCTGGAGTACTGCGTCCAGTTTTGGGCCCCACACTACAAGAAGGATGTGGAAAAATTGGAAAACATCCAGCGGAGGGCAACAAAAATGATTAGGGGACTGGAACACATGACTTATGAGGAGAGGCTGAGGGAACTGGGATTGTTTAGTCTGTGGAAGAGAAGAATGAGGGGAGATTTGATAGCTGCTTTCAGCTATCTGAAAGGAGGTTCCAAAGAGGATGGATCTAGACTGTTCTCAGTGGTAGCAGATGACAGAACAAGGAGTAATGGTCTCAAGATGCAGTGAGGGAGGTTTAGGTTGGATATTAGGAAAAACTTGTTCACTAGGAGAGTGGTGAAACACTGGAATGCGTTACGTAGGGAGGTGGTGGAATCTACTTCCTTAGAAGTTTTTAGGTCAGGCTTGACAAAGCCCTGGCTGGGATGATTTTGTTGGGGATTGGTCCTGCGTTGAGCAGGGGGTTGGACTAGATGACCTCCTGAGGTCCCTTCCAACCCTGATATTCTATGATTCTATGATATACTTTGTACAAGATTTGTTGCAATTGTCTGACAGTGGCAATATTGATGATATAAATTGTCGTGTTTCAATCATATAGCATCACAACTAGCGTTAAGTATATTCCTATCCTTTAGTTCTTTATCAATTGAATCCTGTATCTTCTTTTCCATTATTTTGCTCAGGACTGATGTCAGGCTAACTGGCCTATAGTTACCTGCATCATCCCACTTGTCCTTTCTGAATACAGGCTGAACATTAGCACTCTTCTAGTCATCTGGAGTTTCCCAGACATTCCAAGGTTTATTAGTAATTAATATGGAGCCAGAGATCTCTTCAACCAACTCTTTTAGGACTCTTGGATGCAAGTTACCCTGGCCTGGTGCTTTAAAAAAAATTATCCCTACAAGATGATGTCTAAGATCTCAGTTACTAATGAACTGCAAAACACTTCATTATCCTCATATGATAAAAGTATGTCCTCCTGCTTCTTGCCAAATACAGAAGAGAAATATTTATTAACTACTTCTGCCCTCTCTGCATCTTTAACCGTTTTCCATCTCCTTTTAGTAATAGGACTATCACATTGTTCCTAATATATTTCAAATTTCTTATTATTGTATTTTAAGTCTTAAATATCTTAGAACCTAAATCTTACTGGCATTCAATGGGACAGACTCCTAAATTGTTTAGGTGCTTTTGAAAATTTTATCCATAATTGTTATAGTAGTGTGTTGGATTGGAGGCCAAAAGGCAAAGACAATTCCCCTGCTGTAGAAAAATAAGTTAATGAATCAGAAACCATATCACTCAGGAAAAAAAATGGTCTTGCCTATGAATTGTACAGTAAGGAATGGAAGCAGAACATTGCACATATGATATGTTTCCCATAACAAAGAAAAGTGTCAGATAAGAATAGGATTTCACTCAATACGTATCCATTTTGGGGAAAGAGATTGTAACAGTGAGAAATACAAAAATCAGCTGAGGAATTATGGATACTCACTGATGATATGATTTAAAGTCTCTGGCCAAACACTGGAAGAAATAGGTTCTCTCCCAGACAAGAGAGAAGAAGGCTATCTACCCAGCTCCAATGTAAATTAAGTAGTATGGAATCAGAATAATGAATATAAATATACATATGAATCAGGAGGAGAATGGACACTGCACTCCTAAGAAGCCTTCCTGCATCTTGAAAGAGGGCCAACACATTTTGGGAAGACAGCACAGCATTTACACCCCATTAGGCTAGAGGCTTTGCCTGGGCTTCCTTTTCAAAGAATATATTCCAAAGCTTTACTGGACAATAAAAAGAAAGGGAAGGACACCCTATGATTGTCCATCACGTGGGGGCTACATGGGGCCAAAGTTTGTGAGATCACAGAACACTGGGTCCTTCAGCCAACAGGATTAAAGTCTCTAGAAACTGAATATAGGTGAGAGAAAAGTGCTTAGGGAAAAAGAGAACTTTCTGAAGTTTTAGTCTTAGAAGTGTATGTTATTTTTGTCTGTCGGTAATCATTTCTATCCTTACTCCTTGTACTTGGGATCACTTAAACTGATCACTTTTCGGTTTAACAAACTAGTTTTATTTTTACTATAAACCAGTTCAGTGCTGTGATTGAAATAAGAGTGTTTGTCGAACACCCATTAAATTAATGAGCTGCAGAGTACTGACTCTTTAAAGGAGCAACAAACGTAACTTCTGAGAGTGCCCCAGTAGAAGGCCAGACACTACAGACGCAGATGGTTTTGGGGAAACTCAGGAGTGGGGGCAGGTGTTGGGGTCACCGCAAAAAGTAATGGTTGGTGGAAGCTAGGCTGTGATCTTCATGCTTGTATGTTGGCTGCTGCTATCAGGGCTGTGAGCCACAGCAGCATAGCATTTAAGGCACCCGGAGCTGCAGGGCCGGTGGTGACACAACCCGTTACTGGTCTGGATGGAGCCCCAAAGCATCACAGGTCCCTAATCCAATTAATGCTAATGGCAGTTATCCATGTTAAGTCCCCCACATAGTGGTGAGAAACCTGAACTTTAAGTTTATTGCACCACCCACCACACACACGCCTGAATTATAATTACAAACAATATATACAATGGAAGTGCCTAGAGATCTCCACCAAGATCAGCACCCCACTCTGCTGGGCATTACCTGTACAAGTAATACAATCCAAATAGACACGACGGACAAATGATGAGAAAAAAGGAAGTACTATTATCCCCATTTTACAAATGGGGGACTGAGGCAAAAGTTCAACATGAAATATGTAGCAGAGCTGGGAACTAAACTCATTTCTCTTGAGTCCCCGTCTAGTTCCTTAACCAAAAATCACTGTCTTTCTGTGTCCCTCTGTACTGTACAGGGATAATATAATGTACATGTGTGTGCATGCGCATACACAAAGTAGTCATATACACATACACTATGATTTTAACATGTATAACTTGAACCTCACATTTAATTTTTCACGTTTAGTAAATTTGTATTAAACACCTCTTCTTTTGAGAATGTGACAGGCTTGCAAACCCAAGTGATATTAAAAACTAAGTATATGGTGAAATATAGCATTCAATTACACCCTTGGATAAATCAAATTAACAACAGATAAATTAACTTATTAATAGATAACATTCATATAAAAACTATGGCAATGTGGGTATTAAATGTACAATAACAGCAGAATGTCACTGCAATAATGAGAGTGACCATTTTCTAAATCTCAGTTAATAGCTTTCTCTTCATGTGTGTTTTAGGACTAGGTATCATTGGTCTAACTGACCAGTCCTTTGCCCAAACTCCAGAGCTCCCTGTGTCCTGTATTGACAGTTAGAGATTAAAATTCAAGGATTCATTCATTAAGTCTTTTCCTCCAAGGGATAGAAGCAATTTTTATAATCTCCCAAAGGAGTTCAGTGATGATATTTTGTCAATCTGTGATAAGGAAGAGCTAAACTGCTTTCCTCATTGCTGCTTTTCAGAGTATATCTGTTTAAAGTACACAGTAATAGCCCAAGGGTTATAGATCTCAAACTGGGAGGAAATGGGGCCAAGGGTATATCCATCATTTATGAACTGAAGGCAGAGAGCTACAAGAATAGTGCTTATATCTTTAGAGTTTGCAGGAAAAAGTAAAAGATCAGGTTCAAGATTTTCCTTTCTAATTGTGTAGTGAAATTCAAATAAATATGAAACACCAAAAGGCACAGCAGTTTTGAAGGAGAAAGATAGCTCCTAAATAATATTTTTGTTCAGGTGATTCAGATGGAGTCAATATGAAAAAGCCTAGTAAACTTAACTTCAACATAAGCAACATCTTCACTCCCATATATAATTAGAATGATCTCTTCTGTTCTCTATTGCTAATCAGCACCTACTTTGGGAAAGGTACCATTATTTCTTGGGTAATTTAAAATTTTCATGTTTACCTATTTTATTACTTCAACAAATAAACAAAATTAATCTTATTTAGCCTCCATATAGCCAGAACCCTTACATTATAATGTGTTGCCTATTATAATCACACTGATGACACTTTAACAAAGATATTATGCTAGGAACTAGTATGTTTACCCCGATTGAATGATAATTTCAAATGTAAATACCACTTAGTTTAAGGTGGGTGGGAAATCTGCTACCCCAAAAAACAGCAATATAGAATCATCACTCAGAAAAGTTTCACATTTAACCTTGGCTTTTTAGATAATTTTTTAACCTGGTCTCTTTCTTTGAATCTACAACAATTTGCAGGTGATCTAAATGTCTTATCTACTACCTGAACAAGAGCTCTGCATAAATTCCAAAGTTTGTCTTTTTCACCAACAGAAGTTGGTCCAATAAAAAAATATTACCTCACCCACCTTGTCTCTCTATTACCTAATATTCTAACTACAGTGGCACCTAAGGGCTCTGGTTGGGGCTCCATGATGCTAGGTGCTTTACAGACATTAACAATAAAAGATATATTTATTTTCCCAAAGATTGATTGTGTCTACATACTATGCCAAAATTTTGGACATAAGACGAGAGACCAGGAATGAGTCGGGTTGAAAAATCAGGCATTTTACATCAGAAGCTACAATGACAGAAGTAATACCGAGAAATCTCTAGAAAAATTTGAGCAAAGTTCATAATTCTGCAGACAGAACACTGGACCCTATGAGCCAAATGTCCCCTTTGCAATGAACAGGCCCAGAAAGTACTACGGCCCACATCTTGCCTCAGGATCCACTAGCACAAACCCTACCACCTGTATTTAGTTCCATTAAAGTCAATGGGATTATAGCAGCAGATCCCGAATGTCAACAACTCACTAAAGAATTGGCCTTTATGTGGGAATGCCTATCATGCCGTTCAGATATGAGGGGAAAAAAAATCTATTTGCAGCAGCCAGGTATGGAGATTACTAGAAACACCCACTGTGAGGTGAAACAACAACAACAAAACCACCGCTGTGGATGTGGTGCTGAAAAAGATACAGAGCACAGTACTATTATTACATGTATGGCAGTGCTTGCAACGGCCCTGTAGTATGGAAATGTGTAGCAACCTTTTCTGAGTCCCAGACAGAGCTAGTCAGGAAATAGGGATTTTCCCCCAAGGAACATTGTCAAAAATATTTAGCTCAAAATGGAAAATTTCTATCAGGAAAATCAAAATAAAGTATTATATTAAATTGATTTTTAAAGGTAATTTTTCTTAGATGACCTAGCTTTAAAGCAGTCTCGCCTTCCAAATGTATATTCTTCTGTGACATCAAGAATAACTAATCTAATGCATAAAGCTTTCAGTTTTCTATGTGATACTAAACTCTGTGAAGAGGTCTTCTAAAGAGATCATGAGGTTTTGTAAGTGGAAGAACACCAGTAAAGTTTCACAAGTATAAACATGGCTTTCATTCCATAGTTTTGGGAGGAATATGGACTTTGCATATTTTAACATCAAGTAAGGAGATAATCAGTCTAGGAATTTTTTTTCTTTTTGTGGTAAACAGAATACAAACCCTGCTGAGAGTATTTGAGGGCTCAGATGATGGATCACAATGCAGTAGCTCTGTTATGGTTGTATTATGCAAATACCTTTTATACAGTCTTTTAAAAATGTATGACAAATATGTAATTGAGGATTTACTGTATATAAAGACAGATTCTTGACTTAATGCAACCCAATGCCTTCTCCAAAGCTTTTTGCATTTATGATGCAAATATATGTTAATGAAATGCTCATTGCACTGTGTGCGCTAATTTAGCGTTTCTGAATGGTGCAAGATTAAAAGTGCTGGACTGAAGTCCTCTACTTATTCATTTTTGCATGTGTATGCACACACACACACAGGTAAGTAAGTACTGGCAACGGTATTGCAAGCCTCAGCCATGTAACTAATCCCTGTTTTCGGTGACCTTGTTTAAGTCTGAGCTGTTCTACTTCAGGCCCACCTAATTTGGATTCATGGCCAGGAGAGATATTCTGCACAGTGAACCAACTAATCAAACCTAGACTGCACAGCCCAGACACCAGACCCAAGCATCGACCATTGTGAGGAGCTGTCAACATACTTCACTGATAAGATCAACTAATTATGATGGCACTTACTGGGAAAGAAAATTCCACCTCTGACCAGTTTGTATTATCTGCCCCACTGCCTCTGACTGAGTATGGGCCCATCACAAACACTGAAGCTGAAGAAACTGAAAAATATTAGAGCCACACCACGCAAAACTGTCCTTCCTGGCTGGTAAAAGTCAGTGAAAAACAATTATGCATACTGCTAACGGACTACTAACTATTCACTAGAACAGGTCAGAAAAAGTCTGACAAAACTTTCTTTAGTTGAAATTTCTCTATTCATTGAAATTGAAAGATTTTGTGGAGATGGTTGGATATTTGGGCAAAATAACTGAGAAAATTACCACCAAACTCCAACATGTGACATCACTCAACATTGTGTATGCCTGGCAATCAGGGTTTACAACACAGTCACTAGTAGCACAAAAAGAGGACCTTCCCATGACCATGGGTAATATCTTCATGCTCAGACTGACGGACCTCTACAGCCTTTGACCAAGTGGACTACTAACATTACCCATCACATAGCAGAAGTAGAATGCACAGCATTACAATGCCTCCAATCAGTCCTCTCCAGCAGAACTCACAGAGTGGTGATGGGTAACTGCTCATCTTCTCCAGTGGCCTTCACTTGCAGGGTCCCACAGCATCCATCCTATGACTACTATATCATGCAGGCATTGAAGAGAAGTGAGACACCATAGACTAAAAACAACAACATGCCAATGACACTGAACTGTACATTTCATACTCAACTGATGCTATCATCCCACTTCTAAAATGTCAGCATGCGTACAGGAACTAAGCTCTTGGATGAAAAGCAGCTGGCTCAAGCTGAACCCAGGCAAAACTGAAGTGGAGCTGGTCAGAAAAGGGAAAGGTTTCTAAGAGCTGGCCATTCAGCCCCCATTTGTCAAAAGTGGTGCAAAACCTTTATCTTCCATTTAACTCCTCACTAAGCTTAGGTGACCAGAGAGCATCAGTTTCCAAAAATGGCTTTTTTCACCTCCAGTTTGCTAGGAAACTTTCTCTCTTCCTCCTGACCAAGGACCTGGACACAGTAATTATGTGTTTGTCATGGGCAGGCTGGATTAGTGTAACTCACTGTACAGATAAGGTACAGGTTACAGCTGGTACAGAATGCATCTGCCTGTCTTCTCCATGGTTCAAGCTACCATGAGCATATCAGGCCTGTGCTCAATTCCTTCCACTGCCTCCCCCATCAGCTTCTGATGGCAGTTTAATAGCCTTGGCCCAAATTCTTAGGGAAATTAATGGATCAATCCCCAAATACATCAAAGACTAAATATCAATTCATGAGCCATTGAGAGAACTGCTCTTCTGTGGTACAGGATAGACCAAAAAGCTCAGGATGAAGCATCAGAGAGGTGGGAACAAAGATTTCGTAGTCCCAGGGATACAGCTATGGAACAATCTTCTAGGGGAGGTGGGAGAATCCGGAGTCTGGGCAACTTTAGGAAACATTGCAAGACCTTTCTCTTTGGGAAAGCCTCTCCAGCAGAAGGACACTCACAATACGAACACCCCCTTCTATTCCCAAACTCCTACCAACCCAGTCCTCATTACCCCCAAAAAGCTACCCCAAGAAGAGTTTTTACTCTGACCGTGGAAAAATACCCAAGATGCAATGAAGTCCACTAGAGATTTCACTATTGCTAATGATTTTACATGGAAGATGCTGAGATATTATAGTGAATGTCAGAAGTATAAAACCATAAGATAGAAACATATTGTTTGTGGCTACATTTAACTGAATATTTAAGATAAAGGTTAGGAAATTATTTTAATTAACTATTACTATACCCTGGACTTAGTGCCCCAACCCTCCCAAACTCCTAGTTGCTTGGACACATTTCCTCCAGAATACATCTGGCTGTGGGGAGCTCTGGTTTTCTGGTTACACCCCTAAGGGATGATGATGTGACAGAAAAGCAAGTAAACACATGCCACTTGCTTAGCAAAGGAATTTCTTATATCCACATTTTACTCTTAAAAAGCAAAAGTGTTACAGATCTATGCAATCCGATGAATCTAATCCCAGATTTGATCCGAGTCTTTTAGGCAATTGAAACCTTCCATGCTTCTTGTCCTGACCATCTTGCTTCTGGCAGCGGAATGGTTCCCTTGGTTTGGAGAGCTTTTCTTTTTTGAAACAGCCTCTTATCTTTTTTTTTTTTGGTGGGGGGGAGGGGGGCTCATCTGCTTCTGCTGAGGAATTTCCAGGCGCCAAGCCCTCATCTGCTTCTGGGCAGAGAGCAAAAGTTGATGACCCTGCAGAGACAAAACCCATTTTTTCCACTGGGTAGAACCATTCAATGTTGGTGGCTCTTGATTGCTCCATCACAGCTTCCCAGATGCACTCTGTCCATGGGCTGCCAAGCTCCTACTGCACAATGAATGCCCAAAGCCACACTAAAGGTTACATTAAAAATGGAGGTCGAAGTACAACACAGCATTCACAAAACAAAATGGGAGTTTTAAGCTGAGACAGATATAGTCCCCAAACTGTTATACCATTGTCTATTAATTATTCCCTTGGCTCATTCCATTCACCATCATCAACTGCTTATTACTGATGCAAAGTACCTTATAATGATATCTTTACTGACTGCATAGAAGAACTCTGATTGGTATTCTGGTCATTCTGCCAGAGACCTCAAGGAGGGGACGGCAAAACAGATGCATGAGTCCTGCATACAGGACCACAAAGAGCAATATCCAGTTTTCAAGACATGAGTGGTATACAGTGTCATTGGGCCACATGTAGTTTGGGCTTGCGACTTTCAAAATACTGTTCGGAGAATGTGGATGTACACATATGTTAGTAAGTTGCTTTGGAGCCTGCAGTTTCTAATGCAGACTGTGTTTTTTCCCATGTAAAGCCAAATTCTTTCCTGACCTCAGTTCTCATCAACAGGAATAGCATCTACACATGTGAAGTTAGTAATTGACTCAAAGCTGGTCTTAGTCAATATCCTGGTATAACAGATATTATTGCTAGTCAATATTTATGAATCCTGTCCTGGACTCAAGAGGCAAAAAGAGGGTAATGTTAAACTAAAGTGCATGGAAATAGGCTAGAGCTGGTTGATACTTCATAAACAGTGATCTTGAACATTTGGTCAAATTCTGAAAAAAAATTCTTTGGCTATTCACAAATGTGAACAGCCACATGAAATAGTCAAATACCCATATTCACATGGAAGCCAAGATATTTGTGAATGAAGATGAATATTTGTTATTGACTGCTATTTTAAAAGTTACAATCATCCAATCAAGGAGAAGAAACAATACCGTGTGACTTAGGTGACCAATCACACACTATGAATCGAGAATAATCAAAGTGAACTGTTCTCAAACAGTTTCCATAAATTGTTACCAAAGAATTATGAAGAGTGAATGTTTGATTTTTACAGAGTTAGCAAATTATTCAAATAGAAAAATGAGATAATCTGGTAGCAAAGAATAATCTGAACAGTTCTAAGGGAGACCTAGAGTACAGCCTGATCACTGTTCATCTTTGGCAAAAGTATATTTATGGAAATTTTATCTGCCTGCAGATGCGTGTACACAGATCCACCAAGACCAAGAGAGCAGAGTTGGTGTTGCCCTTTTAGGAATAAATTCTGAACAGGCTTACCTCATGTACCGTATTACAGGAGAGCTGGTAAAATATTTTAATTAAAAGCATGCCCTATTCTTTTTGACTAGCTTTATAGAATGGAGTTGCTTAGATGTCAGACGCATAGGGCAGAATTTGACCCTTTTGTTTACCCCTGTGCAATCCCCATTGTAGTTACTGGGATTCTGTGGGTGAACAAAGGGATGAAGCTGGCCCATAATGGGCAGAATACTTCACCTTTTTCTAGTTTTGTTAGTAATAAAAAAATAAAAGTTCAGTACTGAGCCTTTAATATTTTTGTGGCTCAGATATTTAGGAAATGTTATATATAATCTTCAAAGGGATTGTGCATGTGTTTGTTTGCAAATTATGCACCACATATGCAAATAGTGCCAGAGCCTCGCGAACCAGCTGAGCGGCAGCGAACCAGCTGAGCAGCGGGGACAGCAGAGCAGCTCACAGCAGGAGTTTGCCTGGGACTGGTAAGTATCCGAGTGTGTGTGTGTGTGTGTGTGTGTTTGCTTGCTGAGGAAGTATCCGAGCGTGTGTTTGCTGGGAGGGCAGTGAGAGAGCCTGAGTGAGTGTCTGATTGGCTGCTAGCCTGCAGGGGGCGGGCATTAGGGTGTCTGTCTGTTTGCGTCAGGGAAGCCTGGCTGTTTAAAAATAGCCAGAGCCTTGCGAACCAGCTGAGCGGCAGCGAACCAGCTGAGCAGCGGGGACAGCAGAGCAGCTCACAGCAGGAGTTTGCCTGGGAGTTCGCCTGGAGTGAGCCCAGTGAGGCTTACATCTTGCAAACGTCTCTAAGGAAGCTCATAGTAGGTAGGTGATATGGAAGGGGGGGGTTCAGCTGTTGTGACCTGCACTGGATGTGCCATGTTTGTCTTTCTTCCACAGGACAGAAGCGGCTTTGTCTGTACAAAGTGCAAGCTGGTCTCCATATTGGAAGAGAAGATTGAAGGTCTGGAACAACAGATAACAACCCTGCGTTGTATACGAGAAACTGAGGATTTTCTGGACAAAACACAGGATAGGCTTCTAGGGGCACAAAGCTCTAAAGATATAGAGCAGGTTGCACAGAGGAGCCAAGAGGCCAGTGAAGAAGCTTGGCAACATGTGACCTCCAGAAGAGGTAAGCGGAATGTCCGGGTTCCAGTAACACAGACACAGGTAACCAACCGCTTTCATGTTCTCTCCACAGGTACCATTGCGGAGAGTGGACCAGATGATATGTCTGGGGGGAGAAAGCAGAAGGAGACTCCGCTGGTTGGAAGGCATGAGATGCGATGTCCTGAGGTTGGGGGTTCCACGACCACCACTCCCAAGAGGAGAAGGCGGGTGGTGGTGGTCGGGGACTCTCTCCTCCGGGGGACTGAGTCATCTATCTGCCGCCCTGACCGGGAAAACCGAGAAGTCTGCTGCTTGCCAGGGGCTAAGATTCGCGATGTGACGGAGAGACTGCCGAGACTCATCAAGCCCTCGGATCGCTACCCCTTCCTGCTTCTCCACGTGGGCACCAATGATACTGCCAAGAATGACCTTGAGCAGATCACTGCGGACTACGTGGCTCTGGGAAGAAGGATAAAGGAGTTGGAGGCGCAAGTGGTGTTCTCGTCCATCCTCCCCGTGGAAGGAAAAGGCCTGGGTAGGGACCGTCGAATCGTGGAAGTCAACGAATGGCTACGCAGGTGGTGTCGGAGAGAAGGCTTTGGATTCTTTGAGCATGGGATGGTGTTCCATGAAGGAGGAGTGCTGGGCAGAGACGGGCTCCATCTTACGAAGAGAGGGAAGAGCATCTTTGCCAGCAGGCTGGCTAACCTAGTGAGGAGGGCTTTAAACTAGGTTCACCGGGGGAAGGAGACCAAAGCCCTGAGGTAAGTGGGAAAGCGGGATACCGGGAGGAAGCACAGGCAGGAATGTCTGTGAGGGGAGGGCTCCTGCCTCATACTGGGAATGAGGGGCAATCAACAAGTTATCTCAAGTGCTTATATACAAATGCACAAAGCCTTGGAAACAAGCAGGGAGAACTGGAGGTCCTGGTGATGTCAAGGAACTATGACGTGACTGGAATAACAGAGACTTGGTGGGATAACTCACATGACTGGAGTACAGTCATGGATGGTTATAAACTGTTCAGGAAGGACAGGCAGGGCAGAAAAGGTGGGGGAGTAGCACTGTATGTAAGGGAGCAGTATGACTGCTCAGAGCTCCGGTACGAAACTGTGGTAAAACCTGAGTGTCTCTGGATTAAGTTTAGAAGTGTGTGCAACAAGAGTGATGTAGTGGTGGGAGTCTGCTATAGACCACCGGACCAGGGGGATGAGGTGGATGAGGCTTTCTTCCGGCAACTCACGGAAGCTACTAGATCGCATGCCCTGATTCTCATGGGTGACTTTAATTTTCCTGATATCTGCTGGGAGAGCAATACAGCGGTGCATAGACAATCCAGGAAGTTTTTGGAAAGCGTAGGGGACAATTTCCTGGCGCAAGTGCTAGGGGAGCCAACTAGGGGGGGCGCTTTTCTTGACCTGCTGCTCACAAACCGGGTAGAAATAGTGGGGGAAGCAAAAGTGGATGGGAATCTGGGAGGCAGTGACCATGAGTTGGTTGAGTTCAGGATCCTGATGCAGGGAAGAAAGGTAAGCAGCAGGATACGGACCCTGGACTTCAGGAAAGCAGACTTCGACTCCCTCAGGGAACAGATGGCCAGGATCCCCTGGGGGACTAACATGAAGGGGAAGGGAGTCCAGGAGAGCTGGCTGTATTTCAAGGAATCCCTGTTGAGGTTACAGGGACAAACCATCCCGATGAGTTGAAAGAATAGTAAACATGGCAAGCGACCAGCTTGGCTTAATGGTGAAATCCTAGCGGATCTTAAACATAAAAAAGAAGCTTACAAGAAGTGGAAGGTTGGACATATGACCAGGGAAGAGTATAAAAACATTGCTCGGGCATGTAGGAAAGATATCAGGAGGGCCAAATCGCACCTGGAGCTGCAGCTAGCAAGAGATGTCAAGAGTAACAAGAAGGGTTTCTTCAGGTATGTTGGCAACAAGAAGAAAGCCAAGGAAAGTGTGGGCCCCTTACTGAATGAGGGAGGCAACCTAGTGACAGAGGATGTGGAAAAAGCTAATGTACTCAATGCTTTTTTTGCCTCTGTTTTCACTAACAAGGTCAGCTCCCAGACTGCTGCGCTGGGCATCACAGCATGGGGAGTAGGTGGCCAGCCCTCTGTGGAGATAGAGGTGGTTAGGGACTATTTAGAAAAGCTGGACGTGCACAAGTCCATGGGGCCGGACGAGTTACATCCGAGAGTGCTGAAGGAATTGGCGGCTGTGATTGCAGAGCCCTTGGCCATTATCTTTGAAAACTCGTGGCGAACGGGGGAAGTCCCGGATGACTGGAAAAAGGCTAATGTAGTGCCAATCTTTAAAAAAGGGAAGAAGGAGGATCCTGGGAACTACAGGCCAGTCAGCCTCACCTCAGTCCCCGGAAAAATCATGGAGCAGGTCCTCAAAGAATCAATCCTGAAGCACTTACATGAGAGGAAAGTGATCAGGAACAGTCAGCATGGATTCACCAAGGGAAGGTCATGCCTGACTAATCTAATCGCCTTTTATGATGAGATTACTGGTTCTGTGGATGAAGGGAAAGCAGTGGATGTATTGTTTCTTGACTTTAGCAAAGCTTTTGACACGGTCTCCCACAGTATTCTTGTCAGCAAGTTAAGGAAGTATGGGCTAGATGAATGCACTATAAGGTGGGTAGAAAGCTGGCTAGATTGTCGGGCTCAACGGGTAGTGATCAATGGCTCCATGTCTAGTTGGCAGCCGGTGCCAAGTGGAGTGCCCCAGGGGTTGGTCCTGGGGCCGGTTTTGTTCAATATCTTCATAAATGATCTGGAGGATGGTGTGGATTGCACTCTCAGCAAATTTGCAGATGATACTAAACTGGGAGGAGTGGTAGATACGCTGGAGGGGAGGGATAGGATACAGAAGGACCTAGACAAATTGGAGGATTGGGCCAAAAGAAATCTGATGAGGTTCAATAAGGATAAGTGCAGGGTCCTGCACTTAGGATGGAAGAATCCAATGCACCGCTACAGACTAGGGACCGAATGGCTAGGCAGCAGTTCTGCGGAAAAGGACCTAGGGGTGACAGTGGACGAGAAGCTGGATATGAGTCAAGAGTGTGCCCTTGTTGCCAAGAAGGCCAATGGCATTTTGGGATGTATAAGTAGGGGCATAGCGAGCAGATCGAGGGATGTGATCGTTCCCCTCTATTCGACACTGGTGAGGCCTCATCTGGAGTACTGTGTCCAGTTTTGGGCCCCACACTACAAGAAGGATGTGGATAAATTGGAGAGAGTCCAGCGAAGGGCAACAAAAATGATTAGGGGTCTAGAGCACATGACTTATGAAGAGAGGCTGAGGGAGCTGGGATTGTTTAGTCTGCAGAAGAGAAGAATGAGGGGGGATTTGATAGCTGCTTTCAACTACCTGAAAGGGGGTTCCAAAGAGGATGGCTCTAGACTGTTCTCAATGGTAGCAGATGACAGAACGAGGAGTAATGGTCTCAAGTTGCAATGGGGGAGGTTTAGATTGGATATTAGGAAAAACTTTTTCACTAAGAGGGTGGTGAAACACTGGAATGCGTTACCTAGGGAGGTGGTAGAATCTCCTTCCTTAGAGGTTTTTAAGGTCAGGCTTGACAAAGCCCTGGCTGGGATGATTTAACTGGGAATTGGTCCTGCTTCGAGCAGGGGGTTGGACTAGATGACCTTCTGGGGTCCCTTCCAACCCTGATATTCTATGATTCTATGATTCTATGATATATTGTAGCATAAAGAAATTGAAAAGCATGCTATTTACAATTTTTAAAATAATTTAATATTGGTGTAAACTTCCATGCTGATAGCACTGGCAATTGAAATCCTCTATTCCTTGAATGGATAATCATAAGCTACAACTGTGCAATATGCCTCAACCTTGATTTTGTGGGACCACTTCTAAGGGAAAGGATAAGTTACATCTCCGGTCACTGGTCTTCCTTTCAACAAGGATGCCGATTAGTACCAACTGTGATTCAGACATTTGTCAGCTGAGTCTACCATGCTGTGGCTAATACCCTTCAGTCACAACCAACCTGAGCTGGATATAAACAGATGAAAGGCTCCATATTCTATTACTGATCCCCTGAGTCACCCTCTCTAAAAAGCAATTTGCCATGTGCTAAATTGAAAGTATCATCTGATTTGCTGAGACATCAAAACTTCATTTCATAATACCAAAAATTTCTTCAGTGACAGCTATGATGAACTGGTTGCTACACTGTTACATTGCCTTAGAGAGGTGAAAGAAGAAAAGGGGAAAATGAGAAACAAGAAGAGGGTCAGTAAGCCAAGAGCTAAAGGAATATTCAGAGTAAGAAACATTTGTTTTTAAATTTCAGTTTACTGACCCATCTATGAAAAGCAAATATTTAATATGACAGACCCAAGATGCAACTGGTGAATCCTTCTGTGCTCTGTTAGAGTCTTCACATGAGCTTACTTACCCTTAGCCATCTGTTAAATGTAATTGTAGCTGAAAACCATGTTTTTTTCTGACTCTGGTCCTAATATTCCCTTTTCCTGTACAGAACAGAGGGGAACAAACATGTGTGAATCCAGGGGGCTTGGGAGGGCTCAGTTTGTTGGACACTGATCCTAAATTGTCATTATGCCTTTATAGTCAGTGCTCTGGGCACACATACATTTAAAAGACATTTTTAAAACCTGACAAAGTAAATAAAATAGATATTTGAAATAAATACATTTGATTGGATTTCTAAATCATTCATTACCATTAAAGTAGCATTTAAAGACCCTTAAACACTGTGCAAATACAGAGTAAGAGATGGTGATGATCTCTTACTCTGTATTTGAGAGAAGCATCTAATGTAAAAAGATAAAACAGACAAATGCTGGGCAAAAGGAAGTATCATTGTCCCCATTTTACAGTTTTGGAACTGAGGCATGGAGAGATTTTATGATTTACTCAAGGTTCCATTGGAAGTCTGCATCACACCTAGAGTCCTAATCCAGTACCTTGATCTCAAGACCATTCCCCATCTGCTTCCAATACTGTGGACGCGCACGTATGTGTGTGTGTATATGTATGTATATAATTAAACCACCATTCAGTGAGTCCAAACAGACTTCCCAAATTCTTCCAAACCAACCCATGAACTTCCAATAGCTCAGCCCTGACCTCCAGTATAAGCCCAAGTGAACAATTAGGCCTTGCAATGTGACCTGAAGGTCAACAGGCTCAGGTCCTGTGGAACCAAGACATGAAATAAGGCAGATGACTTCATTGAAAATAGCTTGCTTGTAGACATCTGGAAATTAAAGTAAGGGGGTGCTAGCTCTAGCACCTTAAATGAACAACAGTCACAGTAACACACCAGGAGAGAAACAGCACTGGAAAGTACACTGAAAGCAGTGATGATAACTGCATGGGTACGCTGTTCTGAGCTCATAGCTCTCCACATAGCATTCACTCTTTGTGAAAAATGCACACTTGGGACTTTGTGAAAATTTGGGAGGCATGGCTAGCTGAAGCAGAGGCAGACCTGGCAAGGAGCAGCCCGAGTCTTCACCCTTCGATAAGGTAGGAAGGTGCAAACATGACAGAGGAAATAGTTGCAGCATGGGCAACAAACAAGGTATGCTGCCAGATTGAGGGACAGAAGAGAGCATGGGAAGGTTGGCACTCTGCAGAGATACCCCAAAATCCTCAGGATTGGGATTAGGATTGGAATTCTTCATGGATCCTCAATCTCTGCATTGTCAGATATCCCCTAAATCCCTCCTGCCCGATACCCTCAGAAAGGTAAATGGTTCATGTTCTCCACCCCATCAACCTGTCATTTTCAACATAAAACACCTCAGAGAGGGATGAAGTATGTGAAGAGAAACGTTTGTCCCCATATGTTATGTTTATTATGAAACCTACGTTCTTGACAGTGCAGGACTAGATTGTAATTTTACAGTCTACCCGGAGAAAGGGATGGGGCATTGCTGAGGTGCCCCAGTAACAGAGCAGAAAACTAACTGTGACAGAGTCCCAGTTCCTTCCCTGATCCCCCCAGAAAGAAATATTACTTCACCCTTTTCATGGAGCATCTGGGACCCAGCTGTGCACTCAGCCAGCTGCCCTGGCTAGTGAATACAGGGGGGAGTCAGAGCTACCCCCACTTCCCACCTCCTCCAAACCCTCTGTACCCACTTGCTCACAATTGGTAGAAGGAGGTGAGTAGCCCATGCTCTCCACACCACAATCTCAGCAGAAAAAAAGGGAGTAAGAACTGTGACAATCTAGACCATAACATCTTTGTAGATGAGTATCCCTGTTCACTGAGTGCACAACACCTTATAATGTTTCGGGGCTGCTTATCCCAAATTTCCCCTACTTTTACTGTCACCTGCTTTTTAAAATCAACATCCTCAGAAGGTTCTCAGAATTTTAATGCAACATTATGCTGGCTAGATAATTACCTCTGACTGTTAGTGTAAAATAGACTCAGAGTAATTTCTCTGCATTGGTTCTGCTTCATAAATTTCACTGGCAACAAACGGGAACACATTCTTCTACAAGTGCCTCTGGAGGGAGACACAGCCCAAAAAGTAGCTGGTGTCTGACAGAAAAAAAAGATATCCTTGGAGTTCCCAGAACACATTAATACTGCTTTAAAACATGAACTAAAATATACAGACTATGTTTTAGTCTAGCAAGACATGGCTGCAGTTGAATTTTGCAGTATTCCTTTAACCCTTCATTTACCTTGCATTTCAGTGCAAATATTTTGTTGAAAGTGAAACAAAATGAATTTAAAAAAAATCCATGTATGTCTATATATTAGAAACAACTACTGGTGTTCTGCCCTTCAGCACTGATGATAACCAACATGATTCATAAAAGTCACTGCGGCTCATAAATGCTCTGAGCATATTTTTCTTTGAGAGATTACTGGAGAATTTTTAAAGATTCATATGAGCATTAAATCGCTCAGGGTTAATCGACTACATTTTTATTAATACAACCAACCTTAAGCTACAAGAGATTTAGATGCTGCATTACATAATCCCACATTAGAAGCAGGGATACAGATGTTTTAAAAAAATAAAAAGGCAGCTCATTTAATGCATCCAGTGAAATCTAGCCACTGGTTCTGAATTACTGCAAACCAAAGCAAGAATAAAATCCAGGGCAGAACTCTACTGATGACATTCTCACACTATGTAGTAACATTGCAAATATAGGGCCTCATCCTGCTCTCCCTGAAATTAATGGGAGTTTTGCCAAGGACTTCACTGGAAAAAGGATAGGGCCACTGACAACTGTACAGAAACCCAAACCATAAAACTACACCATTAAAAAGGGGGAGGAAGGTGGATTTTTTTCCATTTTCTATCTATTTTATCAAAACCTAGTCTTTACTTTAAAAAAATGTTGATTTTGCAATTGGTTGGAATCAGTATCCCCGGGTCCTGGTCACTCTTTGCTCCTGAGGAAGGAAATTTGGAGCACCTGGAACAAGTCTGGTATTTTAAGCAATATAATTAGACACTATCAAGTACTGCATCTGAATGCTGTTTTATTCCAAAATACTGGCCTGCAGCCATTCCTAATTATTTTTTCAGCAAACATTTGACTTACAATCTTCCTCTCCACTTTCTTATTACAAACCACTGTACAGTGGTGACTCAACTGATCTACCCCATAATGTCTCTTTGCAGGTGAGTGCCTACAAGTCTCTGTACAGTTGTCGTACTTTCTAAAGGAGCTGCTATGTAGGTAGTCTATACAGCAGTCACTGTGAAATGCCACACAGTCTTTCGGGAACACATTAAGAAAGTTTGGCTGCCACTATCCAGGTGTAACATGGGAATGCACTGTGTAACTAACTCTCAAATGCAAAGGGCCAAATTTAACCATGATGTAATTTCACTGGAGCCAATGGAGATATGGGTTTGGCCCAATGATTTAAGAAAGCTACTGTATACACATCCAAAATAGTTTCTCACAAATACAAATGCTATGCTCACCCATTTGTTCACATATAATATTCTTCACACACCATGACCTCTTCTTGTCTCTGAGCTCTGTCAAGAACAGATGATCAGGCGCAATCATGGGTAAACATCTATAACTTGGTAACTAAGACACTGGTTGCCAAAAATGCTCTAAAATTTCTTTTTCTGCCTGGCATCTGAATCTCCGGCTAGATTCCCTCCTACTTTCTCTGGATCTTGTCGTGCTTCTCTAATAGTCCTTGGGCATGTAGGTGGTCAGACCTCTTCTGGATTGTTTTCATTTCCATCTGGGGCAGTTTGCATTGTAAGAAACATGATAAACCTCACTACATGAGACCAGTGTCCTGTGATAAAATATCATGGGATCTAGTGCTTTTGTCATCTTTCATAGCAGCAAAGGGATGTCACAGAACGGGCTGTCAGCTTCAAAATGCTGTCCTTTGATCATATGCATACCCTCTGCAGATCGTGCAATACAAATTCTCATAGGGACATGGGACTCCCCCCTCCTCCATGCAGCATCATTAACTTCATCTCAAAGTTTGGTTATTCAGACATATGAGAGTTCACCATACTTTTTAGATGATACCACTGGATAGGTTTCCTAACACAATTAGAGGCTTCCAATCCATGCATGTCACTCACTGTGAACATGACTATGGATTTCTCTCTCTCTCTCACACACACACTTACTTTTTAGGGGGTAGAAGCTGAGTTACTGCAGTAGCAAGAGCCATATTAGGCAAGAGATAAGATTATATGAAGATATAAGATAACAGATGAAAGAGACAGCAACGTTTTCCTCAACAGAAGGGGTACAGAGTACCTGAGCACAGTAAAAAATGAATAGGTGAGCATAGCATTTGTGCCTGTGAGATGTGTATACAGTAGCTATCTTAAATCACTGGGCCAAATCCATATCTGCTGTAACTCCATTGGCTCCAGTGAAATTACATCATGGTTAAATTTGGCCCTTTGCATTTGAGAGTTACTTATACAGGGCATTCACATGTTACATCTGGATATTGGCTGCCAAAATTACTTAATGAGTTCCATTGAAACACTGTGCAGCATTTCACAGTGACTGCTGTATAGAGTAGCTACATAGCAGCTCCTTTAGAAAGTATGACTACTTTACAGAGACTTGTAAGTACTCACCTTAAGGTTATAAAGTGAGTTTCTACAGCAGTTTTTTAATACTGATGAACACACTGTGACACACAGGCCCATTGGTATGAGCTGGTTCATTACTCTGTGTCAGCAACTCCTAACAGGCCTAACAAACTCATTACACCTAAAACACTGCTGTCATAGTATTTATCTATAAAGAATGCCATGTGAAGTCTTAAATGAAAGCCAGGATCATGCTGGTCATTAACATCATTGCAAGATCTATGTATGTCTGTTATTTAAGGAGCTGCATGTACCTACTGTAAATGTGTTTTAGAAACTGAGTCCCAAGCAGAGCTGACCAACAGGTTTCTTCTGGACAGGACAAAAAAATGTATGTATCTGTCAAATGTAGATTAATCATTGTAAGAGAAAAACAATTGGACCCCTATTTATATATGAGTCAACAAGCGGGTGGGAAGTCAACAGGCAGAAAGGAACAGCAGGATGTGTGTGTGGGGGGGGGAGCTTTGTCTAGACGTGCACTTGAAAGGTTTACTGGGCTATAACTGGGGGACAAGACAGACACTTTGTCTTCCATTACAGAGGAACAGTGGATCCCAGCCAGGTGGGTTGATGATGCTGGGAGTTTACTTTAGGTGCAAAAGTACTTTAGAAAGGATTTTGGCCTATTAAAGTTAGACTCTAGGAAACATTACTTTGTTTCCACCTATTCTCCTTTCTTTTATAATAAACTTATGATTGTTTCACTATTAATATATTTCAATACTGTAATTTTATGAAGGACCTGATCCTGAGTTGTGCCAGTTAAGCTATGTACATACAGTCCTTTTGGGGAGAGCTTACCTGATAATTTCTGTCAGGGCTGGTCTACACTTGAAAGTTAGGTCAGCTAAACTACATCACTGAAGACTGTGAAAAACTGCATGCTCCCGTGAGGTTAACTAAGCCAACCTAAGCACTAGGATAGAGACCACTAAGTCAATTTAGCTACCTCTTCTTGGAGAATTGGATTGACTACAGCAACAGAAGGAGTGAAGTTTTGGAATAGCCTTCCAAGGGAAGCAGTGGGGGCAAAAGATCTATCTGGCTTTAAGTTTATCCTCGATAAGTTTATGGAGGAGATGGTATGATGGGATAACATGGTTTTGGTAATTAAATATTCATGGTAAATAGGCCTAATGACCTGTGATGGGATGTTAGATGGGGTGGGATCTGAGTTACCCAGGAAAGAATTTTCTGCAGTATCTGGCTGGTGAATCTTGCCCATATGCTCAGGGTTTAGCTGATCACAATATTTAGGGTCGGGAAGGAATTTTCCTCCAGGGCAGATTGGAAGAGGCCCTGCAGGTTTTTCACCTTCCTCTGTAGCATGGGGCACGGGTCACTTGCTGGAGGATTCTCTGTTCCTTGAAGTCTTTAAACCACGATTTGAAGACTTCAATAGCTCAGACATAGGTGAGAGGTTTTTCGCAGGAGTGGGTGGGTGAGATTCTGTGGCCTGCGTTGTGCAGGAGGTCGGACTAGATGATCATAATGGTCCCTTCTGACCTTAGTATCTATGAATCTATAACCCCCTCTGTCACTGTAGTAAGTATCTACACTACAACAACGCAGCTGTGTCACAGTAGCTTTTGTAGTGTAGACACACCCTCAGTGTCCAGCGAAAGAATGCTGAATACTGCAGGGAGCACCCTGAGGACCCTGGAGTTGGTGTGTGTCTATCATCAGCCTGCACAGAGAGACTGAGGTTTGCAGGTCTCTGAAAGTTACTGCTTATGTGTGGCCAGAGACTATTGGTTTCAGGGAGTTGGGCTACAGAAGGCAGCAGTAAGACTGCTTCATGCTAAGGGTAGGTAGTGATGAGGTGCCTCACAACCTGAGGTGTCCCTGGGAAGCATCACATATGTACTTGCAACTTCAATGTGCAAAGTAAATTGGCTGCTCTCAATCCTGGGCCACACTGGACAATTGTTCAAAGAACATCCCCGCCACACTCTCACCTTTCCCAAGGTACTTTTGCCCAATTAATAATCTCTACTGCAGTGAGGCACTGTATTAAAATAATAAGCAGCATAGCAAAATGGAAGTACATTAGCAAAGATGTGTAAGGAAGCTTTCATGGTATCTCTTAGTAGCCACTGCTAACACATTCTCAGTTTCCTGAGTGTCTTAAAATCAACCCAAAATGTCATTTTAAAGGAAAAAGTACCTTATTACTGAAGTGTGCTTGGGAAGCCGGTACACTCCCAACCTAGAAGGCTATAATGATCACATAATAGAATAACACGACAGAGTACATCTCAGAACACATCTCACTCATTCAGAAATGAAAGGTTTTCTTGTGGAATTTATCTGACTTGTTCTATTCCTTTTTCCATTCATGCAATGGTTCCCCACACAATAATAAAATGTAAACAATACAGACTGTTACTGAAACATATAATGATTCTTATAGCACATATATGGTACAATACTATAAATAGAACTCAAAATGTTTACCCAAAATCTATTGCTAAGGGACTAAACCCGCCCAATGTCTAATGTTAGGTCCAATGCTTAGATGTGGCTGAGCTGTGCTTGGTATAGGACTTGGGGAAAGGGGTATGAAAATGGCAGATGGATATCTTTATTTTGGTTCAGTGCTGGAGCATTCCAAATCCAAATCAGTCACAGCTAATGCAAGTTAGAGCTGCCCTAAGACTGCTCTAATTTGTGCCTGGCTCTATTAGCGAGCCAGAGGCCATTTGGGAATCTGGGCACCATTGGAGTGCAGTTGTTTTCTGGTCACAGCTCACCTTCTAACACACTTGTAAACCGAGGCTGGGGGCTGGTGTTGAGTTGGCTAGAACATCCCTTTGTTTCCCAGGAATTTTCCTATAGTGGGGTAATTTCCTACCAGTTCTTAAACTTCTACTGCGGTAGCAATGCAGGTGGAATGTGGGTATAAACTATTCAGCCAGCCAACCACTACTTTGAACTTTCCTTGCAAAGTGACAATCACCTGGATCCCCACACTCATTTGAGCAACAGAAGGTGGGGAATACATTTTCAGGTACCTGTAATATCTGCTTTGTTGGTTCTACCTACCATAAGGCAGAGCGGAGAAATTCTTCATTCTTTCTTATACACTTATTTACACTTGTGCAAGGAATTAATAAAATATTACCTTTTGGGGCTGATAATATTTTTACAACCACTTCACAAAAGTGTAAATGGTTTCACATGGTGCATACAAGGTGTTTTGGTCACACACAAAACAGATAAAATTTCTAAGAACAAGGGGCTTCACTGTCCCGCACTTTGTGCAAAGTGGATTTAAAACTTAGACCAAGTCAGAGTGGTAGCACCTTACATTCAGTTTGCACAAATTCTTCATAGGTGTAAGCAGGTGAAAAGCAGCAAATTAGTAGGTCCCAGAAATACAAAGAGAACCTGATTCGGATCTCATTTATAATAGCTTTAAACTGGTGGAATTCCACTGGTTCTGATTTTCAGCTGTTTTTGTACTGCTTTCAGTATAGGGTCAGTTGGTGACCAGTTTTGCCCCAGTTAAAGTTAGTGCAGCTCAAAGGCCATTGTAATTGATGCTCAACTTCCCACAGCCCCAAATATCCAGTCCAGCAGTTGGCAATAGCTAGAATGAGAAGTTCCTTGGCCACCCCATCTATACTGGGGACAAAGTGGGTCACTGGTATCCCTGATGCTGGGCAAATGCACAGATAGCCAGTTAATCTGGCATTAAAACTTCCAGAGAAGCATAAAGTAGCATACATAACTTTGAATTGGATCCGTTGACTTCAGATAAGTTGCTTATGACTGTGACATAAGTAAGGTCAGAATGAGGCTCAGTCTTGAATGCTATTAGTTTTGATTCATCATAGTAAAGTAGTACTTGCTTGGGTCCATCACTTTGCACTTAAATCAGAGGATGTATGTGTGAAAGCCTATTCACTTCAGGTTAACGAATTTCTCAGAATTTGGCTAACAAATACATTTTCATACTTCCTTTCAGTTGCACAGGAGTTCTGCCTGATACATGGCCAGATCAGAAATCTACCTTGTAATAAAAGGGGCAACCAAGCAAGGCTGCATGGAAAAGCCATGAGAAAAGTGACAGTAAAAGGGATGCATCCCATGGCTTGTTTTATGACTAGCATTTGGTTCTTCATTCTGCCCCAGTGCACTGACATTTGTGATCATTCTATCCTCCAGTTCTGAGTTTCCAAGCCTTGTTCCTGCTGCCGAGAAAACTCCCTCCTCCCATTATCAGGAATAACAGTCTCTCAGAGCCTTAGAAATGCAGTTGTTGAGGCAGATCACTATCTTGGAGGAAAAAAGTAGGTAAAGAACTACTTCCATAGTGGGGCTTCATGATTAAAACCAGATTTTGAATTTAGGTGGCCAGTTTAGTCAGCAGAGTAGCAGGGTGATGTGCTCTTAGCAACTGATATGGTTGAGAAGGTAGGCCAAATACGAAGCAGTATGATTGAGTATGACCATTTATATAATTGATATTGCCCTGTTATACCATTGCAACAAATCTTGTATAAAGACTATGCCATCTAAGGTGTCAATGGAAAAGTATGATTATACTGTTTACATGCACGTATCATCTTTGTGTCTAAAGTTATGAATACTAGCCATGGAATTGTATCTTATACATGTATTGTATCCCTGGGTAACACCCACCAGATAAGATTTACTTCAAGACCAGACAGCAATGTGTTGATGACCCATCAAGGACACTTAGATCTCACAATGGGCCATAGAAGATACTCATTCACCCAGAAAGCTCTTCCTGTGGATGCCTCAGTAAGAATATGGGCAATGGCTGCCCCTGTGAGTCATCAGACTATGTAAGGATATGTGATCTGCTCATGTGACCCCAAACTCCATCTTGAGCCAGTAAATTTCCAGGCACATGGAAGAGAATATAAAAGACCCCACAGATGTCTCCATTTTCCCTCTTTCCTACCCTGATTCTTTAGACTGTGGATTTACAACTAAAAGGAGCATTTTCAACTATGGACTGAGGACCTTCCAATCTTTTGGAAGTTACCAGAGAGATGTTACAAGCCAGCAGTATATTCTATCACTGCTACAAACCTGTTGTAAGGACTTCTTCTTTTCTTTTATTATTAAACCTTTAATTTTAGTTACTAAAGGATTGGCATTAGTGTGATTATTGGGTAAGATCTAAGTTATATATTGACCTTGTTTAGTCACTGATCTCTTGGGATTAAAAGGACCCTATGTTTGATTCAATTCAATTGGTTTTCACTAACCACTTATCATAGAGTCCAGTGTCTGGGTGGAATGCCTAAGGAGACTGCATTTTTGACTTCCTGTTGACCAGTGTGGTGAGACAGAAGTTTACTTTTCTTACTGGCTTGGTATAATCTAATGATAGAATAACCACCAGTTCGGGGTGGGTCTGCCCTATTTCTCAGCAGCTTGTCCTGAATTTGGCATGCTCAGCTGTGACCTACTAATGCACGGTGACACTGGGGGTGTTATTTTTTTTAAGGTACACTGGATGGATACAGGATTTAATTGGTGAAATTCTATGGCCTGTGTGATGCGGGAGGTCAGGCTGCAATGACCACAATGGTCCTTTCTGCCTTAAAAGTCTGTGAAATCTATACACATTACATTTCATTGGCTTATTTTACGTTTCCTGAACACTGGAGCTCACCTTTCCTTAGTCCTGGTCAATCCTACAGAGTTAGGTCGACATAAGGCAGCTTATGTCAACCTAATTCTAAGCGTTTACACTGAAATGTAGCTCCCACCAATGTAACTCCGTTACTACACCAACTTAACTCCACCTCCATGAGAGGTGGAGTTGTGGGGTCCATGTAGTTAGGTTGATGCAGTGTCAGTGTCACCACTGCGTTGCTTACATCGACCATTGCTGCCTTTCAGAAGCTGTCCCACAATGCCCCACATTGACAGCTAACGCGGTGCGAGCACTCCTGATGAGGACTCACACCACTGAACAAGGAGCTTAGAATGGAGATGCAAAAGCCATTCAATTACTGTGGTGGTTGTACGTCACCGTAACTTAGGTCAACTTAATTTTGTAGTGTAGACTTGTCCTTGTAACTTAAAAGACTGAAGTGGTTGGTCTGGTCCTTTCCTAGAACATTAACAACATCAGTAAGAAAAGTGACAATCTTTTCCTTTAATTCTCCCTCCCTTGTTCTCCCACCCCGTTTCTGGTAATAGAATGCTTTTTCATTAAGTAACACCATTTAGAAGAGAATTCATCAGGGTGGAGGGGAAGCAGCTGCTTATTCTGGGTTGCATCACCACCACTAATGCAACTGTTTCACACCATTTCATACACACCGCTGCAAATGCCCTGATATCCTAAAGAGAAGAACTAGAGAGAAAGAGAAAGAGAAAAGCGCCACTCTTCCTCTAACAATCTGTGCTCTCTAGTGCCAATGACTAATTGAAACCACCAGGAACATTTAACACAGCTAAAGTTCCCCTAATGTTTAGCTCATTATGGGGGGGAAATAGATGCAGAAACTTAATCCCTTTGTGCCTGATTTGTTGCCAGAGCAAAAGGAAGCAAAACAGTGGCAAATGTGATAGGGAGGGATGAGCTGCAGCAATGTGGAGAAAAGCACATGAATTCAACCACAGCTGCAGGGAGCAGCAGAAAGTGTGAATGTAGAAGAGTGGGAGGAGCTGTGAGGTAGTGGATTGGTTGGCATGCTGTTATCAGGTGCCATTATATACCTGGCCAAAAGGAGCTATGCCAGCAGGCATACACCGAGAGGAAGTTGTATGCTATTGATAAGGGAAAAGAATAAGAGGTAGTTCTATGGGGAAAAAGCAGCAGAACCAGCCAAGAGGACTTACTGTTTTCAATCAAATAATTTAATTGCTATGAGAGAGTGGAACTCTTTGCAATGGCTCCATGACTAGACAAGTCACTGCATCGCAGTGCATCGGAAATTAAAGGATAAATCCAACATCTTGCCTGTTATAAGGAAAACTAATATCGGTTTTGGTTTTGTAAAAGCAACAAAAGAAAACCACACATGGTTTAGTATGCATGCTTCATTGCAAGAATAAAAGAGGACACTTTTCACAAAATAAATGATTTACAAAATACTCATGGTCATCCTTCAGATTTGCAAACATCCTTCTTTCATACAAGAAAAAAATCACCTCTCCAGTGAAATACTGTTATCTCAGCCAAATCTCTTTGGGTTTTGTAAAGTTTTCAATCAATTGCAAAACCAAAATAAGGTTTTATAGATCAATAGATTCCAAGGACCACTGTGATCATCTAATCTGACTTCCTGTATAATACAGGCCATAGAACTTTCCCCAGGCCATAGAACTTTCCCAACATAATATCTAGAGTATATCTTTTAGAAAAAAAAATCCAGTTTTGATTTAAGAATTGCCAGTGATTGAGGATCTACTACAACCCTTGGGTAAGTTGTTCCAATGGTTAATAACCCTGATTGCCAAAAATCTAGTCTTCATTTCCAGTCTGAATTTGTCTAACTTCAACTTCCAGCCACTAGATCATGATATACCTTTCTCTGCTAGATTAAAGAGCCCATTTTAAAATATTTCTTCCTCATGTTAATACTTATAGACAGTAATCAAGTCAGTGCTTAAACTTTTTTTTGTTATGCTAAATAGATTGAGTTTGAGGCTATCACTAAGGCATGTTTTTAATCCTGTAATTATTCTTGTGGCTCTTTTCTGAACTCTCTCCAATTTATCAACATTCTTTTTGAATTGCAGGAACCAGACCTGGACAAAATGTTCCAGCAGCAATCCCACCAGTGCCAAATAGAGAGGAAAAAATAATGACTTTGCTCCTACTCAAGATTCCTCTCTTCATGCATCCCAGGATTGCATTAGATCTTTTAGCCACAGCTATGCACGAGGAGCTCATGTTCTGCTGATTATCCATCACCACCTCCAAATCTTTTTCAGAGTCTCCATTTCCCAAGACAGAGTCCCCCATCCAGTGAGTATGCCCTATGTAGCATAGGGTCAAGAACTGATCCCTGTGGAAACCCACCGAAAACACACACTCTTGATGACAATTCCCTGTTTACAGTTACATTCTGAGCCAGTCAGCCAATTTTTAATCCACTTAACGTATACTGTTCTAATTTTTAATCAAAATGTTGTGCAGTACCAAGTCAAATGCTTTACAGAAGCTTAAGTATATAACACTGTTACCTTTATCAACCAAACTTGTTACCTCACCAAAAAAAAAGATATCCAATTAGTTTGACAGGATCTATTTTCCATAAACCCATGTTGATTTGCATTAGTTACACTACCTTCCTATAATTCTTTATTAATTGAGTCTCCCACTCTATTATCTTGCCTGTGATTGATATTGAGTTGACAGACCTATAATTACCTGGGTCATCCCATTTACACTATTTAAAAATTGGTACAATATTAGCTTTCTTCCAATCTTCTGGAACTTCCCCAGTACTCCAAGACTTACTGAAAATCAACATTAACAGTCCAGTGAGATCCTCAACCAGCTCTTTTAAAATTATTGGATTCAAGTTATCTGGATCTTCTGATTTAAGACTCTCTAATGTTAATAGCTTCAGTTTAACATCCTCCAGAGATACCGGTGGAATAGAAAGAGTGTTATCACCATGAGATATCATCTATTTTTTCCTCTAAAAACAGAACACAAATGTTTCTGCCTGTTCTGTATTATTAATCATTCTACCTTTTCCATCTAGTAATGGACCGATATCATTGTCAGGATTCTGTTGGTTCCTAATATATTTTTTAAAAACTCCTCCTTACTGTCCTTAACTCTGCTAGGCACAAATTTCTCCTTGTGTTCTTTTGCTTCCCTTACCAGTTTTCTACTATCCCTGATTTCCAACTATTCATTCCTATCAACTTCCCCTTTGTTCCATTTGTTTATATATATGTTTTACAGCTACTTTCACTTCCCCTCTAAAACATTTTTTTAAACCAGCATAGTCTTCTTCCTTGATTGTAGATTTCTGAGTATCTAGTAAGGTGTTCTTACATGATTCCCAATTACCATTAACATTTTTCTGATTAAATGTGAAATATATGCATAGGAAACAATGTTACCAGTGATTGAAGAGATTACAATGGAACATTGTGGTTAAAAACAGGAATGAATTGCCTCAGGAGGTTGTGGAATCTCTATTGTTGGAGATTTTTAAGAGCAGGTGAGACAAATACCTGTCAGGGATGGTGTAAATGATATTTAGTGCTGCCATGAGTGTAGGGGACTAGACTTCTTGAGGTCCCTTCCAGTCCTACGAGTCTATGATTTGCACAATCCAGTAAAAAGCCCTTATTTGAATACCATACTTCATTGTAGAAATGGGCCTTTTGGAAAGATATGGGCTATGAAGTTGAAAGATGTGTCTCAGTAGTAAATATTTTCACTTTTGTGACAATACAATCAAATTCCATCCTGCACACAACTGTAGAATACCTGCCATCCACAAATACCAGTGCCTGCAAATACTTATCTGCAATTGTTCTTGCAAAAAATCTTGAACAAGCAAGTACTCTTCAAAGCAAAGAATTTTTTTAGATGCTTAAAAATAAAATGGTCTTTTTTTTACTGTAAAAAATAAAATAAAACCTAAATACTTATTTTTCAGTGGTATGCATGGTTACTTTATTTTTTGACATATTATGCACTGTAACTTGGTAACATTCATGTAATGTGACAGATATCAGTGTAAATAACATGCCACTGGAAGGATAAGTCAGCACGGGTCTGTTGGGAAAAAAATAATTAATTTACATAATTGAAGATGTTTATTTAGGCCTATTTGTCTGCCACATAAAGGATCAGAGGATTAGGGTCCTGGGCTCAAAATTAAATAGCTTATATAGGAACCAGTGTAAAAAGCACAGTATCTAGCTTACTGAGAGTTCCTTAGGTTAGACCTTCACTGAAAAGGTAACTTGAGTTATCTACGCTTAAGTTAGTCTTACGTGAATGAGAAAGGCCACACTGAAATATCACTCGAACTTCACAGAGCGATTGTACTAACACTACCAGCTGATGAGCTGTGCTAACTTGAGCTGTAGCTTATACCCCAGGGTGGGCCAGCAACTCTATTTAAAAGCACCACTGCATATCAGTTAAGGGTTTGTGTGTGAGTACAAGATTCAATTCAGGGTCAATATTATAATTCAGGTCAACTCTCCCAAGCTCTTAGTGCTGCCTTGTTCATCTGTTGCAAAGTGACATCTTGTTTGTCAACTTTTCTGGAGGCATTGCTCCCTCTCACTCATTGCTATGAGGGGCCACATGTGGCTATAATTTCTGTTTGAGCAGTAACAACATTTACAGAGTTATCATGGTTTGAACATTTTATGCATCACAACTTTAAAGGTTCTGCACACCAGATTGTTATTATGAGTAGAATTAACATTACTGTAGGAAGTATAGGCCTGACAAAAACGGGACCCCATTGTGTTAGGCAGTATAGAAACAGTGAAAAAGTCTTTGCCCCAAAGAGTTTATAATCTAAACAGACAAATGGGAAGGAGACACAGTGGCATAGCAACTTGTCCATGGTATCACAGCAGAGAATAGAAACCAGGTCTTCTGACTCCCAAGTACAGTGCTCTAACTGCTGCTAGACCATACTGTGTCAACTAGCAGTTCAATGAATTGTTAGGTACAGCTGACAATTTTTCTTCTGCCCTTGGTCTTTCCTGTAACCATCTCCTGTCTCAAATGCTTCTTACTAGGATGTAATGCAGTATTCACTGTGTGTGCGTATGCAGTACTAATACACCTGAAAGTACAATTCTCAAAGTATTTTATTCTTTCTAAATTGTTACTCACATCTACTATTTAGCACATAAAATCCCGCTCGTCTGTTCTTATCCTGCTGTCATTCAATCCCACACATATCAACTGACAGATGAAATCCTCACTCACTTCCGTTACACTGGAAAGGGAGTTACTGGCAGTTACTGTGAGAGGAAAGAAACATGAAGAATGAAGTTTTCTAAGGGAAGAGTGAGAATTTCCAATCTAAAACAGACACAGATAGTAAAAACGAGTCCAGGTTAGCAGGTTTGAAAAGGAGTCAGGCTGGCCAAAAACAACAATTCTGGTTCACAAAAAATTCCAGAGTTTTGGAATTTTTGTTTTGTTCTAATGCAGAAGGAAAATGAGACCTTTAGATCATTTTCATAAGAAAAATCCACCCCTGCAGAAAGAGACCCACCCCAAACTGCCCAGTGGTTAGGATCAAGTCTCCTGTGCTGCCAGATTTGGAGTAGGGACTTGAACTTGGATCTCCCACAGCCCACAAGAGTGCCCTAAACACCTGGTTGTTCTGGAGTCTCTTCTCTTCCATCCCCCTCCAAATTCCATCTGGGACCTGAGAAACCAAACACATTTCTTAAAACCAGTATAATTCCATGATGTCCCTAGCCTCTGATGGCGTACCTTGCCTTTGTTTGTCAGAAGCTGGGAATAGGCGACAGGGGATGTATCACTTGATGATTACCTGTTCTATTCATTCCCTCTGGGGCACCTGGCATTGGCCACTGTCGGTAGACAGGATACTGGGCTAGATGGACCTTTGGTCTGATCCAGTATGTTAGTTCTTATGTAAACATTTAGGTTTTGACAAAACAACATTTTACAGTAGAAAAAGGTTTCTTTGATTTTTTTCTCCCACCAGCTCTAGTGAAGGCCCTCCCAATACTGCTGAGGCACTTGCAAAGTGACACAATGCAACTGAGTATAAGGGTAACATATTCAAGAGGGATTTATTGAATGATAACATTTTCAAAAGCAATTTAGGTACTTGCATGTCTAAGTCTTATGGAAATTCACTGGGACAAAGTCACCTTTGAAAATGGGACTTGAGCACTTTTGAAGATTTTACCCCTAGACTTTTTTTTAAAAGGTACATTTTTTGTGTGGGTGCATTGAAACATAATACTTACTGCTTAGTCAAAAATATTTTTGTCCAGATTTTCAACTGGCATAAATTGGCAAAGCTACATTGACCTCAATGGTGACACCAGCTGATAAGCTGGCCAGTGGTTACAGCAGTTCACAGAAACTACGGTTTTATGAAAACCGCAATGCTCTTTGCAGGTCGATGTCTACTGAGATTGATAATAATGAGAATGTTTAGGGTTATTACTGCCTCTAAATAATACATCTGTTACACCTAACAAATGGCTTCACTGTAGGCAAATACCTATTTATTATCATACCTGAAACATAAATTAGACGGTAACTTATTTGCTTGCTCCAAAAAAAGAGCAGCTAAGACGAATAAGATGAATGAGATTTCTGATTTACCTATTTTGTTGAGGGACAGACAGATATATCATCACAATTAATGTGTCTGTTACTAATTAAAAGCAATGTTCACAATGATCATATGTGATGTAATTTTATATTCAGGTGGTTCAATGGGCAGACCAGGGGGGAGGGGAGCAGGATTTCAAATCCAAGAGTTAATTTCACTTTCTCCTTTTCTTCACTCTCCTCTTTGTTTTATGATTTCTACCAGCATCATTACGACTAGCTGTTTCTCATGTGTTTTTACTTATACGCCAATTCAGTTTCTTTTGTACAGCGCTTTTTCATATAAACCCTATCCTAAATGGTTTTACGTAATAATTTAGTTCACTAACCGCAGCAACTATACAGGTTTCAGAGTAACAGCCGTGTTAGTCTGTATTCGTAAAAAGAAAAAAGAAAAAAGAAAAGGAGTACTTGTGGCACCTTAGAGACTAACCAGTTTATTTGAGCATGAGCTTTCGTGAGCTACAGCTCACTTCATCGGATGCTGTAGCTCACGAAAGCTCATGCTCAAATAAACTGGTTAGTCTCTAAGGTGCCACAAGTACTCCTTTTCTTTTTTCTTTTTAGCAACTATACAGTGTGAATGAAAGAAAACAGTGGATTAAAGGCACTTTAGAGTGAATGAATGGCAGACAGCCAATAACAAAAGGAAAAAGCAATTAGACACGGGCTATGGAGAAAAGACATGTTTTAAGATAAGATGCTTCAGACTATATCACCAAAGAAAATAGTACATAATAATGGGGCAGATATTCAGCTCATGTAAATCGTAAATGACTTCACTGGAGCTATGACCATATATACCAGCTCAGGAGCTGCCGCTAAATTAGACTATCCCCCTGTAAAACAAAATCTTCCGTGTAAGTGTGTGCATTCAGAGCTTGATTGTAGGGACTCTGACACCAAGGGCTGTATTAGAACCTAATCAGAACGGAACCTTATTTAGTATTTTCCCTACTTAGTCTTTGGGTTTTTCTTAGATGAGGAGGTCAGAAGCAGAGAAGCTGCAGAAGAAGCAGGGAGAGTACTGACATTCATCAGGACACTTAAGAATGGGATGAAAGGTGTGTGGCCATAAATTAATACCTATGTCCAGTGTTAAGGCCTTGGGGAGACAGGAAGGAAGGGAGGGAAGGTTATCCAGTTCCAGGAAATGTCCCAACAGACTGATTTTTCTGAAGAGTGTGAAGGCAAAAAGATTTCATTTGAGACTGCTGTGACCTAAGGACATCTTGATGGCAACTGACAAAAGGGTACATGAGAATTTCATTGCGGAAGTCCCCTGGGTCTGGTATCTACTCATCCTCCAAAGAATGTCATAATATCTCTAATGAAAGCCCAAGTCATACTGGTCATTATGGGACGTGTATGTGGAAAATATGTGAAGAGTTATGGTATATATACTAAAAAATATGTTCTCTAGGTCTGAGAGTTAAGTCATGGAAAGGTGATCCACATACACTCTTGTCAGGCAGAAGGGCAGGGCGCTTATCTCACTCTGGCTAGTCATATGCAAATTGAGTATTGTATGGTTCACAATGAACGCTCATTTACAGTTTGAGCAAAATGCTAAATCAATAGACTCTGGGGGCTGGAGGAGAAAAACAAAAATGGGTTAGTCCTGTTTAGGACTAAGATAATTTGAAACCATTTCTGGAGTGCAGATGAACACCTAGTTATTCCTTCAATCTGTGAGGACAAGCCACCAGGAGGCTTGATTTTATGAGAAGGGATCTCAGCCAGTGTGCCCTCTAATTTTTTTCCATCCATGTATGGAATGAATTTTTCAGCAGCAATATCAAGGTAATGTGTGGATGTGTGCCACCAGTAGAAACAAAACACTAGATATAATATATATATTTTTAAAGTTACCATAAGTATGGAAGAAGAAGAAATAATATTAAAACAAGGGATAATTAACAAGGTGCACTGCTTAAGATGTTTATTTCGTATGAACGCTAACCCTAACCACTGCCCCAATAAATGCAAAAATGTTTCCTTTTAGGTAGTGCTGGTCTGAAGTGTCTGGATTCTCAAAATACACTCTAATGATGGTGCATCCTCAAATGCTAGGGCTAAAAGTGAAGGGAAACAGCACTTTATACCAACAATTAAAGACATAGTTAATTGTAATGTAAGGGATTTACAGTTTCTAATTTTAACTGATAACAAAAATATAAAAATAAAGACATTTTTACATTTTGATTACTGAGTTTTGAATTGTTTTACTGCAAATTCTACATATTTTCAACATTCAGACCGGCAACTAATGCCAGCCATTTCTCATCATTAAAATATTGAGCAACCTTCTTCCCCTCTTCCCACCCTCCCACAGGCCAATACCATTCACTCGACTATAAAACAGCAACATTTTTATAAATACTTTAGAAGTTTGACATCACTGTATTTTAAACTTTTAGGCAAAATTGTATATACTTTAAACAGAAGCCATGCAAAAGAAATAAGCTAGTTAGAGAATGTTACTTAGAAAGCTTCAATTTTTAAAGCAAAATGGGGGAGAGGCAGGCATCTCTCCTACCCCACCACAGCCCTGGGGCTGGGGGGAGTCCTCTCCCCACTGTAGACCTGCACACCTCAAGCTCCCCCATCACCACCCTCCCACCTCACCCCACTGCCTCCCACCTACCATCTATTCCCCACCTCTGGCTATGCCCTTGTGTGCGCGCCTGCAAAGCTGTAGTAATCAGGTGCATGCCCCTTGATGACCTCCTGTGTGGTCACACAGGTGTGCACCTTAGAGGGAACACAGATCTCAGCCATCTGGTTGAAAATGCTGGGAACAGGACTTGGGGTATCTTGTAGGAGACCGTGGAATACCTTGTGCTTTACAATTAGACTCCAGAAAGCATGTTATGATTTTGTTTTATATGTAACCATTAGTTGCTAATAGTCTTACTTTCCATCACTTGAATCTCTGTTCTTTGGTAATAAACTTATTCCTGTTTTCATTATATCTATCTATACATCTGAGTACTGTGTGTTATGTAGAGTGGGGATCCTGAGTTGAACCTTGCAAGTTGGGCTGTGCTATTCACTTTTTGGAGTAGTGAATCTGAGTTCTATGAGTGTTCAGAGAACAGTGGCTGGGAGCACCAGAGCGATGCTCGGAGTACTTGGGGGTTGGTGTGCGCCCATCGCTAACCTGTACAGAGATAGCAAGGCTTATGGACGCCTGGAAGATAGTGCTTACATTGCCCGAGGCTGGTGGTTTCACAGAGCTGATCCACATTTCAATTTTGTCCAGATGAATCACTTTGATTTTGACTATTTAACACTTCTGATTATTTTTAAAGTAAAATAAAAGGATATTTTGAATTAAAGAGACATTTCAAACCAAAAATCAAAACACTTAATTTCAACATATTCAAACAGAATGTATTGCTGTTTTTTGCAATTGTTTGTTTTGAAAACAATTTGGCAAAACCAACACAAATTGGCAAAATGTTTCAGTCACTCAATCTGCATTTTCCACTGAGAAAAGTTTCAGCCTCGCTCTGCTCACCACCCTTGTCCATCCCCAGATTTCCTTCCCATTTTTAGTATTGTTTTGCAGTGAAAGATATCTGGATGCTGACACTCTCGTCATATCACTAATTACAGTCACATGAAAGGGGCAGGTGGTATGGAGCAGGCTTCTCTACATGGCTTTGCCAATTAATCTCTATCCTGACTCATAAACCCCCTGATTCCTGGGCCTCTGTTGGGCAGAAAGTCCACTCTGTTAAACTGTGTGTGGATTATTGCAGGGTAGCCCAAAATCCACTGTATCACCAAACTCCTTTTTAGTTGTGAACTTCAAATTGTGTTCTCTTGTAATGTCAAGAAATAGTAGTTTTAGTCTAAAAATGATGCAAAATTATGGAAGTCACAATAACACAGTTACCATCTTTCCTTGACAAGCAGGCGTGTCACAGGATGGGCTGGCCATTTAAGGACACTTAGATCCAGTCCCACCTGTGCCTCATTTTCTGCTTCCTGGGTAATGGGTTTGGGCCAGTGGTTGAGTCAGGTGATCAGGCCTTCCATGATGATAACCCGTAAGTAGAGCAAAGAGACGTGCAAAGCAGTTACTGTAACAGATGTTGCTCTAGGGGGGAAAAATAGGTGGTGTCTCCAGAGAGAGCGAGGGTCCGGAATGGGGCAAGCGGAGCTCTCCTTTACAGGAAAATGGGGGAGCCAAGAAGAAACTGAGGCTTAGAGTTCTGAAATCAAAGGGATAAGGAGGCCCTGTGGAAGGGTATCTCTAGAAAGAAATAGCTTGGACAGGATAAAGATGATAGGCACTGAAAGGAGATGATGTTCATCCTTGCTTTTGGGACCAGCCTGGAACTTCTGGTGGCAGTGGGATGAAGTCTGCCCTCTACCGCCCTGCACCAACAGGACAAATGAATTGCTGAACCCAGGAGGGAAGTAGTGAATGGATGGAGCCAGAAAGAGTCTTCAGAGGAACTATAGTGAGGGGGAAAACATTCTGTGGCCCTGTGAGGGTGCATCTTCAACAAACAGGGGAAGACGCAGCATGAGGTTGCTGGACGTCTGTTTTGTTTTGTTGGACTTTGTTTACCCCTCAGAATGGGGGATGGACTTTATGATTTGACTGGAGAGTTAAAATGGGGAAAATGAAGCAACAGCAGGATTCAGTGCCGGACTAGGTAAGCCCCTGTAACAATGCTCATTTTCACACACTACTGTCTCCCAGGCTTTTGCTGGGAAAATGGCCCACTTTAAAAAAAAAAAAAAGAGTTCAATTTTGATTAAAGAAATTCACATATCTTGGCAATCATTTCTATGAAAATGGCCCATTTTCAAGTTTATGACAACCATATGTAAAGCCTTAATTATGCAGGAAGATTAAAATTATGTGAAATTCATTCTTCTAATGCAAATAACTTTCTTTAACCTCAGTTTCATTTTTTTTCCTTGATGTAATTTTCAGCAAAAAAAGGGGAGGACACCAAATCTGTGCAGAGGACTGGTGAATTTGAGAGTGAAATAAATGACATCCCTCAGAATTAGGGCTGTTGGAAAGACACAAGTGTTATCAGCTCTGGAGAGAGAAGGCAACCCAAAAAATTCCAGGATTTTGTCTTCTTTCCTGGCCTCCAGAGCTCTTTGATTTTCTTAACCTTCCTTGCCTCCTCTCACATATACATTCTACTAAATCCTACTTAAACTTTCCCAACTCTCCAAGTTTTCCACATACTCTAAACTTTGGTTTATATCATAATGGAAATACTGCCAGACCACTCAACTCCAGCGGCTCAAATTTTGATTAGGATAGACATGGAATTTAAGGGTGGATAACTGCCTTTGATGCAGTTTCATCAATCGGGGAGATATCAACTGCAATCTCCCCTTGCAGGTATACTCTTCTTAAGAAAAATATATTGAGTTTTTCCACCACATAGACATAGTAACTAGTAAATCAGTCAGTGATTCCTTCTGTCTGCATGGATACTTTATAACCATTAAAACACATATTGTGAACAACAACACGTGCCAAAATAAAATAAATATCCTTAAATCAAACCCTAATAAGTTCTCAAGTAGCATTTTTCTTACTTTGCCTATCTGTAAATTTTGATGATCTATGGGATATTTTTGTTGGTTTGTGCGCGTACAATGAAATCACCTACATTTACCAATACAAATCTAACCCTTCTACGCCTTCATAGTAAAGGACAACATGTAATACAAAAATTGTTGCTGGCACAGACTCTCTGCTTCTCTTAGTTTTTCCACTGTTTCATTTCTTGGAAAAGTTGAACTATTAGATTTATATGCCCTCATTCAGCAAAGCACTTAAAGCACATGCTTTAGTCCCATTGCCTTCATAGTTAAGCAATGCTTCACATAAATTTAAATGCTTTGCCAAATAGGATAGACATAACCATGTGCTTAAATATTTTGTTGAATCAAGGCAATAAGCACTACATGCATTTGCTACACCCTTGTCTTTCTGAACGATGTATTCTGTGTATGAGTAATTGATAGAGAGTAGATTTGTATAAAACAAATTAAGAGCCAGTTTTTCATACATTTGAGGTGCACCCATTTGTGTATGAAATTCAAGATGAATCTGTGCATGAAATTACAAGCTTGTAATGACTGAATATAAATCACCATAATTCCATGTTTCAGTTAACATGATACATCAATTACATGACATTAAAAAGGGGGCCAAAATAACAGTTAACATTCTTACTATACATTTATTTATGATCAAGTGCAATATCAAAGATGTGTAAAAATTATGCTTCATGCCAACAATATTGAAACGATGGTTTGCAGGACTTTCACTTGCACTATATTGTGATTTTTTACATGTGAATATTGGCATTCCATAAATGTACAAACCTTGCAACGGTGATGGAATATTTATATAAAATTACCTTCAATGAAAATGCCTCTACATTTTAATTGTCATGTTCTTGTTTGCATAAAGGTTATATTAATCAGCAGAACAGCTTAATGAAATTTTTTGTGTTTGGGGCAATGAATGAGGACATGAAGGCACTGAGGTTTTAAACAACTTTCCCAAAGTCCCCCAGCAATGCGATGGGAGAACTATAAACAGAACTCAGGAGTCCCAACTCCCAGGACTACTACTCTAACCATTAGACAGCTTTCTTGTACTACGTCATGACAACATACCCAGTCCTTCAAAGTAACGATGAAAGAGAAAAGAGGATTCTGGACATCTGACCCTTATTTCTAAGGCACAGAACCAGTTTTAGCTGAGTGAGGAATTGTTCTGCTTATTTCAGGAGGAATCAGATGCTTTAATATAAAACAAATATTTTGTTAGAAAAAAGGGTTTTTTAAAATTTTATTTATATCAACGTGTAAGACAGTTTCTACTGTTAGTCAACTACATGCTATGAAGTAGCTGGTAACCACCTTAGTTTTTTCTGTACTGTAAAGGAAGAATAATTTAACAGGGGCATTTCTCTGTCATGAAAAATAAACTCATTTAGAACAACTCTTCACTTCAGTTCCTCAGGCTAACTCTTCTTTTTGTTTTCCTTGGGCCAGATTTTCTAAAGCTATTTCAGCCCCCCAACCCCCATTGGAGAATTTTGCCAGTATGTTTTATTTTATTATTTAACATTGTTGTAACGAGCTGCCAGAAAGATTCCACCGGAAGCAGCCAGTGCCATACGCTGGCAATGTTTCTAAAGTGTCCTATTCTATCACAGCCACATTATGCTGTTACAAACTGGTTCTACATTTTTATTTCCCTAACATTTCTGTTTACCAAGCACCACGAATATAAATATAGGGCCAGATTCTATGCTATGGTTTTCAAAAAGCACAACACTGATGGTGCAGCATATTGGCGCAGCCACTTTTGGACCTTGCTAGTTCTGGATTGCTGTTGGGCCCAGTACAGCGGACACAAGTTAGAGCATCCTGAAGGTGCAGAGCTGGATTGTTTTGCACTCTAGCCATCACCACCACTATTGTCTAATTTAGACCAGCATTCATCTACCTACGCACTATGCAGCATGGCAACTCAGAGCTGACTATGTTGGTCTTACAACAACCCAATACTGGGCAAATTCCCAGAGGTGGCATTATGTCCTCTTTAAGTCTTCAGAATATCATGAAGGAGCCATAGCCTCCTTTCTAATCAGACTACTCCTTTCAGAGTTATCTCATGATAGGTCTAGTGTTCGTGGCATCACAGTAATGCTTCTAAGATGAACATTTACATTTCATCAGCATTTACAAAAGGAGAGAGATCACTTGATCATTACCTGTTAGGTTCACTCCCTCTGGGACACCTGGCACTGGCCACTGTTGGCAGACAGGATACTGGGCTGGATGGACCTTTGGTCTGACCCAGTATGGCCATTCTTATGTTCTTAACTCTGGGGACTTTATTTCAGAGAAACATAAGGAAGATTAAGTACCCCCAACGTTTCAGAGGTTCAGTTTAGATTCTCATCTGACATTCTTAGTCTCACAGCCCCTTTCTAAGTTCAAAAAATTATGTCTTTTTCACAGTTTTTCTGCTTCAATTTAGAACCAGGATGTCAAGAAGCAAAGGAAAAAAATATACAAACAAAAGTTAACTAAACCAAACTTTTCTGATCAAAATAAGCTCAAAGTTCTGTGGTTCAAGTTTATTGATCCATAACTGGGGCATCATTAAATGAATTAAGACAAATGTTCTGATTAGCAAGGAAAACGCTTCTATTAGCACAATAATGTTATCATGCTTAAGGTTGTTAGGAAACAGAGATAAAATACAGTACCTGAATGTTCTCTGGTGGTTGGGAAAATATATGTTTAGAGCTTGCTGGAGTGTGAGAATGGTTCTTTTAATTCCTACGTGGAATATACATGTATTACCAATTTCTTGCCTTAGCAGAAACCAGCAGGATAATGGCATTTCTAGTTCTAAATGAAAAATCATAGATCAATTCACAAATTAAACAATGCTTAGTGCCCATACCCTAAAACTAACTACCTCTAATTCTTTCAATATTCAACCTAAACCAAACCACTCAAAATTTAATAAGTGAAATATTTGTATTTTCCTAAGAGACCTACATTTCGATACCAAACAAGACTGTATAAAAAAAGAGCATAAATCCAGCAGTTTATTCACAATCTTCAGGATGGACAGTTCCTGAATTAAACATCCAAAAGCTCCCCTCCTATTGTAAAGTCGTTGGTCAGAAGGGATCTTAGCTAATTTTACGTGATTTTATCACCATCTTTTCTATAGTTCAAGGTTTTAACTCATTATCTTCAGGACTGGGACTTTTAATAAAGTACAATCTGAAACATAACTAGAATAACCAATATAGAATAACCAAAATCAGAGCAATACCACTGTACAATGTTACACTGTATTTGCTCTGATTTCCCCAGTGAATCTCATTTCAGTGTTCAGAGATTTTAAATTAGAGTACTGGTGATTATTCCAATGTACAACAATAATTAGCAGGGGGACTCTACAGATGGCATACACCAAATTAGACGCATGAGATGTCACGTTTCACATTAGTAGTAGACATTTTGTTCCCCTTATTGTTCATCACAGACTATTTACAGGGAAATCAGGCTCTTTGATTCTTAATAGTTCATCTTCCACAGCTGCTTATTCCTCACTTGAAGCCATAATCCTGTTTTTCAGTCCTATAAAATGCATAGTCTGACTGGATGCCTTAAGTAGTCTTTTCTAGACTTCAATATTGAGGATCCCATTGAGACTATTATTTCTCAGATATATCCACAAAAAAACCTGTGAATACAGCATGGCCATGGGATGGAAACTGGTCATTGGTCACCCCACTCTAATTATGATACACATATTCTTCCCTGGCCTCTTCAACAGCGGTCCTGGGCTTGTCTACACTTGTAGAGCTGCTCTCCCATCGGTGTAGGTACTCCACCTCCATGAGAGACCATAGCTATGTCTACAGGAAAAGCCTTCCCATTAACATAGCACTGTCCACACTGGAAGTTAGATCGGTCACTCAAGGATTTTCCGCACATCCCTGAGTGATGTAGCTATATGGACATAAGTTTGCAGTGTGGACCAGGGATGAGTGGCTGCGGGTTTTAAAATGTAGTGTGGACATACCCTGAGGTGCTTCCCATATGGGATCAAACTTTCCACGGGTGTCTTCATCGGCATCAGTACCTGATGCATAAGATGATGGTGAGAAAAGCTATGTTTTTAAAAATGACCTCTCTGCACATGAAGCGGGGGGCTGTGTTGGGCTTGGCAGAGGATGTGTTGTCCTTTTAAGGGAGGCCACAGAGCCAGTAAATTACCTACAACATGCAGTCAGCACCATTCCAAGTACATATTCCAGTACATTGGAATAATCCTCCCACAGGTTACCGGAAGAGGAGAAAACTATTTATGCCCAGCTAGGTATGCGGGGAGGCAGCCACGCTAATTGCTGGTGCCTTCTTGTGACAGATGCTTATTGCTCTGTAAGGAAGGGATACAGTGATCAGAAAAAATGGATTGGGAAAAGAGGTATTCTTTAAAGGGGCAGAAATGTGGAGGGGGAGAGTGTTCGGGGCTCCTAAGATTGGTTCAGCAAGGAGCCAACCCACACTTCCTTTACCACCCCCCTTTACCCTCATTCAAAGGGAGGGATGGTGAGGTCCAAGCTATGGGCTGGCCAGGGACCAGGATGGGTGTGGGTTGAGTCTCTACAGGCATATACATTCGCTTGCTGACAGGTATATGTAAACGATTATGGAATGACCTGCATTGCAAAATTTTATCTGCCAGGTACTCCCAGACATTTAGGAATACATTTGCATCCAAATTAAACCACATCCAGTGTCTCCCGTCCTTCTTCCAGCGGAGCCGGACAAAGTGTGTTAATGTACACATCTTAATTAAAAGTGTCAAATGCCACTTAGCACTTACTATAGACAAAAACAGGTTAGATCCTCAAATGAAGTCTTGTGTACATTAAAAAGTTTTATCAAACCCATTTTTAAGTCCTCTTATACTCTTATTTCAGTTTAAGATGCTCTGTTTCTAAACGTAGGTAGGGTTAAATCTGTACAACTTGCTTGTACAGAAAAACCCTGTTTTATGACCTCTTTCCATCACCCAGATGGCACAAAGAAGCAGTAATCTGACTACAAACAGTCAGCATAGAATGCTCCTGTTGGAGGGGAACTTCCACCAGGCATAGCCATGCCACTGCTGTGTCCTGTACCCGCTGCCCCTTCCCCCCCACCTGCTTAGGGTTAGAGCATGCTGAGGAAATGATTTGTCATCAGGGGCATTGCTAGAGCCTACTCCCACTGCCATATTGTCCATTGAAGGACTATGCTAATGGCATAATTTAGAGCAGCCTGGCGGCTGTTCTAAGTATCGCTGGGGTTAGGAGTGGCATAGACTGTCCCTGAGGAACAGGGAGCAGTAATCAGCTTCTTGAAACTCCCCACTTTCCTGAGCCCAGAGAAGATCTAACACAGGAGAAAATCTGGCCCAGGCATGTTTAAAAACCTATTACATGGTCACAGTTAAACACCAGGTGTTAAACACCAGCAAATATGCTTTTTAAACATGACTGACTTTGTCTAAGTAATGTTTAACAACATTCATTCACACATTTTCCTAACACAACTCATTTTTCCATACAGACAAATCCAAAGTGAGCTACAAGAGGCTGGTTCATCAGACTTTGTTCACTGCAGCTCTAATAAACTGGTAACCATAATAAACAGCATTATAAGCTCCTTCTTTATGTTCTGTGTTTGTACAGCACCTAGCACAATGGATTCCTGGACCGTGGCTAAGGATTCTAGGCTTTACAGTAATACAAACAATCATGACTTCTGTATTAATATATATAATAGTCAGTATTGTATTTGCATTTAATACCACTGCTCTTGCCTCTTAAATGCCATTTAAATATCTAGACATACCCTACAAATGTAAGACGCTAGTAGGAAAAGGAAAAATACTTCAGCTCTTTACTGAAATAATCTAAATTAATTATGTGACAGATAAATCTATCTGGGTATATCACTGATTAAACCTCAGAAAGTTTTCTTTTTTCCAAAAAAATCAAATAAATGACTATTTAATATTTTCACAATTGTTTTATTAACCTCTACATTAAATGATTTTCATGATATACTTATTGTAAATTAATTTATTAGCTAAGAACCAGCTCCTAACTCGTTCCACACACTTTTTGGTAATGAATAGACTCAGATACATCATCCTGATTTTCCCATTAGGTTGGTCTTTTAGTTTTCATCTAATTTTCCCTGCAGGTTAACTGTGGGGGAACGTGACCATCCAAGATTATACATTTGGGAGTTGCTAAACTTAGATTCGTACTGAGAAATCTTCGTGATTCTATTTTCTTTACTTCTGTGTACTAAGATATGGGCCTTCTTTATGGTGTTCTGTTTGTTTGGACTCTGCAGTAACCTGATAAGAAATATTAATTTGTGAATTTAAACAAGACAATTTATGCACGCTGCCATTCCCCTCACCCTGTGATGCTTCAATATGCTGCATTTATCAATTGGGGAAACTTTACATTGTTCACTAATTGGATTTTTACTTAGGATGAAATTCACCTTGGCACAGAAGACCAGCAAAAATTCACGATGTCAAACTACATTCTAAAAGAGACTTAAATGTTGCATAGGCCTTGTTTTGGCTCTCTGCACAGAGGCAAATTTCACTCTCAACCATTCAAATGAGAGCAGGTTGCCAGAGGAAAAAAAATTGTGCTGAATGAAATTTCTCAAGTCCCTTACAAAAGGGGCCTACTTACTTGATCACTCTCCAGTGATTTTTTAAACTTGATGCTTGCTGACTGGCGACACCGAGGGAGGGATCCCTTCACTCCACTAACCTGGAGGCTACGGTATGTCATTTCCTGCTGGTTCCAGTCATGTATCCGACTTTACCTGGACTATACCTCTGCACATTTCTCTAAAACGTCCACCACTGAATGCCTCATCAAGGCTTTGAAAGCCCAAACTACTCCACTGGACAGATCAAACCCTACTGCTGTCCTTTTTTCTATTTAGATTTAGCAACCACAGAATTGAAGTGGGCATCCCAGAGGGCTGGTACTTTTGTTTTCTTCAATACCAGTATAAGTTTCAGTTCAGGGCCCAATTCTGCTCCTATTAGGCCAAATTTAAAGGAGATTAATTAGATCGAGAGGCAGCCCAAGTCAATGTAACTAACGCCTTCTCTTGCCCCTTCATGTGTTGTATATTACACCACCTTAGACTTTCCCAGATGCCCTGGCCTATTTAGATTCACACCAAATTACCAATGTCTGATTTACATATACCACTGAATTTGGCCTACAGAGTCTAAGACAGCCTAACCTGGCATAACTCTGACACTGATAGGTGCCAGAAGAACAGATTATAGAAAGAAAAGCAGCCGGCAGAAGGGTGTAAAAGTAGATCATAGGTAAATTTTTCAAAACGCTTAGGAATTTACATTCAATTTTCAACGGAGACTTGGATACTTAGGAGCTTAAGTCTCATTGAAAGTCAGTAGGACTGAAGAGCTGAAGTGTCTAAGTCATTTTTGAAAATATTACTCCAAATCTTTATTTCATTTACACCTTATTTCATCTTCTCAATGTGTAATTTACACTAATTTAGAGTCCCTTATACATTGGTGAGTGTGTGCATAAAGAAGTCTTCTTAAGTGTAAGGGAATCAAACTGAATCTTAAAAATGTTTAACTGAATCAAATTTACACCATCTCCCTTCCACATCACATTTTGAATTTGGCTTATTCACTTCAATAAGAACAGCACTGAGCCCTTACTCTTTACTGCATGGGGGTATTTTAATTCTTGTCCTGAGATTCTGTGACAAATTAGTGACATATATCGATGTAATCACCAGATCAACCTTTTCTCTTAAGGAAAATAGAGGAAGGAAGAGTAAGATGAACTTTTCATCAAGTATTGATAGTCTGTAGGACAGTGGTTTTCAACCAGGGGCACACATACCTCCAGGGGTACACAGAAGTCTTCCAGTAGATCAACTTATCTAGATATTTGCCAAGTTTTACAACAGGCTACATAAAAAGCACTAGCAAAGTCAGTACAAACTAAAATTTCATCCAGACAATGACTTGTTTATACTGCTCTACATACTATACACTGGAAGTAAGAACAATATTTATATTCCAATCTATTTATTTTATAATGACATGGTAAAAATGAGAAAGTAAGCAATTTTTCAATAATAGTGCCCTGTGACACTTCTGTAGTTTTATGTCTGATTTTGTAAGCAAGTTGTTTTTAAGGGAAGTGAAACTTAACTAGGGGATACGCAAGCCAAATCAGACTCCTGAAAGGTGTACAGTAGTCTGGAAATGTTGAAAGCCACTGCTGTCGGAGAATACATGTAGTTGATTTTTTCACGTGTATATCTCAGAAACCCAAATCATCAGACTCAAATTTGAACATTTGGCAGAAAGGATGGCTTTTACATACCTATATTTAGGAAACACTAAAGCTATTGACTTAAAAGGACAGATTCAGTATTTACCATAAATGCCTAGAAATATGCCAAGAATCATGAAACTCACTAGCCTCAGTTTTAGCAGGGAGTAAATTGAAGGAATTTCTCCTCCTTCTCCCTCCCACCCCCCGCCTAAAAAAAAGATAGCACTGAGGGTCCCCAAGATGTAGCTTTGTGTCAAACACAGATCACCTTCCACACTTGCATAAATCTATAAAATGTCACAAATTTCAGGAATCTAATGTATCTCTTATACTTGAGATTAAAATTTAGATTTTTTTGACTATTAATGTGATTTGGAATAAAAAAGCAATTATATCATATTTAATGCCAGAAATTTCTGCATTAGATTCAGCAGAGTTGTCATATGATACATCCCTCTAAAGCTGGCAGAACTACAGTTAGAAATTTACAGTTTAGTTGAAGATCTATATTAGATATAAGAGGTATTATAGCTTTGTTCAGTGCTCTAGGCCAGACTATTCAGTTTGCAGAGCTGGCAGTAGAATCGGGAGCTCTGCTAGACAGGTGCCTCCTTGTGCAAGTCTCATTGGTTACTGGGCTTCTCCCTGTTAATCCCGGTCTACTGTCCCCATTGTTCCTGGCTAACCAATCACAACCCTCCTTTCCCATTTCAGTCAGAAAAGGAGGAGAGAAGCTTAACTGACAGATGGAAGATTAAGCTACTTGCCAACGGAGGAAATAAAGGCTCCTGATGAGCCCTTGGTACGTTACAAATATAGAGCGCCCTTTCTCAACTGCCGCACAATATTTAAGTTCTACAGGGACTGATGTAAAGAATCCTAAATCCTTTGTGCAATGTACAGGTTGGAGCCAGCTGCTGTATATTGCTCAGTCGAGCAGCCTTGTTCAGGCAAAAGTTCAATCTGAACAAATGTTTTGCCTAAGTAAAGGTTTAAACAAGTTTTATGATCCCAATCCTTAACGGACAGACACCCATTGACTTCAATGGATTTTGGACCAGGCACACAGCAGATATATCATTTTGGGATATTTCTTAATGAAATGCACTATATAAGTGTCAGGTGGTTTTGTGTACATGGTATGATCTCCACTCCATCTAAAATTTTGCCAGTTTAAACTATTCTCTGTATTGAAGGTAGGTATTTTTATCTGTGTTTGACATCCAACAAAACCAACAGCCTTCAAGCCTAAATCTAATGCCACTTCCCTGCCCTTACCTAAAACCCATAACATACAGAAGAAGATTCAATGGTTAGTTTAAAATTAAACGGTTCATCTCAGTTATACCATACCGGTTACTTAGATGTTGCAGAATCAGATTACAGAATTATAGCCATAACTCCCATAGTTAGGTTTGTTTTACAGACTCTCAATGATTGTGAAAGGTCAGACAGTGATGGTAACAATGGCTACTTTAGAAAACCTTCCTCTGTTTTAATGGTCTGAAATGTTCACAGTGTGATAGAAGAGCTTTCATTCTTATTGAACCTCGTTCATAAGATTCTCAATAAAATTATGTGGAAAAAAATGAATACCAAGCAGATCAGTAATCTCATTATCAGAACTTTTCATTAAGGGTGTATTTTTACAATTGATACTTTCTCACAGGTATCCTAAATTCAGATATCTACATGGATAGAGACATTCATTGTTTGTATACCATTGTCTAATTTAGATTTTAAAAAAATGGCTTCATACCACAATGGAGACAAAGGCTGAAATCTAGGTTGGTGGGGGAGGGTCATTACAATGTAAACCATGTACAATAATTACTGAAAACTTGAAATGTTCATTGTCAAGTAGTTTCTGTACAAATTATTAGGAGATTCACTCCATTAAAAAAAGAAGGTAGGCAACCAGTGCATAAACTGTCCAGTAAGAATTCGGGGCTCAGAGCACTGAACACATTAGGTGCTTGGTTCATAATGGTTTTATTCTGTAGCCTTTAGGTGCCCCAAATGCTATTGAAAACTCAAGGCCAAGATTATCAATTTAGATCATAGGAAGTTTGTTGGTGCTCAGCATTTATAAGAATCTGGACAGTTACTTAAGCTTGTAAATATGGGTTTAGGACTTTCACTTTTGAAACTAGGCCAATGTGCCAAACATATAAAGTTGTCTGTGTCCACTAAGTGTTCACTTGTACGGCTTCTCAAGTTTCTTTTTTCACTCTTCCATTCAATTACCAACAAGACATGCATGTGATCATTCACCTTAAATATCTTAACTCTGACCATTTCACTTTAGAGGTCCTTTAATGTGGTTGCCGAATGGTTCACATAGAAGGTATAATACAGTGTGCTAATGCCACAAATACACAGCGTTGCAAATACTACAATAACTGTCACATTTTTCATGGTAACCACTACGTGCTTAAGTTGTGGTTTCACTTCGAAAACTGAAATTGTTTCCATGTGGGTTAAAGTCCTGTATATAGGTTTCCGTATAAACACCTAAACTACATTATCTAATTAACGCTTCCCTCCAGCCACTAATAGATATCATTAACCGAGATTTGGATAGATGAGATAAACTTCCTGACTCGTAGTGGGGAGGAAAGTCAATAGCATTAAAAATAAATATCTTTCTCTGTCTTATTTACATACTGAACACATTATTGATCAAAGTCCCAAAGGGTTACTCAACAAAACCACACTATTTATTTTTCTAAGCACAAGGAAAGCTAACAAATTCTCTTGTATCCCTAGCATAGAAACTGACACTGCCTGATTTAGGTCCTGATCAATTTCAGTGGGAGTTGAGGATGCTTAGGACCTCATAGGATCAGTCCCTTACCTTACTCTAATCAGTTCAAAGACTGTTTCCAGAAAACTCAGGATACATAAACATGTCACACCATAAAAATCTATTTACCCCACTTCTCTAGCTATAGCAGAAAATGTCATGCTTCTAGATCTGGCATTAGATAATGACATATCTCAAACAAGAAGGACCTGGAGAAAAATGGCCAGATGAGACAAAAAAAATCTAATATTCATTATTTTTGTAAACATTTAATTGATGCATATGGAGTCAATCAGCACATGAGAGAAATAAACACAGATCGCAAGAATGGCTTGATATTGGAATCCTCCTGACTGGTCAGTTACTTGGCAAGAATAATTTCATAGCAACTGTCCAACTTAAAAAAACAACCACAAATCTCAAAACAATCCAGATTGTTTCTTGCTCCAGCGTACGCGTGCCAGGAATTGCCCAGCCTGGAAAGAAGCATTTGCTGTACCCTCCTAAATGTGGGAGCAGTGATTGCACTGCCCAGGAATTGATATCAAAACTAAAAATCAAAATAATAAAAATATAGAAATTAACACCTCTGATTGAAGACTGAATCATATCAAGGAGCAATTTAGCAATTCTATGAAATATCTTATGAAGTGAACAATTACAAACATTTGATACAGTATGCTCGTTCTTGATAAGTATGCAGGACTAAAGTTTACAACACACCAAACAACGTGTACTTAATTACTGATCTTGATAACTGACATCAAGCCAAAGTAACATACTTCTTCACTGTTTTCTATTTTCTACTATACATGTATTTGATTGATTGAATACTTAAAAAAAAATCCACTGAATAAGGCATTCAATGAACATTGCTACTACCCGTCCAAAAATAGAGGAACATTATTCACCTAGCCATACAGCTATTTTAATACTGCAAAAACAATTATTTCTCAAATAAATTTGATGAAACCAGAAGTTACAGTATAATATATTCAACAAATAGAATTCAACCAGCTTTCTTGTGTGTCTGAATATTTATCAATACAACAATATAGAGAGTGTATGCTTTTTATTATTAATATGAGCACTGAGAATCCAACTTTTCTCTCCACAGATCAGGTTGCTTAATATCAGGAGATTAGTTAATTTATATATATTGCGTTGTAGCTTTACTCTACAAACCACAGAACTGAAATGGCAATTTTCAACAACTTATAACTCAGCCAAATCTGAACCGATTTTCACAAACACATCAAAAAATATGTCCCTGACTCAGGATTTACCTCCTGCCAAATGTCAAAGTCCTGCTGGAAACCATGGAGATGCTAGAGCTCTTTAAAAAAAAAAAGTTACAAAAATGTGTTATAGTGGAATAGGTGACGCAACCTGAATATTGGGGATGCTGCCCTTCTCTCTTCCGCCATTATAATACCACTTGCCCTTTAACTGATCTGTCTGAAAATTTACGATAAAAAATCACTTTTAAAAAATCATCTTGGTTATGGGTCACTAAAAGTCTCACTAACAGTATAGATAGGAGAACTGGGTGCTGCATTCCTCTCAATGAAAATTTTAGCATAGCAAGGTGGAATCAGTCTGACATGACCTGAGCCTGATGGTAGTTATGGGGCAGCGTGAGGGCAGCCAGCATCAGCAGCTTTCACGAGCAAGCTCAATCCGTGTGAGCCAGCTCGATACAAGCCAAGCAACAAATCTGGGGAGGACACATAACCCCCCACGTCCACCCCCACGCGTCACCTCTGGAATCAGTGAACTAGCCTGGAGTATTGTCCTACTGTCCTGGGGATACAGGCTCAAAAAGAAAACCTCTCCTCTAGAGTTATGTGCTAATGTAAAGGGAAAGTATGAGTTGCATTTAGCTGAGATTCATCTAGAAGAGAGTGCTGAAACTAAAAGAGGATTTTTCTTGAGAATGATTTAGACTAGGGCATTGTCCTCTTCTCAGTCCAGAAGTAAGGTGACAGAGTTTGCTTTTAATTAATGTGAATAAAACCAGTGAAGAGAGGTTAAATCCCTGTAAAAGCAATTTGGCAAAAGGGCCTGTGGTTACAGCTCAGAGAAGAAAAAAAGATTTTTTTTTTATTTTCCTACTTAAGTTTTTGCAGTTAATATCTTGGCACAGCTCATATTTAAATTTTTATAGACAGGAAATGTGCATTCATAGATAGTTTTAGGGCCCGACTACATAAGCATTATGATGGAGTTAGAAAACTGTGCTGTAAAACCATGTTCCCCTGACTGTATTTTACCTTTCCTTGGTCTTGCTTGTATGGACAGGACCAGCTGTCACTATGTTTTTATCATGTTATTGAATCCTGTTACAGCTCTGTAAAGGCAAGGACTGTCACATAATTCAGTAAAAACATAGACTGGTCCCAGCTACACAACCAATAGCCAAATTGTAACAATACAAGCAAGGACAATTGTGCTATACTGCATAACTGTATAGATTGTACAATTATCTGACATGGTTAAAATGCCTATACAGTTGGTCCCTTAAATTACCAGTATGAGCCAAAGACAATATCTGAGTGTTTTCCAGAGACCAGAACTGTGAACAGATGCCTTCAAAGAAATCAGATATCCAGTAGGGAATTTGGGGGAAAAAACAGTTCCATAAGAGTCACATATTCATACTACAGGACAGAGTGGCCCCTGCTAAAACCTCTTTGTAGTACTCCAGCACAGCAAAGGGGGTTTAAAGCAGCCCTAGGCAGCTGAACCCCCAGCTCTTACCAGGATAAGGTATGGGAATAGAAAGACAGCAGAATGCCACCTTTGCACCCCACCCCAGGCATGGCAAGCACTACTCATGCGCTCATGACTGAGCCCAATCAACAGGGTCAGGATTTCACTGAAATTCTGACCTGACTGACGCCAAATGCATTGTGCCATTGACTTCAATAGGACCAGGATTTCACACAGAGTAACTGTAATCTAAGATCAGTGCTTCTCAAGTTACCTGATGTGGGGGATCGGCATTTTTTTTCCCCAATGTGTGCGCAGACCAGCAGCCGATGGCTCCGGTACCGGTACCAGTCTGCGGACCACCCCTTTAAGTAAGATCGCAGGCCCTGGTTCTTATGGGAGACTTCAATCACCCTGATATCTGCTGGGAGAGCAATACAGCAGTGCACAGACAATCCAGGAAGTTTTTGGAAAGTGTAGGGGACAATTTCCTGGTGCAAGTGCTGGAGGAACCAACTAGGGGCAGAGCTCTTCTTGACCTGCTGCTCACAAACCGGGAAGAATTAGTAGGGGAAGCAAAAGTGGATGGGAACTGGGAGGCAGTGACCATGAGATAGTCGGTTCAGGATCCTGACACAGGGAAGAAAGGAGAGCAGCAGAATACGGACCCTGGACTTCAGAAAAGCAGACTTTGACAACCTCAGGGAACTGACGGGCAGGATCCCCTGGGAGAATAACATGAGGGGGAAAGGAGTCCAGGAGAGCTGGCTGTATTTTAAAGAATCCTTATTGAGGTCACAGGGACAAACCATCCCGATGTGTAGAAAGAATAGTAAATATGGCAGGTGACCAGCTTGGCTTAACAGTGAAATCCTTGCTGATCTTAAACACAAAACAGAAGCTTACAAGAAGTGGAAGATTGGACAAATGACCAGGGAAGAGTATAAAAGTATTGCTCGGGGATGCAGGAGTGAAATCAGGAAGGCCAAATCACACCTGGAGTTGCAGCTAGCAAGAGATGTTAAGAGTAACAAGAAGGGTTTCTTCAGGCATGTTAGCAACAAGAAAAAAGTCAAGGAAAGTGTGGGCCCCTTACTGAATGAGGGAGGCAACCTAGTGACAGAGGATGTGGAAAAAGCTAATGTACTCAATGCTTTTTTTGCCTCTGTCTTCATGAACAAGGTCAGCTCCTAGACTGCTGCACTGGGCAGCACAGCATGGGGAGAAGGTGACCAGCCCTCTGGGGAGAAAGAAGTGGTTCGGGACAATTTAGAAAAGCTGGACGAGCACAAGTCCATGGGGGGGCTGGATACGCTGTATCCGAGAGTGCTAAAGGAGTTGGCGGACGTGATTGCAGAGCCATTGGCCATTATCTTTGAAAACTCATGGCGATCGGGGGAAGTCCCGGACAACTGGAAAAAGGCTAATGTAGTGCCCATCTTTAAAAAAGGGAAGGAGGAGGATCCTGGGAACTACAGGCCAGTCAGCCTCACCTCAGTCCCTGGAAAAATCATGGAGCAGTTTCTCAAGGAATCAATTCTGAAGCACTTAGAGGAAAGTGATCAGGAACAGGCAGCATGGATTCACCAAGGGCAAGTCATGCCTGACTAATCTAATTGCCTTCTATGATGAGATAACTGGCTCTGTGGATGAGAGGAAAGCAGTGGACATCTTGTTCCTTGACTTTGGCAAAGCTTTTCACATGGTCTCCCACAATATTCTTGCCAGTAAGTTAAAGTAGTATGGGCTGGATGGACTATAGGGTGGATAGAAACCTGGTTAGATTGTCAGCTCAATGGGTAGTGATCAATGGCTCCATGTATAATTGGCAGCTGGTATCAAGTGGAGTGCCCCAAGGGTCGGTTTTGTTCAATATCTTCATAAATGATCTGGAGGATGGTGTGGATTGCACCCTCCACAAGTTTGCAGATGACACTAAACTGGGAGGAGAGGTAGATACACTGGAGGGTAGGGATAGGATACAGGGGGACACAGACAAATTAAAGGATTGGGCCAAAAGAAATCTGATGAGGTTCAATAAGGACAAGTGCAGAGTCCTGCACTTAAGACAGAAGAATCTCATGCACCGCTACAGACTAGGGACCGAATGGCTTGGCAGCAGTTATGCAGAAAAGAACCTAGGGGTTACAGTGGACGAGAAGCTGGATATGAGTCAACAGTGTGCCCTTGTTGCCAAGAAGGCCAATGGCATTTTGGACCGTATAAGTAGCGGCATTGCCAGCACATTGAGGGACGTGATCGTTCCCCTCTATTTGACACTGGTGAGGCCTCATTTGGAGTACTGTGTCCAGTTTTGGGCCCCACACTACAAGGAGGATGTGGAAAAATTGGAAAATGTCCAGCGGAGGGCAACAAAAATGATTAGGGGACTGGAACACATGACTTATGAGGAGAGGCTGAGGGAACTGGGGATGTTTACTCTGCGGAAGAGAAGAATGAGGGGGGATTTGATAGCTGCTTTCAACTACCTGAAAGGGGGTTCCAAAGAGGATTGATCTAGACTGTTCTCAGTGGTGGCAGATGACAGAACAAGGAGTAATGGTCTCAAGTTGCAGTGGAGGAGGTTTAGGTTGGATATTAGGAAAAACTTTTTCACTAGGAGGGTGGTGAAACACTGGAATGCGTTACCTAGGGAGGTGGTGGAATCTCCTTCCTTAGAAGTTTTTAAGGTCAGGCTTGACAAAGCCCTGGCTGGGATGATTTAGTTGGGGATTGGTCCTGTTTTGAGCAGGGGGTTGAACTAGATGACCTCCTGAGGTCCCTTCCAACCCTGATATTCTATGATTCTAAGTAGCACTGATCTAGATTTTTCGTCCTACTTTTTAAGAGCCTGATCCAAAGCCCACTGAAGCCAATGGGAGTCTATTGAACTGAGTTCAGTGAGCTTCGGACCAGACTTTAGGGACTTTCCTTGGGGCAGGAGCTGGGTATTATGCCATGATCCGTACAGTGCAGACATCAATATACTCACACATGAAGAGAAGGGAGTTACCTCACAAGTGGAGAACAAGTGTTAGCAGGGCCCATTCAGTCAGGGTGGATGTAGTCCACTCCCAATAATAGATGAGGAGGTGTCAATTCCAAGAGAGGCAAAGCTGCTTCTGTAATGAGCCAGCCACTCCCAGTCCCTATTCAAGCCCAAGTTAATGGTGTTAAATTTGCAAATGAATTTTAGTTCTGCTGTTTGTCTTTGAAGTCTGTTTCTGAAGTTTTTTTTGTTCAAGTATGGCTACTTTCAAATCTGTTATAGAATGTCCAGGAAGACTGAAGTGTTCTACTGGCTATTTTAACTGTACTAACCCACAAATGAGCCAGACTGGTTTTCATCTCTGCGTTTGTCAGTGCAACCTCGGGCCTTGGCAGGAGCTGGCACCTGGGTCTGCCAGCATCCCAGTTACAAATCAGTAGGTTTAGCAAAGAGGAAATGCTATTGAATGTTTCCAACCAATGGCTGATACAGGTACAAAGAGGTATGAGAACTAAAGTTACAATCACTACTATTCTGGCCAGTATATCTGAAATCTGAAAGCTATTGGAGATGAAATTCATTTATATGAGCTGCCTATCCTGTTTGTGGATCTTCCCCAGTATCTGACTTCCTGGTGATGGGGAGGAAGATAGGAGGGAAAGCAGAATGAAAAGGCAGATTGTTTATTTGAGAAAGTAACTAATTAAATGAGAATTTTGTCCAGATGGATGACATCATGAGGCCTATCAGCCTTAGCAGATGCACTTTCTGTCTACATTAGGTACATATATTGTCTCCATTACTGCAATATCTGAGCACCTGACAGTCTTTAATGGATTTATCCTCACAACCCCAGGAGGTAGGGAAATGTTCTAGTCCCCATTTTAAAGATAGGAACTGAGGCACAGAGAGAACAAGTAACTTGTCCAAGGTAATCTCGGAAGTCTATGGTGGAGAGGGGAACTGAACCCAGGTCCCAAGTCCTAGCTAGCACCCTAACCCCTGGTTTTCCATACTCTTAGGTGTTTCTGATGTGTTGATACTATTCCTGTAAGCATCACTTTTGGAGAAGTACTTGTGGGGTGGAGAATAATATATTATTAATTGGAATTCAGTATCATAGAATCATAGAATCATAGAATATCAGGGTTGGAAGGGACCCCAGAAGGTCATCTAGTCCAACCCCCTGCTCGAAGCAGGACCAATTCCCAGTTAAATCATCCCAGCCAGGGCTTTGTCAAGCCTGACCTTAAAAACCTCTAAGGAAGGAGATTCTACCACCTCCCTAGGTAACGCATTCCAGTGTTTCACCACCCTCTTAGTGAAAAAGTTTTTCCTAATATCCAATCTAAACCTCCCCCATTGCAACTTGAGACCATTACTCCTCGTTCTGTCATCTGCTACCATTGAGAACAGTCTAGAGCCATCCTCTTTGGAACCCCCTTTCAGGTAGTTGAAAGCAGCTATCAAATCCCCCCTCATTCTTCTCTTCTGCAGACTAAACAATCCCAGCTCCCTCAGCCTCTCGTCATAAGTCATGTGCTCTAGACCCCTAATCATTTTTGTTGCCCTTCGCTGGACTCTCTCCAATTTATCCACATCCTTCTTGTAGTGTGGGGCCCAAAACTGGACACAGTACTCCAGATGAGGCCTCACCAGTGTCGAATAGAGGGGAACGATCACGTCCCTCGATCTGCTCGCTATGCCCCTACTTATACATCCCAAAATGCCATTGGCCTTCTTGGCAACAAGGGCACACTGTTGACTCATATCCAGCTTCTCGTCCACTGTCACCCCTAGGTCCTTTTCTGCAGAACTGCTGCCTAGCCATTCGGTCCCTAGTCTGTAGCGGTGCATTGGATTCTTCCATCCTAAGTGCAGGACCCTGCACTTATCCTTATTGAACCTCATCAGATTTCTTTTGGCCCAATCCTCCAATTTGTCTAGGTCCTTCTGTATCCTATCCCTCCCCTCCAGCGTATCTACCACTCCTCCCAGTTTAGTATCATCCGCAAATTTGCTGAGAGTGCAATCCACACCATCAAGTAAGGTCTCCCCATTTTTCATAAATTAATGTTTATTGTTTATTTTTTTTAAAAGACAGATGGATGCACAAGACTTTCTAATGAACAGGACTCTTACAAAAGTTGGACTTTATTAAGAAATTAATATAATAAAGGTGACATGTAAATGGCAGTGATACAAGCTAATGCACTATATAGTCAGGCCCCGAGTCATGAAAGCACTTTAGTGCATACTTAAAATTAAGTTCCATTGATTTAAATGGGATTTGATTTAGTTATGTTCTGATAGGCATGCTTTTCCTGAATTGGGTCATAATAAGCAATTTAACCATGAATCAACACAACAAAGAAATAAATGTGACATATTCTACCAGTGTTGGATCAAAGCACTGACTTTTCCCATCATCATCATAAAAAGTGTAAAAAATAAAATTTAAATGAAGTCTCCTGTGAGTAAACACTAAAACATAAAATCATCACACTTACCTCAGACTTCAAGGATAAATGACAAGTATGCTGTCTTTAGATTTCATTACCTTAAATAAAAATACTGCAGAATATTTTATGCACTGCTTATTAATAATTCACAAAAATTTACATACATTTATATACAGTGGTTGTTTTTATGCAAGTGAATCTAGGAATACATTTGTATTTACTGTTTGTTACTATAAACAATATTTTGTTATAAGTTGGATTCTATTTTGTATAATCATTTTCTAAATTTAACATTTTAGCTCAAAAATACCATTAGAAAATGCCAAATTATATATTTCTATAAACTTTCAGTAATAATATAAACACAACAGCACTTCTCTGTTATTAATCAAAACAGTCTAAATTCATCACTGGTGTAACTTCATAATTTACATATGCACACTTAATAGAATTACAGTCAAAACCAAATTGGCCCAAATTTTTGTTTGTTTGTTTTTTTCCTCCTTCCATATCACATGAATGAGTGCCTCAGGGGAAAGTGTAAAGCCATGTGGCTCATAAAGTCTCATCTTTCATTAGCACTTCATTTTCATCTAGGATTTGCTCTACTTGTTATTTAAATAACTTACATATATCGGACTCAACAAAATACTTTCATGCTGAATCAAACAGTAGGCTTAGTTTAGTATACATACTTTATTTTTATTTGGAGCCAGGGAATGCTAAAAGGGTGGAGGTTGTTCCCCTCCACACTCCTCATCCCAACTGCTACCAATTCTCTGTGGCTTTCCAATACTATTTGTGGCCACATACTGTACGGAACATTTTATTTCTAATGCAATCTGCTCTCTCATCTCCCTTTCCCTACTAACTTTCAGGGGATGTGTAATCATTTTAGTTGTGCTTTGTTACTTCCTTTTTCTGTTGGTCACTGTGCACCCTTTTCAGACCATTTTACCTTTTACAAGTACCATGAAAAACATAAGGCAAATGATGAAGGGTTTGGAGGATATGAAATCTGAAGAGAGAGTGAGGAAGCCATATTTATGAAGTGTACACAAGAGAAGATGCAGGGGGAATATGATCACAGTTTATAAATACCTCCAGTGGAAGTTTTGTGTGCTCTTGAGATGTAATTTCCTTTGGTAGTAGAAAGGGTCTGAGGGAAGGAGGGTTTGGAGTGTGAAATTGATGGGTGACAGGTGAACACAGATAGCCAGGAGAAGGGATCTAATGCATACTCAAGGAGTTTCTAGAGAGTGAGGATGCAAACTGAAGCTTCTGTGCTCTTGATAAATATCTGAATGTTCAAAAGCTTTATCTGAACACCTAAATCTTTTGAAATTTAACAGTCTTAAGCAGAAATCAAATGTTTTTTTTCCTTGAAATGGGGCAAGAACCAACCTGAATCCAACTAAGAACTTCCAGTCCTTGAATAAATGTGAATTCTGATAAATCTCATGACGGTGAAGAAAAAGCTTGAAAACATGAAGCCCAGAGTGCTCAAAAAACAGAAAGTAAATCAAAATAACCCGCAACTTTGCATTTAAAAATCTTATGGTTTTTAAGCCAGCCTTTTGATTTGCCTCCGGATTTTTCAATACTTGGGAATGAAAATGCTGCTATTCATAACCTTAATGTTTAGTTCAGTTCAGGAATTCTAAAAATCTATACTGATCAAAAAATTTCCTTCAAAATGACTTTTCAACAGAATTTTTTCTTTTTTTCATGAGAAGTGTCTCTTTTCTGCAGAAACTTTGGGCAATTTGTTGAAAAAATGATTAATTGAAAGCTGAAAATTCCAGCTGACAAATGAAATTTTAATTCAGAAATCCCACTGTAGTGTGTCCTCTGAGTTTTAGTTCTGGTGCTTCATGTCTCCATTCTCCTCTATAGTCCAGGCTCCCCCACCAGACTATTTCTCATGATGTACCATGTGGCTCAGCATGAGACGGGACTGTGGTATATCATGTGAGATGTAGTCTACCCAGTGATCCCAGTCCTTTGAGAAGAATGGGGATACGAAGCACCTGAATTAAAATTTCCATGAGGCAGTCTAGCAGTGTGTGTGAATTGGAATTGACAGTTTTCAGCTAAAAGTTTTCTTCTTTTATTGTTTGGGGAGGGGGGGAAAGAGATCAAAATAAAAAAATTCAACCAACTCTGTTATACATGCTACCATTTTCATAAAGGACAAACAAGTAAACATAGATACTTTACAAATCTGAGATTAAATCAGCAGGAAAAATGTAAATAGTGTACATGATGAACAGCAACAGTGAATGATCAGGAAAGTATGATAATCCCAACATCCTGTGTTCAAATAAAATATTGATTTTATCCTTTAACTGCAGTGATGCACAGTACTGGTGGTACCTCCTGATAAAAGTAACTGCAACAATCGGACTTAAACTTCAAAGTGCAGAATGAAAGTTAAAAAAATACTTTAACAGAAGGGCATCCTGGAAACAGCACAGTACTACAACTCCACCCCCAATAGGAATGTATAAAAAAAAATATAGAGACTAGATAACAGAAACAAAGCAGAACATGAAAACCAGAATGAATTATGAATTAAGAGAAAATAAAATAAGTGTGTCCTTTCACTATGAATATTCACCCATGTGAATTGAGTCCTATATATAATATTAACATAAACAATGAACTTGAGTCAGCAGAAAGGATACGTAGCCTTGGACCATTGGGACATAGATATTCTGGCTCTGTAGCTGGTTGATCAACTAACCAGAAAACCCATCCTGCCAAAGACAGGCAAAACCCCCCAAGCAACCTGAAAAACAACATTTTTTTAAGGAGTTGTGAAGCTGTGCTTGGGAGAGCACTCTTGTCAAACCTCCCCTTTCTTTTTATTCTGCTGCTTCCTTAACTGTACTTGCTCCTTCCCCTAGCCCTTTGCCCTGATACCTAGCTTTGTGGGACTGCACAAACTACAGGAATCCCTAGGTCTAGAGCAGCTGTCATGTACTGCTCCATCGTGGGAATAGACCTCATTTCCTACACTTCCCTAATATGCTCTGCTGCTCATGGGAGATCCCCTTCACTGCGTCTGTTGTGGAGGTGGTGAGCTATGGGTGGGCACCTCAAATGCAGATCTCCTTGGCCTACTCCATCCCTTTCTCTCTCCAAATGCTTTTGGAGGGAATTAATTCTTGGGACACATGGCTCCGTCTCATTCCCCTTCCTGATAATCTAGTTTCATATCTCTTCCAGAGTGAGATTGTATTAGTTTGCCCATTTCCCTCCTGGATGTCTGGGCATCACTCATAGCAATCAGATGGCAAATCCAGCCCTGGAATGACTAAGGCTACAGGAAGCCATTGCTGAGGGTGAGGCAGCTTCTAAGGAATAGCATTTGCCAAAAACTCCCAATGAATTTCCATGGGTCAGTAGCCATGGCTGCTGGTGCTTGCTGCTGAACCAGGGCTGGAAACTGTAATTGAGGTATCATAATCCATTTGAAAAATCTCTGTCAGTCTTGACTGTCAGTCTCAAGTCTAATTTTCACAGAGCTCGGCAAGGGAAGTATCCATCTAGATGAGCTAAGAAAAATCAAACTAGTTTTACTTCAGTCTGAATATAAATCTTACAGATTTCATTCTCCATGGAATTCAAATTCTGCCTTTTGCTATGCTAATTACCATATTTGCAAGGTTTATTACTCATAAAAGCTTTTTTAAAAAATGTATACAGCTATATTCGCTTTCTGAATTAATTATATCGAGGATATTAAAAATTTACATAGTTATTTATCACTTACAGTGCAGTAATACCCTGAGGCCCCAATAAGTATCCGAGCTGGGCTATGTACAAATGCAGAGGAAGGCACACACTAAGGCCCCAATCCTGCAAGGTACGTCTTGTGGGTAGAGCCCTGTGTTTGCACAAAGACCTAATGATTTACACGATCATGTCTAGAAGACGTCTGCAGTGTTATAAACTATATATATTTTATTTCTGAACCAAATTTTGGGTGTATTTTATTTCTTACTTATTTACCATATAAAAATAATGTTCAGCCTAGAATCTTTACCTAAGTCATGTACATGAACTAAATTACACGGTGTGGCAATATCCATTTTCCGTAGAACATAACTCCAAATGACTTATTATTTCTTTTTTAGATGAGGCTGTGTTCTAATTAGAAGGACTTTGAATTAGAAGGATTTATTCTTATTTGGTTTACAACATAACTTTTATGGCTGAAAAAAAAATTATAGGAGACATGTCCCAGAGAACCTCTAAAGTATTTATCCTTCTGGCATTGTCAGCCAGGAAGTTTTATATACAATAGCTGCATACTTTTAAAAAACAAATTAAAAAAAAACATGCAAATGTATACACATGTAAAAGTAAAATAATTAAAACAAATAAGTATTGTAAACCCAATAAGCTAACAGAGAGTGATTTCTGTGTAAGGTGGCTACGAAAGTAGGCTTCCAGATCATGAAAGTAGGCTTCCAGATCTGATCTGGAAGCCTACTTTTGTCGTCTCTGACTCAAGGAATATTTTCAGCACACCACTGAACAGCACACTTATTCACAGGAACACTCCTACCAACACTACAAGAAGAAGAATTCTGCGTGGACTCCTCCTGACGATCAAAATGACAGACTGGACTTCTACATAGAGTACTTCCGCAGATGTGCACAGGCTGAAATTGTAAACAAACAGCATCACTTGCCCCGTAACCTCAGCTGTACAGAACACAATGCCATCCACAGCCTCAGAAACAATTCTGACATTATAATCAAAGGGTCTGACAAAGGAGATGCTGTGGTCATAATGAACAGGTCAGATTATGAACAGGAGGCTGCCCGGGAACTCTCCAACACCACATTCGACAGGCCACTATCCTCTGATCCCACTGAGTACCAAAAGAAACGACACCATCTGCTCAAGAAACTCCCTGCTATAGCACAGGAACAAATCTACACAGACACACCCACAGAGCCCTGACCAGGAGTATTCTATCTGCTATCCAAGATCCATAAACCTGGAAACCCTGGACGCCACATCATCTCAGGCATTGGTTCTCTTACAGCAGGATTATCTGGCTATTTGGACTCTCTCCTCAGACCGTACGCTACCAGCACTCCGAGCTGTCTTCGAGACACCACCGACTTCCTGAGGAAACTATAGTGTATTGGTGATCTTCCTGAAAACAGCATCCTGGCCACCAAGGATGTAGAAGTTTTTACACCAATATTCCACAGGAGGATGGACTACAAGCTGTCAAGAACAGTATCCCTGATGAGGTCACGGCACACCTGGTGGTTGAGCTTTGTGACTTTGTCCTCACCCTCAACCATTTCAGATTTCGGGACAACTTATACCTTAGAATCATAGAATATCAGGGTTGTAAGGGACCTTAGGAGGTCATCTAGTCCAACCCCCTGCTCAAAGCAGGACCAGTCCCCAACTAAATCATCCCAGCCAGGGTTTTGTCAAGCCTGACCTTAAAAACTTCTAAGGAAGGAGATTCCACCACCTCCCTAGGTAACGCATGGCCCCACAGTGTGCCAACATTTTTATGGCTGATTTAGAACAACGCTTCCAAATCTACACAGACACACTCACAGATCTCTGACCAGGAGTATTCTATCTGCTACCCAAGATCCATAAACCTCAGCTCTCATCCCTTAGCGCCCCTCCCTCTACTTGCACTACATTGATGACATCTTCATCATATGGGCCCACAGGAAGGAGGCCCTTGAAGAATTCCACCAGGATTTCAACAATTTCCACCACACCATCAACCTCAGCCTGGACCAATCCACACAAGAGATCCACTTCCTGGACACTACAGTACAAATAAGTGATGGTCACATAAACACCACCCTATACCGGAAACCTACCGACCGCTATATTTACCTACATTCCTCCAGCTTCTATTCAGGACACATCACATGATCCAATGTCTATAGCCAAGCCCTAAGATACAACTGAATTTGCTCCAATTCCTCAGTCAGAGACAAACACCGACAAGATCTTTATCAAGAATTCTTAAAACTACAATACCCACCTGGGGAAGTGGGGAAACAGATTGACAGAGCGAGACGGGTACCCAGAAATTACCTTCTACAGGACCGGCCCAACAAGGAAAATAACAGAATGCCACAGGCCATCACATAGAGGCCCCCAGCTAAAAGCTCTCCAGCACATCATCAACGATCTACAACTTATCCTGGAAAATGATCCCTCACTCTCACAGATCTTGGGAGACAGGCCAGTCCTTGCTTACAGACAGCCCCGCAACCTGAAGCAAATACTCACCAGCAACTACACACCACACCACAGAAACACTAACCCAGGAACTAATCCCTGTAACAAACCTTGTTACCTACTTTGTCCTCATATCTACTCTAGTGAAACCATCAGAGGACCCAACAACATCAGCCACACCATCCGGGGCTCATTCACCTGAACAACTGCAGAACTAAAATTCATTTGCAAATTTAACACCATTAATTTGGGCTTGAATAGGGACTGGGAGTAGCTGGCTCACTACAAAAGCAACTTTACCTGTCCTGGAATTGACACCTCCTCATCTATTATTGGGAGTGGACTACATCCGCCTGACTGAATGGGCCCTGCTAACACTGGTTCTCCACTTGTGAGGTAACTCCCTTCTCTTCATGTGTGAGTATATTGATGTCTGCATCTGTAATTTTCACTCCATGCATCTGAAGAAGTGGGGGTTTTACCCACGAAAGCTTATACTCAAATAAATCTGTTAGTCTTTAAGGTGCCACCAGACTCCTTGTTGTTTTTGTGGATACAGACTAACACGGCTACCCCCGATACAGTTAAAATAGACTTTATGGAATGCTTGTAGGATGCTGCATGCATTAATCCTACTTATGATATATTGATCCTATGCTCTAAGGTAATACTGCATATTTGCTCTATAACTGTAAAATGTTTGTTCTGAAATTATGTAACTTACCAAACAGGAAAAAATCTTTACCTAATGCACAGTTCTGGATTCCTACAGAAGGTCCTGTACATCAGGAAATACTACTGAATCCAATGAAACAAAGACTTTGTCAATTGCTCCCCCCTCACACACACATGAAAAGTAGGGTTGCCAGGCATCCAGTTTTTTACCGGAATGCCTGGTCGAAAAGGGACCCTGGTGGCTCTGGTCAGCACCACTGACAGGGCCGCTAAAAGTCCAATCAAGTGTGCAGTGGGGATAAAGCAGGTTTCCTGCTTGCCCTGGCTCCATATAGCTCCTGAAGGCGGATGGCATATCTGACTCCTAGGCACAGGGGCAGCCATACGGGCTATGTGCGCTGCCCCTGCACTTGGCACCATCTCTGCAGCTCCTATTAGCGGGAACCACGGTGAATGGGAGTTGCGGGGCCGGCACCTGCAGGCATGGTCAGTGCGCAGAGCCTCTTGGCCCCTCTGCCTAGGAGCCAGAGGAATATGTTGGCCACTTCCGGGGGCCGCCTGAGGTCAGTGCCACCTGGCTGGAGCCTGCCCCCCGAACCACTACCTGCACCCCAACCTTCTGCCCCAGATGGGAACCCCCTCCCACACTCTAACTCCCTCCCAGAGCCTGCACCCCACACCCCCTCCCACACCCCATCCCCAACCCCTGCCCCAGCCAAGACCCCTCCCACACCCAAACACCCTCCCAGAGCTCGCTGCCTGCTCCCCTCTGTCCCAGCCCCAAGCGTCCTCCTGCATCCCAAACCCCTCATCCCCAGCCTCACCCCAGAGCCCACACCCCTAGCCAGAGCCCACACTCTCCCATGCCCTAACCCCCTGCCCCAGCCCTGAACCCAAACCCCTTATTCCGGGTCCCATACCAGAGCCCGCATCCCCAACAGGAGTCCTCACCCCCTCCTGTACCCCAACTCCCTGCCCCAGGCTGGAGCCCTCTCCCATACCTTGAATCCCTCATTTCTGGCCCCAGCCAGAACCCTCACCCCCCTCCTGCACCCCAACCCCCTGTGAGTGAGGGTGCGGAAGAGTGAGCGATGGAGGAAGAGGGGATAGAGTGAGCAGAGGCGGGGCCTTGGAGCAGGGGCAGTGTCTTGGGGCAGGGCAAAGGTGTTTGGTTTTGTGAGATTAGAAAGTTGGCAGCCCTACTAAAGAGGTTATGTGCAGAAGAGCTTGTCCCATCAGCCTGGATTCTCGGGAAGTGGGGATAAAAATCCCTTGCCAGAAGAAATCAGGGTATTTTATGCTGTTTGAACTCTGAGGGGCAAAGATTTCCCAAACTGCCTGGTTTGGGTTAGCCCGAAAGGACATCAAATCTTGCTTATTATAGAAGCTTCTACCACCTTTTGAGTTTTAGATTATATCTCGTTTGTGTGTATGTTTGCCTGTTTTAACCTTGTAAAGAACTCTCATTTCTTTTTACTAGTTAATAAACCTTTAGTTAGTTTGTTTCAGGATTGGCTACAAGTGCTGTCTTGGGTGTGAGATGTAAGGTGCAATTTGATTTGGGGTAAGTGACTGGTCCTTTGGGATTGGGAGTAACCTGAATATTTTGTGATCTTTAGTGTAAGTGACCATCTCTCACTGAGTCCAGTTTGCTCAGATGGCAAGATAGATTGGAATGCCCAAGAGGACTGTCTGTGACTCCATGTTAGGTCTGTATAATGCCTGAGGCATTTACATTTGTTACTTGGTTGTGAAATCTAGGTATAGAACTCACAGCCAGTTTGGGGTTTGTGCCCTGCTTCTTAATAATCTGCCCTGAGGTTGGTATTCTGGCTCGTGAGCCACTCAAGACAGCTTTAATTTATTTAAACTTAATCGAAAAATACATCTATAGAATACTCTAGGTGCCCTAACACAATTATTAATACAGCAAAACCTCAGCAGCATTAAAATACTCATTTCAAATAGGAACTCAGCCAGCCAGCCAGCTCCAAAATAACTCCTTCCCACCCCTTTTTCTGTTATGGGAAGTCCTTTCCAAAACCCCAGTTTAACAGGTTCCTCAAGCCTTTTATGGCTCCATCTAGGCTTTAGGGGCCATAGTCAAGCACAGCAAAGCTGCTGTAGGAGTAGCATTTCCCAAAGGCATCCCGCAGAGGTAGGCGGCACCCTGTGGCACTGAGGAGAGGAGGAGTGGCTCCACTGTTAACTGGTGAAAAGTGCTCCCTCTGGCTCTGGCTTCAGACCACTAGCCAGTGCAAAAGGAGGGTGTGGCCCCACGCTACCACAGTCCCTATGGAAGCTAATTTGCCACATAGTGGTCTTCTGACAGGCACCAGATGCTCAGCCTAAGCCATCTTCTATATCGGAAACCTATTGTTGCCATTTTACAAATTCCATACTGCTGCTCTAGCTCCCATGATAGTTCCATAGCCTTGAACATTCCCATTACACCACTGTTTGCTCTATTGTAAGTTTAATTTGGTTAATTCACAATTCATAGGATTCCCAAATAGAAATATAATACAACAGTTATTTCACATATCCACAAATAGCATGTAACCCAACACAGAAGGCCCATAATTACCAGCCACAAAAGAGTAAAAGGTTGCGGACAACCCTTTCAAATGTGGACTTTGCCACAGTCATCCACAACATGTCACACTTTTTACTCAGAGCAGCCCTTGAAGTCCACCCAGCAGTTCCAACTAATACAGAACACAGCTTCCTGGCTCCTGTGTGGCATAAGTGGGCTCAAACAAATGACATTTGTTTCACTCTACAGCATCGTATATTCATATTCTCCTCCAATATGCACAGTATGAGTTAATCCTTGGTTGTGGCTGAGGAAGGGGGTATGGAAAATCCTCTTTGTCTCGATCCTGAATCAGCTGTGCATCAGATTGCTTCTCCAACATCAGTCATAGCAGCCTAGGGTTGATCTAATTTACACCGGTGCCAATGGATCCAATGAGGTGATATGGCAGCCAGAGATCACAAGGGATCAGGGAACTCCTGCTACACACACTACTTCAGCAGCCAAGAGCATTGCAGTTGGCAAAGGAGCTACTAGTCAAAATCTGATGTGACTGACAAAATCCAGGATGCACAACTTCATTGGTTTGGACACATGTAGAGGATGTATGAGGGGGATCTGGTGAAGATAGCATGAAAAGAGAGGGTGGTCTGGAAAAAAAAAAGCAAGGAAGTGATGGATGGATTGCATCAAAGAAGATGATAAGCAGGTGAACCTTAATGCTACCTTGGACAGATGCTTGCAAGATGGACAGCTGACAGCACATGAGGAAGAAGAAGGTAGGAGCTGCTCTGCTAGATATATGTCATAGGACACTACACTGGTATGAGCTCCCTATGAAAGGCTATTCTTGTTTTAGGGTCATTTTACTGTTGACAACATTGTGCAAAGCAGCCACACTACACATAGAAACTGGCCCTGTATGTCTGTATTTTTAGGGAAAGTGATGAGAGAAACATGGGTGGTTTTAATTTAGTTATTTAGTCCCTCCTTTGGCTAGGGGTGATGATATATTTGTCGTTTGTATTTTAAACAGTTGTCAAAAGCACCTAGAGAATCAAAGAGGACGGTTTGTGTTTTCTTGATGGATATATGAATATATCAAAAGAATTAAAAAAACAAATGATAAAATAGTCCTTTTGTTTGATGAGCCTATGGCTGATGGAACAAGTGTCCTTAACAATGATCATCTGATAAAGATTTAAGACAGCCTGATGCTTCCAGACCTTCAGGTATTTGAGGATTCTGAGCATTCCAGAGATTAGGACCTAATGACTAGAAATATTAAGAGAGACGTGAGTGGATTTAGTGTCATCCAAAATAAAAGCATTAAGTTCTAATAAGATGTAGACCTGAAAAATAATCAATCCTGCTTTCCACATACACTATATAGTGAAAAAAGAACAGAATTTACTCCCAGAAGATGGAGATTTATTTTATATGTTTTTCCCCCTAAATCCTATTGGCATTAAACTTTAATTAGAAATACCCAGCGGCTTATTAATATAGCAATGGTTTAAAAGACAGGAATGCTTTTATGGAGGGTCATCTACCTTCCCTTCACTGTGGTGTCTTCTTTAGCTTTGAAAGCTGACAAAAAAAACCCAACAAAATTAGGTACCCTCAAAAATCTTGCTTTTGCTGGGGAGGGGGGTGGGAAGAGGGGGCGATGTGGTCATCATATACTTTTTTGGAATTATCATTGCTTTTGCTTCTAGGAGAACCAATGACCAATGGATCATTATTTATTCCATCTCTGCAGAACAGTTCACGCCTACTATTCTTTCCACAAACAATTTGAGGGTCACTAGTGCAAACTGATGATTTCAGAAAGAAAGTTGTTTGAAAACAAGTTCTGAAAGCCTGCACTATATGAATTTATTCCAAAAAAAGCATTTTCTATATACAAAAGATCCAAGATATGATTACTATATATTGCAGCAATATAGAATCCAACAACGCATTCAGATAGAAAATATAAATGAGAATTGGGAGTTCTTTAAGGAGAGTTTATTAGATGGCCAAAAAAGCAACAATTCTGCAATCAAAAAAGCCCCGCCTGGTTCAGTGATAAAGTGAAGTCAGCAACTGGAAATAAAAAGCAATATATAATAAATTGATAAAAGGGGAAATTGATAGCAATCAATATAAATTCAAAGTTATGAAGTATAGAAACTTAATAAGGAAAGAAAAGGAAAGGAAAGACACTAGGGAAATATCCAAGGCTGGCAAGGCTAAGGACAATAAGGAGGAGTTTATAAAGTATATTAGGGAAAAAGAAATCCAAACAATGGAATAGACCCATTACTAGATGAGATGGTATTTTTAAAATAATTATGCAGAAAAGACAGACATATTCAATACATATTTCTGTTCTGTATTTGGAAAGAAGCAGGATGACATATTTGTATTACATTAGGAAGATGAAATACTTTTTGGTCCATTAGTAACCAAAGAAGATGTTAAACAACAGCTCTGAAGGATAAACATTTTTAAAATCAGTACAACTGGTTAACTTGCACCTAAAAGTGCAAAAGAGCTGGCTGAGGCGATTTCTGGCCTGCTGATGTTAATTTTTAATAAAGCTTGGCATACCAGGGAAATTACAGAAAATTGGAAGAGTGCTAATGTTGTACCAATTTTCAAAAGGGCAAGTGGTATGACCTGGGTAATTATCAGCCAGTTACCTGACACCACTCCCAGGTAAAGTAATAGAAAAGCTGATAGGTGATTCAATTTATAAAGAATGAAAGGAAATATATATAATTAATGCCATTTACCATGGTGAATGGAAAATAGGGCTTGTTAAACAAGCCTCATTTCAATCTTTGATGAGATAACAAATTTGGTTGAACTGGATGTAATATATTTAGTCTTCTGTAAAGACACTTGACTAAGTACCACATGATGTTCTGATTAAAAAGGAGTAGTATATAATATCAATAGAGCATACATTATTAAAAGCTTGCTAACTGACAGATCTCAAAAAGGCATTGTCTATGGGGAATCATCATTAAATCGGGGTGTTTCTTATAGGGTTAGGCAGGGATCAGTATTAGGTCTGATGTTATTCAACACTTTCATCACTGATGTACAAGTCAATATAAAAATCACTACAGATAGCATTTGCAGATGACACAGACTGATGGAGTGTTAAATAATTATGAGGGCAGGGCAGTGATACAGAGCAACCTCGATCACCTGGTAAACTAGACCCATTCAAACAGAATATATTTATTACAGCCAAATGCAAAGTTATGCATCTAAGAACAAGGAATGTAAGCCGTACCTACAGAATGGGTGACTGTATCCTTGAAATCAGTGATTCCAAAAAAGACCTAAAGGTCAGAGTAAACAAGCAAGTGCACACAAACTTCAAGGGTGATGAGATTTAAAGAGTCAATCTGTTACTGCATCAAAAAGAATAATGAAGCCACCTCTTAGTCCAGTGTATTAATACCTTCATGGAGAGAAAACACTAGGTACTAAAGGGGTCTTAAACCTAGAAGAGAAAGGGATAAAGAATCAATAGCTAGAAGGAGAAGCCAGCCAAATTCAAATTAGAAATTATGCACAATTTTTTATCAGTAAGGGTGATTAACCACTGGAACAAACTACCAAGGGAAGTGGTGGATTCTCCATCTCAAGGCTGGATGCCTGACTGAAAGATATGCTTTAGTCAAACTCTAAACACATTGGGCTAAGTAAAGGATAACTAGGTGAATATAATGGCCTGTGACACAAAGGAGATCAGACCAAATGAACTAATGATCCCTTCTGTCCTTAAACTCTATGTATTTTGAAAACATTTTAGCAAGAGAAATGAACCTCTCCTTCACAGCCTACTTTCTCCAGAAATGTCTGCTTACATATATGGTTGAACATGCACTACATCTAATTAAATAATATATTAGAGACAGCCCACAGTAAGGGATGGTATGGAGCCATCTCCCAGGGAGAGCTCTATGAAGCATTCATCCTCAGTGAATGTCATTCAAGGTTCCCCAGTGCAGAGGAGAAGTGTTCCTGAGGCAACGTTATTTATAAGATGTAACCTACTCTCCCCTGTGTACTGGTCTCATCCTAACTCCTTTGCAGTGCCATGTACTCCTGGAAAAGTAGGGAGGAGTGCAGAGGCTGCAAGTCTTGTCTGGCTGTTATGCAGACTGAACTATGTAGCAGGATAGCTCTGTGTGCCTTTCCTCCCATTGTGTGCACCCCTGTAAAGAGCAGATAGAATGTGTCCCTAAGCAGTTTTGCACATAAGAATTAAAATCACATTTGTGTGTGTTTGTTGGTTTTAATTACAGCGTACTTTGGAAGTAAACTCCAAACAGGCAACACACACAAACACTGGGCTGATGGACGTACATTCTGTACTGGATAATAATCATCATTTTGAAGAAGTCCTTATTTAAAAGGTACAAATGCTAAAGGCTATCTTCCTTCTGCCTCTCTCTTTAAGACTTCTCAGTTTTTCCTAAACAGCTCTGGAACCTTCTCTTCTGTTCCAAGGGAAGTTGAAACTCAGGGCTTGTCTTCACTGCAGGCTAAATCAGAACAGCTGCAATCAATGCAGAGGCGTCAATTTAGCGGGTCTCGTGAAGACGCAATAAGTTGATAGCAGAGCACTGTCCCGTTATCTTCAGTACTCCACCTCAACGAGAGGCGGAAGCTGTATCAATGGGAGAGCGTCTTCTCCCAACATAGCATGGTATCGACACTGAAGTAAGTCGATGTAAACTGCATCGACTTAAGCTACATATGTTATGTAACTTAAGTTCCGTAACTTACACTGACTTACCCTGCAGCGTAGACAGATAGAACAACGCCTCAGTGTAGACAACGCCTCAGGAGCAAGGAATTACCCAATCATTCTGTTTTTTTTTAAATCCATGTCTTATTGGGTTACATGCCCAACAATAACAGTGGAAGCAATAAGACTCAAATGATCATGGTCAAAATATTTTGCAGATCCATTTCCCCAAAATGTGCAGACCTGCAGAACAGCCGTCCAGAAATAAATAAAACACAAACCACTTACATAAAAGTTAAGGGATTTCACCTCCCCTCCTCCTACATTTATTTTAGAGATGATCCAGCTTGGCAAATGTTGGAACCATATCCAAATTTATCCAAAATTTGGGGTGATCACATCTAGGGCTGAGGTTCACACCCAACACTAAATTTCTTGTTGCCTTTTTTCTGTCTGTACATCCATCTTCTTCCTTTACCCTCCTTCTATCGTTCATTTTGCCACAATATTTTTCATTTTTCTGTAAAAGCAAGACACTTTCCTTTATTAGCAATGATTGTGGCTTCTCCCTTTGCCTTATTTTGTTACCCATTTCACATTTCCTTTTGGGTGGGTTTCAGTTATTTCTTTGCCATTTCCCTCCTCTAGTTCTCTGGTACCTCATCTTCCTTGCTTGCCTCTTTCCCTTGTTTCTAACCCAAAATTCAACAGCAGTTCCATTGTTTCTCCCCCAACTACTCTGTAGATGATCAACTAACTACTGGCACATGCCCCCGCATGGCTGGGTGTGGACGTAGTAGACCATTCTTCTTTAGAACCCACTGCCAGTAGTTGCTCTGGTCTTGGGGTGATCTGCCTCTTCTTGTGATTTGGCCCTCAAGCCAGCTCACATTTTAGTTCCACCCCTTCCAATGTAACAAAGTCCAAAATCCGTACAAAAGGTCTTTGGCCTCTATTCTACTCTGAGCCCCATGATCCCGCACACCTTTTTCTCAGGCTTTTCATTTGTCCTTAGCCCCTTCTCAGAGGTCTCTGGCCACCTTCCCCAGTGGCTGATAGGAAATCCCAGGACTTCCCACTATACCGGGTTCCAGTCTAGTGTCCCTATAACCAGCAGGCAAGTTCTGCTCTGTCAGCTCCTTGCTACTGCCTCCCTGAAGTTCTTCCTACCTTCCTTTTCAGGCCTTCCCCACACAGCATCTCATGATTCACCCTTCTTTCGGGGCCAGGACTTGTAGGGTTCTCCCTTGGAATCGCCAAATAAATCCCAAACTAAAAAGTACAAACATTACTCCCTCATTTGTCAGAGCTCACCTCCGGAGCCTTCTCTGTCATGTTGACTTGTCTCTCTCCTGGCCTCTTGCCACATTTTTTCTACTCAGGAGAGAATCCTCTGGGTCAGCTATCTCTCTGGGCTTTCTCTTCCACCCTTCTGATCTAATGCCTCTAACACCAAGAAAGGGACTGCAGTGTTCTTTCCCCTCTCTCCCTAAAGTTCTTTTCTACTCTTTACCTCCTTTCTTTATAGTCACCACCCAGCTCCTTCCCCACCTGGGCTTCATCTTTAATCAGGCCTGGCCAACCTTCCATGTGCAGCCAGATGGGTTAATTGCCCTCTCGTGCCCATTTTAAACTTTTCTGAGAAAGGATGTTGTTTCCACTCTATTATCCACAGCAGTTTACTCTCTTCTAATCCTTTCATCCCTCCTTTTGTATCTCTTTTTTCGTCCCTCTGTCTTTATCTATTCCATTCTCTCTCTCTTCCTTTCCTTGCCACGAATTCCCTACTCTGAATCAGCCACTGGTTCTCCCTGGACTCATCTCAACTACTTAACTTTTGCTCTTACTGGAAACACTAAGTGGGACTATTATTATAATCCATTGTATTTTGCAATATCTTCTTTCACTTTTAAAAAAAAAAGGGATCTACTGGTCTCCTACATGCGCATGCTACACAGAATGGAAACAATTATCACAATTTCTCTCCCTTAGCACTAGCTGGGATGGGTTACAAGCACTTTGGAGGAGAGGATTAGAATTCAAAGTGATCTTGACAAACTGGAGAATGGTCTAAAATAAATGGGATGAAATTCAATAAGGACAAGTGCAAAGTACTCCACTTAGAATGGAATGATCAGTTGCACAAATACAAAATGGGAAATAACTGCCTAGGAAGCAGTACTGCAGAAAAAGATGTGGGGGCTATTGTGAGTCAAACTAAATATGAGTCAACAATGTAATATTGTTGCAAAAAGCAAACATCATTCTGGGATGTATTAGCGGGAGTGTTGTAAGCAAAATACAAGAAGTAATTCTTCTACTCTACTCATCCCTGATAAAGTCGCAGCTGGAATATTGTGTTCAGTTCTGTGCACCACACTTCAGGAAAGATGTGGACAAATTGGAGAAAGTACAGAGGTCAGCAACAAAAATGATCAAAGGTCTAGAAAATATGACCTATGAGGAAAGTTTGAAAAAATTGATTTTGTTTAGTCTACAGAAGAGATGTCTGAGGGGAGATATGAAAACAGTCTTCAAGGTACATAAAAGGTTATCATAAAGAAGAGGGTGATAAATTGTTCTCCTTAACTGCTGAGGACAGGACAAAAAGTAATGGGCTTAAATTGCAGCAAGGGAGATTTAGGTCAGACATTAGGAAAAGCTTCCTAACTCTCAGGGTAGTTAAGCACTGGAACAAATTACCTAGGGAGGTTGTGGAATCGCCATCATTTTAGGTTTTTGAAGAACAGGCAAGAGAAACAGGCATGGTCTAGATAATACTTAGCACTTTGTCAGTGTGGGGGACTGGAATAGAAGACCTATCCAGGTCCTTTCCAGTCCTACATTTCTGTGATTCTATGAACTGCACTGATTTGAGCATTACCACTTATTTGGTCTTCAGAAAGTTACTCTCTCTTGACAGGGAACATAAATTATCAGTTTAATTTTTCAAAAGACATTTTGCTGGGTACCTTTTTAACATTCGAGAATTAATTTTCCTTAAACCAATGGCAGCACTCTATGTAAATTTGTGTGTGTTCTTATACTGTTCAGCAACACACCTCCCCCCTGCACTTGCTCTAATGAATCACAAAGGGTCAGACCCAAATTGGAAGACCACAGAGAAAGGAGAAAAAGATAGATTTGTTTTTTTATGCTATGCCCCTCCAATGATGTTGTAGCGACTTTGTTCCACTAGAACAGGTCCTTCCTGTAGCTTCTGAGACACAGAATACAGCCCGACTAGATTAAATCTTATTCATACATTCTTTTTTTTTTTGTAAATCTAATAAATAAATTAGATTAGTCTCTGAATGCCAGACATCTTTTCTATTCATAGTACTAGAATTGGGGGTTAAATATCCAACGGAAACATATGCCAACTTTGGTACCATGGAGGCTTTTAATGGTGACTAAATGTAGCTTTTAGGATAAAAAGTGGGTAATAAATTATGAAAATAAACACAGCTGCTGTAATCTATACTGGCTACATTTCCCATCTCGGTTTCTGCAGCTGGTCCCTGTCTTTGTGTGTCTCATAATCAGAGAGCGGCACTGTACTTCGTCCTGGAGGATGCGTGGCAAATTTAAATTTCCTACTAAAGCTTAACCCTTTATATTGCAGCATACCTCCAAGAATGCAATATGCCAGGATGAAGTCATCTGAACAAAGGACAGATCCCATAGGCCATTCATTCATTTTTCTACATTTTTCTGATTAACTTAAGCCATTTTCACTTGCTTAAAATTAGCGTTCCTTTATCTTGCTTAAAAGCGAGCAGGAGCTCAGAAAATTTGATTGTCATGTTAGTACCCCTGTGATTTAGCTGATTGCTGAAAGAAAGGACCTGCTTCCTGCTTTGCTTGAACAGACAATAATGAGTGACGGATGAAAGCAATAAAACAGACATAAGGAAATCATCAGAGGAGAAAGACCAGGCGAAAGACGTAATGAGACAGAACTGACAAGTAAATTAATTGTTTATTTGAGAGTCCACTCAGACATGACCTGCTTCATTATCTCTCATTAAGCTTTGACCCCTGCTTAGGCCTGCCCTGTTGCGCTAGATGTCCCCACAACTTCACTTTCAGACTGAAATTATGCAACAGACGAATTACAAAGAGTTGTCTCTTCCCCCTCTCCCTCATTGTTGCACATCAATATTTACTGCCATTTCAATACATCACAGTGGTAATTTATAACAGCGGCATCAACCTTTGTCCAGCAGAAGATCAGCTAATGAAAAAAAGACTCATGTTCCATCAAATCAGAAATATTCCGCTAAGATTTAAACTACCGTTAATGAAAACTAGCTACTAGAACAAAAACAACAAAATCTATCCAAATGCACTCAATGGGCCAAATTCTGCCAGTACTGTACCTGAGAACAGACACAGCCAATGAGGGTGGGAGAAGGGAGAGAGAGAATATTCTGCATTCCAGCTTTTGGGTGTCTCAAAAATGGATGTTCACATTCTGCAGTTCCTCAGTGACCAGAACTCCCTCGGAAGCTTTCACATGCTCCTGTGATGCATGAGGGTGAGTGCAATATGAGGAACTCCTGGAGCAGCCACAATGCAAGCAAAAGACAGATTAGACTGATATTTCAGTACTATTTTGCACAGGTTTTGGTGGCAAAACTGAAGAGGGCCTGAATGTGGCTCTACTGTGCAAATCCACATTCTTAGCGTAGAGGCTCCTGAATGCAACAGAACCAACAACAATATTTGGGGCAACATACAGGAAACCTGCACAGAGTGATAAATCTCCATGTACAACAATATTACAACTCTGTGAGGGCACCTTCCACCCTCAACAGGAAGGAAGACTTTGGGGGCAGGCCACAGTAATGGCTAGTAGATCCACAGCTATCAAAATCCACTAGCCACCTCCCTTAACCAGCAGTGAGTGTATGGTGAAAGATTTCTTTCCACTTTGGATGTCAGCAGATCTTCATGTAGCTTTGAAGATCATCATATCTGACATATAATCACATTACAATAAAGTCGTGTAACATTCCATTAGGCAACTATCTAATTTACAAATATTAGTGAACTATGGAATGATACCAGAGTGTTTCTTTTATATTGTAGAAAATCATCAGATTATACAGCCAAAACAGAGATGATATTGCCCAAAAGAAGCATGCATGTGAATGGTATGCAGTTATGGGAACTTGCCTATGGGCACAATAGCAGGAGTCAAAATGGAGGAAGACTGATGGCGGTGCTCTTTCAATCCCCATCAACTAAATACGCCTACTCACTTAAATCGCAAAAATAAGACACCACTTTTAGTAGATTGAAAAGCTGCACAAAATACAAGTATGCTCCCTGAACTTGGATTGCCCCCATTGGGGTTCAAACATGGCCATGAGCTCAGATGTGTTCCTCGGGTTTGGCTTTCATTTGGTGGGTCTTGAATGCTCCACTATCAATTTGGGCTTGGCTCAGCTTCCTCTCAGTGGGGCTCAGATGCCCTTCTGAGTTCCAGTAGGCTATTTGGGGTTGGTACCTTCTTGACTGGGGGAAAAAAGTGACTGTATTCTCCCAACCGCCACCTACTAATGGTGCCAATATGAACTGTCATTCACAGGAGATTATGCAGATCTTCATTATATGATCCTCACTCTTCTTTCCAAAATGATCCTAAGAGCAGTGAAATAGTTAGCAATGTTGGCATTTAAAGTACCTTCACTGGACATCCAAATTAACACCAAATTTCGATGAATGCGGCAGTTCACACTTGTGAGCTACTGTTTCAGGCTCTCTGCAGATGCAGGCAGACATCACTGTATCTTCTATAATCCTTTCACTTTCTCCAGGGATTTTTTTTTTTTTAGCTTTCTGGCACAAGAGAAGTACAGATTGCTCTAAGGCAATTCCTCTGGAAAGGAGAGACCAGCCTTGAGCCTCTCTGTCTTTTATGGAAGGAGTGTAGGAAGTTGTCAAGGTTCCTTCCCCACTCTGAACTCTAGAGTACAGATGTGGGGACCTGCATGAAAACCTCCTAAGCTTACTTTTACCAACTTAGATTAAAACTTCCCCAAGTACAAACTATTTTACCTTTTGCCCTTGTACTTTATTGCTGCCACCACCAAATGTTTAACAGGTATATAACTGGGAAAGAGCCCGTTTGGAAACGTCTTTCCCCCAAAAATCCTCCCCAACCTTACACCCCCTTTCCTGGGAAAGGTTTGATAAAAATCCTCACCAATTTGCATAGGTGAACACAGACCCAAACCCTTGGGTCTTAAGAACAATGAAAAAGCATTCAGATTCTTAAAAGAAGAATTTTAATAGAAGAAAAAGTAAAAGAAATCACCTCTGTAAAATCAGGATGGTAAATACCTTACACAGTAATTAGATTCAAAACACAGAGAATCCCTCTAGGCAAAACCTTAAGTTACTAAGAGACACAAAAACAGGAATCTACATTCCATTCAGCACAGCTTATTTTCTCAGCCATTTAAAGAAATCATAATCTAACGCATATCTAGCTAGATTACTTACTAAGTTCTAAGACTCCATTCCTGTTCTGTCCCCGGCAAAAGCATCACACAGACAGAGAGAGCCTTTGTTTCTCCCCCCATCCAGCTTTTGAAAGTATCTTGTCTCCTCATTGGTCATTTTGGTCAGGTGCCAGCGAGGTTATCCTAGCTTCTTAACCCCTTATAGGTGAAAGGGTTTTTCCTCTGGCCAGGAGGGATTTTAAAGGTGTTTACCCTTCCCTTTATATTTATGACAGAAGCTTATCACATAAATTATGTGAAGGAACGGTTAGTACTGTGCTAGTACTGTGCACTATTTACACAAGTCCAATTGCATGGTAATTTGTGGTGGCTATGGCCTCTATCATAGTTCATCTGTAGGTTCAGTTATGAAATTCAGACTCCAGGCAACTTTCCTGCCATCTTCTTTTGAGCCTACTGAATAAACCCTTGATATCATCTAACTACTGTGGTCTCTAAGCTGTGGTGACGGCTTCCCTTTCTGACAGATTTTTCCAAATTCTCATGCTGTGGTATGGGCAGCCCTTCTACATTCTTTATGGAGGCAGAAATTCACCCAGAAATCACTCCAACACTCTTGTCAGCAAACAATCAAATATCTGTTTTTCATCTCTGAAATGCCTATGTGGACAATAACATTAATACAGACAACACTAACAATTCAAATGATCTAATACCCCTCTCTCTGCTGGTCTAACTTCTAGAACAATGCCCTAGCTATTGCCATGGTTATAGGTATGGCATGGCTTAATATGAGAATTTGCTCCCATTCTTTGGATATAGTAAACTTTACAATTCTGTATTATTTCCCCTATCCAGAAAAGGAACAGATTAGGTTTACTGGTCATCCATCATAACCATGATGCTCTAACAGGGCCTAATCACCTTCTCCTGCACAGCCACTATTTCAGTTTTGAATAGAGGTTGTGAAAGATGCTTTTGTATGGAGCTCCCTACAGCTCTACACTCATTGTAAACTGTAGAGAAGAGGCTCTCTGCTTATAAGGATCCTTTGGTACCTGAGTTTACAGAGAAATTGCTTTTTCCCATGCACTCTTTTCAACGGACATTTTGTTGGCAATTTTAAAGTATTCATTCCATTATGCTGTGAGTCTTGTATACAGATCCTACACTGGGTCTCTCCTTCACTGTGGGCCGGGGGGGAGAATGAAGGAGTCACAAACAACCGCTCACTAACAAACCTGTTGTTTATAAGCCTTTAGCAAATATGCAACTGATTTTCATGGGGATGATAATATGCCATTTTGTTTCACTGTCAGGCATTCTTTCCCTACAAATATACTACATATAAAACAAGTGTCCTCCAGCATTTAGCAGAGACATAAGGAAAGGAACAGCAGGAAAAATAAGAAAAGAAACATCAAAAAGATAAAACATGAAATGACTATTCCTTAAAATGGAAGCATATTATTGAATCTGTGCTGGTCTGTTCTGATTGGTTACATGGTATATTTTCTATTCCTTGACTGGATAAGTATAACTCATATGGATCCATTGAAACATTTAATCATGTGAATAATCCGACTGATTTCCTGGGACAACTCTCTTACTTAAGTACTTTGATGTATTGGGGCTACAGTCAGGATGGTTTGAAGAAGTCCCTGAGTTTTGGAAGTGACCAGGGGTTAGGCTGAACAATCAGTGGTGGCACATTATTTCTTTGGTGGTCGCACTAGCTTCTACAAAATATAAGCTATTTTAAATAATTCAGATCAAAGTTTTCAGACTTTAATGCCCAAAATTAGATACCTAAATCTTTATTTGGACACTGTGACAGAGGGCTAGTTGTAGCACCCTGGTCACTTAGGTAATTGCATAACAGAGAAGATTACAGCTTACTTGGAGGCAATTAACCTGTTATGTTGACACTTCGGAGAAATGATTGGACTAAAGATATATAAAAGGCTGAAACATGAAGGAAGGGGAGAGTTTAGAGAATGAGCTGGGTGTAGTAGAGAAAGGCGGGTGGAAGGCTCGTCCTGACATGTGCCTGCAAAGCTGGGAATCGAAAGATTAAAGATACACATGGGGAAAAGAAACTGATTGTGTGTGTACTGTGAGTAAGAGACAATCCAAACAGGCCAGACAGAGGGCCAACTCTGAAAGAGTGGCTGTGACAGACTCTCAAACACTAACCGGAGTATGGGGGACATTAGCATAGAAATAAGTTCTAGTTAGGTTTTGGGGTTTTTTTAAAGTTATTTTTTGCCTTCTGTATCTGCCTAGCATTTCCTGCTTCACTGAAAATAGGCACTATTCTGTGATTTTATTACCATGAGAGGACTCATCACAACCCATGAAATCCATTGGATCTTTGATGGCAGAGAAGGAAGTATTCTGAAATAATTTCAAACCCATATCTTTCAAATGTCCCTCACTTTGAGGCATCACTCATCTGAGTCCCAAATTTACCTTCATTCCATATAAATATGATGTCCTTTCATATTCACTCTTGAAAATTATTTTGATCATAAATAATGAATTCTGAAGATTATGTTATAAAGTTATTTACACTAAAGGAATAATCTCATAGTATCTTTGGATTCCAGCCTGATTTGTTTTCATGTCTCTCATTTGGGTCTGTGTCAGACATGTAGGGCTTTGGTAGGGTGAGAGATGGAGTAATACAAGTGGCAGAGAATTTCACAGAAGGGAAACAATTTTAAATAGGTTAGTTAAGGCTTATTCTCGTATAGCTGGGGGGGGAAGTCATGGAGGGATGGAAGGTCACGCAGGAGTAAAATTTGTTGCTTTATCAATTTTGAACTGAGCATAGTGTTTTTCCTCTTAACCACAGGAACCACATCTGAGATATATTTTTCAAATGGTTTCAAAGAATTCAGAGATTTAGATCTCAATATAAAACTCCAAACAGGGTCTCCAGTTGCAATATTTGACAGGTAAACTACTCTTTCACATTCAGCTTCTTTTGTCAGAATCACTCTATCCATACCATATGTGTGGATGAGTATAGGCAGTTACAGGCACTTACTTTGGCTTAGAGCAGGGGTCAGCAACCTTTGGCACATGGCCCATCCAGGAAATTTGCTGACGAGCCAGGACAGTTTGTTTACCTGCAGCGTCCGCAGGTTCGGCCGATGGCAGCTCCCACTGGTTGTGGTTCACTCTTCCAGGCCAATGTGGACTGCGGGAAGCGGTGGCCAGCACAACCCTCGGCCCGCGCCACTTCCCACAGCCCCTATTGGCCTGGTATGGTGAACTGCAGCCAGTGGGAACTGTCATCGGCAGAACCTGCGGATGCTGCAGGTAAACAAACTGTCCCAACTCGTCAGCGTATTTCCAAAGATTGCCGGTCCCTGGCCTACAGATAAGATAAACTGCCAACACAAAATACCTCTCAAGTTTTACAAACTGTATTCCTTAGTATTTAACACATTACTTACAAAATCAATGACCACTGCTGTCAGTGAAGTCTCTAACATTCTAAATAATTTAAAATGTGAACTGTGTGGTATACAATTCTTTCTATCAGCAGCAAGATTGATTTCACTTAGTATCTTTGCTCTACAGAAATGGCCTTTGTAGTTAAGTTTTCAATGTTATAACAATAAAGCACAGAAGTCTGTAATGTGTAACACAAATAATATCTGTAATCCTCAAGTCTTATACACAATTATTCAAAGTAAGAATGTTCACACTTTTTTTATAATAGACCCAAAGGAGATTTCACAGAAAAAAATATTGTAAACAAACCATTGATTTTCTTCTCTATGGCTTGAAACTGAAATGGTGCTAACCTTTAACACAACAGTTCCAAAAGTTGCACAAACCTGTGTTTGGCCACAACTAATTAAGGTTATTTTATTCCTTATCAGTATAAATCACCCTATCCAAATACTCTGCATAAGGCCTATGCACCACTCAATCAGGCTCTTGGGACAAGGGTGAATTCAGTTTACCTGAATTAGGATGGCAAGTGAGCTCAGAGGTGTTTTCTGTTCCAGTTTTGCTGTTCATCACCAAGTTTGGAGAACACCTCCACTGACACATACTCCTGGCATGAGCTCCCAGAATAAAGGCTCATTGAAACCAGCTGACCCTTCTTTCCAGAATATGGACTACTGCTTAACTCTTTAGAAACTGGACAGTCTTTTTCCAGCCCTTTTGCTCTAGGTTAGGGTTCCAGCATGCATGATTCTTCTTGTATGGCTGCTTCTTGATGCACAGAGACTGTCTCCTCTTTTCTCAGAAAACTAACCTTTCCCCTCTTCTCTTCACTTTGGCATTTGTTGTGATATTTGCACTCTAAGTCAACAACTTGATATGCTTAGTTGATTCACTGCCATGGATCTGCGACTCAATCATAAGTAGTAATGACATACATACTTACTGAAATCTTTTTCAATGTTTGCAGTCTTGAACATGCCACATTCTGATTAATTTGAATTTTTTTTTCCAAAACTTTTTGGCCATTCTTAATCTGAATCAAAAGTAGCCAATGGAAAAAAGGTTTGGATATTATTTTGCAATGTTTTCCTCATCAATTAATCAATAATCAAATATTACAGTGAAAGGGTCCATAACAGCATCTAAACAGATGGATGAAAGAGCCACCACTCTATGACAGGACTACCTTGCCGATTTGCTGGCCTTTATAATGTCCCTGGATGACCTGGACTCCGTCATCTTTTCGGATGGGCATAGAGCGGACATTTTGTTTCTGCCTTAGCTCTTTGAAAAGGGGGGAAGACATGATCTTCCTGCGAATGTGAGAGGGTGCATTGAAGTGCCTCTTGCGGTTCCTGCTGCGGTCCAAGGTCACAAAAGGATTGAACTTCATTTTGGCCCGCTGCTGCAAATTATGAGAAATTGAGAGGGAATTTTTTTGTGGAGGAATATTTTATTTGCCACAGTTTCAGGTCAAACAAAACTATTCATGAATTTGCCAAATAGCTGCAGCCAAAATAATGTTTTCGGCTACATTCACAGAAAGGCTTAGGACTATTCACAAAACAGGAATAGCAGCAGATTGTGGTGGTTGTCTTCTATTAATAGTCCACTGGTGAGGGACACCTAAATAAAATACTTGAATAGTCACTGGGTGAGACACAGAGGATATATCTGCACAGCAAAAAGAAAAAAAAGACCTGTGCACTGAGTATGAGAGCCTGGGTCAACTGATTTGGGCTCGCAGGGCTCACGTTGTGGGGCTAAAAATAGCAGTGTAGAGGTCGAGCTCATGCCTGGGTCCAAGACCCTCCCCCTTAGCCAGATTTTAGAGCCCACAGTCCAGCCCAAATATCTACACAGGTATTTTTAGCCACATGGCGCAAGCCCAAGTCAATTGACCCAGCTCTGAGACTATCCGCTGCGGTTTGTTTTCTTTCCCCTCTGTGTAGACGTGCCCATAGAGTGAGAATGACTGTATATCCTGGTAATTAGGGAACTCCTCTGAGAGTGGCAAACATGGGCTCATGTCGCAATTCAACAAATATTTAGTTATTTATTCAAAGTGAAACAGTTTTAACAGGAGAGATTGAGACACCTCCACCCCAGATTAGACAACAGCCCAGTGGTTAGGAAACTCACCTGGGAGGAGTCAGACCTGGGTTCAAGTTCTTGGCTCCAGAGTAGGGATCTGAACCTGGATCTCCCATGTGTCAGATGAGTCCCCCAGCCGGTGGGCTGCTGAATGTAAGGGGAGGCAAAGGAAGTGCTGAGAGGAATAGCATCTCCTCATCCTCCTGTTTTACGAATCTAACCCTTCATTTCCTTTACTTTTATTAAGGAAAGGTTTACAATGCTCTGAAATGAAATTTTTCTCAATTTTTTCAATTCACCAAAAACTTTTAAAAAGTCCAATTCAGCTTCAATGACAATTTCTGTTTATCCTTAGCTGCCAGAAAACCAAATGCATCAGTTATTTACACAGTTCTAATGACAAAATATTTACATTAGTACATATCAGAGAGGTAAGCACAATAATATCAATATTTTATTCACATATTTATAGTCTGATCCAAATTTTGGGCCGACACTTTTACAAATTATGGACAATAATCCTGCTCACCTTATCTGTGCAAGCAGTCCTACTGAGATGGGAAAGGGAAGCAGAATCTGGTCCCATGCATCTCTTCTCATGAAAACCTATTGGTACTTTAGTACTTCCAAAATGTAAAAGCACTCATTGGAGAGGCAAGGTGGGTGAGGTAATATCTTTCATTGGACCAATTTCTGCTGGTAAAAGAGACGAGCTTTTAAAATTATTACTCAGAGCTCTTCTTCAGGTCTAGGACTGGGGATATGCACATCATTTACATATCCCCCAATGCTATGTAAAATCTGTTGTTGCTAAACTGCCAACAGATTTACTCTACTAGAGAATTTACTCCCTATGAATCAGCCACACAGATTTGAGGACACTTTACAATCACCTTTGACATGTAGTAAACAATGCTGCCTTTTATGAAACACACGGAAATTCAGCTAGCATTTCAATTACAGAATATGCACTCATTTCTGCAAATGAACGGGTAAATATAGACAATTTTAGTTTACCTACTTGGCTTTTGAGTTATAGTCAAGGGCACTCTGTTAGAGGACATATTTCTCTGTTTACGGAAAGGACTGATATCTGAATAGTGACTATGGTTTACAAACGTGGTGAGATTTCTGAAAAAAATAGAGTTCATTAAAATTGAAGCTATATGGCCCATCTATTCCATTACTAGATCAGAGGAGCTGATACTGTGTATGCATAGCTGTTTTCTAATGGTACCTTTTTACAGCTTTGCAAATGTAAAAATGTGTCCTTGGACAAAGTCAGACAGGATTTTTTGCAGATCACATCATTTGTACAATATACTGCAGATTTTATTTCTAGATTAGTTTGCCTGCATGCAAAATATTGTAATTAGAATCTTATCCAAAAGCCACTGACGTTCATGGTAATCTTTCCACTGACTTCGGTGAGCTTTGGAACATACCAGTATTCAGTAACAAAGATAACTCAAAACTGTAAACCTCAAAAATAAACTTGCTCTGAATACTTCTAAATAGCCAAACTTAAAGGACCATTTAATATATTTTTACCTACAGTCAATTTATTTTTCCTCTTTCAGGTCCCATGCTACATCATCTACTTTCACCCTCTCAGTGTAAAATAAAGGTATTTAAAAATATATATCAGGATTTATCTACTCTTACTATGAATGCTGTCATAGAAGGAAGTATGTCCTGACTGAAGGACCAAATCATGGTCCCCCCCACACAAAGTGCAATAAAGCTACTTTGTGTATGGGAGTTATGCAAATTTTTCGACCTTCAAGTAGGGTCCCAATGTTCCTATGTAATCAGGTAATGCAGTTGAAGGGAGTAGTAGAGTAAGTTCTCCCTGCTCTGTGTTTTGGTTCAACTGAACCATGCCACCGAGAAATCTATAACCCCTGTCATTCTTTGGACCTTCCCACAATGTTCCCCTTCACTCCCCAGTGTAAAAAGCCAACAAGGTGTACAGCATGGCCACAGAATTCACCTCTGCAGTGCCCTCCTTTCTGTCCCTTGTGCACAGATGAAATGCTGCGGAGCTGATTCTCATTTATACCAAGGCTGTTTTACACTGCCAGAGAGAAGTAAAGGAAACATAGGTAAATAAGAATCAAGCTCTACATTTTTACTGTCCTTGGCCTGTGTGTGTCCTTGGAGTTGTAGAGATAAGAAATGATGTTCAAGATTTGGTGTTCAGGTAGGGTTTCTTTAAATTATTGTTACCTTAATTTGTTACACTAGGAGAATGAAGAGCATCAGAACTTAAAACCAAGCACTTGGACATCCAGCTTTGGCTCATAATACTCTGTTTTAAAGTCATGGCAGGCATCTTTGTTAGAGTGGAAGAGGACTTTAATACCTGAATGGTGACTGCATATATTCTGCACACACAGTTTACTTTTGAAAGGCTTTTTAGATTCACCTGGCTTTCATTAAAATTGGGACTATCTTTCTGGCCATGTCAATTTTAAATAAGAGGAGCTGATACATGCACGGTTGTTTCCTGAAACTAGATTTTCCATGAAGTTCCTACCTCAAAGAATGCAACCCAGTTTTAAATGTATTTGAATTAAAATTAGCTAAGATGATGAAATTCCACCTGGATGGACAGGCTGCATATCCTAGAATCTACCTACTTAGTTTACAGTTAGCCGTTAACCATTCTAAAAGGTACTATAATTCAGGTAGTTTAGAAACTAAATCATCTTCACCTCTAGCTCATGGTCAAATCAGAGAGTACGTGTAGGCTAACCTTGTGCACGAAAGGCTATGCCTTGGTTTATAAGAGAACAATTGTCTCTACCTTTTGGTCTACTGGTCTATTAATTAGCTATTTTAACAGAAACACAGTACTGTCTCTTGCAGCTCTTCTTCTTCATGCTACAATCTCAGATTGCAAAAGATAAGCAGGGTTTGGCCTAGTAAGTAGTTGGACAAGAGGCCAGCAAACATGTACAGAACATGTTACAAGAAATGTTCTTGGTGATATATTAGATAGCATTTTTCTAGGGGTGACACTAACCGTGTTGCCAAAGCCCTGTCTTTTGGATGAGATGTAAAAATGACTGCCTGACCACTTGGAACTGTTAACGTTTCCACAGCACTTATTGTCCAGAGACAGCTGGCCTGATTCTCCACTGTCTTCCACCAGCATTACACCAGTGTAACTTCATTAGAAATAGTCTTCATTTACATTGATGCAAAAGGAGACTCAATCACAAGATGCTTTCCAGCAAAATTTTAATTGGGTTAAGTACAGCCTGCTAACCTGAATTTCAAATGAGATACAGTCTACTTCTTCACATCTTAACTGCTGTGTTCACTATGCACTGTTAAACATTTGCCTCCACCCTGCTGCATTCCACTGGGGTGTGAAATAATCCCTAAATACAATCAGTATGTGCCAGTTGAAATTTTTAAGGCACTTCAGGTTACTTCTTGATAAAAGCCTTTTTTTTAAATAAATTTTTATGTCTTGCTAAGTTACATTTGTATATAAGAAAATGTAGTACCTTATGGAATGTCTTTCAGTTAAAAATCAAGATTGCTACACAACTGGAACAGGTAAAGATTACAGGTCTGATTATCCACTCACACTCACCACTGTCAGTGAACAGTAAGTCCACTGACGTCACTGGTGTTCAACTGGTAAGAGGAAAATCAGGCCCTAAATATCCATTCCAGGATGATATGTCATACAAACAAAAGCAATTATTGACAACCAGATAGATGTAAAAACTGTAGGTTACAGAGATCCACTTGGATAATTTTGGAGCAGATCATGTCACCATCTTTGTGGGTGCAGAGGGCCCCTTAGCAGTGATTCAGTGTGTGCTGAAAGCCAGTAAGCCCAGCTCGGTAGGATGACAACAGTATTTTGGGGCATGGGGGTGAGGGCAGGGCAGGGCAGGTCAGGTCCAGAGTAATTATACATACGATAATTCTCCTACAGTAAAAGGGACACTGAGGGCCTGAGGAGACAACACAGACTAGAAATTAGATTAGGTTTTTGGCCTCGGTGCTTAAGTAAGATTGATTGTGGACCAAATTCTTCCCTCAGTTTTACCCAGTGACTCCAGTCAGGTTGCACAGGTGTACCTATGGACAAAATATGATCCTGTGTGCCCTGGGTCAAAACCAAAATTCACTTCCAGTCTCACGACCACCCAAACAGTCACAAAGCTATACTACTCTACCTGCTGTATTTTGAACATAGGAATTGCCATGCTGGATCAGACCAGTGGTTCATCTGGTCCAGTACCTTGTCACTGACAAATACCACCTGATATTTTTTTTAAAGAAAAAAAGTCGTCTTATGCACAACATGTAATTAATCTGTGGAACTCAATGATGCTAGGTATCATGAAGGCCAAAAGAACAGGATTCATCAACAGTAGATAGTTATAAGGAGGATAATTAAAATATCCACACTTGTTAAATAAGATAAAAAAATGTTTAAATCCCAGGTCTTCGGGACACGACAACCTCATAGGTACCAGATGCTACAGAGGAAGGTTCAAAACACCCTGTTTATGGGGGAATTTCCTTCCCAACCCTATCGTTTAGTGGTTGCCTTAAGTCCTGATGATTTGAATCCCCCTTTTATTCCCAGCCTCTCTAATGTAACTTCGAATGCTCCCATTTCCTGTTTTCCATACAAATGTCTACTCTTTGTGACTACTACAAAATTCTTGGCCTTAATCATCTTTTGCAGAAATTAGTTCCACAGATAAAATACATTGTGTGTCAATGTCACAACTGAGACATGGGCAATCTGACCTAGTGGTTGGAGCAGCAGTCGCGAGTCAGGCCACGTCCAAAACCAGGAGATCAGAGTCCAAGATAGGCCAGAGGATAAATCAGATGTCAGGCAAGGTCAGATTACCAGAAGATCAGCAGGAGCAGGTATCACAGGGGAAGCAGTCCAAAGCAGGGAGAACCCAGTTGCCTGCACAATGTCCTGTTCCAGGCCTTGGGTTAAAGAAAGGCTGGGGACCAATCAGGACCCCCCAGAGTTCCATCAATCAGATCCCAGGAATGGAGTCCTCTGTTAGAGTTCAGCTGCTATTCTAGCAGGTCACTGGGTGGCAGTTTGGGACTACCTTGCTATTAAGTGCCCTGTGAATCATGGCTTGAGACCTGTGGTCCCTAATAGTTACGTGGATTTCTCTTTTAGCTTGAAATTTGTGCCTTTATTATATTATGAGGGAGTAACCAGCAGCAACCGGATTTACTTCTAGATGAGTGATACTCAGACTGAGGCTCACGAGCCGCAAGTGGCTCTTTTAATGTGTCTTCTGCCGCTCTTTGCAACACACGATATTAAAACACGGTGTGATTTAATTATTAACCAATCAGGATGGTTTTACTACATTATTAACCAATTGCAGTTGATATAATAATAATACGTGGTCAGTCATTTTGTTGTGAATATTTTATATATTTATAAAAGCTGCAAAGAGTCCTGTGGCACCTTATAGACTAACAGACGTATGAAACAATGAATTCACACTATACTGAGTCCCTTTTGGGTAGTGCAGATTGCTAATTTGGCTCCTGAACCACTGAGGTCTGACTGTCACTGCTCTAGACCATTGTTTATACCGGCTTTTAAAATGTTCATTCATGGAAAATCTGACCTCACAGCAAGTTGCCTCAATTAGCAAGAATTATATTTTTAAAACACTGTATATTAGAAAACTTCCAAAGTCAGAAGTATACTATGAATTCTATGAGTTTAGAAACTCTTGTTCACTAACACTGTTTTTTCCCCCCTTGTTGAGAGAGTTTCTGGAAGATTCAGAACCTGACATGCCATCATGATGCATGAGGTGCAAACGTAAACATTAGAACCGATTATTACATTGGCACATTTTGTCTTCAGCTTTAGAAACAACAGTTTGTTAAAAAACTTCTTATGAATAGGAGAGATTTTTTCCACAGAACTGTATTCCGTTTTTTAAAGCCTTGTAAATAATATTGTCTGTAGTATTTCCCTTGGCTATAATACTGACTACCTAGACAGAGTTTTTTTATTCCTAAAATAACAAACAGCAAACAGCAACATTCATTTTTTCTAATCCTCTATGGAGTTATGCTGTTGACACACCAATAGAACCAGCCTTAAATTTAACAATGCAAGACATAAATTAACTGGAGCAGTACATGAAGGATATAAAATGTTTGAAAGGAAAAATGCTGGGTAAGATATTAAAAATAATTATTTTTAGCGTTGTCATTTTGTATATACGCTTTTACAGTCTATAGCTTCCTCACCGAAGAATGTATCTGGAGTTGTTAGGAGAAACCTATAAATACAAACTTATCAAATACATGTGATCTGACCTCAGATGTATAAGTAAAATTAGGTTTCATGGGGATAAGTTCAGTTTCAAATGGGAGCTGTCTGTATCTTTTAAGTCAATAAACTCCCTCAGGCTAACACTGCCTCTGCTATTGAGCCCTCAATTCTTCACTTGAACTTCAGAGACAAGGCATGTGAATTATTACACAGATGAATAATGATTATTCACCAAGACTATCCTCCCTAAAAAACAAGTTGTCTCACTGGACAGTCCATAAATATTAATAAAAGCCTATGCTGCAGGAATCAGTGAAAGATCAGAGAAGTATCCAGAACCTCTGTAGTAGAGCTTGCCTAAGGGGATATGATACTACCTAGGCAGGATGGATTAGTGTAACCATGATGAAGGTGGATAGCAAATCTCTTAAATCAGAAAGGAAACAATTTATGAAGAACAGTGATATTGTTGGGTGAAAAAAGCACTGATATTTACCTAAGTTTCATAATGGCAGTGAAATTGAGTTTTAAAGGGACAGGAAAATAAACAGTTCCTTTGTCAATATGGTTTAGAAGGAGGTGGATTTTAAATTTAATAGATGTAGTATATTTAAATAATATTTATAATGATGCTCATTATAAAGTTATTTTAATGCAGCCAGATCAGCTCACAATGTGATCACCTATACCCCTATAGCCAGTTATACTGCATAAAGCAAATATTCTGATTAATTAAACAGAAGTCTAAGATGATGGAATGGATATTTAAGATTTCTGTGGTATGAGGTCACATTACTTATGTGTCACGAGTGAGTTATGGAGGCCATGCCAAATGAGTGCCAATTAAATCTTTATAACCAAACATACTATCACACAGACTGCACCAGCCAACTATTTTTAAAAAGTATTTATAAGTGTTTTAAAAGACTCTTAGAATTTCACTTTTTCCATCTCCTTCGACTTCTAAAACCAGGTACCTTAGTTAGAATGGACCAGAACATCTGATGTGGCTGAGCTACACTTGGAGCACCAGAGGAAGAGAAAATGTCCACCTCATTTACACCTCTGCACCTTTAGCCCCTGATCCTGTGCTACTGGATCAGCGGAGGCCTGCTCAGCCAAGGGTAGAAGTTAGAGCTGCCCCCAGGCCATTCCGTTGGAGCAGAAAGTGATTTGCCTCCTTCTTCCTTTGCACAGAATGCCTGCTAGTGCTTGGGGAAGCCAGAAGCAGATGACATAGCACCATCTTCGGCAGGTTTACATTTCCCTACACAAGAGGAATGCCCATACGGATATTTAACCTAGTTCACTGTCCTGTTTGTACCATTAGTTCAAAAGTGGCTCTGAGTCAAACTGCATGGTCCCCAGAGGAAAAGAAATGACACAGCAAAAAAAAATCCAATAAAAGTTACTTAAAATGAATTTTCACTGTATAACCATGTTGTGATTTTAAGATTCAATATGCCAGGACAATCAAGCGAAGAGCAAGTTCCATACCCTATTGGAAACTGGGATTCTCTTCCTTCCAGTCATGTAAAGCTCTAGTATCTCTTTTTCAAGTAGCATCCCTATGAGTGCTGTAGGAGAGGTAGCATCCATGCACCTGGGATTGGAGATCTTCGGGAGCAGTACCCGTTGGGACGCACATGTGCTCTTTCCCATCTCGCACTGTGAGGTGCGTCTACATAGCGCTGTGCAGTCTGACCCTCAATTCCTTCTCTATCACCCTTGGTCTGGGATTGAATCCCTAGCAGAGCCCTTCATATGCCTTTAGTGCCCTTACTAATATTAGTGCTTCTATTGCTATTGTAGGTCTTTCCTTTATTTATTTCTTCCCCTTATCCCCTCTTAATTATTTTTTCCTTTGGTTCTTTCCTCCCTTTATATTAGTGTAGGTTTCGTTTTTGTCTATGCCTTTCTCTACCAGGAAGCTCTCCCTACCTGGGTTATGCCCAGATCCCCTGGGTTTAAGAGGTGCCTCTCCTGCCAGTGAGTGACAGCCACTCATGGTGAGTCCGTTGTCTGGGAGAGGGGCACATATTGCAAAAGTGCACTTACTGCCTCAAATTAAAGGCATGGTCTTGGAAAGAAAGGGAGTTGAAATTTGAACTCTCCATCATTAAAAGTTTTCTCAGATCCTGGGTTTGATACCTCTCCTCTGTGACAGTCACCATCGGCACAGTCATCTTCTGACCTTCATTCACCACACACGATGAAAGGAAAATCTACACTCTCCCTCCAAAATGAGAAGAAACGGACCCCGAGTTCCCCCACCAAGGAGCTGCCTCAATAAAAAGGCATCCCACATGAGGTCTGTAGCCTTGACATCTTTGGGGGTGAGACCTGGTTCCTGTGACCATCTGGATCACCTCCAGTACCAGCACTAATGAGCATGCCAAGGACCCTAAGAGGGCAGAACCACATATAGGAACACCATTCCTCAGCACCAAGACGAAACAAACAACTTTAAGGGCACAGCACCGATGAAGTCCCCAGTACCAATGAAGCCCCCGGCCCAAACTACTGGCCATTCCACGGAATGCAATCTAATGTCAGCACCATCAATATCTTCACTTTCTGTACTAATACATATACAACCTCTGGTACTACTGATGGTTTTGCGAGTACCAGAAGACTTCAGCTACCCCAGAGATCTGATCATCTCCAACACCCCAGAATCGTCACCTCCCCATACGTAGCTCCCAGTGGTGCAGGCCTCCCCTCCAGAAACCAACTTGTATAACACCACTCTCCTTCACCATTGCAGACCACTCCACCATTCTCCAGAGAGGAAGATGAGGAGTACTCCTGTACATCTTGCTTTCCACCATCATAACACAGGGCTCCTCTCAGAGAATCATACTACCACCCTCCATACCCAGAGACAAGAAATGAACCATGAGGAAGATGTTACACCACCAACCCACATCTTCTATGAGAAGAAGTAAACCACCTTCTATGACTGGGAGTTCCAGAACCGATCCCATCTCAATACATAGAGAAACGTGTTGAGATGGGACCACTATTTTCTAATCTAGGGACTTCAGCTAAGCTCTGTCTCACCAGGCCCCCGTTGGAACCAGTGGTGACCTGTTTCTACATGCATCTATCTATGAAAACTGCATTTCTCATTGCCATTACATGCACCTGCTGAAAGGAGAAATAGGTGCCTCCATAGTGTACCCTCTATACACAATGTTCTACAAAGATAAGGTCACATTATGACCCCACGTGAAATTTTTACATAAGGTACCATCCTCTTTCCATCTAAACCAGCCTCTCCACCTCCCTCTCCTTCTTCCCCAAGCCACATGGCAGCCAGCATGAGATGAGACCATGGTATACACCTTAGATGTCAGATGAGCACTAGCCTTCAACCTTGACAGAACCAAATCGTTCAGAGTGTCGCCATGTTTATTCCGGTCTGTCGCTGAAAAATCAAAGGGGTCGGCTGTATTGTCTTTTGGAATAGATCTCAGAGTGCATCCACCTTTGCTACCAACACCACAAACTTTGGCCCCTACCTGTCACTTGCACACACTCCATTCGATCACTATCTACCTCCCGAGCCTTTTTGAATAATGTGCTGATTATGGACAAATGCCAACCTGAGTATTCACAGACACCTTCTGTCAACATTACGTGATCACCCATGTTGCAGCATCAGACACCTTATTAGAGTTCACTGTCCTATCCTCCTCAGGAGAGATCACTCCGAAGCCCTAGCCTTCCAACTAGGGGCCCTACTCTATAGTCTCCTATAGTGGAGCACCTGTGTAGGGATACTACTCGAAGAAGTTACTGATGCTCTTTGAGATGTGTCCCCCTGTGGGTGCTCCACTACTCGCCTTCCTTCCCTCTGCTTTGGAGCTGAAAGATAAGCTCTGCGGTGGAGAAGGAACTAGGGTAGTTGGACCGCACAGAGCTATATAGATGCCACTCATGGCACGAGACGGGGAAGAGTGCATGTGCAGCCCAACGGGCACTGTACCAAAGATCTCTGATCCCAGGTGCAGGTACATTACCTCACCTACAGTGGAGCACCTATACATCTTGAAGAACCTCAGTTACTGCACAGTATGAATAACCCTCTCTTATATCTCACTGTCTATAAGACTTTAAATCTCTCTCTGATCCAGGACTTAATAATGCCCATCTTGCATCTCAAGATAGACAGGGAATTACATGGCTAAATTCTGCCACACTTCTGCACATTCAGTAGAACCTTAATCCTCAAATAGTCCCAGTGAAATTAATGGAACTATTTGCTGTGTCACTACTACAGTAGAACCACAGAATTACGAACACTTTGGGAATGGAGGTTGTTTGTAACTCTAAACAAAAAACATTATGGTTGTTCTTTCAAAAGTATACAACTGAACGTTAACTAATAAAGCTTTGAAACTTTACTATGAAGAAGAAAAATGCTGCTTTTAACCATCTTAATTTAAATCAAACAAGCACAAAAAGAGTTTCCTTATTTTGTCAATTTTTTTTAAACTTTCCCTTCATTTTTTAATAGTTTACATTTTAAATGTACTGTATTTTCTTTTCTTTTTTGGTCTCTACTACCTGCTTGCAGACTTCTGGTTCCAAATGAGGTGTGGTTGACTGGTGAGTTAATAACTCTGGCGTTCATAACTCTGAGGTTGTACTGTAAATGTGAATAAGTATGGAAGACCGGCCCTATGTGAGTCAACAAAGAAAAGAGGGGAACATCTTCAGGGCAGTATCTTTAAAACATAGGTTTTTTTTTTTTAAATTGCTCTCGTATCTGGGAGTAAAAGTAGTCCAGGGAGGAGAAAGACAAGTGGGAGTGTACATGCATCAGTCAAGAGTGAATGCAAATGCAATATGGCACATGGCTCTGAAATGCTGGAAGTATTTGTTTTTATTCTGACAGGTGCATATGCATATTTTATTTATACATACGCATATTTATACACACACATCTATCAGCCTCTCTCTGTGCAAGAACAGGAATTACAGAACACAAACGATATTGTAGCTAGCTCATAGTCATAACCCCAGTTTTGGACAGTCATATATTCGCTACACTTTAAAAAAAAACTGTGTTGTTTTCCGAGGATGATTGCTTTGAGTTGGAATTCACAATTCAATAAAATGTGTATTACAGTCCATATAAAACTCAGTTAGCTTAAAAATGAAGTATTAAGCAAAAAGAATAATATAATGAAAATACTAGAAAATATTGGCTAAAGAAAAAATCATTCTTATAAGCTTAATAGAAATGAAATATGTCCAGTGTTGTTCCAGTTCAGGAATATACTGGAGCAGGTGTCAAACTTAAGCATATGAATAGTCCCAGTGAATGAAAAGAGACAGTTGACGTCTCCGGAATCAGAAGACCCTGAATCAGGGTCTGGTTTGTGGAAATGTAATGCACTAAATTTACCTTGTAATGCCATTGATTTCAATAGTTACATGAAGAATGTGTCTCCCCCACAAATAACAGTTATTTTTTTAAATCCAGAGATAATGATTTTAGCTTCTTGGTAAACCTGGAAAACAATTATAGATGGGGGAGAGGGAAATTGAGTGTTTAAGGCATAGCTCCTCACTGGGGTCAGATGGAAGTTGGATCCCTCTGTCCACATCATGTGGCCCTCTATAGAGATCCCTGCTGTACACAGGAGCACGCCTGCTGTTACGCCACTTCAGAAGGAGTAGTACTATATGTATCTGGGTGACTCTGCTGGCTGGTGGAGTGGGGTGGGTGGGAAAGGGGAAGGTATGTTATTGCAGAGACAGCATCAGAGAGGGTTGTGATTCACCCAGAAGGCGTTCTGAAGAGTCGGAGTAGCTGGATGGGGGTGCATTGGTGAAGACTGGGAAATTAACAGGCATATTTGAAAGTTCACCTATGGGAAGCAAATTAGGAGAACTAGAAGATAACTCATTGGCAAATCTGGGTGATCAGGAGGCATGGGGAGCAAGAGAAACTGGGATTCGTGGGTCAGTAGCAGTACCATAGAATTATCAAAAAAAACCAGTATGCCTTACTCTAAATTGGGGGGTATTTTATTCACTCTACACCTCAGTGTTTTCCTAATTGTAGACCACTTTTGGTACTTTGCATACATTTCATGTCCGTTACTAAATCAGGCTTAAGCTTCAATGTGTTGTGCATTCAACTGTGTAATTGTAGGAAACATCTGGTATCAATCAGAACTCCTCAATGTTACATTCCAGTAATGACACCGTGTCAGCTGTGTGAATTTATTAGGAAACATATGACGCTTGCAGTTTTGCTGATGATCCCTCTCAATGGAATAATCTCCCTGTCCTAAATTCAGTTCTGCAAATCCCATAAATTCTTTCAGCCTCTTTAAGGTACTAGATAATTTTTTTTTATTGATTGGCAATAGCATTACATTACTGTTTTATTAGAATTATAATGCTGCCTTGCAAAACAGTATGAAAATGTAGGGAACAGAAAATTATGGCATGCTTTAAAGTGCAAAAATATATACATCATAATACTTTAAACCATTGGAAACAAAGAAACCACTGTAAGAGGCATTACAGGCTTGACATGGCATAAACAAGTTGTTTGTTTCACCAGCTTAATAGTATTTTCTGAAAGATAAAATAACCTTTTGCAATACAAAAAGATTTATTACCAATAATAAAGAGTACCCCTTATAGCTGGCAATATGAAATTGCACTGTGATAATACTATAATATAATAAGGTATTATTAGAGTCATGATTTATTCATATTTGGTTTTCAAATAGACAAAATACTTTAATTTTCAGTTTACATACACTGGAGTCCAGTTATGTGCAGGGACAACATGCCATGAAAAGCTATCACAAAAGAAGAGATCCAACAAATGCTCCCTTGTGTTTAAGTGTTTATAGTGCCATAGCCAAACACACAATAGTTATAATAAGCTAACAGCTAAGAGAAGAAGAGAGAATGAGTACACTGGAAATATCATCCATAAAAGTTATTGTAGAGCTTTACAAATCATAATTTTAGTGTGTGGCATAGGAGGCTTGAACAGTGTAGCATTACTGGTTAATTTTCTGGTTTTTGTTCCTTAACTATTCTCAAAGGCCCCAGTCCAGGAAAGACTTTAAGCATTCATTTAACTTTAAGCACAAGTAGTCCCCTTATCTGGATCACAGCTAAATGGTGAAATTAACTCCAGTGAATAAGGGTCATACAATGCCTTCCACACCATTTAAGCCCTTAAACCCAACTCTTTGGGACTGGGACTGTGCCTACCACTATGGTCCTCATACCACAAACACATAAATGACACCACTGAACTCTGTTCTGCAACGGTAGACCTCTCCACCCACCAGCACCATGGAGTTGAGCGCAGCTCTTTCCCCAACTTTGCTCCACCAGCTTCTCTCTGTTACCCGTACAGCATGTGCAGCTATTGCTGTGGCAATAGCAATGTGAGCCCAGCATTGAAATAGTCAGTAATTCTGGCAGGCTGCCACAATTTTCTTGACAAACCCATGTGAGAAGGGAAATGGCAATTTTCAACACTATTTCTCAGCCAAACCTGAATGGAATTTCACAGGACAAAGAACAGGCATTTCTGTAACCCAAGAGGGTTCCCCCTAAGGCTTTCTGCAAACAGTGCAGGTGTGAGAGCTTCATAAAGAAAAGGTTGGAGGAACCCTTTATTAATGAAGGTGTTAAGCAATCTAAGCATAAGAGCTAATATCAGTTCCCTCCTGGATGCAGGAAATGAGCTCCAAGGGGATTCCCAGACTGGCTGCATATAGCAACTTCAGGGGGTGAGGAAATACAACTCTGGGCACAATGAACCCATAGTAGCAGGCACAGGATAGCAATCCTGGTGAGGGATGGGAAGATTCATCCTTCATTTTTCCCTGTGGTAATTCCCCGTGCCTAGCTGAGTTACTCAAATAGGGTTCCAGCAAAAGGCTGAAGGGATTAATTGCACTTCAGGGCAAAGATTAAAACATACAGAAAAACAATAAAACCCTGTTTAAAGAATGAACTAACCCTTCAGAAAACCCTGAGCCCTTTTTATAGTGTTTCTCATTTCTGTTTTTCAGATTGTTTGCAGAGCTACAAAATCCTCACGTGCAAACAAAAATCTCAAAATCCTGTATCACCTTCTCTGTAGCAGTTGCTTTCCCCATACACAGAATTCCTTTAATCAAAATGACCCCAAAAATCAAATCCAACTTTGGAAGCAGGAAGACATGGCTGGGAATTTTCCACTGGGAAAAATTTGATTTTGCTGATGTTTTTTCAATTTTATATTAGGAAAAATCAAAATTGAATATTTAATTCGGGGTCAATTCGAACTGAAAAACAAAAGTCCAATTAAATGACCTGAAATATTTCATTTAAAATCAGTTTTAAAAAAAATAAAACTTCATTTCCCTGTGATTCACTGTCTTATGGTAATATCTAGAGCCAGCCCACATTCTCTGATATCAGCTGGGATCCCTGGTCTATGACATCTCCCAAAATGCAATGCAGATTTTCTGTATGTGGTTCATCATTCGTGGGAGTCACACGATTCAGTGTTATATCAACAAACCAAAATGAAACATTTCAATTTTAAGCATGTTGAAATGTTTTGTTTCTACCTGAAACATGAAAACAAAATATTTGAACATGTTTGAATTACACTTTTTTGGAGATTCCATTCTGCAGAAAATTTTGAAATTTCAAGTTTTTATTCCATTTTGAGATTAAAACAGGATTTGAAATGTCAGAATTTGCCATCAGATGGAAATTCCAAATTTCAGTCAGCTCTAGAAGCCACCAAAGCCACAATACGTATGTGTCTGAATATTGTCAATACTTGACATCAATACAGCCAAAGACCTCTAGGTAATGGGCTGCTTCCTTCTCTTCTCAAGTGTTTTACAGAAATAACAGCAGAGAGGTTTTTAAAAGGAGGAATATGAAAGAGAACAAGGCAGTGGATTCGCAGATTTTATGGGGAGCTAGGAGAAAGTATGGCAGTATTTGAGAGAAAGTTGGACAAATAGGCAATAAAACCTGACTGAGTGGAGATAGAGGTCAACAGCTCAATATCATATGAAAGATCATAGCTATGATGAGGTTAAGTATTTGATGCACTGGAAAAGGTGGAGCCCGTGGAAAGTTGAAAACAGAAGAGTGATCTTTGAAGTAGTGTTTTGAATGGATTTTTAAAAAGGCAGGTTAGGGACAAAATGGCAAAATCATGAGATAATGAAGCTCTGGGAAGATATTTTCTATTCCCTTTCCCCCCTACAGTTACCTTTTTGGTCAAGCAAGGCACTTTGTATTTGTTTGTTGTTAAATGTTTTCTATTCAATAAAACAAAGGATGTTTGACATCACCAAGTTAACATTGCTGCCGAAGCCTTATTTGTATTTTTTGGGGGGTGAGGGGGGCGCTTTGAGGGATTTCAGTGGTGCAGCTGTAATGTTGCATTAATATTCTGTACTCTTTTATATAAAGAATATACAAATGGAATTCAAAAGTTTTATCATTGGGCTGTTCTTTGTTAATTCAGGGAAGCCTTGGATGCTCTTGTGCTTCTAAAAATCGTGCAGGAGATAACACCCACTCAAATAATATTGTGCAATAAATAATATAAAGCTAAAGATGGATTCATGTTACTTTTCTAATGCTTTTTGATGATCTGCCCTTCCTTTCACAGCCTTGTCACCAAAGGAGGTAGTGAACTAATCATAAGATGACTAAAAGCAATTGGACTCAATTGTTTTAGATTTGCATTGGCTTTTCCAGATATTAATTAAAACCCATAGTCTTTTATGTCCCTTTGTTGATTACCTGTTTTGTAATAAATGGTTATTTAACATTTCTTAATCCATTGACTACTTAAAATGAGCAGCCCTTACTCTGTGATACCTTAGCAGTTACTGTCTCCTAGCAACAGAATTTCCTCCTAAGCCGACCCTTGTCATCTCCTAAGGTTCGTATAAAAGTCCCACAGCCTTTCCACAGATTTATATTGAAACTTTGAATCAACTCCTTTCTTTGTAGAAGTTTGATCCCCTATCAAAAAGGTCTAATTTATTTCCTGAATTGCCCGACTACAGTATCAAATAGAATATAATGTTAGACCCTAATGTTAATATTTCAATTATCTATTTAAACTAGATCACCAAAAATGGAAAAATACTCTTTCACAAACATATCAGAAGGTTGGTAGGCTGTTTCTTAAGTATCCATAAGAACAACCACCCTGTGGAAAATTGTCTCACTGTAATTTTATTGAGTCCAGGTCTGTATAACACTCTTGATGCTACCTTATTACAAATAAATAATATTATTAATATTAATATTTTATGAGTGTCATCAAATACAGCAGCAGAGTGTGTTTGAACTTTATAATGAGAGAGAAGGAGATTTTGCTCCTGAAGTAGCTATAGAGCATACTGCAACCCATCATTATAAATTTCAGCTTCCTGAATGTGTGAGCACTTAGAAAAACTGGGAGTTTAAGTTAAGTTGGGTAGACTGAATTTGGTTTGGGATCAGCGATACAGCATCACTGAGAAATATTTTGTCCACTTTAATTGTTGCAGAGTAGCAGTCAGAGCATCTCTCAGGGCCAGCCTTAAAATGACAATGTTAAATAGATGAGAATGAAAAGGAGACATTATCTGTTGTACAAAGATAAAAGAAATAAGACATTGTATTTTCACCGCTTTGAAAAATCTGAGATTCACAAGTTTTGTGTTGCTCAATGAGTTAACTGCCACAGTTTGCCATATTGTAGCATCATAATAGTATTATTGTGGATAGTTCCACAGGGCTCATTACCCTTTAGCATAAAGGGATTATGAGATAACATATATAACATCCAGTTAGATCAGAGTTAGAATTTTAAAATGGATTTAAAGTGGTTAAGGTTGAAATATCCATCACAATCACAAGAGGATAATGAAATCACAAGAGGATAGTGACACCAGGATTAAGTATCAAAGTTGAATATAAAAAAGGTCATTTTTCACAATTCTTATCGGGCATTTGTACCCAAAATGATTGTAATAATTAAAATTATTTTTTTCTTCTTGGTATATAAAATGTTATATTTTGAATGCTTGCAATTGATAGAGGTTTAAATGTACAAGAATTAAGACAATATAAGCATATTCTCTGACAGTATTAGTAGTACGTGATTTCATATATTGATCACGTACTATATATATTTATATTCTTAAAAATAATATTTATCATTTGCAATATACACTATGGATAAAATGTTCAAAAGAATCTCAGTAACTGAGGGTGTGACTTTCAATAAGGCTTAGAGGCCAAATTTTCAATTGTATTTTAGGTACCCAATGGAATTTATAAAATAGCCTAACTCCCATTGGGCCTAAATACCTTTTGCAAATCTGGCCCTCAGCTCCTAATAGCCTTTACCTTACTTTTGAAAATAGGACTTAGGCACTTTTCAAAATGTCACTCAATAACTAAATGTATTGGCCCAGAATCTCAGCTGTTGTGCCCCAATACTAAGGCCAGTTCTGCACCACCCCAGTGCCCAGTACAGATCAGAACTGCCTGATTCAATCTATACCAACTTCCAAAAGCCCTAATGGGCTGTTGCAGCCAGATACTGCTGGTGACATGGCTACTTCTGCCATGTTGTGTATGGAGAACTGTGTAAAAATTACAAGCCACCCCCTTAAAAACTAAGGTCCTATTTGCAGGGTAGGGGACTCTATGTATCAAAGCCAGGTCTTCAGGGAGTTGGCCTAAAGTAAGGTGGGTTGAATTATGCCTTTCAATTTTAGGGAGCAGCCTGCTTTGTCTGTTAATCTGTTTCAGGGTTCTTGTGTATTATTGTTCTGAATTTTGAAAAATAAAGTAGTGTTACACTGCAGCCTTGCACAAAAAGTATTTCTGGTTATCATCTAACTTTTGTATGTATGCCAAGAACATAACACCGGAGGAAGTGCCCTGTATGAGTTGCTACAGCAAGGGGAATCTTCCACTATCTGGTTAATCTGGCTTCAGGGTAGCGTTATGCCAAAATATTGGCATATATCTGCCATAATGGACCTGGGAATCAGGCCCTTTAGCTTGATAGCATGAACACTATGTTCTTCTCTAGAATGCAAAATAATCCCATGCAGTATATTTGAAATCACCATCTATCTAGTGGTTAAAAAGGAAGGAGAGCTCACAAATTTGGTCATCGGTGTCATATGACAATTTTGCATTGCAAGGCTTTGTGAATACATTGTGATGTGTCATTGTGTGCACTGAAAGTGCGTGTCAGGTTTAAACTCACAATATAGGGCCATTTAAATTCCTAATTCAGCTAATTTATTCTAGAAAGCCAATTGTTGAAAGGCAATAACCCCAGGTAAAATGCAGATAAGTGGACAGAGCACTATCACTAGCCTGTATTTTGGGAAGAAGAGTCACTGTGCAATGAAGGCAAAGTGCTACTAGTGCCTTTTTCCTTAAGAGGTAGAATCTCACTCCTGCAAGCTCCTGCCTGCATTAACTCAGCTTCTGCATATAGCTTGGAAAGTGTCCTGTTATTTATTTAGAAGGTCAGACAGTTCACTCAGATGTTCGTTTAAATTGGTAATGTTGGATTACTGGAGGTGGCACCTACTGCTCTGATCACCATTCAGCACCTTATTATTAAAGGAAATGAAGGGGGCTGCAGGAAGGAATAAAGAGCAAGCAGCGAGTAAAGAAACGAGAGCTGCAAAACCCTCTCTCTCCTTATCCCTCCCAATGGATTCTCATCTCACTCTTCAACAAACAACTTTCACTTAAATCATTTTTTTAAAAAAAATCAAGGATATAATGGATGGCCACAAAGTACCCGATGAGCCAGGATATGCACCACTTGACAAGCATTGCAGGCATCTTAATGTTTTGATCTCAGCAACCTGATTCCAGGAATAGTTCTGGGAAAGATGTTTCCAATTTTACCACTATCTGTGTTTTTCAAATGTATACAAATTGTATAAGTTGAAGAAGGAAATTAATGATTTTTTTCCAGGTTCCTTATTACTTGGGAAACCACTTACGTGGTCCACATATTCAGCCCATCTATATTACTCTGTGCGTGTCTCTTTGAGTGGCAAATTTAAGGAACTTAGCAGGAAAAATAAAAAGGATTGAGGCATAAATGACAACAGAGATTTTTTTTAATGATTCAGGCATTGCAAAAGTCCTTTGTTCTCTTAGAGCTTTAGTACTATATATATTCCAAGTTCTAGCTGGATGGTTTTGCATCAGTATAACACCTCACCTAGTTCTAAAAGTGATGGGACAGCACTAATTTGAATGTATTTCAATTCACAGGATTTATTGCCATAATATATAAGCAACAAAAATGTGTGTATAAACTGTCTTTTTAACATATAGAACCAGGACTGCATTTCATCAGACACACGTACATTACATGTCATGTGTCATAGTTTTGGTTGATTTTATTTTTTTTTAAACTAACAGGCCACATAGATGTATTGATGCTTAGGGCCAAAAACAACCCTTGCTTGACTCATGGAGTCACAGAAAAGGAGGAAAAAAAATACTCTAGAAGTGCATGGATGCTGACTTAGGAACTAAGGGGGTCTGAAACTGGTATTAAAGCGGATCTCTTATCTGGGGTAAAATTGAAAACTTCAGTTTGACCAGAGGGCCATCGTTATTTATCCTGTATCAATTTAAAAATGTATTTAGTACTTTCAGAGGGATGGGTCAATGCTTACTACTTTCTGCTTCAGAGAGGTGTTCATTCTCTACTTATACTTAAATAAGCAAGTAAAGGCCACTTACTACATTTCCATCTTTCCCCCCAGTAAATAAATAGTTGTATGCTTTGCCTCAGGGCAGAAGTACTGAGCAACTACAGCAAACAGATTTCATGAGGATGTTTGTGAACAAAACCAGCATATTTGCTTGAGTGGTATTGGCAACCCAATGTTTATTCACTAGTTCACCAACATTCTGATCTGCCTGTTTTCCACAGTTAATGTATATACAAAACAGGCTGATGGTTCTGTTCTGCTGTGGTTTGTGCCATGATAGAATACAAATAGTCATGATCACCTGCAATTTAACTGTGGATGCGTCCTCATCAAAATGAAACAAAAACATGTTTTGAATCCAACTATCCTCTAGGACTCAATGATATAATTTGGCAACGAGTTCCAGGAGTTAATTATGCTCTCAGGAAAAAAAATTGCATTTCTTTCAATTAGTTAAAAATTAGTAAAACAAAACAAAGCCAACTCTTCAGCTGTAGCCCTCTTGATTTTAAAGGAAGATAACTGGTGCCAGGATATTTCCATGAAGTGGGCTCAACTTTGAAATTTTTTACCATTAACTTCCCAGGTATACTGAAAAGCCACATTTTCACTTAAGCTTAGGAAGTGGAGCATGTTTACTTTTGCTAAGAGAGGCAGGCTATTTTGTTATATTTGCTCATAGATATGTATCTGTTCTTTGAAGTCTGAGTAAATCATCATATAAATAAATTATATTATGAATGTATATTTGTGTAGTTGGTGACCATAGGGCGGATGGGATGGATGAACATTTTATAATTCTAAATACATTCAAATCTCTCGTGAAGCCCCACTTCTTCCAACTGTAAATCCCCATCAAAACTAAACATAGTTGAAATTTTTTTTTGATGAAAAATGCAGTTTTGTCCAAACCAAAGTATTTCATAGAAACTTACTGATTTTTTCAAATATTTCAAAGATTGAGGATGGAATTTCTGGTCATAACACACAGGAGAAAAAGACTCCAAAATAGCCTAGTGGTACAAAAACATCTGCTCAATGTGCACCGGCAGCCAAAAACGCTAACAGAATATTAGGAACCATTAAGAAAAGGATAGATACCAAGGCAGAAAATATCATAATGCCACTAAATAAATCCATGGTACGCCCACACCTTGAATACTGTGTGCAGTTCTGGTTGCCCCACCTCAAAAAGATATATTAGAATTGGTAAAGGTACAGAGAAGGGCAACAAAAATGATTAAGGGTATGGAACAGCTTCCATACGAACAAGACAGCTTCTGTCTTCACGAACAAGGTCAGCTCCCAGACGACTGCACTGGGCAGCACAGCATGGGGAGGAGGTGACCAGCCCTCTGGGGAGAAAGAAGTGGTTCGGGACTATTTAGAAAAGCTGGACGTGCACAAGTCCATGGGGCCGGATGCGTTGCATCCGAGAGTGCTAAAGTAGTTGGCAGATGTGACTGCAGAGCCATTGGCCATTATCTTTGAAAACACATGGCGATCGGGGGAAGTCCCGGACGACTGGAAAAAGGCTAATGTAGTGCCCATCTTTAAAAAAGGGAAGGAGGAGGATCCTGGGAACTACAGGCCAGTCAGCCTCACCTCAGTCCCTGGAAAAATCATGGAGCAGGTCCTCAAGGAATCAATTCTGAAGCACTTAGAGGAGAAGAAAATGATCAGGAACAGTCAGCATGGATCCACCAAGGGCAAGTCATGCCTGACTAATCTAATTGCCTTCTATGATGAGATAACTGGTTCTGTGGATGAAGGGAAAGCAGTGGACGTGCTGTTCCTTGACTTTAGCAAAGCTTTTGACACTGTCTCCCACAGTATTCTTGCCAGCAAGTTAAAGAAGTATGGGCTGGATGAATAGACTATAAGGTGGATAGAAAGCTGGCTAGATTGTTGGGCTCAACGGGCAGTGATCAATGGCTCCATGTCTAGTTGGCAGCCGGTATCAAGTGGAGTGCCCCAAGGGTCGGTCCTGGAGCCGGTTTTGTTCAATATCTTCATAAATGATCTGGAGGATGGTGTGGATTGCACCCTCCGCAAGTTTGCAGATGACACTAAACTGGGAGGAGAGGTAGATACGCTGGAGGGTAGGGATAGGATACAGAGGGCCCTAGACAAATTAGAGGATTGGGCCAAAAGAAATCTGATGAGGTTCAACAAGTGCAGAGTCCTGCACTTAGGATGGAAGAATCCCATGCACCGCTACAGACTAGGGACCAAATGGCTCGGCATTCAGAAAAGGACCTAGGGGTTACAGTGGACGAGAAGCTGAATATGAGTCAACAGTGTGCCCTTGTTGCCAAGAAGGCCAATGGCATTTTGGGATGTATAAGTAGCGGCATTGACAGCAGATCGAGGGATGTGATCGTTCCCCTCTATTCGACATTGGTGAGGCCTCATCTGGAGTACTGTGTCCAGTTTTGGGCCCCACACTACAAGAAGGATGTGGAAAAATTGGAACGCCAAGCGGAGGGCAACAAAAATGATTAGGGCACTGGAACACATGAGTTATGAGGAGAGGCTGAGGGAACTGGGGATGTTTAGTCTACGGAAGAGAAGAATGAGGGGGGATTTGATAGCTGCTTTCAACTACCTGAAAGGGGGCTCCAAAGAGGATGGCTCTAGACTGTTCTCAGTGGTAGCAGATAACAGAACAAGGAGTAATGGTCTCAAGTTGCAGTGGGGGAGATTTAGGTTGGATATTAGGAAAAACTTTTTCACTAGGAGGGTGGTGAAACACTGGAATGCGTTACCTAGGGAGGTGGTGGAATCTCCTTCCTTAGAAGTTTTTAAGGTCAGGCTTGACAAAGCCCTGGCTGGGATGATTTAATTGGGGATCGGTCCTGCTTTGAGCAGGGGGTTGGACCAGATGACCTCCTGAGGTCCCTTCCAACCCTGATATTCTATGATTCTATGAGAGATTTAAAACTTTCCAGTTTAGAAAAGAGACAACTACTAGGATATATGATGGAGGTCTACAAAATCATGACTGGTGTGGAGAAAGTGTTATATATTCCTTCACATAACACAAGAATCTGGGGTCACCCAATGAAATTAATAGAGAGCAGATTTAAAACAAACAAAAGGAAATACTTCACAACTCACAGACAACCCATGGAACTCGTGGCCAGGGGATGTTGTGAAGTCCAAAAGCATAATGGGGTTAAAAAAAACTACTAGATAAGTTCCTGGAGGATAGGTCCATCGATGGCTATTAGCCAAAATGGTCAGGGACAGAACCCCATGCTCTGGGCATCTGTAGCCTCTGACTGCCAGAAGCTGGGAATGGAGGACAGGGGATGGATCACTAGATGATTGCCTCTTTTCATTCTCTTAGAACAGTGGTTCTCAACCGTGGTCCACGGCTTGTTCAGGGAAATTCCCTGGCAGGCCGGGCTGGTTTGTTTACCTGCTGCGTCTGCGGGTTTGGCCGATCGCGGCTCCCACTGGCTGCAGTTCGCCACTCCAGGCCACTGGGGGCTGCGGGAAGCAGCACGGGCCGAAGGATGTGCTGGCCGCCCTTCCTGCAGCCCTCATTGGCCTGGAGCGGCGAACCGTGGCCAGGGGGAGCTGCGATCGGCCGAACCTGCTGATGCGGCAGGTAAACAAACCGGCCCAGCGCACCAGGGGCTTTCCCTGAATAAGCGGTGGACCACAGTTGAGAACCACTGCCTTAGAAGCACCTGGCATCGGCCACTGTTGGAAGACAGGCTACTGGGCTAGATTGACCATTGGTCTGACCCAATATGGCAATTCCTATGTTGTACATTAGGGGACACTCACCAAGAAGACCCAGGTTCAAGGGTCCTTCTCTAGGTCTCCTTTAGAGCTGTTCCACTTTGTATAAATAAATATTGATTGAGTCAAAAAAAGTGAGACTAACTTTAGGACACTCACCTAGGAGGTGGGAAACCTATGTTGAACTCCATCCCTGATTTGAAGGGTGAGTGCCCTATGCTCCAAGCTACTGGCTATTCTGGGGTCTGTGTCTCCCCCGCCCCCCCAATTAAAAAGTTCAGAAGGTCTAATTTTCATTCCACATTAGAATGAAATCACATGTTGAAATCTTGAAATTTTTTCAGGAAACAGAATTGTTGTTTTCTGGCCAGCCCTAACCATAACCATCATGTCCCCAGGCTCTTCCATGTCCATTCCTATCTGATTTTTGTCCTTTAGGTCCTTTCTATAATAGACATGTATATCCTTATTCCAGCAATGACACAATTTAATCATTGCTGGATGTTGCTCATTGCTGGAATAGGCTTCTAATTTTTCTATTATAGACACAACACTAAGGTCTGACCCAAAGCTCATTGAAATTAATGGACAAACTCCCATTGACTTCAGTGGGCTTTGAATCAGTTCCTTATTCCCCAATTCTGCAAAGACATAGGCACACGCTGAATTTTATGCACTCTAAGTAGCTCCACTGAGTTCAATGATAATATTCACAGTGAATAAATGTTAAGCATATGCATAAGTCTTTGCAAAACTGGGTCCTTGCATTGCAAGTTCCTTAAGTCATATACCATAACTTTTGTTTCCATTTCATTTGTGGCACATACTATCCATTCTAAAAGCATAAAGTGTAGGGATCCAACTCCTCACTTCTCAATGTAAAATACCACTGAGCTAATATTTGGTGCCACAGTGATATTTTCTATCTCTGCCTATCTAGCAAACCTAATGATGGAGGGCAGGAAGAGCCTTATGATGCAAATTTTCATAGCACGGTTGACATGTCTGGGCAAGTATGGTGTGATTTTAGATTCAGCTTCCTAAATTGGCCTGAAAACAGGGTATGCTACTTCCTTTTTACTGTATGGATTTGAATAGAGTTTATTTTTTACTTGAGAGAAGAGTCTAAGAGATAATATAGGGGTTCTCTTTTGTCTCAGCAATAGCAACAGCAATCTCTTTCCACTGAGAAAGAGATGATTGCTTTGTAAAGCAGAGCAGTTCTTCTGTTATCCCATGAATAATACTGGATCATGGGAGTAACAAGTTTGTATTAGTGACAAGGCTCATTTTCTCTACTTTTTTTTTCATTTTAGCATGTGTCAATTAAAAGGTGCAGTCGCAAATTTCCAGCGTGCACCTCTTCCACCTCCTATCCATACAAAAGGCAAAGGCCTAATTATTGCACTGAGAGAGGGTCTTAGTTTGCACTGAATTACAGTACATGATGTTTGCTTTCTGTAGCCAGATTCCTTGGTTAATGGGTTGAGAAAGAGAAGTGGGGAGAAATATAAATTAAAACAGTAAAGTAGTAGAGACCATGCTGAATGACTAGTATTGTAATAGGGAATGAATGGAAATTGAATTGCCTTCTCTGCCCGTGATATGTGAAATTCTCATGGTGAAAGATGTGCACAAGTATAGTGACACAGCATGGCCTTCCTGTATATTTTGGAACACAAATTTTGCTGTCAGATGTTCTGACTGCGGGTTAACAGCTGGGAAAGTATGTGCCCCTTTTCACCGAGGATAAGGAGGAATTTAACAGCTGGGAAGATTAGATTGGGGAGCTTGTTACTCGAGGGTGTCCAGTGCATGGACCTTTACAACTTCAGAGCTCATTTCCAAGCTTTCCCACTGCTTGTCCCCAAAGCTTATCTTTAGAGTGGGTGAAGATGCTGCAGGCACTTATGTCATTACAATTCCCATAATAGTGTTCACAGCTCTTACCAATATTATCTATAATTTTAAATAATATACTGTTTACTCCCTTTTCCAGAAGTGTTAATGAAGGTGTTAGATATGATCAATCTTAACCCCAACCCCACTAGACACTCCCTTCCAACAATTTACATTTATTGTTGTACTTAGACAGTTTTCAGCCAACTTTCCATAGACATTACAGAGCTCATATCCAAGTCATTTACATTATTTTTCAGGATTTTGAAAGACAGATATGACATGCTTCATTAAAATAAATATATATATTTATCATTTTCTATTCTTCCACTACTTTGATAATTCTATTTTAACAAGTCAAGTTTGTCAGCAAGAATTTATTCTCTATAAAAAATATTTATGGTATTGTGCTTATTTTTCATAGTTTCATTATCCTCTAAAAGTTCAGCAACATTTCATTTTTATTAATGTGCGGTATTATTTAACTGGGGATGCAATTGCCAGGATTCCTGCTCTTTGTTTTTGAAGACTGGTATGACATTTGATAGTCTTCATGTTTTCAGTCTCTCTCAGGTTCTCCATGACTTAAAAAATATAATTGTTAAAAGTGCAGTGAGTTTATCTATTAATTCTCCCAGGGCCAGATTCTGGCATCCTTGCTCTCACTGGTGAGACTTCACTTATGCAAGCAGGTAATGGTACTACTTGTGATAATAATTGTGAACCTCTTTGCCCCACTGATGAGAAATATAGCTCTTAATCTGATTGCTAATTCCTAAGTAATCAAACTACAGATTCCTGTATAGGCACCTCAGAACAGTCATTTTATGTACTGTAGATACAGAAACTCCATTTTGTAATTGCTGAGATATAAATTTAATATTTATTTCATATTTCACCTTCCCCAATAGATGTGAGATACTGATAAGTCTTACAAAATAGAAATCTATTTCAGAGGCAATTTGTTTCAGGATCCTTACCTCTTTTTTTTTTTTTTAGCTCACTGACATTTAATTTAGGTTTAGATGTAGAAAGTACACTTATTGTAAATATAGATGATAGCTATATATATATATATCAATCATATGTTATACACATTAATAGAACTAGAGATATGTTTACACACACAAAATCCATCATTCCAAGTTATATAAACAAACAGTTGTCATTTTGTCATGCAAGACTCCCTCCTCAAAAATAAAAAGGTATGCATCAAACAAGGTGTATTAAAACAGATGATCATTTACTGAATTTCCTGGCTTTGTGGAATCAGGCCATACCTTTTGTAACATTTTTTTTTTAGTTTCATTTGTTATATTATTGTTGCTTTTGATGTTGATTTAATAAAAAATCCTTCAAGTATCAATTCAATATACAAAGAGACACAATTAAAACCATAAAAATGTGAATTAACCAGTGAGGTCTCTTCCATCAACCTGCATTTGCATTAATGAGTCAAACCTCCAGAAATGAATCCCAAATCTGAAACCCAGCTTTATACCTTTAATTGGACAAACCAAAATGATCAGATTTGAACATTCAGGGACTTTGGCACTCAAACTCTGGGTACAATCTTTTTTCCAAGTCTGGGGAACTTGGATTAAGATGGTTATAGAGATAGGTTTGGGCTACAAACTCAGAAAGGTATCCAAATTAGGGATTCAGAACCATTTTCATGGATATTTGGAGCCATATCTGTTATACATGCACCGCATTCAATTACATGCCTATTTGTCTGCACATAATATTGCCACGTTTTCAATACAAAAATAATGGATTGTGGATGTGGGGGTTTTTTTTTGCATATGCACAATGAGATTATATGCATTTTTGCAGGCACAATCAATGCATCAGGTTTGAAAATTGTCCCCTGTGTAGATTTTAAAATCCCTTTATAGTATTCATAGTACAATTGATCTAAACCTAAATTCAAGTAGTAAGCGATTCCTCTCAAGGAAACACATGTGCACAGTTTTTAAAACATGCATTATTTAGACAGTAGAAGAATTACTCTCTTTGCATTCGGCTACAAATGCATAAATCTATGTTTACACAGTAAGGTTGGTTCTCGTTCTTTTCCATAGCTGAGTATTATGCTTGTAATGTTTATTTTGTCAAGCTAAATATGTGGAGAGTTATCAATGTTTTGCACATTGCTTTAATTTATTTCAGTGATAATGTTAATAAAGTTCAAGTTTGTGTCCAGATAGTGGTCATCAATTGAAAAATTGAAATATTTATTTTAGAAATGGCAAACTATTATTGGAGAATAAATTCAGATATCACTAACTGATATCATACTAAGTGTAAAAAATCAGAAATTAGTGGAAAATAGTACAAACTGACTTAAATTTTTATTTATATAAGAATCTCGATTGCATAATTTTTTTGGGAAGCTTTCCCTGCAGTCCACCATTTCAAGCCCCAATCCTACAAACACTTATGCAAGGGCTTAACTGTACTTATTGAACAGTCCCTTTAAGCCATGTGCAATTAGACACATGAAAATGGACCTTACCAGCTGACTTGGGCTCATGGGGCTCAGGCTATGGGGAAGTTTAACTATGGTGTAGGCATTTGGGCTCATGCCAAAGCCTGAGCTCTGGGACCCTCCCACCTCGCAGGGTCCTAGAACCCGGGCTCCAGCCCCAGCCAGAACATCTACACTGCAATTAAACAGCCCCTTAAGCCAAACCCTGCAAGCCTGAGTCAGCCGGAAACAAGCCAGTCACAGGTTTTTAATTGCAGTTTAGACATACCCAGTGTGACTGCTCATGTAATTACAACTAACCACATGCTAAAGTGTTTGCAGGATGAAGGCCTTACGCTGAAACTTGGCCAAATCTTGCAAGCAAAACAAGTGAGGCTGGATTATTACTTGAGTGGAGGAAAAAATTCTTGGTAGAGAAGCTGATGTCTATGATTCACTGTCACTCTTTGTTCTATCAGTACTGCCCCAATGCCACAGCCTGATTTCCGGGGTTGCTGTGTTAATGGCGATACCATGTCCTGAAGGAGGGGTAAAAACAAGATTGGTGGTTCTCATTAGTGGATTTTTTGGTAAACTTGGTCTGCCATTCGCTTGCTTCCTCTTACATTCTGAGTTGCTTTAAGGATCTCTCTGCACAACTTAGTGCAATTTTTGCTACCTTTCTGCTCACAAGAGCCCGAACCAAAGTATATAAAGTCTCCTATTGACTTCAGTGTGCTTTCTTTCAGGCCCCTATTTCTCTTCAGTCACTCCTCACCTTCTTCAATCCAGATTCACTTACTTACCCTGATCATCTCTCCCATTCCCATACCTTTTTCCCAGATATCAATACTTGTAATTTGCTTTCTGATCTGGTCCACCTTGACTCCAGTCTCTCTTCCTCCAAGCATTTCCGCAATACACTTATTTATGGGATTCATGAAATATTTGTCCTACCAACAAAGAGGTCATTACAAAAATTAAAACTGTAAGCTAATAAAACCTCTGCCCAAATGGGGTTCATAGTGGAAGCCACAGCAAGATCACTCATGATAAATATAATGATTCAATTATTTTGCTTTTAGGCTGCATCCTTCCACTGGTTCTTCAACTAGATTTTGTCTGTTTCAAATTTAAGTGCTTCAAGGCAGGGACTTTGACCAAGCTTTTCAAAAGTGAACAGTGATTTTAGATGTTTCACTTTTTGGTCACCCAACTTGAGACACTGTAAGGTCAGATTTTCAGAAGACACTAAGCACCCTCATCTGAAAGTGAATCCTCTTTAAGGGCACCCAAAATGTGAGTCATCCAGAAACTTCTGCTTGCTTTTGAAAATCTTGGCCTAGGGACTCCATATTTATCCAAATTCCATAATTTTAATCTGCCTACCTAAATCCACAATAAAGTTTAAACTGGATATAGTATTCTTCTTCCGTGCTTATTCCAAACATTTGTTGAACAGCTGCTGCATTTCATTGGTGATTCTTATATATCTTTATATATCTTATATATAAAGATATATCTTATATATCTTATACTCTTATATATCTTATATATCTTTTCAATGTGATTCTTATATATCTTTTCTCTACTATGCAGGGATGTTCTAAGATTTAAAATAAATAAGTGTTTTGGGATACACAGATGAAAGGTGACACAGAAGAATAAATATTACACACAGATTCTTAGATGTTATTCTGAGATGTCACATGCTCAAGAGTCTGAGAAACAACAGAGGAGGATGGAAAGGTACAGCATCCTGGCCAGCAGTTGTGCTCTCTCCAAGCAACCACCTGTCATATATGTGGAAAAACCTGTAGAGACTCCTCAGCCATCTTAAGTCTCACCAATGACTTTCCCCCTCGCAGGCATCCTCATATTGAGATATAGCCAATGAGATGTCATTCACATTTACTGAAAATGGAAGTCTATTTTAATTTTTTTTTAAATATTACATCACAGATATCTAATGTACACAAGAAAAAAGCTTCTGTCATTTGAAGTGGTCATTGTGATCTTCTTGTGTGACTGATATGTGTCACTGTGAGGATGTACTGTCTATTGAAAGTCTGAATTCTGATTAGGTCAAATACTTCTGTTTAGAACAGTACAATTTTCAATAAAACCATGTCTGTTGAATTATGGCCTGAACCTAAGCCCACTGAAATCAATGGGAGGTTTAATTTATTATTGTGAACCAGTTATTTTATGACCGATTTGTTTTCCTTTTGATCATTGAATTAATATTCATCCAGTCAGCATTCCAACCAGCAGGCTTACATTCCATTTGATATAATTATACAGAACCACACGCAGTGTTTCTGATCACCACCCAGGGTAGTGGGAACCTCTAATGAATTAAAAGGAAAAAATAAATATGAAAGATTCTTGTTCCCAAGTCAGGTTATCTTTTGCCAGGAGACATTTTGATATATAGATTAAATTTGGGGTGTCCCCAGTGGGCATCTACTTAAAATCAATTTGCTGCTGCATTGCCTGGCAGGGAGTTTAGATATTCTCCTCTCCCATTTTGAACACCTAAGAAAATGAAAACAAAATTAAAAAATCCTCTGCTGCTATGATTAAAAACAAAAACACACATGTAACTATAATTATATAAAGAGCTCTAGATACAAATAGGGCTTTCTGATTGGCTTTAAACCATGTCAGACCCATGTCTGCAATCCCAAAGACATTCATTCATGCATCTGATATTTAATTAATTTCATAATAGCAGTGATACTCTAGACAATGCATTTCTTTATTATTATTATTATTATTATTTCTGAGATCGTGTTTAAAAATCATTCAGTGGTGCGCATTATCCCTATGGTAGTGTTTTGATAGGGAGGAGGGAAATGGGGAGGGAAAGGGTCACAGCACTGTTTTCCTGCCCCAATAGATACACACATTTTCTGTCAGGCTAATGTCTCTTTCAGGATGGCTCATGTCATTTTCACTCAGTCCTATTTCCAAGAAATGCAAGGACCTTCATCTTTTATTTCTTAAACTATCTGACACTCTTCTGAGTCTCCCATATCCCTGTTTTGAACTACTACGCCCCTTTTCCAATCAAATAGATATTGCTTACTTTTCATGCTTCTTGGTTCCACTACTCTCAACGAAAGTCAAAGCAGAAAAAAAAAAAAATCAGGCACACTACTTTGTGAAAACCTGGATCTCTTTAAGTGCTATTGTGTCTCAGAAAAAGAAATAGTTTGACACCTCCATTCCAGCAAACTACTCTAGGAATAAAATAAAGAATTTCCTATATCCAAGATGCATAGCAGATTGGGACCATTGCCTGGAACAAATCCTGGCCTACACCCATTTTCTCACAAAAGTCTTCACCTATGCAGTCTCCTGAAGAAGGTAACAAGATTGTAGAGCTGGTATTCCCATTCCACAGAAAATTCCTAAATTTTGACTTTTCCCACAGAATGGGAATGCTTACATTTTGTGTAAAAGAAAATCTTTGATATTTTTTCTGACTTTTTAAAAAAGTTTTCCAGGCATGGAACCCTGGCAGACAATCTGGGGCCAGAGCTTCCAGGTTCCCAGCTGTGCAACACGCAGCATGGCTGGAAGTTGTCAGAAACCCCTGGGTTTCCATGTTGCCCACTAAACTGGAAGCAAACCAAGCAGGAAACTTGCGGAACACCTCAGTTTCAACAAGTTGACATTTTCTGACCAGCTTCGGTGCTTTTAAGTAAAAGGTGAGTGGAGTTTCTCAGTGCAGTTTCTTGGAAACCAGTGATGAGCTAATTGTTATGGACCTAATTAAAAGCAGTCAGTTTTGAAATGGGCACAAAATTACTATTACAAATTTGACACAGTTTGAGTTGGGTACGGCAGGTCAGGCTTGAGGTGCATTAGCAGAACAATATGGGGAAGTTTGTGCAAACTTGGGGGAGTACTTGGCAAAACTCTGTCTGACTCTAGGATGTACTATTATACTTCCCCTCTCATGAGCATTAAAAGCTTGATTTAAAACTCACTGAAGTCTATGTAAGTTCCCTAAACTCCCTCAGATTTTTAAATGAGAACAATAATGTACTCAGTCAATTGCCTAGCTCATTCTCCTATCTTTAGAAGAAACTGGCCACAAAATCCATCATCCATATGGACCAAACCCTTTATCTGATGACTTTAGTGATTTAATAACTCACTCTGTAAAGCTGTACCAGCCTAATGGGAGGCTCTAATTTCTCTATCAGATGGATGAGAATATTAGGAAGGGAAATCTTAGACATTATGTTGGCCTCAGAATGAACATCCCCTAAAGCATAGATGAGTAATTGCTGATAAAACCTTCCAATAGCGAGGTTAAAATTCTATTTATCTGTATTGTGCCATCTGTATCCCTTGCAGCTTGAACAGAAAAGATTCTTTCCCTCAGCATTATTAGCTTTGCTAAAAACTGGCCTTGCCTTGTTGCTCTCCTCAAAAAATAAATTGCATTGCAAAGATGAAACTATCCTTGTTCTATTCTAAAGTACTTCATCTGTGAAGAAGCACTTCAATCATTTGATGACTCAACTCCTCACAAAGGTTTTATTTTTTTTAAAAAAACCACGACTGCTTTCATTCAATTTCTGCAAACTTTTTCCTCTCTAGAACTCCATAAAACAGTACCATCATTTTACATTCCCCTAATGGAGAAGTTCTTCATTATTTAATAGGGAACAGTCCAACAGGGATCTATAAAAAATTCAGAGGGTTCTATAGCAATTAATTCTAAAACCCTATTCAAATTAGAGAATGTCTTTTTATACAATTTATAAACTTATCTATGAAATTATTTACATCATTGCTACAGAATTGTACAAATTAACTTAAAAATCATATAGAAAAGGAATTTCCTCAATTAAGTTCTATAGAATTTTACTGTAAATTGATGCTCAAATTTATAAACAGCTTCCAAAGCATTTTGATCTGAGTGGAATACAAAAAACAGCTTCCAAAGCATTTTGATCTGAGTGGAATAAAAGGGAAAAAAATAGCCCCTTGAATTAGGATGAAAAATTAAGGCAGAAACATGAACTAACTTGCAGACCTAATTATACCTTAATGAATTATTTTAATAATTTTAAAAAATGCAACAAAGGGCAACTGTTCAACGGTATCAAACTCTGTTCCTTAAGGGTCTAAGTCAAAGCCCATTACAGTCAATGGGAATCTTTTTATGGACTTCAGTGGCCTTTGGACCCAGTTTTTCAGGACTGAAATCTGTGTAAACTCAAAAGCTTGTCTTTTTCACCAACAGAAGTTGGTCCAATAAAAGATATCACCTCACTCCCCTTGTGTCTGTAATTTTATCCATGGATTGTTGGTAGTAAGAGGACTGAGAGCGCTTCATGGGGATGGGAACACACAGTGAGGAAGGGGAGCAGGATTTGGCTCCATATGGTTGTGGTGTACAGAGCTATGCAACTGAAAGGTATATGTGAAAGGTATACACATTTTATATATATATATTTATATACGTGTATATATATATATATACACACACACACACAAACACACACATATGCATGTATACATATATAGGTATATGTATAAAGGTATATGTGTATACTGAAAGGTATGTGTTTATAGATTTAAAAGGTATTGTTGACCTTTAAAGAGTGGACCCATTGCTTCTGTTACTGTTTCAGCCAAACCCAGAAGCATTCTAGAGCTTCTAAAGGGACTTACCAGAACCATGCAGAAGAAACTTTGGGGAAAAAACCCTGAGCAGACAGGGATGCAAGCATAAGAAGTAACCCCACAAGGGACAAGAAGTGAGAATGTTTCAGACTAGAAGGGATGCCAGCTTCATTGTTTAGGGCCTCAGGGCTGATGCCTGTGGTAGAGGGAAGGCACCAGTTCTCCTGTGCCTCAGTAGTGCCACTTTGAGGTAGTGGTGTTACTCGAGCTAGTTGGAGAGTTTGTTGATTTGTTTTCCCATCAGAAATTTTTGACTTTTGATTTCAAAACTGAAAAGTTTTCATAGACTTTTGTTTTGCCCCAAAAAACCCCATGAATATTTGTGGTTTTCCTATGAAAAAATAAAACGGAAAGCGACTACTCTCCATTAAAATTTTCATTTTGTCAGCAATTCCATTTTCCATCAGACATTTTTAACTGAAAATTTTCAGCCAATCTTATTTGATACCCATTTATCTAACTGATGCAATCTCTGGGAGGTAAACTGACCAACCAGCAAGAGGGACATCACTGATAATGAGAAGGCAGCTAAGGCAGAGGCTGCACTAGATACCTGAGAGGGAAGCCATTTCTAGATCGTTGTGAATGGAAATATCTTTTTCTAAACATGTCCTGATTCCAGCTCACTCTTGGTCAGGGTGATGTCAACTTAAATAATCTTTTCAAAATCTACAGTGCTTAACATTTTTCATATACTCCTACCGCCACCTTGGAACAAGTAAGCTGAAATGTGTGTTTAGGCTGAATTTGTCTCTCTCCATTTGTTCTACTTGTTGCTTGGCTGCAAATATTTGTGAATGGACAGCATTTGTGTTCATTGCTTTCTCCAGCCTGGTTCATGTTTAAATTTAATATGAATGTAGTGGCATCTTTATACTTATACACTGCTATGAGAGCCTATATAAACTCTTTCCTTTCAGTCCTGGTCCAATAAAAGATATTACCTCACCCATTTTGTGCGTCTAATATCCTGGGACGAACATGTCTTCAACAACACTGCATACATGGATAAAAGTGTCATTTCCTAATGATTATAAATCTGTTAACCAATGATCCATGCTGTTTGTGTAATTAATTTTCACATAAATTGGCATTGGAAAAATATGTTGAAGTAAACCCTTCCACTCTGAAGTATCTATATAGCCTGACAGATCACTTCATACTAATATTCTCCTAATATCATGTGTCTAAATAGATATGTTTCAGTTATTTAATAGAGTTTGTGTTTCAGTTTGGAAAGTAAATAAGTTACTTGATTTAGTGTGAGCTATTCAGTGTTTTGTTTAGTAGCCAGAAGACTGGTAATTTAGCACAGCATGTTTGTTAGAATGAAGCTCAGTTTCTTAATGTTCACTGTTACAAAACATAGTGTGTACCAAGAATAAATAGTAGGCAGCTGTGAATTATGGGAGCAATAACTAGAACATGATAAAATTTACCAGTTTCGGTTCACCAAGGTTCATACAAACCTGTTAGTTCATGCGATTTGTTTTGGTTTTGATCAGTATGGGTTCACATTCCCTGAGTCTTATTTTGAATCTCAGGTTTGACTGAACCTTGACATTCAAAATGAGACTCAGTCAAGCCTTCCTAATTTTACCTGCAATTATGCTAAAACCAGGCAAAACTCTGTGTTTTGCTTTGACACTAAACTATAAATTAGCCTATATTTATTTGAAAGGGTCATGAATCTTTTCATCAACATGGGCTTTTAATCTTTAACTGCTGTAGATGAGGCCTTGATTGATGTACCACAAATTACCAGGCTAAATGCAAGAATTACAGGGTAACGTAGTATATATAGCCTATGTTTTATGGGAGATCAGATTCACAGATAACAATCTCTTCTCACATTTAAAAAAAAAAAATCTATGAAAACACAAAATGTCCCATTAAAATAATCATCATATTCAATTTCAGGATCTGTCTTGCTTTAAAATGGCAATGCACAAATGGTATTCCTTGTACAAACCTTGCCCCACAGAGATATAGAGCACAACACCAACTACTAGAATGACAAATTTGGATGTGACTGTTCCTGAGGGGAGTTCAAGAATGCAAGAAAATTCCTATAGTTAATAAGAGCTTGACCCAAGTCCCACTGAAGTCAGCAGAAAGATTCTAACTGAATTCAACTTTGGATCAGGGCCTAAGTCAAGGAGCTTTAAGCTCCCATCCCAAACTGTTGGATAACTCCCATCCTCCAGTGTTGTCATATACCAAAGGGAAAAACCTTTATACAAACACATCTACTAGCTTGTGTAGATCTGATTAACAGAGTGCTTAAAATCATATATTAGTTGGGTATCCAGCTGGACCAAGGTAGACTCATAATGGGATTTGGAAGTATCTGAAAGGAAACAGCAGCTGGATGCTGTAGGATGGATTCTAATGAAAGACCAACTTGTATATAGGAGGTATTATCCCTCAACTGCCACTCTCTGGGATGCTGAAAAAGTAGATGCCTCGTGGGAAGTTCAAGGGAAAGAGTCTCCAGTTTACTGTGAAGACACATGATATGTGAGAAAAAACACCATGGATGCAACTGAGGAAATTCACAGTTAAAATCTCTGCATGGCTTCAGTGATTGCTGTGTTTTGGCCCTATATAATATTACAAGTGATCAATTAATGCACTTGTAATATTTATTTTATTTCTTTATGTCTTTATTGAGTATATTACAAGATCTTCTGTACAGGCAGCTACACGGAAGATTGTTGATTTGGGGATTTATGACACACGCAAGAGATTCAAATAAATGCTTTACATAACAACCAAATAAGTCCTCTCATAAACATAACCAAACACCACAAACGAGAGAGGTTTTAGGATTGCTAGCATACTTACATATCCCAAAACTTATTGAAAACCAAGGTAGAAGAAATCAGTCAATGGAGCACATCAGAGAGTCCATCACGACTGTTTCAGGAACCCAACATGCCCATATTTTTGGGAACAAAGCCAGATCCTTTAAACCTCTCTTTTGTGTAACCATGAAGGTATACGGCCATATTTCACCCTTTCTGTGTCCATAATAAATTTTATTCCTACCCCTTATCCATCTATGGCATTCCAGATTACCATAATTATATTTCTGATCACTGACTAAAGCAATTTGTGTCAATCAATTTCTTAAAAAATCATATACATCCATTAGGTCTAACAGTCTAATTACTATATTACAAAACATTGCAAGACACCCTCCCACAAAAAAACCAACACCACTATTTCCAGATTACCTTTGCAAACTTGAGGCATTCCTATTTATTCATTCATTCATTCATTGTAATTGACTTGTTTGTTACACACAATGAGAAGGCACTATTTGTGACCTGGCTTAAGTCCTCGGGACTACTTAGGATAACTACAAATCAGGCTTGTCACACAAGGCCTCACACTCAAATGCCCATTTCTTATCATAGCAAAGCCTAACACCCCTCTTATTTGTGTTTCTTACTTGTCTCCAGTACGTTTCAAACTAATAGCCCTTCAAACCTATCAATATTAATATACCCCATAAGGTTATTAAAAAGGCATGACAGGATTATAGGTCAACAACTACATATTGTAGAGGGACTGACATCTCAGTCCCCTTGACGGGAGTCAGTCCTTAAAAAGTCCACCTATCCTTTGTTGGGAATCTGCAGGGGGTTGAGCTGATCAAAGATGCTCAAGTCGCAGCAGGGTAGATGAGTCAGGTTGAGGGGGAACTTCATGCACACAGTCTAGAAAATCATTAGCCATCACTGAAGGCCTTCAGAGATTTTAACTGTGAATTTCCTTGGTTGAATCCATGGTGTTCTGACTCAGATATCATGTGGCATAGAGACATACATATATGACACTTTCCTCTGCCCTCTCCAATGTAAACTACTAAGGTAGTAGCTTCTCTCAAAGAGTGGCCAGGCAGGAACTCCTTTCTCTAAAGTGACTATACATAAAATGCTCCCTGAGCAGCCCAAATTGAATTGCTACTGGAGAAGCAGTCCCACAGCAGTGAACAGTTTTTATCAATTAGTTGAATCTTGAGTGAAGTCACCCGTGAATTATGAGACTGCTTCTTGGGCTGCCAGCTTGGTTAAAGATGCCTTGAAATAAAACTGCTAGGTGCTTTCAAATAAAAACATATTACCCATCAAAACTGGATCAAACACAATGCAGAAAATTAAATATGCTTTGTTCTGATATTTATGAATGCACCTATTTCCTACTGAATTCCATAGGAACTGTATCTGCTTTGGGACTAAAGAATTGGGCCCTTCTTTTTATCAATAAGCAGAACAAAACATAATAGAGACTAAAAAAATCCAAGGCAAATGGCAGTGTCCTGCAAATCTAGCCCACAAAAACTACTGTTGAAATTGAGTCAAAATAGGTTTGGGACATCAAGTTAAATTAAAGGGAGCCAAGGAAATGAATAAGGGTCTAATTTAGTGCCTTAACTGTTGCCAAAAATACATATATTTGCTATTCTTCAATTATAGTTAGTAATATTTCTGCCTTCCAGGGGGACTAGTCTACCATTGTAGCATGGAGGAGTTATATGCGTTCTGCCTCTTCATGCTTAATTCCTGACCTATTAGCAGATGTCTAGTCTTCTCTCTCTTTAACAATATTTGTGAAACAGCAGCATAACTTAGTAACAATGAAATAAATCAACACCTTTTGCAGTTTTCACTTAATTTCTCCAAAACAGGAGCGATACTATTTTTCGGCTAACTTGTAATTCCTACAGAGGCTACCGTATTGTAGAGGGATGAACAGCCGTTTGCAGAACTACTCTTTCTTAGCCGTTGTTGACGATGATGGAAAGTTCCTAGGAAACCACTGAACCCTTTGCACACTGGTTAACATTCAGCTGTTTTACCTTCAAGAGTGTACAGTTTATTATGGTGTGGTAGGAGAAAAGAGTAAAGTTTGTGTTATCTCACTGTGACTGCAAGGTGACAAAGTTAACTCTCAATATTCCTGGTAAGAGTCAGTCTCAGCTGAAATAGCAAGGGCTCGGTGGTGGGCGGGAGCGGAGAAGACAGAAAATATTATGGAGCCTAGGCTTTATTTTACCTGTCTTCTAATCAATTCAAGTATACGGATAGAAAAAATCCTCAAAAATGAAATTCTGAAAATTTTGACTCTAATCATGACTTTTGCTTCTCCAGCAGGCCAAATCTCCCTCTCTTCTAGCAACCTATCATCAGGTCAAAGGGATATTTTCATGAAAATTTCTTCGGACATTAAAAGACATTCTATTGGCCCAAGTTTTATATCTGCTGCTCCGGAACACAAAATAGCAACATCATTGGCCTATGAAGTCACTAATACAATCCCAATTTCAATCATCACTTTGTAAAAGCTGCAAGAGATACCTTAAGTATGAACACTGTTTGTTATAAAACCAAATTCTATTTGCTGTTGAACCTTAACATTTTGGGATTTGTGGGGAATTCAGTAATTCACATACATTATTTTGCCAATAACTTCTTGGAAATGGCAGAAGCATAGAGGGGCATGCTAGAATATTGCTTTTTGGTTAAATTTCACTTGAAGTGTAATTACTGTCATTTATAGTAAGGTTTTAATACTATTCAGGCTTATGGAGTAATGTATGAACACTACTGCTTTTCAGACTTATATGACTTATTGCATTAAAGGAAAAATATCAAAGTAGCTAATTTAAGGGATCAGTCGCCATTAGCCCATTCCTCCTATCTGAACCCATAATCTGCCGCAGACTGTAAAATAAATTAAATGGGGGAAGGTGGTAGACGGAAAGATGTGTTCTGTGTATGGAAAACCATATAGACTAAATCCATACAAAGTCACTTGAAAGATGCCCTCAATCTAATTTCCTGTGTTTCCATACATCAACAGTAGATTACAATTTTAAGATGCAGGTTACAATTACTCACAGTGCTTATCTGTAAATGAAATTCAAGAACATGACATGAACATAATGTGCTGCTAGGAGAAGCTGAGACACAGCTAATCTTCTTCATATCACACTATGTCACTGTTTCCCTTCATAAGAGAAAAACTGCACTTGCTTGAAGTTACATTATGGGCCCAATCCTTTTCTCACTGGCAAAATCTCCACTGACTTTCATGAGAGCAGGCTCTCTGTATTTTTAACTTGTCACTAACTAGTATTTCTTCTGTGTTAAAAATTTTCACCCCATTTAACAAAAATAGGTCATCTGACATACCTGCTTAAAAGCAGGCCATACGTTTTGATTTACACACATAACAAAAGGCCTATTCTGGGTTCCAGGATCCCTTGCTAGCCCATAAACCACACAATCATTAAACATAAAAAAAGAACCACATGCTACTGCTGCAATTGAGATCAGCAGAGTACTCATGCTGCGCTCCCCTCAAAATAAGAGAGGGATTTCTCCATGAAGACCTCTTGACTTTGAAATTCACTCTTCTTTGGAGTCCAGAATACCCCCCGTGTGCTGACCTGGTGTTGTACTGCAAAGGCTTTCTTTCTGACTTTCTGAGAAGCCATTTGATGAGTGGGTATGGTGTATCCTTTGGGAATTTGGTGGCTGAAGGGGAGAAGATTTGTTTTTATTGTGTTTTTCTGTGCAGTGGTTGTATCTATTTAGTAGAAGAAGAGCATGTGGCTTTTTTTTTTTTTTATGTTTAATGATTGTGTGGGCTAGCAAGAGATCCTGGAACCCAGAATAGGCCTTCTGTTATGTGTGTAAATCAAAACATATGACCTGCTTTATAAGAAGAAACACAGGGAAAGGCTGCAGTAGGGGAAGGTGGCAGAGAAACGTTTGGGCAGCTCTCTGCTTCTGAAGACTTTCCCTGCTGCAGGGAAAGACTCTGCCAGTGGAGAGGCAGCAGGAAAAGGCTTTGGGAGCTGCATCCCACCATGAGAAGCTTTCATTCCTGTGTGTACCTACACTCCACAGCATGGGTGCAGCCTGCTTCACACTATGTTTATCTACACATTCACTACATGCTGCCAGCAATGTAGACAAAGCCTCAGGTAAGATAGTCCCAGTCTGCTTAGAGCTTTAAGTCAAATCAACATGCTAAATTCCACTCAGAAACCAATAAACAGCAAACAAAAATCACAGAGCCTGGTGTCATGCTCATAGTAGACTACCCTGCTTAGCAAACAGGCTACCACATTTTCCTCCTAACTTCCACTTCAGATGGATTTAAGGTGCATCCCTATTTTACAAAACATCCAACCTAGAGGAAATAAGTAGTCTGGATCATGGTAACCACATCTGAGAAAAGAAAGGATGCCTCTTTGCCAGACACAGATGGAAACACCAGTCATGGCCACTACCAGTCATCTAAAAACAACTGGGAATCTAACCAAACCCCCAAGTTGTGAACTTTGGTAACAAATCACAGCTGAAGCAAGAGGGATACTTGCAGTACTAAGTATTATCTATACTCAATAGTTTGCAGGATTAGGTCCACAGGTGGTAAACTCTTCAGAGAGATACAAGCAAATAAGATGCCCCATCACAGGTAATTTATATGTCTCCTATTACCACAGCATTTGAGCACCTCACACTCTAACAGAATTATCCTGATAACACCTATATGAGGTAGGGAAGTACAGATAGGAACTGAGACACAGAGACTAAGGCCCAGATTCTCAAAGGTATTTAAGCACCTAATTCCCATTGAAATCAAGTGACTTGCAATTTATCCACTAAAGTCGCACAGGAAATCGGAGGCACAGAAAGGATAGAACCTTAGCCTTCCAAATCCCAAGGTCACATCAAGCACTCAGCCATCTTTCTCCTCCTGTTTGGACACTGTATAAATAATAAGTATATAATACATGAAGTACAGGCAGATTTGGGTACTGTGTTTGAGCTAATTAACTAATATTGCTCAGTCTGGTGACTTCAACTAAAAATACACACACTATTGTAACATACATATAAAACCAACAAGTACTCAAAGTTTTCTATTGTAAGCTTTGCCTACAATTCAAAACATATAATGATTTATACCACTTTATAATTTTCTGCACGTATGTTTTTGGAATTTGCCATAAAATGTGCACTCCATATTGTATTTAATGAGTGGTGTTTCTCCTGCAAGTAGCAAAGTAATCTGGAATATCTCCAAGTTCTATATTCTTTTCGCCTTCACATTTTTCAAGTTCTGTCAGTCTCCATGGTGATTGTCACTATGATACTTGACGCTACCTGAAGATATCTCCTATATGCAGCTTGTTTCTCAAATCCATGTTAACCTCTTATTGATCACAGGTTGTGGGGGGTTCTTTCCTCGTGTTTTGAAGGAGAATATAAGGTAACCCTAAATAACATCTTGTTATTTTAAGATATTAACAAAATGAGAGAACATAAACCATTATGACCCATCTAGTCCAGTAGCCTTCCTCCAGGGAGGAAAAAAAAACCTAGAAAATTGAACACCACTTATAAACATACCCAACACGCCATCCTAGGGACAATCTGGAAATCTCAAGGACAGACCCATGAAAGGGTTAATATAATAACGTATTGGTGCGACCAGGTGCCTGGATGGACCACACTGAGAATGCTGGATTCAGGGCAGACTACAAGGAATGGGGCAGATAATCCTCCAAACAGGTGATTTATTCTATAACTAGATTCACTAAACCAGTAACAAAATAGCTTCTGTAATACCACACTGGTCACCAAGAAGCCAGATGCAGTCCCCTTTAAGCATTCCAGCCCTTGACATCCAGCCAAGTCTAATATACTGGGGGATTACGGAAAACCAGATTCACTATATGTGAGATTCACCAATCCCAAAGGACCAGACACTGATCCCCAGGTCAGTACGAGTCTCAGATCTTACCCAATAATCACCCCAATGCCAATCCTCTAGTAATTAAGATAATAATAATAATAATAAAAGGGAAAACAAAGAAGAGATTTGCAATGTTAAAAAGATCAATATACACACAAATACGTGTAAAGTCCTTATGTCAGTTTCACAGCAGAGTTGGTGAGGCTGCTGATTTGTAAAAGTCTTTCTGGAATCAGTTTAAAAGGTTGCAGTTCAGCAGAGAGTCCAGGCATAAAGTCTGTTCGCGTTCCTCCGAGAGCATTCCCGGGTAATCCAGGGTAAACCTCAAGGCCTCAATGTTATGGTTTAGACCTTTTCTGTTCAACTTTGGCAGACCTGAGATCAAAAGGATCAGGCCGAAGCTTCCTTTATAGTCCTCTAGCAAGGAATAAACCTCCTCACAGCAATTGTCACAGCAAGATCTTCACTGGATTAAGAATAGGCCCTGCAGATTTTTGCTTTGAAGCTAATCTTCTATTTCCTATGCATACACAGGTAAACGAGCCACATTCAGTCACATAAGGCAATTAGCCAGTACTTCATTAGAGCATCAATAATTAAGCTGAAGACAATGTAAATAATAATATTAGTTTCCTGCAGTATCTTACATCTTGGATCTTTAGGTTAAGATCTGCATGCATAATATACAGCAGTTAAGACATAAAAGGGCATTAGGCACCTACAAACTAATCTGGCTACATTGTTAAACTTTAAGAAATAGGTAAACAGAGACAAATACATGGAGCAGCTACCTTTGATTTCTATTACTACAAATAAATGGGTGAATGATTGCTGGTCGAATACATCTCTTTGAAACTCACATGCAGGTAGACTGTCTTGATTACATTTCAATACCTCTTGTTAAATTGTCATGGGTCACACCCAGGTTGGCTAGTCTGTCAGTATCACAATGGCTTTTGTATTTAAACTCCTTCTTGAATTATATGTTACCAGCATTGCCAGCCCTGAATTTCCTCACAAGTAATATGATTTGGGGTCTGCAGCTTGTCTCACGAATGCCCTCCCCAAGGTTTCTGCACTTGCTAAGTGACGTGGAACCTACTGCATATCTCACATGGCTGGAAGCGTGGCCAGCACCCGGGTCCTCAACTTGCTGGAACCCACAGCAGTTCCTCTCAGTGCCAGGAACCAGCAGGGAGGAGGGGTATGATAAGGAGTAAGGTGGGGGAGTCAGGGGCTCATGGGATGGAGCACGCAAGGTAGCTGGATCCCCCTCTACCTGGCAGGCCCCTCTGCCGGAACACATAGTGGCTACTTTCAGTACCAAAGGAAGCTTGGAGCCAGCAGAGAGGGTTAAGGAGCAGGGTGGGGGAGGCAGGGAGCTATGGCACAGGGAAGGGGGAACCTGTTCTACCCCCTGCTGGTGGGGCAGGGATGACCAATTAATGCACTCCTGCAATTCCCTCCTGGGGAATGGGGAGCAGAGCTGGCTGTGGGGCATAGAGGGGATGACCCTAAAACCCCATCCCACAAGGAAGCCTTGAACCAACAGGAAGGGATAAGAACTGGGACTCCTGGAGAAGACAGTAGGTCAGCTTCCTCAAGGTCTGAGACTCCTGGGAGGGGTAGATAGGGGCTCCTGGGAGGAAATGCAGGGGATCTCCTTCTTTGCTAGGTTTCTGACCTTGTGCGTTTTTTAACTCAAACTCTTTAAAGTTAAAAGGTACTCCAACCACTGCTTTGTGTGCCCATGTGTGTATGTATTACTGAAATCAGAGTAACAGCCGTGTTAGTCTGTATTCGCAAAAAGAAAAGGAGTACTTGTGGCACCTTAGAGACTAACCTCAAATAAATTGGTTAGTCTCTAAGGTGCCACAAGTACTCCTTTTCTTATTAGTGAAATGTCTCTTTAAAATACCTAACACTTTTCAATGCACTGTAGCATAAGAAAAAAAGTGTAACTTTGCCCAAGGACAAAAATGTAGTGTTCAGTGGTATTTGTAGCCTGCACTATTTTACTGACCTATGTATTGTATGGAATCTATTTAGTTTGAAGTAGTACCAATCAAAAATTCTCCATCAAGTTGTTTTTTATTGTATATTTAAATTCTGATCTGAAAAAGTTGCCCTTCCCCCCTTCGGAAGTATCTGAATTGACACCACACTGCCAGCTGTCCCTTTTTTGGTGGTAGTTTTCCCAGGAAATTTGAAAGGGTGCTCAGTACCCACTGCAAGCTGTCCACTTTATGAGTCCATGATTTTTTTTTTTTTTTGGTATCTCAGAGGAAGCAACCCTGTCCTCTTCTGCAAAGAGGAGTTTTTGTGTAAGGAAGGGGGGAGGGGAGGTGGAAGCAGCCAACATCATTCTTACAAGGAGGGAGGGAAGGAGCGGGATCAGAAAGCCCAGCAACTCAGAGCAGCTCTGCTCCTATCACCTGTTCTGTTCCTCCCTCATCCCTCCATCCAACATCTGGCCTGGGAAGGGAGGAGGGGGGATGAAAATCACCTGGAGCTGTAAAAAAACAGAAATGGTGTCATAAATATAAAGGGAAGGGTAAACCCCTTTAAAATCCCTCCTGGCCAGAGGAAAACTCCTCTCACCTGTAAAGGGTTAAGAAGCTAAAGGTAACCTCGCTGGCACCTGACCAAAATGACCAATGAGGAGCAAGATACTTTCAAAAGCTGGGAGGAGGGAGAGAAACAAAGGGTCTCTGTCTGTCTATATGCTGCTTTTGTCGGGGATAGACCAGGAATGGAGTCTTAGAACTTTTAGTAAGTAATCTAGCTAGGTATGTGTTAGATTATGATTTCTTTAAATGGCTGAGAAAAGAATTGTGCTGAATAGAATAACTATTTCTGTCTGTGTATCTTTTTTGTAACTTAAGGTTTTGCCTAGAGGGATTCTCTATGTTTTGAATCTAATTACCCTGTAAGGTATCTACCATCCTGATTTTACAGAGGGGATTTCTTTACTTCTATTTACTCCTATTTCTATTAAAAGTCTTCTTGTAAGAAAACTGAATGCTTTTTCATTGTTCTCAGATCCAAGGGTTTGGGTCTGTGGTCACCTATGCAAATTGGTGAGGCTTTTTATCCAACATTTCCCAGGAAAAGGGGAGGGGGGTGCAAGTGTTGGGAGGATTGTTCATTGTTCTTAAGATCCAAGGGTCTGGGTCTGTAGTCACCTAGGCAAATTGGTGAGGCTTTTTACCAAACCTTGTCCAGGAAGTGGGGTGCAAGGTTTTGGGAAGTATTTGGGGGGAAAGACGTTTCCAAACAGCTCTTCCCCAGTAACCAGTATTTGTTTGGTGGTGGTAGCGGCCAATCCAAGGACAAAGGGTGGAATATTTTATACCTTGGGGAAGTTTTGACCTAAGCTGGTAAAGATAAGCTTAGGAGGTTTTCATGCAGGTCCCCACATCTGTACCCTAGCGTTCAGAGTGGGGGAGGAAACTTGACAAATGGGGTTGGGTGGCACATAATTAACTGCTAGACTGGGAGTCAGGCAGAGTGGGGACCATAGGGGAACAGAATCATTTCAAAATTTTGGAGTCTGGGAAGAAGCTAGAATCACCAGGCCATCAGGCAGCTAGAGAAAGCTCCTGCAGCTGTAGGCACTGACTCTAGCCGTGGAGCACCAAAAAAATTAGTGTGTGCTCAGCACCGACTGGCAGACAGGTCCCAGCACCTCCTGTTGGCCCCGTTGATCAACTCCACTCTCCGCCCTCCCAGCGTTACCTGCCTGCCGTGATCAGTTCTTCCATGGCATGCAGGAGATGCTGAGGTGAGAAGGGGTGGAACTGCACAAGAAGCAGCATGGCGGAGGTAGAGCAAATGCAGGGCGGGGATTTGGGGGAAGGGATCAGGTGAAGGTGGGGCCTGGTCCTGAGCAGAGGGTTGAGCAGCCCCAGGGCCAGGAAGAAATCGGCACCTGTGACTGCAGCAGGGGCCAAAACCTGACAAACTTGGCTATGCTAATTTTCTCACACACACAGTGGGTGGGGAGCTCAAAAAAAAATATCAAGAGGGTCCAAAACAACCCACAACATGTGATCAAAGAAAATCTTCATGATTTTCAGAGAGACAGGTGAGTGACATATCTTTTATTGGACCAACTTCTGTTGATGAGAGAGGCAAGCTTTCGAGCTTACACAGAGCTCTTCCTCAGGTCTGGGTAAGAGGTCTGAAGAGCTCTGGGTAAGCTAAAAGCTTGCCTCTCTCACCAACAGAAGTTGGTCCAATAAAAGATATCACCTCACCTACCCTGTTTCTCTAATATGCTGGGACCAACACTGCTACAGCTCCACTGCGTACAACTCAGGGTTTTCTAGTCAGTCTCATGATTTGTTGGAGTCTGACTCTTGGTGTTTGAACTTCTGGGGTTGGGAATACTGTTTAAGTCTCAAAGGAATATAAGAAAGCAGAATCCAACTGTAGGGTGCATACTCCACACTTGGCTTTCCCTTAACTTAAAAAATGAGACTTTGATATTTTCACCCAGAGGCAATGTTTTGATACAATTTTCACTGAAGCTTTGAACAAAGGACTGATGACACATCCCAGCTGTGGATGGACTCCAGAGACTTGATTTGAACCTGCAGTTTATTCTGTCACTGCTGCAAGCCTGAACCAAGAACTTTGCCATTATTGTATGTAATTGATTCCATTTAACTAATTCTAGCTCTCATCTATATTTCTTTCCTTTTGTAAATAAACCTTTAGATTTTAGATTCTAAAGGATTGGCAACAGCATGATTTGTGGGTAAGATCTGATTTGTATATTGACCTGGGTCTGGGGCTTGGTCCTTTGGGATCGAGAGAACCTTTTTCTTTTACTGGGGTACTGGTTTTCATAACCATTTGTCCCCATAACGAGTGGCACTGGTGGTGATACTGGGAAACGAGTGTCTAAGGGAATTGCTTATGTGACTTGTGGTTAGCCAGTGGGGTAAAACCAAAGTCTTCTCTGTTTGGCTGGTTTGGTTTCCCTTGGTGTGAATAGAAACCCCAGACTTGGGTTGTAACTGCCCTGCTTTAAGCAATTTGTCCTGAATTGGCACCCTCAGTTGGGTCCCGCCAGAACCAGCATCGTTACACCCTCATAATTTTGAAGGCTCTGTCAAAGCTTTGGGTCAGATTACTCAAATTAAAATAAAGAACCTCACTCTAGTTCTAACAGTGGTTTGTTTCAGAAGTTCATTTTGGTTCCAACTTCACCTCCTGCTTAACTTTAAGCAAATGTGTGGTCCCAGTCTTTGATACAGTTACTCATGCTTCAATTTAAGCAAGTGCTGGATTGGAGCCTGAGGGTCAAGTATGCATTTTAAGCTGCACTGTCTCATTGGGAGCTCTGAGAGAGGGGCAGAATGTCCCAGATGTCCAGGGGAACTGCAGCAGCTTCTTTATCCCTCTAAGGGATGTAGTGTTTATGGAATGTATTAAGACTCCAGTGAGATGATGTTTCTGTTTACATCCTATCTAATTGTGAACCAGGCTTGGATAGCTGCTCTTTTGCTTCATATTTGAATCTTGATAAAGCAGGACTTTCCTTAAACTAACAGTTATCAAGATGCTTTTCCCATTCACTGCTGAGAGCCTGAATTTGGTCACACCTGCAGATGCAAGTGCTAGAAACTCATGCTAATGTCATACTCAGTCCGTATTCAGGCAAAAGTCTTGGTGACGTCAAGATTTTGTTTGACTACTGTCTAAAGCATCTTAACATTAAAAGAATTCCTATTATATCATGACAGGTTTCAGAGTAGCAGCCGTGTTAGTCTGTATTCGCAAAAAGAAAAGGAGTACTTGTGGCACCTTAGAGACTAACCAATTTATTTGCTCAAATAAATTGATTAGTCTCTAAGGTGCCACAAGTACTCCTTTTCTTTTTATTATATCATGATAATTTTGATTCTGTTAACAATCCTTGACTTGTCTGAACATTGAAACTCTAGTCTCTTCTAGATTGGATGAATGTAATTCAAGTTGACTAGTTTTTCCTGTTACTTTTCTTAATTGCCTCACCTCCTTAGAACTAATTATTCAGTTATAATGAAAATAAAATTGTTTTGTCATATTACACCTTTAATAGAAAATATCCAATGGCTTCTTGTTTGACATGTGGTTTGTCAAACCTAACCTTTCACCAAATTATCTCAAGGTAGTATCTCACTATAGTGAGTACAGTGCTTCAACTGTGCCACTGTAGCACTGCATGTAGATATAGACCTTGTCGACACTAAAAAGTTAGATCGACCCAGCTATGTTGTTCAGGCACGTGAATAATTCATCCCCCAAGAGATGATGCTACGCCAGCCTGATCCCTGGTGCAGACAGTGCTAGGTCGATGGAAGAATTTTTCTGCCGACCGAGCTACTACCTCTCGGGAAGGTGGATTCCCTATGCTGATGGGATAATCCCTCCCATCAATATAGCTCAGGGGTTCTCAAACTGGGGGTCATGAGGTTATGTGGGGGTTGCAAGCTGTCAGCCTCCACCTCCAAGCCCCGCTTTGCCTCCAGCATTTATAAAATAGCGTTAAATATATTTAAAAAGTGTTTTAGTTTATGAGGGGGGTTGCACTCAGAGGCTTGCTGTGGGAAAGGCGTCACTAATACAAAAGTTTGAGGACCACTAATATAGATAGTATCTACACTTAAGCATTATGCAGGCCTCAAGAGCAGCTCTGCGTAGCTTAAAACCACCCATCTTCCACCAACAGAAGTTGGTCCAATAAAAGGTATTACCCTCACCTACCTTGTCTCAAATTTTCTTTTGAAATTTTAGGCAGCAGGAGAAGAAAATTTTGGAACAAAATGCATTTTTCATTTAATTTTGATTTTAATTGAAATTTCCATTTTGATTCAAACAGAGATTTGTTTCATTGGGGTTTTCAAAACCAGAAAAAAAATTTCTCCTTTCTCTATCTTGCTTCCTTTTTTCCCCACTGAATGTAAGACATTGAATATCTATGGATTTTCCCCCTCCTTCCCTGTTTGTTTGTTTGTTTGTTTTTTTAGTGTTGTAAATTTTCAATATTTGTCTAACTTTAGAAAAATATGGAGGGGCAATGTTGCACTGTTGCAAACTGACAAAGAAAAATTGAAACATTTCCAAATATGGAAAAGTTTGATTCAGTAGAAATAGGAAAAAGTAAATTTAAAGAAAACAAAAACAAACCACCTCCCCCTGCTAACAGAGGAAAATAGGAGGAAAATAATGAAAATCCAAAATTGTCCGGGGGGAGGGGAGAGAAGAGAATCATTTTGAAAACCAAAAAGTTTCAAGTCAAAACAAAAGTGTTCATTTCATTTTGTCCTAGCATTTCCTATAAAATATTTTTTAAAGAAACTATTAAAAAATCTCCCATTAATATTTTAGTTTTTTATTAAAACTTTATTCAAAGGGAAAGTTTTGTTTGAAAATTTTTGTCTAACTCTAGTTTTAATCTTTTTCCTCTATTTTTGAGCCACACAATAGAACCACTTATTTAACACCTGGCTGATAAATCATGTCATTTCTAAAAACCACAAAGTCCCACAATTTAGAAGCCTAGTGAATATGAGAACCACACTGAACTTGTCACATTAGGGCACCCCTATTAAATCTATAATCATTCTATCTCAGTGTATTTTTATGAAGAATTAGGTGTTTGGAAATCACAGGACCTAATTAGAGTTTTAAAAATAAATCTCAAGTAGAGAGTCTAAAACTGCAACCTGATTTCTGACCCCCCTCAAACTTTGGTGGTTTAGAAAAAGAACCCAGATCTGAAACTTAATTGTATTTGCAAAACCAAACTTAACTTGGTTTGCTCATTAACAGGATGGGGTAGAGACAGAAGTTCCTATGTAACCCCCTCCACGTATTTATCTGATAAGATAAAATTGGACTAACATGCAACCTATCCTTATTTTAGCTTTTTTAAGACCTGACCCAATACCCACTCAAGTTAATAATGGCTTTCCATTGACTGCAGATGAGCTTTGGATCAGGCTATTATTTTGCAAAAATAAAACAACACTGATCAAGTCTTGCAAAACCAAAAACATATTTACTCTAGCCAGTATCTGATACAAAATGTTATGATTGAATGCAATTCTATTAATTTTATGTTATTTCCTTATATGTGTCTTATTTGGTATTATCTGCCTTTATATCATGCTTCGATATTATGGTATTATCATGGACATGGTATAAGAATATAAATAAAAAAACTATATCAGGTAAATTTTTATTTTTAACATATTTTTTTCAAGGGTTCTATTAGATTAAAGAAAGTTGTGTCTGATGGATTCTATTATAATAGCTATTTCTGACTGCTCTTTCCCACACCTAACAGGACTAAATCATAATAGTGTGGAGTGGTTGATACTTTCATAATGAAATGGACAAAAATAATTTGTAACAAAAGGTTCCAGAATGGTTTTTGTGACATCTTATCACTACCTTGGAGATGTAAATCATTGACTGTAATGCTTTTTATTATTATTATTATTATTTTAGTAAAATCTGTGATAGGTGTATTGCCAGTGTATATTATAGGTGTATTAAAAATGCGGAAGTATAAGGATTGGTCCGTCCCGATAATCCGAGTAGGTCAAAAATAAGTTGGATGAAGTGTAGTTAAGTAGTGTCATATAGAGGTCCAGTGGATAGGCTGTTTTACTCAAATTCAGGGAACCTGGGTTCTACTCCTGGCTGTGCCACTGACCTTCTGTGCGACTTTGTATACTTCATCGTTCTGTGACTCTATTTTCACTCCCACCATTTGTCTTGTCTATTTAAAACTGTAAGCTCTTTGGCACAGAGATTCTCTCTCACCATATTTGTGCAATGGACCACTTATAACAACCACCACCAGCAGGCATTACTCAAATATAAACAACAATATAACAAGACTTCTATTAAGAAGAGGCCCAGATCCTCACCTATAAATCTCCTGATTTACACCCTCTGAGGATCTGATCCACAAAATTACTTTTTCAGTTACACATCATCCTTAGCCAATGAACATGCTGCATTTCATATCTACTGTGTATCTACAAAGGCATCCTTAAAGCTTTATTTAAATATTTATGTAATCATTTTTGCTTCATCAGATTAATTACAGAAGCATGTAATTACAAATGTATCATCTTCAGAAGTTGCATTTTTGCCGCAAGATCTATATCAAACATATGCCAAAGGAATTCACAGAGTTCCATCCTGAAAGGAGCTGTACCCAACTCCTGTTCGTATCAGTAGGCGTGGAAGACAATACACCTCACACAAGTGCTCAGCACTTTGCTATAATGGGCCCTAAAAATAAGCTTAGCAGGATTTCCACTGGAAAAAAAAAAGAACTCACTGCCCTTATGTGTTTTACGATGATGCTTGAACCATACATAGGAACTCACATTAGAGAATAATATTCAATTTGGAGAACTAGAACCACACAGAAATCTCAGGGACTCAGACCTGTGTGTGCAAATGCGTATATTTATATAAAAACCTAGTAGTGACCAGACTAGTACCTTACTTTTTCTCTTTAACAATTGGCTTGCTGATTTCACAAATCGTATTTCTGTTGGAAAAGAAAGGTACACTGCTGCCAGCATTTTGTTAGAAATAATGACACTTTACTATCTGTAAGTGCTGACGGAGTGCTTCTGCCTTTTCTTCCCAAGGTGACTGTAACACAGATTGATGAAAGATTCTGCAAGACTACAGAGGTTAAAGATGCAGACCCGGAGCTAGAAGGCAGCCCTGACACTGATGGAATACAGTACAATGAGAATGCCCACATTATTGTCCTATCCTCTGATAACCAGTGTAAAATGAAAACTGACTACAGAAGAAGAGAACAAATTAAATCCATTAATCAAGCATATCTGTGCTAAACAGTTGTTCTAAAGAGATGAACAAATGAAAAATTTACTGTTTGTTTTCATGCTTGCTAGAATTGGAGAAGAAAATTTATTATAAGGCTGTAGCTACACTATTAGTTAAGTTTTTCCTTGAAGAGACTATTTATTGCTTTGTCAAAGAACAAATGAACCTCATTAGTGAGATTAGTTTCAGTTTCTGACTTTGCATTAGGACAGACTAATAATATACACTTCAAAGATACATTGAGGGAAATAACTTCAAACAACTAAAGTCGATTTTCTATTTCTTAATTTATTAGGCTGTTCAAAAAATACCACTATGTGGTTTATCACCCAGCTAAAAAAACGTACACACTTCTCGTTATCTCTTTGAATAAGTTACATATGTGGTTGCTGGGGCTTAGCTATAGCCAAAGTTCTGTCAGGGGTTCAATATTGAAACCCTCCACTTGAAGAGTTACATAGTTCATTTGTAAAATTTCATTTTTTAGTTTAAACATGTCAAACTGAGCCAATTCCCAAAACAATTTAAATAAGAATAATTAAAACCCCTTTAAGAAAAACAAATTAAGTGCCTCATCCAAACCCCAATGAAATCAACAGAAAAAAGTCTCCTGTTGACTTGAGACAGCACTATAGAGGGAAGTTCTCTGTTCTTCACAGAGCGGGTAGCACTAGCTTCCTTGCAATTGTGGCTTAACTCTGTACTGGAGTGACCCACTCTGTGGGCAAAGGATAGTTAGTCTCTATGTCCAGCTAATTCTTTGTCTCAAGGCCAAAGTATCACTTTACTAGTTCAGCTAGGTTACCAGTGTTACCATTGGAGATGGTTAAAAATTTTCAACACTATAAAAATTTCATATTTCTATGAAAAAACCATTTCAGTTAAATTTTGAAAAAACAAAAAACAAAAAAACCCCACACATTTTGACCACCTCTAGTTCTAATTATTATGACCTTTTATTTATATTTATTTTTATGTTGGTACTTGCCCACTAAGAACAGGCCTGAGTCCACTAACTCATCCCTCAGAAATATCAATCGGTTAGACTTCAGGTGGTAATTACTTTAGGACACTACTGAACTGACCAGATTCCGACAGATAGCCTAGAGGCAAAAGATGAGCTCTCCCACCATTATTATTCTGAGCCCTGCAGTGGCACAGTTTGAATTATTTTTCACTTGGAATGCAACAAAAAAGCACATTTAAATACTACGTGGCTGAGTTCCTATAAATCAAAAATGGTTCTGGTTCTTTGTTTTAAGTGACATTTTATCACCCAAAATATGGACCAATGTTTAGGCCGAATTTGTTTAAGAGTTAAGAACAGCTGGAGCAAGACTGAGGATCTGGCCCAGTATTTCCAGTGCTATTATGTTAGAAGTTTTGTAGAGCTACAGTTAACTTTCTCCTTTCACAAAATCCAGAAACGTCAAAGAAGTTGATCCAAATGGCAGCTGTGCACATCTCTGGAGCCATTTTTAAAGCTTCATATTTGGTTGCAAAAACTCATTTTGTAAAATATGTGCAGGCAGTTGTCCCCATAGGCAATGCTGAATATGCTCTGAACATTTTAATTGATTATGGATTTTACAAACTGATCACATACAGAACAGTTCTTACAGTATATCAACAAGATCACATCTGTCTTCTACATTGTTTCAACTTCAGCTTGACTATAAGTCCAGCCTTAATCTATTTTAGCAAAAAGGAGTGTGCTCAATGTAAATTTTGCTTTGGTGTATCTCTGTTCACGTTTTATAATCCAGCTATGCAGAGGATGCACACTGTTTATCTTTAAGCATATAACTGACTCTTGGTTTTGTATATGACATGAGCATGTCATTGATATTTTGACCATATTGTGAGCTGATTACCTTCGGCCATACTCACCTATAGTGTAATTTACAGTCAGAAAAGTGGCTGATGTTGAAGTATGAAGAGAAGTATGAAGCTGAAGAGAAGTATGGCCTGAGGAAAAAGGCAGTGAACTGATTCTACACCTCCCTTATGAGGCTTCCACCAGTAAAGACTCATACAGACCTGGCAAGAATTAAAGTTACCCGCCACAGAAACTGTATATGAGGCAGTAGCTGGTACCCCCATCCTTCACTCAGGTATCCTTCAGAAAACTGAAGATTAGTAGCAGGAGAACTCTCTGACATAGCTTATTCAGACTTTGAAAAAGCATTTGACAAAGCTGCACAAAAGAGGCCACTAAGGGAACTAAGTAGTGTGATGTGGAGTAAAGTCCTCTCTCAGGTTCAAAACCAGGGCTGAGAACAAAACAAAAATAAAAATAAATGACCAGTTTTCAACAGGACAAAAGACGTTCTAAGATTCCACAATAAGAATTATATTCCTTAATAATGTTGTGGGTTTTATACCTTGTTGTCATTGGTTGGCGTGTAAACAACGCCTTTCATTCAGGATAAATATAAAGAAACCTATCAGATGCATCCGATGAAGTGAGCTGTAGCTCACGAAAGCTTATGCTCAAATAAATTGGTTAGTCTCTAAGGTGCCACAAGTACTCCTTTTCTTTTTGCGAATACAGACTAACACAGCTGCTACTCTGAAAGAAACCTTTGTAACCAGATGGCTGAAACAATAGCAGCAGCACCCAAAAACAGGCACATGGAAAAGAGCAAGTGGAAGCTAAACCAGGTGGTTCTAAGAGGTATTGGGCATTGATAGCAAATGTATGGTCTTGGGCTTTGATTGTGGAACTGTATTTCTCTGAGAGAGAGAGAAGGGGCAAAGAGAAACAGAAGTGACCAGAAAGCCAAGTAGACTGTAACAGAAGGGCTGGTAATGTGGCTCTGAGAGAAAGTTAAGAGAGAGACCTTTCTGGGCATAGAATGCTGGCTGGAAAGCCAGGTATGGAACGATGAACAAAGGAACGGTCTCCTGATGTTTGATCTCTACTGTATTCATGAAACAGGACTTGTATATTATCTTTGTATATAAACAAGATTGCATCAAATAAAACACCTGGCTTGATCATCAATTTCTCCTCCTAACTGGAACAACCCCCACAGTACCCTGAATTTGGCGAACTGCTCCGGTCATGTAGGAAAATAATATATTTATTTGCCAGTTCACGAGGAGTGAAAATGATTAGGTGGCAAAAGTAACATAACACAAAATTATTTAGGTTAGTCAAGATGGAGAAAGCAATGAAAAATTTCAGAACAACTTAAAGCTAGATGGTTTGGGCAACATGCTGGCAGATGAAAACTATCACTGACAAATGCAAGGTAGTGCACATTCGAAGGAAGAATTTGAACTACTGATATGCACCAATGGGCGTTTATTTTCATTGTAACCACCTCAGACGTAATCACATTGTATGTGTCACTGTGGTCAGCACAATGAAAAGGTGGGTTCAGTATGTTTCAGCGGTGGAAAATGCAAACAAAACATTAGAATATATGAAGAGAGGGATAGAAAATATGGAAAATATTTTAATAGCATTGTATAAATCAAAGATCAGCAACCTTTGGCAGGCAGCCCATCAGGGAAATCTGCTGGTGGGCCAGGACAGTTTGTGGCCAGCACATCCCTCGGCCTGCGCCACTTCCGGCAGCCCACATTGTCCTGGAATGGTGAACCGCGGTCAGTGGGAGCTGTGATCGGCTGAACCTGCGGCCGCTGCAAGTAAATAAACCGTCCTGGCCCGCCAGCAGATTTCCCTGATGGGCTGCCTGCCAAAGGTTACTGATCCCTGGTATAAATTAATGGTAAATCTTTACTAAGATTACTGTGTTCAGTTCTGGTCACCCTGCATTGAGAAAACACATAGCAGAAATACAAGTGGTCCCAAAAAGAGTGAAAAAACCCACACCTACTCTTACACAGCGGAATCCACTGCCTAGAAATGATTTGTGGTTGCATAGGCAAGAGTTGCCCCTAACATGTTGTTCTAGATGTTTTCCTTTCTAAATATGATCTTGCTACAGAAGGAGAAAGATACGGAGGCAGATTCTTGGTCTTGCTCCCACACGTCCTCTGGGGAGCATAACTGCAGCGTGGAGCCTAAGCAGGCACAGAGCCAGCAGAGTTGGCCTACAACTCCCTGCTGACCCAACTGAAGAGATTGTGTTGGGGTGAGTGGCATATTCCCTATACTGAGATGGGTGAGTGCAATGCACTCTGACAGTCTCCAGCTGGCACAACGTTGAACGCCCCCCAGGCTGTTCTACCATGTTCCTAGGGGCTAGGAACAGGGACAACGCTGGTGAGAAGAACTCAGGGAGCTGTAACTGGCTCTCTAGCAGCCTACCTTTCTCTGCTATACCCAACAAAAATTAGATGCAGCTAGAGCTGGTCAAAAGATTTCACATACTTTTTTTCAATTGAAAACTTCCTGCCTTCTGGGAAATGGAACTTTTCATCACAAATTATTAGCATCTTTAAAAATACATATTTCTGTGAAAATTTCCACAACCTTTTTTCTAGTTTTTACTCAATTCATGTTTTATATTGTTATTGAACATTTCTGTATACTCTAAATGAATCTAAACAATTTCATTATTTTAAAAAATGATAATGTTGTGGAAACTATTTTCAGAAAATAGGAAATGGGTCAATTTTGACCCCCTACAAAATGAAACAGTTTTGAAGTGTATTCAAATTCCTAGAGTATATCTTTTAGAAAAATATCCAATCTTGATTTCAAACTGCCAGTGATGGAAAATCCACCACAACGCTTAGGAAATTGTTCCAGTGGTTAATTACTCTCACTTAAAGTACATCTTTCCCGTTTTAATTTGTCAAGCTTCAGCTTCCAGTGACTGGATTGTATTTACTAAATTGAAAAGTCCATTATCAAATATTTGATCCCTATGTAGCTACTTACAGACTGTAATCAAGTTACCCCTTAACCTCCTCTTGTTAAAATAAATAGATTGATCTCCATGAATCTATCAGTAAAAAGAATGTTTTCTCATTTTTAATCATTCTCCTGGCTCTTCTGAAACCTCTCCAATTTATCAACATCCTTCTTGAACTGTGGGCACCAGAACTGGACACATTATTTCAGCAGCTGTCATACCAGTGCCAAATACAGAGGTAAAACGCGGGGTTCAGGATCCATGCATGGTACCGCGTTATAGCGGGGGCCAGGTTACCATGGATCCAAATTTAAATATTTAAATTTGGGATCCATTGCTGCGACCGCGCTATATGCGAATCCACGCTGTAGCGATGCGCACTCTAGCAAGGGTCCGCTGTAACCTATATATTCCTACTTGAGATTCCTTTGTTTATGCATCCCAGGATTGCATTAGCTCTTTTGGCCACAGCATCACACTGGGAGCTCATGTTCAGCTGATTATCCACCGTGACCCCCACTCTGTTTCAGAGTCACTGCTTCCTAGGATAAAGTCCCCCATCCTGTGAGAGTGGCCCATATTTGTTCCCAGATTGATACATTTACAATTAGTCATATTAAAATGCATATTGTTTATTTGCACCCAGTTTAGCAAATTATTGAGATCTGTGTATCAGTGACCTGTCTCTTCATTACTTACCATTGCCCTAATTTGTGTGTCATCTGTAAACTTTTCTTCAGGATCACTGATAAAGATGATAATGCATATGATTAAGAATCAATCCCTACGGGACCCCACTACAATCCACACACACTATGATCACCTGTTTACATTTTGAGACCTATCAGTTTGCCAGTTTTTAATCCATTTAATATGTACCATGTTAGTTTTATATCATTCTAGCTTTTTTTTAATAGAAATATTGTGCAGTATCAACTCAAAGACCTTACAGAAGTCTAGTATATTACATCAACATTATTACCTTTATCAACCAAACCTGACATCTCTCTCTCTCTGAGTTACTTTAACAGGATCTATTTTCCATAAAGGCATGTTATTAATCAAATCCTGCATCAGCTACTCCATTATCTTGTCCAGGATTGATGTCAGACTGATAGGCCTATAATAACCTGGGTCATCCCATTTAACCCTTTTCAATATTGGCATAACATTAGCTTTCTTCCATTCTTCTGGAACTTTCCCAAAGTTCCAAAACTTATTGAAAATCAACATTACATTTTGTCCCATGTAGTCTCTTTTCATAAATATTTCCAAAACAAATATGCAATTTCCATCTCAGAGTATTTTAAAGTAAATATAATATTTACAAAAACATAACAGCACATAAATATAAATTGCCATTTCAGTGACAACCCTATTTTAATATTTGATCATTTAATTTTGCCAGAGCAATCATTAATTTCCCTTGCATCCACATTTGTCTTTTGTAAGTAGGTTATATTGTTAACATAACACATTAGTCCCACACTTATAACTACCAATGTGTTATATGCCATCATGTGCCAGCAATGCCCCTCTGCCATGTACATTGGCCAAACTGGACAGTCTCTACGCAAAATAATAAATGGACGCAAATCTGACATCAGGAATCATCACATTCAAAAACAGGTAGGAGAACACTTCAACCTCTCTGGACACTCAGTAACAGATTTAAACGTGGCAATTTTGCAACAGAAAAGCTTCAAAAACAGACTCCAAGGAGAAACTGCTGAGCTTGAATTAATATGCAAACTAGATACCATTAACTTGGGTTTGAATAGAGACTGGGAGTGGCTGGGTCATTAAACATATTGAATCTATTTCCCCATGTTAAGTATCCTCACACCTTCTTGTTAACTGTCTAAATGGGCCATCTGGATTATCACTACCAAAGTTTTTTTTTTCTCCTGCTGATGATAGCTCTTAATTAATTAGCTTCTTACTCCACCTTTGCATGTTCTTTGTATATGTGTGAGTGTGTGTGTGTGTGTGTATATATATATATATATATATATATATAAAATCTTATTATATGTTCCATTCTATTCATCCGATGAAGTGGGCTGTAGCCCACAAAAGCTTATGCTCAAATAAATTTGTTAGTCTCTAAGGTGCCACAAGTACTCCTGTTCTTTTTGCGGAGACAGACTAACACAGCTGCTACTCTGAAATTTATAACTATGCTGTATTTGATTTTCCAGTTCTGCTACCTACATTAGATTTCCTGCAAATACACCTGACTAGTGTGTTGAATATTAGCAGTACCTACAGTATAAAAGTGATTATCTTTAAGATTATCCAGAAAAAAGGATTGCACCTATTCACCATAAAAAAACTTTATAAATCACCTAATCATGTCCTTTCCTAACACTAGATAGCTATTCAAACCCAGCAAAGAGAGGAGAAATGGTAGACAAGAAAATTTACATTATATTAGGATACATGAAACTATCAATGTGTATTTCGTACTGCATTATAATTATTTAAATTTAATCAAAATGTATCACCATGGGTCAGCCTAAAACTACATAATACTTCAAGGCATAATATCAACACATGCACATGGAAAGGATGTCTATTTCTGCTTACACTTATCTATTTGAGTAAAACAATTGCCACAATAACTGTAACCTCAAAAACATTGCCTCTAGAAAGATAAGTCTCAGGGTTTTAAAGCTGATTTGGTAGTTTACTAACATCGCACCTCTGAAATATTGATATTCAGTGGTGGTATTTCTCAGAGTGACACTGAGTCAGTGAGGATAATTTTTGAAATGGATGTTAAAGGATTTTCTGACCTCCGTTTGTATTTTTGTTTGTTTAAATGAGTGAACATAATGATCATCAAAGTGATTAATGATCACCATGAGTAGGTGTAGGAAGGCACAGCTTTGCCAGTACACCTCAGTCATGACTTGTACCATACCTGCTATTCTAGTTATGCCCTTCTCAAATAGAGACACTACAAATTATAAGGTAGTAACCAAAAAGGTTGGTTATGACATGTTGGGTGCACTGGTTCTTTTGAGGTTTTATTCACTGCTTCACCATCTACCTCGTAAGCATCATTTTCAAAATGACACTAAAATAGGCCCTTTTCCTCAAGAATTTAAGCGACAGCAGAATGCTAATCTTTTGAGGACACCTTAAACTGACAAGCAAGAAATCTGAGATTGCTATAAGGTTTGAATTAATATGGTTCCGCCATTTTTGAGAACAAAATTTGTGGAAAATATGTTATTTTACCTATGTTAAAAAAAATTCTTAACTGTTTCATTCAGAAAATCTAGCACCTCAGTGCTTTGAATCAGGCACTTGACATTTCGCAGCAGGAGGTGGAGGTCATCCTGGTATAAGAAGGGGTGAAAGTAGGCCAGTACGGCGTACTGGTAAGAAGCCGGTTCCGGCCTGTACGCAGCCAACATTAAAACGCTGCCGTGGCAAAGGACCCTCCTTAAAATGCTGTCTTTTTTGCCCCCCGGGCAGGGCCGCTAATGGGGGGGGCACACAAAGGGGGCAGCTGCCCTGGGGCCAGCGATTTAAATCGCCGCCGGAGCCCTGGGAGGTGCAGGCCAGGTGGCACGGATGGGCTGGCTGGGGGAGGCTGACCTCCAGTCCCACCCCTTCCACCCAAGCCTCCCCCCTCCTGGGTGCCTGGAGCCAGGCCCCCATACTGGTAAGAATTTAATATTACTTTCACCCCGGGGTATAAGGGACATGCCTTTTTCTTTCCCCATGAAAAATTACCTATGTTTGGCTAGGCCATAAACCTTTCAAAAATTCTCAGTTTGTACATGCTCAGTAGTGACATGTTACAATTTGGCTCCTAAATTTTCTAAAGATTCCATCTGCACTGAGCATGTTCCAGATTCGGGCTGCAGGGGAGAGAGCTACCTGCAGTTGCTGATTTCAGATGCTATGTACTACTGTAGCTCCAGGCACTGGGATTAAGAGCAGAAGGACTCTCTTTCCTGTGTCCTCAGTGCTCCCACTGTTGGTATACAGTCAGTGAGCATTGTGCTTTGAACATAAGAGTACTACATAATGCTACATGCTCTGGAACAAAAATCAGGTCCTACATGTCTCAAATTCGGCACCCAAAAATTAGTGGACAATCTTTCTGTGCCTCAACTCCCTATCTGTAAAAATGAGGATAGTTACCATCCCCTCACCTCACAGGGATGTTGTGAAAATAAATCAATGTTTCTGAAGAGCTCAGATACTACAATAATCAGTTCCATAGAAAAGCTGAAGAGAAAATTAGTAATTGTGTCTTCAGAGCAGGGTTTGACTCATGCACAGCAAATAAAGCAGGGGGCCACATATTAAACAATGAGAATAGAAGAAAACATTGAGTCAGCACCATTCATTATGTATACAGAATGAAGCAGGGTTCCTGTCAAAAAATGGGATGTGATCATATAATTAAAGACTATCTTAATGCATATGCACAAGAAGGCCGTATTAAGGTTGCACAGGCACCACTGACACTTCCTAACTTCTGAGTGCCTGTCTTTGCAACCTTAATGTTCTTCCAACTTTCTTGTCTGGATGTAATACATAACATACACATACACACCTCTACAGAAACCATAGCCATGTTTGACCATTAGACAAACTCGCTCAGCTGCTGGCACTCAACTCCAAGCTTCTTCCCCACCCTAAAATTTGACTGGAAAACACCTCTTAATGTACCCCAATTATACTAAAATTCTTTAATCATTCTCCTGGATTCTTCAAGAACTGAAATATTTCTTCCAGAAGCAGACACACTGGGCTTGATCCTGAAAAGCGCTAAATTTGCTTAGCTCCTATCAGGGCTGGCTCCAGGCACCAGCTTTCCAAGCAGGTGCTTGGGGCAGCATTCAGAATGGGGCAGCAGTCCGTGTCCCGCGACAGCAATTCGGCGGCAGCTCTGTCGCTCTTCCTGCCGCGGTGGCTTTTGGGTGGCAGCTCCGCCACTCTTCCAGGCACGGCAGCAATTCAGTAGCAGCTCCGCTGCTGTTGCAGCGGCGGCAATTCGGCGGCGACTGCTTGGGGTGGCAAAATTGGTAGAGCCACCCCTGGCTCCTACCCATTTTAATGGCAGCTGAGGGTTAAGTACACCTCAGGAGTCACCCTTTGATTGGTGATTTTACCTACAGTGTAAGTAGTTTGCTTACTTAATATATAAACCACTACCCTTACCAATAAATCATAGAATCATAGAATATCAGGGTTGGAAGGGACCTCAGGAGGTCATCTAGTCCAACCCACTGCTCAAAGCAGGACCAATCCCCAACTAAATCATCCCAGCCAGGGCTTTGTCAAGCCTCACCTTAAAAACCTCAAAGGAAGGAGATTCCACCACCTACCTAGGTAACACATTCCAGTGCTTCACTACCCAAATAAAGGTGCTTTCCGTTATGATCCTAGCCCTAGGCAGTAAATGCAGAAATGTGTGAAAATATGGAAGAGAAAAAAAAAAGCTGAATTTTTTCAACTCTCAAAGCTGTTCTGTTCAAGCTTCAAATGAAAGTTTGAATTTTTTAAAAAGTCTCTATCTAGGCTGATTTGCTTATCCTTAATCTCAGGAAAAGTTAGGATGCCTCTGGTGAATGGTGAGAGTTTATTAGTTAGGAATTAACGTTAACACATGAGGTACTCTACAGCATTCCATAACCTTCATAGACAAAATCATCAAAATCAAGTATGCTTATCTCAAAGACTGCTGTGCTATACAGAGACCCAATGAATTTTCCTAATATGGAGTTAACGCCATAAAATGGAATTTTCTTGTAACATTGTAACAAAGCCAATTTATATAAATTAGATCGTAGATAAAATCTTTTGCTAGATCTTTTTGTCAGGAGACATAATCCTGAGAGTGACTGGGATGGAGTAGAGTTTACAGATTCATTTCAGTGAGAAAGATTCTGCTTCACTTCTAACTATCAATATTTGAACTACCAAGACGACTTCCTTTTACAAACAAACTACATGACCAGGAACTACCAGTTTGGCTTTAGTTACTCTGATGTAGACTTGGTGTAGACCTCCATTGCTTATACTGAGATACTAGAAATACAAAGTGGCTACAGGTAACTCCATTGATTTAACTTCAGTGGGAATTAATCTGGATTTATACGAAGAAAACTGAAATCAGACTGTGATTCCTGGTCATCTAGTTTCGTTGTACAATTAAAAAATTGTTTCTAAAAGTCAGTCTTAAATAGATCAAATATTGATTGTTGGAAATGAAACTGATTATTGCAGAATTTTTTGCCTTTTGAATGGCCAAAATCCATTTACTGTGAATGGAAGATCTTAACTACAGTTTCTGCTAAGAAATTTTCATATAGGCCCGGAGTCCACAGCTTGGCCTAGGCCATGGGGGCTGGCTAACAGAGAACAATACATGGCTAAGAGAAAGCTGGGGTAAACAGATAACCTTGCGTGTTTCAAGTCAGTAAGCAGAGTCAGCATAACTCCGAGTGTAATTGGGCATCCTTATCACGAGTTATAGACACATGAGGCGCTGAGAAAGGCCTCATGGTTACTCCCTAATGCAGGGAGGAGATAGTGATACAATCCCAGATAGAGCTCGGGGAGAGGCCTAATATGATTGACATGAGTTATGACACCCTCCCCGCACAGATGTATGCCAATCCTAGCCGACAGAAATGCAAGAGTAAACTTATAAACAATTTTTATGGTTAAGTACTAATTACTGCTTTTGTGCTTTAAATCTCCAGGAACGTATCTGTTGGTTAACCGGGAGAGCTGCTACTTCATTTCCCTGGACTTCAAAATTAGGATTTAACCTATGCACTTTAATAGGCATAGTTTGGGGGTAATTACCTGTGTGTCAGCAATATGTTAATTTGAGCCTTGGGCGGAGCCATTATGTAATCTTTTAGACCACTGCCTTATTGTGCTTAACTTGTCTTGCTGCTAGAACCTATCCAGGGGCTTGGGCATAGGCGCCGACTCCGTGGGTGCTCCAGTCCTGGAGCACCCACGGGGAAAAATTGGTGGGTGCTCTGCACCCACCAGCAGCTCCTTGACCCACCCCCCTGTCCCAGCTCACCCCCGCCTCCGCTCTGCCTCCTCCCCTGAGCAAGCTGCCTCATCCTGCTTCTCCCCCCTCCCTCCCATCTGTTTTGCATGACAAGCGCTGGGAGGGAGGGGGGAGGAGGAGGAGCATGGCGCGCTCAGGGAAGAGGCGGGACCGGGGATTTGGGGAGGGGTCCAATAGGGGCAGGGAAGGGGTTGAGTCAGGGCGGGGCCAGGAGGCGCGAACACCCACCAGTGCCAAGGAAAGTTGGTGCCTGTGGGCTTGGGAAACCCATCCCCGTTGCTTCTCTCCACCCAGTGAGCACCCTATATAATCTATTGTAATTAATTGTTCTGCAGTGTCTCTGAGCCTAATAATCAAAGTGACATTCTGCCAGCGCTGTGCATAATAAAGTCCTGTGCTTGACTCTACACGGTGTGGATTAATGTTCTTTCATCTTTAAATTAATCCCTAAAACTAAATTTAATTCTACTCAGTCTTGAAGGGTGTTTTTATGGCAAAAAGCTGGTACAGCTAAAGTTGATATTTACTATACAGTTTAATGCTAAATACCATGTCAGTGGATTTACACTGGTGTAACAGATTGCAAACTGTCCAGGACTCTCATTTCAGAGCAAAAATCTAAAGCTTCCCCATTAAAGTGTTTGAAAAACAGATAAATTAGTTCTCCACAGAATGTTATCTCACTAGATTGGTTTAAGATATACTCACTCCCCCCCGCCCCTCACATCCACTGAATGCCAAATCAATGTAAACAATATTATTCTGTGATCTATCCCCTTTTTGTCTTATGTCATCTTTTCAAAAAAGTTTAGGGCTAGATCATAGCAATCATTGGGTGCCCAGCATTTTGAAAAAAATCAGACAGATGCCTAAATGTGGATTTAGGAACCTCTTTTAGAAGCTCTTTGCCCATATTTGCAGCAATATGTAAGAGAATAAATGAGATTTTAAAAACCATAAACTATTCAGTTTTCACTTGTATTCAGGCTGGTGATTTTGACATTATTAAAAATAACTTAAAACGTATAAGCCCTCAGATCTCAGGGAAATTGTGTTTTGTATTTGCACAGGACTGCTACATAACAAAAGGAAACTGATGCCCAGTATTGTTATTGTATGTGCTAGGTACCATTGTAGTTCAAAGAATTCATTTTGATAGGGAGGAATCTCCTTTGCATCCCTATTGGAGCTTATTTGTTTTTCCAGCTCCTTCCCGCCAAAACACACTCCAGTGCTCCTTTACTATGCCTGATGTTTCATATGTTTAATTACATTACCAGTCTTTGGAGAACTACCTTTACCTTTTGCTTATTGAGTATTTTTATTGATAGCTGGCATGCATTATTCTTGAGCATAAAAATTTCAAAATCTTCCTTTTTGGTCATTGCCCTTATTATATACCTTTATCACAGTCACTTAGAAGCTCTCAGAAGAAATGGCACAAGTATTCCTCAGAACAATATAAAGTATTTATGTATCCTTTTCCTCATTCAACTGTCCCCTCCACTGTCCAATAGTTCAAACTCTCCCACTTGATTCATAATTTATTAACTTGGTCATGATCTTACAAGTACACTGTGAAATTCTTATAGAAGGGTCTGGAAGTGCTTTATAACCTGATTTACAAACTATATATACATATACATGCTATTCCTTCTATAAAAATAAAAGGAGTACTTGTGGCACCTTAGAGACTAACCAATTTATTTGAGCATAAGCTTTCGTGAGCTACAGCTCACTTCATCGGATGCATCCGATGAAGTGAGCTGTAGCTCACGAAAGCTTATGCTCAGATAAATTGGTTAGTCTCTAAGGTGCCACAAGTACTCCTTTTCTTTTTGCGAATACAGACTAACACGGCTGCTACTCTGAAACCTATTCCTTCTATGTTTCTACACAATGCTGTATTACTCCTGGGAGCATTCTGCGCCAAAATTTTAAAAAATCTTCAAAATTCTGCAAATTTCATTTGCCAAAATAGCACTACATAATCATGCCAGTTTCATTTATTTTGGTAAATTATTTCAAAATACCTGTCAGGAAGTATGTCTGTAACAATACAAACACACACAAAAATTCCCCCAGGAGTACAGAGTTAAAGAAACCCTATGACAACCCAGTTCCTGTTTCTCTGCCCTCTTCCCTCCCCCAGAGCCCAGCCGGGGAGCCAGAGACCCACAACCCCTCCTCCCCAGAGCCCATCTGTGCCCCCCACCCTTTGCCCAGACACCCATCTTCCTCCCACCAGAGCCCAGGGATACAGAGGGAGGAAACAGACTGATGTTCGGTCCCAAGCTTGCACAGAGTTTAGTGTACACTACCCTCTCCTTCCCTAAGGGCATGCTGGGAACTGCAGCTGCTCGGAACACTTTGCTCCCTCTCCCTAGCAGTGTCTTCTATGTGCAAGCTGGGCACTGCCGAGTCCAGTGACCCCTAGTGGTGGCTAGAAGCACTGCAGCCCATTTCTGTGGGGGAAGGAAATTCTGCGCGTACAATGTTGATTTCTGCAAAATTCTGCATTGCACAGTGGCACAGAATTCCTGCAGGACCCAACAGCAATACTATAGAACAGTTTAGGGCAGAAAAAGAAATAATTATTCAGTTGAAACTGTAGGTGAATTTTAGATACCAAGGATATAGCTAAACCACAGCATTGGTCCAAAACACTATGGCTTACAATTGTGAGCCATTATCTTTAGTTTAGCTATAATCCAAAAGACAGGCACCCTGTTGACTTCTAGCACCATGATGAATCATTGATTCAATTTTGATGAAGAGTGAAAATGGCAATTGACTCAATAACCAGCACTACTCCCTGCAACATTTAAGTTTTCTTTGGAGGTGCCCCACACAAGTACTGACTCAGCCTAACCCTACATAGTTTATGGGAACTAACAGGATGTTCCTGGTTGCATAGCTACAGATCATAACATAGGCCATTAATACAGGTTATCTTCTTGACTAAATACATTTTCCTTTAATTACAGCTCTATGCTGGTGGGAAACATCACTCTGTACAAGAGAGTCCCAGACTGTATTATGTTTATATGGTCCTCTTCTTATTCACTGGAATCAATATCATCATTACACGAACTGCACTCAACAGTGGAAGCCACTGAAAAGTGATTATCCCTGAAAGGAGAACAGAGTTTGAGAGGATCTTTTAGGGAAATCAAGAAAAACAAACGATAACATGTTGTTCCTTAAAGAGGCGAATATTTCAAGACCCTGCTGGAACCCCTAGTAAATTAAAGCAGCAGCTGACCAAAAAAATATATTCTAAGCTTCCATTCTTCAAACTGATGTTTAATTGTTATTCAAAAAATACAAAAAGAACCCCAAACAAACAAAACCTTTGAAAAGATGAAAGTTTGAGGGCGGGACATTAAGGTGAGGAGGTTCAGAATCACAAACTATTTCCAATCTAGTTATGAAAAAATATTTTATCTTGAAACAAACAAATTAATTCTTTTCCATCTTCTGTGGCATGGGATCAATGGCACCACACTCTTTGCCAACATTACCAAAGTCTTCTGAGTCTCTAAGAAGTAAAAAGGAGGGAGCTAAAGATAAAGCATGCTAGCCTGTGTGGTTGGTCAGAATTTGAAACTATGGGGAGCAGTTTGCTGCGCTGTGCATATTATCTATTGTGGATTAGACACACACACACACACGTGTACAAAAATCATTTTCTGTAGAAAAATCACATTTGTTCAATGTTTTTCACCAACATTGCACAGGCTCCTAGCAGAGATGGAAAACACAGAGTCCATCTCCCTGCCAGTGCAGGATTGTTCCCTACACTACTTTTCCCAGTATTTTGTCCCATCTTATTTTAAAAATATCTTAAGTGATGGCGATTTCATGACTTTTCCCTTCAGAGATTATTCCACAACCAAACAAATCCAACAATGAATATTTTCTTGATAATCAACCTAAGTGTTACTCTTCATTTCGCCCCATCTCTCCTATTTATAAACGGATGATTGCCTCAAACCTTGATGTTATATCAACAAACATTTGAAGGGTGTATGTGTCTCTTACATCCCACCAACACCAATCATTCACTGCCCCTTGACAAACTGTATTTAACTTTATTCATATATCAATCCATGCAGCTGTCTGTGTTTTGTTGTTGTTTTCCAATTTTATTTACATGTTAATTAAGATATAAGCAAACAGAGAGGCTGGCTTTGAAGGAACTGAACTTGTTCTTACAAAATTGCTGTTCAGTAAGAATTATAACTTGGGTTGCTTCCCCTCTGTACCCATTGCTATGTAACAGTTCCCCCTGCAAGATTAAATAAAACTCCTCCTCTCCTCCCCTGCCCCCAAAAAACCCGTCTGGTTTGTCATGGAGAATCCTCAGCTTCAGCTGATTGCATGATACTGACACAATCTTCCTGATTATATAATGCACAGTGTGGTACTATAGATCAAGGACACCATTCTTATATGGCTTAGATACATTTTGAAGAAGGGGACTGATTTTAAAGGTGATTGACAACTTAAAAGATGTAGAAAAGTAAAAGCTACTTTTCTACCAATCCAGCAAATCACAGCAGCCTTGGCATTGCTAAAGGGATAAGACACTATTGTGACAATGATGTGCATGAACAATTTCTACAATACACATGATACAAAACATAGATCTTTACCATTAAGCATGCAGGTCTTTTTGGTTCCATCTCTCTATCATTTGACAAATATTAATTATATAAGAAAACTTCCTTTCCCTCATTTTTGGTTGGGTTTCTCTACATCCTTAAAAAGAAAAGGAGTACTTGTGGCACCTTAGAGACTAACCAATTTATTTGAGCATGAGCTTTCATGAGCTACAGCTCACTTCATCACTACATCCTTATTTCATTTAAAATTGGCTGAAGTACTAAATGTCCTTGTACATTTGCTTCCTGGTTAGAAGTTGATTCGCTTTTCATACCTCCCAAACAGTTCCATAAATCAAATGACAAGCTATCTTCTGCAGCAGAAACTCCTTATTTGGTTCCTGGGAAACAAAGTTGGATCGGACATAATACATCTATACCACAGCTGCTTCTACCACAGCTGAATTTGATCCTGAGACTGGTATTTCTCATCTAGCAAGGCTAAGGTCCAAAGCAAGCTCCTCACAACAACTATGAGAGTGAATTGATACAGAAGGGATCACAGGTGCAACAGCTTTCCGAGCACCAGAAGTAGCATGCTCTGAAACTTGAGCAGGTGTGGCTTGTGTAAACACATTTCTCTTCTCCTAGGTTATAAAAAACATAGGGTCTGATTCTCTGTTGCTCTGAACCTTCTGCAGTCACTTAGACCAGTGCAAAGTGGGGACACAGTGCTACTGAATCAGAATAGTAGTACTTGACACCTGCTCTTTGCTACATAAAGAATCAGGCCCATGATGGTTCTGTGCATTCTGAATGGTTTATATAATGTGTAGCGAGACAGGGTGAAGCCTACTTTAAGCTTCTGCAGTTCTCACATAAGCATAATTTTTTGGGAAACCAACCTTTCCAATACCAGAATAAATATTATATATATATATATATATATATATATATATATATATATATATATATATATATATATATAGTGTCTCATTATGGTTCATGTGAGTAGGAAAATCAAGTTCCCAGACATCAGATTTAGAGCTTTGACTCCACATTTCTAAATAAAAATGATCAAACCATACTCCTTTTAGCAGAGATGCAGCAGAAATTTTTTTCATCCTCTCTGTTGCTCCCCTCAAAGAGACAACTTTTCTAGGTTAGATTTTAGGAGGAACATGGGATATTAGTGCTCTTACAGGGATCACAAACTCAGTACCTCCCTCCTTTCTGACACTGTAGTTCTCTTCACCTGAGTTTTCACACATCAGCCTGGAGACCTGAAGTGCTCCTTACTGAGATGTTACACAAACCCTGTGGATGAAGACAGCACTTTCTTTTATAGCCCATAAAGGCTAACTTCCTAAACTTCACAGTTGTGAACGTGTGCCAGCTGCTTGCTGCTCCCAGCAATTTACAGTTTTAAATAGCAAATATTTTGAACGTCAGCTCAAACCTAGATTATTTGAAATATCCATGTAGGATAATTTAATATGGTTTACTCTTTAGGTCATTGACTTCCCCTGTTCATTAAGATTAGAGTATTTTCATGCTTACCATCCTAACATGTTGCTAGTGTAACAAGGTATGGGATACCAATGGAATATTATCTATAACTATTACACTCCCCTTTTTCCTGCACCTCAGCTTAACTCTTTGCTGAGGTACAGGCCAAAGTTCTGTCCTTTCAAGATTTTCTGTAAAGCATTACATCTCAGGGCTACTGTGTGTAAAATATTGCATATGGACATTAACAATTCCCAGTCAGCTTCAAAGGGGATACTATACAATTTCTTAGTAAAAAAGCACTTAATGCTCAATAAACATTAAAATATTCAGAATACTTTTGAATAACTTAAACTAAAGCTATTAGGCAGTATTCATTGTGGTGTTCTTTATACAAAATCCCCCCTTGTTGCTGTTTCAGATATTTAGATGCAAAGTGTCAACATAATATTTACATTTCTATGCTTTAGCCCATACTTATGAACACACTGCCCTCTGATCTTCTTCTAGAAAGGATTTCTCAGCCTCTATAGTGTGATCATAATATGTCTGTGTAACCCAGGTGGGCTCTTCAGAGCTCAAGCAGAAAAGCAGCATCTCAGTTCTTTTCCAAACACTTCAAAGCTTTGTTAATAAACTAAAGTCTGAGATCCTTACAGCTAGCAGCATTCAAGCCCTTGGGTTAATAGTGGACTGTTCTCTTCCATTTCTGGTCAGACAGGAAATCTGGAGCCCATATCTAAAGAGGTACAGGTATTGAGATCAGCATACATGATATTCCTTCCCCAGATATCTATAAAGTTCTCACTCTACATGGCACTGTCTTTTCCCCATACGTCCAGCTAAGACAGGTGAGAACTTATAAAACCCTCACCTCACTGAGCTGCGTTCCTGTTCTCTTTAATTTGCACAAAAATCCCATGTTAAAGCAGCTAGCGAATAAATTCCAGGGTCTGAGTAATCTCTAAGGGGTGACAGATGCTCCTCTCTCAATTCTGCCTCTTGCTGTATAAAATACACAACAATGAACCAAATGTTTTCTGAATGAAGGACTTCTCTAGTAACCCCCACAAATGCCATAGGGGTTTTTGTCTTAAGTGGTGGTGAGGAGAGGGGAGAAGAGTAGAGTCTTCTTTAAGTGTTTCCCCCATGATGGATTGGGAGATAGGTGTAGTCAGAAGGAGAAGGCATCACCTGGGCAGATGTGCAGGGCGGTGAGATTTAGGTAAGCTGGAGAAAGGTACATAAACCCTGTCACTCCAGACAGACCCTTTCCCGCTCTGATTACCAATGCCAGATATCCAGGGTAGGTACTTATTCTGTAGCCGGTCCAGTATTCTGATAATCTGGAGTCGGAAGTGGATTTAGAGAAAGGAAACTCTTAAAGATGATCAAGAATGGGATCTGGGGCTATTAATGTCTGGTTCAGTGAGAAAACAGACCCCCTTTCCCAGCCTCTTAATCCTTCTATGAAGCCAGTGTGATAGGTCACAGCCATGGGCTGGGGACTAGCTATGAAGGAGTAGGGGGCTGATAGCAGCCCTCCACCTGGTGGGAGCAATTAAGAAAGGAATTATGACCTGCACTGTATGGGTTATTGCTTGTAGTTCTCAGATCCATAGAATCATAGACTTTAAGGTCAGAAGGGACCATCATGATCATCTAGTCTGACCTCCTGCACAATGCAGGCCACAGAATCTCACCCACCCACTCCTGTAACAAACCCCTAACCTATGTCTGAGCTACTGACATCCTCAAATCGTGGTTTAAAGACTTCAAGGTGAAGAGAATCCTCCAGCAAGTGACCCATGCCCCATGCTGCAGAGGAAGGTGAAACCCCCCCAGGGCCTCTGCCAATCTGCCCTGGAGGAAAATTCCTTCCCGACCCCAAATATGGCGATCTGCTAAACCCTGAGCATGTGGGCAAGATTCACCAGCCAGATACCCAGGAAAGAATTCTCTGTAGTAACTCAGATGCCACCCCATCTACCATCCCATCACAGGCCATTGGGCCTATTTACCATGAATAAAGATCAATTAATTGCCAAAATTAAGCTATCCCATCATATCATCCCTTCCATAAACTTATCGAGCTTAATCCTGAAGCCAGATAGGTCTTTTGCCCCCACTGCTTCGCTTGAAAGGCTGTTCCAGAACTTCACTCCTCTGATGGTTAGAAACCTTCGTCTAATTTCAAGTCTAAACTTCCCGATGGCCAGTTTATATCCATTTGTTCTTGTGTCCACATTGGTACTGAGCTTAAATAATGCTTCTCCCTCCATGGTATTTATCCCTCTGATATATTCATAGAGAACAATCATATCTCCTCTCAGACTTCTTTTGGTTAGGCTAAACAAGCCAAGCTCCTTGAGTCTCCTTTCATAAGACAGGTTTTCCATTCCTCGGATCATCCTAGTAGCCCTTCTCTGTACCTGTTCCAGTTTGAATTCATCTTTCTTAAACATGGGAGACCAGAACTGCACACAATATTCCAGATTAATTAGGCTACAACTTTATTAAGTGAATTTAACCACATTCCTCACTTCTTGTCTTTCTTCCTGTGTGTCTGGGATAACAACACCTCTATCCATAGTGGTACGGAAAGTGAGACCCAGCCCTCACAGCAGACATCTCTTGGTCCTGCTTTGATCAGCTGTTAAGCGCATACAGGGCTATGTTTATAACCTACAGCCACCCACCCTGAGTGGCTTGGTTCCCTTGATTCACTTGCACTTGTTTAATCTTTCATTCTAAAACCTAGCAAAGCCGATGACCTGGCCTCTTCTCTCACAACTAACAGAGGTTTGTTTCCTTGTCACTTCTGCTATTACTATTTCCCCAGTTCCTTTTTCAAACTGATTTTTCCAAGGACCTGCTTATATTCTATTGCAGATTCTCTTTTTCAATGCATTTAAATATCGCAGAGTCCTTTACTTGGCCACACAAGTAAAAATAATTTAATGGAAGATGATCTTATGCTCTTTTGATCGCAGCTTATGCATTTTATTAACCATTTTGTGTTGAAATTAGGCACAATCTATTGGTAAAAAATCAACAAAATTCAATACAGGCCTAGACATCCACTCTTTCTATCCAGAAAGCCATTTGGTAGCACAGTATATGTTTGCAATCCTTTCCATCATTGGTCACACTGAGGGGTCCTATTTTGCCTTGATATACTCACATAGCTCCCATTAACATTAATGAAAGTCCCACACTGAGATGGGAATACAACCCATTAGTTAAAACATTGTGCTGCTGCAGGCATCATGCCAAAGGGAACAAGGCCTTGTTGACTGTTTCATAAAACTGGATTTCCAAAGTGGAAAAAGACAAACATTAATCAAAGGAAGGAGGGGAAAAAATCAATAGCATAAGAAGTCAAGATGCAGGAATGAGCTCTGAGAAACCACTTCTAAGCACTTGACTAGGGGTGAGGACACTGTTATACAACCAAGACTCAAATGTTATTTCAATAGAGAGGTCTCCAAATACACAACCCTTGACGGATACTTACAATAAATAAATGAGTATGTCTTTTCTGGGTCAAAGGAGGAAAAATAAATCTTGCCACTATATTAGTATGTGTTTATAATTATTGATGTGACTAGTGGTATCAATATCATTAATAAATTGTCTAAATATGTTTTTAGGTTTCTAATTAGGATAAATTTCAAGTTTAGGTTCTTCTACCTGTCTTTGGAACGTGGAACTATGTGACTTCCAAATAAACTAGATTCTACCTCTGCATTTCTCTTCTTCTTGACTTCTCACTCCATTCCAATTCTCTCTCAACTGCTTGCCACGCAGCCATGGCAAGAATTTGTGTATGCTTTACCTCAGTGACCCCCTGGCACTGTATTGTCTCTTTTCTATGAGTAACCTTGAAACTATTGCTAAATCATTTTCAGTTCTGACCTAGCCAGATTTCAGATGCTAAATATAGTTAGGCTTCACTAACAATTGTACTAGTTGACCATAAAGGAACACCAGACAACGCAGTGGAAGGATAGTCTTATGGTTAAAACAGTAGACTGGGAACCAGAAGATAGGGGTTTAATTCCTGGTTCTGTCACACTTCCTGTGTTATTTGGGGCAAATCACTGAATCCTTTAGTACCTAATGTACTCTTCTCTAAAACGGGGAAACACTTCCTTTCTCCAATTCTTTGTCTGATTTGTCTATTTAAATTGTAAACTCCGCAGGGGCACAGATGATGATATGTAATCTAGAATCCCCAGCACAATGTTGCCTCTGTAACTACTTTGTAATACTGATCACAATGATATCTAAATATTGCACAAAAATCAATCACCACAAAAACCTATAACAAGAAACATTTCTATCTGAGCCAGTTCTGTACTAAAACAGGACTGGAGTTGTTTTACTGATGTTGCTATCTTTCAGACCAAATGCTTTAAAAAAATTCATATAAAAATGCTCTCCTTTTGTGGAGAACAGATACATTTGAGGATTCATAAAAAATACAGCCCTACAGCTCACCCCACTGGACGTTGCAGGCAGGTTACAGTTCTTAATGCACAGGCTGAATTTCCTTCTCAGCCTAGGACCTGTCTCCTCAACTCCAAGTCTTTGTGTTCCCAGCATTCTTGTTGCCTTCAGCATAGGTGTGGGAGGAGAGAGGCTGTCTCATGATGCCATTGTCCTTTATTTTATACTCTCAGTTCGTGTCCCAGGGAAGATACTGGCCAGGCATGTCCTGGTGGGCCTTGCTGAGTCACAGAGTTGAGCAATCCCCATTGTGTGGTGCTTGTGCAACTGTCTTAGAGAATTGTAAATCTCTTGTTTACAATTCCCCTGCTGATCAGTGGTAATTAAATGCCTGCGTGGGTGTGGGTCACCACCCTTTTAGTCATCTCCCAAACTCACAACATATTTCAACAACCACCATATAGCAAAATCCCATAACTTCATGCACAATAGTGATATACATATTTTGGCAGAACAATGAGTTTCAGCAGATCATGACCTTTCATATGGTATCTTACATGGCATGCTTTACATGAAATATCACAACCACATACATTGAACTGGGTTAGACAAAATGTGAACCAGCCTGCTTAACTTTCGTGCAAGACTCCATCTCTACTCCCAGTTTCCAGAAAACGTAATTTCCAAACCATAGAGGCTTAGATAAACCAAGAATAAACAGCTAAAAGTCTGGATGATTATCAAAACAGAATCCAACCAGATCTCCATGTTATTTTATGCATAACAAATAATTCAGTCTATTCCAGAAAAAATAATTAGAGTTGTTGCAGGTCTACTAATCTCTACACAGATCTTTGTCAGAGAGAAATGGAGATGAACCAGTAGTCACCACGAAAGGATAGTTGGAGCTAATAAAAGCATAGTGTGGACACCACTTTATGAAGTTACAGGTCCCAGCTTCAGGCCACATTTAGTATACAACTGCCCAGGGACAGAAAAAACTGGTCATTAACAGGGAGGAAAAAGCGGATCTTTCTGTAGCACAGTGGACAGACCTTCCACAAAGAGTTTCTTTTCAGTGAAATTTTCCACAGCAGAAATGATACTGGGACAGAGGGAAAGGAGAATGGGAAAAAAAGTTGCTGGATCCTGGGAGGACAACTCTCAATCAGCTCCCTTCCTCTGCCCACAAAAGTACTCCGGTACCATAGTTTAATCTTCCTACTCTTCTGGCTTGCATTTAGCATAACTTCCCCCACAGAGAGTTACTGTGCTTCATGCATCAGACATAATGGAATCATTCCAAGTCTCCAAAATCAATGATAGAAAAGCTAATAAACTTTTTAACAAAAGAGTATAAACATTACCCCAGTACACTTTGATTTCATTTTTAAATGAGAGACATTGAAGCAAGGACAAGAGTACTGGAGGGAAGCAAAATAAATAAATACATGAAAATCTGAATAGCCTATTACATTTAGGAGGAAAGTATTAGATATTACCTATAGGGAAATGAGCCAGTGGTGTGGCATAGATTATGAACAGACTGCACAACAAAAATATTGATAGCGATGTCAATATGCATTCATTCATTCACTGGTAGGAAATAAATATGTATATCCTACAAATGCCTGGACATTAACAAAAATATATATATTTCCCATGATTGCTTCTAAGATGACCCAGACACTGTCATTTTCAGGAAAGAATTCAACTGCAAATCTTACAGACATAGTTTGCTGTTTCCAAGAACATTATTAACTACACCATAAAACTCAGTGGCACTTGCATTTATTATGACATCTGATATTTGGCAGACCTGGCCTGGAAAAAAACAAACATGTTTTCTGGAACAGAAAATTGCAGTCACAAATGGCAGCACACATATTTTAAAGGGATTAAGCAAGCTTTCTGTAATAACTATCAAGTTCAACACATAGTGGAGGCCAATTTTAAGCAATTCCATATTTATATACTGCATGTAAATCCACTTTTTGTATATTTGGAATCCAAAATCTTTGATAAGATTGCTGAGTTACCTTTCCATATGTCCAGTTACTATGGTCACATTTTCTCCTGATGTCTCAATCTTATTCATTTCAATCAGTGACTAAGACTATTTTGTCTATCTTACTATCCCCTCAGGACTACATAGAGGTAGAGTTGTGCAGATCTCTGAAGTTTTGATTCACAAGGGTCTATGCAACTGGTATTGCTTTGAGTTTCAGGTTCAAAGGCAAAGTTTTAAAGTCAAACTCTGCCAAAATTGCTGGGTTCCACAGAGTTTATTTCACTCAGCTTTCATGTAAAACCACACATTGATCCAACCTTGCTCAGAAATGGTACCAGATTCACGTAAGATGTGACAAACCTTAGAAACCATTTGGATGAACCTGGTCTGAGGTTTGAGTTTGTAACAAAACCTTAAACCACACAAAGCTCACCTTGGGTAAGACTTAACCACCACCATTTTGAACTGATGCTGTTCATACACTGGTTAGCTCAATATACATGATATATTCCAAAGAGGGGCAAAATACATTCCTAGAAGTGAACTGCTGAGATCCCAAGGCATCAAACCCATAACCCTGCCCCAAATTCCAATAGCTCCTAAAAACAAACACTCTGACTAGTTTCTCTCACTAGAACAGCAGGAGGCAAGTGCTTCAGAGTTAGTTGCTTTCAAAAAATATTTTAGTTGGGACTTGGAAAAAACCCTAGGGGACCCAGCATATGCACCCAACAACCTTAGGCTCCTTGGAACTTTCAGCCCTTCATCATCATCATGTTCCCATTATGCCTGTGGAATTTAGGGCAGCAACGAAGCTCCTCCACTCCTGTCTGTTTCTGGAAAGTCTTTCAATAGTTCCCCACCTGTGCTCCAGGTTTTTCAGCTCAGCTCCCACAGCTCTTTGCCATGTTGTTTTTGGGCAGCCCCATTTTTGCTCGCCTTCAGGTGTCCATTTTATTGCTACTCTGGTAATGGAATCAGTTTCCATCCAAAGCACATGGCCAATCCATCTCCAATGCCTCCTGGCATTGATGGTGCTCATATCCTTTTGGCTGCACTGTGTCAATAAATCTTGGTTTGAGATTGTTCTGGGCCAAAAGATACAGAGGAGTTTTCTGAGGCAGGCTGTGTGGAATGAAAATAGTTTGGACATGTCATACTTTCTCATTCCCCAGCATTCTGCACTATAAAGTAATGTTGAAAGTACACAGCTCTGATAAATCTTGAGTTTGGTTTTGGTGTTGTATTTAAGCTTCTGAAGGTGTTCCTGACTTTACTGATTTTGTTCCAGATGTCCTGGCTTGTTCCACCATCCTCAATGATGGTGCTGCCCAAGTATGTGAATGTTTCTACATTGGTGAGAACATAATCCTTTATCTGTACTGGTGACGGTGAGGCAGTATTAAAGGTCATGATATCTATCTTATTGCGGTTGATTTTCAGTCCAATTTTCTGGCTAAATGCATTGAGTCAAGTTGCTTTTTCTTGTATATAGCCACTGAATCAAGTTGTTTTTTCTTGTATATGGTGTTGGGTGTATGATAGGAGAGCGAGATCATCTGCAAAGTCCAGGTCTTCAAGGGATGAGAAGGGTGTCCATTTAATGCCTCTTAGCATGTCTTTATTGTATGCTGCATTACCCAGTCAATGGCAATGTTGACAAGGATTGCAGACATGATGTACCCCGACACACTCTGTTCTGACTTAAAAACTGAACTCACAGTGATCAACACTCCATGTAAAGTTGAAATAAAAGCTTTTGATTATGTTGATTATATGGAGAAGGATTCTACATGCCAGCATAATGCTCCGTAGTCTGGTCCTGTGAATGCTATAAAAACCCTTCTCAAAGTCTATGAAGTTTATGTAGCATTACTGTTGCCATTCTAAGCATTGTTCTATTATGTTTCATAGAGTGAAGATCTGGTCCGTGCATCTACGCCCTTTCCAAAAACTGGCTTGCTCTTTTCTGAGAATGCTATCAACTGCCTCTGATATACCCTGGACTATGACCTTACACAATACTTTGCTTGGCTCAGATAAAAGTGTGCTACCGCGCCAGTTATTACAATCACTGAGAGCTCCTTTCCTTCTCCAAAACCAGGTGTGCAGTCTCTTTCCTGAACAATACCCCTCAGTGTGCTAAGGGAAAGGAGGGCACTCATCATTATATGTATCCCTCTGTCCACTTATTCACATACAACTGGAGCCCAGGCCCTTCATCTTGGCATGCTAGGGTCTAAATAGAGCAGAGTGAACAATTAATTTGGGGTTGAACAAAGTATCTCATTCAACGCAAAATGAAATCTCTCCCCCACCCTCCCCCATTTTGGGATATTTTTTACCTTTAAAAATTAGCTAAAAACAAATTTTCATTTTGAAACAAAAAGTCAAAACAATTTTATGGTTCTTTAACTAAATTAATTGATTATTTTTGGCCAAAACTATTTGCCAAATTTGACACAAATTCAAAAATATTTTGTCAACTCAAAACTGCTGTTCTTGGCAAATAAACTTATTTGTTAAAAAAAAAAAAATCATCCACCTCTAGGCTTAAATCTACTGATTTGTAGTCATTCCCACCTCCCGGGGACGTTGACTGAAATCTCTCTGCTACTGTTTAGGTCCACTTGGAAGCTTCAGCTGTGTAAGAATGCAACTGCTTGCCTCTTGAGTGTTGAGATATTGTAACCTCATATACTACCTTACTCATGTCTTCCACTGGCTTCTTGTTCATGTCCAGATGCAATTTGTGGTGTCAGGATTAATCTTTAAAGATCAGAACTGATCAAGACCACACTATGTACTCGACCAGGGGTGGGCAAACTTTTTGGCCCGAAGGCCACATTGGGGTTCCAAAACTGTATGGAGGGCTGGGTAGGGAAGGCTGTGCCTCCCCAAACCCTAACCCTATCCGCCCCCTTCCAGTTCCCGCCCCCTGCCCGCCCGCCTCAGAGCCCCCCACCCATCCAACCCCCGCTACTCCTTGTCCCCTGACCACCCCCTCCTGGGACACCCTGCCCCTAACCGCCCCCCCCGAGACCCCCTCCCCCTATCAATCCCCCCGTTCCCTTACTGCCCCGACCCCTATCCACACCCCCACCCCCTGACAGGCCCCCCCAAAGCCCCTTTCAGAATGCGGCCCTGCGAACATGGGCAGAGGACTCAGGTGGAGCAGGGGCAGCAGCGCAGCTGGCGAGAAGTGGCAGTTTCCACTTCAAAGCACCGCTTCTCTCCGGCCGGCTGCACGGCTGCCTGGTGCTTCTCCTGAGTCCTGCACCCGCGTTCACCATGCTGCCGCCACCCGCCGGCTCCCCTGAGGCTGCAAGTGAGCCTCCCTCCCTGCTCTCCTCTGCCCCTGCAGTGCAGCCCCCTCCCGCGCCGGCGGCATGGCAAGCTGAGGCTGCGGGGCAGGGGGAACAGCTGGGGAGGGGCCAGAGGCTAGCCCCTGCGGCCGGGAGCTCAAGGGCCGGGAAGGACGGTCCCGAGAGCCGGATGTGGCCTGCGGGCCGTAGTTTGCCCACCTCTGTACTAGAGTGATTCACATAGCTGTCATAAGGTAAACAAAGAACCATCTTTGATTCCTAGCGTTAATCAGAAACTCGCAGGGATTTTCCTACACCCCCCCAAGGGGTGTTTACCCCCCGCCCCCCGAATTTCCCCCAACATCCCCCTCCCCAGTTTTGTGAACTAGTTACATGCAGTGTTGCCAATTTAGTGATTTTTTGGAAATGTGAATTGAAATTGAAACATTAATACACACTTTAAAAGCATATACAGTGTATGATAAAATACAGGTATCTGAAAAAGTATAATAGATTTGAAAAGTATGAACATAGACTAGCTTCCTTACACAGCTGTTGTTTTCATGACCATGTCAGTGCATTCATTTCGGCGATGTTGGCCAACCTAATAATTTCAAATTATGATTTGTAAGCAAAGTCTAAATGAGCTCTCCCTGACAGCTAGTGATGAGCTGGGGCTGGAGGGAAAGGCTTCAGGACCAGATTGTATTTACATTCACACCTAATCTACCTAGGTATCCAGCAAACAGAGCTGTTGCCCAAGTGATAGATTTTGGCTGGGGTTGGGTTACAAATCACTTGAATCCGGGGGTCGGGGGTAATGTAATGTTGTTCTTATTGTATGGGTAAAGGGCAGAAGAACTGTTTTTAGCCTGTGCTGATTGAGGGCATCAAGAGAAAGGGTTGGGACAGCTGTTTTGCTTGAGTGTCTGCCTGAGTCACAAGTACTATTTGACCTGCCCCGCTCCACTTTTTAAAGACAGAGCTGATTAGGCTCCATAGATAGTCTTTTGTTCTGTTAAGTGACCACTACAGCTGAAAATCACTGATAACTGGGTCTAAGACCTGCTGTGCGACAGTGTTTCTGTGGAAGAGACAGCCCAGTCTGCACTAGCAGCGAGGTTGCCCCACTGAGAGCTCAGCTGAAATCACTGAGAGCTGGATGGAACCTCAAGAGACCAACTCGCAGGTAGCAGCAGAAGGTGACGGCGCAGGGCCACTGGCAACAGAGCTATGGAGTGAATGGTGGCACGACGAACAACAGTAGCCAGAGTGAACAACGAGCAGCTGGAGGAAGGAGCAAGGTGCCTTCTTGCCCCAGACCTGCGAGGTGAACTCATGTGAAAGTACCTCTGAACTCTGAGTCTCCACAGGCCAAGGACAACACCAGTGAGTGTTAATGAGGCTGTTAAGAATGCTGGAGACACAACACAGTTCATGTGAACAAACATGGCCGTGGCATCATACTTTCTATTTAAGCAAGAGATACCATTGATCTCCAGTTTGTAATGTATGGTAAGTGCATTGTCACTTGTTCATCCTCAAGCTGAACACTTGTTCCGAACAAGACCAGCAAATGCTCACTATCTTTTTGAAAGAAAGTTAAATGACTGGCTAGAAGCATGTGGTGCAACAGTGAAAGACTCAACAGTTGAAAAAGTGAAGAACTCACTCACCACATTCAAAAAATTTGCATACATGGCTGATGAATGCACCAATGCAATTTCTAGATTCTGTTCAACCTCTACGTAGCTTTTACAGATCCCTCTCTTATAAAACACCAACAGCTGAGTGGAGTGAGGCACTACCAGCAAAGGGGCTGCCATGTGCTCAGGACAGAATAGAGAATTTGAACACAGAGTGGAATATCATACGATGAATGAATGAAGATTTGACTTCAACTTCTTTTATTATCATCACTAGTGGCTCGACCCGATCTTTATGCTATGTTTCCTGGACTAAAAGAAGTAGGAATTCATCTCTTGCTACTCCCAGTCACAACAGCTACAGTTGAGCGTTCTTTTTCATCATTGAATAGAATTGTGTGTTTTGAAAGAAGTCGCCTTCTGCTTGATCGTGTGAATGAACTAATGAGCATATCAGTTGAAGGAATGGAAGTACCGGACACACGAGAAGCCACCAAAGATGAACGCATTGCATTCAAGAAGTTCATTAACAGAGCTGTGCAAAATTATAACAAGAAATCAAGAAGGATGTAGATGTAGTGCTTCATAGAAGGCTTGAGTAGCCAACTTTAATTTGTGTGATCATTTTAAAATCTAACAAAATGGTCATGAAACATTTTTCAGTTTTTACTATGGTGCCATACAGCCCACCTTCACCCTCACGGTCTCACCCCTCATCGGCCCTGACCACCCGCCCCGCAAATTTGAAAAAAAAAAAAAATTCAATTCCTGGGGGAAACACTGGTTCACTGCTGGGAGTTTCTTAGTTGAGGCTACTTCTACTGGTGTTCACACCCAAGTGTAACAAGTGTCAGAACATGATATTTTGACTTGGTGAAGTTTTGTTTTGTTTTTCTGCTTATTTTTTTCCTATAAAGTGGATTTTTAAAAAACGGTACCCATATTATACACACAAACTTAGTACCTCAGCAGCTACCTATAGTAACAACATGCACTTGAAATAATAATTTTACTACATAAAATTAATTATGCATACAATAATACATGCATTGTGGAGGAGGTCAGGGTGCTATTCAACGATCCAGTTAAAGCAGTCCAAAAGTCTGTATTGTTTGTCCTAAATATTTAAGACTGACATGTTAAAAAAGCAGCATTTTTGTCATCTGTTTGTACTACAAAACACACTATCTTTAAACTGGGATTAGGTGTAGCACAACAAAATGAAGGAATCAATGACGTCATGGTAATCAATGGATCCATTAGAAATACCAATACATCCCTTTCTAAGAATACATTTGCTGAATCATTATCCATATCAGATATGCCTTCGAATAAATCACGGTTTGACAGTAATAAGAAAGAATGAAATGTTCAAATGTGCTCTCCTGTAGTAACTTCATAACCTGATCCATTTTATGAACATTTGACTCTGATTAATGAGACAACTGATATATGTGAACCTCAGGTATAAATACATTATACCTATTCACAGTGGCATTTTAAACTCTCTTGAGAATTATTTAAAATTAAATACCCTACATAACATCAGAATATAGGTTTTAGCAACTTAAGGACAAGTTATTAATTACAAAACTTGGCAAAAGCTGGCCGATAAAGGAATGGCATATCTATAGCTGTAAATTATATGTACACAATGCAGAAGTGGTATCCATATTAGACTATAAACATTTACTGCATCCACTCTCTGACATTGGGCTATGCTTTGAATCTGCAATGACCTTCCCGCAGGCAAACCCTTTCTATTGTACTACAGAAGGTGAGTAGGGTTCAATTATTTCAACAGGGGTCCACGAAGGCATAGGGGTCCATTCACCCAGAGCTCATTGTAGGGCAAAAGCCATCATTCATATTGTGCCTTTTTGTGCTATAGCTAAATATTCTAGTGCATAGTTATGGCACTACTGATTTTTCATATCCCTCCTGTTGTAACAGCCTCAATAACTGGAATATTGGCTCCTCTGTAATCCGTAGGAGCGATTCTTAGCCTAGCTACATGTTTTGTGATAGCGTCCTCCCCCCAAATAATAGATTGAACATGCCACCATAATCATTTCATTTGAATAGCCTGAACTTTAAAAAAAGAAGCTGAATGGGTGGCTAAATGCAATCCCACAGTATTGATAGGCTGTAAGTCTCCAGTGTTGTCAATTATATTTTGACAGCTGGATAGATCTCATCTGGTAATATCTTTTTAAGGTTCTACATAGTTCGCTCCTAACATCTTTTTGATATCAATAGCCAATCTCCCAAGATACTCCGCATACATATAAAACTCAGATAAACAGGCATACAAATTTTTTGCTTGCAATACATGTTTATGTTGAGAGTCTTCATCTCAATATTTCTGACAAACTTCTTTAGTGAAAGAAATGAGTTCCTCAATCGGAGGGAAGAAATCTTGAACATTTTCTAAAGCTAACAACTACAGGATCCATATAGAAGAGAATCAGACAAATAAAATTCGTTACGTGACTACTAAATTTTAAAGAACCACATCACAAGATAAAATAGAATATCTAGCATATAAGTTCAACAGTGGGGATGTTACTCAGCTTCCAGGAGTTTCCTTGCAAGATACAAGGATTTGGTTTTTTACTCTGGAATAGATCTATATATTTTTAGATTTTTTTTTTTTTTGGTGAGGCTCTTCACCTTCCTTGTTCTGTGGATGAGAAATATGAGTGTGTGTTTCCAAGTGATTCTGAAGTTAAGCTGACAATTATTTTAAATACCATTTTATCCTTAAACTTTCAGGTGCAGTTCAATGGTAAAGTGTAATATGTACAAACAATTTTCTACAGATGCTGCTTTTTAATTATGGTAGGTAACTGCGCTAAAGGGTTTTGTGGGTATGTGTCTGATAATGTAACACCAGGGCCAAAACTACAGTCCTCACTCAGTCAAAATTTCCACTAATGTCAGACTTTACTTGTGGGGGCAGCTCGAGAAAGACTGTACATTGAAATCAACAGATGTTTTGCCTTCATAAGAACTGAGTAATGACTGCAGGATATAGCTGCTTGTAAGAATCTTTAAACCTAATTTTTTTCTTCATCTTTGTAAAGAAAATCAAATTTCAGTATTTAAATACCAAACGTTTCCCAAATCCAACAGCTGAAGCTGAGACTTTGAGATAAAAAATGGAAGGCTCTGAAAGACTTTGAGAAAGAAAGAGTATTTTGTGCTTCAGCTTTAAACCATTCCGAGATCTGATAAAATGGAAAAGCTAAAGAAGAGATTAGCAACTTGAAAAAAAAAAATGGCCATTTCAAAGCAGCTCATTGATTTCTAAAGAACAATTCACTAAAAAGACATTTTAAACACAAATGGCAAAGTTTCTACCTGTAGGACAGTGGCCAAACCAAACCTGCAGTACTGTATAAAGAGGGGGAAAACAATGATTATCTCACCAGTGAGTGAGCACTTGCTGGCACAGTAAGTGACATAGAAAAAAGGGTGCTACTAAAAGCAGCTGTTCCCAAATGCAGTATAACTAACTCTAAAATAATGTTCCATTTTAAGGGAATTTAGTGGTTGTGAAAAATGCCAGGTCGACAGTACTGAAAACTGAAGTTCTTTATTCATAGAACAGGTATATTATATGTGCAGTAGAACTAAATGATTCTTCACACTGCTGTACAATTTCTCTGACTTCTCTTCTGAAATTGAGACCAAAGGACCAGTTAGTGCCACGGGATCACAGTCATATAGCTGTGATCTTGTTTTTTGTGGTGTGGACCTGTACACAGGGAAGTGGAACGAGACCACCACCACATTTCACACAGGCCACTGAACAGCCACAGCAGGTACTAACTTTGTGGCTAGTCACTACTATGTTGGATTGTACTTAGCATAGTGATTTACAGGTCTTCATCTACAGGTACACTTCTTCTGAGCTATCCAGTCACCTCCCACATAATATTTTAGAATACATTATAGAAGTGCCAATCATGACACCATAGTGAAGTCTGAGTTCATTTTGCACTTAAAAACAGAGATATGGCATATCCTCCCCAGACTTACAGTACGTACTATGAGTATAGAATAAAATTTCCTGATAATTTACAAGTAAATCTGTTAGAGTTAAAATTAAAAATTGAGTCCTTTATGAAATTTAGCTCCTGTGTCAATCTGTGCATGTGTGTGAGAGAGTGTTGAATGATTTTTACAGAATGTTACAGATTCTTCAGACTTTCAATGTATTTAATATTAATTAAAATCTTGTGTGTAGGCTACATTTGAAGAAATAGGCTGTACTTAAGTCATTAATTAATATGGTATCTAATTATTATGATTAGATAGCCTACAGGCAGGCTCAGGTCACGAGCTCAGGCAACCCTCAAGAGGGAGCCATTTTGATATCAGAGTAACTCAATCAATCACCATGCCTAATTCACCTACAGTTCTATTGGTTGTAATGAGCCAGTGGTTTGAGGGAGGTCGGATAGAGTCCAGTCCTGCTTTAAGTGCAAAATGTGTGTCAAGATTTCTCAGTGGTAGATGGCTTTGCCCAAATGTCACTGCTCTGTAAAAGTTTCATGGCCACAGACTAACTTGGACATCAGTGGCTGAAAGGCTCCTCCTGATGATGGATTGAGGAAGTATTGCCAAGAGAACTGAGGCAACAGTGCAATGGGCACCACTGAAACCCAGAGACATTGGGACTCGAGAACTGAGCTCTTCCAGCCCCCTTTCACAAAGCATTGGTCTCTAACAATATTGCAATGGGCCTTATTCTCCTGTCTGTTTTTGGCCGATTCGCTCTGTGCTGGAGATTGTGGGGATTAGACACAGTTTATACCTGGAGTGGGAGCCTAGAGGTCCAAATCCAGGAACAATGCCTAGACTCTACCCAGCCCCAGCAAGTGAAGAGCATATGGGATTCAGCATTTGGATCCCCTCAGGACAGACTGGGGAGCATCCAACAGGGAGAACTAACCAGATCTGTGACAGTACCCTTTCTTACTTGATCTCCATAACCACTATCATCTCATTTCTACTTTGAATGTAGTTTACTTATCCCATTAGTTGACTTACACTATTACATTTAGGAAAAAACTGGGAGTTAAATTCACAATCATAAGTAGGAAGAGATTTTAAAATGTACTAGACGTGTATCCAGAGAGAGTCTTGTTTGAGTATAATGTTCTAAAATTATTCACAAGGTGTACAGGATGCTAGCATGACTTCAGATAGACAGGTTAAAGTTAACTTTTTCAAAATCACCTCACTTAAGAGCCTGTGTGGCCTTGGTGAATGATAGAGATGTGCTCAGGATGTCAGTACTTTGAAATATTCTCATGTCTTGTCATCAAAATCATAAGTTTTGCAGTAAGCTAATAGAAAACGCTGAGAAGGTATATGACACTGTAGGTTTACCGCACAGACCCCGGATGATGATTTTACATGATGAGCAATTTTAAACAGAAACCTCACAACATTATTGAATGTGGTCTATTCTTTTGTTGAGAAAAATGGAGGACTATAGTACAATGAGGTTAATGATTAATGACTGGTGCACAGATGTGACAGAAATGGCTACCAATGCGCACACAGGTTCTGTCTGATCCCCCTTGACCCTTGTGCCCAACTGGAATCGCAGTGAAGTCTCCTGCTCTCATCACCAGAACAGGTTGCACCACAAAAATGTCATGCCACTAAAAGTTGTAAAGTGTTACACTTTATTTAAAGCCTGAACAGTTAATCTGATTTTGGAGAGTTCTAAAGTAATTTCAAATTCTTGGATGAAACACACTATACAAGTTATAAGCACCATTTTTAATAAATAGTCTTACTTGTGCACCCAAATATTTGCAGTTGATTGAAGGTATTCCAAATTGAATCTCAAGGCTACAGGAGTAAGTACAAATGATTCACACTTAGAAGTGCTCAGCATAATCAATTCAGAAATCTTAAGGGTTTATGACCTGAAACAAGCTTAGTTAATAGTTAATCAATGGGATGTGTCCTGGGAGAGAGAATGTTTTGAAACAGGATATGGATAATAGTAAACATCATATGCAGTCTTGGAAAAATAGGTTAAAGTACACAGCCTAAAAAGATTAGGGAAACACAAAGGCTTGGGAAAGACAGAATTAGATCTTCTTGTTTAATAGTGAATAATTTCCCCTGCTAATATCTCACCACAGTTTCCACCTTTATCCTTTTTTCTGGTTTAATAAAACAGATAAATCTAGAAAAAAATTACTTATTCTCTGTATTTAGTCTGTGCAAAGTGCATAGACATCAATATTTAAACTTTATAAAGTGATGCAAGTTATCTGCTAGTTGCCACATTTGGATATTTGGAAGTGCATTTAGAATTATGCTTATAATGACTTAGTAAGTCTGGCATTTATTGTATGAGAAGTTTTGAACCATCTCACAGAACTGCACACAAACTAAGATGTGTCCCTATCATTTAGTCTGTAGTGTAGCAAACGGTTGCACCATATTTTTGATGGATACACTGTGATGGAGTCAAAAGTGAGAGTCAGAAGGTGGGATTTGGAAGGAGTAAAGGGAAGGTGAATTTGAGAATTTAGCTAGCAATGAAGGAGAATTTAATCAGCCACTTTATATTAGCACTATTGATTACATGAAGGGTTTTAACTGTCATAGGCAAATGTTAGGTACTCTGTTTTATATGCGATTCAGTGTGCAGTTAGATTACTACACATCTTGTGCATAAATTAGAGTGAATTTGTGTCTGACATTTTTCTTAAGATTGCTTTCTCTCACCATATCCTTTAGATCTGTCAGATGATGAGATGACATGAAGCAATGCAGTTGCTGAATGCATAATTGTGATGGGATGCTCAGTAATATTAAACATGCAGACAATGTGATTCTTATCTCTGGCATGCTAAGGGGTCTAATACAGCCTCACAAAGATTAATTACAGCTCACATCAGATTTGGCCTCTAGATGTCATGTAAAGAGCGTAACACCAAAGAGGAATCTGCAGAATCTTGATTATGTCCCTCAGAAAGAGAGTAAGAGGAAAGTAGTCAAATTTTTAAGAGGTGTGGGTTTTGTTTTGATTTTTCTTTTTTCCCCTGAGCGGAGTACTTAAAAGGCAAGTAGGAAGAAGTAAGTATAATAGAAGAAATGTTACTGAATGGACAGCATTTCAACAAGTCTGCTCATAAGATTAAAGGAAAACAGATGAGGTTAGAGAGCTCATGTACTTCACATCACTGATTTCCAGGACTGGAAATGATACAGATAAGAGTTGTCAACGGGATAGCACAAATATATCTGTATGTCTGACCCTTTGTGGGAAACTCTACCTTGCATTTCCAGGCTTTTCTCAAAATCCATTTGGAGAGCACAAATGAAATATTTTTCCATCAAACATTTTTATCCACATTTTCAGATTATGTGACAATATGCAGAACAAATACTTTACTCCTTAATACTTTTTATCCAAGAAGTGCTTTACAATCAATAACTATATAAGCAAGGCATGTAAAGTTTCCTAGCAGAAACTGATACAGATGAGCTTTTATGACCAAATTGTAAAGAATAACTCTTGTGGATAATTACAATTTAGAAGGGTTCTCTTTCTTTTTTAAAGCACACTTTCTGTGGTATTTGTAAAAGGTGCTGGGTTGACAAGCCCTGGAGGCTGTGACTACCATAGTTGAAATAAAAGAGGGCAGTAACTCACTAGAAAGTTTGGGCCATCAGGCAAAATCCAAACTTATTTTTGGTCTGGAGATCAGCTACCAGATCTTTCTGCTGATTGAGACCAGACAGGAGAATGGCATCTAGCTGTGCTGGGACTGCTCTCGCTTAGTGCAAATGGGCAAGAGAGGATCATGGATGACCAGGAACTCTGGCCTTTCAGTGGGATCCCCCACTGATGTTCTACAGCTCATGATGCAGGCAGGCACCCAGCTACTTATCTCACCCCTGGGACCTCCTCTACCCTTCATGCTCAAGCAGTCCCTGGAGAGAGGGCAGGCTCCCAAGAAGAGAAGCAGCTGAGGAGGCATGTGACTTTCTTTTTGGTGAGATGGAACAAGGGAACTGAGTCAGATGCTGAAGTTATTCTTGTGGCACAGCAGGAGAGAAACCAGCCTGGTCCCTCCAGCATCCAATAGCTTGCCCAAAATACAACAGTCCTATTGATCTGTCTCCAGAGGGAATAAAATAATTTTAAAAAATATGCAGACCCCAAACCGAGAAAAAATCTAACTGCACATTAATCTAGTGATTAGGGAATCTTTAAATATTTAGCATTTGGATGCTTACCCAACCCTGTGAAGAAACCTCACCAGAGACCACATGCATTATGCCCCTATGGAATTGCCCTGCATATGTGTATATCTGTCTATATTATTTTACTAGACCCTTTAGTATTTTCACAGGGCTGCCATGCTCAGCAACTGCCCCCCAGCCACGGATGGCCTTGTTGGTATAAAGCCAATAAGTAAATTTACCTACACAGTCCCCACCTACACTGCAACTTAGAGTAGAGGAGAGCAATTCCCTGTTACGGTCATTGATCAATTTTTTCCCTCACTGACTCAGAACAAGAACACAAAATATTCTGTGTCTGAAAAATTGTGTCAACATTTCATCAGCTAATCTTCCCTTTCTGAGCACATGAGATAGATTCAGTCAATCAGGGAAACAGAGTACACTCTGCATGCTTTAAACAAACTCATAATAACTAATAAAATGAGACTATAAACAAATCGCAACCAACAAACTCAGCTTGAAATGGAAAAGTAACTTGAAAGTTTGTCATTCCAACACCCAACAAATATTTTAAATAAACTGTTGAAAATGTTTAAACATCTGTAATATTGCTACAGGTCTGTGAACAGTGAGAAATGGAAGCAGGCAAATGTAAATTAAAATAGTTGTGAATATTTCATCCAGTTTTTGTTACCCATCTGACATGCAGCCCTCCCCCTAAATACTGCTTTGCTTCTGGAGTGAGAGATCACAGAGTACAGCAAGATATTTTAACTAACCACCATAATCTGTTCATGCTAGTCTATAAATCATCTCTCAGGACCTGCAAAAAAAAAAAAGGGAGCATTATAGAGTAGTCCAATAAAGACCAAACATGTCACCTTTATGACATACCTATTTGATCCTAACTATGGAGTTAGGTTCCTATCATTTCCCCATGACTTGGTCACCATCCATATCCCCCTACTGCAAATTGACCATATGGACCAGACTGGTATTTCATGCCTTTTTTTTTTTTTTTGGCAGAAACTGTTACATGTAATTTTGTTCTTATGCTGATCATTTCTGCAACTGAATACAAATCACATTTCTAAGATTCTTTGTAGATACCAACATGTCAGGTTACATCTAATATTATGTGACATTAGTTTGTAATGAAATGGGAGTGCAGCAGCTATGTATGACAAAGCAGTAACATCTGTACAAATATATGGGTTAAATGATACCAACTCAAGGTCTTTCATAGATAATTGGCAGAGATTTCTGCTGGCAGGTTCTATTTTGAAGAATCCCAGATTTCTGCTAAGTTATTTGGCATTGGGCACATCAATACTTTGTAGGTTGAGTTCAGAAATGTTTTGAATCATAATTTATAAGTGACCAGGTTTTGCTCTATAGTATTGTGAAAAGAAGAAAAAAGAAAACTTTAAAAGAAAGTAATCAAGTGTTTTTATGTTGCTGGTGCTGTGTTCTTGTTTTTGTTTTAATAAACGGTTCTAAACCTGAGAAAGAGCAAATATTTCTCCCATTGGAAGTTACTGAGAGTGAAATACAAATGTACCTCTAAAAACATTGGTTTTATATCCTGAAATTAAGTGAAAATATATTTCAGGCATACGTGATGCCTTTTACTCAGTTCAATTCCGGGTTAATTTGATCCTCCATTTCATTTGATCAAAAGCTCAGGAATCGTATCAGTTGTATTAAAATAGCAAAACTTTCACTCTTTATTTTGATTAATTTTGACCACCTTAGGCAAGCAATAGAAGATAATTCAATCACTAGCCATAAAACATCATCATTTTAATTAATTATGAAGATGAAAATTTTGAATGAGATCAGAGATAAAAGCCCAAGGAAGAAAACCCATTTGGTAATAAAAATTACAACTGAAAGTTGTGCTATTAGGACATTGTGACTAAAAAATGTTAGTTCTATTATGTTATTGCAAGCCACTTCCTGCTACCTTCACCATGCTATACAATCTGTGATGTGCATCCTGACATCTGCTTATACTATATGGATACAGATGGTCAAGATTTCAATAAATATGACATGAACATCTTTTATAAAAATAAGGGGAAATCAATGGGTTTTTCTCAGCTGCTGGTATCTCATGAGCATTTCTGGCTTTCTAAATGCTATATTTTCAAAAGAGCTCAGTGTTGGGGGATGAAATCTTTTGAAAATCTGACGGAGTCTCTCTCTTCCTTCATGGACATTGCTCCCAGATTTAACTGATTGATTTGGTGATAAGAATGCTGGAAGCCACTAAAGGATTGTGCCCACTAGGGCACTGATGCCAACACCAGTTTCATTTCAAACTTGTTCAACAAAACTTCAAACTTCATTACGCTATCATTGCCCTATGGGAGTTGTAGTCCTCCAGTAAACTGGCCCCATAGAAGAGAATGGTGGGAGGGAGGGCTCAAACTACATCACCCAGTGTAGATTTCTGACAGCACTGCATGGTGCATCATAGGAGTTAGGATCCAAGGTGCATTATGTGAGATGTAGTCCAGCCAGGGAATCTATCTGGCCCATAGAGGAGAATGGGGGCATCAGGCTCCCGAGCTACAACTTCCATGAGACAACATGCTACTATAGGAAAATGCAGTATCATATTGAACAGACTTGAATCAAAGTATTGCAGATCAGTTCAATCAACTGAAACCTTGGAAATAACGAAAAGTAAACATTTTTCAAAATCATGTTGCAGAAAAATTATGAAATTTCAATTTTTTATTCTTATTGGGGACAAAAATAAATGTTGAAATGTCAGAATTTCCCATGGGATGAAATTCTATTGTTGTGTAAGGATATGGGCATGGCTGAAGGAACCAAAGGTCATCCTCCATTTTGGTAGGAAAGGTTCTACACTGCTGAGGTCTGAACAGACCGAGGCTTACAGCTACTGTGTTATGTACTGTTTCAAGAAAAATAATTAAACTAAGAAAATAAATTGTGGTAGTATTTGTCTACTCATCCAGGCCTTCCTCCCCTTTCTCCCTTGCAAGTTCCTGCTCCTCCTACTTCCTCTTGAACCTTTTTACTGTTAAACAGTCGCATGCTGACAATTCATATGAGGATGATTCTATCACATGAAGCATGCAGCCATAATGACTCTCTTTGCATCCGTGTAACAGTATCATTCTGGGTATCCATTGTGACTGAATTTTTAACTAAATAAGTTCCAAAATGTACTCTTGTTTTTAAACTGAAATTGCTGAAAGGCTCCAACATAGGATAATCCTTTGGAGTGGGCTCAGAATGTTCTCAAACACTCAAATTCATCTTAAGTGAAAACTCTATAGTTGGGGCGGGGGGGGAATTCTCCCAGATTGGTACATCAGCCTAATTACATTTATTGTACATTGCTCAGCTTTAATTGTAGTTGCTCAGTATAGCCCTGAGGTTCACCTCTGTCCTCTGGAGCGGCATGTTTGCATCTTAGCCTGTAAAATACATACATGAAGCAGCTGATTTTACAAAAGGTGTGCTCAGTCATGATGCAAGCAAGCCAGGATCGAGCCCTGCCTTTTGAGTAAGATTATTTACAGTAATTCTCAGAGAAGAATAGACTGCAAAACTTTTATCATCATATGTTTTTACATGCAGTCTACAACCATTATAAACAGACAGATTATCCTTCTTTCATTAAATTAGCTTTTTAAAGGAAGAGAATAGGTTTTGATTATTAATCAATCCATGGCTACAAAGATTATCTGTAATTGGTTATGGGACAGGAACAAGTTTGTTTTTTCACAAGCGTGCAAAGTTTAGACCCAGAGGGGGGGAAAAATCTTTATTTTTTTGTTCAAAATTGATTTCTTTTCCCAGTCTTTCACTATATGTTTTCTCATGAACAGAGAGCACCGTTGTAGAGACAATGCTTGGAGTACCATTCACTGAAACATGCCTCCTCTTTCTCTTCTTCCTACAATGGTTATGCAACTTACCCCATTTTCCAAGTATTCTTAGTATTTTAGTGTTTTAAATTAAAATCCCAAACTCTACTGAAATTGATTGTTTAGGAAGAGTACCAGATTTTAATTTTAAGCCTTTCCTTAAAGTTTTGAAAATGCAACAAAAACCTAATTTAAATCATTTTATAATATACTTTTATTATTTTTTAAATTTAATTATTATAAGAACAGTATCACCGTATTAAAACCTAATTACCGTACTTTCTTTTTGGCTTCATGACAATGTTCATAAAGTGCTAAATATTAATGTAACATATTACCTCACCCTGTAATATCACCATATTTATGGAAATAAATTGTAATCCTCTTTACTGGCTCAGGTTAATTCCAATAAAATATTAAATCCATTTTCTAATCTAAATGAGTTCATTAGGAGAGGCATGGTACTGAGAATACCATACTCTCCACAGAGTTCAGCTTCATTACATTTCAGCACTGTGCATTTCCAGAGCTGTTGTACTACATTTATGAGGATTTATCTGTACTGTTCCAAAAACATTCATCCTAATTCTACTCCTTCTATGCATGCTAATCATGAATATGTTAAGTGGAAATACTAAGCTTGCAGCCAATCTCATCCCCAGATGGGTTCAAGTTATGATTACAGAAGCAAATCTGCCATAAGCACTCTTAAAGCAGGGCCAGTGAGGAGGAAATGGAGGTTTGGAGCTACACAGAAGAGAAAAAACAATTTGATACAGAGGAGAAATGTCATAAGATGCTTGGGGGACTCGTATTTCCAGTTTGCTGTAAACCATTTAACTTGTACTGAGCTTTGAAATGTTATAAATAGAACTGTCTTAAAGAATATAAAATAAAGCTACATATTAAGGGCCAGATTCTGATACCATACTGGAGTTGTGTAGCACCTTGCTACGTAAGTAGGTCCTATTGATTCCAATAGAACTACTGATAGAATAAGGGTATCGCTCAATGTAAGGGCCTCAGAATCTGGTTCAAAATCATCATTAACATTAGCTTTGTGTAATCCATAAAGCCACACATGATTTTTATTTTTTTACTCCCAGCTTTACAAAAAGCATTGAGGTAGCAGTGTTTGATGCTATTTCCCTATTAACATCTTGTGGCTTTTAGAAAGCCTAGGAACAAGCAATGGCCTAAATTTTAGGTAACAAAGGATATTCCCAAATCAGATATATTCAAGTAGCAAACAACATACATTCACACTGTTTGCCAGTAAAGTAAAATGACCCATTTCTTGCAGATACATAGTAGCCTTTTTCTTTTCATTCAGAAGAAGAAAAAAAATCATTCCCTTTACATTGTTGATGAGATTTGATTTGTGTCTCATGCTGCATCAGAGAGTCAATGAAACTTTTAAACACACACACCCCCTTACGACACAATTGTGGATGACAGCATGGGTTGGCAGTTGCCTCTTGTTTGATTTGCCTTTGGAAACTGTACCATGTATTATTAAAAAAAAAAACAAAGATATTCTCAAGGAGACAAGCAGTGACTTTCTACTCCTAATCAGAGTTCAGATACACACAGGCAATACATTTGCTACCTCCAAAGAGCGGAAGTGGATTGCTAGTAACTTGGAGAACATCCGCAGTGAAAACTCGTCGGATTAAACAAACTGGCCACTGGTTGTCACTGTTGCCCCATAAAACCATAGCTGCAGATGCACGCTTTCAAAAGTGGCCCTTAAACACCAGAATTTAGAAAACAAAATTTATTAACTCTGCATACAATATTTAGAAGAGACAGATTAGGAGTTTTTAGATCATCTCATCACATGATCTGATATAAGCAGTCACTGAATTCCAGTAGTTTTCCAAACTGTATGAGGGTGTTAAATAGAGTAGAGACAGATGATTTTAACCAAAGAAGAATATTCTGTTTAAGATTAGCAGGATGAGAGGTCAGTGGTATTGTGAACTCTACATCCTGCAATATTCTGCTACAACACTGATTCTGCTATTAGAGTTGCAGGGGGCACATGATATTGAAGGAACTAATTTCATAACCATCTAAGAAAATCAGAGAAAGGGAGAGAGAAAAAGCTTGGCAGGAGCCAAGAAATCAACTTGACATTTTCAGTCATGGACTCCTACACTGCCAGAGAGGGAAAGGATTTTAATGAAGTACATTAAAAAGCCAGATTGGGATCCATTTACATGAGAGAGAAACTAAGTTTTGAAGGTCAAAGAATGTTGATGGGATTTCTTTATGCACAGGTGTTCTTGAAAATATGATTGCAATATTCCATCAGAGGAAAAAAGACATACAACAACATCCAGTTAAGTATCCTCCTGATAAGTATCACACCTGCTTAATTGGAAGGACTACTAAGAACGCATTCAGTGCAGCATATTTCAGTGACTAATTAATGGATAAGTGGCACATCATATCTATTTAATTTGTACTTCCAGTGTTGCCCAGAAGTGTTTGCTTGCATACTTTTTCACTGTACACTTATTTCCTCATTTCAAATTGCTTGAATATCTCCTCCACACAATATATTCCTATGAGCCCAAATAATCACTTGATTGACTCAATTATTTCTGTTTCCACTGAAAAATGCCAACAAACTGGATTCCACTATCAAGAAATTCTCATATTTCCGACGCTGGAACATGCTTTCTATGAGCTCAAAAAGAAAGAAATAAAAATGAAAAATAAAAATCAGAGTAAACGAAAATACACCAGACACAGTAGGTGATGGAATTAATGGGCCAAAAAACAACAAGCATCCCATTTAATCACATACACACTTCTGCCTTAAAACAAAATCTCAGCTATAGTTTATCATAACAATGTGGCTTCCTCAACAATCCAATGGCAAAGGCATATGAATTAATGGCTCATTAGAAATCCTTGTTTTCTAAAATGTGGAAATTTTCCTCTTCTTGTAAGAGAGGGATTCATAGTACTGTCTAGATCCAGGTACACTACAGTGATGTTCTGTGCACATTTCTATACTATGCCCCTCACACCTGACCTTAAATACTGTACCTCCGTTACTCTAGTACTGATTAACTCATCTGTGTATGTTGCCAGTTGCTCTGAGCTGTGTGGGGGTGGTTTTGTTATGCAAATGAGCATCCAATGAATTGTACAGTGAACACCTACATTTTCTTGTAACATAAGCCAAAATTTCAGTCTTCAAACCACTATGATATCTACTCCTTGAAGTCCACTTATTGGGATTTTAATAACTACCTTCATGTCAGCTGTAAGTTCAGTAATAGGGTAAACATTTAGTTGAGCTGTGGGAATATGTTTTAAAGTTCTGTGTACGTATGTGAATTTCAGATGATTTATAATTTTACATTTCATTATATTCACTTACTTTCCCCTCCCAAAACAGCTGAAGTCAGAACAGAGTAACTTCTATGCCAATTGTTTTATTTTAATACTTTTAGAAAGAAGTGACAACAGTATAAGATAAATCACCTTTCATCGGTATAGCAGAATGGAAAGTTGGTAGGGTATTCCTAAGCCATATAAGATAATTTGCCCTATGTTTGAGGCATACGCATGGTTTCCCATAAAACTAATGGGATCCATGCACGTACATTTGAGGGCAGAATTTAGCCCTCAATATCTCTCCATTTCCAAAGCAGAGAGCTCAGTATATGAAAGAAGTGGTACTGAAGTAAAAACCTAAGTACAAGAATTCTCATTTAGAGATCAAAATGACTCAGTTTAGTCACCCTGACATTTACAGGAACCATTAGTAGAAAGTTCTCTCAAATATCACTTGCCACAAAATGCTGCATACTTTAAATTTGAATTTCCCTTCTCACCTGCTAGCTAATATGTAAACTTCTTTGCATACAATTTTAAATGGATGTTATAGGCTACATCATTGGAGTCTCTTAATGATGTTTGTAACTAGAGCTCACTAGAAAAAAAATTTCCTTCTTCCTTGCCAGAAATGTCAACTTTTTGGCAAAAAATTGGAAACCAACCTTTTTTGGCTGAAAATGAAAATTTGGATTAAGAAACATTTTTGCTTTGATTCATAGGAGTTGTAATACAAGTGTCTCATCACTCATTGTCTTCTATGGGCAGGCTCCCTGGTCAAACTACATCTCTTCTGATGGTTTGTGGTCTCCCCCTTGCTGAGCTACTGTACTGCATCATTGGAGTCCCTGAGCATCAACAGAGGGGGTCCGGGTTTTTATTAAGGTGGTCCCACAGCAGTGACAAACCCAGTCCCAATATCTCCCCAAGGCTCTGATGCAACAAAACCAAACGAGCCAGGATTTGCAAGTTAAATTTCCAAGCCAGTTTTTTGAAGTCATCCCACTTCCAGTAGCAAAATGATCAGGTGCCACAGAATCTAGTTAGACTCAAAGACTTAAATAGAGGCTGGGCTACTTTCAAGAGAAACAAAGGGATTTTTCCAACTCAGGAGAAGACTGCATTGCCACATCCTCAGGTGTCATAACTATCGATGCTGATTTCTCCAGTTTAGGGTCTGGCCTTGCATTCCTCCTGGGCTCTCCAGAGAGAATATGCTGACTAAGTCAGAATGCCACAGCTCTGAGCAGCTGCATGCTCTGCACCTGTTTCTTCATCTCATATGACGGCATGCCCTAAGGGTCCACCACAGATCCACAATGAATCTCCTCTCTGCAGCAAGTGGCCAGCTGTCAGCTCCCTACCATGAAACAAGCTGCTCACTTACATATTGATACATTAGAGATCCCACCAAACAAAGGGTTTGTTCTCTACGACACTTCCTCCATCTTGCCCTGAATCAAATAGGTAAGAATTACACTACATGAAGAGTGGGGAGGAAGAGGAGACACTCACTCTTAAGCAGTCAGAGTAATGCATTGCCCTTTCTTTCACCTCATGTTTCAATCCAAGCCTAAATGCTGTTTCGAAAAAATTGTGGTCACTATTGAGCATGTTAGCTATTCTTTTGTATCTGTACTACAATACTTCATTTCTCTAGTTATGAAGTGTAAGGTAATGGGCTTAGCAGCACCAAAAGCAGAGCCTGTGCTCATCCAGGTGCTGCCAACCAGGCAGATCCAAAACAAAGCCTTTTACCCATTCTGGTAACTATTTACTGTTTAGAGGCATTTGACCTGAAGTGAGATTATGTTTCAATCAGTTTATTGAGTGGTATCTAGAAAGCCCAGTCAGCAGAAACTGAGTGGCCAAATGTGAATGAATTATACAGTGCAGGGTAATGGAGAATAAGGTGGAAGCAGGTCTAGGGCAAAGCAAAGCACACAAACCACAGCAGAAATTATTTCCTGAAAAGGACTAGTTAGCCAAGCCAGCAATTAAAGGAGAAACTAATTTCCAGGGAAACCAAAGTGATATTACTAGGGTCTGGGTTCATTCTTTTCACAAAGATTTCGATCAGAATGGCACTGTATCTTATTGTTTAATTGTCCATATAAAGAATTTCCCCCCTAAATCTACAGTTACTGCAAATGAACAGATTCACATTAAAGAGACAGACCCCAGATTAGATACCGTTTAATTGGTAAAAAATTCATTCCAAAAGCTGTGAAAAGGACATTACAGATAAAGTTTACAAAAATGTCTAAGTGATTTACAAGCCAAAGTCTTATTTTTAAAGTGACTTAGCCACTTGGGAATCCAGAAGACTTGGCTCCTAAGTATCTAAATCATTTTGGAAAATGAAACATTTTTTGAAAATTTTACTGTGTGTAACAGGAAAAGTTGTTTTGTTTCTTTTTTTTAAAATTACATGCTTTTTTAAAATAATTGATAAAATGTTCTACTGGGTATAGCATCTGCCTTGGGAATTTCATTGCTAATATGTGTGATGTATTTGTCAAACATGTGCCAAGAAAATAAATATTTAGAAATATACTTAATATCAGCTCGTGAATTGATCTCAGCTTGAGAAGTAGCACCAAACAGTAAGTGAAAGATTGCATGAGCAACAGCGTGGGATAAGGGTTTCCCATTACTAATTCAGTCCCCATCTTTCCCTATGTATTTATTGCAATTTTTCCTACCAACATATAAAAAAGGCACCATTTGCTACAATGTTGCCTTTGACATTATTCAAAACAACAGTACATAAACAAGAAATAGTCAGCAACAAACCCCTAGAAAAATTCCAGCAAATTTTCACTCCCAAAACGTCCTGAGAGGTGAGATTTTCCCCACCAAAATAATTACCCTCAGTTAAGTCAGCCACTAATAATATTGACTATTCTCCAAGCCAAATTATGCACAAATGGCGAAGGCCCAGAGGAAAGATTGTTCCAATGAAGTGGCTGTGCTATTATTTTCAACACACTTTTTGAGAAAGAGAAATGTGTGTTATGTGCTAAACCTCTCAGTGATATCTGGGATATTTTCCACACTTAGAACAGGATCCCAGATATGGCTATGTGATAACTCTGCATAAATGTTGATCACTGTATCTGTGCATTCTGAGCACGCTATCTCAGTGTTTGTACAGTATTGCAGAATCTGCAATTTTGCTCTGGTCTGAAACATGGTTTTGGAGGAGGAGTAGGCAGGAGAGGGTGAAAAAGGAGAGTGCAGAAGAGAGAATTTGTACTTTACTATATACTTTCATGAAAGGCCACTTTTTCTCTCTCCCCATCTAGCCTCCACTGTGATTTATGATGTTTTACAAAGCTCAGAACCAGATTTCCAGTGTGCAGTTCCCATTCTTTCATTAGAAAAGCCTTAATAATCATAGAACCCTGCAATAAGCATTCAGAACCAGACACGCTCCACAGCACTAATCCCAATGCAACCTTTAGCCGTCAGGGTTGATACAGCAGAGGTTAAGGGTCTTCTCTGCTCTGCAGAATTGCAAGTAATTGCTGGGAAGAGAGGTCCTTACATTTTTTTTTTTAAATTCTCCAAAGTTCACTAAATGTTTTGCTGCAATTCAAAAGATTTTTAGGGTCAATGTTGCAAGACTTACACTAGACACAAACTACAATGGCGGTCTTCATCCAGGCAAGTGACATTCAAAACAAGAGAAAGTCTGTAACAGTCCAGAAATCTTTTTTTTTAAATCATATTTCCTGTTTGTTAAGAACTATTATTATAAGTGGATTGCATATTCCTATCCCTCTTCTAGGATACACACAAACAAAAACATTAGCATATTAGCATCGTGACAATTTTTTTCAAACGTACTTAAGTCACTTTCAGTAGGACATAGGTGCTTTACAAATTGGGACTTAGGCGCATAAATCATTTAGTTAGCTAAGAGCTTATTAAAAATTTACCCCACAAGCTTTGTACACCTTTATTAACCTATTTTTAGAACATATCACAGAGACTCAGGTCTGATTTCAGAGACCCTGTTCTTCCTTGGGGTATTTCAAGTGTCAGATTTGCAGACAAAAGTAGGGCTTATACAGCACATTTAATTATAGATGGATGATAGTAGAATCCTTCTAAAAGGGCCCACCTAACTCAGTTACTAAGCCATTGTCTGTTATGGATGATTTTTCCACTGATATCTCACTGTTGAATAATTAAATCAACTCAGAGGTAATGCTCCTTTCAAAACTGTATTCAAGTTCAGCATTTTCCTTCTGGACCTTTAAGTGGCGTCTTGAGAAAAGGAAATGCAGTACTTGTATGTTTGCTGATATAGCTGCCAATAATTGTACTCCTGTAATTAAATAAAATTATCCATAATTTTAAAATTATGAATGGGTTTAGCGATTAAACAAATTCCAAGGAGGAGCCAACCCTGGCAGCCAGAGAAACAAGTCAGCAGGAGCACACACAGAAGCAGCTTTAGTAGGGATTGTTGGACACTGATGTCACCAGAGTTTTCTATAGTTTTCTCTCTGGACACTTTATTCCAACCCTCTCTCTGCACCTTTCCTTACAATCTCTTCATTTCAGTCTCAGTCCATCTGCCGTCCATGCTCTCCTTCCCTCCCTCCCTTTTCTCTCACCCTACCAATTCTATGGCTCCTCTTCCTTTGTCTTTCCAGTTAGACAATCCCTCCCCAACGAAAACCCACCCCAGAAATATTAACAAAAAGCACCAAAACCCCAACCCTGAGGGGAAAACTGTGAAACTAAATGTTTGTAAACACTTACTCTGTTCACTCTGTTTATGTGTTATTTTCCTTCTGTCTCCCCTTTGTCTTGACTATTTAGAGTATAAACTCTTTCGGGAGAGACTGTCTCACTGGAGGTTGCCTAGCACAATAGGGCCCCATTCTCAGTTGGTTGCTAGACACTACCATAAAACCTATTAACAATAATAATTTATAGTATTGCACAGATCTGAAGTTATTGTGAAGAAAGATTAATATGCTAGCTAAAGAGATAATGAAGCCTAACCTAAATGTCTCATAAATATACTGCTTGTTGAGATATATGAATCTTTATTCAAAAGGATAGGCTGACTTTTAGTAGCATTGGTTTCAGAATGAAAAGAGTAAATTGTTACTCTGGAAGATGCAAACATTAGTGAATATAGGTGAATTAGTTTCTGACCTTCCATTTTACTACCTAACCTTCAATCTACACCAATCTCTGGCTACCGCAGGAATGTTTATGCAATGTGATGGGTTCCCCCCAGGGTGCCACCTGGAACTGGGGTACAACTGAGCCCCTGACCCACGAACATGGGCTCTCTTTTACACTGTACGGTTGTGACAAGCTACAAAGCCTTGCAGCCTGCACTTTCATCAGCATACATACAGGTAGGGACAGCCCTAGCTGCACTTACAAGCAGGCTCTCTGACCAGCCCCTGCATGGGAAAGCTACTCCCAGCTACTTAGGCGCACACCTCCTCTGGAGTATAAACCCAAAATTATACTGTCTTGCACTGCACAGAGAACTGTACCAGCGTAAGCTCATAAAATTCATCCCCTCCCTCAATGTGGAGAGGAATATGCAACAGCCTTTTGCCCCCGAGTAATGATTCCCACACACTGGTTTAGATAAAGAAAAAATAAGTTTAACAACTATAAAAGATAGATTTTAAGTTATTATAAGTGATAGCAAACAGGTCAAAGTAGATTACCTAGCAAATAAACAAAAAAGGCAAACTAAACTTAATATACTAAATAGGTTGGATATGAATAGCAGATTCTCACCCTAAGAGATGATACAAACAGGCTGCACATTCTTAAGGGGCAAGCTGCACTTGCTTACAGCTTGGAATCCCCAGGTGTTCCATTCCATTCACCCTTTAGCCTGGGTCCAGCACTTCCCCCAGTTCAGTCTTTTTTCCTCAGGTGTTTCCAAGAGTCTTCTTGAATGGGGAGCAAAGAACAACCAGATGATGTCACTCCCCGCCTTCTATAGATTTTGCATATGGCAGGAACCCTTTGTTCCAAAGCTTGGTTCCCAGACTAATCTGTGGAAAAATACTGACATCCCGAGATGGAGTCTAGAGACATGTGATCACATCACATGTCTTTGTAGAATCATAGCAGCCATTACTCTGAGTCTGTCTGTAGCATTCTCAGGAAGACTTCCCAGGTGGGAGATAAGCTTCTCCAAAGGCCTATTGGTTTTTTCCTCATGGCTCATTGCCCTGAATAGGCCCTTCCCTCACCCAGCTATCTAGCCTGAAAGCATCTTCTCCAGTGGGCATTACCCTGGTGTAACTACATTTGAAATACAGACAATCAATATTTATAACTTCAGATACAAAAATGATACATGCAAACAAATAGGATAATCATGTTCAGCAAATCAACCTTTTCAATGACATTTCACATGACTTATCTTGCATAAAATACATTATAATTATGTCATAATCATATCCTAATCATATTGTGAAGAATATGGGATGCAGTGCCACACGCAGAATGAAATACTCCGTCTGATTCCTTCGTGATGCCAGTTACAGTAAAAAAGTAATCCAATTATTGTTAAGAGTCAGGATTGGATAATCAGCAATGGCTGACTCACCTGAGCAGTATTTATTGCAGCTGGGATTAGGGAAACAAGTGCATCAGTCTCCATGTTCTGGCAAAGCTGGGGCTTTCCAGCCATCTGCATCCTAAAGGCTCTCCTAATCTATACTGGTTGTCAACAACCCCAAGGCTACCTGATAACTTCCCTACTCAGGGGAATTTTCTAATGGGCAATTGAGCTTTAGGGCTGCTTTATGTTGCCTGAGTGGATGGGTCGGCTATCAATGAGAATGTTTGCAATACTGGTTCATATCAGTACAGCTGCAAAAAATAAAGTAATAATGTTAATCATGTATTTGTAAATTCCGCTCAGACTCTGCTTCTATAGTTTGTATTCTGGACATTGGCTGTTTGCTCCAACCCACTCTCCCATCTATGACTTTCAGAATGTACGAAGTTCTGAGAAAAAAATTGTCTAAAATCCTGAGTAATTCTGGAAGATTCTGCTGATGCAGACTTGCACAGAAGAAAAGTATTTCTTGTAATTCACCCTACCTGGTATCAATGATACAATCTAAATATGTCAACTTTGATGCACTGTTTAATAAGCTGGGAAGTCATAATATTAAACACATGACCAACAGTCTGCAGCTATGAATGCAGAAAGATTATAACTACTGTGTAGTGTAACCAGGTACTGTAACCCGAACAAGGTGCAGTGCAGATATCTTTGGCTTTAAGAACTGAATCTACACATGCATTATAACATTCTGTACAGAATTTGCTAGATCCTTTAGGATAATAGAATTTACAATTGTTGGCTTCTTTTATAAATTTAACAAAATGGAATATGAGTTTACAAGCACACAAAATGCGTACGTTTTGCAACAAAAACATATATTGACCATGAGCACAAACAAGTGCCATAAAAATGAATATTTAATTCACCACACTATTGACTTAACCCCCAAATCTGTGCTACTTCCTACTCTTAATATATCAAATTCAGCACCATGGTAATTTTTTATAAAATCATGCCCACTTGGAGATTGCTTGTGTCATCAGATAGAGTTAATTACAATAATTATTTAGCAGAAGTTGCAAAGTTTAGTAAAATAACAATCAATGAGTCAATTTTAGAGCTAGGTGAATAACTGAGTATTTACTTCACTGGTAGTCACTGGAAGTTCTGAGGGTGGGGGAAATCAGTTCAGGTCGATCCGAAACAAAAGTTTTTGGAATTTTCAACTAACTAAAAAAGTCAGAAAAAACAGCTTGGTGGTTCAATGAAACATTTTGTTTGACCTGAAACAAAATATTTAATTGTGGGCACTTTTAATAAAAAACAAAGGAAATGAAGGGCTCTATTCACAAAACTGGAGGTGATGGTGCCAGTGCTACACTTATACCCCATATCCTAGTGGTTAGGCCATTCACCTGAGCTATGGGGGACGCAAATTCAAATCCCTGTTCTGGGTTTGACACACACAAAAGAAAAGAAAAAAAATCACAAAATTCAGTCTACCTGAATCTACATATTTTGGTGAAAAAAGTTTCATCTGGAAAATTTCACTCTGCTCTAGTCACTACTTCTTATGGCAGTATTTATTCAAAGTCAATGTTCCTTCTTAACCTTGTAATATCTTCTTGACACTTTCAGGGAAAACCTACGAGTTACACCCAGTGCTATGGACTGGCTTTGCATATGCTATTGTAACTGATATATACCAGAGTGTCTCTTTCACAGATAAATATTTTAATCACCATGACCATTTTTAGGGGCTAAGGAGAGAATGAAAAGAATATAAATGGAATTATAATTGAGTATCAAGGTCATTTTGTGAAGTTCATATTTTTAAATAGCTGTGAAGTATGTTTATTAATCTTTTACCTAAGTATCTGAATGCAATAGCAATATTTATCTTCAAACATTTGAAATAAAAACTTTAATTAATGGCATCATTGCCCAGGGACAGGACACTAGCAGACTTGGACATGGTTATATTCCCAGCTCAGCCACTAACCCGCTATGTGATGTTAGTCAAGTCACTTCACTTTCTGTGCCTCTGATTCCCTTTCCACTCTGACTGCCTTGTTCATTCAGTTTGTAACATCTTTGGGGCAAAGACAGTCTCTTCCTATGTGTTTAGATGGTGCCTAGCACAAGGGGGCTCTGATCTCTGCTGGAGCTGCTAGGTATAATGCCATAATAATTTAAAAAAATAAAAAGCCCTAAAAACATGAAACCCTTTGTTACACATTCCTCAACAATATTCAGAGGTTCAGCCCTTAAAATTAAGATTTGGGATGCTGGAATGAATCATGTTATTCTAGTTACTGTTCTGAGATTACCATCTCTGTGTATCTATCAAAGCAATTAACTAAACAAATCTTTCCACTTACTATGGAGACCTACAGCTACTAGATCAAATTATTTTTTAGGGTAAAAATATTTTAAGCGTGACAAACATTGAAATAGCATAATTAATTTTAAACATTACTGATCTTAAAATACTAGCAGCCAGTTTAAAAAAAAGACTGCAAAGGACATACTGCAAATACTACAGTGATGCATCTTAATACGCATTGTAGACACATACCAGAAGCCAGAATGATCTAGGCAAAAAAAAAAAAAAAAATGTAGCGTGACTATTTTGTAAGTTTCAACTTGTGCTTTTTGCGAGAAAACCAGAAGCCAGTCTTAGTGGCAAGCTTCTGAAAACTTCAATAGCTATGATAAGAAAGGACATTGCTCATAAATATTCATTAAAAATTACCTTTTCTGGATCATGAATTTTTAAAGCAGACACTGATTTGACCTCTACAAGGAACAAAAACCAGCCTATAGCATAGTGTCTCCGTTTTCTGTCCCAAAAGTTTTTCCAGCTAAGCATCTACTTTGTACACGGCATAATGTCTCAGGTCAGTTACCTTTGTGATCCAAGCACTTGTGCATTAATATTAATTCAAATTACCATCTAAAGTGTGACTCATATTTCCTGGGAAAATTGATTGTAAGGCAGGACCAGGATTTGCATTTTAAATAATTTTCTAAACTAACATTTACTGATCTCCACAATCTACTGATTTGAACCCAGAACCATTTTATTAAAGTTACTTGTATTTATAATGATTGCAGCATTTTCCTAATAATACAGTAATAGGGCGTGATCCTCAAAAGCTGCTGAACGCCTACTTCCTTCAGCGAAGTCAGTGGGAGTGAACTGTGCTCAGCAAAGCTACAGAAGTGCCTAGCACCTCACAGGGTCAGAGTCCATCCTCTTCTCCCACTCTCACATGTTGAGGGACCACTTCAGATCCAGAAGAGTCAGTTTTTTCTAAATGCTGGGGGTGGGGGAAGACAAGGAGCTAGAAGTGAGCCCAGCCTCCCTTTCTTCATGAGGCCCCCTAACAGTGGCACAAATATTTCCACTCTCCCCGTGGGACTCAACAGTAGCAATTACATTTACATGAGTGCTTTACATTTGTTACACACATTTTCTCAGGTCAGACATTTCTTTCCATGTCTACTGAGTACATATAAAACACATAAGGTTTGCTCGGAACATGTATATACATATATAAAAACAAATAATTGCATCTTCATACATTTTTTGAATCATAGTCGAACAGTACAGAAACTTAAGGCTTGTTTTTTTCTTCCCTTTTCTCCACCTTTTTTTCTTTCTTAGACACAGTGGGTCAGATCCATAGCCTCAAAAAGGTTGCTGACCCCTAGAAATCCCCAAGTGGCAGAGACCTGGCTGTATACCTCACAATGATCCCAGCATAGAAGGCATGTTGGGACTTGGCTGGAGGCGTACAAGTGAGTGGATCACTGCTGCACTCCTCCAAACCACAGTGATAAAATGGCCTCTGGAGGCATGATGGGGGTTGTTAATATAGCACAGCCTTGAGTCTGACATAAGTTACACCAGGTGCTGAATGAGCCCCAAGGAATGGAGAAGTACAAAGATGGCTGAGAGCTGCCTTTGCTCCCACCCAGCCTCCTTGTCTGCACGGAGTAGAGATCTGGTTCAGCAGAGGTTCTAGCCTTATGTGTTTGTTTGTGCCCTCATATTTTCATGTCTCTTTTCTCCAAGTCTATTTTTTCTATTATTTTTTCATAGTTTTTATGATTTTTTACTTTTTCTCTCCAAACATTTTAATTTCATTTTTCCATTCTGCTTCCTGCTTCACATTTTATTCCTTTACTTTCTTTTTTCTCCCTCAATCCTCTGTTCCCATTACTCTCCTATCACTCAGCCTCTCATTTACCTTTCTTCTCTTGCCCAAGCTCTCAATTTTCATGGCCTCTCATATCCCTGCCCCATTCTTCTCAGATTCCCCCACTTCATGCTCTGCCCTTGACCTCTTTTACAGCTCCAATTCATTTCCCTCTCCACTCCCACAGATGCTCTATTCTCCTATCATTTTGTTTTCACACTTCTCTGGTTCTTTTTCAGTCTTCTCTCTTCCTGCCCAGTCCCTTGTCTCCCCCACCTTGGATACTTTGCCTCCCCTATTCCCTCTGTCTGCCCTGCTCCCTTTTCGGAAAATAAATTCGCCCTGGCTACACTACTAGACAAATCATTTTCATGCCTGGATAAGAAATATAGAGGGGACAATGTTTGAGACCCATATAATTTCCTAGTGTCGATAAAACCACAAGTATTGATACCAACCCTTCATAACTGGATGACTTCAGAATGGCTCTTCCTTCACTTTTGACAATTTTCAGAATTCTTGCAGTTAGTTTCGACAAGGGACAATGTTGTTAAAACCGACCCTCAAATACAGTTTTTAAAACCTGTTTAGGAATATTGGACTAGATCTGTGGCTCCTTTACAATTGTGTTTCACTGCTAACCATCTGAAAACTAAGAATTCCCCTTGTGTAGGGGAATCATTAGATGGTATAAAGCAGGTGTATCAAATGCTTCTGGTCACCCTAACGTAAGGGGTGTGATGGAGCTGGAACCAGAGTATGATGCAGTTCAGAGACCATCAACGGCATAGTGGCTCCTAGGGGAATGTTACATGCAAGAGCTTAGGCTACCTAATTTGCACTAATTGATGGTTCAGGGCTTGTGATGATGACCTAAAGCCATCTTTGTCTTCCTGCCCACTTAGCTTTGCCAAATTTAGCTCCAGAGCAGGGCTAGCCTTACCATGAGGCGAACTGAGGTGGCTGCCTCAGGTGCCAGACAGTGCGGGGGTGCCACTAGGACCCAGAGTGTAGAAAATTGTGTCTGCTGCTGGTGCATATGTATTCTCTCTGCTCTAGATGCACAGAGATGGTGGAGTGCTGTGCTGGAGGAAGGAGGGCACAAGAGACAGAACAGGCAGGCAGCAGAAAAGGTGAGAGGAAATAACAGAAAGCAGCAGGAGCTGCAGGGAGAGAGAGGAGTAGCAGCCTCTTATATATCTCTCTAGCACCCCCAGTAGCCTGGACCGATTAACGCCAGCATCTCAGGGAGCTTCCTGTTTCCTGCTGCTTCCCTGAACCCACTTGAGGAGAACAGGCAGTCAACTGAAGTAGTAGGAGCCAGTTAGGCCCTTAAGACACTGCTATCTTCCTTCCCTCACTCAGTCCCTGCTACCAGCCTGCTTATTTGTGCCCTTCAACTGAGTGTTGAAAGCCACTATAGCTGGCACAGAACAGCAGTCATGAATGAAAGAAGAAAACGCCCCTCTGGGGCAGCATTCAGAAAAAGAAAGAAAGCAAAGGAAGCTTTTCTATCTAAGCAGGAAGGAGCTCTGCTGAGATGCATAGACACAAATGTTCATGGTGAGCCTTCCAGCGCCAGTGAAGATGAGAGTGGTGAGGAGATGCCTGATCTTCCACTTAGTCAGAGTCCACGTGACCTGGCAGCTACTGCAGCATCCATATCTCCATCTCAGATGGATGTAACCATGCACATTCCTGAAGAAAAGTGTAGATCAGAGTGTGGTGGAGGCACAAGCAACAGCTGCTGCTGAGTTTAGTTCCTTAAGTCTAGATGATCCAGGACTGTGGACCCACTTGAGCAGTAACCTGTGGGACTTCCTTGTACTGCATGGGCCACAGCAAGTGAAAAACTTCATGTTCCCCAAAGACAATGAAAACAGAAGTTTCCATCCAACACATTACTGGCATGAAATCCCCAATGACGACAAAGTGGAAAGGCCATGGCTTATGTACTCAAAAACCCAGAAATCTGCATACTGTTTTTGTTGCAAACTCTTCCAGTCTAATATTCCAGCCACATTGGGTTCTACAGGAACAAACACTGGAAAAATCTGGCTAGAAATCTGGCATGCCATGAGAAGGCAGCAAATCACCAGAGAGCATTCCATAGATGGAAAGAGCTTAAGAGACTAAGGTTAAAGGCCACCATAGATCAGCATCAAGAGAAGATTGCATCAGTCTGTTTACTGGCAAAATGTTCAGAAAAGGCTCGTTGCCATTGTGAGAATGCTTGCTACCCAAAACCTAGCACTGCGTGGCACTTCAGATCAGCTGTATGTGCCAAACAATGGAAACTTCCTTAAAATTATGGCGCTGATGGCTGAGTTTGATGCTGTACTCCAGGAGCATCTAAGAAGAGTCACCACCCAAGAAATGTACACACACCACTACATTGGAAAAACCATTCAAAATGAGATCACTCAGTTACAGGAAACAAAAGTCAAACAGAAGATTGTGACAGATCTGAAGTCAGCAAGATATTACTCTTATTCTGGACTGCACACCTGTTCAGCCATACGGAACAAATGACTTTAATGGTGTGTTTTGTAACAACAACAGAACCTAGTGAAAATGTCCCTGCAATGGTGACTGTCAGAGAGCATTTTCTAGAATTTATTGACATTGATGACATACAGGAGCTAGTATGACAAATGTGTTTCTTAAAAAGCTGGAAGATACAGGGAATTGAGATAGCTGACATGAGAGGTCAGGGCTACGATAATGGTGCCAACATGAGAGGAAAGAACAGAGGAGTGCAAACACGGATCTGAGAGTTAAACCCTCAAGCTTTTTTTGTCCCATGCAGTTCTCATTCATTGAGCCCGGTGGTCAGTGATGCAGCATCAGCTTCTAGTGAGGCTGCTGAATTTTTTAATGTAATTCAAAGCATAATTTTTCTCTGCATCAACTCATCAATGGCAAATTTTGAAGCAATATCTGGTAACATCCTCTCTGACACTGAAACCACTGAGTGCCACACGATGGGAAAGTCGAGTGGAGGCAATAAAGCCTATCAGACACCAAATTGGGAAAATAGATGATGCCATTATGGAGGATAATTCTATGACAAGAACTGTTTGTGGGAGAACAGTGGCAGAGGGAAATGGAATCACCAGAAACATACCTAACTTCAAATTTCTGTGTGCCTCAGTGTTGTGGCATGACATACTGTTTGAAATAAATGTTGTAAGCAAGAGACTCCAAGGTGTTGACCTTGATATATCTGGAACGATGGAACAAAGCAAAGTCATACCTACAGTCTTACTGGTCAGATGAGGGATTTCAAAACATTCTGAAGAGTGCACAGAAGTTGGCACAGGAACTTCACACTGAAGCTATTTTCCCACCCATTCAAGAATACAAGAGTCCCCGAAGAAGACAACATTTTGATTACGAGGCACGAGATAATCCCATAAGATACCCCCAAACAACAATTCAAAGTTGAATTCTTTAACCAGGTGCTAGATTGTGCAATACAGTCAGTTGAAGAACGTTTCATGCAGCTCAAGGAACACAGCAGTATATTTGGGATGTTGTATGATATTCCAAAACTCCTCACTATACCTGAAGATCACCTACACCAGCAATGCAGGACACGAGAGACAGTGTTGACACATGATGACATGCGGAATATTGATGCGAGTGATTTAGGTGATGAACTGAAAGCCCTTTCAAGATACATTTCAGCAGGATCAACTCCAAAGGCTGTTCTGGAATATATGAACACAAATAAGATGACCACCCTCTTTCCAAATGCTTTTGTTGTTCTGCGCATATTTCTAACGCTTCCTGTAACAGTTGCCAGTGGAGAACGCAGCTTCTCCAAGCTGAAATTAATAAAAACACATCTACGCTCCACAATGACACAGGAGAGGCTGGTCGGCCTTGCAACCATCTCAATAGAGCACGAGCTGGCCCAGACCGTGGACCTTCAGCAGGAAGCAGTTCAAATCTTTGCAACCAAGAAGGCACGGAAAGCACCACTTTGATTATTCAAACAGATAAAAATGCCAGTGTTTACTATGCAGACAAGAAAAGTTACATTTGCTGTTCAGGCATTTGAAAGTTAAGTGTTAAAATTTTTGAACAAGGCATTTTAAGTTGTTAGTTCCCCTTTATTGGGGTAGGTAGCAGAGCAGTACTATGAGAGAAGTAGAATGGGAAGAAGGCAGAATTGAGACCTTTCGAAGTTTTGGCCCAAGCAAGGGGGTATGAGGGTGTCATCTGAGCTCCCCACCTCAGGTGCCAAAATGTTGTTGGTCAGCCCTGCTCCAGGGAAGAGCTATATGAACTGAAATGCTTTTAAAGACAATGTTAGTGTAATGGGGCCCGTAGGTCGCATTTCAGCATCTTATACAAAGTAGTGACTGGGTAAGGTATAAAGAAGTTCCTAAAGTTCTGTTTCAAGTTTGAAGTATGCAAGAACAAAGGCACCGTACTTTGTAGCACAGTACAGTATTATATCAGCACCACATGATGCTTATACATCTAATTTCTCCATAGGATCTTGTAAATAGGTTTTACAAGCTACTGCACCTCTTCAGCTAGAAACCTCTCACTCCCCATCACTTTACTTGATAATGAAAAATCCATGCAGTGGACGTATGAATCAAAACAGAATATATTTTTTCAAGTGTCCAGGTCAATTTCTCCCAAACCAGATTATTTTATTTAAGCAAAATTGTGTGATGTGTTGGTTAAGAGGAGTATAAAATCCTTCTAGTATGGAAACATATCATGTTAGCAGGATTTAAGCTTATGTATTCAGACACCTTTAGCAAAAATGAAAGATTGCATTAGAAAAATCAGACTATGAATTGTACCCCTTCCAGCTTGGTGGAGACATTTGCCTGCATCATTCCACAGATACCTAGGGACAATAGCAGCTACATTTAATCAAATGCTAAAACAAATGTTAAATATTGACTGTATCCTTTAAAAATGTTAATCTTGCTTTAACTTTCTTTTTACATGGCATTTTAAAATTAGTCTGTGACAGACAAAGTTTATATGGCCCGAACATTGAAGAAAGCCAATTTGTTTGGTATGGGAGGCAGAAATTGACGGCGACTTATTGTATTTTACATTTAATGCCTACATACAGCACAGAGATGAAGCAAGCTGGTTGCCAAACATTGGAGTTGTAGCAAATAATACACCATCCGTGCCTCCATCAGAAGCAAGGTGTATACACACATACCAGCTACCCTTTATGAACAACAGAATTGCTATTTGCCTATTTCAAATAGTATCCAAATGTGCCAAGCACAGCAAGAATACCGAGAGCAAAGAATGCTTAATATTCCAGCCCAGCTCTCTGAAAAAAAGCATTGAAGTGACAGAGCAGTGTTCTGTAGAGCAACATGATATGTCTGCTTTAAATGGAGAATAATGGATTTAAGTTTAGTGCAGAACTAAAGGTTTCCATTACTATTCATGAATTCTGAAATGTTCTACTACAGAAATTCCTTTTGCATGAAATGTTCATCAGCAACACTGTGTGAAACTACAAAAAAACCATAAAGCCGGGCCCCTTGCACAATACAGTACTTACCTCGGTTTGTGCATTTACAAAGAATATTTCTATGGAGTTTATCAAAAGTCACCCATGTCTGTAAACTAACCATTTAAAACAAATAAGTTTTAGACTGATGCTGTCGGAAAAGAAATCCGACTGGTTCCACTTGGAACCAGTCATCTTCCTATTACTAAATGGCCTACCATTTGTCTACAGGAGGAAATACCCAATACTTTAGAAAAGCAGTTGCCATGGGGACTGAAGGTAACCTTTTGGCTGGCAAAGCAGGAATGTTAATTTGTCACTCCATAAAGGGATCATTACTACAGAATTGCATCTTTATCAGTAATTATTTTAACACTGAAAGAGCTCCAGAGATATGTTTTTCCCATATACAAAAAAAAAAAAAATTGTTCAAAGAGCAAACTACCCATTCACCATGAAAACAACACTGTCACTTATGCTCTGTGCACTTGAGCATTTAATTTGAAATACATTTAGGGTGACCAGATGTCCTGATTTTATCGCAATAGTCCTGATATTTGGGGCTTTTTCTTATATAGGCTCCTATTACTCCCTACCCCCTGTCCCGATTTTTCACACTTGCTGTCTGGTCAGCCTAAATACATGACTTGATCCTGTAGTTAAATCCCATTTAACTCAGTGAGAATCTTGCATAACTAATGCCTAAAGGATTGGGGCCATAGTATTTTGGTAGAATAGGACTTATGATCAATTCTCAAAACACAAGCTGTATTTATTTCACATCATAGAATAATTCTTGAAAACAAAAATACTGTTAAAGGTTCAGCTTTTGTTGCACCTAAAATCATTGATAGCCGATTTCAGCGGGACTATTCACAGGGAAAGGTACTACTCAGTTTGAGTGAGGGTGGCAAAATGTGGTCCTAAAATGAGCAGTTATTTGTATATCCATTTCTGATTGCTTGCAAATAGGAGTTTCTCTCCCCACCTCACGCATGTGCAGCATAATGCTTAAGCAACTTAGGGCCAAGTGAATCCTCTATTTGCTTAGGAAACATCTTAGTATTTCTATTTGTATGCAAAAAATACTAATTATTCCAACATTTTGTTTGCTGGGTTGTCTACTTATAGTTACATTTCATGTGGTATTTTAAAAAATGTCCTATCTAAAAACCAAGTCAAAAGTGGGGGAGGGTTGTTTTTTTGAAGTGTACAGGAGATTGGGAAAGTACTGAAGGCAATTTCTAAAGCCTTAGTTAACAAGCTCCTTCTGTTTGCATATTCAATTCCTCAAAGTAACATATGCATAATTTTATCATCATTGTGTGCCATCTGGAGTATATTGATTGAACTGCAGTTTTAAAATGAGGTCTAACAGATAATTTGGTTGCATACATTTGGAAATAAAGTGATTATACTCAAACTGAATAGAGCTATTTAGGAATGGAGCTATAAGATTAAACTTGAAAATATATCCACTCTACCTGAGCAGACCAAGGGAGAAAGTCAAATCCTTACAATTTTACACTTTACTGTTATCTAATTTAAGTAAGAAAGGCTGTTTTAGGGAAGACTCCGCCCGCATTTTACAGTGTATTATTGAAAAGGAGCCACTGTGCTGCTCTAGTCAAACTCTTTAATTCAGACTACCTAAAGAGAAAGAGAGACAGACAGACAATAGGCTAGAACAATTTATTTTATACAGTATCCTGTCAATTGGGCTTCACTTGAGATTACACTGCTTGGAAAGTTTTATCAGGAGTTCATCCATCCTAAACATTATAGTGAACTCTGTTGCTATAGGAACACAGGAATGGTCATAGCACAACAGAGGAATGGTACATCTAGTCTGATATTTTGTTTCAGCCTGTGGCCAATGTCACATTCATCAAGGAAATGTTTCATCAAACGCCGCCTCACAATTTCCCTCCCCTCCACAAATACTTTTGGATTATCAAAACACAGTGGCCACGGGGTTATTCTGTAAATGAATACACAAAACGAAGTCAGCCACACACATTAACACACAAAAATCCAGTTCATAGAGCACACACAACATCAGTTCACTTACTGAAAGAAGTTTTCTGAACTTTTTTCCTGTTACTGAAGGCTAATTGGTCTATAATCCCTTGGGGCACCCATCAAACACCTTAGGTTCGTTTTGTAAAGATGGGTACAATGTTGGTCACCTGCCAGACAACACTAAATTAAAGTTACATATTTCCATAGCAACTCAGCTATTTTGCTCTCAGTGATTTTGTTCCATCAGAGCTCTTGGATGAGTGCTATTTGATGCTGGTGATTTCCTTCAATTTAATACCTTGAATTGCTAACATGACTCCGATACCTTTGTCTCAGAGAGTGCCCCACTGCCTCTGCCTATAAAGAGCAACTACAGGCAGTTATTTCTCCTTTTCATATGTGGTAAAGACTGATGCAAAGAAATTCAGATTTTAACACCAAAGGCAACAATTACAATCATCAAGTCTGACCTCCTGTGTAACACAGGCCATAGAATTGCATTCTGTGATTCCTGCAGTAAGCCTAACAATTTCTGGTTGAACTCTATCAAGTCTCAGACATCTAGCCTTGATTTAAAGACTCCAAATAATGGAGAATTTAGCAAATCTCTTGGTATTATGTTCTGATGGTTAATCACCTTGACTGCTAAAATTGTATCTTATTTTTAGTTTGAAATTCACTGACTTTCAGTCATTGGATCCTGTAAAGCCTTTGTCTGCTAGATTAACATACCCTCGTGTGTCAGATATCTGCCACCTCAGTTGGCACATATGGACTGTGATCAAGTTGCTTCATAACCTTCTCTTCAATAAACTAAATAGCCGGAGCTCCTTTAGTTTCTCTGCCTGCGTTGTATTCTCTTAGATTTCTGAACCAGTTTTTAATATGTTAGGAAAACAAAGTGGAACTGACTTACAGAGTGAGGTTATATTTTACCCTTTGAACAGCTTCACAATAAGTTTATTCTAACCAAAAATGAGACATGCAAATTGCATGTATTGAGACTATCTTGATCCAAACATACTCTTGCATCCTACCATGTAATGACAGTTTCTCTCTCTCTGGCTGAAATCCTGACCCCACTCATCATAGATATGGCAGGGCTGGAAGGGACCTTAAGATGTAATTTAGTCCAACCCCCTGCGCTGAGGCCGGATCATGTATACCTGTCAGGATGGTCTAGGTATTTGTTTAACCTGTTAACTTCCAGTGAGAGGGATTCCACAATCTGCCTTGGAAGTCTGTGCCAGTACTTACCTACCCTTACAGTGAGAAAGGGTTTCCTAATATCTAACCTAAATCTCCTTTACAGCAGATTAAGTCCACTGCTTTTTGTCCTATCTTCAGTGGACATGGAGAACATCATCCTCTTTATAAAAGCCCGTAATGTATCGGAAGACTTAGCAGGTCCTCCTGCCCCATTTTCTTGTCTCAAGACTAAACATACCCAGTCTTTTTAACCTTTTCCTCATAGGTCAGGTTTTGTAAACCGATTAGCATTTTTGTTGCTCTCCTCTGTGATCTCTCCAATTTGTCCCCATCTTTTCTAAACTATAGCACCCAGAGTTGGGCATAGCACTCGAGATGTGATCTCACCAATGCTCAGTAGAGCAGAACAATTATCTCCGGGTTAATACATACAACACTCCTGTTAATACACCAGAGAATGATGATACACCACAGAATATTGGCCTTTTCTGCAGCTGCAAAACATTGACGACTCATTTAATTTGTGATCCACTATAACCCCCAGATCCTTTTCAGTACCACTACTTATCTAGTTATTCCCCATTTGGTAGTTAGGAGGAAAAACTGAATGCCCAATACATTGCACTTGCCTGTATTGAATTTTAAGTTGTTGATTTCAGACCCATTTTATAATTTGTCAAGGTCGTTTTGAATTCTAATCCTGTCCTCTAAAGTGCTAGCAACCCCTCCCAACTCTATGTCATCTGCAAGTTGTATATGTATACTCTTCACTCTATTACAATGACGAAACTCCCATTGACTTCAGTGGAGATTTCACCCTTTGTATGTTGGTGTTTGCTATATACCATCTGTGACTCTAAAGGTATTCTTGTACTGCGGTTGAGGTCAGACAAATGACAACAGTGGCCATAGTTAAAATGTTTCTCCCATTTCAAAAAAAGATTACCAGTTGCAGTTGTATTCCCCATTGGAAATATTGAAAAATCTTATTCAGACAAGCAGATTCTTGCAAAGTACAATAAACTTGTGAAGCAAAATGGCTCTACATAAAAAATATAGCACCACCTTAACTAAATAGATTCTGGTTCAGATCATCTGTTATTTGTGGTGCAGAGTTAAGGATAATGGTTTGGGGTGAAATATATAGTTAAGGACCTTTAAGTACGTCCTCCACTTCTATAGGAGATTGGAAATTTTCTGTTTTCCCCCCTCTGTCAAGCTCTTTGGCGGGTTGAAATGTAACCCTGTGTTCTTGTACATCTCCGCTATGATCTTGAAAAATACAATTTCAGGATTCTTGGGTCTTCAAGAAGGCTTTCACAACAGTCTGGTTTTTACAAAAGCATTTCCTTCCTAAAATGCAGGAACATAAACATGAAGGCCTTTGATCTCTCTCTCATGGCTGGTTTAGTATTCTGGAGTGATGGTTTTTAGGTTATTCGTACCGTGAGACACCTTATCATCGCCCCCTTCTGCCCCTCCCATCTCCAGCAAGAAGGAGAATTGCCCATGCTTAATTGGGTGTCAGCTCCCTGCCACCTCCCATGTGCTACCATCCCACCAATCTCAGGTAAATTGCAGCCCTTCCTTTGTCTTGCAGATTAAAAAATAGGTGTACCCCAGTTCTTGACCTTTTTGAAGTGTTCCCCTTATCCACTGAACACTTACAGAATTACCAAGTCAGTTGTCCCCAAATGAAGAGTACACACACCAGCTTGGAGCATTCAGTTTATGATCAGCTTCTTGTATAACACCACAGCACAGATATATTTATAGTGAAACCATAGGTTTATTATTAAAGATAGATATTTAAGTGATGGTGAGTAAGGATAATAGAAACAGAAAGGTTACATATAAAACAAAATTATAACACATTTTCTAGAGATTGAACCTAAAAGACTACCTTCTCTCACCTCAAATGTCCTTTGCAGCATTTCAACCAAGCCTAAGTGAAACCCCGTTTTCTGAATGTTAACATTCTGTCTGTTTACTGTCTCAGGTACAGCATTAAAAGGGTATCTCCTTGCCTTTTACCTACATCCCCACGTCCACTGCCTGCCCTAGACAAGACAACCCTCCCTGTAGTTCAGTTTCCAGTCTCTTGCCTCCCAGTTGACTTCCAATCGCCACCCCCCATTTACTTCATATGTGAATGGGGCTTCCATTGAGTTTATAGCTGTTTGGCGGCAGCAAGCGCTGGAAGGTAGGCGGAGGAGCGGGGATGCGGAGCTCTCAGGGAAGGAGGCGAGGATGGATACACAAACAGGTGGAATGAAGGATGGATGGGAAGCCTTAAATCTCATTTCCTAAATTTCAAAAGTTTGACTTTGCCACCTAAACAATATTTTTTAACTTTGTATCCAAAAAGCTATCTAAATACACAGACCACTTCCCACTCTCTCTTTCTATACTGGTATCACTAGTGCTATTAAGACTACAAGCTTCTATGGGCAGAGACTCATGTTAACACATTTTATCCACTGTATAATACAAGGCACACTTTAAGAGCTATACATATTAATATCTTGCATATTTATACCTGCCTCTGGAAATTTCCACTACATGCATCTGACGAAGTGGTATTCACCTACGAAAGCTTATACTCCAAAATGTCTGTTAGTCTATAAGGTGCCACAGGACTCTCTGCCGCTTTTACAGATCCAGACTAACACGGCTACCCCTCTGATAATTTACATGTGAACATCCTTTGTCTGGCATAAACTGTTCATCAACTCTGCCTTAATACTTACTGACTGTAAGAACACATTTCCAGTACCCGTGCAAACACACACCCCTCATAACATACTAGCAGTACATATGTTTTACAATGAGATTAAAAACCAGTGAGACACTGGTTTCCATTTAAGACTTCACATTGTATTCTTTATGGATGAATGCTATGAAAGCAGAGTGCTACGTATAGTCAGTTTGTCAGGCCTACTTGTAGTTGCTGTTACAGAACAGTGAACTCTAATGGGCCTCTGTGTCACACTTCAGTCTTCCTCTCTCAGACTGTTTAGGATCCAAGAAGCAGCATGTATACAATATCTGACACAACATCTTTAAGGTAGCAGTTACCTCTGTAAAAATTCAGTAAATTTTCCCCTGTTGAAATACTTCTGGGAACCCCTAGATCTACCAAAACAGTGAGGAGGCAATTGGGTTGGTGCTTATGCCATAGTGGCCATTGTCCTCCATTGGCTCCACTAAATGTCACTAATGGGTATTTTGTTTTAAAAAGGACACACTGGTGTAGCTTGAAGGCACAAGGAGTAATAAAATATCCAAGTATAAATGCTAACTGGTAAAAATATCCAAGTATAAATGCTCAGAAGAAAGTGCCATTAAAATTCTTACCATAACAGCTGCTCAAGACCTGAAAGTGTCTTTTCTATTTAACCATAGCCCAAGGGAAGTTGGGGAATTCCCATCATTGGAGGTTTTTAAGAACTGGCTTGGTCAAAACACTTGACAGGGATGGTCTAGATTTACTTGGTCCTGCCTCAGTGCAGGGATGAACTTGACTTTTCAGGTCACTTCCAGCTCGACATTTCTATTTTTTTTTTTTTTTTTTTAATATTTGGGGGGTTTCAATCTTGCCCTTGGCTGCTGGGTACAGCTTCCTCACCATCACTGTCTAACTCTAGAAGATAGGAGTAATTCTACCCCACCCCCACCCCAAACATCACTTTAACTATAAGTTCTTGTCACCCAGGATTTTATTTAGTAAGATTCTGCCTCAAGGCCCTTTCCACCAAGAGATTTATTTTATGTAGAATGTACCGAAACTTTTTGTACAGAACAATATTTCCCCTTTATGACCTGCTCTTGTTGAGGATTACAGAACCCAATCCTGCATACACTTATACATAATGTTAATAACTTTATTAGTTTCACTGATCTCAGTAGGATCACGCACAAGTAGATCTATTGTGCAAAAAGCGCATATAGGATCAGGCCTTTAGACACATTTATGGTGTCCTTTTTGGCCTGATCCTGCTTCCATTTATCTCAAAGGGAATTTTCTCATGGTTTTAAATGAGGGAAGGATTGGGTCCCACTCCAGTCTTCTCATTTCAATCTTATGAATGACAAATACATCTTCTGTATTCTGCCAATTCCAGCCATTCAAACTCAGTCACTTTTTCTTTTAAGAATGCTTGCATCGGTACTCCAGAATTTATTTATATACAGTGGGCCCAATTTTATGATGACCTAAACCCATTTTCAGAGTGGAAAAAACGTCCATCCTTAGCACAATTTTTATAGCTAAATTGCAATGTTAGTTTAACTCATCAGAAGGATGACGACTTTTTATTTGTCTCAGTAGGCAGGCTCTAGGCACCAGCAAAGCAAGCACGTACTTGGGGCAGCACAATGCCAGGGGTGGCGTTCCGGCGCCACCCCCCCCCCTTTTTTTTTTTTTTTTTTTTTTTTTTTTTGCCTTGAGCAGTTGTGCTCTCGGAGCTTCGGGCAGCAAAAAACCTAGAGCCGGCCCTGTTAGTATGAAGTTGATGCCATACATGTGGACTATGGCTCATTGTGAAAGCTGATGCACAGTAAGGGAAGCATGAACAGTACCAGTGATCCATGAATCTCAAGGGGTCCAGTTTGCTTTGGACAAGTATTGGAGATTTGGATACTTATCCAACTATGCAGGCACCTTGGGTTTTACTAAGTTGTTCTAACCATTTCAAAAGAACAAATTCTCAGGAGATACTTAATATTTCCTGCTTTGTTTCAGATTGAAAATACTGCAAGAACAACAATGTTGCTTCAGCACTTCCATTTCTAGTCTCATAGCATGGTCAGGATGTCCCATTGTTTTCCTCTGCCAACCAGCCTGACCTCAGTCTCGTTCTGATTTAGGTACAACCACCCTTTTTCATCCAGGAGCTGATCTCAGCCAGGCACTGGGCTAGCATGGTTATGTTGTGGTCATACATTGAGAAGGATAAATAGAACAAATTGCATCTGCATATTGTTGGTGTTAGAGCCTACAATGTCTGATCTGTCTCCTAGTAGCTACATTTAAATGTTGATTAGAACCAGAGAGAACTGAATCTTGTAGGACTCTGCAAGTGAGGGCTATGGTGGCAGAGATTCAGTTTCTCTGTAGTAGCCTTTGGGCATATTCCTCCAAGAAACGTTCAAACCATTTTAGAGAAACAAGGTAGATGAGATAATATTTTATTGGGCCAACTTCTCTTGGTGAAAGAGAAAAGCTTTCAAGCTACACAGAGCCCTTGTTCAGGTCTGTTTAGTTTAAAAGCTTGTCTCTTTCACCAAGGAGATGTTGGTTCAATAGAAGTTACTACCTCACCCACCTTGTGCCTCTAATATCCTGAGACCAACCCAGCTACAAAACACTGCAGACCATTTTAGCGCATTCCTCTGTGGCCTTGTGACTTCCCAGAGATGAGACAAAAGCATCTCATGGTTGATAGTGTCAAATGCAGCAGAGATGTACAGAAGGATGAGAATGCATGTCTGTCTTCTATGCATTAATAGCAGATCATTCATCAGTACCTCTAAAGCTGCTTCCATTCTGTGGCCTGGATTGAATCCAGATTGTGCTGAGTCAAGGACATTGGCTTCAGCTAGATGTACTTGAAAGCCACTTTTGGCTTGCTACTCTATGGGATTGCTCAGGAATGTAAAGTTTGATACTGAGAGGTAGTTATCCAGGTCTGATACATCCAAGGTGGACTCAATCCCCACAGAAGACCTCATCTATGGTGTTGTTACACCTCATGACTATCTGCATGAGTTTATCTGCATTACTTATAACATCCCCCTGCTATGGACTGTCTACAGGGATCAAAATTCTATACAATGAACTTGTAACACTTGAATTAAAGGATCAGATCCATCAGCTCAGACACACTAGCAGACTCATTATGTGGTCTAGTCACATGGGGGAAAATGTATGCTGCATGTATTTGGGAACTCCAAACACCCTTTAGGTTGTCCAACACTTCATTCGGTGTGAATGAGTGGGTATCAAGGAATGCTGGTGGGCTATTCATCAGCCAGCCAGGATGCTGGATCCAAACAGCCATCCCAAATGCAAGTATTCTTTTTCAGCTAAAATGGAGGATAGCTCCTTGCAGGAGGGTTCTGCTGTGGACAGAAGGCAGCCAGGACTGATGAAACAGTTTACCACCCTGCGTAGCTGTAATGTATAACCACCATACCATTTTGAAGCCCATGCAGATCATCTTTCATGGAGTGCTGAGTGTTTGCACCCCCAAAACTTGTTTTCATTAAGTATTTATCTAACTATTTTGAACACATTCAGAGTTTCAGCCTTTCAGCTGTCTTCCACACATTAATTATCCCTTTTATTTAAAAAAAATCTTATTTTGGAGCATGTTACGCTCTCCTGCAGTTTTGTTGCACCTGCCTCCTTTATGTCATTCATAATAGTGAACACCTCAATCGTGTCGTCTCTTAATCTCCCTTTTCATAACGACTAAAAGCCCAATTTTCCTATCCTTCCAATTATACCCCTAAAGCCATGTTACCCTAATGAAAATATGCTTCAATATTTCTTCAGTATAGTGCCCAAAATTGTGGCCAGTAGTTTTTAAATGTGGTCTCACCAGCCTTTTGTATAGTCAGACATATATATATCAATATACGAGTGAAATCTGGAGTGATAAGTAGCCTTTTCTTTTGATAACTGTTGTCCAATATTGATATTTTTTCTTATTCTCTTTTTAGATTAGAAACAAGTGAACAATAGAAAGACATTAAACCATCTTTAAATTGACCTATATTATTTCAATATCTTGGATTTTCCATCTTCAATTCTATAGGCCATGTATCAGACTAGGCCTCTGTTGCATGTGTAGGCCAGCATACAAACACAAACAAGTTTCTTTAGATCCAGGCTACCTCTTCATATTGATTTACCCTGCTTAAGAACATAAAAACAGCCAATACTGGATCAGACCAATGTAGGGTGACCAGATAGCAACTGTGAAAAAACAGGACAGGGGATCAGGGGGAAATAGGCGCATATATAAGAAAAAGTCCAAAAAAACGGGACATCTGGTCACCCTAGACCAATGGTCCATTTAGCCCAGTATCCTGTCTTCTGACAGTGGCCAATGACAGATGCTTCACAGGGAATGAAAAGAACAGGGCAATCCCTCCCCTGTCGTGCAGCTTCTGGCAGTCAGAGACTTGGTGACACAGAGCAGGGATTGCACCCTTGACCATCTGGGATAACAGCTGTTGATAGACCTGTCCTCCATGAACATATGTAGTTCTTTTTCTAACCCTGTCATACTTCTGTCCTTCACAACATCCCCTAGCAACAAGTTCCACAGGTTGACAGTGAATTGGGTGAAGAAGCTTCTTATGCTTGTTTTAAACCTTCTGCTTATTAATTTCACTGGGTGACCCCTGATTCTTGTGTTATGTGAAAGGGTAAATAACTCTTCCTTATTCACTTTCACCACACCATTCAGATTTTAAGCCTTTATTTTATTCCCCGCCCCCTCCAGTCATCTCTTTTACTCCAAACTGAAAAGTCTCAGTATTTTTAATCTCGCCTCATATGAAAGCGGTTTCATACCCCTAATAATTTTTGTGGCCCTTCTCTTATTTTTTCCAGTTCTAATATATGTTTTCAGATGGGGTGGCCAGAACTGCGTGCAGTATTCAAGCTGTGGCATACCTTGGATTAATGTAGTAGCATTAGGATATTTTCTGTCTTACTAAATAGTCCTTTCCTAATGGCTTCTAATATTCTATGCACCATTTTGACTGCCACTGCACACTGAATGGATGTTTTCAGAGAACTATCTGCAATGATCCCCAAGATCTCTTTCGGTGTGGTAACAGCTTATTTAGATCCCTTCATTGTATATGTATTGTTGGGATTATGACTTCCAACGTGCATTACTTTGCACATATCAACATTGAATTTCATGTGCAATCCCACTGTAACTCTTCACAGTCTGCTTTGGACTTAACTATCTTGAGTAATTTCGTATCATCTGCAAACATTGACACCTCACTTTGCCCCCCCTTTTTTTCCAAATAATTTCTGAGTATGTTGAACAGCGCTTGTCCCAGTACAGACCCTGGGAAACCACCACTATTTACCTCTCTTCACTGTGAAAACTAACCATTTATTCCTATCCTTTGTTTCTTGTCTTTTAACCCATTACTGATCGATGAGAGGACCTTCCCTCTTACCCCATGACTGCTTATTTTGCTTAAAAGCCTTTGGTGAGAGAACTCGTCAAAGGCTGTCTGAAAATCCAAGTACATTATATCCACTGAATCACCCTGGCCATGTTTGTTGACCCCCTCAAAGATCAGGGTCTGATTTAACAACAAAAGCTCAAAACCAAGAAGTCTTCCCTGGAGCCTTAAGCCAGGCACAACTGCAAACTTCTCTGGTCTAGTCAGGGTCTTTCCTGCCTTAGCAGTCTATTCGGAGCCCTTCTTAGCTGGCGCCACTGCCCTTGTCCCAGGATCTTCCTTGTAGGAGTCTCTTACTCTCTGCAGTCTCTCTACAGCTCCTGAGCTTCTTTTCCATTTCTGCTACTTTCTGCTGCCCTTTACAGAGGTATCACCTTCTCCATAGATAGCTAGTTTTAATTAAACTGAATACTTCATCCCAGACGTGGCAGGCAGGGCTATTTTACCCGTTGGCATCAATGGACATTTTGCCATTGGCTTCAGTAGGACCAATCTGTTTCAGCAATGCCATTTTGCCGCTCACTATAATTGGCACTAGTATGGACCATGGTCCGTGGTTCCTAAATTACATATGTCAGTTTCATACAGTTTCACTGTAGCATTTGAAAGAAAAACAGGGGCTGATGCTCTGCTGGTGCAACTTGTTGATAAACTGTATAGTCAATTGCTTGGCCACACTTTGGTTCAGTATGAAATATATTCACAAGACCAAATAACCACTATCAGTCAGGCTCATTGCAAAAAGCCAATAAACAACAACAAAGTATAGGAAGAAAAGTTTAATACCTGTTTCCTGGAAGCCATCTCATGAGGTGTTATATTCACCTTATCCAGAAGATGTACTCCCAAGTTATATTCCTAAAGCCATCTTTTTATAATCTACCTGTTTACAAATAAAAGGTACAGTATGGATAAATCTAGTTTCAGATGACAATCGCTTTCTTCCTTGTTTTTCTGATACCCTGGTATACCCCTTATCTCTTTGTTCTGAACACATGCATTCCAGGTATCAAGGACCATGAAGACAGCTCCTTATTTTGTACCAGGTAGAAGATTGATATATCTTCTTCTTTTCCTTGGGACATTCCAGTATTAGCTTGTGAGTGTAACTCCCTACCGGTCGCTATGGTAAAACAGTCATATGTCCTGATCTTAACAGCATTCCGATCTCCTTAAGCCAAAGTTTACTACTGCAGCTAATGCAAAGTGTGATGGGATACTTGACATGGATGAACAGAATTTTTAACATAACTTCCCAATACTTAAATTAATACTATACCCAACATATGTATTGGCTAGCATTATCATATCTCTAGTGATTACCATGGGCTTCAGTGGAGCTATGATCATTTACACCAGATGAGGATCTGCCCCACAATGCTTCCAGACATTCTTTGTATATGACTATTACTATGTTTCCTGCTCCCAACAAGTTTAAGTCTTGTTTTAATATATAGTTTTCAATTTTAATGCTTCTTGTTTAAAAAGCATAGATACTTTGCAAAGTGCATACTCTGTTAATGAATTACATATTATACTGCTACATACAAAGAGGTTCCATTACTACAGGCCAATTACTCTCACGCTACATATAACTTGCTTGAACTATACAAAACAAGACATGGAATTATTCTAGCTATAACAAACATACTGTACTGTAGTCTGAATATATTAACTCATAACCACAGCTGAAATGCTGCTATTCTGTTCAGTATGCAAGGAATGCCACACATTCCACAGCAGTGGGAACTGCATATAAAGTCCTATATATGTTAAAATTGCTCTAAGTGTTCCCAAATGACCGTAAAGGGGAATAAAATTGACATTTTACTGGTTCTGTCCCTCTAACTTTGTACTGATCCTGGATAATCTTTAGATGCTATAGTCCTGTGGAGGTCAGAGTTAAAAAATAATATCTACTGTGTCCATATGGCAGAATATTAATAGAATCCATGCAACAGCATTTACTTACTTAACTATATCGCACCGCAACATCGCAAGAGCCAATCATCATAGTGAATAGGCTATTTTGGAAATGTTTAAGATGATTTTTCAATTTGATTTGGAGCCAACATACAGCCAATTTATGACAAGCAGCAATATATAAACACACACACACTTATTCCATATGAAAATTTCTGTCACCTTTTAAAGCTTCTGGACGGAATAATTTTTGAGAGATAATTGTCTCCATCATTTCATTTTACAAAAACCTTTAACAATTTTTTTCTACATGTGAACTAATTTTGAATTGAGGGGAGAAGAAAATATTGCTTTATTCTCAAAGAAACAAGCTTCCCTTATTAATGTGGTTCTCAGCATGATTGGTAAAAGCCAGGACTAAACATATAATGGTGGCAGATAGTCAATTTAAAAACAAAAAGACATCCTTTTATGAATGCTTCCTTGCCCTTGAAACATCTCCCTTTTAATATAGCGTTTGTAAACACGCTCTACATTATGGTCAAAAATATGCTTATAAAGTACAAAGCATGTGGAATACTTAAATCTTTATATTCCCTTCCCCCACACTGCATTTATTGTCATTCTTTGCCATGCTGGGCTGACTTATCTGCTGAGCCCAAGTTTGCACTGGGAGTATTTTAAGCAGAGGGCCACATGAGAAATAGATTTGCCCTCAGGCTGCGCTAATCTATGCCAGCTGGTTAAGGAGTTGCTGAAGTGCATTAAGTTCCAGACATCTGTCCTCTGAGCCTGTGACATACTCATGAAGGGTTGCAGGGGGAAAAAAGTGGGCATCAAAGCCAGATATTCCTGTGGAAGATTCCCTCACACTGAGAAATTCCCCAGTTTTAGAAGCCCTCCCGCTGGCATCACCACCCCTCCCCCAACACCAGAAGACTACCAGCATGCAGTTTAAAAAAAATAACTATTCAAAGATTTTATAATTGTTCATGACATGTTACATTCTCAGGCAGCAGGCACATGATTTTAAGCACCAAGTCATGCATTAAGTAGAAGTCATTGTTTTCAGAAGAAACAATGGCATCTTGATGTATTAAATTTATATAATGTCACAGGAAGATACTAGGGAAGAAATCATGCTAAAAAAACCAGAAAAGTGATTTCTAGAAAAGTGTGTGCACATTACATAAGTTACTATGGTCTCCAGTATCAACCGTCACAGCTACAGTTCTGAAGAGTTTCCATTCTGATCCTGTTTTACATTGTAGCCCCCGCAATTGGAGAATGCTGATTTACAGTAATTAAGCCTCCAAAAAACACTCGAGGGAGAAGAGTATTAGTCTGATTTTACAGATGGGGAAGGGAAAACGAACAGAGAGTTTACATGGTATTGGCTCTAAGGTCATTCAGGAAGTCAAAGGCAGAGACAGGAAGCGAGCTTATATCCCCCAGCTCTCCAACCTGTGCTTTAGTCACAAGTCCATCCTCCCTTTTAAGAAAGCCAAACATGAATAATTTTTTTCTTCTTCTATCTTTAAATAGAATACCGTTGTAACATCTGGCTCCCCCCACCCCTATCCTCAGAAAAAGATTACTGTTTTTCCTCCTAGCCTTCAGTGGAACCAGCCCATTGAAGGCTTCCAGGCTTGGTCACAGGGATTCCTCCATAATGATGCAAAATACTTTTGCCACAGAATGAATATGCTGATGGCATAGCATTCCTCCAGAGTAACTGGATGAAATTTTGTGGCCTGTGTTATATAGGAGGTCAGATTAAATTATCCATTCTGTCTTTAAAACAAATCTATAAATCTAAATCTCAACCTAGAAAGGGTGAATCAGAACTAGGGGACTAAAGGACACATTTTCTAAAAAGCCCAAAGACAGGTTTTCAGATGCTCAGCACCCACAATTGAACTAGGTTTTCAAAAGAGCTCATCTCCTATTTAAGCACCTACACAAGGGCCAGATTATCTAAAGTGCTCAGCACAGTAGCTCTCATTGTGACACAGATGGCGACATTTTCAAAAGAACCCAAACCCCAATGAACTTAGCACTTCTCAAAATTCAGCCACTTATTTCATGCCTAAATGGCAGCTGAGCAGTTCTGAAATTCTGTCCCCAAGGAAGCTCATGTAGAACTCTAAGCATGTGAGTAGTTGTCCTCTTCCTCCTCTCCCTTCCCCAGTGGAACTACTCATGTGCTTAGTGTTATGCTAATACTTTGCTAATCAGAGCTTACATCTGGGTTATAACCAGCACAGTCCCACTCTACATTCCCAAAGGCAAACTGTTCTATCACATCATATAAAAAGCAGACATTATAAGAACTGCAGGAGGCACCTATACTTAAGCTTTATATGAGGATCTTTTCTGTTAAAAATTTTGATTTATAGATCACTCAAACTAGGTTGACCTGTGCTCTTGGCTTTTTTAGGCTTTTGTACTCTCCAGTCTCTGGCCCCTGCACTCATCAATAAGTCTTTAATAACAAGAACATAATGAAGCATCATCTGTTTTGGGTGAATGCATGAAAAACACAGCTGTGCATGAGAAAACAAGGAAAGTAAGATTTCACATGCCATTCCCATGCAGAGGACAAAAGAAACTGCATCTGTTCACTAGCAATCTCACTTTAAGCTAGCATAGTATTTATTGCAACATTTACAACATTTTCTTTACTGATTTTTCAAAAAAAAAAATACAACGTTCTCAAAAAATTCCCAAATAATGCCATGAGAAAGACATTTCAGTTAGTACAAAAATTACTGACAAGAAAGTAAGGCAAATGTACAAGTCTATTGCTTTATATTTTCAACTTTTCTTCCCGCCCCGCCCTTGCTTTAGGCACATGCACAGTAAAGTGTACAAAATTACAGAACAAAAGAATGGCCAAATTTGGTCAGACCAAAGGTCCATCTCATCCAATATCCTGTCTTCTGACAGTGGCTGATGTTAGGTGCTTCAGAGGGAAACAACACAACAGGTAATCAAGTCATCTGTCCCCTGTCACCCATTCCCAGTTTCTTATAGAAGCCTAAGCCCTATTGACTTTCAATGAAATTTAGGCTCCTAAATGCCCAAGTCCCCCTTGGAAAATGGGATTTAGATGCACCCAAAAATGTTACTCTGAATCTGCAAGTCAGTGTGACTGGTGCTCCTTACATACTTAGGTATTGTAGAACACACACACACCCATCAATATCATTTTTAAATATGACCTCATCAAGGAATTACCATCCACCGTAATCCCTCCTCAGCCCACCCCCTTTTTGAAGGCGTGGGAAGACAGATAAGCATTGCAGTGTGTGCCTACATGATGAATGGGCTCTATCAGGAGTTAAAAACTCAAGGGTCCCCTAATGCAAATATCCTGCTACTAAACCCCCTCCATTTAAATCATGAGTCTATATGCTTGACCATCTTAACTGATTTCTAGATATAAAAAGAAAGGAAGCCACTCAGGTAGTCAGGGCCCTCTCTCAAATAGTCAGTATGGGGCTCTATAGGTTAAAGCTAACATCTTCACTTACCCCAAAAATTGAACTGGAAGCCAATGTAGTTCATAGAACACGGGCATGGTGCACTCACTATGAAGAGCACCACTTACATGCAGCAGAGATATAAGCTCCCCAGTGTTTGATTGGTCCCCAAGTATAGCCACATGAATGATTATTACAGAAATCCAATCTCAGTGTGACAGTAGATAACTAATAAGGCCTACATCTGGGGAAAAAGGATAGATAGTCACAATTGACTAGAATGGGAAGTTTCAGAGTAACAGCCGTGTTAGTCTGTATCCGCAAAAAGAAAAGGAGTACTTGTGGCACCTTAGAGACTAACCAATTTATTTGAGCATAAGCTTTCGTGAGCTACAGCTCACTTCATCGGATGCATACTGTGGAAAGTACAGAAGATCTTTTTATACACACAAACCATGAAAAAATGGGTGTTTACCACTACAAAAGGTTCTCTCTCCCCCCACCCCACTCTCCTGCTGGTAATAGCTTATCTAAAGTAAGATAAAACCTTTTGTAGTGGTAAACACCCATTTTTTCATGGTTTGTGTGTATAAAAAGATCTTCTGCAGTTTCCACAGTATGCATCCGATGAAGTGAGCTGTAGCTCACGAAAGCTTATGCTCAAATAAATTGGTTAGTCTCTAAGGTGCCACAAGTACTCCTTTTCTTAGGATGGGAAGGGGCACGTGGGGAGATGGGGAAATAGCACCTAAGAAAGGAAGAGCATATTTGAAGCTGTAGACTAAGATTTCAGCCATTGATTCCCAAGGGTGAGATTTTCCTAAGCTCTCAGCATTGGCCTAACTCTGCTCCTACTGAAATCACCCATCGGAATCTTTAACAGAGAAGATTTGCTGCCCCTCTCAAAGCAAGACTACTAAACTAGAAAAAACATTTTATAGATGTTAACAAGAAAAAAGTGGTGACTAATTCAACAAATAGGATGCTAGAATAAATAGATGCCATCTACTGTTAGAGATGCTAAAGAGAAATCTCAATTTATTGCCTACTGGAAATGGGAGGAACCAAAGATTGCTTACCTAAGCCAAAGAGTTATGCTATGCATGCAACTCTACTTCCATTGTACTGGCAGTATTGACCATTATATATGGATGTTAATATATACTGATATAGATACCATCTGTACTATTGACACTGTGGCTGGATGAGTGTGCTATGGCCTTTCAAAGCAGAAGAGATTTACTATTAGTCTTTTTTTATTCTCCATTTTGATTTACGTAATTTGTCACCAGTGGCTACATACAGACTACAATTATAACTTGATAGGGTAAAAACTTTTAGATGGAACTTGTGTAAAAAAAGTTAATTTTGGGAAACAATGTTTTGTGGAAACGTATTGATTTCAATGAAAACTTAGTTGGAAAAATTTATCAGGTGTAGAGGAGAGTGAGAGACTCTCTCTAAAGCCGGATAGATGGGGCACTGACATGGGAGACTCAGGTTCATGCCCCTGCCTGGATACCAGTTAGCTCTGTGTTCTTGGAGAATCAGGGAGCAGTATCCAGCCTGTCTCTGACTCATGAAAGACACCCCTCCCTCAGCCTCTGCTTGAACCAAAACCAATCAGAGAAAAGACTTGCAGAAAGCAGTGAAGGGTGGTGGGAGACACACCTAGACCCCTCCTGACAAGGGTGACAAGATTAAAGGCAAATTCCCTAGCCTCATCTGCATCAAAAATGGGACAGAGAGGCATCTCTATTAGCATACAGAATGCAGAACAGAGAACCGCACTGTCCTCTGGGACCAGAAAAGCAGGGAAGCACTGCATCATGGGGGATCTCTGCTCCAGATGTTAATGAACCTACGCCTGCACACACCCAGCTCAGCTATTATCAGACCAATTCTAGTAATGAATCCTTGATTGATATCCAAAATACTGAAACACCCTAATTGCATTGTGAGCTCCCTGGAAGGAACATCATCCATAGCCAAGAGTGATCAACTCCTATTGTCTAGCCTAAAGAAAACCCTTGAGTCATCAGTTTACCCATAAACAAATCTAGCATTCTCCCTTGAACCATTGTATTTTCCCTACAAAAACCCCTATTCACACTCCAGTAAGTTTTCTGATGCATGGATCCAAACTCTGCATCAGTTCCACCGAGATTTCATCTTCTCCTGGCTGATCGTGCTGGGGGCTCTGCGGTTCTCCAGCACTCAGGACCCTGAGCTACCACCATCACCTGGAACTCCAACCAGTTCAAGTTTCATGGAAGTGATGAGATCCCCTCTCTCTGTGTTTTCATTTCTACCTCAGGTATAACTTTCTAACCCTGACTTGTTTGATCGGGTATAGTTTTCTATATAGGACTTTTGTAACCTTTAATAATGTAACTTATGTTGGTTTAGGCTCTCCTTGTGTGGTTATCACTATTATTCAATAAATAACTTTTATGGTTAAGCTGGCTGCTTCTTGCTCTCTCTCTGAACTTTACTCTTTTGTATTTTTAGCTTCCCCATTTACTCAGCCGCAACGCTTCTCTTACCTAAGCTAAAGATCCCTGTAGTGCCCAAAATACTGTGGGGTTTGCTCATCAAGGGGGTTACTACCAGTGCAATATTAACATGAAAGTGGGGACAGGGATGTGCTGAACCTGTGACATACAAGGGTGGTAGCTTGGAAGTGCTGCTCAACCCAGACTACTGAGTGCAGGGGCATATAAGGGGTCAGCTTGAAAGTGCCGATTGACCCAGTCCACTCAGATTGCTCTGTTTTTGTGTGCGGGGGGGTTCATCTGGGGCTGGAGGAACCCCCCTAGGGAACCTAGGTCTGCAGAGTTGCTCCACTGGAGAGGAGACTTGCCAAAAGGAGAAGCAGAGCTCCATCTGAAAACACAAGTGACATAAGCAGTACATTAATAGAAATACAGAACACCCCCCCCAAAGAGTAACCCTAATGAATGAGCGTACCCCAAAATGATGGGAAAAATCTGGTAACTGACTCAGGCAGATCAGGAATTTGAAACTGGGTTTCCCACATCCTATGCCAGTGCCCTAATCACCAGGCTTTAGAAATCATCTCTCCTTCTCCCCCACAACTGTCCACATGAAAAAAATGTAAGGTCCCATTCTTGTGACAATGCAGAATGCAAACTAATTTCAAAACTTCAAAATGTTTTATGAACCCAAATAGTTGTTTTCCAGCCAGCCTTAATTGCAATAAAATCTCAGCTAAAAACTGACAAACTTTTTGCCACCAGAAAACTATGCCTTATAGATGCAATGCCTCCCACTGAACTCACTGTACAGTAATTGGAAGGATATAGTCCTCATCAGATGGCTTCCGAGTCAAGCAGCAGAAGGAATGAGCAGGATGCCCTGTTACATAACTGCTTGCAGTGGCTTTCCTATTTTTATTTATTTGAAGAAACAAATTACTGACAGAATGATGACGAACTTAGAAGAACAAAGGAGCCTTAGGAAAGTTAGAAACTTAAGATGATGGAACTGTAAACCAACCAGGTGGGACATGAAGACTTAAAGGATTGATGGTTTCATTTTTTTTTTTAAGATGCTCAAGCCCCTCTTCTGCACCATTTCAACTGCTTAGTTACTGCCTTCACCCACATAGCAAACATAATTAACAGGTCATATGAAAGCCTGATTGGTGGCTATCCAGTGCCGTAGTATTATATTGTCACTTTTTCCTCCCAGCTGAGAGCCAAAGTCCAGAAATGTCAGCCCAGCAGATACCTCCCACTCTTTCCCCCAACTATAAGACTATAATCAATTCTATTTAAACAAAATAGTTATACTAGACATTTTTAAGACTCTTCAGCAAAAAGGGTAATAGGATCTAAACATAGGCTTCTCCTGTCTGAGTCATTTCTAGACTTTATCACAAAAAGCAATATTTTGTTACTAGTCATTTTTCTTGATAACCATAGATGACTGATTATTTTCCTCCTACTGGTGATAATATTTGGATTCTATTCCTAGTAAAATGCCCTACTTTATCTGAATAACACTCTATTTTATCATGCAAGATCCTCTGACTCCAACCCTAAACGCAAAAGAACGGAGCAGAAAATAATTCTTCTGCTCTGCTCTTCTTCTAATGCTGCTATAGAAAACTACATATTGTGTGTGTGTGTAAGTAAAGTCTTTAGGATCTAATCATAGGCTTTCCCATGATCCCCATAAAAGGCCAAATGTCAAGCAATGGAGTTACTTAATATCAGATGGGACAAAGTTCAAAAAAATATATAAACAATCCTATAATCATAGGGGAAAGGGTTTGATGATAAATGAATTATTTGGTCTGTCCTGGCTAACAGGTTCTTTCCATTTCTATCTCCCAGGAATCAGCAATTAACCTCCTCAAAGAAGTTACTGAAGATATTGTCAGTCTCAATGAAAGCATTAGGATTTTCATATATCCTTTTTTGGACACTGTTGTTCCACAGAGGCCCCTTCTCCACCCCCATGTCTCAGTAGTCACAATCAATCCATCTACTCATTTAGAGGTTGGCACTACAGAGAGTCTCCTCAAGATGGCAGCAACGTTCTGTCACCAGCTACAAGATATGCAAGTGTGCTATAGTTTCCTTCCTTTAGACAGAATGTGTCACCTTCTTGGCACACCCACATTCCCTTGCTAGGCAAGGTAACTTACACAGTCATGAACAAGTTGTGGGTATGTCACATTTGTTCAACAGGCCATCAGGATCCCCCTTATGAGCCCCATTTTCAGCATTTATCACCTACAAAGGAATCAACAAAAAATGTGTACTTAAGATCACCTTGAACCCAAACACCTTAGTCTTAAATAAGCCCACACAGTAAGCACAGAAAAGGAGCAAATTTTACTCCTGTTCTACAAAACTTTTGTCTCAATGCTACACAGTCATATTTTTGTACATCCACAGAATCAACCACTAGCTTTCAGTCTCTTTTTGCATGAAGTTCCTACTCCTTATATGATGCCTCCTCCCTCCAAGTCAGTTTTCTTCTCACATGGAACAGGCACCACTGAGCAAACAGGCTGCCACAATTTGATTAAACTAGTTTAAGTTTTGGAGTGGCCTTATAGTAATCCAATCTGGAGGTCACAAAAGTTGTCCATATACAGAAATAAACAGATTCCAGAGATCAGCAAATTAGGAGTGGCCACCAGGATTAATCTGGGTTGTAAAAGTACTTCTGCATTGCAATATCCTGATGAAGGGTGATTAATTTTCCACAGTCCAATAATAGAATAAAACATCCTAAACTCTTGCCCAAAACAATCTGAATCAGCTTCATATTATCTGGATTAAGCCTAAATCACACAACTCTCACTCCAGTTTCTACACTGGTCTGGCATCAGGGACACCACATTGTCTCACTCTGATAAAAAATCATAGCACTTAAATACAGCAATAAGCCAAAGGCACCAGACCCAAAACTACTGAACGGTCTCCCATCAGCCTGTGTATGCAGTGGAGCTCTAGCTGTGTCAGTTCCAGGATATTAGACACACAAGGTGGGAGAGGGAATATCTTTTATTGGACCAACTTCTGTTGGTGAGGGACAAGTTTTGAAGCCACACAGAGCTCTTCTTCAGGTCTGGGAAAGGTATCCCTTACATCAGTGGTTCTCAAGGCCGGTCCGCTGCTTGTTCAGGGAAAGCCCCTGGCGCTCAGGACTGGTTTACCTGCCACATCCGCAGGTTCGGCTGATCACGGCTCCCACTGGCCACGGTTTGCCGCTCCAGGCCACTGGGGGCTGGGGGGGACGTGGCGCAGGCCAAGGGATGTGCTGGCCGCCCTTTCCACAGCCACTACCTTACATCACAACTAAATGTTAAACAATCTGTTCCACCTTGCATAATTTGTTAACATACATATTCTAAAGGACCATTCATTTAACCTATCAGTCCTCATCCTCAAAGGAAACCTGCATAATGTTTTCAAAAGGCAAGTCTGGGAACTTAAATTCATAACATTGCTAGACACTAAAAATCATGGACTGAACAGAGACTGAATATATGGCTTATTACAACAATCTATAACCCACTTATCACCTCTTTTTGTCCTATGACAGCAGAGGTGTTAACAGGCCACTCTACTTTGAATGGTTCCTTAGAACATGTACGAACTACTTATTGTAAACAATCTGTTCTGCTTTGCATTCATTTGTGACACGCAGCGTACCTTCCCCACGCCCAAAGGGGTCTGTGTGGCTGGTCCAACAAAAAGATATTACCTCACCTCCATGGTCTCCCATCAACATCACATACATGTTGGAATGGCAAAGGAATTTTAAAAAGACATTTTAAAAATTTAATAGGAGCGTTCAAACGCATCATCTTAAACAATTGTGAAGGTGCAACTTACAAGGAGCAATCATGTCTGCTCCAAACTAACAGCAAGTCATCACAATATTGTTATTTACAAGCTTCCTAACTAAATTTAAGTAAACATGTTTTTTTCACAATATTATGGAACATAGTAGGCCTAAAACTGATGAGGCGTTTAGTTTTTTTGGTATGACAGTAGTAGTGACAGAACTCTCAAGACAGCTCAGTAATTATCCAATGCTGATCCCTCAGGTCTCTCTATAAGGAAAGAATGAAACCTATCCACTTCTGCTGGGATCTATAATTGGAGTCCGTGAAACATTATGCTGAAGAGGATCAAAGGCTGCAGACAGATCTAAAAGAATCAGCATGAATACCTGAACTTTGTCCATCATTAGAAATTGATTAATACGGAGTGAAATGAACATATACTAGTATAACCAGGATTAAAACTAAAAGTGTGCAGACCATAGATAAGGGGGTAGGAAAATAACTCTCCCTGATATCCATAGCCAAAAGAGACAGGCTGGAGACATAGCAATAGTTAGCAGATGCTTTCTGGGGCAAGGGCATAACAACCTGTAAAAAACCACACACTAGCACTCTGTTTATCCTGTGGAATGCATTGCAGATCTCTACAAATAAACCTAACCCCTTCGTTCCTGATTTTACAAGCCCAAGGGATATGTGGTCCAAACGGCAAAGTTACAGGAAACTCCAATACAGGCACCTCAGCAGCACGGGCACAACCTTGGTTAGTTTCTCTTTCATCAACCCATGAGTCCTACCCCTGCTCCTGGGGACTTCCTGTCGCTTCTAGGCTCAGCATACTCTGATCAAGTTGGTTCTTCCCCTGGTTCCGAGGGGCTTCTCCAGAAGCTTTCCGGCAACTCAGCAGGTTCTCCAGCTCTTGCCATTCCTCCCAACAGCTCTCCTCAGAATGCAGCAGCAACAGGTCCTGGTTATTGCCCTCCTTCAGCTCTTCTCCTCAGGCAACTTCTCTGCCGCTCCTTCTGCTCTCAAGAAGCTCTCACCTGCTCCTTCCTGACTCTCCCAGTCTGCTCCCTTTACGTGGCTCAGGCGCTCTCTCAAGCCCAATGGGTAGGCTTTCACACCAGACCCTGCTCTCTCTTAAAGGGGCTGGTCACCCTGTGACAAGCAGATGATGGGGGGGGGGAGGGCGGGAAACAAATAGCATGGCTAGAATCTCATGGTACGTTTCTTCAATCCTTATTTTGAGTAGACTGTGCAGATGGGAAAGCACTATTCAATCCATAAGGGTTGCAGAATCAGGCCCTCAGTGAGCAAAACTAGTAAAAATTCAGTCTAAAAGAACATGGTATCAGTCCCCTCCAGATACAGACTTGTCCCAGGGGATGTGTGGTCAGTCCATTCAAAACTTTTTAAAAATGAGTTAGAAATCTCATTGGAATTAGACATGTTTGATTAAGATTCCAGGCCACAATAGACCTGATTCACCATACCTAGCACCCTTCATCTCAAGAGATCCTGATGTACTTTATAGGCTGAATGTTTATAGACCAGTCATTCACAAATGCAGCTTCCTCTTGGGCATGACACATCAGCCACGTTGCACCAGCAACACTGCCCAACCAATTTTAGAAAGGGAGTTGAAGAATATCTTCTCCAAGTGAAATTATAAAGGGAATTTTTCATAGTCAGGATGTAATTACCCAGGACAGAATTTGGTCAGGAACCAGAAATCAACACCCCCTCTACGAAAAATGATAAGGGATCTTTAACGGTCAGTGGGCAGGGCTTTGTTTTCAGCCTCCTGTGAAAGAGGTTTCCTCAAGAAGCACAGTGCCTCCTCATGCTATTTTCAAGTAACAGGATGCTTCGGTATGTACTCAGGTGTCACTGACTGAAGTACATGAATCTTTCCCACAGGACTCCCACCCTACAGGGTGCTACAGGGGCCCCACTATGCTTAACTTCTATTTCATTAGACCCCTCAGCTTATGATAGAGGACAAGGTGGTATGGATTTCTGTTTATGTAAATTGTGGGCTATGAAGCATTTCAAAGCCCATGAAAGAAGACAGTGGAAAAAAGAGGGGTGGGGGGGTATGAGGTGAGAAGAATTGGACACCATTATTTGTGATGGCTACATGACATCACTATATTCTGAAATCAAATCCTCAGATGCAACCTTCCCCTTCTCAATGCTTTTTTTGTTTTTATTTTTTTTTTAATATTAACACCTCCTATTTTTCATATTCTCCATTCTCCCTTCTGGCGGCAGTTGCGTAGATCTGACAAATGCCTGAAAACTTTCAACTCTGTATTCGTCTTTGCTTTCTCAATTACTGTTAACTTCTTAAAAGCTTTTCTCAAAAGCATCACTTAAGATGAAATATTGCCAGATTTTTCAAGTATTACACAGGTAATATTGCTACTATTTATGTTGCTTGCCCTGTTTTAATGCATATCGTTATTGCTTCTAGATTACACTAATAGGCAGATACTTTAGAGAATAATATTCACAAATGACCCCATTGTTCAGTATGCTACATCCCATCCATTTACTCATAGCAATAAATTCAATCATATTACTCCAGCTATGGCAGACTTACACCTGCTTCTTATTAGTCAACGCATTGACTTTAAAATTTTACTCAGAGTTTTTCATTACCTATCTGAATCATCCCTTTTAAACCTATCAGAATTGGTCTCCATTTACACATGCCCTCAATCCTTGCTTTCTAATAATAAATCTCAAATTCATCACCCCCTTGTCAGGTCTCTCATCCATAGGTAACAAAGCATTCACCTGTTATGCCTGAGCTGTGGAATTCCCTGAACTGAACTCTCATCTCCAAATCCCTTGAGCTGTTAAAATATCTCTTTGATACCTACTTATTAAAATTTGCTTTTAATATTTGATCCACTGCTGACACATGCTGTAGGCTTGACTAGTATAAAAATATTTTTTTAGTTTCCTTAGTGCATGGCAAGTCCACTGACATTTTCTAGAACGAAAGGGGTTTTTTTTAACGCATTTTATTGGTGTTCCATACATACTCAGTTCTCTTCCATTTTTCATTTCTAGGTTAAACTTTTCTTCATCTGCTTTAGTCTGATCTCTAGACTAAAGTCTACATGAACAATTTGCTATTATAAGAAGTTAACAGACCAGGAAAGATGCAGCAACGTTGACTAGCTCAATCTCTTTAGATTGCCTTGGCTATGGAGGAGTAATATAATAAAAAAAAAAAAATAGCACATCAGGGCATTTTACAAACATTAACAAGTTAAGCATGAGGGAGTTAAGCATTATCCCCAAGAAAACTGAGGCAGAGTGAGTGACTTGTCAAAGGACACATGCCAGAGTCTGTGATGGAATTCGGATGTCCCAGTTATCTGCTTAGACCATGCCTGTTTATTTGCACCTGATGCGTCTGTCTCTTTCCGAGCTATATTGAATTGAATCAGTCTCCATTCTATCACCTTTTGGAAAGTCACCTTTAATTAAAAGAAAGTCCCTTATTTATTTGAATATTCTAAATTAAAAGCATACACAGCTTTGAGCATAGTGGAATTATTGTTCCTAAAGGCAGGTACAATCTTGATTCAGAATCTTCTCACAAGTACCCTGCATTTCATCTCACTGATTCAGGGACAAGACAATAGTTATTCTGAGAACTAATGACAAGCAGCAGTAAAAAGCAACACATGTTTTTATACTTTGGGGTATTGCTTCATCCTTGAACGTGTCTTTTTAATCCCAGAAATAAATTGTTTGGTATAAACTGCTGTATAGATGCAACACCATAGAAAACGAAAAACCCATTTTTAGGAATTGCCTGCAGAAGGAAGTTAATAGGATATTGTCTGCCTCTTTTGGTAAACTCACTGCCGTGTGGGGTGGAAAGTTAATATCAGAGTGTGATACTCTCTGAAATTTAACAGCAGGTGGAGCTCCGCAGAGTATATTTGTAGAAAGTGAGTATGAGAGTGGGATTTATTGTCTGGTCAAGTGACATGGCTGCTCTTTAAAAACATCCTGGGAATAGAGAATTTTTTGAAGATGGATTCAGCACATGGCAAGTAAGACGACTGATCACCTTCTGACGATGCCTTGCAATCATCAAGCTACAGCACAAGTTCTGTTGAGTTTTGAAGGGTCTCCTCCAATACTTCGACTCCTTTTCAGGCCCTTTGGTAAGGGAGGGAGAGATCCAAAACTTCTAGCTCCGACCAAGAAAGAGGAAGGGCAAAGGAGCATGCATACTACTTCCCCCGGCAACGATATGCATAAGCAGGGAACTATAGAAGCAGGAGGAGGGAGGTGGCCCTGCTTCTGTATATGGCATTAGCGAGACCCTTACTGGAATAGTGTGTATAATTCTGACATCCACATTTCAAAAACAAGGTTGAAAAATTGGAGAGGGTTCATAAAATAGTTATATGATTGATTTGAAGACTCAGAAACCCACCTTATAAACAAGAGACATTTAGTTTATTCAAGAGAAGGTTGAGAGGTAACTTGATCACAGTTTCAAGTACCTACATGGGGAAGAAGTTAGGGACACTAGACAGATATTTGCCTAATATAGCAGATGTAGAAGAAAAAGGCATAACACAATTGACGATTAGAAGCTGAAGCCAGAGAAATTCAGATTAGAAAAAAGGCAAAAAAAAATTGACAGTGAGAATAGTTAACCATTGGAACAACTTACACACGGGGACATGGTGGGGTCTGTCACTTGCAATCTAACAGATATGCTCTAGCTCAAATAGCAGTTACGTTCCCGAAACAGAAACTACTAGGCGAGGTACTATGACCTGTATTATGCAGAAAGTCAAATTGCATCATCATAATGGGGCTTTTCTACCCTTAATCTATGTCAGTCATTAGCTGTGGGTCAACGCTGGAGAGATGCTCTGTTTCCTGGCTTGATATCACTGCTTCTCCCCTCTGGTTTTGAGGGAAGGAAGGGTTTGGATTACATTACCACCTTACTGGTTTCAGGTTAGCAGACTTTCTTTAGCTGAAGAGCTGCCATAGCCACAGTGCTTGAACCAAATATGTGACACCAATTTTAGTATTTTTATCTGCTACTGCAGAGCTGCTTAGTGTAACACCACTTTTTTTTTTTTCAGGTTATGATCCACAAGCCAAAACTATAAACTCCAAATATCTTGATTTGGCCCTGGGATCCTCTCTACAAATACATTCTCCCAAATGTACTCCTTGCCAAAGATTAGAAAGTCTCTTATGGAGTCTCCACTGAATGTTTTCCACCTCCATTCATCCTGGGATTTGCTGCTTTGGATGCACTTTCAGTTTTTCTTGTACCACATTCACAACTTAAAAGTAACAATGAAGGTATAAAAACAATGGTGGTCTCCCATCTCACATTTGCAGCTTACTTGCAAACAAACATCCCCACCCCCACTCCCTGGATCTATCTGCTCTTAATTCGCATTTAACAACCATGGTTTTCACATGGATTGTCTGGCTAGGTGTGTTTAATCTTAATTCAGTTCACGGTCTGATTTAAGAGAAGCAAGACTTATTTTTTATATTATAACTCCTTGTTAACATTGTTGTATGCTATATAAAAAATGAAGTCACAGTTTAATGTCTGTCACACACCATGCTTGCCATCTGAGCACTTCACACAGCCAAAGTGAACATAAGGAGAGCTCATCTCTTTTCGCCTGTTGTGTAGCAAGGTGGTCGCTGTTTGTATGTGTTTGAATGAGATTGCTTAGGGGTGACTAGGGAGAGGTTGGTTTTACATTTTGTACTGAAGATGGAAGTTGATGAAATGTACAGAAAATGGATACTAGACTCCAACTGTACATGGAAATTAATTTGAAAAAAAAAGCATCACAAGGGGGGGAAAAACCCTACATTTTATCTCTTACATTATGCATGAGAACCTGCAAGGTCAGAAATGTGAAGCCAGTGTCTGAATCTAATGGCTAGTGTACCAGTAACTATTACAGGAATATAGGCAACAGATAGATCAGATAGTTAAAGATAGATCAGACTTAAACAAAACATTTCAGTGTGTACTAAGGTTTTGGAAGATTTGCTATGAAATCTAGGTAAAAATAACCAAAATATACTGTATGTTTAGTAGGAGGTCCAATCTGAAGTTTTCCCAAAGTTTATTATATATGTCAAGTTGTGTGCTGTGTGTGAAGAGACTGATAAACAGATTATTTACCTAGAGAACCTCTCTGGGGTTGATGCATATTTGAAAGAGTTATTTATTCTTTATTTTTCAAGACTTTTTCCCCCCAAGTAAACATGTAGGCAGAGAGTAACTTTACTCTATGTGACTGGTCCAACTGAGGTCAAACAAAGAGTCAAAGTCTGCTTAGGAGCTCAGTGGGCCTATTCATGTGAGCAAAATGAAATTTCGTAGTAAAATAAAATCTGAATGTAAAATATGTTCAGTGGCTTTCTTCATACTCTTATATTCCAACCCATACAGCAGTATCAGTACAACAGTTGTCTTACATAAACTGATTCTCTTTTTTCTTGAAATGTCTTTAAGCCTTCCAGAGTTTTCTTTTACTTTAGACATTTGCCATTTCCCTTGTGACTCACTTCACCAGAAGACAATTAACGCATAATTTTCAAAACATTTATGTTATTTCTTAATTACCCATACACACATCTCAAGATTATGAAGTTAACAAATTAAAAGCTTCCTGCAGAGACCTCACATGCTATTCTTTATGGATAAAGGCCATGAATGTATTAGGTACAGTGAGTTTGTCAGGTCTGAGTCACAAGTTGGTTGGCAAGAACAGTGAACCCTTTGCCAGTATGCCCCAATGGGACTCTGTGGCACAACTTCCTCTGAAGCTTTCTTTATTGAAATAGCTCATCATTAGGATGTTATTTATGTTACTAAGTCTCTCCCCTTCTCCTCTTTTGGTTTCTTCACTGAGTCCGAATCTGCCAATTGCGCCAACACAAGAATTTCAGTCTGATCCTACTTTCTCTGTAAAACCTTCTACCACCACCACATCTTGTCTTAAAATTTCCCATATTGCATTCTGTAGATCCTTATAAAGTCTGTCACTCTGTTCCTTGTGCAGTGCTGAAGTTGGCACATATACTTGGAAAGTCTTAACTGCACCAGATTTGATTCTGGGTCTCATCTTCAACATATGAGAAGATACTGGGTTAAATGCCATAAAAGCCTGGCTCGCCGTTGGCTTTAGGCCCCGTGCACATGACATCCACCATCTTCTCTTCCTGACAGATATAAGATGTTTACATCATGATAGAATTCTCCTTGGCCGTCCCACCCTGTTTCACATAGACTAAGGATTTCTCATTCAGTGTCCTAATTACTGAGTTTAGGGGGGTACCACCTCCACCACCACAATTTCTCTAGCCTGACAAATTGTAACATTTTATATTAGAAATGTCAAAACAGTTCATTTCAACATTTTTTTTAATATTAACCAAAACAATCCTCTGCAATCAACAAGAATTCACCTCCCCTCCCCCAAACTAACACCCAGCTGAAACATTTCACCCACCTCTACATATAAGGGATTGCACCCAATTCAACTCTGATGCAACTCCTTTGAAGTCCATAAAATGCATAGATGGTCAGTGGGGCGAAGAAGTCCTTTGGCATGGATTAGCTTCTAGGATTGGGGCCTATGGTCCTCTTACTAAAGATCCAAGGTAGGTGAGGCAATATCTTTTACTAGACCCACTTCTGTCTAGTAAAGTGAGAGAGAAACAAGCTTTTGAGTTAAACAAGATCTGAGTCTAAAGATGGCACTTAAGTTTGATTAGCCGCCAGCTCACCTGGTCAGAGCTAGAAAATCAGGTCAGGCAATAAGGAGTCACAAAGGAGCTAAACAAACAAATCAATAAGCAAATAGCTATTTCTTAAAATGCTTTAACCAGAAGAGAGTTGGAATCATGCAAATATTTCAAGGAGGAGCGTATGTACATTCACACTCAGCCAGAAAAATGCAGTCTATTGTTTTCAGTCTAGACTTCAACAGCACGAGAAACAGCTCCCTAAATTGCTGTGACCCTTATTTTCATTTGTTTGGATAAACTGACCACCTGCTGAGGAAGGAGAGATAACTGCACTTTCTCTTATATTAGAGTAGTTTGGTTTAAGCAAATAATCCCAGAATTGAAGATTTTTTTAGAGGGAGAAAGATGAGAGAAGAGGATTGCCCTATTTATAGCCAACAAAGTTTTACAAGGATGTCGGTCTTAACCACAACTCTTAAAAAAAAAAAGAATGTACAGGAAACAAACAGTCTTGTCTAAAAGCAGCCCCATTCCTGTAAATCGTGTTCCTGGCTCCAAGAAACACACCGGTTTCCCATAAGTCAAAATGTTTCATTGCATCTGTCATAAATGGTGCAAGAACACAGCACAACCTTTCAAATGATCCTTTCCCCAATCCCAACAACTGCTTCTGAACTAGTTAGCTGAAGATGATAATACTGAAAAGCCTGAACAAACCTCAAAAACATGAATGGATTTTGCCACACAGATGAGGAATTATTCTCATTTTCAGGTGGGAAACAAATACACCAAGAGATTTAATTATTAGTCAAGTTCACACAAGGAATCTGATGGAAGACCTGGATTCTATTCCTGGCTCTGAGAGCTAGGCTGGTGCCTTTAAAAACAAGACCCACCTTCCTCTCTATCACGTTTCCTCACAGGCACACTGATCTGTAGCAAATCCAGCCTTGTAAACAAAATTCATCATGAATCACAAAGCCCCCTCCCCCCCAATGCCTATATAACCAATTGTAGTACATAGATGCTTAAATTCGAAGAACATTTCTTAAAGTTGCTAAGCATAAAGGAAAAGAGAGGAGTACAGTGTATACCTGCTCCTGTATTTTCACTCCACGCATCTGATGAAGTGGGTTCTAACCCAAGAAAGCTTATGCCCAAATAAATGTGTTAGTCTCTAAAGTACCACAAGGACTCCTCGTTATTTTGCTGATACAGACTAACACGGCTACCGCTCTGAAGTGTGTTTCTTGTAGTCCTCCTCTTCAGATGCAGCCAGTGCACAGCGCACCAAAATACGTTCCATGCCTTTCATTAATGTCGGGACCTTAATAGTGAATTTTTCCACTAGCTGAAGTCGTCTGATCTGACTTCCAGGCATCCTCACCTAAAGTGTGTTTCAATCGTCCAGCCATCTTGCAACAAAGGTCTGAGAGAGTATCTAAAGTCATCCCCAAAAAGAGTAGAAAAGAGTAATTCAAGTGACAGTACATGACTGAGTTGGGCACCCAAATTGTGTATGCAGCCTGTATTGCCCAGAGCCACACATGTGAAGGACAGGAAGCAGCCATTTTCCACAAACCAGTGACCAGAACCTACCCATAGCCCTGCATGAGAAAAGAATCACAATGGGTGCTGAGGAAAGATGTGGCGCAATAAGGGATAGTGCAGAGTTTAAAAACAAAATGGAGATTTTACACAGTTCAGATGTCAGATAACTATGTGTAAGATGAATTTACAGCAGGGGCCCAAGATGTGAAATTTTTGGGGAGCCTGGTTCTTCCAGAATGTTTGCAATTTGGAAAGAAGATTGATGTTTTGACCCAGATATGAGAGCAAGCAGGGTTTTCATTTTAATAGCAGAAATGGGTTTTGAAATTAAACACAGCAGGTTTACACACTAGATACCTTAGAAATGCCAAAAAGTATAATTCACCTGTGCAACCTAACTATTCTCCCCACAAAAAGGAAAAACAAAAACAAAAACCCACCACCACCGTTGGTCACTGCCCTAGGTTGATCAGGGGGCAGAAAAGAAGAGAGATCAAATTTATAGTGTCTCCTGAGTGAAGGAATTCAAAAGCAGGTTATAAAGACTTGAGGGGGTTTTTTTTAGTGCAACTCATCTTTCCTTATCAAAAAGGTAATATTTCCACATTTTTGAACGATCACACTTCATTGCATAACAGGCAGAACACTCAGGAACATGCAGTCAGCGAGTGTCAGAGCAAAGAAATGCCTCTCGAGTTCATGTTACTGTCTGTGAGAAGAGGCAATGCTTGGGTCACACCACAGTAGAGCCAGGATTTTAAGTTGGCACTTCATCAAACAATTTGAATAATGGTTCTTTTGACATGTAGATTGCTTCTCCAAAAAAAGCTGCCTTATCCTTCAACCTACCCTCTTTCATACCGGAGAAGTGGAAGAGCAATTTCATATCTGATTTCCTATTGAATTCTTTTCTTAGCTTAGTTAGAGCGGACAAAGAGATAAAGTACTGTATTATCCAACTCCTCATTGCTTATCATTGTTTCATAGGAAAAACGTATGGGGTTACACACACACACACTTTTCCACAGGAATCTGATTTTTATTTTTACCTGTCTCCTTGCTTTTAGGAATATACAGGTGACTGCCAACAGAAACATACACAAACAACAAGCCTTCCACGTTGAGAAGACTCAAGAGAACTGATGTAAAATGAGAAATTTTAAATGGCTATTTTCCATTTTTTATAAAATATAATTGATTTGAAACATAGGCCATGATATTTCAAAAATCTTGACTAATTGGTTTGGGTGCCTTTGCGGTGGTGGTGTTTTTTTTGTTTCATTATATATATTGTGACAGGGCAAAGCCAGATGGCTGTAGAATAGTAGAGGGAGACAGATCTATTAGCCCCAGGCTAAACAAATCCCTGTTACCAGGATAAATAAATGGCAGCTGCTCCAGATCAATTAAGACACCTGGGGCCAATTAAGATCTTTCCAGAAGGCAGGGAAGATAGCTAGGTTGATTGGGACACCTGAAGCCAATTAGGGGCTGGCAGAAGCTAGTTAAAATCCTCCCATTAGTCAGTTAGGCATGCGAGTCAGGAGCTGTAGAAGGAAGTGGTGCTGTTGGAGGAACTAAGCAGTATAAACCATATCAGGCGCAAGGAAGGTAACTGTGAAGTAGACATTGAGGAAGTGGGGGCTGCTGTGGGGAAGTGGCCCAGGGAATTGTACATGTCCTATTTCCAAAAAGTCAGCTACCATAGCTGCTACTATTAGGGTCCCTGGGCTGGAGCCTGGAGTAGAGGGTGGGCCCAGGCTCCCCACCTGCCCTCCCCGATTAATCACAAAGACTGGGAGAAAACAGAGACTGTGCGTGGAAGGTTGCTTCTCCTCACCTCCCTTGCTGGCTTATGATGAAAATGGTTCAGTAGGCTATGACCCTTGCCTCTAGAGAGAGAAGGGCTATGTGGAGGGTCACAGTGAGCCTCTGAGGCTAGCAAAATCCTCCAGGAAGCACAGAACCCACTGAAACAAGGACAGAGCTTTGTCACAATATATTCAGCATTCTACCACCTGAACATCAGCCTTTTTAAAGTGTCTCAAATTAGGCACCCAAAAATTAAGGGACATATCACTTGTCTTTTTTGAAAATCTTGGCCAAATCTTCTTGAAAAGAACCAAAATTACCTTGACTGGGAAATGACTGCTAGAGAGGCAATGTCATGTCTGGCTATATTAATATGACTGTCTAGAGAAGCAAAAACTATTTGCATTAAATTATACCCATTTTAAGTGAACTTTTCTAAAAGACGACACTCCAACAGATACAAAATCAAATTACATGCAACTAACTGACAGATATGGCAATTTCCTGTGATATCTTTGGGAAACCTTTCTGCATTACGTTTACATATTGTTGTGAGCCACCGATGGTACGTAATTCCATGGGGGAGAGTAACCATGCACACACACACAGTCCGGCCAGGAACTAAGAAAAGCAGGTGTGGGTGTGATTAGGTGAATTAATTCAGGTTGTAAGGCCGCCAGAGAGGTACCACCTCTCAGGGCCAGATTAATCTTTGGTTGTCCCCAGCGCCCAGACTGTGACTTCACCTGTGCTCCGCCCTCAGACTCAGCCCCCACTCGGCCTCTTCCCCTGCCCGCCATTCACACAGGAGGGGAAGAGGGCGGAGAGGAGAGGGGAGAGCCCCAGGCAAGGTCTGGGGAGTGGTGTCGACAAGAGGCCGAGCAGGGAGCCACCGTCCAGGCACCGGCACCGGCACCCCTCCTGAGCGTGGGCTCAGTACCACGGTGCCATTGGCATCATAGTAAACCTGGTACTGCCACCGCTTGGGAAGTCTCCCCTAACTAATTCAAACTGGATTCTCAAGAGGCCAGACAGAGAAAGGATTTTTGGATTTTTTAAGCCTGAGCTTAAATGGACTCAGGGCCTTCTTGCTGATCCAGCAGATGGACAGAACCTTCTGGCCAAAGGGAGGCCCCCAATCCCTAAGGAAGTGTTGGATGGACTGACTCCAAGCAGAGCCCTTGTGGAGATCGGGAGGGGGATAATCTCTGGTAAGTTGTACCTTCTTTCATTGTTTTTTCATGTTTTCTCTATAATGATTTAATCTTAAAAATAAATGTGCTTGGTCAAAAAAACTGTTTGGTAACTTAATGTGGACAGTTACCCTGTTCATAGACTTCTAAAAGCAAAGCAAAGCAGAGATGCAGGCCTGTTTAGGGAGCCTGCTTTGCTGGGGATAGCGCACTGTAGGTAGGGAACTGGGTTGCCCGGAAAAAACCCTGGTAAGGAGATGCAGGGCCCCACCAAGAGAGGTGATGGCTGGGAGCCAGAAGCCTAAAAGTAGGTTCAGTCTTGCTGGACCATAGAGAGGGAATACAGGTGCAGTGGCCCTGAAGTCTGACACTAACCATGGATTTTTTAAAAAAGTTAGGCAAGCCTGTGTACACAGTACAATGACAAGTCCCCCAGGATGCAAGATGCAGCAATAACTACAGAAAGTGGTAGCGAAAAGTCAATACTCTTTAGTGGGGGAAAAAAAATGAAGGTTCAAGGCCAAATCTTTTTACAGGTTAGGATGTATGAGACAAGTTTTCCATTTTAGAATCAATCCAGGCTGTGCAAAGTTTAAAATATAATTGTTTCTGCTATTGTTATAACTGACAAATATTGGACTTTATTCTGGGATTTTCAAAGAAATCTAAAAGGAGTGATGTTAAATTAAATAGGCACCTAACTCCATTCCACTCCTTTGGAAATTCCAAACTTAATACATTGTCTCCGAGTTAGAATAGGCAGTTGACTGAGCTAAAAGTCTACCAATTTGTCTTATATTTATGTGTGTGTCTCAGATCACTTCTCAAGCACATGCTCTTGAATTTAGGCCAACTTCCCTGGATTGAAAAGGCCAAAAAAATAAAATTAAAAAAAATAAAACTAATACCTCCAGGTATGAACCTCAATGTCATACTGTGAATTTGTACTTTTTAAAAAGTGAAAACAATTAGGAGGCTCCATTTTAGCTACTTGGCAGCAATTAAGGAGGGGAGAAAATAGAGCAAATAGGAAGGAAATTATTGAACTCCATTAGGGGTAGATTAAAATGATTTTCAATTACTTGCTCTCTCTTTCTGTCTGCCTTCTGTAGCATGTAACCAACAAGCAGCCTAGTGCATCAGCCACCTTCTTTGTGAATCAGCACATCACAGAAGGGGTCTCTTACCACCAATATGTGGGGTTGCATCTCACCTACTTCTGCTGACAAGTAGAAAGCATCACATTCCAACGCCATTAGACGGCTTGCACCTCTGCTCTCTCCTATTGTGGTTCTTATACCACACTCATCACGTCACGAAAGTCCTAGTTCTACAGTAAATTGTGCTGGATTGTTTTACTTGATTTGTACTTTTAAAGGAGAGGAAGGTTGGTCTTGAGCAGTGGTGGACAACCTGCAGCCCATTAAGGTAATCCGCTGGTGGGCCAGACAGTTTGTTTACATTTGCATGGCTGCCCACAGCTCCCAGTAGCCGCGGTTCGCCGTTCCTGGCCAATGGGAGCTGCAGGAAGCGGTGGCCAGCAAGTCCCTGCGGCTTGCGTGGCTTCCTGCAACTCCCATTGGTCGGGAATGGCAAACTGCAGCCACTGGGAGCTGCAGGTGGCAGTGTAAATGTAAACAAACTGTGATTACCCTGAAAGGCCATGTGCGGGCCGCAGGTTGCCCACCACTGGCCTTCAGGTTAAGGTGCTGTCCTTGCACTCAAAAGGTCTAGGTTCAGTTATGCTCCCAGCTCTGCCACATACTCCCTGTGTGACCATCAACAAGTCATTTAACATCTCTGGGCTTTACTTCCACATCTGTAAAACAGAGAAGAGCTAGAATACTGCATTTGTCCATGTTGTCTATTTAGATTGTAAGCTCATTGCGGCGGGAGTTATCTGCAGTAAGTTACAGCACTGCCATCATTATTAACAAAGATACCAGATCTCCTGTGAATGCAAAAGGTTTTTAAAATGCAGGTAAATTGTTCCACGTTGACTGCAAAGCATAGACAGACTAACAGTGGAGTATGACTAGATTCTTGATTGCCAACAGCTGAGAGTCTTATAGCTAAAGAGGGAATTAGGAACTCTGCCTGCCTCATCTCAGAATTCCCTCACTTTCTTGTTTGGCTCATCACTAGTGTTGTTTTAATGTAGCTTTTCCTGTTTCGTTTTGTGCTTGTTGCAATGGTGTAGATGTGCATATCAGTCATTAGAAATATATGTAGTATTTCTTCTGAAAGCCCAGCATTTGAGACAGATTTAGGGCTGGGAGTCCTACACCATTACTGCATCCATCAGACAGATTGTACCCCTGTGTTCACATTATTGTAATAATTTTTGTACAGAGTGTGTCTTGTAAGGTGTCCTTTGAAAACCTCACGATTTGCTGGTCAGTGTTGACCTAAGAAGTTTAGTCAGTAATGCTGAAAGAATGTGGTGAGAAAACTTTGCTTTGAATGTAACATAGTTTGTTAAAATGCAACTGGTGCCTAACTTTATTTTTCTTGTAACCATTTCTGCTTTTTATGCCCCATTACTTGTACTCACTTAAAATCTCTCTTTGTAGTTAATAGACTTGTTTTATTATTTTATCCAATATTGTGTGTTTAAATTGAAGTGTTTGGGAAACTCCATTTAGGGTGGCAAGTTGTGTGCATATTATTTCTATTAAAGAAATCATGGACTTTATGTAAACTTGTGTTGTCCAGGAGAGAGCTGGGCAGTATAGGACATACATTTCCCCCAGAAATGTAAGATGGAGTGTATTGGCATCGCCTAGGCTGGTGAGAGCCAGAGTGTAACCCAACCATAGCTGGCAAGCTGCAGTTACACACAAATAAATACTCAGGGTGGAGTTTGTACCTGGAAGGCCTTTTGTGAGCAGCCCAAGTGGGAACTCCTTCAGCAAAGTATGGTCAGGCATCCAAGGTTGCTGGGCAGGGGTGACACAGCTACTCAGTCTGGATTTTACCCTGGTATGTCCCACCATTTTGTTCTCTGGGAGTAAATTACAAAGAGGGGAAAAAAAATACACCCCCCCTGACAGTTCAGAATCCTGACTCTTATTAATCATGTTTGGAGCCACTTAGCAAGTCACTAATGCTCAGTCTAAGTCGCCTTATAGGTGCTTGCTGAAAATGTGGCCTTTAGCGAGACATGGGGCTAAATACTGATGCAATTGGACTCAAATGTGTTTGGGCTTGGATATGGCTTTGCATGGGTAATTGAGATCTGTGACTCAGACACAAGAGTGTTTTGTGCAGAAATTGGCCTGATTTATGACAGACAGTGGCTTTGCATGAAACATGAAAATTCACATTTTTCTATGCAAAAATGGCTAGATCAAAGTGTAAACTGGGGTGTACAACACTGCACAAAAGCAAAACTGCAAGTATTTTCATATTAAATCCTATGAAACAGTTCTGAATTTCAGACAACTGTAGAAGGAGGCCATTGGCTCTAATTCACTATAACAAAAAAAGACTTCAGGTTTGATTGAACCAGCCCTGTGTGCTTGTAGCTAGCTTCACTGTTTGATGAGTAAACAATGCTTTGATAGGTGGATACTACTTGATCCCACTGCCTCTCAGAAGACTGATGAATGTCCAGTTAGGGCCTCTGTGGTCTAGACTTATTGTTCCAGATCCAGTATCACGTTTACAAGCACGTAGTCAAGCATTATTTGATCCAAAGTATAAAAATACTAGGTGGGGCTTCATCTACAGACAGCTCTCTCCTCCACACCATCATAGGCCATCATCAAATCTTGCAGTATGGACTTAGACTCGGAGAAACATAAGTCTGGAAGGGACCTCAAGAGGTTATTTAGTCCATCCCCTTCACTGAGGCAGGATGTGTTCCCAAAGGCCTGCCTCTTTCTTCAACAGATTTTAAAAGCTAGGAACTTTCTTACATAATAGAGAGAGACATTTTCTATAAAACAACAAAAATTAATGAGCCTGTGTTTTCCCCTCCTGCTGCAGATGATGCCAATCTTAATGTTACCTTACTTGAGGCATAATTGCTAAAGTGATCCAACAAACCCATATTCACAAATTCAAGGGGAAAAACCCCTTCCTTATCAAAACAAAAACCACCAAAAATAAAAGAGGCAAAATGTATTTCTAAATGTTTCCATCATAGTCACAAAAAAAATCTCCATGGGGAAATCCGGTCAAGGTTAAAAGCAGTGCCAAAGAGCTGTTCGTTTAGTAAACAGTAGATGTAAAATGTAATTATCCCAAAAGCAAACTTTACTAAGAGGATAACTGTCAGAGCTGTTACAGTAAAAGGTCTCTTTACAATTTTAATCCGACAGGCTGAGAGTTCCCTGGTGAAAACAATTCTTATTAAAACCACAAATGCAAGAGTTCTTTTCAGCCTCTATTCCCCACTGTGCCTCTTGTAACAAGCTTATAACACAAATTAAACTGACTTGTTTGCCACACTGACCATGCAGAGAACATGAACAATGGCCTCGCTTAGGATTATTTTACAAAATAAGTAAAATCAGATTTCAGAAAACAAAATCGTTCTTAGTTTACAGGATGCAACACTAATCCAAATTCCAATGGCTTCTTGTTCCAGCCTTTGAAAATGGGGAGAGTCTTCTAAATTCATTTTTAGCAGTAAAGCAAAAAGGGTTGATCAGAATAATAAAAAGCTCATTCCTGCTGAGAGCAATCTTCCAAGCCTCAAAATGGGCCTAGGATATAGTTATAAGAAAGAGTAGGGCCTAATTCTGCTTTTATTGAAGTCAATGGCAAAATTCTTATCGACTGCTATGATACAGCATCTGGCTGGTGAACAGGTGGATGGGGTCCAGGTCAGGACAAGACAGCCAGATGTGGGTAGTGAAAGGAGCCCCACAAGAGGCAAAAAGGTACTGAGTGCTGCCTATACTATCCTTTTGTGGGCATTTTCACAAGCTTCTCATTGTTCGTGTTAATAAATTTACTGTTGCAAACCGCAAAACAAAATGTCACCACTTCTGTATTTTCTCCAAAAGGCAGGAGTATCTCTGACTTTGCCATAAAGCTTGCCGAGCCATTATCAAACCCAATTAACTAGCCACATTACTCCATCCTAAAACTGCACTTTTAAATGCCAAGTGCTGATTGTGTAAAGGGCATTGTACTATGGACTAATGAACAATGAATTCCCAGGGGACCTTTCGGAGGCCTTGCTCCTGCCAGGAGTTCCATGCAGCCCCCTCCCTGCATGAAGTCCCATTAAAGACAATTGATGATTGCTCTCACAGAGGTCACTGCAGGATCAAGGCCATAGACTGCAACAGGACAGACAAGTCAGTCAATAAGATACTTCCAAGAGGAATATTCTCAGCAGCCTTTTCCATTTATCTTTATTTATTTAAAAAAACAGAAACCAAGATATAATATTTTAGCGAGTGAGGAGGCTTGGAACAACCAGGAGCAGTCAGAAGCGCCAGTTGCTTTACATCTCAAGGGATCCCCTTTAGAAATCCCTGCAACACATGTCAAACTCCATCCTGCTTCTTAAGGGGCCAAAAGGTCTTTTGACAAGGACTCAAAATTGTTTCATCTGCTTAAGCTGTCCTGTCTGAAGCAAGCAGTTTTGATGCTCTGAACATCAGCATTTATCTCTAGAGCTCCCAGTCCCCAAGGATCAGAATTTCTTTGAATTGAACAATCAGTGATGTTACCTGGGTGGTCTATTTAAAGACAATTTTGGTTTTGGTATGTAAGCTTAGTCCTATGACAGCTACTGTTTGATGGGTAATTCTTCTGATGTTGCTGCTGCCTATTATTTTTGTGCCCAATTCTGTTGCTCTCAGTCAGGAAAAGGAACTGAAGGAAGTTAAGCATCTAGTAAATATCCCCATAATGGGTATGTCTACATTGCAATTAAACACCTATGGTTGGCCTACATCAGCTGACTCAGACTCATGTGGCTCAGGCTGCCGGGCTGTAAAACTGCAGTGTAGAAGCAGGGTCCCAGAGCTGGACCCTGAGCTCTGGGATCCCATGAGGACGGAGGGTCTTGGAGCCAGGGCCCCAGCCTCAGCCCTAATGTCTACACCACAGTTTTACTGCCCCACAGCCCTGCAAGCCCAAGTCAGAGGACCCACCAGCCACAGGTGTTTAATTGCAGTATAGACATACTCAACTAAATTACAGAGAAACATAGGGTAACCTTTCCTTTGCCTGCAGATTAGTGGTCTGTGTGAGCATCCTAATCACATCACTTGAAGTGCTTAAGTGTCATCATTGTCTTGGTTTTCAGGGGCCTATCACAACATTGATTTTTAAGCAGAACTCCCTGTTGATTTCCATAGGGAACTCGACTTTTAAAAAAAATGTAATCGATGGCATAATACGACCCTTAGACAGTAAACAGAACAAGAGAAATTGTTTGAAGATGATTCTAGCACTGCAAAGTGAGCTTGGTTCAAAACATAAGGAAACAGACAGCTACATAGTCTGAAGGTTTTTATTGATTTTCAAGCACAAACAATGCATAAAAGGACCGTGAACAAATATACCAGCATAGCTCTGTCTCAGGGAAAGATACACAAAATTTAGTAAGAACTGTGGTACCAATCCTTAGACCTGTGCACAGACAGAATAACTGCACAATGGGGAGCTATGCAACAGCAGAACCTTCCCTTTCCCCCGGGGTTGTGAATTTGCCGACAAATCACTTCACAACTTTTTCTGTAGTCTTTGAGCAAATGCATCTCCCCGGTCCTGTCTGCTCACTCTATGGGGGTTCAAACAGCAGAGGGTGATATTGTCTCAACCTGCCTCCCTGAACCTCTTGCACTCGGAGGTACAGCAAGACCTTAAAGAGCACAGTTCTGTCAAAGATAATAAATTATAAATTTTTGCTAATCCATTCTTTGTACAGCCTAATGTTGTTTGCTTATTGGATTATCGTTGCACTGTTTTTTTACTGAGTTGTCCCCTTCATGGTTAAGGGTAATTTTATCCCAGCCATGTGAATGTAAGACAATTGGAGTTGGTTGGGAAAAATTTATCATCCTTTGAGGAAAATGTTGACTGACAAAACACAAACCCAAAAGTTTTGGGAGTTTTGTTTTTTTCTACAAAAAGTCAACATTTTCCACAGAAAACAGACACTTCACACAAAAAGAATTGTTTGAAAACTTGGTTTTCCCCAACATAAAAAAGCCCCTAAAACCCATTTCCTTCTCATCTGTATTGCCTTGCACTTGCAATAAAGGATTTCATCTGGCATCATGCTAACCACTCACCTCCCTTTGATAAGTTGCTCTAAAGTTTGTCATGGTCTTCCCTACTCTATTTTTAAATCTGCAGATTTTACAAAAAGATATAAACAGTGAGGTGGAAAAATCAGGATACTGAACATCCATCTCATGTGACATACCTTAGCAAAAAGTTTAATAATGGTAATAGTGAACGTTCCTTCTCTGTGTTTTGTGACACAAACAATTTGCGATCCATGGTGGTACTTCACCTCCCATCTCGATATCTTTTTCTTAGTAGCCTCTTTGAGAGACTCAGTCCAAGTGTAATGTAAATGATATAAAAATATACACAGGAATGACTGGGAATTAAAAGCAATGTTTTGGAAACGTTTACAAACAAAAAAATCCACTCAGAATTATGGGAAAAGGTTGAAAATATCTGAAGCAAAGTCAAAGCATTAGAGCTCAAAAGCCTCTCTGACTTGAAGTCAGAAGGATAGGAATATTTTAAGCAACAAGGAAAAAATCTGTTCTCTCTCTAGAGCAATCAAAATGGCTAACTTGATGTTTCTGATCTGCAGACTGGTTGAGATTAGGTTTGCCTGAGAAGCTCTATTTAGTAATGCTCCCCAGAGATCAATTCATGGAAGGGCCTTCATGAAGACCTGTAGCTCTGCCTGTCTAACCACAGGCAAAGTATTTCATAGAGAGTCAAACTAGGAGGGGAGCAGTCTGGAGAAAGTCCTGGGAGAAATGGTAACGCCAGAATGATCTGTTGGTACTGCCAGTGCTCTGCTGACTAAAATCCCCTGCTGCCAAATTAAGATTTATAGCTGTGTCATTCATGCCACTTCTTATTAAATATCTGCCAGATTTTAATGACAAAACACTATTTTTGGTGGGTTTAAGATCTTGGCTAAGTTTTACTCTAGAATGGATCAGCAGCTGGTGTAAAGTAATCACAGTTTCATTCATTGGACAAGATCCTTAGCTGGTCAAGTCAGTCTAAAGTTATTAGGGTCTTGAGCAGGGTAGGGAACTATTTAAAAAAAACATTTTAAAAGGAAAATGTAGTGGGTAAGAGGCATCAATACTTGAAAGCCATGGCTTTTAAAAAAAAAGCTTTACAGTAATTAAAAACATTCAGACCTTTTGCGCATAATGTGTAGGGGTTCAATTAAAACACAACAAGAACAGAAAAGAAAAAGTAAGTCTCTCAAGATCTGACATCTGGTTGTCTATGAGAATTGTAATTCTACAGTGCAATTTCTAGATTTTCAGGCCAGAGGGGACCATGATGATAATCTAGTTTGACCTCCTGCATAAGAAGTCAGAGTTTTACTCTGCATCAAGCTCATAACTCTTGGCTGAGCTAGAGCCTACTGTTTAGAAACATATCTAGCCTTGATTTGAATGCCTCAAGTGAAAAGGAATACTCCACATCCTGAGGACTACATTTTTCCATTGGTTAATTATCCTCAAGGTTGCAAATATGCACTATTTCCAGTCTAAATGTTGACTTTTTTCAAGTTCTCTGCAATCAGAAGGGCTAGAAATGTACTTTAAAAAAAATGAAATCCAGGATTCTCATGTACTCACCCTTTTCTCCAGGAGCTGAGGCTTTAAAGTAAAACTCTTAGTATCCCAAGGCTCACATCAGTGCTGCAAGTAAAAGCCGTTTCTTACCAGTACGGGGTGGGGGGAGGCAGGCACCAGCTAAGGGGGAGCACGTGACCTCCCCACGTGACTCCCCACCACCCCAAGCCCAGGGCCCCCACACTCTCTCTGTCCCTTCCCCACATCCATCCCAGGAGGGTGGGGGCTTTGTCCTCCTCCTGCTGCACCAGAGACTTTGGGGCAGGGCTCTCCTGGGAAACACAGTGGGGAAAGGAGCAGAACCCCCAGCCCTCCCCCTGCCCTTCCACAAAGCTATGTCTCCTTCCTCCCTCTGTGTACCAAAGCAGCAGCCCCGCTGGAGGGAGAGGTTGGGGACAATACAGCAAGCAGAGAAGCGGCCAGAGTTCTGCACCTTTCCCCGCTGCTGCCCTTCCCAGGGGGGAAACAAGCAGAACTCCCAGACCTGCCCCCCAGCCCTCTCCTCCGGTGGGGCTGCTGCAGTGTCTTTCTGGTACGCCGTACCAACTATAAATAGCTTGCTGGTATGGCGTACCAGCCTACTTCCACTGCTGGCTCACATTAAAATAATGAGAATTGGCAACCCTGCTTGTTTGGTTGCTCTCAGTCTAAAACAAAATAATCCAGACTGGAAGCAGCTATTTGATCTCTGCTTTGTGGAAAACATGCAAAAGTTGTCCTCTGAAATCTCTCTCAATTTTCTGATGTCTGTTGTATCAACCAGGCAAGGTACTAACAAGCTTCAACAAAGACTTTATTTTCAAAGTGGAAACCTCTTTACCAAGCTGCTGCTGCATCCTCTGTAGCTTTCTCGCAGCCTCTCAACTCCTCCCCGCTCCTTCCTGTTTCCTGTCCTTTCACACTCCCAACAGCCAGTGCTCCCAATTCTAATAATTACAAGCAACATCTAAACACCACATTTCCTCCTCTCAAGAAACGCTCCCAATTAAAATAAACATTGTTGTTCTAACCACAGGAACAAATATAGAACAAAACACTATACTGTTGGCAGAAATATTACACTGAAAACACTGTAGATGCTACATAACAGTCTCTAGTCCAGACAGATGGTCATCTGGCTCTGACAGCCGTCTCTCAAGCCCCGGTTCCAATGCAATGTCTTGTTGTGTTGGTACTACGGTGAAGTCATCCAAAGCAGACCGGGTGTTGGCATAATCTCCTCTTGGTGCACAGGCAGGTGCAAGCTAAGCAGCATTCCATACCCTCCCATCAGGAAATCTATAGGTGTAAGGTCCTTTCTTCTCTCTGATTTTAAGAGGAGCTGTGAATTTATGGTCCCTTTGCATAAAATTCCAGGTGTTCATATTCTAACGAAGGAACCACACTAGAACTTTGGTTCCTTACACCCTGCCACTTGTCTGTGAAAGCCTTATAATTTGCTTGGCTCTGTTCAACCATTTTTCTCACATCATCCTCTGTTGCGGCCTCAGGTCGTGCCTTTAACAATCCAGCAATGTTCAGTTTAGTATTCATCTGTTTCCCATTCAGTAACTCTGCGGGTGATCTTTGTTTTGTGGCATGTCGTATAGCCCGGTATGCTTGCAAGAAATCAGTAGTGAAGGTTATCCACAATCGCCCTTCCAGTTTAGCCATTTGCAAACTCCCTTTCAAACTTCTGTTAAACCGTTCGATTTCCCCATTGGCTTGAAGGTAATATAGGGATGACCTTCTGTGTAAAATGTTTCTTTGTGCTAGAAAAGTTTCAAACTCCAGGGATGTAAATTGACTACCATTATCTGAAACCAGTTCTTTGGGCTTAACTTCCCTGCTAAAAACTGAAGAGAGGAACTTAATTACTGTAGCAGAAGAGATTTGCAATGTAAACGCTACCTCAGGCCATTTACTGAAATAGTCTATTAAAGTGATGGCATAATGGCAGTCAATTGGAGCGGTATCAAAGGGTCCTACAATGTCAATCGCCACTTTTTGCCATGCAGATTCAGGAAGAGGAACAGGCTGTAATGAAGGGGTACATATCACTGCTGTCTTATGCATTTGGCAAGTGACACAGGATTTTGAGTGCTTCAGTTTGAGAGTCCATCCCTGGCCACCAATACAGATCCCGTAGTCGTTGTTTGGTTCGGACAATTCTTTGAGTATCGTGTGCCAGGTTTTGACTCAAATTCTTCTGGCACAAGTAGCCGGTGTGTACCTCGTAGCACACAGCCATCAAACAAAGAAAGTTAATCCCGAACTCGAAAATAAGACAGCAAAACTGGTCAAGGTTTTTAGGGTGACTGGGCCATCTCTTTGTCAGAAATTCCCATAGTTTTTGTTGAATTGGACACGCTGAACAAGCAGCTTGAAATTGTTCTCTTGTAACTGCAGTGCAAGCGCTTGTAATAAGCGCAACCACTACATCCTCATCCTCTGGTGGACCATCTGGTGAAGGCAAAGGCAGGCGAGAAAGGCAATCAGCGACCACATTTTGGTTTCCGAGCTTATATTCCAGTTCATAACTGAAAGAAAGAGTAGTCTTGCAGACCATCGAGCAATACGGTATCCCGCTCTTCCCAGTCCTTTCGTGGTGAGCGACATCGTCAAAGGGCTGTGGTCTGTGCGCAACTTGAACGTGCAGCCCCACAGTTAAGTTCTCCATTTTTCAGTAGCCCAGACACAAGCAAATGCTTCTTTTTCAACTGTAGAATAATTCCTCTCAGCATTAGTGTCCTTGAAGCAAATGCAACAGTCCTCTCTGTGTTGTCCTCATGAAGTTGTGTGCGGACAGCCCCAAGTCCATAATCAGAAGCATCAGTAGTTGCACTATTCAGTCTTGCATTGCCCACAATTGTAAGTACTGGACTATGTACAATCAAGTCTTTCACTGTTTCGAAACTAGCTTGTGCATCCATTGTCCACACTAAGATTGAACTTCTCCATAGTAATTCTTGTAACAGTTCATTCCCAATTATGTTCCTGTCATTGAATTTTGCATACCAGGAGGTAAGACCCAAGAAGGAACGTAAGGTTTGCAAATCTGTTGGAGGAGGCGCATATCCTGGCAATTTCAAATGATCTGGATCAGGTTTTAGTCCAGCCTGTGAAATTGTATGCCCCAGAAAGGAGAGTTCAGTTTGTCTAAATTTGCATTTGGACCTATTGAGCTGGAGGCCTGCTGTGATGATGCAGTTTAGTACGGACTGCAGGTTATTGTCATGCTCCTCAGAAGTATTTCCAAACACGATAATATCATCCAGATAGCATTGAATTCCATGTTGATTTTTCAGAATCAATTACATCATTTTCTGGAAGGCACTTGGGACAGATGCAAGACCATATGGAACATGTTTAAAGCGAAATAGTCCCTCATGTGTAATAAATGCTGTGAGGTCTCTTCTATCTTCATGCAAAATAACCTGGTGGTATTCTACTCTTGATTTGCAGAGCGCAAACGTCTTTGGTCCACAGAGTTCTGCAAATACTTCTTCTATGTGAGGAAGAAGATGGCTGTCAATCATAATAGCTTTATTTGGCTCTCTTAAATCCACACAAAGGCGAATGCCTCCACCCTTCTTCTGCATCACTACTATAGGTGAAAGCCATTCCGAGGAGTCGATCTCTTCAATAATGTCCTTTTGAACAAGTTTTCTAAATTCCTCTGAAACAGCTTTCCTGACTGAAAATGGTAAGTGCCGTAACTTCTGTCGTACAGGCATCACATTATTCTGCATTTTAACTTTATGCAGAAACCCATAAGCACAGCTGAGTTTCTCCTCAACCTGGTGTTGGGTCCCAGCTGAAACTGGTGCGCATACTGCAAGAGTGCTTTGCTGAGGAAGATCAATTTGTCCATTAACTACCCTGAGATTTAAAGCAGCCAACAAATCTCTGCCAAGGATAGGAGTGCCTTTGTGGACAATGTAGAACTCTGCAGTTACACAGCAATCACCAAAAGTAACTATTGATGGCAGGCAGCCAGGTACTGGAATGCAATTTTTCAAATAGCACACCAAGTGAAGTTTGGGTTCAGTAAGAGGCACATCTTTAAAGTAATGCAGATAGATGGAATCAGGTAGTATAGATACTGTTGAGCCAGTGTCCAACATTAGCTGAATAGAGTGTGGTTTGCCTGAGGGTATGGCGCAAACGTTTACAGTGCACTTTATCTGTTCTGGAATAAGTGCAGTAGTGATTTTGTCCATGCTCAGCACAGTAACATCTGGTATTGTAACCGCACGCACCTGTTGATTGAACTGGCTGCTGTGACATACTTTCGCAAAAATGTCCAATCTTTTTGCAATGATTGCCCTGAGCTACTTTTGCTGGACATCCTGTGTAGCTTGCAAGGTGCTGTGAGGATCCACAGCAAAAACATGCTTTTACTGTATTTTGAGTTTACTAATTCAGTGGTTTTTCATTAGTTTTTCCTCTTGCAATTGTGTGTCTGCAGTGATAGTGAACTTTTCTGCAAAGGAGTCACAGCCTGGACTGTGCCTCCTGTATCCATGCTCATTATTTTGGCTTCAGCTGTAGCTGATTCAATATGAGTAGCAATGGTTATTGCTTTTTCTAGTGTAAGTTGTGGTTCTAGAAGTAAGCGCTCTCTTACATGAAGCATGGTGGTTTTCTCAATGAGCTGGTCTCTAATCATCTCATCTGCCATATTTCCAAAGTCACAAATTACAATCAGAGAGTCTTCAGGGAAGCAATATACTGCACTATAGTTTCCCCTGGTTTCTGCTCACACTGGTGAAATCTGTAGCAATTAGCTACTACATTCAGTTTTGGCACAAAAAAGTTCTTTAATGCAGTGAGTGCAGTCTCATATTTATCTGCAAGGGGAAAAGTGTAAAATATACACTGTTCTTCTGCTCCAAGGCAGTGGAATAGCAGAGCACGCTTTCTTACTTCAAAAATCTCTGTAGCAGTGATTGCAAGCAGATAAGTCTCAAACATATGGATCCAGGCAGTAAAAGCAATTGGAGGCTCACCTGGGCTTTGCAGAAAGGGTTCAGAGGCAGAAGATCCATCCTCATCACCAAAATGTTGTATCAACCAGGCAAGGTACTAACAAACTTCAACAGGACTTTATTTTCAAAGTGGAAACCTCTTTACCAAGGTGCTGCTGCTGCACCCTCAGTAGCTCTCTCCCAGCCTCTCAACTCCTCCCGCTCCTTCCTGTTTCCTGTCCTGCCAGTGCTCCCAGTTCTAATAATTACAAGCAACATCTAAACACCACAATGTCTACAAGGCCTACTCTGCCTCCATCCTGGCTCTGATCCTAAGGCACGGTGTAGCATAGCCACATGTGTTCTGAGCTGCTCCAGATGGTAACAGCTTGCACACACTCACCCCAAGGGGCCATCTCATCAGCTGTAGATCAACCAGCAGCAGCAGCTCCCTGGCCACACCCATTTCATCTGGCCATGCACTGTTGTCCAAGGATGTGGAAGAAGGGGTTAAATAGGAGTCACTACATCATCCCTATAGACAGGGAAGCCAGTTTACCTGTTCCTTTGCTCTACGCCTGCAGACCAGTTGTTAGAAAACCTGAACTATTTTCAGATACTTAAGGGGGGGGGGGGAGTGTGACAATTTTTATTTTATTTCAAAGTGATGCTTAGAATGCAGTGCCTTTTCCCCTGAAAGTTTTAGTGGACTTTTCACCTTGCAGACCTATATTGCCTGATTTAGGGTGGTGTTAATATAAATTTGGATACTATGGGTTTTTGGCTCACCAATCTGTTTGATCAGAAGATAAAAGTTCTTGTCCTGAATCAGGCTCCACAGAATTTACAAAGGACCCTTGGGGGTATGACAGGAAGCTCACATTGAGACAGAGATAACCATAAAGACTTATTAAAATCAATGAAATAGTAATTAAATGGCAAAACAATCAAAGTTACAATTGCATTACTGCTATTCAAAAGATACTTATAGTATTATGGTATTATATGCTACAAAGCTTTGGTTAATATACTCACACCCTTTCTTGACAACCTGGTGGTAAGAGACACAGGACCAGCCTCGCCTCTAACGGTTCAGGTTTCTCAATTCTTGAGCGAGCGGTGCAGAAGCTAATGCTAAGAGCTATCAAAGCTAACTTAGAATTTACTTAACTAGCTTAAGTTTAAAATCAAAACCTAATAAGCTAAGGAAAAAAACAAGGGAAACCAAGCTTAGCCTAGTCCCCTTGGAACTTAGAAAGTTAAGAAAAACAAGTACAGCCTACTAATAGTAGTAGTCATCGTAGACAGATAGAATAGAATTCTCTAGCAAGATGGGTCGCCTCTTTTATAGGGCACAAGTGCTGGAAATCCTTCCTTCTGTGCCCAAATTTCATTCCTCACCTACAAAAATGTTAGGGTACACTTACTCCATAGGCTAGTATGTTTGTGCGTATTGGTAACATGTACATACGCACATATGTTATTTTTATTCTTTAGTCATTTCAGTTCTTTCCTTGTGGTGTATCTGTTAAGTCTGTGGGTACAAACTTGGAAACCCCCTACACCATTCTTCCATTATCTGTCTGTCTAGGTAAAAGGTCTGAGACATATGCGTGGGTGTCAACTTGCTATCTAGGTGAAAGGTCTGAATATGTAGGCCAACTCTGCTATCTGGGTGAAAGGTCCCAGATATAAATATACTAACTTTGCCTTAGCTTAACATGTCGGATATGGCCTGTAGGTCCCTTACTTTACTTGGCCAAACTTACTTTAATATAAATCTATAAACCTAATACAATAAACCAAATACTTAAACTATAAGATATATCTATGTAAGCAAGCAGATTAATCCTATAGGCTACACCTAGTGCACATACATGATAGGTGAACAATCCGTGGATTTCAAAGTTTGTACACTCATGAATATGTTGCACTATGACTACTCAAAAAAATCTATTAACTCAAAAATAGCTTTTTAAAGAAGTCCTTGAATACAGATGTAAACCAGGGTCTGAATGAGCTCTCCCCTGCCTTCTGCTAATGAATTTGGGGAAAAGAACTCAGGAGTAGACCAGATTTTCACAGACACACCTTCTTTGCATAGGTGATCAATTCTGCCAAAGTGATTAATTTTTGGCAGTTTGAGGTTAAAATTCACTTTTGTCTTGAATGCAGGGGTAATGAAATATCATCCTTACTATATGACTAAAGGGCAGGAGAACAATAATTAATATGCCTTAATGGAAGGGGTCACTAACTTTAACCTCACCTCACTAAACAGGGGGCACTGAGGCCAAATGCAAGTGAAAGTCAGAGAGGGTGTGGATGTTATTACAATGTAGCCAGTGTTGCAGTGAAAAAAACCGCAAAGGATGCAACAGCAGTGAGATTCCCCACTACCCATTGAAATCAAAGAACTAAAAATCACGAGTATCTAACCTAAGTTGTGGAGCCTCAGAGCAAAGAATTGCAGGTAAAGACTTCACCAAGCAGCAGCAAAGACAGCGCTAATCAGCGGAACGATAACAGCGGTGACAGGTGGCAGCAGGCAGCATCAAAGACAGCAGTGATCATCAGCAAAGGTGACAGTGGTAAGCAGCAGAGAGACACCTTACTTAAACCCTCTCCCTCCTGCCACCCCTTCAGAGGTAGGTGGGGAACTCATCCCTAATTTTTCAGATACTTTTCGGACTTTGGAAATCAACAGTAACTTGCGTGCATTGGATGCTAGAAGGGAGTAGTATGTTCAAGGAACATTGGTCTGTCAAAATTTCATACTGCAAGGGGGACACTGAGGCAAAGAAAGCATGCCTGGGATACTGACAGGGCAGCGTTTACTTGTGGCTTGCATACTTTGAAATAGTTACACTGTTGTCCCAAATTAATGCTGAGTTCACACTAACTTTTATTAAAAGTTTGTTATACATAAAGTACTTGTAAATAGGCACATATTGCCTCTTTAAACACCATGCCTGGGTGCCTCTGTGTCCCCAAATTTCTGGGTTGGGGCTCAAGACAATTCTGTTTTGTAATGCTAAGAGGAATCCTAGATTTTGAACCCAGCTCTTGTTGCTGCTGACACCACCTGCATGAGGGTGACACATGACAGAGCATAAACAGTTCCAAAGTAGATAGCTAATCAGATAGAAAGTGTATTGTATGAATACATAATATTTAATAGTCTCTAAAAAAAATCAGTGTTACATTTACCTGACACATTTTAATGCCTCCTACTGAGCAATTATAGCATTGCAAGTATGTTACATTTTATGAAATTTCTATTCTTATATAATTTTGTTTATTTAAAACCAAACAAAAAAGAGAGAAAGAGAGAATGTATGTTTTCAGGGTGTGTGTCAAGCCACAAAAGCCAAACTCAGAACTGAAACTCAAGTTCTGTCCTTAGTTGCTGTAACATACATGGAATTTGGGGATTCCTGCTGTTCTGAGGCCAGCTGAAAGGAAATCCACGTGATAGGCAATCTTAAGCACTTTAGGATGAAACACTTTAAAAAAAAAAAAAAAGCTCATCCTAAATGGTATTCCTCAGTATTTGCAGATGCAAAGTGACCCATTGGATTTTACCTCTAACTCAGGAGATATCCTGTCCCTGAAATTTGAGCCAGAGGAGTTTTCCTAATCTTCCTTTACTACTAAGAAAAGTGCTTCTAACAGATCTGAAATATTCAAAATATTGTATATGGCTCTGTTCTTGCTGTTGTCTCAGAGTGTAAGTGTCACCAAATAACTCTGCTGTTATTTTCCCCCAAGTTATATCTTGAGTTGAAAGGTTTTGCTGCTATACATTCCAAGGCTGTGGTATTCCATTGCAATTCTTCTACTTTCCAGCTTACATAATTTATATCGCTCTGTCTGCAGCCTTCATACCAACTGTCTCGTTCATAAATATTTAAGTAATATAAGCAACTTTCAGGCATTCTTTATACATAAAACCATATCATAGCACTAGTGCAGCCCTTGTGCTGTCAAAGTACTACAAATCACAATGCGGCCCACCTTTATTTCAGTTCAGCTGGAAGCCAAATAGAACTATTCTCTCACAAACTCGTCTTGTTTACATTTGAAAACCAAAACAGAAGTATTACCAAATGACTCTCTAATCAAAGAGGATTAAGACAAGAAGGATCAAATAAGTCATTAAGTTGGAGGCAAAGAAAAGTCCCCAAGGATCAGAATGTTTTAATGTTAGTACGGCATGTTTAAAAAAAAAAAAAAAACAAACAAACATAAAATGGGCACCAAATAAATCAGAAGAGTTACTCATCACACGGTATCTGTCAGAACTAAGGTTACATAGCAACAAAAGTTTCTTTAAGTAAACCACCGAGGTAACATTATTGATTCTTCAGTTCAAATAAATTCTGATCCTTGGGGACTTGATATAAATGCTGGTGTTCAGAGCATCAAAACTGTTTGCTTCTGAGAAGACAGCTCAAATGGATGAAACAATTCTGAATCCCTGTCAAAAGACCTTTTGGCCCTCTCAGAAGCAGGGTGGAATTTGACATACAGGGATTTGCAAAGTAGCTCCCTTGAGATGTACACAACTGGAGCTTTTGACTCATTCTAGCTGAATGGATGCGAGCTTGGCAGCTGTGAGCTGGGCAGAATAAGGAGGCTTTGCAGCAAAGGAGATGATCTGGCACTATAGACAAAAAGAAAATGAAGATGCACTTGCAACAAAGGAAAGAGTCTCGGCATAAAACTAGGGTCAGATTTTCAAGAAAGCAGCACCAGTTTTTCTCTGTTGCTCTTCTCTAAGCTCCATCCAACTCAACGAGGTTTTTTCCAAGTAAATGCAGTGCCTAGAACTGAAGATTGTACATGTGGCCCCATTGTCACCTCCCTACTCGGTGACATACTGGCATTATGTATGCAGCCTGAAATTTAACTAGTTTTTCACGTAACTTATCTCAATCAAAATTATGTTTACGTTCCCATTGTTCTGGAACTAGGGGATACGCAGGTGGATTATCTCCCTGCAAAAGTAAGAGATGAGAATAACTAAGATTACATTGGGTTGTAGAGTGGACAAGCTCACTGATGACTAGAGTCTTTGGAGAGGGAGCGAGCCTCTGCAGTATGTGCGTGTAGGAATCCACACAAATTAATAGGCAAAAGCTTGCCAGTACTCAGGCCTAGCACAAGACTCATTTCAACTCACTGAGAGGGTTGTTGAACATCTGGGAGTTCCACCTTTTTTAATGATAAAAAGGTTTGTTCATTACTAGTCAGCATGTCGAGAATTAAAACATCAGCAGAGGCAGCAAGGTGCAGCTGCTGACTAATACTGCTGGATTCCGCTCAGTTTGTTTTTCCATTTGCAAAAATGTTAAGAGATCTTATTAAAGTTTCTGATACTCATTAACATTGGGCCTTAACCTAACCAAACAACATTGGTTAAAGACTAAAGTTAAGGTTACAGGCATCATCGGTTAAATATTTGCACGTATCCATTATTTTAAGATGAGAATTTTTACAGCGGTAATCAGGAGAATTTTAAATCGCTTCATTTCCAGGCCTTATCAGTGAATATGTGATCTCTAATCATTGTTACACGCATAGATGGCGAAGGAAGAAAAGCCAGGTGCAGTAAACATGACATTCTTTTGGACACAAAAGACATTTTTCATTATGCAATGGTGTTTAAGGACACTATTCAAATAAGAATGAACATGCACACAGAGCCATCAATAGAGAAGATTTCTCTCTTTTTTTGTGCAAACCTTCAAGTTCAGAACCTCAGAAAATAAGTGCTCCCTTTATGTTTAGAGGAACAAACATTTCAGTTGGGACAATGTTCCCTGACGCAAATGAACACTGAATACTAATTATGAAATACCATGCAGCCCTTCATTAGCGTATGGCACCATTTTCTAAATACAGTAATGTAAGCTTTGAAAGTCTACCACCTTGAGCATCAAATTATCCTATTTCTTTTAAAGAAAAAAAGTCCAGAAGATTTTCAAATGTCAACTAGTTCTTACAAGAAAAAAGCAGCTGCTGCACGTATAGAATTCTGCCTTTGGCTAGAGCTGCTGTAACAAAACCAGCGCCCGATAATTACAGTGTCACGCAAACCCTCTCAGGATATAGATTCTATTATATTTTATTGTTCCCGAGTTCAGTAAAACTCTTTACAAAGAGCATTTTACTAATCAAGCGAACAGCAATTTGAAAACCGTATACTGATCTGTATTGTTTATTAAGCATGCATTTGCTGACTAAACAAGCAATTTGTTTATTTCCACAGGATAACAATGCTGATGCTATATTTGTTCTAAAGTCTATTGCTTTATTTGCTGCAGCAAGAAAATAGGAGTTCCAGGAATGCACAAGATCTTACTGTAAAACCAGACCTTAATTTCATAGCAGCCACCTGATCACACTATAAAATGGTTACATTCTGCTGTTCTTTATTAACAAGGCCAAACATTTAAGTCTATTAAAATGCATTTCATTACCTCTCCCAAATGCAAATAGCTTTCAACCTTTTCAGCGTTGCAAGATTTATTGTACAGTTTAAAGAATGATTGTGACTTCTTTCATATACAAACAGGATTTGTTTTCAAGAGTGTATTCCCAGCAATTTAAAAGCTATGATTCAATGGGCTTGATACACGCCTGTAAATATTTGCTAAGGAATTTCAGTAACAGTGCTAGCACACCTACTTTGATTTACCATAAGATAATTGCAGGAATATTACCAGGAATCACAGTGTAGTTAACATTGTTGCAAGTAAGAAGTAACTACAGCTATCATGAGTTGCACACAGGACATGGAGGTAATTCACATCATAAATGAGGAAGTTATTTTCTAGTAGTTCATTGGATGGAGTTCCAGCCAAAAGCCACTTTCCTAGCCCCATCCTTCCTCCCACAGAATCTTGATTGGATCAATTTCGTCTAACACCTTTCATTTTCATGGGAAGGGAAAAAATACCTAGAGAGAAGCAGTAAGAAGGGAATGGTAGTCTCAGACTCCAATCTAAATTCAAAATGTGCAGAGTTGTTCACATGATCTGGGCCTTCAAGGAAACTGGTACCAAGTTGAGCAGGAAATAGTCCATGATAAAATACCAGAAGCAGCCAAAGCAGGTACTGCTGCACTGCAGGGGTTGGGGTGAAATGAGTTCCAGCTACACCAATCCCCCACCCCTGAAGTGTGTAGAGGAGACCAGGGAAACTAGGACCTAGGTAGTGCACCTCCTCTCTCTCCCCCAGCCATGGAGAAAAAATTGAGGACTTGGAGGAAACTAGCCAGACACTCAAGCTGGTTGGAACAGAGGCAGAAGCAGCCAAAGCAGGAAACTCTGGATGTTGAGAACTTTTTACAGTTTTTCTGGACTTCTCTTCTGTATGCTAATTAGCTTAAAGACTTTCCCCCCTCCTTCCCCATCTCTTCACCTCAGCATCACTTCACATCTCTAACCCTCTTCTCTCCTGCCCCTCTCACTTCCTTCCCTTCTGTTTCCCTTTAGCTTACTCCATTCTATCATACACACAAATCATGGCACTAACATGATACTTGTCACCATCACATTGTGCATTCTCTTTTCCTCCCCTCCCTGTGTCTGCTTTGTCTAGGTAGACTGTAAACTCTTTCCATCTATTACTCTGTGTTTGTGCAGTCCCTAGCACAATGGGGGGCTCCCCCATTTTTGGTTGACCATTACCACCATAATACACATTATTAATAAAGTCATCAAGACACCCATCCAATCACAAGGGACATACTATCATAAGCGTCTCTTCTTCTCTTCCCTCCGCTTCACAGATGAATATCAATTGAAAAATAGGATTACTCTAAGGAGTGGCCTATAGAAAGCATTTGACATATCCCAGTGCCTCAGCAACTGCAGAAGAAAGGGAGCAAAATAGCTATTTTTCTTGCCTACTAACAAAATTAAAATTACTTTCAAAGTGCACATTTGTTTCATTGCTTTATTAAATTTGTCTCTCTAAAGGCTCCCTTGCCCAGTTCCTCATGGAATTAGGAAGTGTCTTTGCTTGAAATTAATTCTAAGAACTGCCTATTTGCAGTGCGCGCCACTTGGTATAAGTCAAATGAGAGCACTTTGAATTTCAAGAAGAGACAAGCAAAAGGACAGTAAAGAAGATACTGGTCTCCCCAGTGTAAAAAGAGTGCAATAGGCCTGCACTGGACAATTCAGCCAGGAATCATCTGAGTTCTGTTTCTCATCCCTGCTAAACATCTCCCACTCTCAGATATTCTCAAACTTCCTACCGCATCTCAGTACAGTTGGATCATAATTTTTAACACATGCTGCTGCCCCTTGAATCCACTGGAGAGGCAGATTACTTCATGAACCATTATTGTGGGCTTCTTGTGTATTGCAACCATCTCAGCATACTGATATTGTTTTGTTTTCAGTTTTATGTTTGTAACACATTTAATACTTGCAGCAAGGCTACTAGATCAGCCTCTTACAAGTGCCTGTCTCTCTCTATTTGGATTGTGGGTACTTTGGGGCAGGATCTATCTTTAGATGTGCAGTTTTCAACCGGAGAGATGTGCTGACTGGACAGCAAAAATCCAATTACCTCAGGCAGGGGGGTGAAGGGGAGATAGAGGGGTCTGCCAGGTCATCAACCCAGGCCAGGCCCTGCTCAGCTGGGGCTGCCTCCTACCTGAATCTCATGGGCAGGCAGGCAGGCAGGCTCCTTGTCAGGGGCACAACTCCCATCCCAACCCTGGAACAGCGGGAGCCCAGCTGGAAGAGGGAGGTGGAGAAGCAATGAGGAAGAAGGAGGGAAGAGAGCAGTGAGCGATAGGGGTGGGGGATGAGAGGAGCAAGCAGGGGCTGAGGTCTCAGGGTGAAGAGCCGGAGCAGGGGAAGGTTTCCGCAGTCCTGCTGTAGTGTCAGGTTTTCAGAAATTAGAAAGATGGCAAGCCTCTGGTGGGTAGGGTCCATGTAGCTATAAGACGAAGCAAAAGGCAGGCTGCATCCCCATCACCAAGATGTGTAGCCATATGCTGCAATGAAAGTTCCAGCAGTGAGGAGGCAGCAGGGAAAATCTCCAGCAGCTCCCCTGTGCCAAAGCCTTTTCACTGCCAAAATCTTTCCCTACTGCTAGGGCCTTTTAGTACATCAGGAACCTTCTCTGCAGTGGGAAAAGGCCCTGGCAATGGGACACTGCTAAAAATAGCACGTAGACCTGGAAGGCTCTGCTTGAGTGTATACAGAGCTATGGAGGTCACCCTATTGTACTCACCTAAGGTGTGGCTCACTGACTCCACTGCTCTTTATACCCATGCTAGTTGGCTGTGCAGTGTCTATACACTGCTGTAAGTGTAGACATACTCTTAAAATACTGTGAATATTTACAGCACTAAAGGTCAGATTTTCAGATTGGTCAGATCTGGCTTAGGGCCTAAATGAGTGGCCAGATTTTCAAATGAGCTCAGGATATTGGATGCTGAGCACTTGCAGAACTCTGCCATCCTGGCAGCTGGCCCCCATTGGCAGCACTGTGCACTTGAGAACCTAGCCCTACAAAAAGATTAAGTTATAAACAGGGCACTCCAGTGACTTTACCCGTAATTTCTCTTTTCTTCCTACGTATGTCAGAGGTTGAAATCGTCTCTATGTATGTCCCAACAAGAACAAACTATAGTTATATGAATACAGCAGTGGCAGCCTGTAACATTAAGGATAGGAGGTTTCATTCATATAACTTTTAAGCCCACTCAGACCCATAACTTTTTTGTGTTGACTAACTCTAGTGCTGATGCTTTGGAGGAGATACCACGAACGTGGATCTGTTCAAAAGGATGCTGGCTGTACAAGATTAAACCTTTAAATCAAGTCTCTCTCTGGCTCGATTTGAATCAGTGTTTTTATGTAGTGACCCAAAGTGCTGCTACCAATAAATAGCATCTACGCAAGATGACTTCTCCCCCCCATTTTCTTTCATCCGCACCATAAACTGTACACTTTGCAAGCATGGAGTTCCAGGTAGGTGGTGCCACCCTTCACATTTCTTAGAGAGACTAAGGCCATGTCTACATCATCACTTATGTTGGCAAAACGTACGTTGCTCACAGACGTGTATATTCCACCCCCTGAGCGACATCAGTTCCATCGGTGTAAGTGGTAGTCTGCACAGCACTATGTCAGTGGTGGAACTTCTCCTGCTGATACCACTCGTTGGGGGTGGTTAATTATGTCGATGGGAGCACTCTCTCCCGTTGGCACAGAGTGACCGTATGAGAGCTCTGACAGTGGTGCAGCTGGATCAGTACAGCTGTGCCGCTGTAAGCTCGCTAGCGTAGACATGGCCTAGGTGGGTCAGCTTCTGTTGGCGAGAGAGACAAGCTTTTGAGCTCCACAGTGCTCTTCTTTAGGTCTGGGAAAGGTATTCAGTCTCTCAGCCAAATACAAGGTAGAACAGATTGTTTAGTATAAGTAGTTAACATATGTCTGAAGGAACCATTCACAGTGAAGTGCGCCATTAACACCTATATTTCTGGTCACACCTAGAAACTCTGCTATGCCACCCAGGGAACAGAAATGAATATTTGACAATGTATTTGCTGCAAGGGATGCTGCTGATGTATCCATGTCTCCATTATGTAATGAGCAGCCGGATGAAGTCCGAGTCAAACAGATAAGTCCCAGGCAGCCCACTGAGTTGGGAGAATCTCAGCTTTCATTTTACAATAGCAAATGTTTAGTGCTTTTCCTTGCCATGTTAGCTTGAAAATAAATATTAATATGAGCCATTCACTAGCACTGTAAGGAACAATCATCTGGGATCCACTTTTGTGGCTGGAGTGTGGTGTAAAGCCCGAAGTTTTATTTTACACTTGACTTGTGTATCTGTCAGCTATAATTAGGGCATATGTGGGGAAAAAAGCAGATAACTAACACCCTCTAAAAATCTTAGGCCAATCCAGTGCATAGTGGTGTGATATTAATAGTCTATTAGAATCTACTATTTCATGGGAGGGAGGAAAAACAACATTTTCCAGACTAATTCAAAAGTGACAAGGTCATTTTCATTCACTCCATCCTAGTACAGCCCAGTTTCTCCACGGTGGGTGGAGAAATGTTCAACAGATCTTACTCCACAATGGCTATGGTCAAGCCCTTAGTTTCAGTGCCCTTATAAACCTCCCTTTCTCCCCCAGGCAGAAGGAAGAATGATTCTGCCTCTTCCCAATAGCCAGCCTGCCCAGCACTGCCTGCTCTGTGTCCTGTGTTTGAATGGGCCCCAGCTGCAGAGATCTCCCTATCACCATTAGCAGTTGTGGAAGTTCCTCACTTCCTCAAGGCAGATTAACCCTTTCATTGCTAGTTTGTGCATCAAGTGAAATCCCTGCTTACTGTTTCATAGTTGTTCTTTTGCTTGCATGGGCTCTGAACATTACCAAATTGAGCAATAGGGAAAGATGCAGGCAGGGCTCATAGAAATACACATACTTATCTTGAGAGGTTTAATCATCATATGCCCATTCAGTGACTGCAGCTCAACTGACCAGACTTCAGCTGGTTGAGAAAATAGCAGGCCCTAGGATACATGAGAGATCATTGGTAGAACCAAATCTTACTTTGATTATGGGACCAGATTACACCTCAAGTAGAACAGGCTACATAAAAACAGCTAATGGGCTACCTTCCAGAGATGTGTCTCCTCACAGATCTAATTAAGTCAAGGGGAGCTGTGGGTGCTCAGCACTTCAGATAATCAGGCCCTCAAGCTTTCCAATGCCTCAGCCACAGATCCAACAGTGCCATTTAGCCTAGGGACCTCCAGACATGCTCATGCTAAATTCCGACCAGAATGCCCTTAATACTTAGCAAAAAGAACAGGAGTACTTGTAGCACCTTAGAGACTAACAAATTTATCTGAGCATAAGCTTTCATGAGCTACAACTCACTTCATCGGATGCTTATGCTCAAATACATTTGTTAGTCTCTAGGGTGCCACAAGTACGCCTTTTCTTTTTGCGAATACAGACTAACGCAGCTGCTACTCTGAAACTTAACACTTAGGAATTTTGTCTTAAATAGGCCAGGTTACTTCAGTAATTGCATTGCCCTCTATGGGTTCTTATACTTGAAGTCATGAATCCTGCAAATACTGAGGTAATATTTGTTTATGTGATGCAATGGCTGGTTTTTTAAGGATAGTGGTTGCCATTAAAGAATGAGCATTTGGTAAAAACAGTTATACCCTCTAAATTTAGGGCAGTTTAAAAAAAAAATGCTGATCTATAATGGCAACCAGTATAAAACTGCTTCTTTAAAAAGGTAGTAAATAATTGAAGGTTTCCATATATATGTACAACATTTATCTGAAATACCCCAGTGTGCTTCACAAACTACCACTCATAACACCACTGAAAAGCAGCCACTGACTTTTGCTTTCTGCCCCAGTGAACAGGCACACTGTGCCCAGAATAATAATAATGCAGAGTGGACATTTTGGTCAACACTATGGGAAATCCCTACATTTCTGAGGTCTACTGCATACCACATGGCCATCCTTCGTATGTGCTCTAGCCATGACTTGAAAATTAGATGATGGAATTAACTTCATAGAATTATAGGACTGGAAGGGACGTTGAGAAGCCATCTAGTCCAGTCCCCTGCACTCATGGCAGAACTAAGTATTATCTAGACTATATCTGACAGGTGTTGGTCTAAACTGCTCTTATAAAGTGTACTCTCAGCATGATCCTTTCCTCTAATAACAGCTGCCGCTCATCTTCCTTAACTGCTATGAAGTATATTTTTAAAAGGATCCACAGTTTCATAATTTTTTCAGTAGCTCTTCTACCCATGGGATAAACAAGAAAAAAAAAGTTAAGAGCAAGGCAAACTTCTATAAGGAGGTTTGGTTAGTCACCTTACAAATTTCATCTTCCATTAGAATTTCATACAAGAATGATTTGGCAAGTGTAGACTTTATGGGAAGAGGGACCTTAAATGCCATTTGAAAGTGAAAGTATGTGGATGAACCTTTCCATTCAGCCTATTATTTTAAAGCTAGTAGAGTTGTTGTGCTCCTACTTGCAGACCTTTAAATGTGTAAAGTTCTATTTATATGATAAAAATGATCTATGACCACTCACAAAAGGGACATAATTTCAACTTGAGAGCTATACACACTAGACTTCATGAAATGAAAATGAAACAGAATGAAAACTGTAAGCTCAACATCACTTCACCAAGTTTCCTAAGTCATGCAATTATACCAAGGAACATTGAACCAGAGCTACAGTAGCTCATAATAATTCTATCATGGAAGCACTTAACTCAAGTGGATCTACTACCCTGCAATCCTTCCTAGGAGCATATTACTTGAGTTCAGTAACTAATTTTGTTAGAATAGTATAGCACCTCTCGGAGCACTGCTTGGAAGTGACGCTGCATTTTCATGAAGACAATCTTTGTATCTGAGCACTACACCAGCCCAGTTCTCTTCAATCCAGACTCGGAGATGGATTCCAGATTGACTTGTATTTCACCACCTGTAGAGTTTTACTAATATTTTGGTGATTATGACATAGGGACCATTAAGTCAAGTTAGGCAATGACAAAAATTGCACACCACAAATGATCAGAAAGCGAGAGGAAGCATTCAGTGCATTAACAGGAATTATTTTGTCTCTACATGAGCCTATGAGAAACTGAAAGTGAGCAAAAATTTTCCTCACAGAATGGATAGTCTTTGCCACAGTTTTACAATAAGGAATGATTCATGAATGATCAATACAAATTCCCAGATTGTATCTTTCCATCACTGTTAGCATGTAATAATCTGATACTTAACCTCTCCATACCTAAATCTGAAGCTAACTTCATCATTTGAAATCCCAGAGTACAATCATTTTGAAGGGATGTTTGAGGCAAACTGGACAAGACATTTTATTCTTTGAAAATGAGTTGGTTCTAGTATTTTGTTATTAATTAGTTCCTGCTTTTAGCTTGGGTGCTGGGATTGGATTTAGGGTTTGTGTCTCAAAAGGGCTTGGCATAAAACCTCCTCCAGTGACTTCCACAAGGACTTGTGCCTTTGGCTAGTTTAGGAGAATGTGCTGAGTTAATAATTAAAGTATTGTGTATGGCTTTCATGGACATTTATTCACTGAATGATCCAAAAGGGGTATTATAATGTTTAAATAAACCCATCACAGAGCAAACCTTATTAACAGATATTTTTAAGTGAGAGAATCTTTACTATTAAAGTTGAAAATACATATTGGTAATCTCAGGAGAGATGTCTTACAAGAATATCATGGGTTTTAAAATAAAATAAAATAAATAAAATCAAGAAGCCAAGAAATTCAAAGTAAGGTTTCACACCTAAAAAAACCCACCACACTTGCACATACATTATTTGACAGTTACATTGATCACCATTTTTAGTTTCCATACAGAAGTTAGGAGGATAAATACCTCTGATGACCTGGGCCTTGATCCCTAACACTTGAGGCCAAACTCTCATGTGTGGGCTTTAACAGAGTCACACACAAGGGAAGAATTTGGTTCAGTGCAGAGATGTGCTTAAAAATATTAATTTAAAATGTGTCTCCCTCATTGGTTGATATCTGTGATAATGCTGGGTAATATACTTTTCCCTGTGCCAAAAAAAATAATAATAATAAAATAAAATCCATCAACTCCATATTCTTCTCCCCACCACACACACAAAGCCACATATCCTTCCACTACCCATCCCTTGACAAGCGTATTTCAATCCCCCATCCTTTCTCATCCCCAGTACAATGTCACAGAGGGTTTTCTAGATGGCTCCCTACCTGGTAGCTGCATGTCCTAGGGACAGTACTGGCAGCAGCAAATAAACTTCTTGGGGCATCTGGCTGTGGATGATTGGCTGCATGGGATGCAGGTCCCTTTAAGTGTTGAGCTGGAGAGCCAGTTGGGGGATGGATCCTTTTTGTTCTTGATCTGGGTGGTCCCTGGCTAGCATAGAAAGACCAGGTGAGGGATTTGGAGAATAGATGGATAAGGAGGTCTCATCTTGTTGGTAGGGACAGGAGTAAAGTAGGGGAACAGGCAACCCCTAGATATCAAAAGAGCAGGACTTCATTGACACGTAGGAGAAAAGGATCAGCAGTCAGGTTCCCTCCCGGTATAGGATCTTCAAATTCCAGGTAGGGACACATTAGGTGGACACTGATGGCAAGGGAGGAAGAGGTGAGCTGCAATACTTCCACTCAATGCAGAAACAGATTGCCCTGTCTCCTGTCCTCATGCACTGCTTTTGTGGCCAGTGATGGGAGCAAGGTGGGGAAGACGAGGAAATGTGGACTTTGAAGTGTATCTCCTATGAGTAATCAGAGGTGTTGTCGGGGTATTCAGGAGTAGCATTCCCCTACCAGAAGTTATGACAGCAACAGCTGATATACCAACAGTGTGGAAACTTCCGGAGTAAACAGCATCCTTAGAGCATGGTGACTGATTACTGCAGCCTGAGTGCCCCCAGTGGTTAGGGTTGCCTCTGTAGCCATCCCACCTCTATTTCCCCTTCATTCAAGATACTCCAAGAACTCAGTCTCCAGTGACCTTCTGAGTTCAATCCTTTAATTCACTCGTCAGCAATTCTCCTCTTCCTGTCAAAAAAAATTCACCAAAAAACAGAAATCCAAACAAACAACATTTTCCAGCTCATCTTCCCTTCTTTAACTCCCAGTCACAGGCTTTATCTAGCCAGGGCTCTCCAGGAACCAAACTTCTTTCCCAGAGCTGCTTCTTCCACTACCCCAGATCCACTCAGTCTCCCATTTCTTGAGCTTTCCCAGCTTACTTACTACAGGGTCTCCTGTCTCTGGCAGTCTCAGCTACACCCCCTCCCTACAGTTTCCTGCTGCCTTTTATATTAGAATCACCTGGCCTCATTCCTCTCAGGTGGCGCTCATCTTGTAATCAGGGCTGGCTTAGCCCCAGATTCTCCAGCCCATGGGCAAGCCACTCTGTTACAAGCCTGCTCAGTCCCAGCTTCAGAAAGTGTTGAACAATTAACAATCAGAGCCAGTGTTACCATTTTCATACAGGCTTGTGAGAGAATAATATACTGAGCTGCTTCCTGCCAAATATAAATGACTCCTGTCCTCTATTGTTATACCTCTATGCACAGGGCTAGCCTAAGGACTCCAGGGAAGGTTAGCAAGATAATTATGTGGGGTACAGTCCAAACTTAACTAATTCATTTTACATTAAAATTGTGTGTGTGTGAAGTGGAGGAGAAGGGAGGGAATTCTTAGGCGTCCCTATCTCATATTCCTGCAGCAGAAGCAGACAAGTGTCCTGTTCTCTTTCATCCCAGTGACCAGTTTACCCCATCTCTGTGATGAAACAGGCTAGAAACTTATTTTCATTTTAAATGAAAGCTGAGATAGTGCCCAAAGGCTAGTATCGTTAAAAAGAAGGTTGTGTGAACCCATTCCAGCTCATAATTATCTGGAACAAGAACATTGTCCATTAAAATCCAGCTCATGCAAAGATGTTTACCTTTCTGTACAAAACTAGTTAAATTCCAGAAACTAAAGTGACCAATGCATTTTGTCATGGGAGACATAGTTAAATATTATGGCTATCTAATAAGTGGCAAAGAGAGCTTAATGTGCAGTAATTTCTCGACCCAAGAACATTTCTACTCCACTGTTTGAAGATTTTTAAAAATTTTTGATAGCTTTCTGTCCAGTTTCTAACTGAGTTACACACACTTGCCTAACACCATACATTATGTGACCCAGCTATGTAACTTACTGCTTTGTAAAGCACAATCTCCTGCACTGACAGATAAATCAGTTTCTTGTAGCTGCTTCAAAATAACAGCTAGATGTTGGAGAAGTTCTCTACAAGCACAGAGCAGTTGAAACAGAAAATTGTTAGAGCAATTTACTGCATTCTTGACATGCCAAAGGAAAACCTGATTCACATGCTATCAGACATTTTGCATGAGCCCCCCTCATGCAATTCCATTGGCATAGCAACAAAACTGAAAAATCCTGGAAGTCACAGTGAAGGCTGTCAACAGTTTAATATGATTAATTAAGGGGATCTGTTTGTTCCCCTTACACAAATCTGAAGTGCTAATATTGTTAACTTGGGCATTCCTGTTAACTAGGTCATTCCTGCTGTAGACCTAAAATAGACATAAAACATTCCCGATAACATTTCAATCCATTCTAAAGCTGTCAAAACTAGTTTAATAATCTTGTCCTTATTTTCTTAGGTGTCAGTATAATTGGGCTTGACCAAAAAGTAACTGGGTTACTTGGGGCATTGAATATACCTGTAGCTTTTTGCCTAAGGGGCTTGTTCCATTTCACTATGGCATGTTCCATTAAGTAAGGAGTATAGCTGAATAGCTCAAAAGACTTGCCCTGACCATTCTCCCCATCTGACCCCCTGCATTTAGCACTCATTAGGCAGAATGGAACAGAGTGAATGGGAAGAAAAGAGCTTCTTTCATTTAATCAGATCACAAACTTGGCCCAGTGTTTCTTCTAAGGTATTTGCAAATGTGTCCAGACCATGAAGTAAGATAGTGTAAATGGTAATGATACGAGCAGATTAGAATAGTAATAGTATTAATAGAATGAAAAGGAGGCTAAATTGAATACATAACTCCCCTTGGTCCCTTTGAAAATCACCTTCTTCACAGGGTAAGTTTATTATTTTAAATTCTATGGTCTGTTTTATACAGGAGATCAGACTAGTTGATCACAGTGGTCCCTTCTGGCCTTAAAATAATATCTGCCAAAATAATAAAGGAAATTAATACAGTGTTCATTATGAACAGTCTATAATTTGGAGCCTGAAATACTCTCCAGTATTTCTTTTAAACTTTTCATTGTTACTGTCATGTTCAAAATTTGAATAAAATTCACAAACATTAAAAGCAACGTAGCTATTTTTACAAGGAACAGCAAGGAGATAAAGAATATTTCCTGAATTAAGTGACAGCATATTAACACTTATGCCAAATGACAGTAGAAATGAAGAGAGTGGTTATACTACTCTTCATTAAAAATGTCTGCATATAACTTTTCCATAGCTCCATTCTGCCATATAGTAGGGTTGTTTGTTTGTTTTTCATTTGCGTCTTACAAAAATTAGTAGCCAGAACTTTGATAACCACCATTGGGTACTGATCTCAATTTTTCTGTGTGTTCCAGTTTCACTGACTGTGTTTTGCATTTTCATGACCCCATGTCCTACTTCCTACAAATGGCTTCAATACACCTGAATGGCAAACTGACCTTCTGTTCACCTCCTGCAGAAACTCCACTTCCTTTCTTCTTCAGGAGCTTTTAAAACTAAACTCTTCAATAAAACACTTCTTCATTATCCACTGGTAACTAACATCAGACTTTTAGCTAATATTTGTTTTCTTGGTAGATTTCAATATTAGATTTACTTAAAAACTAAAAGGCAACCTCATGCTCCAGGTGTCCCTAATCCTCTGACTGCTAGAATCTGGGACTGCATGACAGGAGGATGGATCACTCAGTAATTACCCTGGTCAGTTCATTCCCTTGAAGAATCTGGCACCGGCCACTGTTGGAACACAGGATAGTGGGCTATCTGGACCATTGGGCTGACCCAGTATGACTGTCCTTATGTTCTTATGTAATATTTATATAATTAAGCCTCACAACATCCTTGTGGAATAGGTAAGTATTATTAATGCTGTGTTACAGCTGGGGAACCTGATGCACAGAGAAGTGCCCTTGCAAAGGGAATTAAAACTAATAGTAAAAGGATCTATCACTGTATAAATAAAAAAAAACAAGGAAAGAAGTGAGACCACTAAGCACTGAGGATGGGGTGAAGATTAAAGAATAATCTAGGCCAAACACCTAAACAAATACTTTGCCTCAGTTTTTAAAAAGGCTAATGAAGAGCTTAGAGGTAGTAGCAGGGTAGCTAATGAGAATGAGGATATGGAGGTAGAAATTACCATATCCGAAGTGGAAGTCAAACTCAAACATTTTAACAGCACTAACTCTGGGGGAAGGGGGAGAGATAATCTCCATCCAAGAATATTAAAGGAACTTTCACATGAAATTGAAAGCCCAATAGCAAGGATTTGTAATTAATCTGTAAACTCAGGGGTCACAGCCTATGACTGGAGAATTGCTAATATAGTTCCTATTTTTAAGAAAGGGAAGAAAAGTGATCTGGGAAACTACAGGCCTATCAGTTTGACGTCAATTGTATACAAGATCTTGAAACAAATTTTGAAAGAGAAAGTAGTTAAGGACATAGAGATGAATGGTAATTGGGATTAAATACAACATGGTTTTACAAAAGAGAGATCATCCCAGACCAGTCTGAGCTCCTTCTTTGAGAAGATAACTGATTTTTTAGACAAAATAAATGCAGTAGATCTGATTTACCTGGATCTCAGTAAGGCATTTGATATAGTTCCAAATGGGAAATTATTAAAATCAAGAAGCTGGGGATTAATATGAAAATTGAAAGGTGGATAAGGAATGGGTTAAAGAGGAGACGACAAGGGGTCATACTGAAAGGTGAACAGGCAGCCTGGAAGGAGGTTACTCGTGGAGTTTCTCAGGGATTAGTCTTGGGACCAACCTTATTTAACATTTTTATTACTGAGCTTCGCACAAAAAGAGAGAATGTGCTAATAAAATTTGCGGACACAAAGGAGGCATTGCCAATATAGAGGTTGACCAGAATATCATACAATATGATCTGGATAACCTTGCAAACTGAAGTATTATAAATGGACTGAAATTTAATAGTACAAAGTGCAAGATCATGCATTTAGGGACTAACCAGAATTTTTGCTATAAGCCTCGGACATGTCAGTAGGAAGTGACAGAGGAGAAAGACCTGGGTACATTGGCTGATCACAGGATGCCTATGAGCCACCAATGTGATGCAGTTGTGAGAAAAAAAAAGGCTAATGTAATCCTAGGATGCATCAGGTGAGGTATTTCCTGTAGAGACAGGGAAGTATTAGTACCATTATACATGGCACTGGTGAGACCTCATCTCTAATGTTGTGTGCAATTCTGGTCTCCAATGTTTAAGAAGGATGAATTCAAACTGGAACAGGAGCAGAGAAGGGCTACTAGAATGATCCTAGGAATGGAAAACCTGTCTTATGAGAGGAGATTGAAGGAGCTTTGCTTGCTGAGGGGAGATAAATCAGAGGGATAAATACTAGGGAGGGAGAGGAACTATTTAAGTTCATTGCCAATGTGGACACAAGAACAGATGAACTGCCCATCAACAACTTTAGGTTTGAAATTAGATGAAGGTTTCTAATGATCAGAGGAGTAAAGTTCTGGCACAGCCTTCAAAGGGGAGCAGTCAGGGCAAAAAACATAACTGGCTTCAAGACTGAGCTTGATAAATGTATGTAGAGCAGTGTTTCCCAAACTTGGGACGCCGCTTGTTCAGGGAAAGCCCCTGGTGGGCCAGCCCGGTTTGTTTACCTGCCACGTCCACAGGTTCGGCCGATCGCGGCTCCCACTGGCCGCGGTTCACCACTGCAGGCCAATGGGGGCTGCGGGAAGCAGTGGCCGGTACGTCCCTCGGCCCGCGCTGCTTCCCACAACCCCCATTGGCCTGCAGCAGCAAACTGCGGCCAGTGGGAGCTGCGATCGGCCGAACCTCCGGATGCTGCAGGTAAACAAACCGGCCCGGCCCACCAGGGGCTTTCCCTGAACAAGCGGCATCCCAAGTTTGGGAAACACTGATGTAGGGGATGATATGATGATTCTGCCTACAATAGCATGTAGCCAATCTCTCCAATAACAGCAATATCTCCAATGGCCAGTGACGGGACACTAGATGGGGAGGGCTCCGAGTTACTACAGATAATGTTTTTCCTGGTGTCTGGCTAGCAGGTCTTGCCCACATGCTCAGGGTCTAACTGATCACCTATTTGGAGTCAGGAAGGAATTTTCCCCTGGATCAGATTGGCAGAGACCCTCTGCAGTTTTCACCTTCCTCTGCAGCATGGGGTATGGATCGTTTGCATGTTTAAATGAGTTTAAATGGTGGCTCCTCTGTAATTTTGAAGTCTTTAAATCATGATTTGAGAAATTCAGTTACTCAGCCAGGAGTGGGTGGGTGAGGTTCTGTGGCCCGCAACGTGCAGGAGGTCAGACTAGATTAAGGTCAGAAGGGACCATCATGATAAAGTCTATGAGACTTGTCTTTGGTCACACATTGAATCTGTGGCAGCGTTGTGAATGAAATCCATATCGGTTCTTTGCTATAGCATGCTCCCTCATAATACATCATTCACTAACTGCGATATTTTACTGTTTTCCAGCAATTCTATAATACTTCAAGTAAGAAAGTCTAAAAGCAAGACAACATTTAAATAACCTTCAGTTTTATATTGCTTAAGTGACAGATTTTTTCATAGTCTGAAATTGTTTGTCTAAAGAGTTTTCTTCTCAATCAGAAAAAGAAATTAAGTTTGCTTTCAAAAGTGGTCTGTTTTTGCAATTATTTGGCAAATGTTGTCAGAACGCGGATTTAGAAGCCCCAAGTCCCAGTTTACAAATCTCAGTAAAAGCCAGTCTTTCCTGAGACTGAAGATGAGTGTTGCTTTTCCAAATTTAAAAAATAAAAAGTCTATAGGTGAGATTCTCGGCTGCTTCTTTAAGCAGCACAGCACAGAACTCACAGTGTGTGTGGGGTAGAGGGAGGACGGGGGGGACTAAGGTACCTATAAGGCACCCTTGAGTCCTGCTATTGTAAAGGGCTGTCCAGGACAGCCCTAATGCAACATAGACACCCACTCCCAAGGAGCTGTCTAAATCATGCCAGCATGTCCCTGCCTGCCTGTGCAGAGACACTACCTAGAGACTCCACAGTGCTGCATGTTGTAGCCTTACCCTCCAAACTGCCCCCACCCCCACTCCCCCCAAGGCTATAGCCTTTGAGGGGGTTCTTAGGAGACGGCCTGTGACTGTCTTTCTCAATTCCTGAGCCAGATGAAATCTTTCCAAGCTGGAACTGGGACTTTCTGCCACTCCAGGTCTTTTACCACACGTAATGTCTTCAGATCAGGGGTGAGAATTTCACTCTTAGCTTCCAAAGTGACATTCCCAACATAACATTTATGTTATAAAAAACTGGACTCAGAATTTTAGTATTTGCTATAGATGAGTTGCATGGTAAGTAGTTATGGGCCTGAAGCAAAGCGCAGAATCTGAAAACCCGTCACACATTTTGGAAATTTCAGCTTTGAACTTAATGTCTGGGGCTCATCTACAATTTCTAGTAGATGCGTGAAGGAGCTTAAACAAAAATCTTCATTAGAGCTGATCATGCAGCACTTTCCTGCCTGAATAGTTCCTTCCCTTTCTATTGCTCTAGAAGTATACATTAGCCACACTAAGCCTTATTGTATGGCTTTAATCTCAAACTTATGCTCTGGCTGTTCTCCAATATTGAGCATGCCCCCAGCAAAAGTAAATTTCTGAATTTGCCAACACAGATTTTAATCACACCTCAACTCTCCTTTGTTTTTACTTTTTTAAGGTTCAATTCAGAATACATTCATTTTTAGTTAGACATGACATTTAAGTTGATGCAGCACATAAAAAAATTCGTTATATCAACCTGCAATAAATACATTTTTCTTAAGGATTTATTCCTTTACTAGGCATGTGTTCTTCTCTAGTCACACTCCAAGGTTTATTGTAATACATCTGGCTAAACAATCTTGGTTTATTTCCTACTAAAAATATGGATTCCTGCTGTCAGCAAAATTTTATTGCACAAGGTAATATTTGTTCAGTATAACACCCCCGAATCCATCCGATCAACCAGAAACCTGTTATGGGCTATTCATTTTGTCTTTTTATTCCCCTCAGGTAAATGTAATTAGAGCAAGAGCACAAAGGCAGCCTTGAAAGAGAGATCTCAAGATACGCAAATGGTCTGTGTTCAAAAGAGTTGAACTATGTAGATTGCCTGTTCGGATGTGAGTGGTCAGTGTGCCTCTCTTCCCCCTTAATGTCAAGAGACTGCCTGTCTTGCACTTCCACTGCATTTTGGCAGCTTGAGTTCACTTTCAGTTCTCAGAAATGGCATATTTACTGATCAGTGCACCTGATCTTATTATCAAAGAAAACATATGAGCAATATTTATTGAATCATCTTCAATTCAGTGACAGTACTCTGTATTCAAGACAATAAGGGCTACACTTGAAAAATGAGGCTGGATATGAAAGACTTGAAATATATGGTCTCCCCCACTAGGCCACATTTTCAAACACTGGCCTCAGTTTTTGAGATTGCAAGTATTGTGTACATTCTGGAGTTTGGTATCTATGTTCCTCATTTGGGCATGCACAAATGTAGGACTTAGACATCTAATTGATCTAAATTACAAGCACAAGTAATTGTGGGTGTTCATTAGCACACACAAACTAGAAGTCTGGTTAATGCTAGGCTAAAAATATTTAAACACTGAGCAAATTTGTGTATGCATGTGCTGAATGCGCAATGAAAAATTGATGGGCCAGATTTTGAGCTGCGATCGTGCTCCTTTTCACTACTCAGGCATCAAAAATGGTCCAGATTCTGGCTGCAAATAATTCCCTTGAAACTCCCTGCTGGCATGAACCTGTCAGAGATGGTTCCTGTGCCAGTTGCCCACCCCCATCACAGGGGTCAAGTCATAGGCTAGGAAGAGGCACGGTGGAGCTCTTCCTCTTCATGGCTATCCTCCAGTGACAGAAGATTGATTAAGGACCCTACCCTAGTGGCATAGGTTAGAGAGCCCCTCATTTACTCTGACTCTCATTGTTGCTGGTTGCAGCGCTAACTAATTCTCTGAGCCATGGGAAAGAATGTGAGAGAGGCCTGTCACAGAGGCATACCAGGCACAGCCGCTCATCAGTGACTGTAGTATGGGGACATACATAGCAGATTCAGATCATCAGCAGAGAGGTTTATATGAGGGCTGGCTGGAAAACAACAATTCTGTTTCATGAAAAATGTGAAGGTTTTGAAATTTGTTTCCATTCCACTGCGGAACAAAAACAAGGGCTTTTGAAATTTCCCATGAGAAAGCATGACACCCACCCCAGAACAGCTAATAGCTTGTATTTAGGGTGCTCACCTGGGATATGGAAGACTCAGGGTCAGGTCCCTGCTCTGCCTGATCTGGACAATTTCCCTAACCACTAGGCTATAAAGTCAGTCTCTCACTCTCATTCTCTCTCTCTTTGGCCCAATGAGTATTTAATTATTTATGCAAAGTGGAATAGCTCCAACATGAGAGTTTGAGAAACAAAGCCTGAATCTATAGCCAGATGGTCTGAACACTTGCCTGGGATCTAAAGCAGGGACTTGAACCTGAGTGCCCTAACCATCAAGTTATTGGCTGTTCTGGGGTCTCTCCTCATCATAACCTGAGAAAACTTCCTGATGAAATTGTCATCAAAAATTATATATTTCTGTGAAACATTGTTTCTACAAATTGATATTTTTCAATGGAAAACAATTTCAACCATTTCTAATTGATACCATTCCCCTACTCCAAAGGAACATTTTTAAGCATGAGCAACTTAGCTTCCACTGACAATTAATAGAAGTTAAAATTCCACAGAGCAGTGGTTTTCAACCCTTTTTAATTTGCAGACCCCTAATAAATTTTGAATGGAGGTGCAGACCTTTTTGGAAATCTTAGACAGTCTGCAAACCCCAAGACAGACCACAGGTTGAAAACCACTGCCAAAGAATATTCTGAAAGGACATGCTTTAAGCGTATCAATATCTTGCCTCCTGCAGTAATGCGTGGTGTAGATAAGATGAGCTTCAAAGAAGAAAGCTTCCTTAAAAGTCTTCAGGCTGATTCTCCTCTCACTTGTACCAGTGTTACACTGGCTATATCATAAGGATTTATTATATGGAAAGGAGTTTATACATATTATGTACACACACAAAACTTTATTATATCATATAGTTCTGTAGACTCTGCTCTGATCCCTAATGTTAAGCTTCAGTGACTACTTTTGGTTAAGAATATTTCAGCTGTACTATGTGTGTGTTAAATCTAAATTATGTCCCAGTCAGACAGATGTTTAAGAACACACTAAAAGTAAAAGAGACGGGAGGATAAATTGTTGATCCAAGGAATAAAAAGTATGCCAACAAAAAAGGGTTCAGTTGATAGCTGAAATTGAAAGGAAATTTGCCAACTAATAAAATTATTATATTGGAAAGTCAAACTCTTTTCATAAGATAAGATATAAGGGCAAAAGGAATTCAGTGAGAGCCTTGGCTTAAATATGTTATTATTATTCTTTGTACCTAAGAATACAGATTTTTTCAGTTAGAAAGCCAGAGGAAAGAAATATAGCGGCACTTCACTATCCTTATTTATACAAGGGGAAATATTGCATATATCACCTAGTGAATCTCTATTTAATTCACCCCAGGCTTTAAAAAAGTATTTAACATTTATCTTCTCCAAAAAATTTGTGAAAGGGGCCAGATCTGGTCTTGGTTACAAAGATGCAATTCCCACTTAAATCAAGGGGATTTTTACCATGCAACAGAGAACAGAATTAGACCCAAAGTGCATGCTATGTAATGAGAAGCAAAAAGGTTGATAGAAGACACTGGGACCTACCAGTATTCGAGCCAACATTATTTTACAGTGTTGCCTAACCAGAAAAAAGCAGCTACTTAGCTTGAGCATGATCTCACACACCTTTCTCAGGCAAGATTCAGATTCATTTCAAAGGATCACCACCCAGAAACCCATGAGCATTGCTGGCCTTACACATTTTCAGAAGTGCAAGAATCAACAGGGATCCAGTGCCATTGTCTTCAAGCCACACCCCTCCTCCCCATGAGCATGTTCCCTCTGCTCTCCTCTGCTGTCTTCATCCCAAGCAAAAGGGAACAGCTCAGAAATCTGACCACTAAAGCAGTGCAAAGGGCAGGAAACAGCTCTAAAACTGGCTCTGCTTATGAGTACAAGTACAATAGCCATTTTTCAAGTTACACAGCCTGTTTGATTGCTGGGCTGAACCCACACAGTTATTATGGGCCTGATTTGCCTCTGCCTTGCACCAGGCATAATAACTTTACTCCTGTGCAGAATGCCTGTAAGATGCTACCAATTCTATTTTGGTAGTATTTTACAACCACTTTGCACAGGTGCAAATGATTACACAAGGTGCAAGGCACTAGAGGCCTACGGCACTGATCTACATATATCTATTCAAAGAAAAAATGGAAGACCAGATTAATATTTATGCTCTTTATGAATGCTAGGTAGCATAAACAAGACCGGGAGAGTTCAACTCCATTAAACTGAATGCTGAATGTTGTAGAAATATTGGATTCTAAAGAGGACTACAAGAACATGACAGTTTATCTCTAAGTCATTTAACAGATGTTGAGCTACACACAGAGGAAAATCTGGCTTCCTGAAGGCTTCCTGCTGATGTTGTACATATCTCAAATCATGATGACAAGAGCTCCACCCTTATCTGCAGGATTTATGAAATCAAACATGGATCTGTGCTCAGAGGTTTATGGGACTGCCAGTCATCTTTGGTAAGCCTAGAAAATGTTTGCATCTCTCCATCTCGTTACGAAAGCAAGAGATGCCCCCTCCACTGATCTGCAAAAAATTGTCTATGAATTAATTCAAGCTTGTTGAAGGCCAGACCTTTGTTTCTTAAGAGAGAAATGTTTGTACAGTAAATAGTATCTTACATATCAGCAGGAGCAGCCACTGAGATAAAATTGTAGGCAAAAGGCGCACATTTCATTCCTGTGACATCACACAAGGTGAATGTCAAATGTGTCTATTTTAATTCTAAATGCAGCCAAAGACAGTTCAGTGAAATATTTATTTTGATGACAACCTCATACTGTGGTAGCACCCAGCCCCTTTCAAGATAGTGAGTTACTGAAATCTCAAAGCTTCAGGAAATACTAGGACTTATTTTGGGTGCCTCAAAGAGTGGGATTCATTGCTGGAGGCTTTGAAGCCAATTGTACAGTAGTATTGTAAAATGCCAGGATACTCTCTTTCAACACTAAAGCTTGGAAAGTATGTGTTAACTCCTTTGTGCCAGCACTTTTTCCCGTTTCCCAGGCAATTAATTACAACAGCAAGAGACTGATACTGGAGGATTAAAAAGAAAAAAAAGAAAGAACACCTGATGCTTACATACAAAAAAAAAATCTCATAACTGTGATTGAAAGATGGTTCAGTATTCAATGTTGTTAATATTACAGTATTAATGTTGCACGTTAAAAAAAAATCATCGGTGACTAAATCTATGCTCCTAAATCCATCTTGCAAAGTACTTAACATGCCTAACTTCAAGTACTGAGTCATCCCATTGACTTCACTGGGACTAGACACCGGCTTAAAGTTAAGCACATTCTTAAGTGCTCTGCTGGGCTGGAGTCTTAGGCATCTAAACAACATTAACCTGATTTTCAGACTTCCAGAATGGCTGGTCTATGCTGGACAATTAGATCATGCTAAAATACAACGTTGAGGAACCAAGGTAATTAACACCATGTTACACACACTGTGCTGAGCATTGTTATGTTTAACAGTTTGCCTACTGGCCATGGTTACCTCTAGGGCAGTGGTTCCCAAACTTGTTCCGCCACTTGTGCATGAAAAGCCTCTGGCAGGCCACACCAGTTTGTTTACCTGCCATGTCCGCAGGTTCGGCCGATCGCGGCTCCTAGCGGCTGCGGTTCGCTGCTCCAGACCAATGGGAGCTGCTGGAAGTGGTGGCCAGTATGTCTCTTGGCCCGTGCTGCTTCCAGCAGCTCCCATTGGCCTGGAGCCGCGATCTGCCAAACCTGCGGACATGGCAGGTAAACAAACTGTCCTGGCCCACCAGGGGCTTTCCCTGCACGAGCGGCGGAACAAGTTTGGGAACCAATGCTTTAGGGTTCTGGTTCCCTGGGATTAACCACAGCCAACTGACACTCTTCAGTATGACAGCCCCTCTTGATACTGAGGCCTTGCCATCACTAGAAAAAAAACGTGGTCTTACCTCATGTTAGCTACAATGTGATAACCAACATGAGGTGCACTCCAAGAGAAGAGAAGGGAGTCATAGTATTAACAGATATTAGTAGGTTAAGGTATTAGGGTTAGTTATTGTATTACTGTTGGGCCAGAACCCCATTGTGCTAGTCAGTGTACCAACTGCCTGCCCCAAAGAGCTTACAATGTAAGTAAAACTCTGGGATCCCACTCTAAGTGCTAAATCATAAGAACAGCCATATTTGGTCAGATCAGTGATTCATCTAGTCCAGTATCCCATCTTCCAACAGTGGCCAGTGCCAAATGCTTCAGAAGAACTGAACAGACCAGGGCAATTTATCAAGTTATCCATCCCCAGTTGTCCAGTCCCATCTTCTGGCAGTCAGAGGTTTAGGGACGCCCAGAGCATGGGGCTGTATCCCTGACCATCTTGGCCAATAGCCATTGATGGACCTTGTGACGCTATCAGACCAGGTGCCAGCTCATGCCAAGGCCCCAGGCCTCACTAAACTCTGAAAAATGCATAGCCAGAAACCAGTCTGATTCATCTCAGTGCTAGCATTGTTAAAATAGATGTTAAGTTGATAAGAATATGTTTAGTGTTTAGACCTTATGAAGGGCTTGTAGATGCATATATTAGTCTCACTTATCTGCACCCCATGTTAGAGAGTGATAGCAAATGTTTGCATTATAAGCATTTGTAATTGTGTAACTCATCAAACAAGAAAGAAACATTAATTAAAGTTAAGTGCTCATCCTGCACAAAAGGCCCACTGAAAGCATATGAGCCATTGTGACGCATCAAAAGACAGAGACCTGATTGATTGCATTCCTCACACCCACCACGGAGACCTGCCCATAAACTCATCCCATCAGCTTAGACTCTGGAGTGAAGGGGATAAAAATCCCTGACAAGGTGCAACTTGGTTCTTTTTTCTGCTCGGACTCTAAAGGAGCAGCTGTTTTGCCTGGGTTAGACCCAAAGGATGTATAGTCTACTTATGATACACACACACACAAATGACTAACAGTTTTGGGTTTCAAAAGATAAGAAAAATGTCTCTGTGTTACCTGCTTTAACTTTGTAAATAACTCTCATTTCTTAATTAACCTTTAGGTTATTACAGGATTGGCTACAGGTATTCCCTTTGGTTTGATGTATGACATATAATTAACGTGAGGTCCTTTGGGACTGGGAGTAACCTGAATATTATTGTGATTTTTCGTGTAAGTAACCATCTATCACATATTCAGGCTTACCTGGGTGGCAAGATAGACTGGAATGCCCAAAGGGATTGTCTGTGACTCCACAGTAAGACTGTTATAGTTCTTGAGGAGTTCACACTTGTTTCTGTGTTGGTGAAATCTAATTATAGAACATACAACTAGTTTGGGGGGGTTGCCTTGCTTCTTGACAGTCTGCCCTGAGGTTGGCACTCACGGTCATGAGCCACTGCAGGCAGCATGACAGACCTATCCTCCATGAAATTGTCTCATTCTTTTTTAAACCCAGGTATAGTTTTGGCCTTCAAAACATCCCCGGCAACAAGTTCCACAGATTGACAGTGCATTGTGTGGAGAAGCACTTGCTTATGTTTGTTTTAAACCTACTGCCTATTAATTTCATTGAATAACCCTGGGGTCTTGGATTATGGGAAGGGGAAAATAACACTTCCTGAATCAGTCTCCACACCAATTATGATTTTGTAGACCTCTAATATATCCCTCTTTAGCCACCTCTCTTCTAAGGTGCACAGTCCCCATCTTTTTAATTCCTCTTCATATAGAAGCTGTTCCATTTTTATTGCCCTTTGTTGTACTTTTTCCAATTCTAATGTTTCTTTATTGAGCTGCTGGCAAGCAGAACAGTATGCAAGGTGTACCAGAGATTTTATATAGTGGCATGATATTTACTGTCTTATTATCTATTGTTTTCCTAAAAGATATGACCACACCCATCCTGTCACTCTAATTTTGTTTCCCGGGCATCCAGTTTTGTAAGATCCCTTTGTACCTCTTCACAGTTTGCTGTGGACTTTAACTATCTTGAGTAATTTTGTACCATCTGCAAACTTTGCCAACTCATTCTTTACCTCTTTTTTCAGGTCATATATGAATATGTTGAAAAGCACTCCTCCCAGTACAGATCCTTGAAGGATCCCGGCTATTTACCTCTCTCTGACCATTTATTTATACCCTCTGTTTCGTATCTTTTAACCACTTACTGATCTATGAATGGACCTTCCCTCTTATCCATGACTGTTTACTTTGCTTAAGAGCCTTTGGTGAGGTACCTTGTCCAAATACACTATATCCATTGAAAGAAAAAAGAAAAGGAGTACTTGTGGCACCTTAGAGACTAACCAGTTTATTTGAGCATGAGCTTTCGTGAGCTACAGCTCACTTCATCGGATGCATCCGATGAAGTGAGCTGTAGCTCACGAAAGCTCATGCTCAAATAAACTGGTTAGTCTCTAAGGTGCCACAAGTACTCCTTTTCTTTTTTCTTTTTACGAATACAGACTAACACGGCTGTTACTCTGAAATATATCCATTGAATCACCCTTGTCCATCTTTGTGGACTCCCTCAAAGAATTGTGAGAAATTGGTGTTGTATGATTTCCCTTTACAAAAGCTGTGTTGACTGTTCCCCAACATATTGTGTTCAGTTATGTGTCTAATCATTCTGTTCTTTACTATAGTTTCAACCAATTTGCTTGGTATTGAAGCTAGGCTTAGTGGCCTTCAACTGCCAAAATTGCCTGTGGAGCCGTTCTATTAAAAAAATTGGCATCACATTAGCTATCCACCGCTCACCTGGCACAGAGACTGATTTGAGTGATAGGTTACATAGCCACAGTAGTAGTTCTGCAATTTCATATTGAAACCTCCTCTATTGACCCCTCAATTTGGGACAGTTCCTCAGATTTGTCAGCTAAAAACAATGGCTCAGATATGGGAATCTCCCTCACATCTGCTGCAGTGAAGACTGGTGCAAAAAATTCATTTAGTTTCTCTGCAATAGCCTTGTCTTCCTTGAGTGCTCTGGTAGCACCTTGATCATCCAGTGGCCCTGCTGATTGTTTGACAGGGTTATGGCTTTTGATGTACTTAAAAAAAATTGCTGTTCATTTGTGTGTCTTTCACTTTAGTTGCTCTTCAAATTCTTTTTTGGCCTGCCTAACTATACTTTTATACACTTGACTTGTCAGAGTTTATGTTCCTTTCTATTTTCCTTAGTAGGATTTGACTTCCTATTTTTAAAAGATGTGTTTTTGTTTCCAACAGCCTCTTTTACTCTGTTGTTTAGCCATGGTGGCATTTTTTTGGTCCTCTTACTGTTTTGTTTTACTTGGGGCATATACACATACAGTTTGAGCCTCTATTATGGTACTTTTAAAAAGTTTCCATGCATCATGCAGGCATTTCACTTCTGTGACTGTTCCTTTTAATTTCCATTTAACTAGCTTCCTCATTTTTGTGTACTCCCCCTTTCTAAAGTTAAGTGCTATTGTTGTGGGTTTCTTTGATATTTCCCCCATTACAAGGATGTTAAACTTAATTACATTATGGTCACTAATACTGAGCAGTTAAGCTATATTCACCTTTTGGACAAGATCTTATGTGCCACTAAATCAAGAATTGCCTCTCACCTTGTGGGTTCCAGGACTAGCTGTTCCAAGAAGCAGTCATTAATAGTGACTAGAAATTTTCTCTCTCCATCCCATTTTGAGATGACATGTTCCCAGTCAATATGAGGATAGTTGAAATCCTCCATTATTATTGGGTTTTCTGTTTTTGTAGCCTCTCTAATCTCCCTGAGCATTACATAGTCACCATCACCATCGTGGTCAGGTGGTTGGTAATATATTCCTACTGCTAGACTCTTATTATTCAAGCAACAAATTCTATCCATGGATATGTTGTGGTACTGTTTCATTCCTTTAGAATTTTTATTTTATTTGACTCAATACTTTTTTAAATATAGTGCCACTTCCCCACCAGTGCTACCTACTCTGTCATTTGACTGTTTCTCTTCAGTTACTACTTGTACTTTACCAACTTCTATACTCTCCTCTCTACTCGGATGTAGATAATCCCCTTTAATAAATCCTCCCCAAGGGATGTCTCTGTCCACATTATGTGCTCTTCCACATCTATTGGCTTTCCCTTAACCTTTAGTGTAAAAACTCCTCTATGACCCTTTTAATGCCACCAATCTGGCTCCATTTTGATTTAGGTGGAGCCCATCCTTCCTATATAGGCTTCTCCTTTCCCAGAAGGTTCCCCAGTTCATAATGAACCTAAATCTGACCAGACAAACACCATTGTCTCATCCACTCATGGTGACCCTGAAGTTCTGCCTTTCTGCCCTGTGCCTGGAACTGGAAGCATTTTAGCTATTGTTACCATAGAGGTCCTTGACTTTGATCTCTCAAGGCCTGTTAACATCGTGTTAGTTATCAGGATTCTACAAGGTTATGTTCTAACATGATGTAATTTTCTCAAGCTGAAAATGGGCCCGAAAGGGGTAGAGGAATGATACTGCACATCCCTACACACCAGCAAACAAAGCTGATGAGGGAAGAAGGAAATGGAGACTGCACCCTCTTCAATTATAAGTAGCCAAAAAGCGTCACAGAGCTCGCAGTGGCATGGTGACTCTTCACCCAGCACCCAAAGCACTGCTTTTGCCTGAAAGACATAATATAGTTGAAAATAATGTTTAGTGTTATAAATGTTTATATAAATGGATATTAACAGAATAAATTATTTTGGACAAAACAGAGTAAAATACGAGGGGATTTTTTAAAAACCCTGAAAAGTTTTTAGGTCAGGTTAATAAATTACTTGCAAAATTTTGTCATTCCCTGTCCCCTTTTAGACTCTATAATATCTTTGGGAACATATTTGACCATACCCAATTTGACTGTACACAATCATTTACATGTAGATTCCAAAATACTGAAAACCAGGACAAAACGCTAAGAATCAGATATACAAAGGCAGAATGCAATTATAAAATGAATTAGAAAATATCCACTACTCCTGTCAGTCTATTCTGAGATGATATTACTGGGGAAATATTAAGGAAGATCACAAGTGTCCTGAGAGTCACTCTGGGGGATATTCTCAAATCTTCAATCTTTTTTTTCCTTTCTACTGAAGAGAACAGATTTTTTTTTCTGCCTTTCTTTTAAAAACAACAGTAGCCAGGCATGTTGTAGGGGGGATGAAAATGTCAGAGCATGGTGTATGGAGAATGAAATGCTAACTAAAATGTGGGGATGAAAAGAGGGGAGCTTGTGGTTTCTGCGGTTTCTCTTTCTCTCTCTCATTGTTACTCAGTGCACACTATCCAGAATGATCACAAATGGAAGGCCTGTGTTTTCAAACACTACACACAGAGTGAGTTTCCAGCAGGTTATGAGATTATAGCTATGAGAGATTGGAAAAAATCACCTTACAGGTCAGTTCATTTTATTTTTAAAAGCTCACCATGGTCACAAGCCCGAGAAAAGCTTAATTAAAGTCAATGGAAGATGCAGAAGTGAGGCAGAAAGAATAAGATGACAAGGAAAAAATCATTTCTTAAAAAACATATTAGATTATGATAAACCAGAGAGGCATGACCCCATCAATTTCAGAAATGGGTTAAAAATAAGAATTAAGTATTGTACGAATGACAATGAGGCAATATGGGCTGTGAACACCTGTGGCACATTTGTCCACCTTCTAATTCCACCAGAAACAATTAGGCCTGGAATTTCAAAGGAGTTAGGATCCCAAATCCCATTGGTTTTCACTGGGGAGTTAGAAACCTAACTCTCTTAGGCTTAGGGTGACCAGGTGTCCTGATTTTATAGGGACAGTCCCGATATTTGGGACTTTGTCTTCTATAGGCACCTAGTACCACCCACCCCCTCCCTATTTTTCACACTTGCTTAGGCTCCAATGAAAATCCTACCTTCATATTATAGAGCAGCTAGTTTAGTCTCTGTTTGCGACATACTGCTGATAGAAAGGGTAAAACTCCTCCCATACATTAGAGTACCTAATTGTATGTCCCCGCTACTCTTGGAGAAGTCTAATTATAATTATTTGCTACCTCAGAAGATGAGCCTAAATTTTCTTGCAGGCTGGGAGGTGGCTTAAGGAAAGGTGTTGGTGGCAGAGGTGGGAGAGTAGGGAATGCGAATCAACAGACTTAATAAGAAACTCCTATGCTTAAAGGAGATGATTGTAAATATTGCCTTTTTGTCAGGACTTTTCCATAATCAGCTTCTATTCAGAAATGTTAGAGCCCTTATGTGAGGCTATGGTGCAATGATTTTCACACTCAGAGGATTCCCTTACACTAATATGTCTTGAACTGACAAGATACATCATTCATCCTCAATTTCAGTGTCAGCAACTATATTTTCATCTGTTGTAGCAATAGTATCTTCTGGGTGAAAAGTTTCCATGTTAACCCCTAAGAATGTCAATCGTTCTCTGCTGTCATTCTTCATTATAGTGCTACGATATGATGAGCAATATCCCTCATGACAGGGCCACAGAAGGTGGGCTCTAAATAAATGATGGAAAGACTACAGATGGTCACCGACAGCTATTGTTATGATGGCCCAATTTTGAACTTCATAAACCAGCATGGAAGTGTATTGTGCCAGCAAGTTTGTGCATAAATCTTGAAAGTCCTCAAGCATGAATTCCCACTGTAATCAAGAGGAGTTTCTTGGGTGGAAGGCTTGCATCTTTTCAGTAGGATTATCACACACACATACCTTGTAAAAACAGCCCATGGGTATTTGTAAAAAGTGCTGTTCTGTATTTTTCAGCTCAGAGCTACAGTTTGGAAGCAGCATCCGCTAGAAATGTTGGAAGAAGCAGAAAGAGAGGTGATTTTCTTCATTTCCCTTCTAGATGCAGACTATGCTTGCTGGAGTATTGGGCTAGCAATTGATTTTACTATACCTCTCTGAATTTTTCCAAAAGTGTGCCTTGAATATTGTTCTTAATCTTAAAACTTGCTCTGACTAAAGTACAAATAAATAAGAATTAAAATGACATTTAATTAGTGTTTTTCATGCTGAGGAAGCTGACGTGCTTCACATATGCCAGAATCACCTCAGCCACCACTGTAATGCAAATTCCTCTGAGGAGAATGTCGCTGTTGCTTTATAGCATGCAGCAAAACCACACAATATAAGAGGAAAGCTACATCCATCTGAATCTACAAGAGGAATTTTAAGCAACAAGAATGTTCTGGTAATTATTTGAGTAATTATTAGTCAAAGAAAGAATTTAGTCAGAGACAAGGTCCAATATTCTTACCCAGTTATTTTGGGCATGCGATCTTCTAATGGCCACAGGCAGTCAGGGCCTTGGCTCTCATTGAAAGAAGCCATTTCTAGAAGCAAAGTGCCTGCACTGAAAATCCTGTACTGTCACTTGATCTCATTGAACTACCTGCAGCAAACAATTTATTTAATGAATTATTCACAAACATACTTTGATTTTTATGAGTTTGGTTGTTATCTATAATTATTTGCAGACCTTATGTTAACAAAGTTTAGCATATGGGTTGTTTGCAAATTTTGTTCAGGGAGTTTATTTGTTACTATCTTGTGGTAGGTCACCTTTTTCTGTTTCTCTAGTGGGCAATTAACTATAACGAAGATAAACAATATTCAAGTCACTGGGCATTTGATTCTCTCAGGAAGAGGGTATGAGCAGTTTGTGGAGTTGAAGGTAGCGAGGAAATCCAAAGTAAGGATTATTTTAGTGTATTATAAATCTGTGTTATTCTGGACCACGTCAAACACCACAGCTAGAAAAATTAGGCTATTGTAATAGTAGAGGCTGAGGCCTTTTAAAAATTAAGATTTAAAATTAACTCTCTCATCACAGTCCCATAAAGTAAGTATATGTGCATACATATCCTGAATGGAAAAGAGTGTGACTAGATCCTAGTTTGGTTTAAATAGCTGATTCCAAGCCAGGGTTCTGATTAGAGTTTTTGCACAGCCTTCATCAGAAAAGATGTGGCTGCATTCCCTTGTCCCTCTTGTTTAAGTGTGTTTGTGCCGGGGCTGGGATTTGGGGAACAGACTTTTGGGCTGGGATTTGGGGAACAGACTTTCCCTGTGATATTGTGGTGGGAGAGCCCCAGGCAGTAATTCTTCATATACATACCAAGACCATTGATTGGATTTACCGGTTTCAGCTTCCTAACACTCAGCACATTCACCACACTGATTTTAACAATCAAGCAAGTAATAAACTCAGCAGTACACAGGCATGTTCCACCTAAGAGAGGTGCAGCCTGATCCCTATGATATCATCTGCTTCAGGGCTCTGGCCAGGGAACCTTTCAGCAAGTCTGGCCTGCTGTGTTAAAACAATTTTCTGGTTGATATACCTTTCCTGGTCATCCGTACACACAGTAAACAAGAGAAGTAGCAGTAGAGAGAAAGAGGGGTCTGCCAAGACAAACACCCTTATGCCTCATGCAGACAGAGGACATTCCAAACATGGATACCACCAACACAACTACCTCTTCACAGTCAATCACTTCTGCTTGTGGCAGACCATTCTGATTGGCTGGAGGGGAAGAGAGACGTCTTTTTCACAAATTGGCTTAGAAAAGCAGGAATGTATTACTTCCACCTAAAATGGATTTGGTTTCACCATGAAATAAATTGCAGTTACAGACTCCCACATCCATTTCCCATAAACTCTCATGTAAACAAAACTTCACACACAAGAATGTTGCAGAGAGGAAATTTTAGAAAGGGCAAACATGATGAGCCATAGATCAGTTTCTAATTCCTCAAAGTATTTCTCAGTTAATTTTTCCTGTTATTTGCCCAGCTGGCAGCTGTAACTGTCACTTTACAACCCACCCACTGACAGAAGTCTTTAGGGCCAGACCCAAGGAGTTCTGTTGAGTGGCTGTGAAGCTTGTCTACTCTAGCTCATGTCAGCAGGGTGCACACTGTTTAATTTGTTCATCACTGTACCTAGTAATTCCTTCCAATGATCTAGTAACTGCATCTGGGTTATAGGAAATAACTACCACAGTTTCAGGGTTAATTGTACCTTTGACTCCTCCTCCTCTCCAGTTTTCCTTGAGGGCACCGCTGAATGTTTCCAGCTCCCAGCCATCATCTCTCTCAGATGGAGCCACACATTTCTCTCCCTCCAGACCAGGTGTTCAGGCTTGCAGTCCCTCTGCACCTTTCTGTGGTTTCCCCAGCAGGTCTGACTGGAGTCCAGCATCTGTGGTTAACCAGAGGCTATAATGGTGTACACCAGTTACCAGACAGCCTTCACAAAGTAAACTACATTTATTCTTAAAATAAAAAGTATTACAGAGAAAATTTATTAAAAAAAATAAGAAAAGTCCCTATATGCATGCTAAAAGCTTACCAGAGGACACCCCCAATTCCAGTCTTTCAAATCCCACAACTGGGTTTGTCCCCTTGGTTACAAGTCCATGTCAATTCTTAGATTAGCAACAAGAACCTCGACTGGATGGTTCAGCTGTTTCTTTTTACAGCTCAGGCCTTTGATCCCCAGTCACTAGTCAATGGCCCTCTCTCAGGGCAGAATTTCAAAAGGCTGAGCTTTTGCAGAAAACTGGAGTTGCGGAATTTGCATTAACAGGGGCTCCCCGACTTAACAACAGACTTATTGTCCCAAAAGTCTATCCTTGTCTGGCATATCTCCATAGTCCTTTTAACTCCTTACATTTCCCAGGACTCTCACCTGTCACAGTAACCTCTTAAGGTTACCTTAATTTTGCATTAAGCTGCTTAGTTGGCCTTGTCATTATGTTTGAGTTCTATTTTTGTTTTGTCATAGGACATATTTTAATTTAACCCAAAAGTCTCCTTTAGTTGTCTAGAACTTTCAGAGTTCATTGCTAAACAGGTGCAGAAACTGGAAAGCTTCTGCCAAGAGAGATGTAATATTGCCATTCTTAATATCTCACATTGTCACATTAGGGTAGCTTTCATCATAGCATAATGGGAACATTTGCCAGTAGGCCCTGCCCTTATAGCCATGCCCCCATGATCAATGATGATAAAATAAGAAAGAGAAAAGCCACATTTACTTAGTGTTAAACATTGATAGGGTAGCAGCAACTCCCATGAAAGCCAGAGTTGCAAAGCACAATTTGATTCTAAAAGTCATTTCAGTGGCAGAGACGGATGCTTTTTGGAATAATGCCCAGTGAACTGCAACTTTCATGCAGTCAAGAGTTTGTCCTATTAAATCTAAAAGAATGGTTTGGCTGGTGTACAGTAAATGTTAAACTCACACTGGAAAAGTTTCTTTGACTTATTGAGACATTTATCTAGTGAAACTCTAGTCCACCTTCTGCTCTGTTCTACTGCACTACCATGTTTCTATTCAGGTTCTTATTTCTCTTTAGGCACATAAGTGCCCAGTAAGTTAAGTGTCATACCCAACAATTGAACACGAGCCTTCTGGCTGCATAGTCCATGCTTAACCCACTAGACCAGAGTACCTCACATAGGCATATTGCAGTAGATGTCCTGTTGACATATGGCACTCAAAAGTAAATGTTACTGTAACCCCTGGGCTTAAGCTGTCTCTCTGTTGCGCACTGCTTGGAGCCTCTTCTCTCCTCTCACCTCATGGGTATGGGCCTGGGTTCTGTATCTTGGAGCCTGGTGCCTCCACTCCAGGGGCACCTCCTAGTGCTTGGAATATAAATGGTGCTGTCTATTGAGAAAATGTTTACTGTCAAATAATATACTAGCAGTGTAGTCCAATAGGCTAGGAATAAAATAATTATCACAATCCTCAAAGTAGCAATACAATTACAGCAGGAGCTTTATTAAGTTCAGGGAACAAAGGATAAGAGATAAGGAAAGAATAGGAGTAAATAGAATAATAAAATATCAGTACCTTAAAACTCCACCTCCTAACGCTAACAATGGACCCAAACCACCCTGCTCCCCCACAGCACGTACCTAGGCAGATAGTGAGATGAGAATCAGTTCTTTTGTGGGTGATGCAGCACTGTAATCATTGGCTAGCTTATAACTTACAAAAAAAATAAATAGACGTGGGATTTCTTACAAGGTCATCGCCTCAAAAAGGGTAGTATTGTCCTGAGGCTTCCTGGTCTGGAGTCAGGGAACCAGAACTACAGGGAAGCAGGAGGACCATGGCCATGCCTACTCACTTTTTAATGTGAGCATAGTTTGGGAGGGCACTATGGGGAGCCCCAGAGTTCTAGACCCTCCACCTGCCCTGGGCAGCATGACCCAAGGGGCACGGACATGGGCCCGGGGCTGTTCTCAGGCACCCTAGCCCCCCGCCCAGGGCAAGTGGAGGGTCGGAGGCTCCCCACAGTGGCCCGGTCTCTCTGAGTGGCTCTTACCAAAGCCAGGTTCCAGTTTCTGGCCAGGGGTGGGGCCTGGGGAGAAGAGGAGGAGTGGGGTGGGGCCATTGAACAGGGCAGGGCCTTGTGGCTCCCCCACTTCCACCAAGGTTACGGAGCTCCTGCCTGGCATCCAATAGAAAATTAGCCTGGATCTTGGTAGCCTGACCTGGAGTCACTCGTCAACCTCCTGGATTTGTAATCTCCGCTGTACGGACACCCTTCAATGACCCAGTAACTACCAACCGAGTTCAAAAGTTACCTTTGGGGGTTACATTACCAGTATAGGCTCTCACCTAGCTAGCTGATGGTTTGCTTTTTACCTCCACATGATATTGTTGTTTCCATGAGCACACCAGCACTATTTCCACTTTTTTCCCCCCTGCTGACATACTAAGGTGATGAAAAATAAATATTTTCAGATTTAAAAAGGGGATATTTTTCCTGTTCATAGGACTTCTTTACTGGTTGTGACTTATTCCTCTCCCTGAATACTTTCTTGCTGAGTTAACTTCTTATGGCTCTGCTTTCCTTCTTAAGTCACAATGGGGAGGGAGAAGGGAGAGCATGGTCTAGAATCTCTCCCGCATTGAGATACAAATAGTGCAGAAGGAATAGGCTGTCTGGGAACTAGTTACACCTCCCTGATTCTCATGATGCATCAGTACTAGCCCCAGCCTGTCAATATAAATTAGAGAATCTTACCAGCAGCTCTAAATGATGCCATCTCACTTTGGTCTTCATGGGACTATAAACCATTTGTGAACTGATCTAGTGCTGTTGCTCTCATCTCATCTCCATGAGGTCCAAATGTAAGGTCTGAGGCCTTCTTCTTAGCCATGAGCTAAGTTGCAGAGAGTCACATCCTCACGTTCCATCGAAATTGCACCAAAATAAAGTAATACCGGGTTATTAAGAAGGCACTCCTGTCCTTGTAGTACCCACCATCACCAGATAAAGAGACAGGTCTTAAGATGTTTAAAGAAAACTTTGTTTGATAACATTCTGTCAGGCAAGGAACCACTTAATCATTATTATAAAATCTATACTTCCATTGTTTTGCCTTTATGGTCCCTACATCTCTATTATTTGTCTGTATTGTCTCTGTCTGATTTTGTCTCTTCCATAACCAATTTTGCAAAATTTGAATCAACTAAGGTTGTGGGATATAATGGGTTAAAGAACTGTTTTGTAATGGGCTAGGACTGGTCAAAAATACTGTTTTGTAGGACTTTAGCTGAAAATGATTGGTTAAGGTATAGCTACGTACGACCCAAGTTTTACTGCATAAACTGGGGTCAAAAAGAAAGTTCTTTGGAACCTAACTTCATGACACAGCCCCTAAGATCAGAGCTGCCAGACCTCAACACTCTGCCGACCATACCAGACAGAAGCTGGAGCCCTGGATGATCTCATCTTGACTGGCCCTCAAGAAAAGTTCATCTGCCTCATTAGGAGTGGTGAGCATTGTATGCTTAGCATGTGTATTCTGTTTTGGTAACTGTTAATAAATAGAGGTTAAGGATATCAGTGTGTAAGGCTTTTTGCAGACCTGTAGAGTCCTGAGTCCATCGGGAATGGGTGTTAGCCCTGAGTGCACTGGGAATGGGTGTTAGCTCTGAGCCCATGGAGGGGTAGACCCCAGAGCCCACAGAGAGGTAAAGTTGGATCCCTTACCTCCCAAGAACCCAGGAGAGAGGGTAGTGGGGTGAGAGCTCTAAATTGTGTGGATAACACAAACCGACACCATTCCCACTTCCTCCATCAGGGTGTCAGGAAGCAGGTGGCATAGAAGTAAGCTATACGCCCTACCATCAACCCCCCTTTAAAAAAATAACAGCAGAGAGCTTCTTTACACAGGTAGCAACAGATTCTACCACGTTGCAGTGCCACTTGAGCATATTCACCTTCCGGTTTCAGTCTGAGACTTGTAATGAAGATTAAACTGAAATGGCATTTACATCACAAGCTTGAAGTGTGTGTGTGTGTGTGTGTGTGTGTGTGTGTGTGTGTATTGGGAGGGGGGGGGTCATCGTCAATGTAAACAATTTGTTCCAGTTCTTCTTTGAAGTCAGACAAGAAAGGTAGATGCTGATGCTCAAACCCAGTTCTTGGTTTTAACAAGTAGGAGAGAATTCCAATGAAGGGACCTGTACATTTCAAGTCACAATACATCAAGCTGTCAGAAACAATGGAATGCTACATACCTAATCGCTTCCACTCATCATAATGCAGACAGTGCTATTATATTACTGCAGCAAATTGGCAAGAATTAGGGAGGAAATTAATGTAGAAAACCTATAAAATCTGTGTTCCAGTAAATTGTCCCATTTACTTTTAAAAATTAAATAAAGGGATATTAAGAAAGTATGAAAAAAGGTGTGAACAGGTTCTTTTTAAATAAGTCAATTTCCCTTTTTTCAGCACTGGAAATTGTGTGTGTGTGTGTGTGTGTGTGTGCGCGCGCATGCACGCCCACTGGTGAAATCATCTGTAATACCACCAGGGACAGAGAGAAAAAAAATGTTCATATTAAAGCTAGATCAGACCTGTAATTTTAAATCCAATACAAAACAGCAAATAAATTTGATATGTAATGCTATGAATATAGATTGTTTGCAACAGATATGAAGGTCAATAAAAGCAATATTAAAATAGAAAAATTGAAAATAGACACAGAAGATACAGTAGGTTTTACTCAGCTAACAGCCTGTTTTTAAGCAGTATCTTTAGCCCCCAGCTTTCTTTTTGCACCTTTTTCCATACTAAATACACTGCTGTCTTACAAATAGGTAATAGCAAATAATAAAGTAATAGCTTGAAATATCTAGCCTGCCTTCAGAGTCACTATACTTATGCTCACCTTAAGTGATCACTCTGGTTACAGTGTGTATGGTAACACCCATTGTTTCATGTTCTCTATGTATATAAATCTCCCCACTGTATTTTCCACTGAATGCATCCGATCAAGTGAGCTGTAGTTCACGAAAGCTTATGCTCAAATAAATTTGTTAGTCTCTAAGGTGCCACAAGTCCTCCTTTTCTTTTTACTATACTTATGGTAATTCCATTCAGAAATTTAGATTCAGAAATAGTTTTTAAGTTTCCAAAGTTAATCTAGGATGGAGCACATATATATGTTTCAGTATGGCCACACAGGAAATGAATGTGTGATTGTAGCACAGGTGGGCATAAAAATGCTAGCTTTAATTAAGCAAGTGTGAATAACAATGGTAAAGAAGGCACCCTAGCATGAACTACATTGTGAGCTAACTGACCCAGTACAAGCTAGATTAAAGTTAATGTGGGCATGCCTACCTGAGCTACAGTCATACCTTTATTGGCTCTTTAGATGTGCCTTTAGGTTTTAAACTCTTTGGGGTAGGGGGAGACTGGCGGGGGGTTTATTGAGGGTGGCAGGAGGAGCACCTAGCACAATGGGGTCCTGCTTCATGACTATGGCTGCCAGGCATGATGACAATATAAAGAATCATCAGTCCTCATTATCATCCAAAGAACAATGGTTCATAAATAGCAGAGCTTCCACTTGTTTGAATCCAGGTAATAGAAGGAATTATCCTAATGGTCAGTTGTCCAGAAATACCAACTCAAATGAGATTTTTAAAAGATTTAGGAGTAAGCATAGAACTGTGATTCATCAGTTCTTAGGAAAAACCCACACCCATCACAGAGGTGAGAGCTGAGGAACTTCTTTTGTAATTTGATTCTGTTTTTGAAATAAAATTATTAAACACAATTCAGACTTGAAGGGCATATTTAGATTATACACTCCTGTTTTAATTTGAGTTAATGGAATGCCGGTTAACTCACACACCTGTAAATAGTAGTCTAGACACTCCACAAATGGTGTATATGATTGTTTAGATTAGGAAAAAGTTTGGGATTAGTTAACAACTCAAGTTCTTTTCCTTATCTGGACAAACCCAAAGCCACAGCCAAGGTAAATCACACACATTTGTGTCCTGGAGTATCTGGTCAAGCATTTACAATCTTTTTTATTTAATAATCATTTTTATTATGGTGGTGCCCAGGGGCCAACCAAGAATGGGGACCCATTGTGCTAGCCATTGCATAAACACAGAGCAATAGATGGTCCCTGCCCGGAAAAGCTTACAGTCTACATAGCCAAGGCAGGACAGAGGGTGGAGAAAGAGGTAGAACACACAGACAGAGTGAACTTTGTGATGGTAGCAAATGGCATGTTAGTCCTGCATTTTCTGAGTGGGGGAGGTAAGTTTAGTTAGGAGGGGATCGGCTAAATCCAAATGAAAGGGAAGGGAAAGGAAGGGGTGAGGGGGACAGTCAAGGGAGAAGAGGGACAGGTGTGAAGTGAAACTGAGGTTGTGAGGAATCGGGAGGGTTGCAGCAAACAGCCAATCTGCACAGGGCAGAGAAAGTCCAGCCAAAAGTGAGCAAGGTCTCTGGATGTCCGAAGGTCTCTGCTTTGGCTGCTTCAGCTCCTGCCACTTGGAGTTTCTAGTTGGATCTCTCTCATGTCTCCCAAAGTCATGGGGGTGGGAGAGGCACTACCTGAGTGCCCCCAGAGTGGGAAGGGGTCTCCCCCACCTAGTTCTGGATCCACAGGGCTGCAGAGAGTGGGCCACATTTTACCTCCCCCTCCCACAGTACAACAGTCCCTGTTTTGGCTGCTTCTGGACTTACCAACTGGAATCTCTGGTAGTTAACTGACAATCCGTTAACTCAAATTAAAACAGGATCAAGGGCCAACCAAGAATGGGGACCCAAAATGTTAATCTAATTTTACCTTGGTCTTCATACAAACATGCACCAAAATAACAAATTCAATTTTAATTCATACCTTTTGTTATTTCAGTACAATTTGGTGTACGTACACCTATTTTAGATTAAGAGAGTGTCCTATTTTTATTTAGTCTAAATCAGCTGCAGCTGGAGAGCTTTTGACACGATAGATCTGAGAGAACAGTGAACTTCCGCCTCCTCCCCATCCCCAAAGAAAGAACTTTTCCAAATCTCAGCTATCGCTGCACATGATTGTGTTCTGTTTTGTAACAGAAAAGTTTTTAAAACTTGCAGAGATACTTTGTATTGTTATCAGATATTTTTATTAGTTTATTAACAGTGTAATTTATCAGTGTTGCTAGTCCTCTTTCCTTTATTATTAATCCATCTTCCCAACTCATCCTAGTTTGTTAGAAGCTGTCACATCTTGTCTGACAGTTGGACTGTAAACTCTCTGGGGCAGGAACTGTCATCTTTGTTACTTATATAATGGGACTCTGATCCCAGATAAAGATTCCTAGCCACTACTTCAACAAACAACAATAATAAATTAAATAAGAAAATAAATAATTAATAATAATAATGTTTTAATTGTTGACACCTATATTTTTCACTTCAGTGGTGCCCCTGTGTGGCTGTGAGGGTTGGAATTAATAGAGGGTGGAAAGTTACTGGAGAGGACCTGGAACTTGAGATATCCAGGCTCCATTTCTTGCTCCACCATAGACTTTCTGTGTGATCCTGGACAAATCACTTAATCTCCTTGGGCCTCAGCCCCACTATCTTCAAAATAGGGGAAATAATATTTCCCTGACTCACAGGGGTGTTGTGAGGGTAATTGCATTAAAGATAGCGAATCAAGAAGATACCATGGTAATGGAGCCATATAAGAACCTAAAACAGACGGACTCTTGTTCATGTGATTAAAACATCCAGAAGAAGATTCAAGGTAAAAATGCAAAGGGAAGTTTTGATATTTTCCTTTAATAACTAAAGTCCCTGTTTTTAAAAACCATGGATGTTAAAAGAGCTCTTCACCCATTCGGTACTGACCTGGTGCATTCAGTATACAAATTAGCAAGTCTTGGCCTTTTGTGGTTGTCCTTTTAGTAGGCTTGAAATTGTGTTTGCTAGTTAACAATCATCCCTTGGGCTCCTCATAAAACATTTTTCCTCAGTTACGTACCTGCCTAGGAAGTGCTCTGTGTGTTTTTTCTGAAATCATACCATTGTTCAGAGTAAAGAGAGCACTTCATTATACTGGGGAACACCTCACAGGATAGTGTTTTGTTCATTAATGTTTTAATCCATTTTGCAGAAACAAGCAAGCAAATTCATATTGGAGTGGCTCAGCCATTTTCATACATCCCTCTAACCCCAACATTCAATTCAAATGTAGAAAGATCATATTCTTCATGAAGTATTTTTTTCCTCCTGTTTTCGGTGATTAGCTATAGAATGAAATAAATTGCCTGATGTACCACATTAAGACAGATACTAAGTGTTTTACAAGTCTCGGTAATTACTGACTATTTTTATCACAAAGAATATAGACTACCTTCTTATATCTACCTGAAACTCAGTAAAAGCCTCTACAAGCCTCCAGGCTGCATAATTGGTGCAACAGAACTGCAACGAGATGGAGGATATAATACAGCTCAAGTAATACTGCCTTTAGCTGAAATGGAAGAGTGGAAGCTCCTAGCATCCGGAAATGTTGTTGTCACGAAGATTTAAAGCCAGCCAGCTGTCCGTGGCTGCAGTGAAAATCACATTATTTGCTTTCTTTAGTATATTTTAATTATTTCAAGTAACAACTGTATTTATGGGCATGATTTATGATAATAAATTAAACAGTTTCTATACTTTGCCTTAACTGTTAAATTTACAGTCTTTCTTGTTAGGGAGCAATGGAATGCTATAGTCTTCATATGAATTTCAGTTGAACCACTCTGGAAATTATTCCCATTTAAAAGTTCCTGGGACTGAAGAAATTGGTTTTACCTTCTCTGTATGGTGGTTGTTAGAAATCAAATGCTTTTTAAATCATAATGGGGTTATAGAAGGTCTAGAGAAAGAAGGTAAAAGGGAAATGCTTTATGCAAAGATGACATTTTAAGATTGAAAGATAAAGTGAGCACTCATTATAAAGAGAGCTGATGTAATTTGGCAGATTGGGATTTACTCTTGTGCCTATTTACCACACTAGTAAAAAATTATTTCAGTACAACCATCTGTCCTTACCTTCTTTCTAATTTATGATCTTAGCACTACACATATCAGATTGGAATTTAGTGATGGTGAAATCATTAATCATTTTGTGCTTCCTTATCACTCATAATAATTGCACATCCTCTCTCTGTTTTGAGTAAGCAAGATCATTTTCTGGGGAAAAAAAAATTCCTGGCTGAAATTTAAGCATTTAAATTAGTGCAACTTGAAGGGGGAGGGGTCAAAATACATCTGAAAATTCTTACCATTTTAAAGTTATAGAAGTGAAAGCATTGTAGATTTTAATATGATATCTGGGCTAGGGGCCAACTTTTTGTTATATGTATGCACAGAGGGCGTCTCCAGGGCACTACTGTAATAAAATTATTTAAATAATAATAAGCAGTCTGCTACAGGCAAGTAAAGATCAGTATAACCCCTTGTACACTGTGCCTCCCAGAATTTGTCCTCATGCCCAAAATGCCCAGATTCTCTAGACATAAGAACATAAGAATGGCCATAGTGGGTCAGACCAAAGGTCCATCCAGCCCAGTATCCTGTTTACTGACAGTGGCCAATGCCAGGTGCCCCAGAGGGAGTGAACTTAACAGGTAATGATCTAGTGATCTCTCTCCTGCCATCCATCTCCACCCCTGACAGACAGAGGCTAGGGACACCATTCCTTACCCATCCTGGCTAATAGCCATTAATGGACTTAACCTCCATGAATTTATCCAGTTCTCTTTTAAACCCTGTTATAGTCCTAGCCTTCACAATCTCCTCAGGCAAGGAGTTCCACAGGTTGACTGTGCGCTGAGTGAAGAAGAACTTCCTTTTATTTGTTTTAAACCTGCTACCCATTAATTTCATTTGGTGGCCCCTAGTTCTTATATTATGGGAACAAGTAAATAACTTTTCCTTATTCACTTTCTCCACACCACTCATGATTTTATATACCTCTATCATATCCCCCCTTAGTCTCCTCTTTTCCAAGCTGAAAAGTCCTAGCCTCTTTAATCTCTCCTCATATGGGACCCTTTCCAAACCCCTAATCATTGTAATTGCCCTTTCTGAACTTTTTCTAATGCCAGTATATCTTTTTTGAGATGAGGGGACCACAATCCGTATGCAGTATTCAAGATGTGGGCATACCATGGATTTATATAAGGGCAATAAGATATTCTCTGTCTTATTCTCTATCCCTTTTTTAATGATTCCGAACATCCCGTTTGCTTTTTTGATTGCCGCTGCACACTGCATGGACGTCTTCAGAGAACTATCCATGGTGACTCCAAGATCTTTCTCCTGATTAGCTGTAGCTAAATTAGCCCCCATCATATTGTATGTATAGTTGGGGTTATTTTTTCCAATATGCCATTACTTTACATTTATCCACATTAAATTTCATTTGCCATTTTATTGCCCAATCACTTAGTTTTGTGAGATCTTTTTGAAGTTCTTCATAGTCTGCTTTGGTCTTAACTATCTTGAGCAGTTTAGTATCATCTGCAAACTTTGCCACCTCACTGTTTACCCCTTTCTCCAGATCATTTATGAATAAGTTGAATAGGATTGGTCCTAGGACTGACCTTTGGGAAACACCACTAGTTACCCCTCTCTATTCTGAAAATTTACCATTTATTCTTACCCTTTGTTCCCTGTCTTTTAACCAGTTCTCAACCCATGAAAGGATCTTCCCTTGTATCCCATGATAACTTAATTTATGTAAGAGCCTTTGGTGAGGGACCTTACCAAAGGTTTTCTGAAAATCTAAGTACACTATGTCCACTGTATCCCCCTTGTCCACATGTTTGGTGACCCCCTCAAAGAACTCTAATAGATTAGTAAGACATGATCTCCCTTTACAGAAACCATGATGACTTTTGCCCAACAATTTATGTTCTTCTATGAGTCTGATAATTTTATTCTTTACTATTGTTTCAACTAATTTTCTTGGTACTGACGTTAGACTTACCGGTCTGTAATTGCCAGGATCACCTTGGTAGCCCTTCTTAAATATTGGTGTTACATTAGCTGTCTTCCAGTCACTGGGTACAGTAGCTCATTTAAAGAACAGATTACAAACCATAGTTAATAGTTCCGCCATTTCACACAAGAGTTCTTTCAGAACTCTTGGGTGAATGCCATCTGGTCCCGGTGACTTGTTACTGTTAAGTTTCTCAATTAATTCCAGAACCTCTTCTAGTGACACTTCAATCTGTGACAATTCCTCAGATTTGTCACCTACAAAAGATGGCTCAGGTTTGGGAATCTCCCTAACATTCTCAGCCGTGAAGACTGAAGCAAAGAATTCATTTAGTTTCTCTGTGATGACTTTATCGTCTTTAAGTGCTCCTTTTGTATCTTGATCGTCCAGCGGCCCCACTGGTTGTTTAGCAGGCTTCCTGCTTCTGATGTACTTAAAAAACATTTTATTACCTTTTGAGTTTTTGGCTATCTGTTCTTCAAACTCCTTTTTGACTTTTCTTATTACATTTTTACATTTAATTTGGCAGTGTTTATGCTCCTTTCTAGATGGTGACTGTGACTTTCTAGACGGTGACTATTGGTCCGTCTGAACCCCAGACTTTGATTGCAAGTGGAAAATCCCATTTTGTTTGGACAGGAACATACCCCATACTAGCAAATCACACACTCTCCCCTTGGAGGAGAGTAAATGTCTTCACCAATAGAATGTCATCATCAATAGAATAAAATGTCATCACCAATAGAAAGGATAGCTTTGTGGCTAAAGCAGAGGATGAAGATAAAGTAGTTGAGGTTTCTGTTCCTGATACTGTCACTGTCTCACTGCATACTTGCTCAGGATTAATAGCTGACCGGGCCTCTCAGTTGCTGGTGAAACAGATGTCGGTAGCCTGTAGCCAAAGTACTACAGGGACTGGGACCCGGCCCTCACAGCAAAGCAGAGTCACTCACTGAACCTCTCTTAGTTCTGCATCAATCAGCCATTGACTCCACAGGGCTGTTTTTAATTCCTGCATTTATAACCTTTCCTCCTCTTGCACTCTGGTTGGTGGGTGAGTAGGATTACATCTACACTAACATCTGTGCACATGTCCATGCACGTGGTTGTGCCATAAGCCCCCAATAGTCCACACTTAAACCCCAGAAGCATGTGCCTGAAGGTGAGTAACTAGAATGCCAGTGGAGTGTGGTTAAGTACACACCATCTGTGTGGCACGGTCCCATACCCGTGTGGACAGGGGCAAGGGTGTGCACCAGGTCTTGAGTTTCAATAGTCCCCCACCCCCATTCTCACAATGCATTGGACCCTTTTCTCTTGGACCCTTAACCAATCTATAGAGGTTCCTGTCCCTCCATTTTCACTGGTAGTAGCGAGCTGAGCTCACCACATCTGAACAACTTTCTGCTGCACTCTTTAGATCAATACAGGTGAAAATGGATCCTGCTCTGAGAGCAGCTGCCTGGCCTGCCGACTACGCCCATGTGTTTATAACTGTGTGGTCAGAGTTCATCATCCTCCATGACTTCTCCCGGGACAGCAAGAATGTTCACACGTACTGGGAAACTTCACGGAGGCTGGAGCAGGAGGGCAGCGAGCAGACAATTGAAGCTCCTTGCAGAAAGGCTAGAACCATCATTTTGGGAAGGCTTGTCATACATGCCAGTTTTATGATGAACGGTCAAAGGCTCCCAGTACAGAGCGTGAAGTGGCTCACAATTCCCTCCTCAACCTAGCCAGCCTCATTGTCTGACGTGATGCTTATGAGGGCCAGGGTGAGGAGGCAGCAGGGACCCTGGAGGAAGCCTCAAAAGCCCCAGAGAAGGAGGAGCATGTGATTCTGCGCCTCTACCTGGAGGAGCTGGTTGAGGAAGCTCCCCAACAAACCAAAGGAGGGCCTCAAGCCATAGAAAGAATCAGAACCCGAGACTATAAGTTACAGTGGACCTTCACTCTCCCCACCAATATCCCCTCTTGCTGTGGTGCTAAATTTCTGATTTTAAGAACCAGGCATTTGAAGCACTGTGCACTGATGTTTCCTCCTTAGGCAATATGCCATGCATTGCCATGCCTGTCTGAATATGAACTGAAATGCTGAAGCCACAGAAATAAGTAGCAGGAGCAGAGCCAGATCATCATCCCACCACTCCATGTCTTCCATCCATTCTGCAAGGAACAACAGTGAGAGGTGATGATCAGGAACTCCCATCAGCAAATGTGTGATGGTGGGGGACAGTGCCAACAACACACAGCAAAGCGGTTCCTAGAATTTCTCCCTGTGATGCACAGATCTCTGAGCTACCACCTCTGAAATGGTAGCTCTAATATAGCATAACACGGGCACTGTGGATGTGGGTATATGCATGTACGCAGCATTATATCTGTGTCCAGCACAGAATAATATGGACACTCAGCATGGGTATGGGGAGCATGCACAAGCATGTACATGGTGCAATACTCAAGTATGCATGCCAGAGTAGACATAGCCTAGGGTATGACTGCCAGATGAACTGCTCTCACTGAAAGCTTTGTATACAGCTTCAGAAACAGCTACTGAGCGTGCCTGTTAACTGCCATACTTATTTCTGGCTGTTTCTCAACGTGTCTAGATGAGTTGCCTTGCAAGACACAGAGTATTCCAGCTAAAATCCATGTTTTCTCCTCCTCATTGCTTCTCCCCCCTTCTTTGGGAGAAACATAGTCAAATGCTGCAGTATAAAGCATGTGGCTTACAAAAGAATTTGGCCTGGGACAGCAGGAATCAAGGTGTTTCCCAGCTTTTGTAGAGATTTGTATCTGACTGCCTTCCCCCAGATGTCACAGGCTAAGTAAGCATGGTCCCCAAGGAAGGCAGAAGCTGACTGCCTCTCTTTTGTATTGCTCAGTCTGCCTTCATGAGCTACTCACACTGCTGACAAACTACTAAGCATTATGCAGAGAGTCAAAGATAATAAAGAATATTTGCTGGAAAAACTGGTTTATCAACACTTACATTACGTCAATTTTACCAAATATCTATTTTAATATTTACTGGGGTCATATACCAATCCCCGCCTCCTTTCAATTTTCTTTTTTTTAACGTTTCTGCAGTTTCCCCTGCATCAGATTTGAAATGCTGTGCCTGACTGATTTTTTCAAACTCCAGCTACACTAAGGACAGGTGAACCTTGTCAAGCTGCAGATTTTGTGCACCTCTCACATTATTATTTTGGCTCACAAGGTCAGTCTGAGTTTGTGAAACATTTTCTCCAGTAATTTAAACCCACTGTTTTTGAAAGCCAATTCAACTTGTACAAGATGGTCCTGTGAGCTATACCAAGCTTCATGAACCTTCTGGAACTGTTGGCGACCAAAGCAGAAGTAACCTGTGAAAAGGAATATAGTATTGCTACAAAAAGCCTTCAGCAGAGAAAACCTGCAGATGAGGAGCCAGGAATGAGTGGTCAGCTTCTAAGAGGAAAAGCTATAAAGATGTTCTCACAGATCTGGGTAGGCTCCTACTGTTAGGAGCTCACCAGATTGCTGTGGGGGAATCCAACTGGGTGTTTTCAGCCTCCAGAGTCTGATCAGAACCTAAACTCTGTTCCAGTTTTTGAATCCATAGGGGCACACTGGGTGGAGACCTTCAGTCTAGTATCCTCTCCTGACAGCTGCGGCCACACAGCCTAGCTGTCTAGCCCCTACGCTCTGTACTGGGCCCTTAAACTTAGAATCAAGCTTAAATACACCATGTCACAGAAGACCACCAAACGTATGATCTTTTGGGTTAAGGGGACATGTGGTAGATGTATCACACACTTTGCACAGACGTCTAACGTATTATTGCTCTTTACTTCATCACACAAGAAATAAACATACCAAAACAATTAACTTTACACACATTTTCCTGCCTCAGTGTCCTCACTGCTCCAGAGAGACTATCTATTGTCCAATCAAAGTGCAGATGTTAAAGTTAAATATACACACACACACACAGTCTGATGCATACCTGTTGCAGGTGCTGTCATGGTTGATACCCAATGACACTGGGGATTTCCATGATGCAGCAATTTCATAACAACTTCATGCTATCAATCAGAATTCATAAAATTGCACAGACAGATCCCCAAATCATCACAGGTGTCCTTAAAAAAGACCATGTCCTCCAGTTTTCTCTCTATGTAACTTAATCAAAATCTACACTTTTGTTGTGTGTCTGTTTTAATGGCTTATGGAGAGAGAGAAGCAACACTAAAAGCTAGTGTAGCACAAGTGGGAGTCTTGTATATAGATAACATTTCTTTATTAGAGCATTCTCCCCCATCCTTCAATTGACACCTACATCCACCTACTCTGTATTTCTGGCAAATATGCCGGCTTTCTGCCCCATTTAATACTATTTTTCTACTTTTTTTTTTCCTTCTCTCTGCCGCCTCTCTGCCTTTCTTTCCTTTTAAACCAGTCTCTCCTATCCAAAATGTGAACCCAATTGTGTACAAATTAGCATCAAACACTCACAGTACAAAACTGAGTTGAAATTTCAGAAAAAAAATATTTTACCCACCTTTAATTGTCTTATTAGCAATCAAAATGACAGCATTTCTGTTGGATTATGCACATAATTTGCTATTGTACTTTAAGATGTTATGTAGACTGTTTATGTAGGATTCTGGGCTCTGATTAGTATTTGGTAGCATTCAAGAAGACTACCCATGCAACCCCCAGTTGACTTTAGTTGCAGGATTGGGTTCCTAGGGTACACATTTTGAAGAAAACTTGGTTTTCTTGTAAGTCAATAAGAACCACACTGGGATATTCAGAGTCTCTTTCTGGGACTTTAACAACACACTTCCCTGAGACCTTCCTGGATATGAGGCAGCAGACAAAGTGGATAGGGCACCAGACCTGGATTAAAGAAACCTGATTTCTACTTCCTGGTTGAGTTTCATCAACCATACAATGGGGCTATGAAAGCTATCCCACCTTTGTAAAGTACTTTGAGATCTCCATATGAAAAGGACCATTCATGGTGCTAATTTATTATAAGTTATGTTGTTCTGCACAGACAAGCTGTGTGACAGTTTGCCTAGGGACTCCCAGATTGCAGGAGGTGCAAGCTTTGGAGATGTGAGCCAAGCAAAGGAAGGTTTCTGCCATTGCCATTTAAATGTTTTGCCTGCCTAGCAGTATTTTCAACAATATTAATCTAAGGCAAGTGAGTGTTTACATTCATTACCTCATATTTTATTATTCTCTATTTTTTCTAGCAAGCAATGCTTTATGTGAGCCTGAATTAGACATGGTAACTTTTACTGAGGACAATTATTATTAGGTACTCCAGAAAGAACAGAATAGAGAGATAATTTTATCACAGAGAAGGTGGAGTGAGGAAGCAGGTAATGATCTGAGCACTCAGTAGAAGAAAAAAGACAGTTGTCCATGGGGTGCTGTGAGGTAGCCAGTGCTGGTGAATATGGGTGTGGGGCAAGCAGAAGATCTGAGGAGTGAGAGGCCTACTTACAATCTGCAGAGTCAGAAAAATGAATTGTGAGCCAGAAGAGTAAACAACCAGTGTGTGTAGGTAATTAAAAGAGACTAAAATGCAATAGAAGTATCTCATCTCTACAAAAAGTCCCATAGCCAATTTCCAATAGGATTAAACTCACATTGTTACAAAATGAAACAATCTAATCAACATTCTGTGTTCTAATCATGTCTATTGGAATATTTCTGAGTTTGTTTATAGCTGCAGGCCTTTTTTTATCTTGACATACTGTGAAATCATTTCTAAAATTAGTCAGGTAATACATTTTTCCTGCTATGGCAGGTAAGCATTATGAGAATAGGGAAGTTCGGAGACCACGGCTATGAACCGATGATTGAAAATCTCAGGCAAGTGAATGGGGGAGCAATAGAGAGGGAAATGAAAGTGCTCAAGGGGAAGGAACATACTTCATGCTGCGTACAGACAGAAAATACATTATATACAAATAAGGGGCTAGCAGACCAGTAGGGTAAGAAGAAACACTAGGATGCAGAAAAAGAAGGCAGAAGTGAAAAAATTGTCTGAATGAAGAATGAATGAATGAACAATGAAGAAGAATGAAGATGACAGAGAGAGTTAAAGTCCAGGATTACAATATTTGTAATTTCCGTCCAACACTACACTTTCCTGCTTTTGATATCTCCTTAAACCTGATCTGTACCATGATCTGCCCCCAAGGACAGACAATTAATAATGCTTGGGTCAGGGGGAGATGGTGGATAGGTTACACTTTAAATTATTTAACTAATGTTAAATATTATAATAGATACATGGTGTATGCATCTTACATTGTATATATTTGATTATCTAAGCCTTCCCTTGCCCATTGTATGTTGCCTGAATTATCAGTGTGTAAGGTATTGTAGGCAAGAACGGTCTCTTCATATTTCACAATACAGCAGCTTACATCATGGGGCCTGATCCTGGTTGAAGCATCTGAGACTACTGGAACATAAATAGTTAATGAGTGTGGTACGGCAGGGGAAGGACAGACGTCTTACTCTTGAAGGAGCACAACATGGAGCACTAATACTTAATCACAGCTCCAATCTGCAGTTGATGGGAGAAGGACCTAAGAAATAAAACTTACAGGTATCTAGTGGAAGTTCTGAAAAATACTTTCTTTCTCACCTTTCAACTCCAAGGCCATGATTAAGATCCAGCTCAAGTTCCTAAGTGCTGTAAATTGGATGAGTCTCCACATCACTGGCAGGATTCCACATTGCTATGGTAACAGACAGAATGTTGCACACCATTAACCCTCTCTTCCCAAGCAATCAGGACTTAGCTTATAAGATGAATGCCTCTGACTTGCATCCAGAGCGGCCTCCCAAGGCCATGTCTACAGTAGGGAAAAGACAACTCATGTTAACATGTGTCTGACAGTGGTCAGCACCGGACGCTTCACAGGAAGCACACACCCCTCCCCTGAGGTCTCACCCTGGTCTCTCATAGTTAGAGATTGGCTTACACCCTGGAGCACTAGGTTTAATATCTCTTCCAACCAGTTTGTCATCATTAATTACGATAACTCTGTATATTCTCAATGTTCGTATCAACATCCAATACCCTTTGTGAATCTTAACTTGCAACTAGGCTTAGGCTCCTAAATGCCTAAGTGGTGTCTTAAAATGGGATGCAGACTCCATTTAAAGTTTTTTATTCACAGCGTAAGTGACATAGTAGTCATTAGCAGGGTAAGCTGAGGTCATCTACATGGCAGATGCCCCATTCTACCAAAAAGAAAAAAAAATCCATTGATAGAAGGAAGGAGATAAAAACAATTTCCAAGAAAACTTTTCACCTTGACAGACATGAAAAATGAAAGGACAAATTAGGTATATTAATTTATTTTAAAAATCTGATCTAACTCTTTAATACCAAAGAGTAAACAAAGTACATATTATACTAGAAAGTACAGTTGATGTTAGCACAAATGTTTGGCAAAAGAAAAAAGTAAATGTTTGTGAAAAAAATTTGTAGGGACAGTTCACCTTCATCCTTCCCGTAGCTGTGTCCATAAGTACTAATTACGTAAAACATCACCACAACCCAAGGAAACACGGTTGGTCTGTAGAAAGGACAGTGGAAGTCAAGGACAAGCTGATTATGCAATTGATATGCAGCCCAGAGATAGATGTGGTATATTCTAACAATTTATTCAGTGTTTGACCTATTAGAGGACACCTTTAAAATAAACATAACATTTATTTGAATTGTTTGAAAAAATGTGGTTGTTTAATTTACTGTTTTAATAACAGTCCTCTGGATGCTGACTTCTTGAGTGTTTGGGCTCTTAGCTTTTTCCCCCCAGATGACCAACCAGGTCTTCTAGGAGAATGCCTTCATGATAGTAGCTCTTTGGCAGTTAGACCCATTCAGCGTTAACAGCCTGAAATCACAAAGCTTGTGAGAGTGGGGGAGTGTCCTGAAAGTGCCTGTTCTCCTCTGAAAGTCTAACACACCATCTCAGAAATCCAGTATATGAACCACATTTTGGAATACAGATCAATATTCATTATTGAGCCACCCCATATTTGTCACCGTCACAATGCCAAAAAAAAAATGGTGTAAACACTCCATGTTTAACTTGGTTTCAGTTGTTGCACAGGCAGATTTATTTGCTTTCTTTCAGATTTTTTTTTTTAAAAGAACAAACCTCTTTTGGTTCTACAAACTGACCCTAAGATTGCTTACCAGCAGGATGACATATTTCCAAAAGAATAGCCTACTGGGTAAGATCAATGGTCCATCTAGCGCATATCCTGTCTTCCAACCGTGGCCAATGCCAGATGCTTCAGATGGAATGAATAGTAATCAAGTGATCCAGCCCCCGTCTTCCATTCCCAGCATCTGGCAAATAGAGGCTAGGGTCACTTCCGATCATGGGTTTGCATCCCTGCCCATCCTGGCTAATATACATGGATGAACCTTTTCTCCATGAACTTCTCTAGTTCTTTTTTAAACTCTGTTACAGTTATTTAGCTCATCAGCAGAATTATTTCATTACTACACAGAAAATTAAATCACAACACTGGAAGCTATAAAAGAGGTAGAGGAAATACCTTTAACCCTAATGTTTTTCCTTCACCACATCTTTAAGAAAAGGTTGTGAATACAATTAATCACATCTAGAGTTAGGTCTGAGTCAAAGTTTGGATCAGAACTTTGGATCTGGAGTTTTGAGACTATTGCTACTTAAATCTATGCATCATCTTTGTGTATTTGGGCCAGGCAATGCCCTATAAAAATGATTCAAACTGTAGGCACTGTATCAAGATTTCCCTTTTCCACAGTATTATATGAGAGTAAATCTAAACACTGTAATTAGGAAACCTGCAGTTTGCTAATATTTACATCTATAGTAAGTCCTCAAAGAGTCCAAGACATTTGTGCCTTTTTGTATATCCCACCCATTGTTTGTTTGTTTTAAAATATGTATAGTTCCGACAAACCCTGCAACACACCAGGTGCCCCCTAGCAAATTAACACATGACCTAAGCCTGTCTAAAGCTTCAGTAAACTGCAACTCAGATTCCAGCCAGTAGGGACAGAAGTAACCAAAGCAGGGACTCTTGTGCTGAGGGAAGGGGGAAAATAGGGTTGAGGTGGGGCCTCTCCTACTCCAGGCATGTACCCAGAACTGTGCATAGGAGATCCACATATCCACTGTAGAAACACCAAGATCCAGGCAGTATCCCCCTTGCCTGACACCATGAGGACTTTAGAGAAAGCTACAAAGAAGAGCCACCTAGAGACTCCAACTTTTGTATTGCTTATTCCTTTCACACAGCAAACCTATGAGTGTGACCTCCCCCTTATAAATTAAAAATACTTTTTTATATATGTAACCCTATTATAAATGCTGGAGGCGAAGCAGGGTTTGGGGGTGGAGGTTGATAGCTCACGATCCCCCATGTAATAACCTTGTGACCCCAAGTTTGAGAACCCCTGCGGTAAGGGCAGAAGCAACCAAGGCAGGGACCTTTAGTCCTTTGGAGAAATTTTCTACAATTTTGACTGGACTTTCTCTGCCCTGTGCTGATTGGATGTTTGCTCCAATCTTCGCTGTTCCCATCCCTCAATTTCTTCACCTTAAGCATCACTCCTCTTACTCTCTGCTCTCCTCCCCTGCTCCCTAACTCTCTTCTCTTAAGGGTCTCTCCCTCTTCCTTCCCTGTTAAGCCTCCTACCCCCCCACAACACAATACCTGTTCCCTCACCCTGTGTCACTGTCTTGTCTGGTTAGATCATAAGCTCTTTGGGGAAGGGACCATCTTTTTTGTAATGGAATGCTAAACTGTATTCTATTGTTTAGCCCCTAGTTAGCACTATGTATAAAATATCTTATTTAAACTAACCTCAGCCATACTTGACAGCACATTAAAGAATCTTATGGTGAACACACCTTGCGTGTATAAGCAATCTCTGTACCCAATCCTTATCTGGGGCAGAAGTACATGACATTTTTGTTCTGTGTTTGTACAGCACCTGGCACAATGGGATTCTGGTGCACAGCTTGGGCTTCTAGGTACTATAATAATACAAATTAACGATAACAACAAGAATCATAACAGCAGCTATGGAGAGCAATAACAGCAACTATTTGTGATGTAACTTTTCTCCCCCTTACATGAATATTCAAGACCAACCTTTCTATAAAATGCATTGAATCACCAACATTACTAAGTTTCAGATATTTTAAAGCCCCTCTGAGGAGCATTACCCTGTTATGGTGGAGGGACTTGTGTGTTCCGACATACTCCAAGGTTATGTTATCTTGAGCCTAGTGCTCCTGGCAGGGTCACCCTAGGCAAATAGGTCTGCAGGGAGGTTCCAGACTAAAAACTATCCCCCTGAAGACAATCATGAAAGCCCCAAAATGACCATGTGAATCTCGCCTGGACTAGGGATACCAGGACCTACCCCTTCGGGTGGTGTCAGGCAAGTGTCTAGTAGTTGGGCCACCCATTTAACCCAGCAGGGCCCAGCCTGAAATGGCGACATGGACCCATCTCGTGGGCTCACCACCCGTGAGGCAAAGGGTGAGGGTCAGCTGTGATCCCAGAATGGCAGCAAGAGGGACGGACTACAACAAACTGGCCATCCTCAGTGGAAACTGGCTCTAGGGACATGGAGTGTCACTTCACTGGTGGGAAGGAGGCAGAGTTGGTGGAAGAGATGGAAAGATACCGACTAGATATAGTCAGCCTCACTTCCACACATAGCACTGGCTCTGGAAACAAAGTTCTCGATCGAGATTGGTCTCTTCCCTACTCAGGAGTCGCCCCAGGTGAGAGGTCCTGGGAGGGTGTGGGGATACTCACAAGTCCCCGTCTGGGTGCCGCACAGTTGGGGTTTGTCCCAGTTGACGAGAGGGTCGCCTCAATTAAACTTTGGGTATCAGAAAGGAAAATCTTGACTGTTGTTTGTGCCTATGCTCTAACTTCAGTTCAGAGTACTTGGCCTATTTGAAGACGGTGGTATCGGTGCTCAATAGAGTGCCACTTACTGACTGTGCATTTCTATTGGTAGACTTCAATGCCCATGTGGGGAACGATGGAAATACCTGGAGGGGAGTGATTGGGAGGAACGGCCTGCCCAGTCTGGACACAAGAGGTGAGTTGTTATTGGACTTCTGTGCTAGTCATGGATTGTGCATAACGAATACCATGTTCGAACACAAGGTTGCTCATAAATGTACTTGCTATCAGAACACCTTGGGTCAAAGATCAATGATTGACTTTATTGTTATCTTGTCAGACCTAAGGCCATATGTTCTCAACACTCGGGTGAAGAGAGGGGCAGAGCTGGCAACCGATCACCACTTGGTAATCCGACACATGGGATGCCCAAATGATCAGTGAGAGTCACCTGGGAACATCTGGTGGAGAACCCTGTATGGAAAGACTTCAATTCCCACCTCTGGAAGAACTTTTCCTGCCTTCCGGGTGAGGTCTTGGACATTGAGTGCAAGTGGACCATATTCAGGGCCTCAATCATTGAGGCAGCCATGAAAAGCTGTGGCCTGAAGGTGGTTGGTGCCTGTCATGATGGCAACCCTAGGACCTGCTGTGGACTCCAGTGGTGAGGCAAGCTGTCAAGTCAAAGAAGAAGGCCTTCCGAGAAATGCTCACAATAAGGCTGAGAAGTACCGGATGGCTAAGATGGCTACGGCTGTGGTGGTCATTGAAGTGAAATCCCAGGCTTGGGAGAAGTTTGGAGAGACCATGGAGAATGACTACCAGATGGCATCAAAGGTGTTCTGGCAAACCATTCATCACCTTAGGAGGGGTCAGCAGGACATTGTCCAGGCTGTATTCAGCAAGGGTGGTGAAACGCTAACCTTGACTGAGAAGATCATAGAGAGGTGGAAAGAGCACTTTGAGGAACTCCTCAACCCAATGGACATGCCCCCCCTCCAGGAGGCAGTGCTAGACACCTCCAGTGAGATCAGATCTATTTCTGATGCTGAGGTCGATACGGCAGTAAAGTGCCTTCATTAGTGGTAAGGCAGCAGGGGTGGACGAGATTCGCCCAGAGATGTTGAAAGCACTGGACAATGTTGGGGTGTCATGGTTAACATGCCCCTTTAATGTTGCGTGGAAAGCAGGTGCAGTACTTCTGGACTGACAAACCAGAGTAGTGGTCCCAAAGTTTAAGAAAGGAGAACAGAGGGTGTGTTCCAACTATAGGGTGCTGGAGAGGAAGTTACACCCATTAGTTGAACCTCAGATTCAGGAGGAACAATGCAGATTCTGTCCCGGCCATGGAACAACAGACCAGCTCTTTGCTTTCTCACAGATACTCGAGGGGTCACGGGAGTTTGCTAATCCAGTCTACCTTTGCTTTTTAGACCTGGAGAAGCCATATGACCATGTTCCCCGAGATGTCTTGTGGGAAGTGCTGCAGGGGTATGAGGTGTTGGTACTGCTTTTGTGCACTATCTGGACCCTCTATTCTCGCAGTGAGAGTTGTGTTTGTATTCTTGGCATTAAGTCAAGTTTGTTCAAGGTGGGCATTGGACTCTGCCAAGGATGTGTCTTGTCCCCATTCCTGTTTATGATTTTCATGGCCAGGATATCAAGGTGCAGCCGAGTTGAGGAGTGTTTCCAGTGTGGGGACTCAGAGGTGGCATCTTTGCTGTTTGCTGATTATGTTGTCCTTCTTGCTTCATTAGACTGTAATTGCCGACACATATTCGAAAGTTTCACTGCTGAGTGCGAAGCACCTGGGATGAGAATCAGCACCTCCAAATCAGAAGAAAGTGGACAGCTGAGGTGAGGGGGGAGAAGTTGCCCTTAGTGGACGACTTCAAGTATCTAGAGGTCTTGTTCACTAGTGATGGCAAGCGGGAGCATGAGTTCAACCGGCAGATTGATGCAGCGGTGGCAGTGATGCGGGCTCTGTACTGATTCATGGTTGTAAAGTGGCAGCTGAGTTCTCAGATGAAGCTCTCTGTTTACAAGTCATTCCACATCCTTCTCACCTGTGGTCATGGACTTTGGGTAATGACCAAAAGGACAAGATCGCGGGTACAAGTGGCGGAAATGAGGTTTCTCTGCAGGGTGGCTGGGCTTACTCTTCGAGACAGGGTGAGAAGCTCGATTATATGGGAGGGCCTCGGAGTAGAGCCTCTTCTCCTCCAGATCAAGAGGTGTCCTTTGAGGTGTCTTGGGCACCTGGTAAAGATGGCCCTTGGGAAGCTTCCATTGGAACAATACCGGGCACGTCCCACTGGGCGGAGGCCCTGAGGCCGGCCCAGGACAGGCTGGCTGGGAACTCTGGGGAATTCCCCAGGAGGATCTGAAATCTGTTGAGGAGGAAAAAGGAGGTTTGGTCCTCCCTACTCTCCATGCTGCCACCATGACCCTCACCAGGAAAAGTAGCAAAAAGGAAAAAGAAGAAGATATTTTAAAGTTTTCATTACAGGTTTGCCACATTCTGATCGTGCAAGCTACATTCTAAAGCCCAGTATCCCAGGTTTTACAGCTGACATAATGATAGCCCTGCCACATGAATGAAACATCCATTTCAATCTTGACAAGAGCCTTTGATGTTTAATCAATGAAGGAGCGACCTAAGGATTACAGCCCTTTTTGGGAAAAAGAAAAAAATAGGTATCAGAGCTCTCATTGTTCTTCTTTTAGGATGATTGCTGTCAAGAGGCCTATTGCACAGTAAACCCTATGAAACATTTTTTCTACTACTGGCCTGTTCTTCAGAAGTGTTCATTTTCAAACAGAGGTTTATTTTGTTTAACGTGCAAAATGGTCTCTCTCCATCTGCAGAAATACAAACAGCCTCTAGGAATACAAATCACTATCGGTCTTGATACTTTGGATAGTTTTAGCCACCTACATTCACAAAAGAACATTTACCTATGGCTTTGGACTCATTTATTTTTCTTTAATATAAAGATAATGCAGAAATTTATTATAGGCTGTACTTGAAATGCCTTTTTATGTTCCATGTCAAAAAGATTAAGTGCACAGAAATGGAAAGTCATGCCTTCTATTTAAGATTAAAAAATCTCATATAAAAACAACAATTTCACGTGGAATGGCTTTACCAGATTTAGAAATAAAGAAAATAGCCTTTCTACCTCTTCCTTTGCCCCCAGCAAACAAACACACTCTTTCACTTAAAAAGTGAAGCTGAGAACTAGGTTCATAGATAGTTAGAAGAAAATGCTTACAAGGGCTATATTATGGTGTTTTTCTGAAGACCTTGAAGCATTATTTTTGCTCTGTCAAAAACCTCTAGATGGCATACTTTAGTAAACTTCTATAATTACAGACATTTTGGCCTCAGTGCATAGTTGGCAGTGTTTTTGCCAATGTTATTTAATTCATCTGCTATAATGATTGTCAGTTTAATGAGTTATTAAAAGATATTGATGCTTTTGTAGTGCAAAGTGTAAATAAAATAAAATAAATAATGTTCTGTTTATTACAAATCTTCCTGAAATAAAATCTCTCTCCCATTTCTAACTGCATTGCAGACTCTAGGGAGAATAAAAACAACAGCAGCATTCTAAAGCAGTAAGATCTTTTCCAGAATGGCACAGGCCTGCAAAAAAAAATCAGTAACCTATCTTTTTCCTGCCGTCAACGAGGTCTTTATAAAGAAGGACTGCAGTACGCTTAAATTGCTTATGTGCATACATCCTTCTTACCCATACATCTCTGAGTGGTTTTACAAGAAGAAAGTCTGATAAATAAAATTGTGACGTAGCTCTCAAATTCCATCTTAGCAATTACGCAAAAAAATTGTATTAAGTTGTGATGGGTCCTGCTAAACGAGTATTATAATTACTCTGGAATGCAGGGAATAAAGGAAGAATTCACGTTTTGCACATGCCTTCCCAAAGCCAATTTTACAGTTGATTATTAGTGTAAGCAGTGTCAGGATGAGCTCCACCCTGACATCTGGTGGTGAGGTGTGGCAAGTTGTGGAAAAGAACTTCAGGGGCCGATCTCATTTGCATAGGCACACCCACCCCGCCTAGAATGAGGCCATAGCTGCCCAAATGGTCACTTTGGCTGCTGTGGGATCCAAAAATGTAACCCTTCTGCCCGTCAGAGTTGGCAGCAACAAGGGCCGGGTTCAATATCTAGGGGATCCATTCTGATAACACAATGCAAACCGGCTTGAGCCCCCACCCAGTGACCTGGGACAAATATATACCACCCCTGCTGGGCGCCTCCAAGAGGCAATACTTCCCCTCTCGCAAGCACATAGTCTGAGTGTAGCAAAAAGCCTTTTAATAACAGAGAGAAACAATGTGGCATTATGTTGGGGAAACACCACCAACAGGATTCATAACACAACCCATGAGCAAAAAAAAACCACCCCAAGCAAATTGGGGCATGCCCCTTTCCCTTTGGTTCTTGAGTCCAGCAACCCCAAATCACCCAAAGTCCCAAAAGTCCAATGACCCAAAAGTCTCTGCCCCTGGTCAGGGCAGCCCCAGAGTTCGAAAGTTTATCTGCGGAGCTTTACTTCCCAGCCTGGGTGGAGATGGGATGGGGGTAAGAGGCACCTTACATGATCTGAAGCTGACCGCCCCATAGCTCCATAGCTTCGCTCCGCTCTGCCAGCTGCCCCACGAACTCCTTTGCTCAGCTCCGCGGAGCGGACAGCTACTGTAAGTTCCTTAATTCCCGACAACAAAAGGGCGAGAAGGCTTCAGCCTACCTACAGAGACTGGAGAGACTGCTTCAGAGAGCTGTCATGAGGGGAGCAGTGACTGCTGAGCAGATGGATCAGACCAGACTGGCTCAAATTGTAAGAGGAACTCAGTATCAGAACCTGATTCTACTTCATCTCCAGCTAAGAGAACGACGGGAACATACCCCAAGTTACTCCCAGCTGATAAAAGAGGTCAGAGAGGAGGAAGAAAGGCAGGCTGCCAGTGAATTTTGGGAAGCCCAAACATCGGATCCAGCCAGCACAACACCACTGCAAACGGCCAGTGTACTGATGGTGAGCACCAGAGAGGAACTTGCCCAACAAATGCAGGTCCTGACGGATCGGATAGCTGAGCTGCAAAGTACCATTGACTAAGTTAAGACTTCCAGGAATAAGAAGCCTCAAACTGTGGCGATTGAGAAGCCCGCACTTAGAGCCACCATCCCACCCAGGCGAAGGGGGAAAGGTCAATTCTTCTGCTACCGATGTGGTCAGGATGGACACAGTGCTGCCAAGTGCCGTAATGAAGAAAACCCCTCCTTAGTGTATGGAAAGCTGAGGATCAGTTGGGAGAGATCCGGTAGCTGCCAGAGGGTCTGGGGACGGGGACCCCCCAGGTCTGCAGGATTTGAAGATTCCCCCAGAAAAGACTGTCCAGCTGGGATCCCCGCAGGACTGATAGGGCCTCGAGCAGAGGTCACGGTGAGGATTGAAGGGGTGGAGTGTAAAGCAGTGCTTGACACTGGATCTCAAGTGACTATTATATTTCAGTCATTCTACCAACAGATGCTTAGGCACCTGCCTATACAGCCACTGACTGGCCTTAGCCTGTGTGGCCTCGGCATGGATGAATACCCCTACCAAGGGTATGTCATAGTGCACCTGGAATTCCCAGAGGAGGTTGCTGGGGTAAGAGAAGAGGTAGACACAGCTGCCTTAATATGCCCTGACCCTAAAGGGACTTCTGATGTGTCTGTGCTGATAGGGACCAACTCCAGTCTCTTCAAGGTACTCGCGGATTACTGCAGAAGGCGGGCTGGGGACCAGTACCTGAATACCCTGATGATCCATATGCTTTGTGCTGAAGCCTATAGGAAAATTGAGAGCGCTAAAAGGGACACATCTGAGCTACCGCTTGGGGCACTGAAGTACGCGGGCACGACCCCCTTAGTAGTGCCTGCAAGGACGGAGCAAGAAGTGCTTGTCATGAGTACCTGTCTGAAAGGCAGTAAACGGACGTTAGCAATGATAGAGCAGCCGATGGGAGGAGAGCTCCCTGAAGGAGTGCTGGTCCCCAGTGGAGTCATAACTCTACCTGTTGAAGCCCAGGAAAGGGTGACTATACTGATTGCTAATGAAACGAGTCATGATGTTGTTGTGAAGCAAGGACAAAAGATAGCAGACCTCTTTGAGCCTGAGTCGATTGTAAAACCCCAGTGTGAAACTCAAGTTCCGACAATAGACCCAGCAAAGTTTGACTCTGGAGATTCACCAGTGTCTGAGGACTGGAAAGATCGCCTGAGGAAGAAACTTTGTGAAAGATCCAAGGTGTTCTCACTGCATGAGTGGGATGTGGGATGTGCAAAAGGAGTAGAGCACAATATCAGACTACATGACTCTCGACCTTTCAGGGAGAGATCTAGGAAGATTGCTCTCTCTGAGATGGAAAATGTGTGACATCATCTTCAGGAGCTGGCTGCGAATGGCATCATTACAGAGTCCCGCAGCCCATACGCCTCACCCATTGTGGTAGTCCGTAAAAAGAATGGGAAAATCCGGATGTGTATTGACTACCGCACCCTAAACAGCCGTACTGTGGTCGACCAGTACACTATGCCTCGAGTGCAAGATGCCTTAGACTGTTTGCTGGGAAGCCAGTGGTTCTCTGTGTTGGATCTTCGAAGTGGATACTACCAGATCCCTCTGGGAGAAGAAGATAAGGAGAAGACAGCCTTCATCTGCCCATTAGGGTTTTATCAGTTCGAACGCATGCCCCAAGGGATTTCTGGAGCACCTGCCACCTTTCAACGTCTCATGGAGAAAGTTGTGGGAGACATGAATTTACTGCAAGTGTTAGTTTATTTGGATGACCTGATTGTGTTTGGAAGAACCTTAGAGGAGCATGAAGAAAGACTTCTTAAAGTGATTGATAGGTTGGAGGATTATGGTCTGAAGCTTTCAATTGACAAATGCCAGTTCTTCAGAACCTCAGTGAAGTATGTGGGTCACATCGTGTCCCAAGAGGGTGTGAGTACTGATCCTGATAAAATAGAAGCACTCACTACATGGCCACGTCCAAGTAACTACAGAGAACTCAAGACCTTTCTTGGATTTAGTGGCTACTACAGCAGATTTGTGAAAAACCATGCTACGATTGTAAAGCCTCTGAACGATCTTACCAGGGGACATCAGTCCAGCAAGAACAAATCTAAGTCCAAGAATAAGGGGAGGTCCCCAAAGCCTCCTGTGCAGAGACACTGTGGCCCCTTTGAACCATTTGGGCCACGGTGGGATGAGAGATGTGAAAGGGCTTTTCGAGAAATCATTACTTGCCTAACTCATGCTCCAGTCCTAGTTTTTGCTGACCCAAGAAAACCATTTATCCTGCATACTGATGCCAGTTTGGAGGGTCTGGGAGCAGGCCTGTACCAGGAAGTGGAAGGCAAATGTAAACCTGTAGCCTTTGCCAGCCGAGGATTGTCTGATAGTGAAACTCGCTATCCCACCCACAAGCTGGAATTTTTGGCCTTGAAATGGGCCATCACTGAGAAATTTCGAGACTACTTGTATGGTGCTCAGTTCCAGGTGTGGACAGACAACAATCCACTGACTTATGTGTTAACAAGTGCTAAGCTGGATGCTACAGGGCAGAGATGGGTGGCCGCCTTGGCTAGCTATGAGTTCAGCATTCAGTACCGATCAGGGAGAAGCAATGTAGATGCAGATGCATTGTCCAGGCATCCGCAAGCTCCAGAAGTTGCTGTGATACCCACAGATGGAGTGAGAGCTATTTGCAGTGTGAGTCGCCGAGAGCCAGAGGCCCGTGAGAGCCTTCAGGGATGTGTTGCAGAAGCTTTGGGCCTGCCCCCTGAATGCATGCCTTCTGCTTCAGTGAACTATATTGCATTGGACCAATCTCCTTTGCCCATGCTCAATGCGGCTGACTGGCAAGAAGCCCAGCAGCAAGATATTGACATTTGTGATACACTACTTGCCAAAAGGGAGGGGCGAAGCCCAGCTGTGGTTGTCCCACCTAACCCGGAGGGTAAACTACTATTGAGAGAATGGACCAAACTAAAACTGATTCAGGGAGTGCTACACCGAATGACCACTGACCCTTTACAAAAACAACGAGCACAACTAGTACTGCCAAAAAAGTACAGAGCCCTGGCCATGAGGGCCCTGCATGATGACTTTGGGCATTTAGGGATGGAGAGGACCCTGGAACTTATTCGTAGTAGGTTCTATTGGCTCCGAATGGCTGAAGATGTTCGCAGGAAATGTGAGACTTGCGCTCGATGTGTTCAAAGGAAAACTCTGTCCACGAGGGCTGCATATCTCAAGAACATCACCAGCAACAAACCTTTGGAATTGGTATGCATTGATTTCTTGTCTGTAGAGGTAGACAAGAGGAATGTTGGGAACATTTTAGTAGTGACTGACCATTTTACACGGTATGCACAGGCATATCCCACACGTGATCAGAGGGCCACCACCGTCGCTCGAGTATTGTGGGACAAATATTTCTCAGTCTATGGATTCCCGGCTCGGATACACTCTGGTCAGGGGCAGGATTTTGAGAGTCACCTTCTGAAGGAGGTGCTGAAGATAGCAGGAATTAAAAAGTCTAGGACAACTCCTTATCACCCCCAAGGTGATCCTCAGCCAGAGAGGTCCAACCGAACCCTATTAGATATGTTGGGAACTTTGCAACCAGAGCAGAAGGCAACCTGGAGCCAGCATGTCGCATTTCTGGTGCATGCCTACAATGCCACAAAGAACGATGCTACGGGAGTCACCCCATATCTCTTGATGTTTGGGCGAGAACCAAGATTACCCATAGACTTGTGCTTTGGTGTATCAGAGGATGGAGATAGCTATGAAACTCATCAGCAATATGTATCCCGACTAAGAGAAAAGCTGCGGGATGCTTATCGCTTAGCTACTGCTGCGGCTCGGAAAAACGCAGACCACAACAAACATCGATATGATGCTAGAGTGCGTTTGCAGGAGCTCCAGCCAGGGGACAGAGTCCTGCTGCGAAATTTGGGTATTGCTGGCAAACACAAGATAGCTGACAGATGGAAGGCTGGTGATGGAAAAGCTGGGAGATCTGCCGGTCTACAAGATCAAACCTGAAGATGGTCCAGGGCAAATAAAGACGGTGCATAGAAACCTTTTGCTCCCTGTGGGGGAATTGATAAGCACCCCTTATGAGATGGGCCACGACAGGGCAGCCGGGCAGAACAGAGGTGCTAGACCAAAGCCGCCATCCAACACAGACAGCAGGCCCCGTGCAGCTAACTTACCCCTATTCTGCATATCTGAAAGTGAGTCTGAGGAGGAAGACACAACCCTGGTATATCCTGGGATGGAGACAAGATTTCAGTCTCGATCAGCTGAACCAAACGAGAGTTTTCCCTCTTCCACCCTAAACCCCATGGCATAATTATTTTGGCCCCTTTCTGACACCCCGGTGCTGCTGATGAGACCCCCCTGTGATGACACACACAGGTTATTGGACAATGGAGACACACAGGTAGAGGATGTCCTGGGCACCTTGGACCCTCCAGCGTTAGAACTAGGAGTGCAGGGGCCTACGCCAGTAGCCGAGGGACCCTCCAGGGAAGCCTCTCCATCCATCACTCAAGAGGATGTTCCCCCTACCTCGGCAACAGAGATTCTCAATAGACGAGACAGGGTGATAAGACCAGTGAAACGGTTAACTTATGATGCACCTGGGGTGACTAGTGAGGAGCCAATACATTTAGCACACAGGCTTGTGGAAGCTAAAGTGGGCTTCCTGAGGCCCTTTGGAGGAAACCAATGAGTTGGTATAAAGGGAGTGTGATTTGTCGAGACGACAAATTCTCGGCTGTGGGGAGGATGTAAGCAGTGTCAGGATGCGCTCCACCCTGACATCTGGTGGTGAGGTGTGGCAAGTTGTGGAAAAGAACTTCAGGGGCCGATCTCATTTGCATAGGCACACCCACCCCGCCTAGAATGAGGCCATAGCTGCCCAAATGGTCACTTTGGCTGCTGTGGGATCCCCAGTGTCTCTGTTATTGGGGCAGGAAGAATAAATTGTTATTACCCTGATTAAGGGAACTGTGCTTGGAACTATACTTAGCCTTTTGTTATGATGGAGGGACTCACCATCAACTAAGTAGCACTAGCTAGGCAAGGGTCATGGGTTTCAAAACTCTGTGAATTGAGAGAGGCTGGGGACAAGTATTAATACTTGGTGGCATGGGCTACATGCTAATTGCACTTCCTCCTCTCTCCACTGTGGAATATCAGAGCTAATTTTGATTTCATTAGAAGTCTAGTTACAGGCTGCTGAGCTCACTTTGGGCTAACAGTGCACCAGCACTGAGGCTCCCCTACTACAAGCTGAATTCACCTAAGAGCTGAAATCACTGAGCGTTGTGTTAAGTAGCGGGGGAGTCTGAAGATATATTGTGGAGCAGTTTGCGGGAAGGCTGGAGTGCCTTGTGGACAGGCTGGTGAAGCAGTTCGTAGGACGGCGGGAGCTGCTGGTGGGACACGGAGCAGTTTGTGGACTGGCTGGTGGAGCAGTTCGTGGGACGGCGGGAGCTGCTTGTGGGCCGCGGAGCGGAGCGGAGCTGAGCGAAGGAGTTCGTGGGGCGGCTGGCGGAGCGGAGCGAAGCCAAGGAGCTATGGGGCAGTCAGCTTCAGATCATGTAAGGTGCCTCTTACCCCCGTCCCATCTCCACCCAGGTTCGGAGGTAAAGCTCTGCAGATAAACTTTCGAAGTCTGGGGCTGCCCTGACCAGAGACAGAGACTTTTGGGTCATTGGACTTTTGGGACTTTGGGTGATTTGGGGTTGCTGGACTCAAGAACCAAAGGGAAAGGGGCATGCCCCAATTTGCTTGGGGTGGGTTTTTTTTGCTCATGGGTTGTGTTATGAATCCTGTTGGTGGTGTTTCCCCAGCATAATGCCACATTGTTTCTCTCTGTTATTAAAAGGCTTTTTGCTACACTCAGACTATGTGCTTGCGAGAGGGGAAGTATTGCCTCTTGGAGGCGCCCAGCAGGGGTGGTATATATTTGTCCCAGGTCACTGGGTGGGGGCTCAAGCCGGTTTGCATTGTGTTATTGGAATGGATCCCCTAGATATTGAACCCGGCCCTTGTTGCTGCCAACTCTGTCGGGCAGAAGGGTTACATTAGCATTGATTAAATTAAAGAAACATGCTCAAGGAAGGAAAGCTGAAGCACACCCAAGAAGCCTGGACAGCACAAGAGCATTCTCCTTCAGCTGCCTCTTACCAGATTCACAAACACAACGAAGGGGTTCCTGAATGGCTCTAAGCTAGCCCTTGTGATGGAACGGCACTAGTGTTTGGCAATACAGACTCTATATTGAAGGTGGGCGGAGCGCTTGCAACTCCAATTGAAGTCAATGGGATATGCAGAGTCATAGATTTTAAGGGAAGGAAGAACAATTAGGTAATCCAGCATATCTCGCATGTGGCCACCAGCGACTTTTCTTGCAGCCACAGCCTCCTGGGCAGTGATTGGGAGTGGGAAGCAGTGGCCCCTTCCGCAGGGCCACCAGCAGGGGTTGGCCCTGCCCCACACTGGAGCCACAAACGCTGGAGGAGCAGCAATTGGTGTGAGTTCCCTACTTTCTCTGGGGGCGGTGGGGTTTGGGCTTTCAGCTTCAACCCTGGAGTGGTGGGCGGTAGGCTCCAGCTGTGTAGCATCAGGCTCCATCCCCAGGCTTCGGCCCTGGGCTCACTCCTCCACCTCATTGCCCTGGCCTCCACTGCCTCCCTACCGCCTCTACATCCAGGATTTTATTTGTCCCCTAGCTTGCCAGGGCTGAGTAAGTCTCCCAGCTAGCTAGCAAGTCTGCTGCTGTGAAAAGTGATATTAACAAACATAAAAATATCACTCCTCACAGAAGCAGACTTATTAGGTAGCAAGTCTAAAAAAATAAAAACCACCAAAAATGCAAAAGAAAAAAACAACAAAAGAACATGCAAAGCACCTTATTTGCTTTTCTATTCTGCTTAGGTCCAGCAAATAATAGAGACAACTATACTTTACTTTTATTATTGAGTCTGCAAAACAAACAAATAAAAATCCTACATAAATAAATGACAATAGTTTGGACATGTCTACTTGCATATTTATTTGTTTTTCCTAAAGTTATTTAAGTATTTTAGGAAAAATTGCCAGAGCAGCCACCAGTAAGAGTCGGTGGCTGCACTCTGAGGCCACCAGAATAATTGTGAGAACCTTTTTCTAGTCTAACCTCCTGCATAACACAGGCTGTCCAGTTTCATCCAGTTACTGCTGTACTGGAGCCCAATAACTTCTGTTTGACTAAAGGCTATCATCCAGTGCTTAGCACATCTCAGAATAAGACCCTAGAGATAAACCAAGCTGAAAAGATTACACATTTGGGACGATTGTGCATCTTGGTACCATTTCTGCCATCAAACAAGGAAGGTGATAACCATGTAGTGATCTCCATTAATCCCTCAAGTAACTGTTCCTGGAAGAAATATTGTTAGGAAGGAAAAAACCCACCTCACAAAACAGCTCAACTCCCATTTAGGCTACATCTACAGGGGTGTGATGACCAGCTCCAGTACACATGCTTGCACTAGCTCTCATTTGAGCCAACACACTGAAAGCAGCAGCATATCTGCAGTAAGCCGGTCATCGGCAGTGGTGCCACGGGCTAGCCGCTCCAGGTACGTACCCATGAGGTTCAGAAGAGTGAGTAGTTGGGGCAGCTAGTCTGTGCCACAGCCGCCACTGCCTGGGCGACTGCAGCTACACTTCTATTTTTAGTGGGCTAGCTCAGATGACAGCTAGCACGAGTATGTGTAGGAGAGCTGGGAATCACACCCCCTAGCTTGTAGGGCAAACGTAGCCTTGGTCTTCTAGCAGCCAGCTTTCAGCAGGGCCAGCCCCTACAGCAGGGGTGAGCAAACTTTTTGGCCCGAGGGCCAGATCATGGAAATTGTATGGCGGGCCATGAACGCTCACAAATTTGGGGTTGGGCCCGAGATGAGGGAGGGGGTGAGGGCTCTGCAGTGGGGCCAGAAGTGAGGAGTTCAGGGTGTGGGAGGGGGCTCGGGGCTGGGGTGCGGTGGCGGGTGAGTGCTCCAGCTAGGGTTGCGGGCTTGGATGTGGGGTTGGGCATGAGGGGCTGGAGGTGCAGGAGGGTGCTCCGGGCTGGGTTCGAGGGGTTTGGAGGGCAGGAGCGGGATCAAGGCTGGGAGTTGGGGCGTGGGAGGAGGTCAAGGGTGCAGCCTCTGGGGTTGTGCTTACCTCAAGCAGCTTCCAGAAGCAGCAGCATGTCCCCCCTCCAGCTCCTACACGCAGGTGCAGCCGGGCGGCTCTGTGCGTTGCCCTGTCCGCAAGCTCCGCCCCTGCAGCTCCCATTGGCTGTGGTTCCTAACGAATGGGAGCTGCGGGTGTGGCGCTTGGAGCAGGGGCAGCATGCAGAGCCCCCTGGCTGCCCCTACATGTAGGTGCTGGAGGGGGGACATGCTGCTCCTTCCAGGAGCCACATAGAGCCATGGCACACGCAGAGCAGGGAAAGCCCCTGACCCCGTTCTCCAGCAGGAGCTCAAGGGCTGGATTAAAATGTCTGATGGTCTGGATGTGGCCCATGGACAGTAGTTTTCCCACTCCTGCCCTACGGGGTCCATCAAGAACAATGGTTGGTGCTGGGGACTTCTGAAAATCCAGAAACTTCAGTTAGGAATTTAACTGGGAGATGAGCTCTTTTGAGAATCTAACCCAGGAGGATTAACCTTCATAAACACACAAGAACTACAGTTAAAAAAAAAAAATCCTTAACACTAAGGCTCTGTTCTTCCTTGATCACTTAGAATATAAGCAGAATACAGTGCACTTTATTCAAAATGCCAGAGAAAAAGGGGAAAGAACAAATACTACATAAAACAAACAACCCCAGAAAGTCCTAGGGTTATTCTGAATGTGATGTTTCAGAGTAGCAGCCATGTTAGTCTGCATCCACAAAAAAAAAACAGGAGTACTTGTGGCACCTTAAAGACTAACAAATTTGTTTGAGCATAAGCTTTTGTGGGCTACAGCCCACTTCATCGGATGCATAGAATGGAACATGTAGTAAGAAGATTATATGTATACACACACACATATATATACCGAGAACATGAAAAGGTGGAGTAAGAGGCTAATTAATTAAGATGAGCTATTATCAGCAGGAGAAAAAAACTTTTGTAGTGATAATCAAGATGGCCCATTCAGACAGTTAACAAGAAGGTGTGAGGATACTTAACATGGGGAAATAGATTCAATATGTGTAATGACCCAGCCACTCCCAGTCTCTATTCAAACCCAAGTTAATGGTATCTAGTTTGCATATTAATTCAAGCTCAACAGTTTCTCATTGGAGTCTGTTTTTGAAGCTTTTCTGTTGCAAAATTGCCACGTTTAAGTCTGTTACTGAGTGGCCAGAGAGGATGAAATGTTCTCCTACCTGTTTTTGAATGTTATGATTCCTGATGTCAGATTTGTGTCCATTTATTCTTTTGCATAAAGACTGTCCAGTTTGACCAATGTACATGGCAGAGGGGCATTGCTGGCACATGATGGCATATATCACATTGGTAGATGTGCAGGTGAATGAGCCCCTGATGGCATGGCTAATGTGATTAGGTCCTATGATGGTGTCACTTGAATAAATATGTGGACAGAGTGGGCATCGGGCTTTATTGCAAGGATAGGTTCCTGGGTTAGTGTTTGTGGTTGCTGAGGAGTATTTGCTTCAGGTTAGGAGGCTGTCTGTAAGCGAGGACTGGTCTGTCTCCCAAGATCTGTGAAAGTGAGGAATCATTTTTCAGGCTAGGTTGTAGATCTTTGATGATGTGCTGGAGAGGTTTTAGTTGGCAGCTGAAGGTGACAGCTAGTGGCATTCTGTTATTTTCTTTGTTGGGCCTGTCCTGTAGTAGGTGACTTCTGGGTACTCTTCTGGCTGTGTTAATCTGTTTTTTCACTTCAGCAGGTGGGTACTGCAGTTTTAAGAATGCTTGATAGAGAAATGGAAGGTGTTTGTCTCTGTCTGAGGGGCTGGAGCAAATGCGGTTGTATCTTAGAGCTTGGCTGTAGACAATGGATTGTGTGGTGTGGTCTGGATGGAAGCTGGAGGCATGTAGGTAAGTATAGCATTCAGTAGGTTTCCAATATAGGGTGGTGTTTATGTGACCATCGCTTATTAGCACAGTAGTGTCCAGGAAATGGACCGCTTGTGTGGATTGGTCTAGGCTGAGGTTGATGGTGGGATGGAAATTGTTGAAATCATGGTGGAATTCCTCAAGGGTTTCTTTTCCATGGGCCCAGATGATGAAGATGTCATCAATGTAGCGCAAGGAGAGTAGGGGCATTAGGGGACGAGAGCTAAGGAAGCGTTGTTCTAAGTCAGCCATAAAAATGTTGGCATACTGTGGGGCCATGTGGGTGCCCATAGCAGTGCCGCTGACTTGAAGGTATATATTGTCCCCAAATGTGAAATAGTTGTGGGTGAGGACAAAGTCACAAAGGTCAGCCACCAGGTTTGCTGTGACATTATCGGGGATACTGTTCCTGATAGCTGAATATGATGGCTTTTCACAGGTGTTTTGGACTTCATCAGCACAGTGGGAAGTTACCATTTATGTTCCTCCAGATCCCTGGAAAATGCCTTTGATGTAACTATCCAAGCTAACAAAGCAATGGATATTCTCAAAAAGGGAATGAAAACAACATATTCAACTCAGACTCTTACATAACTGCATTCAGAGCTGTTCCTGGGCATTTCAGAAATACTGTGCTGTTATGCTAGGAAAAACAGAGCAGAAATTATTACATTTCCTTTGTGTCATGTTGTCGGAGGTTATATCATAATTGAACAAAAGTGGGCCCCTGGGTGACAGATTATATTATTAATTGAAAAAGTGAAAACAAAAAAGAGTGCTTACAAACCTATAAGCAATACTGATAGCAGCAATTGTTGTAAGAAAACTATATTTCTCTATAACATCACATCAGTTCAAGTTGCCTTTCATCATTTTATTTGGTTTTATACTGTGTTTTATGCTGTGTTTTATTGTTGCTGTACTTCAAATGCGGTGCATTGATGGGGGACAGCAGGGGAACTTTAGGCATAAAATTTAAGTGCAAATCTCAATGCAACCTTAATTATGGAGCCAATATGACATCTCCATAATTACTAATCATTACCCACTGGCCTTGCTAAAATGTTTCATAAAACAAAAGCAAGCTAAGGATCAGTGAAACAGGATACCAACACTTTCACTGAATGGGTTGGACAGGGCCGGACAGATAGCACCATCCCTGGTAATTAATAGAACATCCTGTCTTGTTAAGAAGAATTGAAGTAGGGTAATACTAGTACACTTCTCTCAAGTGCCAGGATTAGGGAGTCTGTGGCTTGGTGCCATACATAAAAGGCACAAGGTGGAAGCAGAACATGCTTGCTAGAACTCACACTGCTGCACCTGGCCTTTTCTTCCTCCTATTTTTGCAAATGTACAGAAGTTTGGTTATGGTTTTAAATCATGTAGTGTGAGATAGTGTTTTTGGCATTCATGGGGTTTCATTAGGTACATGTGTGGAGGAACTTTGTAGTTGTAAGTGCAGGTCATTGGCAGTATTGCGAACTCCATTTATCAAAAAATCATGAGATCAGTTTGAAATCATGAGATTTAACACAATAATTGTTCAGGTTCTTCTGCTCCTCTGCCTTTAAAGTTCATATTTTCTCCACAACCAGGAGGGCTAGAAATATACTTTTAAAAAAATGGAAGCTGAGAGTCCCACAAAACAACATGATTAGGTGCTGGGGCCAGATACCCTGACACTTTGCAAGAAAATCCTAAGGATTTACAACACTGCCATTGCTCAGTTAATTTCTTTCTGGCCTCACAAGAGTACAAGGTTGGGTGAGAGCAAAGGTTAGATTAACTTTACCAAAACCATGGCTAATGGAAAATGTCAATAATGATATTCCCTGCACTGGTGAAGTCCATTCAGGACCCTTAACACGAGCTGCAATTTAAAGCTGCCTTACTTAACGTTCAGTTGTAGCAGGGCATGTGATGGCCCCAGAAATCATGGCAACAGATCCCTGATGCTGCAGTGAATGGAACTCTGATGCAGGAGAGAACTGACCTCACAGGCTGCAATAAAAGATCTGGGCTCGTAGGGCTTGGGCTGCAGGGCTAAAAATTGTAGTGTAGACATACAGGCTGGGCCTCAGAAAAGACATACAGCCTGGGCCCCGGACTCTGAGACCTTCCCCCATCTTGGGGTCTCAGAGCCCAGGCTCCAGCCTGAAACTGATCATCTCCATTGCCATCTGTAGCTTCTCAGCCTGAGTCCTGCAAGCCGGAGTCAACTGACCTGGGTTCTGAGACTCAGAGCTGGGGAAGCGGGATGTTAATCACAGCGCACATGTGCCCACAGTATTCAGAAATGGTTTGTTTTTTAAATCAAGATGTGATCTACAAACACAGCCAAATTTGGATTATATCCATTCAACAGGCTGGCCAGTCCTCTGTTTCAGGCGATATTTGACACTGAAATGATCTCAGTCTGAGGGCCACAACAGGTTAGAGATGGCTCAACATTCTAACCTACACTAAGTTTGAACAGATATAAAATAAAGGAATGAAAAGTTTTCAGTTTGCTAGCTTGAAAAATGCATCACCTGAAACTTACTTAGACAATGTTTTTTAAAAAATGTGGTTTACATTTGAGGCATCCTGAGTCCTTACATATCTTCATAATAAACATACATTACACGCTTCTGTAACACACTTTCCATCAAATAACCTTGAAGTGCTTTATAACCATTAATTCATGCTCAGATGCCTCCTAGCTATACACGTTTGAAACTAAGGCATACAGAATTTAACTGGGTTTGCCCCAGATGACACAATAAATCACTTGTAGAGACATGTATGGAACCCCTATGTCCTGAAGTGCAGTCATGTGCTTTATGTATTCTCTGCTTTAACTCAGGCATTCTGAACTTTGAAGTGTCTGGCACTTATAAAGGAGGCCAGTTCCAAACCTGAGTGCATGTCAGCTGCCTCCCCACTCTCTCTCTCTCTATCCCAACCTTAAAGTTCTAAATTGCTGTAAATTTCAGTTAATTAAACAAATTGAAAGAAAAGAATTCAGATTGATTAAGTTAAATGTTCTTAACTTTAAACCTAGGGAATGTATGTTAGTCAAATCTGGTTTGTTTACTTAGACTCAGTCAGATCTAAGAATCAAGCATTAGTCTGATATGTTTACTCTCAACCGTAATGCTTACATGGGCCAAAATCCTATTGTAAAATATAGGGAAAACTGTATTTTTCCCTACATACATCATCCAAAAGTTGATTAATTGATTTTGCTTAAATCCTTAAAAAAATATCACCTCTGGACTGAGATCAACTATAAAAAAAATCAGGCCGAAAAGAATTAATTTGAGAAAATTATGAACAATTGAATAAGGGGCTGAGGGATTTAGAATGGATGTAGAAACTAGAAACTACTGCATGTACTAGAGAAGCTTGCAATAAATATTTTTCAAGTCCAATTGATACTTCTATAAGAAAACTACAACAAGAGATCCGTTTAGAAATATACTTTGCATGATCATTTTTCTTCCTTTCCCTTAAAAATCCAGACAGGCCATCACTTCTCTGATGCCTTTCTGTCAAGGCTCAGTGTAATACCTGTGTAATATCAGTTACTTCCTGCAAATACAGGGGAATGGATTGGATGACTGAACACATCTGTAGCAAACAAACTCATAAGAAAGAGGTTATGGGTTCTGCATCTCTTTTGAAATAGCGAGTAAGGAAATACAGCACCAAGGTCAGAATAATTGTTCCTAAATAGCTTGATTTCCCAATGATTTGTTTTCATGTGGCAGCAGTAGCTCTTTAAAGAAAAACCCTGATAATAGAGTTTTTCTTTGTTTGTATATGAGAGGGAAATTATACACCCAAGTGGCTACTCCACTTCTTAAAATGAGATGATTTTAGGCACGACAGAATAGTAATGAATGTCTAACTCTCCACGTGCCACATGCATAAGTGGATAAAGGCTTCCCCCTCCCACCATATGTGTACAGGGGGAAAGGACAATTAACTTGATGTCCTTTCCAACAAGCTATTTTTCACCTGAGAAAGGAGTGAAAACTAGATGCACGGTAAATATAGATAAAATAGATTTTGTCTGTTCTGTGTGGACAAATTATCCTTCTTACTCTGTACCAATCTACAGTGATTCCTGTCGCTTTCAGATCATGCCACCAGCTGTGGGGACTGTGCTAATTAACTGCAAGTGGCTCACTGCAGAATTCAGCTATCAGCTTGCTTCTGCTTTTAAGAACAATATGAATGTTCCTGTCTGCCTTATCTCATCTTTCACCCCCAAGTAAATGCAAGGTATTCACAACCCAGAATACACATGGATATCACTAACTAGAAATTAATGGATGATCCAGCCCCATGGTGCCAGAAGTGAGCGCTGAAATGGATCCAACAAACTAAGCCATTAGTTTCCTCAGCCACTGTACTGACAATAAGGCAAACTCAGAGGTACTAATTCAAATGCACACTGCTTTCAACTGCCGTTATTCCTGGGTGATGGGAGCGTCAGCAATTTGGTGTACAGTGGTCACATTAAAAAAACCAAATAAAAAACAAGTATAGAAGGGTTAACTCACCCTTGAGTCTGGGCCTGGTGTAACAGGCTCTTTTGTCTAGGGCAGTCCCTGCCTATACTTGCTCCAGTCCTATAGTGGTCTCTCTTTATATGACTCAATTCTCTGACCCATGCTTTAGTTGCACGCATTCTTGAGTAACAGGAAGCCCAGCAGAAAACAATCCAATGTCTTTACAAGGTCTGTGGCCCTGCTGAACTGTGGGGTCCTCACACCTTTCAGGGGCTCTCAGTCATCCTTGTCCCCTTCTCAGGGGCCTCACAGCACCTTCCACAGCAGCTGGTAGGGGAACCCTGGCCCTCCCATTACACTGGGTTTGTTTCTAGGGACCCTATAACCAGCACTCACGATCTGCTCTGTCAAACTCCTTGCTGCTTCCTCCCTGGCCTTCCTTCTTACCATAGCTTCTTTTCAGGCTTTCTCCTCACAACCTCTCTAGGTTCACCCTTCTCTCAGAGTCTGGAACACCCCAACAAAATCCCAAACTGAAAGTACAAATATAAACCCTCTTCTGCCCTTCTCAGGCTTGACTTTCTTTCTTCTTTGTTACTCAGGGTATGACTACACGGTGGAGACTATACTGGCATAGCTAGGTCACCCACCATAGCTATGCTGGCATAATCTTGTAGTGCAGATGCAGTCTACAGTGTTGAGAGGGTTTTTTCCACCAATGTAGGAACACCAGCTCCCACAGTGCTCAGAGGTGTGGTTTTTTCACACCCCTGACAATGGAGCTATGTTGATCTAACTTTTAAATGTAGAGCAGGCATCAGTTGAACACATTCCAGGGCTCACCCCTATTACCTGCTCCACCCCTGTGGCTGCTCGCGCTCTCTCTCTCCTGGCCTCCTGTCTGACTTTGCCACTCAGGAAGGTTTCCTAGAGCCAACTCTACCCCTTGAATCCTCCTGATCTCTCTACTCTCAGAGTGACTGCAAAGTTTATCCCTGCAGCACCCTTCCACTCAGACTTTAAGGCCAAAAGGGACCATCATGATCATCTAGTCTGACCTCCGGCACATTGCAGACCACATAATCTCACCCACCCACTCCTGTAATAGATCCCTAATCTCTGTCTGAATTACTGAAGTCCTCAAATCATGATGTAATGACTTCAAGTTAAAGAGAATCCACCATTTACTCCAGTTTAAAGCTGCAAGTGACCCGTGCCCCATGCTGCAGAGGAAGGCGAAAACCCTAGGGTCTATGCCAATCTGACCCCAGCAAAAATTCCTTCCTGACCCCAAATATGGTGATCAGTTAGACCCTGAGCATGTGGACAAGACCCACCAGCCAGACACCTAAGAAAAAATTCTCTGTGGTAACTCAGAGCCCTCCACATCCAGTGTCCCATCACTGGCCATTGGAGATATTTGCTGCTAGCAGCCGCAGATCAGCTACATGCCATTGTAGGCAATCTCATGATACCATCCCCTCCATAAACTTATCAAGCTCAGCCTTGAAGCCAGTTAGGTTTTTTGCCACAACTGCTCCCCATTGGGAGGTTGTCCCAGAACTTCACTCCTCTGATGGTTAGAAACTTTTGCCTAATTTCAAGCCTAAAATTGTTGATGACCTGTTTATATCCATTTGTTCTTGTGTCCACATTGGTGCTGAACTTCAATAACTCCTCTCCCTCTCTGGTATTTATCCCTCTGATGTATTTATATCTTCCCTCAGCCTTCTTTTGGTTAGGCTAAACAACCCAATCTCTGAGTCTCCTCTCAGAAGGTAGGTTTTCCATTCTTTGGATCATCCTCATAGCCATTCTCTGCACCTGTTCCAGTTTGAATTCATCTTTCTTAAACATGGGAGATCAGAATTGCACACAGTATTCCAGATGAGGTCTCACCACTGCCTTGTATAATGGTACTAACACTTCCCTGCCTTTACTGGAAATACTTTACCAGATGCATCTTAGGATTTCATTAGCCTTTTTTCACAGATGCATCACATTGGAGGCTTATAATCATCCTGTGATCAACCAATACACTAAGGTCCTTCTCCTCCTCTGTCAATCCAACTGTTAAGTCCTGAGCTTAAGGCAAAAATTCTATCTGTTAGTCCTTAAGTGTAAGACCTTGCACTTTGCACTATTAAATTTCATCACATTTCTATTACTCTGGTTTTCAAGGTTCTCCAGATCTTCTGCTTCCTCTCTTTATAGAGCCACCCAGCTCCTTCCCCATCTTTAATTCATCTGGGTCTGTATTTCAGGTACAGCCAAGTAGAAAACTGGCCTCTCAGGCCCATATTAAGCCTTTTGTTGTCTGTGAGAGGTACATATCACATCACAAGAAGGCACAAAAATGTGTGCAATTGTATGCCCATATCTACACCCACACCCACAATTGTAGATATAAATGACAACTTAGTTAGATAAATGGACATTTGCCTGTGCAGATATATAACTGGGAACTGGTGTACACAGACCCAGTAATCATGCACATAAATATGACTGCACCACTGTTTTTTGTGTGAGTGGATTTTTTCCCCCCTTATTGGTCTTGTGTGTCTGAAGAGCTCCTACTCTTAGTAACCGAAAAAGCCTGGTTTGAATGGCCAGTGTGAGGCTCACTCCTACTTCCTCATATTGAAGCACCATTTTCATTCACATGCTCTGTTCCCATCCCATTCCTAATCCAGAGAAACTGCTCAAGTTAGGTGCCATCCTTCCATATGCCGCTTCACAACAAGCAATAGACAAATACTCTTCATGCCAATTTCCTCTAGATACAGTGGGCTCCCAGAGAGCAAATCAGTGCTGCATGCTTTCTCCTCCCCCACTCTAGAAAGTGAGGATGTCATAATAATTCTCAGATTTAGTTGCCCCAAGAGTAATGTATTTGAAGGGTGCAAACATCAAGGATAGAAAGGAATTATATTGGTTGGTTCAAGGGGGAATATGGTAGTAATAGAAGTAATGAGATGAAACTAAGAAAGGGACTACCTAACATGGATTCTATAACCACCCAATAAATATTCCCTGACCCCGAGATCTAGTATATTGTGGAACAGTTCTCTGTGGGATGTGGCAGACTTCCCATCATGAAGGACATTTAGAACTAGACTGGCCAAGAACACTAGACAGTGTGCTCAATGTAGTAATCCAATATGGCAGGGAGATGGATTGGATCAGGGCTTCTCAAGCTGTGGCCCACTGTTCCAATAGCTCCACAAGGACTTTTCTGGAACTCAGCAGCACCTCTGCTGTCTGATCTCAGCACAGCCTGAGGAATTTGTAAACATGGCTGCCTGTACTGAAAAAATTAGGTCAGCCCTCAGATCCTAACAATTCATTGAAAGGAGAAGAGGGGTAGCAGGTACAGAATGAGGAGCCATTTCACCCCCACTCCTCCACCTTCCACAAGAAGGGAGACCTGGAGCCAGCCTTCTGCCCTCCTCCCACCAGGTAACCAACAGCTGTGTTCAAAGGTTCTTGGGGCCTCACTGAACTCAGCCTTGGGAGCACTGTAGAACCAAGCTAGGTGTGCTTCTGTTGAAAGCTGGGGTCCAAGAGGAAACAGGTATGGTAGGCTTTGCAGCACAAACTACATTAAAAAAATCTGGGCTCTAGTCTCTGACATATCAGAGCAGGGTGCGAGTTCTCTTGTAGACTACTTTTCTCTGAAAGCGCCTTGCCTCTTGTCTAAGGGCTTGTCTATATTTGCAGGTCTGGTAAAGACCTGCCAAGTCAATGGCAGAGTGCTCTCCCATCAACTTCTGTACTCCAGCTCCCAGAGAAGCATAAGGTAAGTCAGTGGGAAAGCATCTCCCCTTGATACAGTGCAGTGTCGACACCGCTGTAAGTCGACCTGAGTTAAGTCAACTTCATTTGCGTAGCTTACGTAACTGAAGTACCATAATTTAGATTGACTTACAGCTGTAGTGTAAACCAGCCCTAAAGCAGGGGGCTGTGTGCTTGAGTGCCACAGCTGATTACAACTACCACAGAATCCCATGGGGAAAAAAGCCCTACTTTCTAAGGTTGCCACAACCCAAATCATGTAAGGCTTGGAAGGCAAAACCTTTCTATGATTCTGTGAAAACCACAAATTGCAAAATGAATTGGAATCCAGTATGGATCACAGAACATGAGGTTACCTTTGGTTCACTGTGAGAAATGTTGCCATGCAGTCAAACCACAGAATTTTGCACCAGCTGAAGTTTGCAAGTTATTTTCCAAAGGTAACCTCATGCAGAATGCATTGCAATAATCCAGTCTTGATTGGGAGAAGGCATAGCTCATTCAAGAGAGATTTGCATCTTCAGGTGCGGGGAAGATGGTCAATCCCTAGGTTTAAGTGAAGATAAAAACAGTGCTCTTTACAATTGCTGCTATCTAGATAACAGAAGCAGGTAGGGATCTAATAAAAATTCCAGGTTGTGAGCCTAAATGCCAAGCAAAATACTGCAAGCCAGCAGACAGTCTTGGGGAAAGATTCACAGCTGGTGTAATATTAGCAGCATTGACTACAATGGAGCTACACCAGCAAAGGAACTGGCCCTTGATCTCTATGTGCCCTGGAGCTGTTCTCAAATCTTGGTCCTTTGTGTGCTAGCACAGATCATAACTCGCTATTCCATCATGCCAGTTAAAGTGGTGTTGTTACAAGGAAGTCAGGTCCAACTACAGTTAATGTAAAAAGAACAGGAGTACTTGTGGCACTTTAGAGACTGCAGCACATTAATATCAGAGAGTATGAGAGATGGGGAGGTAGCACTGAGTAATGGATAGAACACTGGTTCAAGACGCAGGAGTTCTAATTCCAATGCTGCTGCTGGCCTCTTGGGTGACCTCACTTTCCTGTTCGGTGCTTCAGTTTCCCCGTCTGTAAAATGGAGATAATGATACTGACCCCCTTGGTAAAGCACTTTGAGAGCTACTGATGAAAAGTGCTATGTAAGAATTAAGTATTAATTATTATCATCATCACAGACAGTCTTGTAAGTTTAGGGAGTCTGGATGTAATTTTGAGGTAAAGTTTCATATTTAAGTCTTTCACATTTTTAAATGGAAAAAATAGGTCTTATTTTTACAGAAATACTTGACTTTTCTTTTAATCACACAAGACGTATTTGCTTTAGACTAATATTTCTTCAATGTGGAACTCAATTTACTTTTCACCATTCTAATTTTAATTATTGCCAGATTCACAAGCAAGAAACTGAAGCAACATATTGATGGGGCAATCGTTTAAAATCATGAGACAGAAAAATTATTTGTCACAATGTAGAAATCCTTAACAGAGGTTATTTGCTATAAATACTGGCTGACTTCAAACCTGAGAATGACTTGGATTGTACAACAGTCAATTAATTAGATATAATCCGTACATACTTTTGTTAAGAAACCTGACTATAAATATTGGAACTCATCAGCTGGCAGTATTTTGACTATAAGCTGCTGACTCAAGTGCCAAGAGACAAATCTTTCCAAGAATGCTATTAAATATACATACTATGAGACCTTGGGCAAGTCATGCCAGCTGTCTGTGCTTCAGTTTCCTCAGTTCATAGATTCATAGATATTAAGGTCAGAAGGGGCCATTATGATCATCTAGTCTGACCTCCTGCACAATGCAGACCACAGAATCTCACCCACCCACTCCTGCGAAAAACCTCTCACTTCTGTCGGCGCTATTGAAGTCCTCAAATCGTGGTTTAAAGACTTCAAGGAGCAGAGAATCCTCCAGCAAGTGACCCGTGCCCCATGCTACAGAGGAAGGCGAAAAACCTTCAGGGCCTCTTCCAATCTGCCCTGGAGGAAAATTCTTTCCCGACCCCAAATATGGTGATCAGCTACACCCTGAGCATATGGGCAAGATTCACCAGCCAGATACCCAGGAAAGAATTCTTTGTAGTAACTCAGATCCCACCCCATCTAACATCCCATGACAGGCCATTGGGCCTATTTACCATGAATAGTTAAAGATCAATTAATTGCCAAAATCATGTTATCCCATCATACCGTCTCCTCCATAAACTTATCGAGTTTAATCTTAAAGCCAGATAGGTCTTTTGCCCCTACTTCTTCCCTTGGAAGGCCATTCCAAAACTTCACTCCTCTGATGGTTAGAAACCTTCATCTAATTTCAAGTCTAAACTTCCCAATGACCAGTTTATATCCATTTGTTCTTGTGTCCACATTGGTACTGAGCTTAAATAATTCCTCTCCCTCTCCGGTATTTATCCCTCTGATATATTTATAGAGAGCAATCATATCTCCCCTCAGCCTTCTTTTAGTTAGGCTAAACAAGCCAAGCTCCTTGAGTCTCCTTTCATAAGCCAAGTTTTCCATTCCTCAGATCATCCTAGTAGCCCTTCTCTGTACCTCTTCCAGCGAATTCATCCTTCTTAAACATGGGAGACCAGAACTGCACACAGTATTCCAGGTGAGCTCTCACCAGTGCCTCGTATAACGGTACTAAAACCTCCTTATCTCTACTGGAAATAAATCGCCTGATGCATCCCAAGACCGCATTAGCTTTTTTCATGGCCATATCACATTGGCGCCTCATAGTCATCCTATGATCAACCAATACTCCAAGGTCCTTCTCCTCCTCCATTACTTCTAATTGATGCGTCCCCAGCTTATAACTAAAATTCTTGTTATTAATCCCTAAATACATGACCTTACACTTCTCACTATTAAATTTCATCCTATTACTATGACTCCAGTTTACAAGGTCATCCAAATCTTTCTATACGATATCCCGGTCTCTCTCTAAATTGACAATACCTCCCAGCTTTGTATCATCCGCAAACTTTATTAGCACACTCCCACTTTTTGTGCCGAAGTCAGTAATAAAAAGATTAAATAAGACTGGATTAAATAAGATGATACTTTCCATTGCAGAGTGTTTTGAAATCTGCAAAAGAAAGGAACCATTCAAGAGCTAAGGATTATTAATTTATTACTTACCAGTCCAATCACCAGCCCCTGGTTTATATGCAAAATTACAACTGCATTTGCTACTATTTGCAAACAGATTGACTTTAGTAACATCAAGCGAAGCACACCAAGCAGAGCAACATGTATTTGGAGAGAGAAATGTAACATACCAAAAGGGATATAGATGGTTAGATGGTAGGAAAATATGCAAGTATTTATTATGTGTATTGTGATAGGATTTAGAAACCCCAACTAAGATCAGAAAGAAACTGTCCCTGCCATGGAGAGCTTACAATGTAAATAGACAAGACAGATAAGGCAAACTAGGAAGAAAAGAGTGGCTCTGACAAAATTTTGTCAAATAAACTCATTGACTACAAGACAAATCACAAAGATTTTCTACAGGACTGCCCTTATGAACAAGATACATTACAAAAGGAGCATTCATCTTATTGGAGTATTGGCTGTTGTTGCAAGTTGCAATATTTTCACATTCTAGGAATGAAACACTGCAGTAAGAAAGATTTTTACTACATTATTCCCATAGCTAAAGTTTATAGTGGTAAGTATCACTTGCAAATACATGTAAAAGCAACAGCACCTGTTGATGAATAGGCAGCATCTGGTACCACAAACAATGTGACAGAAACCATCCCCCATACTCCTTTGAAAGTTAGGTCTTTTCCTTGTCCTTGGCTATTTACACTGTACATGATAATACTGAGAAAGCACGGTGGAAAGAATCAAAGTCTGCACAGGTGTGTGGCACTGGCTGAGAACAGTAGTCCTGTTCTCTTGAAGCATAAGCTTTAAAAGACCCACTAATGCCTCAGTGAAAACTTTGAGGCATTTCCCACTGAAGTATTTTCCTACTGAGAAAGAATCCTCTTAATTTTGTTTTTGATTCTCCTTCCCCATCCCAATTAGGAGGGGTATTTGCATTGCAACTCTCTCTCTTTCTCCTTTATTCATTTGATTAGCTGCTTATCCCTCACCTGGAGCCATAATCCCTTGTTTGTAGCTTCATAATCTTCTCCACTGCTAAAAGGATTAGGTATCCAGGTGAAGCATAAACAGCAGAAGCAGATGATCTCACAGGAAACAAATGCTATCTCTGCTTCTTTTGTGCCAATGTCCCTAGTCATTGAAAAAAAATCAGTTTAAAAAAAAACCCATCAAATGTATCAGAGTAGAACTTTTAAAATAAATAGCTCTGCAGACTTAAAATGGCAAGCGGCAGCAAAATGAGAGCTATTTCCCCGTTTTTAAAAAAAGTTGGTGGAGACTAGGACTGCTCATGCTTTAATAAATTACTCCAGTCTCTAAAAGGCAAGTATTTTCTTTCCTGAAAATTGATGCCTTCCTAAAGGGTGAGAAAACCAAGCGTGAGGTTCACAAAGTTGCCTAGAGTCCTTGCTTCTGGAACCACTGGTCTTCAGCTGGTAAAATCAAAGCTGCCTTTTAATAGTTCATCACAGTGTTCTTTATAACCGCATGGGGCACACTGCTACATCTATCTTTCCTCCAGAAATGATGCACCTATGGAAGCATAACCTTCTCTTGTGGAGTAGCTGTAAAGTGCATTCTGTTTACAAATGCTGATAGAGAAAAAAAGAATGAATCAGATTTCCAGCATGAGGGGAGCCTTTCTATAATCTATCTTTCTAAACTGTGAAATCTCATTGAGAGGGTAACATGCTCTTTCAGCAGATTCTGTTTTAACTGATGGTCATGGTCAGCCCACGAGCAGACATTAAGTACAAGACACAGCCTGTGGTAGTGTGTCACATTGCTTAAAGATTTTCAGTCGGATACTGTTTATTTTCATAAATTTAAGCAGACCAAAGCTGAAGCTTTGGAAAAGAAATGTGATCTTTCCTGAAGAGCCAAGATGTGATGAATGCTACTGAAGCGCAACCATGTCATATGGAAGTGTTTTGTTAATTATACAATGGTGCAATGAAGGAATGGGGCAGGCCTTCCCCAAATAAGCTGATAGAAGCCTCTGCAAAGTGATAACATTAGCAAAGCAAAGAACAAAGTAAAGTTGCATTAAAAACACTTTAATTTATAAATCTTTGATACCTTCCCTCCAAATCACCACCTGTTTTTGGTTGCTAGCCAACCACCATTACTTTAGGCCAACAAACTGAATAACGTGTCCCCTACGAAGTTCACACCAAAGTTCATATCCAATAGATCTTTTTTCATCAGCAGTGTGTGGGGATTTATAGTAAGGAAGGTAAGAAGGCAAAAAGGCAAAAATCCATCCCCAAGAGATTTACCTTCTTTTCCATAAATTTCCTGTGCATCAATAGAATGCATTTCAGTAAATCAGATGTAAGGGATACTAACTAATCCAACAGCATAATGTTCTCGTTTTAAAGGACTGGAAAATTTGGATCAAATACAGAATGAATCAAATAGTTTAAAGGTCTAAATCCCAGTTCTCTCTGAATTTTTGTTATTATAAAGCCATCACACAATAGGCCGTCAAGAGAATCCGGCGGAAGGGACAATAGAATTAGCAGCAGTGACAGCAAAGGTGCATGGCTGAGCTGGGAGAATGAGTTTTCCCATATTATGCCTTTTCTTGACAAGGCTTTCAAATCTCACTTTTAACAAAACCCAAAGAAAGCTAAAATTCAAGAAACTGAGCTAGAAAAAAATCTGTCTGTCCTATTTACAGCATCTTCAAAGAAAGTTCCAGGCATCTCAGTACCAGACAGTGAGAGGTACTGGGGCATGGATGAGGAGTACTTGGCTGCAGCTCAATACTGATAAGCCATAAATGATGCTGGTAGGATGGGGGAAGCAACAAGAAGATGATGCAAGGATTGAGGCCACCCATTTAAGCAAGGGGATGTGTCACTTCAAGATTAGTCAACTGCAATGCACACTACTCACATCTATGTTTTAAATCAACAGAGAGTGAAGCTAGTGCCAGAGGCCCCACTCACTAATTGGAGTTTCTTGCCATGAGCACAATACCAGCACTTCATGATATGCACTGGCTGTCTATAGGTTTCCAGGTGTAATTTAATATGGTTTTGTGAAGCTTGAAATCACTTCTTTCCCTGTGTGACACTGTCAGAGCTGCGATCACCATAGGCACTTGAGCTGGAGCCCTCTCAGTTTGAGAAAGAAGGGGTTGTTGACAGGGGGTTCTCTCCAGGAGAAAGAAAAGAAAAGAAAAGAATTTATTGAAGATGGTTCAAGGAGGAAAAAAGAAACAAAACTGAAAAGACAACGGCCCCGTAATATAAAATCTTCTAGATTATAAAAAGTTTTCTGTTTTTTTTCTAAAGTTTCTTAAACAGAATAAATGCCTAAGTAATGTATTATAGGATTAAGTATTCACTTCAGTGCAGGGAAAATAGTGACCTTTAACATTTTTAAGTTAAGTTCTATTTTTAAAGTATTTGTTCAATTTTTAATTGAACCTCCACTAATATTAAACCAATAATATATTCAGTAAAGGGTATCTTAGACATTTCAATCTGTATTTTTTTAATGTCCAGCTTCTTATTTATTATGTCCAAGAATTTCAAAAGATCCGAATGCCAACACTGTGAAAATGAGTTCCCTATAAGTGTTTCTGGTTGGGTATCTGAAAATTGTGGCACACAAATTTATTACTCATTACAAAAATCTAGACCCTGAATGCATGCATGAGACAGATCAATATAGGGGGATGGCTGGAACATTCCAGTTACTGTATTTCAAGTCTTATTTTCCTCTTTTCTCCTTTAACTGCTCTAATCTCTCTGTAGTAAGTAGAGGTAGTATACTAGGCACATAAAATTATTGAAACAATAGTCTGGTACACATATGTCACTTAATATAGTAGATGTACGCTAAAGAGATTGCTAATTATGGTAAGCGAAGCTTGACAATACATATCATAGAATCATAGAATATCAGGGTTGGAAGGGACCTCAGGAGGTCATCTAGTCCAACCCGCTGCTCAAAGCAGGACCAATTCCCAACTAAATCATCCCAGCCAGGGCTTTGTCGAGCCTGACCTTAAAAACTTCTAAGGAAGGAGATTCCACCACCTCCCTAGGTAACGCATGGCTCTTCTTGTACTGTTGCTAACATGTTACAAATGAGATAAGGATATGTGCATTGAGAATGTATTGTTGGTGTTTAAATAAAACTGATAAAATTACACATAGTCTAATCTTCCTGTACCAGCAATTGGGGCTATGTATTGGTATTACACATGACTCTAATGGTTACAGTCAACGAAGAAAACAAAACATTTTTAAAAAGAAGAGGAAAATGTAGGCCGAATATTAAAAAGCCTAGCTATTTTTCTGTGGAATAGTGTCTGAAGGGAACGGGTTGAAGCCTCACCACTTGACCCATTTAAAAGTAGACTGGGCAAAGCACTGGAAAAATATACTCTGGGGAACAATACAGAATAGATGAACTAATACATCAATTTCCAGCTTCTGGGATAGGATCAAACCACTGGAAAGTTGGATTTCCGTTGTGTCATGCGGAGGATGTATTGCCTGTTAGCTCAAGTATTTAAACTCTTTTTCTCTTAGTTCAGAAGTGTTAAATTTTGTAGTCCATCAATCCTGCCATCTCAAAGATGTTACTGAAGCTAGAAAACCTTAGAATGCAGGGGGCGAGGGGATTAAAAACAAATTAATGTGGGAAGATGAGATAAATCAAATAGTGAAGCCAAGATTGAATGATCAAAAGATCTTTTATCAAGGGTGAATACATTTTTCTTCTTCAAGAGGAACCCGTTCGTTTTATTTTTCATGTCTGCACTATTGTAGTTCAAGTAGTGTACTATATAAATAGACTCACTGGGACTGGAAATGTGCTTGATTCCCATAGTAAGCATCTCAGCCTTTCAAAATTTAATTTTAAAAAAATATATGACGCGTGAGAACATAAAGGGGTTGCCACTTAACAAAAATGAAGGAAAATCATGTATACCTGATAAACTGGAGAGGAGAGGAAATAAAGATTATGTGCCTGATCCAGCACTCATTGATGTCAATGGGAGTTTTTCCATAGACTTTGATGGGCTTTGCTTCTGGCCCTGTGGTCTCAGGCCGGAATTTTCAAAAGGGCCTAAGGGGGTTAGGTATTTAAATGCTATAGAAATTCAAAGGAACTGGCTGTGTAAGCCCTTTCGAAAATCCCAGCCTCCAGTCTGCAGAGCGCTGAGCACTCTGGCCATGACCCAGAAAACAACTTGAATACTTACTTTAAGCCATTTTACCTCAGTGGGAGGTATTCACTTGCTTAACATTAAGCAGGTGCTTATGTGGTTTGCTAGACTGGGGCTGGAGTGCCGGGCATCTTGTAGGACTGAGCCCTGTATGCATTAACCTGCAATATGATTCTTGTAAATAACTTATACCTTGGACTCTGCAACGTTCAGCCACTTGCTACCTTGTAATTTTTTTCCATACCAGTCCCATACATCTCTTTTACTTCCAAAAGCAATTAATGGACTGGAAAAAAATCCAAAAAAAGTCTCAGAGTCTGGGTCAACTGACTCGGGCTTGCAGGTTCACAATAGCAGTGTAGCCATTCCTGCTCAGGCTGGAGCCTGGTCTCTGAGACAGAACCCGCACACCATGTTCCAGAGCTCAGGCTCCAGCCCAAGAGGGAAGGTCTACGTCGCCATTTTTAGCCCTATAGCATGAGCCCAAGTCAGCTGATGTGGGCTCTAAGATGCTCTGCCCCATGTATTGTGTTTTTTTTTTTTAAGTGTACACATACCTTTAGAAAATGATTCATGGGAGATTTTGTGTGTGTGCACATAAACTATCCTAGCATATCATATTTAAAATGCAGATCAAAAAATATAATAAATCCACAGGAAAGACATTAACCCTACTGATCACTATTTAATATTTATATTGTGACTACACCTAAAGGTCAACCACAATGGGCATCATTTAGGATGGTCCCTGCTCCAAGGATTAGGATGGCAGCGACAGGATAGCAAAAAATTCTCAGGCTATCAGGAGCAGAAATCATAACTTGCCACCTGCCTAACACTGTTATCAGATGGAAAATAATAATTGACTGATAAGTAACAATCCTGTAAGAACACATGCAATTTAATCATTTATGGGCAGTTCAGAGTTTCATCAGCATCAATGTAAAAGTGGTTGAAATATCAAATAAAACTTGGGTCAATAATTCTTGAACCGGCTTTCTTCCACTTCAGGGAATTCTAGTTCTAATGTGTGATAAATAAGTTGCAGGGTCATCTCTATATTTTCACAGTTCTACGGCCCCAGTGAAGTCAATGAAAAAATGTCCATTGATTTTACTGGGGTTTTCACTTCCGGAACTTTCTTTAAAAACTAAAACAGCCTGTAAGTCAAGAAAGCTCAAGGAAAGCTTAAGAAAAACAAGCGGTATTCAACAAACAAATGGCTTTAAAATGTATATACGACATCATTCAAAACTATGCAATAACAATGGCTGCACTAGTAACTCGGTAGGAACAGAATACCTGTACTTATTTACCTAAATTTCAGTATAAAAAAATAAATGAACAGTGCCATACTATTTGCATACACTTTTACCTTCCTTAATCCATGCATCATCTGCCAAAACTGCTCATTAGAAGAGTTCACCAGAAATAGAAACCTGGATTTGGGACCCTAACCTGCTAACACCTCTATGCTTAACCTTATGTATTGAGTAGCCCTACTGACTTCAAGACTACTCGTGTAAGTTAAAATGTTCTTATTTATTTGTATTGCCGTAGCCTCAGTCATGGACCAGGGACCCATTGTGCTAGGCCAGGGATTAGTGCATATGCAATGCATACAATCAAAAAGTCAACACTTCCTCACATTCTGGCAACAGTGCATACTTAGGGCAAGACCAGGACTACTGCTTTTGTATGGACATTTAAATAGAGATTTGTATGTGAAATTCCTTGCAACAGGCATGAATTACATGAGTTCTGCTTTTCAACTGGTATGCATCTCTGAACACCAAAACTCACAGGGCAACTGTAAACACTGCAGTATTCACTTCTACATATACAATAGTCGTGCTTACCCAGGGGGCAATTTTACTGTGACATTCCCATGGGGCTATTTTATTGTGACTGTGACATTAGTTATTTTTTAACTTCCAGAAATGATAGAGGGAATGGGCATACTTAACCTTACAGTAACCACGAATACAAGGGAAAGGTGGTGAATTACTAACAATCAGAAAAAAAGCGTTAATACACATTAACTTTCCCCTAATTTTAGAATCACCAAAATAGGTCTTCCCAAACATTCCGTAAACTAAATGGTTTCATTTAAAAAAAAAATTCCAATAACTTAAAACAGCCACATAGAGGATTTTTACAGTAGGCGAAGGCAAGAAAAAGGATCTCAAGACCTTGTATGCTAATTTTCATCCACTTAGGGCAATTCCATCTACAGAAAGCAGTCTTTCAGCACAACAGTGATTATAGCAGTATGTTCATGCCACTACAACTGGTCTCTAGATTTGAAATAGAGATATATTACACACACACGACTGTATGTATAAACTATAGATGCATCAGTTGTGGTTCTATGCTTAAGACTGAGTTAAGTTTTGCAATTAAATCGGGCCTTAATACACTGTATCCTTCCACCAAACCTCATCGTACCTCCCCCCCCCCCCCAATTATAAATATGCACACACACACAAGTTTCTCTCTCTCTACACATACAAATCCGTTTTGAGATTTTCCCTATAGACTTATAATTAGGAACACAGCTAGAACAGATAATACATCACTTACACCTGTAAAGAAACTTTGTAACTGTTCCTACTATATATCAAGACATAAAAGGATTACATTACAATGCATAAAAAAATCCTCAAATGTCTCCAAGCTCTATAACAGCATGATCTTTCTAGCAATGCTGGTCCTGCATCTCCCCCTTGACCACTTTCTGTTTGGAGTAAGAACAGTATTCACTTGTTTCTGGGAAGCACCCAGCTCACTGTCAAATGCTCAAAATAAGTAAGAATTATAGGAATATCTGGGGGCTGGAGGCAGGGCAGTCTCTCTGAAGAACCCTTGATTTTGAATTTACTTCCCCTAGCTGCTGCAATAGAATTTGGACCTCTTGGTTTTGGGCATGCTATGAGGTCCATCTGTTGATCCAGAGTTTTACTAGAGAAATGTGGTTGGGTTATATATAAGTTGAATTATGGAAGAAGTCAGTTTATGTTGCTATTGATCAATGCATGGGTAGCAGGATTTATTTATTTTAATGTGCAAGCACTCAGGAAATTACAATGGTCACACACACTATACGTTTACAAATAAAAAAATAAATTAGAAAAATATAACAGGTAAGAAGCCAAAACTCATCTCCTATATCACATAATACAATATATCTCCCAATGGTCCTTCAGGGGAACAGAATCTACTGGTAGAAGGCCAAATCCTCTAGCACCACTAAAAGCCATATAGACTAAGAATGCAGAAGAATGGATATGGTGTCAATGCACTGGATTCTGATTATTTCATACCAAGGGAGGGGAGCCAGAATGCAGGGACCTTGCAAGCCTTTCCTTCCCTGCATGCTATGGAACTCTGCTTTGTAAGGAGTCCTTCCAGACGGCCTTCCTATGGGAAAGGGTGGACCAGGGCAGGAACAGTGGGACAAGATCAATCAGCTTAACCCACTCTACCCTTCCTTATGTCTGGGAATGGCAGCTGCAGTGGGTCTCCTGATACTCCATGAACATAGGATTCTTCCTTCCATACTATAGGCTTCTCCTGCAGTGAATAGCATAGGCTTCTTCCCCAGTTGTAAACTGGCCCATATCACTTAAGAATATGTTAACGTACAAAACCCAGTTAAATTCTCCACTATGACAGCAATATAATTTTACTAGGATTTGGAAGGGAAGGGAAGAAAGCCACCACTGCACAGAAGGATTTTCTTTGCCTGCGACCTCAAAACGCTTCTCCTTTGAAGTTGTAAGGAGAATTTTCTCTCGTTCTTCCCCAGCAATAGGATAACAGCTGGGCAACCCCCACACACATCACATATCCTGAGCAGCTGAAGGGCACACACATCAACTCCTTTTTTTCCCCCACTTGTGATATTTGGTTCCAAGACGGGCTCTATGCCACTGGCTGGGTAACAACTGAGAACCTTTGAAACTCCCTTTGGGACTCTGCATCACTATAAAGCAGCAAAGAGTAGACATAGCAAATACTGAGCCATGGCCCGCTAGATAACATTTGATACATTCTGATGCACCTGTAGTTTCACACGAAGGCATGCTCCCATTGTGTATTAAATATAAAAATTCATTAAAATATATAAAAATTTAACAGACAAAAAAAAGCACCCTTAAAGCCACTCTGCCCTCAACTGAAATGTATTGTACTACCCTGCCAGGATACCGCAGATGTTAGAGCATGCAGGCAACAGCAGAATGCGATCAGAAAACACAACAGCACCTAAGCAGACCAAAGTATGTGAAGGACAGAAAAGGTTAAATCTTAGCTCATTCAAAAGTTATGTAGATTTATAGAAATGTTACATGGGGTGTCCATGCATATACTTGAAGGGACTTTGACATAAATTAAAAGGAATGAAGGGCAGCAATACAATTTAAGAAAATTCACCACCAGAAAGCCACAGAACCTAACATCTCAAATCCATTTCTATAAATCTACGTAACTTTTGAATGAGCTAAGATTTAACCTTTTCTGTCCTTCACATACTTTGGTCTGCTTAGGTGCTGTTGTGTTTTCTGCTCTGAACCTCCACCAACATACACATACAGTGTTCAAAAATCTGGAAGAAAAGAGGAGCTTGGCTTTGAAGATCATCAGACCAAGGCTATTTCAGACCAAAGGAGAGGAGCAAATTCCAAAGTTGTGGGGGGTCCTCTACCAGCATTCCCATCCAGAAAGGCTCCAGGTTGACTGACTGCTGATAACCACTGTGGCTGTTTGGTTTTCATGTGCTTCTTGCCTAGAAAGCTGTTTTATGAGACTAAAAAAGGGGTAAAAGGGAGGTCTAGAGAGACATTCAGGGATAACCAAGATCTAGCACAGCTTCAATCTTGGATACCATGGAAATGAGTGCAGCCTAAGAACGCAAATAGATGGATAATATTATATTCCCACAAATAATAACACATGTAATTAAACTTGCACATCTCCTTTCTCTCACCTCCCTTATAAAGCTATTTTTGCAAGGATATTCAAGTGACAAGACTTTGCTCGTTTGGAAATGATCATTTAAGATTATCAGTGGGTATTTCCATTTGCTTAGTGTTAACTGGTAAGGATCGTAAAAATTATAGACGTACCAAAACATGCATAGAAGTTCCAGTCTAGATCTGAACTTTGTGGCTCAAGCCCATCCTTCTGAGCGCAACATTACCTCATTTAACCAATTCAAAAGGAAGACATGGCAACACCAATCTTTCCCTGCAGGAATGGGCATGGGGAAAAAAGAATCTACTGCTCCATAGACATGTAGGAGGAGGGAAAGAGAAGACTAACTAAAGAAATTCCCATTGAGACAATTCCCACCGTTTGCAGAGGGCTTGTTTCCATGAAACCTGAGGCATGGAAACATGGGAGAACCAACATCCCTACCTTCACTTTAAGGGGCATATGGAACTATTTCTTCTCCATTTCCTTAGTGCCCAAGATTGCCTGTAGCATGTATCCTACTCCCTTGTCTCACTCACAAGGATTCCTTCTCCATAGAAAGAAATGCTGAGGAATCACTGTAGCAATTCTGACCTGCAGTGGGAAGGAGAAAGGGAAGTCATTGACAATTTCTCATTGTGTCATTGTTGAGACCAAGAAACTAGTGCATAGCAAGTGAAAATTCTGCTTCCACTTGTCCGCTGTGGTGTTTTTGTGTGATGTAGTCATTTTGGCCATGATCCCAGGCTTGTTCAAATTCTATGACTTCAGTAAGGAAAGAGTTAAAGGTCTTGGCTGGAACCCAGGATACCTAGGTCCAAATTCCAGCTGTGCCATGGACTCCCCATGGACAGGTCACTTAATCTCTCTGTACCACAGATCACCTGTAGACAATACTACTTCTTTTCTCCCACACTTAGCCTGTCTTGTCTATGTAGGTTTGAAGTTCTTTGGACCCTGACTCTGTGTTTGTACAGTACTTCCCATAATGGGCCCCAAGAATGTACTGTATTGACTTAGAAGTGTGGGGGATCTATGTGTGGAGTGTACTACTGCTGCAAATTTTAAAACAGTGCTTTATAGCAAAAATATTATAACAGGGTATCAGTGTAACAATAGCTGCACTTAAACAATAACAGTAGCTGTTTGGGAACGGGAGGTCATTGGGAAAGATTATTGCATCTGCTTACGTTTTAAAAACAAAAACAAAAACAAGAAAGGACTGTCTGAAGAGGAAAAAATGAAATATTTTTACTTCTCCACCCTAAAAATCAGCTCTGAATTTATTTTTCATATGCAAATTCTCTTATCTCCATTGCTGTGACCAAATGCACCCTTGTATTCACACACAACACATTATTGTAATAATCTTTCTACAACATATACTTTGTGCTGTATCATTTGAAAGCCAATAACTCACTGATCAATAGTATCATGATTAAATATATGTAGCAACATTATATGTAAATATATACACAAGCTAAAATCATGACTATAATGTGTTTACCAGACAAATCTAGGGAATGGGTAAACGTGTTTCTCAAAGACAAAGGACAAGTTGACCCCTTTATACAAGTGTCAAAGCTGATAGGCCATCACTTATCAAGTGGCCATTCTTTGGCAAGAAAGGGGGGCAGGAACAAACAAATCTGCACGAAACCTCTTCCCTACCAGACTCCGTGTCTCTTTGCTCTCAGCTGGAAAGAACTTTATCTAGGGGGGCACTCTCAGAAAAACACATTTTTAAAAGATGACTGAACTATAAAAGTGAGGGGCAAAAACCACAAGTTCTCTCTCCCTGTCATTCTCTACCCTTTTCATCTAAGACGATAAAAGAAACAGCCATTGGACTTTGAGAGCAGATCCTGACCTGAAACTTGGTCAGCTATGTTGCTCGGAACCTGTGGTAAGAATTTCACCTTGAACCAAGTTTGTTAAGTCTAGAAAGTGTTTTATTTTTATTTTTCTTGTAACCATTTCTGACTTAAATGCCTTATACCTGTATTCACTTAAATCCTATATCCTTGTAGTTAAATCAACTTATTTTTTCTTTAATTGAAACTAATCAAATGTTGCAAATTGTTTGAGTAACTCTATTTAAGGTAGCAGACTGTTGTACATTGACAAGGGCAATGGACCTAATATAACTGGACTGTCCAGGAGAGGGTTTTTTGAATGAGAGTGGGAGAATCGCGTGATTCAACCCCAGAAACAAGAAACATTTAGAGGTGGCCAGAGACCCCAGTGAGGGTGCACTCAGACAGACCAGGAAGGGTCAGAGGTGCAATTAACCCAGGAACTGTGACACAAACATCATAAGTCTTGAATAATGAAGCAAACTCCTGTAGAGCTCGAATCTGTTGGGGAGCTAAGAATACCAATTATATGTAAACAAAATGCCAAATGCAAGGCTGAAAATTCAATGACATTCAAGGATCGGATTTATCTTCATTGAAAGCCACAGAGCAAAGCTGACCAAAGCACTTTAAAGAAAAAGAATAATTCATGCTATAAGTATTTAGGCTGACAGCATGCTAACAAAACACAGGGAATTAGTTGCTTTACCACTTAAAAAGAAAACTTGTAAACTTTTTAAAAAGTTACAGAACTTTGGTATGATTCACTTCTTACCTATTACCTCAGAAAAAGGAGTAGGGGTGAGAGGGAAGCAGCAAACATCCAGAATTCCTATTGGTAATGATTTTGTGCGCTGAAATGTTACATCTACTGCTTCAATTTATAAATCTGCATTTCAGATGAAAAAGTGCAAAATAAGGGTTAGCAAATTAGATATTAAAGATTTTGCTTCTCTCTGCAGTTTCTGTTATATGAGACAAGCACATTATTTGCCTTAGCAGGCAGAAGAACAATGACTAAAGGCTGCTATTATCACAGAATGGCTACATTAAGATACCTATAAAAATAATTGTAGATTCACAACATCAATTCTGTGTAAACATTCTAAACCTCATTTCTGTGTATTTAGCTTGTGTTTCAATGCCACATTAAAAACAAGTGCCGGCTGTAAGGCAAGGAAGACAAATTGTTGGTGGTAAGCCAAGTAAATTTGGGAGCAACTTCATCTGAGTACCTCCATGGTCTGGAGTATAGAGCTGGCTGGGGATTTTCCATTGGAATGATTTTCTGATGGAAAAAGCCCGTTTTGGAAAAAATCAACATTTTCCACATGCAGATTTTGGCTTTGCTGAATAATTCAGATTTTTCCACCAGAGAAATTGCAATGACAGCTCCCTGGAGGCCCAACAGGAAAGCTCTTGACAATTGAACATTCACAATGTGAAATTGACAAGAGACTTCCAAGAGGGCTGCAGAAGCTGCATACCTGGTCTCTCTGCCTCCCTCGTGCTCAGTCTGCCCCCAACTTCCAGCTGAGAGAGGAAACAAGCCCAGGCACTTAGACCTTTGTCAGAATTTACAACAGTTAAAGGTCCTGAAAGTAACCCTTTGGAAAAATAGCCGTGCAGCATTTGAGATGGCAGTATCATTCATGAAAATATTACGTAGTGGTATTGATGCACCTTCTGTGTGGTATGGTACGCACACAGCCACACAGCTCTAGTACTGCAGAGGGTGGGTATTTTAAAAAAATATAAAATGTAACTGCATAATTAAACTTCTCAGATTTGAGGGACATAGTAACTGAAAATTAGTGATGGGGGATGGAAGGGAGAGAAGGGCAATGGTAGCAATATCAAAAGGTCAGAGTTTAGCTTCAATCCAGATAAACACCAAGAATATCTAAAAACTAATGGAGTATTTTGAGTAACCTTCACCAGGCTCAGACTCCTCAGTCACAATCAATCCATCCCCAAACAGGCCACTCCCTATGTATAGATTATCATGCAGCCATGTACAGTGGAGTATCTTGCATCTTCTACTAAAGGATGAACTACTGGTTTGTTCCACTGTGGCAATTTCCTATGTTCTGATTCAGAGTTAGTTTACAATAGAAGGAGGAGGTGGTGATTTATGTGTGTGTTGTGTTTTTTTATACAGTGTGGGTAGCTAATGCTTAAGGGTCAGATTTATTTAATCATTCACTGGAAGTTTGAAATGCAGCTTATCTGAGAAACTCCCACAATAAATTATCTTTCATGTTCAGACACCTTCAAAATACATTTCCTTGCATGACATTTCACTTAATACGCAGTATCTCTCCTCTTATCTGCCTCTCCCCACAGCGATGTTAAGGTAAGAAGGAACCATTATGACCAATTAGTCTGATAATTACATATCTAAGAGGCAAGATTTTCTAAGGATAGCTTTTGCAATTGTGACATATTTGTAAATCAAGAATACTCTCTCCCTCCATGTTTTGTACTAGGGATAACTTGATACTTTCTGAGGATGAGGAATACTGTCTGTCTGGTGATGGTGGACAGGCATTTTGTTCCTGGTATCTAAATCCAACAGAGATCAATTAATCTATGAATGCTATCTATTGTATATGATTGTTGTAAGGCAGAGGTTCCCAAACTTGTTCCGCCGCTTGTGCAGGGAAAGCCCCTGGCGGGCCGGTTTGTTTACGTGCCGCGTCCGCAGGTTCGGCCGATCGTGGCTCCTAGTGGCCGAGGTTCGCTGCTCCAGGCCAAGAGGAGCTGCTGCAAGCAGCGGCCAGTACGTCCCTCAGCCCACAGATCCCTCAGCCTGCGCAGCTTCCAGCAGCTCCCATTGGCCTGGAGCGGCGAAGCGCGGCCACTAGGAGGCACGATCCGCCGAACCTGAGGACGCGGCAGGTAAACAAACTGGCCCGGCCCGGCAGGGGCTTTTCCTGAACAAGCGGTGGAACAAGTTTGGGAACCGCTGTTGTAAGGGATAGGTATTGGGTAGCTGTATTGCGTAACTGGGAGTTAGATGCAGAACTTAGTTCAATTTAATATCAGGCTGTTACAAAAACAACCAGGAAGGCCAGAGAACGGAAACCACTTCCTGACAAACACAGCAGGAGATCAGGCTGAGCCATCAACTGTAAAAAGCCCACTTACGGGCTGCAGCCAGAATTACTCCACTGTGCTATCAATGCTGGAATGTAGTCAAAAACTGCTCACATGGAGCAGACAGAGGCAACACCCTCCCACCCCCCTCCTTTCCCCCGAGAGTCCCCTGCAGAAAATTTTGATGAAGTTGGGCTACTTGACTGCTGTCGGGGCGGTGATAGACTAGTCATTGTTTATTATTTGTATCATCATAGAAGAGCCTAGGAGCCTTAGTCATGGACCAGGACCCCATTGTGTTAGGTGCCCTACAAACAGAACAAAAAGACATGCATATATGGACTGTACCATGAGCTCAAGTTCTCTCCTTTGTGGAGCTGCATTCCCAGTGTGAAGGATAAGCAATATCTTGTTTTGGAGAAAGCTGGCTGGTCACAATGCATTAACTGCTGTCACAGGTCCAAGGGAAAGATCTGCAAGGCCCTATTACAGTCAGGCCTGTTGAGCAGTCATGAGGCTGTAACCCAGGACCCCAGACTAAGAGTCAGAGAATTGTCAGATTCTATTGTGACGGGTTGCCCACCTCTTCTCTGGGGTGCCACCTGATGTACTGGGCTACCACTGAGCCTGCCTGTTCCACCAGCCTGGGTTCCCTCACTCTGTCCTGCTGAGCCAGGCCCTCAAGCTTCCTCCAGCAGACACACACAGGTAGGGACACACCCAGCTGTAGAAAGACACAGACACTGAAATCACCTCTGCGTGGGAAGACTCAGCTTGGGAATTGCCCAGCACTCAAATTCACATCCCCTCTGTAGTATAAACCCAACATTTTATTATCTTGCTCTGCAAAGAAATCTATACAGCATAAGCTTATGAAATTTGCTCCCTCCCTCAATGTGGATGAAGAGATGTATAGCTTCTTACCCACCCACCCCCCAGTTATGAATTCCACAAATTGTGTTTTAGACAACAAAATAAGTTTATTAACTACAAGGATAGCTTTTAAGTGATTATAAGGGTTAGCAAACAGATCAAAGCAGATTACTGAGCAAAACAAACAAACATGCAAACTAAGTTCAATACACTAAAGAAACTAGTTACAAGTAGTAATTTCTCACCCTAAATATTGTTTTAGGCATTTCTTTCACAGGCCAGACACCTTTTCTGGCCCGGGCTCAGTCCCTCTCCCTCCCCTCAGTCCTTGTTTCTGAGATCTTCCCAGCAGTCATCCCGGGCGGGGATTCAGTGAAGAAAACAGCCCTGATTAACTCACTTCCCTGCCTTACAAAGGGTTTACATATGGCGGTTCCCCAGTTTGGTCTCCACCCAGTTTGTGGAAAAATACTAGTAGGTCGAGAGGGGTTCCAATACCAGGTGACATGATCATATGATCCTGCAGTGTCAAAGCAGCATCCCAGGAAGCTTCTCAGGAAGGTGGGAGATTAGCATATTCAAAATCCTATTGTCCTCCCTAATGGCCCAATGACTAACCAGCTGGACTGATGGCATTTTGTCTGGGGGGCTTTTCCCAGGTGCAAACATTTTTGTAATTGATACATTATCCATATTCCTAACCTCAGATAAAGAAATGATACATGTATACAAATAGGATAATCAATCATATCCTTTCCAATGATACCTCACGACCCACCTTGCATAAAACATATCTTAGTTATGCCATATTCATATCATAAGCATATCTCTCTGAAGAATATGGGGCGTAGTGCCACACCTACCCCTAGAAAAACAGGCAGGAGGCTTGTCACCTGGGAAGGTGGTGGTGCATTCAGAGACCAAAGAATTGCACAGGCTTTAAGCTGTACCAATCTAATTGAAATGATCAGGAGCTCATGCATATAAAACACCATACACTGCTTTCAAAACTTTGGAGAAAGGGTCAGGAAGATTTGATAATTACAAAGAATGGGCTTTACAAAAACTAAAACCCAACTGCCATGTGATTAGGTAAGATATTAATAGAACTGGGAAAGTTTAACAACAGTTGCCCCAGTCATACAAGGTGAAAGTCACCCCTGAAAGTCACCCTGATTAGAGGGTTAGCATTCATCAATGACCCATGTAAGTCCATAGATGCTAAGGCTTTGCTCTGGCTCTGGATAGGGATGAATTTCACCCACAGAGAGTCAGTGGCATAGCCAAGATTACACTGGATCAATTCTGATGCTCCAGCCCTTTTTCTAGCCACCAAAGTGCACTCCCTCTCAAGCCTGGACATGCCAGTCATGTAAAGTTGATCAATTTGTTCCTTACATATAAAATACACAAGAGCCAAGCTAATTCCTGCACTTTGCATATAAAATGCAAATTTGTTTACTTGCCTCTTAGCGTGTGATATTTTTACAAGCTTGTTTTGGGACTAAAATGACTCACCACACAGAGTCCTTCAACTCCTTCAGTACAGTGAATAAGCAAACATTCCTCCACTTCACACAAACAACCCTGCATGGAAAAATACATTTTATATTTGGACATGGTGTATTTTCCTAATTAGCTCTCTAAAGCTAATCTACAGGCATAGGCTTGTTTCATCAGTCGAAAAGCGCGTCCTGTCTTCGGACAAAAACGTGCCACAGTAACAGAGAACAAAGTGATCACTAGAATTGCAAAGGCAAGCGGGCTTTTTCTCAAATTATTATTGGGAACGGGTGTTGTCAATTTACAAGCAGCATCTGAAGCCTGAAATTCCTCTTGCCTGAAGCTGACAGACAGCAGTCGCAGCTATATGTTATACAATCTAGAAAGGCTCAACAAATTTTATGTTGGCCCAATAGCATTGTAACAAAAAATACACAGAAACAAAGGTCAATGCATGAAAGAAACTGCAAAAAAAGTCATGGACAAAATTTCAAATGCTACATGGGACATGCTTTCGTTGCAGTTAATTTAATTTTCCGCATCTTTACTGTAATACAGAGCAGTCACTTGAAGGAAATTCCATTTTATTTTATTTTTTGAATGCTGGGTGAACTTCTACGAAGATGAATTAAGTGTGAAAGTTACTTATGTTTACAAGTAGAGAAGTTAGTCACATTTGTCTACAGCTATAATCACACGCTGGCAAGGCCAAGAGTAACACAATGGACTTGGCTCAGAGCTAACAGAAAAAAAAGGCTGAGCTCACTGGCTTTTGTCTTCACTGATACAAAGGCACTTAAAAAAACAACCCCAAGATAATTAACAGGCTATAGTTATTTCACTGTATTCCTAAAAGGAGGCAAGGCACTTACAGTATTTCTTGCCAGGTATCTAGATGACGTCAACACTGTGCCACCTCCCTTTGGTGGACATTGCTTAGTTTACCTGGCAGTAAAACTCCACTATGTTTTTCCAGTGGGATGAGGCACACATTCATTATCCCAGGGTAAAAAACACTCTTTTTGGGGGTCAGTGAATACTCAGCCATGGAAGAGTGTTTCTTTCTACTGGAGATCCAAGTGGACCTTTAGGAATCAGACATATAAAGAGATTTCTGCATGGGGGAAAAAAGGACACTCTTGCAGCAGTATAGCATTTGCCGTTTGTTTTTCTTAACACTCTACATAATCACCTTCTTCTACCTGCACTGAGTGAATATGATTTAACATTTCTAAACATCAGACTGAGCAAGGGTATAGTCCTAGTCGTCAGCCAGCTTACGAAGTTCTGCCATCACCTCATGAAAAGTTGTTTGGCATATGCATTTAAACTGTGATTTGTTGAGGATGCCCATAATAAAATGCAAACAAGTTGTCTGAAGATGATGCCCACCATCTTATTCCTAGTGATGTCAAATGACTCCTGCTAGAGCCAAATGACACTGGTGATCAGTATTTCCTTTGAATTTTGGGCGTCTCCCAATGTTACCTTGCCAGACAGACATAGTCACCTTAGCTTGAGAAGGCAGTTGTCTAGGAGAGGTCTATTAACTATCGGAACTTGCACAGTCTCCAGAGTAGCTTTGTAGATGGGTCTCGGCTTTGTTGACACTTTCCCAGCATAGTACTTGAACACTACAGGTTATTTATCTGGGCCCTTAATTTATCTGCCAATATGAGAGGAAACTAACTTCTATTTACAGACTACATATTGCAGTTGCAGGTGACAGAGAAAAGGTTTCAGTTTCATTTTACAACGTACAGATCAGTTTCATTTTTACCTTCATGCAAGCAGCCATATTGCCTCAGCTTGCTTGATGCTAATATTGAGATTCAGACAAGGAACCTCAGTAAGATATTTTTACAAAGTCATTTTTCCAAGCATGCTTTAAGTTAAAAATAAATATATAGTGGCACAGGTAGTGAGGTCTACAGTTAAGGTTGCTCAATACTTTCCATTACAAGCCCTGTTTCTAGCTGCTTATCACATTGATAACATGAGGCAGGCATCTGCCATGGAAAACTTCAGCCTGAACAGTAAAAGATTAAGATTTTTGAAGAATTTCAGCCAGAATTGTTCAGCCATTTTTGAGAATGAAATTAAGGAAAGATTCCTTTTGCCCATGCTAGCAAATTTCTGAAATTGTTTTGTCGTCAAGCTCTAGCACTCCTGGTTTTGGAGCAAGGTCTTGAATTTGATATGGGAGGTTACCTTAGTGTGAAGGATGTGTCTTTTGCCACCCCTGAAAAAAATCACCCAAATGTAACCAAGTTATAAGCCTTTGAAAATTCCTTTTGCACATGCTCAAGACAGACTTATTAGTTCAGGAGCTAAATACCATCTGCACCGATCATGTTCCATCCCTCCAGAGCTTATATGTGCTGATCAGACTGCAAGTTCACCATTCTC